>NC_030826.1:57582079-58784657 GCF_001704415.2 Capra hircus | reverse complement strand
GGAGGGGCGTTCAGGATGGAGACATATGTACACCCATGGCTGATTCATGTCAGTGTATGGCAAAACCACTATAATATTGTAAAGTAATTAGCCTGAAATTAAAGTAAATAAATTAACTTACCAAAAAAAAAAAAAAAAGAACTTATCTTTAACAGTTCCTGTATGTCGATACCCCAGAAAGGTACGAACTCATTTAATAATAAACACGTTAATAAAGTTGCTTATAAACATCAAAACAAGGATTTGAATCCAAAGTCTATACTCTTCCTTCTAGTGATAAAGTGATTGATAGAATGACTTAGAAGCTTAAATCAGACAATTTTATAATTAAACTGGTGTCACAAACACATTCAGTGTGTGTGTGTGTGTGTGTGTGTGCATGTGTGTTTAATACAGCCATTGTGCTTAGTTGCTCAGTTGTATTGGACTCTTTGTGACCCCAGGGACAGTAACCTGCCAGGATCCTCTGTTCAGGGGATTCTCCAGGCAAGAATACGGGAGTGGGTTGCCTCCTCCAGGGGATCTTCCCGACCCAGGGATCGAACCTGCGTCTCTCTCGTCTCCTGCATTGGTGGGTACATTCTTTTACCATTAGAGCCAGCTGGGACGCCCCTAACACTACCATACTGGCTCCCAAACTGAGCTTTAAAAAAACAATATTCTGTTAGACGCTTCCTTCAGCTTCTCTTTCGTTGCAGTGTAGCTAATCCCTAACACATGAGGAAAGGCTTGAATGGAGAGCGCCTTTCTACTGAAGGCTTGATCATTTGAACACGATCTGAAAGTAACCACTACTGACCTTGAAAGTAACTTCTACCGTCACTCTTTCACGAATGAAATGTTGACGTTATCCTGTTTTCATTACGTACGTCACAGTCGGTGTCGGCCTCTATCGCATAATGACATCCTCCCCACAAACATGTTCTATTTCCCAGGCAGACAGAGTGCTCCCCGCACCAACCGAGACACAGCACACGCGTCACGCTAGTCCGCGTGTGGCCTGTTCCTGAGCTGGTCTAATCAACTGGAAAAAGTCTTCCAAGGACGTGTCAAGTTTTCCGTGTTGTCTCCGATCAAGGCCTGGATGTGCTGCGCCTGATGGGGAACGCAATATAAAGACTGCCCCAGCAGGACCTCACCCATCCGTTTCCGCCGATGCAGGAAAATGAGACGGGGGCCAAGGCATCTTCCTACCCAGGGTGTCCCTCCTCTGTGTCTCTGTCATCTTCTCTGCTTCCTCCTCTGACCACAAACCCTCTTTTCATTGCTGGAGACGTGGGGAAGTCAGCCCAGGCTTGGCCACATGACTTCTAGATTACGCTTCAGATGTAACAAGGATCGCAGGTCACAGCTCACCCATGAACCAGTGTTAATAGTTTTGATACAAAACCACGACACAGATTCAGCATCCGGGATCCAAGAGATGGAAGCCTAATGTGACAGTTCCCAAGGATTTTTTTTTTTCCCCAGCTTCTCAACCAATCAGATACCAGCCATGCAGAGCCAGAATCAGGACCAGACAACTGCAGAATGAACCGTGATTGTATAACTCTTCTGTAACGCATGCTGTACAGAGAAGCAATAACCTCCCTAATAAATCTACTGCGAGCACTGCCCAGCCTCCATCAGCGACTGCGGGCACTCAAGAATAGAAATAGCTGTTTTAAAATATATATACATATATGTGTGCATATATATATATATATATACACTTCTAGCATAGCTGTAAAATGTGCATGAGCGAGATGCCAGCCTTTGACAGAGAAATTTAGCTTTAGGTCTCTCAATTTATGCCTCGGAGGGGCACCAATTCCCCAGAAGATTAAACTTTCATTAAGTTCTTTCTTTTATTTCCTGCCTTTGCACCCATCATATCGTAAGTTCCATAACTGATGTCTTTCTGCGGTCATAAAACGGCTGAGCTTGAACTTCGGGGACCTGTCAAACACCTCCCGCTCCCCCTCTTCCCCCCCAATAAAAAACCTTTTAGAGCAGGGTACTTAAGTTGACAGACTCAGCGTTCGCCCTCCCCGGCCTACGTCAACGAGAAAGCGCCTGGGCGAGATGGAGAAGCTAATGTGCGCGTGAGACAATCCCACTGCGGGGCCGATACTCCACACGTGCACCCCCGCCCCGACCCCCCTATTGTTATGACTAGACAGGGATCATACTGAACAGATTAACCGGCCATTGACGGGGGACACCTACCGCTCGGAATGCCACTGCACTTAGCGTGAAAGGGGGTAAAAACGTCTCCCCTCCGCCCCTGTCCCCGACTCCCTGGCAATATTTCTGCCACAGAAATACTCGGCTGTCAGCTCCAAAAGGCAACCCAGGACAGCCGCGGTAGTTTGTTGTCAGAATGAAAAATGGTCCTGTGCAAAAGGTCTAGAAGCTACGATGCTCACAGTCAAGGAGCCCTAAGTCAGGCATCTGACAGAGAACTTCGGTCTTGCTGTTAAACACCACTTAATACTGTCCTGCCTGATAATCCCTGCTGTTTAACAACTGTGTGAGCCCCGGTCCAGCCGTAGCAGAGCTCCCTTTTTGACAAGAGAGGATGTCATGCGTTTGCTTGGAAGGATAAAAGAAAACACACCTCCTTGCATCTAGTGAAAACAATAATGCTTACCAAAAAACAAAAACAAAAACAAAAAAAAGGCAATTGCAAATCCGTTTATCCTTGACTCATCAGGAGAATTCCCAGCCAAGAGAGAAATGAAATTCTGAGGTTGGCCAGAGGGAAAAAGCAAAGAAGTTGATAGAGCCATCAGAACTCCAGACAGCACCCCTGCCGCTCCAAAGAGCTGGCTGGTGGTGAAAACCCTCAAACTAGTTATTTGGACCTGGACACTAAGTTTTTAAACTGATTTTTTCATGCACTGTGTAGACCTGGGCTTAGACCTGTGCACCAGCTCATGCGTTTGTTGCCGTTGTTTCTTTGTGAAAGGCATCGTTTCTACACTAAGAAGCATGAAGCACTAAACCCAGGGGTGCTGGCTGCGGCTTTGCTGTCTTCTAACTAAGATTTCATATTTCAGTGCTGATTCTCTTACCTAGATCCACAGGTCATAGCTGTTATCATCTTGCCTGAAGCTTTAAAGGCTAGATAACATTAGTGGTGGTGGTTTAGTTTCTAAGTCGTGTTCGACTCTTGCGACCCCATGGATTGTAGCCTGCCAGGGTCCTCTGTCCATGGGGATTCTCCAGGTGAGAATACTGGAGTGGGTTGCCAGTTCTTTCTCCAGGGGATCTTCCTGACCTAGGAATTGAACCCGGGTCTCCAGCATTACAGGCAGATTCTTTACCAACTGAGCTATGAGGGAAGCCCCAGAGAGCATTAAAATATGCTCAACTCTAACTGAATTTCCCCACTTTCTTTGGTGGTTTCTTAGAGAATATACTTATAATATGACTATGTATATGCATAGCCTTCAATGCTTCAGAAGGAAGTACTTAAATGAATAAGCAGGACTTCTTAAAAAACAAAAAACCAGTTCAGCTTAAGGGGAGCAAATTCCATCCACATAATAGATCCAGGGAGGAAGTAGCGTGTGTGTGCTCGGTGGCTCAGTGATGGTGGATTCTTGTCACCCCGTCGACTGTCGCCCGCCAGGCTCTCTGTCCGTGGGATTGTCCAGGCGAGAATACTGGTGTGGTTGCCATTTCCTCCTCCAGGGGATCTTCCCAACTCAGGGACTGAACTTATTATTCAAAAATAATTAAGGCAGATCAGGAGAATTTGACATCTTTGCGGTGATGTAAAACTACCCATCGTAACTTGACTTTGAAGATCTGGGATGGATATAGTTATGCTTTTAAGCCTGAATTTAATTCAACAGATACCTCTGACAGAGTCAGGGGGACGTGGATAGGTTTTAGGTCCCTTCTACTTATTATCTCCACTAAACCTCAAACCTCAAACAACTGGAGAAACAGACAAAAGCAAAACAAAAAATAAAACACACAGAAAGAAGCCTATTAGACCTCATACTTATGGTTTATTTTGAAGTCTCAAAGAATTCCTAAAGTAGTTTATAACTTCTCTTACAGCTTTGTCACTTCCTATCATATAACAGGGCTATTTGGTTTTAAATACGCCTTACCGGGCTCAATCCCTGGGCCGAGAAGTTCCCCTGGAGAAGGCAATGGCACCCCTACTCCAGTACTCTTGCCTGGAAAATCCCATGGACGGAGGAGCCCGGTAGGCTATAGTCCATGGGGTCGCTAAGAGTCGGACATGACTCAGTGACTTCACTTCACTTCACTTCACTTATCTTCCCTATCATTCTGTAAATTCCTTGAAGTTACCACTCATATCTGATTAATGTTTGTGTCCCTTAGTATAACCAGTACGGTAGCTTGCTTTCAGCAATATTCAATATTGTGCATCTCCTAAAATATGTTAAAATGTCCTTATGGAGAGAAAGGATTTTTCTGCCTTTATGAAAAAGTAAACTTTAAGGAGACAGATAACTTCTTTTAAGTTCTTAATTTAGTAACATATTTATAGCCTAATATTATATTAAATCAGATTAATTTACAAATAATTCATTTTCTACTCATATAAAACTATTTTTTTTTCAAATCTTTCAACAACAGGTTTTTTTTAAGAAAAAAAATACTTTCTGAGCCAAATATTACATTTCTTCTCAAAGCATGTGATTTCTATCACTTTTTAAATATTTGTGGCTCTGGCCTTTATGCATTCATGAATAATGCATATATATGAAAAGTCATAAATCCCCTTTTTGGATTATATAATTGTTTTGTTTCTAGCTATAGGAATATATTTGTGATAATCATACCAAATATTTCTGTTAGGTTTTTTAAATTAATTTTTTATTGAAGTATAGTTGACATATAAAGTTTCAGATGTACAACAAAGTGACTCCGTTTTATATTTGAATCAATAACTTGTAATAAAGTATACTGGGAAAGAATGTTTAGATCTTTAGATTCTTTTCCACTGTAGTTTATTACAAGATACTGAACATAGTTTCCTGTGCTATACAGTAGGTCCTTGTTTTTCTATTTTATATTTAGTAGTGTGTATCTGTTAATCCCAAACTTGTAATTAATCCCTTCCTGCTTCTCCCCTTTGGAAACTATAAATTTGTTTTCTGTATCTGAGTCTATCTTTGTTTTGTAAACAAGTTCACTTGGATCATTTTTTTTTTAGATTCTACATATGAGTGATATCAATACAATATTTATCTTTGTCTGACTTACTTCACTAAGTAAGACATCTCTATGTTTTTTAAAGTGGTCTATAAAGTCTTAATTTATGAAAACAAGGACATCATTTTTACTGTCTTAAGCAATCCTATATGCATCCAAAACTAACATTGATCAATTTAATTACAAATTAATAGGTCTTTCCAAACTACAAACTGCATCTCAAAATAAATAACAGTGTTATCTTACAATAAGGCAGGCTTTGTAAAGACTGAAATTTAAGGTAAGTTTGGTGTTTTTTTTTTTGGCTAATAGTTTTGTCAATAAAATCATCCTACATTCAGGCATATTTGCGTGATTTCCTCTGTCTTGGAAGAAAGACCCTAGATTCCCCTATCTCTCTATATATACAATACGTGCATGCTCAAGTCACTTCAGTCAGGTCCAACCCCATGGACTGTAACCCACCAGGCTTCTCTGTCCATGGGATTCTCTAGGCAAGAATACTGGAGCAGGTTGCCATTCCCTTTTCCAAGGGATCTTCCCAAGTCAGGGATAGAACCCACATTTCATACAGCTCCTGCACTGAAGGCAGATTCTTTAACACTGAGCCACCAGGGAAGCCCTGCTCTCTCTATATGGATATAAATATAGTGAATGTAATATGGATTACATACTATGAATGCAATATGTATATAATACACATGTACAAACATACACACACACTATATATATGGACTCAAATTTGACCATCTCTTCCACCATGGCGGCATACTTTACAGAACTGTAGTGAAAAATGATAATAATGTGTAAAAAGTGTCTGATCCATGTGGAAAAACAACAGCTGCTGATTTTATAATGATCCGTTGCCCAGTGTTCATTTAATATGCAATGCTGGCAGCAGTCAGTGAGTGTGTGCCGTGTGCCAAACGCTTGCTTCCAGAGAGCTGCTGAACAGTTAGCATCCTTTGATGAGGAAGATACTTTTCAATCCCACATTTTCAGGAGAGGAACCTGAGATTCACAGATGTTAAGTTGTTCCTGTATCTTGAAGGTGGTGCAGCTGTTTCATCCCTAAGCTTACCTGGCCCCAAGCCTGCTCTGTTGTTCTAAACCAATGCATTTCAGAAGTATTGTATGTTGATGCCATATTGGAAACAGTCTTGGGATAACTGCTGAATGAATGAAAGTTACATGCTCAAAATAGCCTGGAGTTAAAACTTCCCTCGGGTCCTCCCCACCATTCTGTGCAAAACAAAGCACTCTCTCACCGGAAGGAAAAGAAAAAAAAAAAAAAGGACATTAAGGTTGATCACACCCAGCTCCCAGCTGGTCCAGCCTCTGGCCGATCTTCAGAGTTCTTTCCCCAGCCATTTAAGAGATAACTACTCCGAACAACCTTGGAGAAGAACAGGCCCCCTTAAGACAGTAGATTTCCACATACATGCCTATATGGACTCACTCTTTCCTTGGGTTAGCGCAGCAGCCCACTAATCTGACTGCTGCCCCCTTCTCGCCTCATTAAAGGGGATCTGTTCCTGTAAAGTGCCGGTCTTCTTCTTCCGAACCTCACCTTCTCTAACTCCCTTACCCTACATGTGAAAAATGTGAATGTAAAAAATTTGAATCAACAGACCTTATGGAAGGGAAATTCCCTACTTCTATCTCAGCCCCTCAAGATCTTTGCTAAAAATGACAAAGGGGCTCATTTATACCAGTTACATCCAGTGGTCACGTATGGATGTGAGAGTTGGACTATAAAGAAAGCTGAGCGCCAAAGAATTGATGCTTTTGAACTGTGGTGTTGGAGAAGACTCTTGAGAGTCCCTTGGACTGCAAGGAGATCCAACCAGTCCATCCTAAAGGAGATCAGTCCTGGGTGTTCATTGGAAAGACTGATGCTGAAGCTGAAACTCCAATACTCGGGTCATCTGATGTAAAGAACTGACTCATGTAAGACCCTGATGGTGGGAGGGATTGAAGGCAGGAGGAGAAGGGGATGACAGAGAATGAGATGGTTGGATGGCATCACTGACTCAATGGACGTGGGTTTGGGTAAACTCTGGGAGTTGGCAATGGACAGGGAGGCCTGGCATGCTACAGTCCATGGGGTCGCAAAGAGTCGGACATGACCGAGCGACTGAACTGAACTGATGTCTTCTGGAGGCCTACTGAGCCGTAGGCCTCCAGACTGGAGCAGAGGAGGACTCTGGCCTGTGCTTCCTCTCTCTGCACACCTGACTCACCTGGTTTGAGTCAGCACTCTCGCCCCAGGACTTGCCTGCACCCTCTCTTGGCTGCTCTGGGGCTGTCTTCTTGTTCCTGTTCACCGTATAAACAACTGCTATCTGGGAGGATCAGCAGACCAAGAAAACCCTGTGACTTACTAATTAGATTTCCCAAAGATAATGTCAAATTAAAACCTGGCCCTCTGAATTCATGTAAACATCAAGGCACGCAGCAGCCAAAGTCTAGGCTCAGCTTGAGAACTGGCGGCTAATTTTTTCCTCTCTTATCTGAGCTGAAGAGACCTGCCCCCAGCAAGCGATTGCCCTAAGCATTTAGACACTTGAGCAAACAGCAGAGGTGCTGAGCTCAGGGTGTTTTCTTGGCTGGGTGCTCTATCTTTCTCCGAGTTAAGTCCAGCGCTGGGCACATGGGAGGAAGCAACATGTCTGCAGCCCAGCCCAGTCAGCACCTTTGGGTGCGGATGGGCTGCCAGGGATCAACTGGGATCTGACTCTGACTCCCATCTCTGTTCTGTGACCTCGGGCAAGTGACTAGAACCTTCTAGTCTGCAGTCTCGTCCTCGGCTCCCTCACTTACGTAACGAGGCCGCCTGCTCTCATAGGGCTCCTGTGAGTCTGGAAAATGCAAGCAAAGCACTCAACACAACTCTGCTCTCCAGTAAGCTTGAACAACTTAAACTCTCATTTTCTGGTATAGACACTGCCCAGCTCACCGAGGGAATAAACCGAAGTGTCCTTGAAGCATGTCAAGAATGAGATATGATGTGCCATGCGCTCAGTCGTGTCTGACTCTTTGCAACTCCGTGGGCTGTAGAGGCTCTGCCATCCATGAGATCCTCCAGGCAAGCATACTGGAGCGGGTTAGCAGTTCCTCCTCCAGGGGGTCTTCCCGACCCTGCATCTCCTGTGTCTCCTTCACTGCAGGTGGGTGGATCCTCTGACCTCCGGCTGAGTTAAAGTGAGCACGGAAATCAGCCCTGATCCTGAATGCCTTGTCTCAGAAATCCGAGAGTGTTCCCTGAGCCTGGGCCCAGGAGGTGAGCCAGGAATCCCACAGGGATCCCTCGGCCTCCAGTTTGATGAGGAGATGGGAAGGGCCGCGCTGCACAACACTAAGGCCTAAAGGGCAGAACGCAAAGCCTGTGGACTTGACCATCTGACCTTGAACGACTCTACCACTGTTTCTTCTGGAGAGTTCCTTGATTTCCTCAGACCTCATTTTATTCTTAAAAAAAAAAAAAATAGGGCTAATAATACTCCCCTCCCCTCCGTGTACATTTAAGCTCAACACAATAATCAGACATGTTACATTACTAAGTCTCAAGTGATTATCTGTGTTTTGAGAGATGAGAAAAATGGCCAGACTGCAATAAATGTTCTACAGTTAAAAAAAAAAATTACTACTTAAAAAAGTAGTAATTTTCCATTTAAAATTTTTAATATTAATATTTTAATATTTCAATATTAAATTTAATATTTTTAAATATTAAATTACATGAGATAATGTCGGACAAGGAGGCCTGGCGTGCTGCAATTCATGGGGTTGCAAAGAGTCGGACATGACTGAGGGACTGAACTGAACTGAACTGAACTGAATGTCTCTACAAGATGTAACCCTTTCTTCCCCAGGACCCAGGAAGCAATACTCCCAATTTTTCCACTCTTACACTTCCCACTTCCTGCGCTCATCTTCATGATACAGACAACAGTTAAAAGAAAAGGAAAGGCAAAGTCGCAGGGCTTCCCTGGTGGCTCAGTAGTAAAGAATCCACCTGCCAAGGCAGGGATCATGGGTTCGATCCCTGATCCAGGAAGATCCCACATGCCTTGGAGCAACTAAGCCCGTGTGCCACAACTACTGAGTCTGTGCTATAGACCCCGGGAACCACAACTACTGAGGCCCGCACGCCCGGAGCCTGGGCTCCGCAACAAGAGAAGCACCGCAGTGGAAGAGCAGCCCCTGCTCCCCGCGCCGAGAGAAAAGCCCGCACAGTAAGGAAGGTCCAGCACAGCCACAAACAAAGAAATTTAAAAAGTATTATTTTTTTAAGTTGCAATGAAGCTAAGGAAAAAGGATAAAAGTTGTGAACAGACCAATGTGGGGGGGGGGGAATAAATTCCAGTGGAAATTAAAAGCATGAAGTCAAATTGTTTCTAAGCCTAGAAACAGTACAACACAAAATGTTATACTCAGAGAGCATCTGTTAAATTTTGAGCTTCTTATCACAGAGGGCAAATACTGTATTTCCCAACAAAGACTTCCTTGTTGCTACTGCAAGGGGCAGGATGCTTTTCTGAGACCAGATGACAGCTTTTTTGTTCTTCATTATGAGCATCTTTTCAGGCTGTGAAGTTCCCAACTCTTCAGTCATTTGTTCAGATAATGTTGCACTTCCACAAAAATCATCTGTGATTTAAAAGAGACTGCATTTCAGAGACGCACTGAGGAAGTGTCTGGTTGACAACCTCTCAACTCTGCTTTGGGGCATGTTGCGTTTCTTAAGAGGACAAAAAGCATTACACAGGGAAAGACTTTGAGGCTGAAACTATTTTCCAAAATAGTAAAAGCACCAAGTGCTCAGACCTCGAGTCCCAACAGGGCTCCACTCTAGTTAAACAAGACAGCTTGGGAGACCCGGCCCCACAGACCAGGGCTGTCATTCACCTTCTCCAGGGACAGGACCTGAGTCTCCAGCCACAACCTACACAAGGACTTGGGTCCCACATTTTACAAATGGTAAAAATGGGTAAGAAAATGAAGAAAAGTCCGCATCATTTTCAAAAGCTAAAGTTTGGGACATTAGTGTGTCTCATGGAAAGTGAGATCAAGGGGTTGGAGCTTTAGTCAAATGCTCATTTTCCCACGCATCATCCTATCATATCACCATCATAAACATCGTAGGCAACACACTCCTCACCTTGTACGACAGGAAACAAACTCACCTAACCCACCACTAGCTGAGTAAACAGGTTCCAATTTACGCCGAAGTTTCAGCAGTCTTTCTATTCTCCATCCTGCCTTTAAATGACTTTCATCTTCCTTCTTCAAACAGTCTTCTTGACATGCGAGACTTCAGTTCAGTTCAGTTCAGTCGTGTCCGACTCTTTGCGACCCCATGAATCACAGCCCGCCAGGCCTCCCTGTCCATCGCCAACTCCCAGAGTTCACTCAGATTCTTGTCCATTGAGTCAGTGATGCCATCCAGCCATCTCATCCTCGGTCGTCCCCTTCTCCTCCTGCCCCCAATCCCTCCCAGCATCAGAGTCTTTTCCAATGAGTCAACTCTTCGTATGAGGTGACCAAAGTACTGGAATTTCAGCTTTAGCATCATTCCTTCCAAAGAAATCCCAGAGCTGATCTCCTTCAGAATGGACTGGTTGGATCTCCTTGCAGTCCAAGGGACTCTCAAGAGTCTTCTCCAACACCACAGTTCAAAAGCATCAATTCTTCAGCACTCAGCCTTCTTCACAGTCCAACTCTCACATCCATACATGACCACTGGAAAAACCATAGCCTTGACTAGACGGACCTTAATTGGCAAAGTAATGTCTCTGCTTTTGAATATGCTATCTAGGTTGGTCATAACTTTTCTTCCAAGGAGTAAGCGTCTTTTCATTTCATGGCTGCAGTCACCATCTGCAGTGATTTTGGAGCCCCCAAAAATAAAGTCTGACACTGTTTCCACTGTTTCCCCATCTATTTCCCATGAAGTGATGGGACCGGATGCCATGATCTTCATTTTCTGAATGTTGAGCTTTAAGCCAACTTTTTCACTTTCCCCTTTCACTTTCATCAATGTCCTAAATCCACAGTCTGGTAGTGCGTATCGCGGGTCTGGAATGTGTGTCTCGGCCACTGCAGGCGTGATGGGGGCTCACTAGGGAGAGACTGACTAAGCCTGAGACGAGGGGATCACAGGGCGGGGGGCTTGGGTTCTGAGCTGTGGGGTGGCAGGGGTTTATGTTCAGAGAAGTGAGGGAAGGAAAAGAGACCAAACCTTCAGGATCTGCAGAGGGACCGAGAACTGTGCGCAGCAGAGCTCGGCTGGCTGGATTCCCCCTCAAGGAGACACTCAGCCTCCAGAGACATATTTTCAGATGCCATGTGAAGGGGGCTATGTTGCTGACATCTGCCAGGTAGTAGCCAGGAACACTGCTACATACTGTGCAATGTACAGGATGGCGCCCCAGTGCCCCCCCAAAAAAGAATACCAGGTCCAGCTGAAGACATCATTAAGTGTGCAGAAATCCGGCCTGAAAGTATAACTTTCAGAGAAATGGGCAAGTGAAAGGCACGTCTGTGAGCAAACGAGTGAAACCGAGACGTGAACTAACAATCAGGTTATGAAACAGCAGACTGGTAACATGAAGGAGACGCGGAAAGTGGTTTCAGGTTGAACTTTGGTAACTGTGTACCTCTTAATGGACATGCACGATCATACGCATGTAATGACGTATCAATTAACCCAACAATGAAGAGCAATGTATACCGGCCCTCCACTCTGACCTCACAGTAGCCTGCGCAGACGACACAAAAAATACATCACCCTGTAGCAATGCATGTGTGCATGCTAAGTCACCTCAGTCATGTCTGGCTCTTTGTGACCCCAGAGACTGTAACAATACATTATTTAACGTTTCCAACACTTATTTTCTTCTTCCTCTCCTTTTAAAAAAAAAAAAAAATTCCTTGAAACTAATGCCTTTTAGCATGCACTTTGGCTACAGCTTCGGTTCCAAGGGGAAAACAGCTATAATACAGGGTCTGTTGTAATTAATACAGCTTTTGCTACTGTACTCTCTCTTTCCCTTTCCTTTAATTAAGTTTAGGCCACATCCTCAGCAGACGTTAGTCAACCAAAAAATGCAGAGAGGGAGGACAGAAACAGAGTAGTTAAACCTATCACTGCACGCTTCGTATGTAAAAAAGACCAACCTATAACATCACTTCCTGGTATGATCGGTATTATTACAGTAGAGCTCTTAATGTTGGGTTTCATTACAGTAAACCCATGGTTTCACCAAGACATTTTCCCATGAGAACATTTTAATTAATTTATTAATTGCAAATGAAGCTACAGGTGTCTGAGCAGGTTGGCGGCAGCAGGGTGTGTGTGTGTGCTTGTGTGTGTGTGTGCTGGAGTGCATGTGTGTCTGTCTATGTGTGTTTTAATTGCTTCTGTATCCACCTCCGTGGCTCAACCAGTCCAGGCTGGTTAGCAGGTCCAGCCACCGATCCCCAGACAAGCCTGTGCAGGTGACTCGTCACCTGACTGCATGATCCCGTCGGGCTTGTACAGCTCTGCAGGGAAATAACATTGTCATGATCAGGCATTGGCCTCCTGGCACCAGGAAGCTGGTGCTGGGGAAGATTGGCCACAACCTCCTTAGAGACCCAGTGTTATTCCTAACTAGGATCAATTGTTTAGATCTTTTTTTTAAAGCTTCCTCTTCAAGCCAAAGAAGGCTTGGTCCCCCATTTGGGGATCTTCACATACAGTTCCTAACCTACTGATAGCACCTGACAGGTGGCCTTTGCCCTGTCAGCCCCAAACCCTTGCAGGTGAGTTCTAGGGTTTTAAAAAAGTGCCATTACACTGGACAGGCAGAGATTTGAATGTGGCCATTTCATGCAAGGGAACCAGAAGAACAGGAAGAGTCAAGACTTCGAGGTTAGATGAAGCTGATCTTCAATCCACGATCTGTACTCAACTAGATATTGAGCAACTTCACCTAACTACCAGCACAAAATAAAGAAATACCACGGATCCTCACTTTGCCCATTGATAAAACGGCCATAAACACAGCTACTTATCAGACCACGGTCAAGATTAGCAGAAGCTGGGTATGAACTGTCTGACACGGAGCAGGCACATGGGAAATATCCATCATTTCCTTAGATCATCACTGTTATTAGCCTTACAGTTAACAGTTGGACTGTTTTCACTCTTAGCTCTTCAGTTCCATTGGAAAGAAAAAAAAAAGACTTGATTTTAAATTGAAATACATATATAAATAATTAATGCAAGGCAACCTATATTTCCCTGACCCCTCCCTTGCTAATTTGGGAATATGACTTAACTGTGGTTAATTATCTGTTGGTTTGCTGTGTCTTATTTAAATTAAAATGTAAATCCCTCTAGGGCAAGAGCTAGGTATTTTCCATGTCTTGTACTTCCTCACTCCTTCACTGCATTAGGAATTACTGAAGTCTTAGTAGAGCTCTCAGAAGGTTTGTTGGCAAATTTTGGAGTCAAAATCAAAGACTTACAGAGTAACATCACTCGGTTTAACTAAGAATCTTTAAGTCACATTACCAATAGGGCCACAGCCTTTCAAGTGACCTGTATCTATAGTTCAAGCTCAAATTGCAACTGTTATTTGCAAGAAATAAAAATACAAATAAATCATAAAAATAGTGAAAGCCATGGATGATGATGCTAGCGTGTATTTTGTATGAATGGAGTTCAGTATACAAGATAATATACCTCGGTATGTTTTTCTGTTCAAAAGCTCATTGCTAATTAAAATAAACATTAGATTCCTGAGGTTTACTGAAACTTTATTGCATTTAAAAAAAAAGGGGGGGGCGGGCAAATGTGTGTGTGAGACAGAAAACGAGCAAGAGAGAGATAAAAGTTAATTAATAGAATTTGGCCTTCCTCCAAAATATACTGAGTTTGAGGTATTGAGATTGGGTAACTCAGGTTGGCTGGTATGTGAAAAACCTTTGTGAGGACGGACTTGCTGTAAAATGCCGCTTCACTGGGAAGGTACGACATAGCCTTCAGCTGCACCGTTGTGACTCTCGACCCTCCCTGCCTGACACCACCAAGTGTCTGGGTCCTGACTGGCCAGCATTCTGTATTGATTACATGTCTTTCACCTCCTCAGACTCTCTTGGAAAGTCGAATGGTGAGTGAAGTCACTGGTTCCCCTGGGAGTTTGTTTATATCTCCAGTGGGAACTCATTTTTTCCATCACTTTTTATTAAATGGGGTTGGGAAAATTTGATTGGGTTTGGAGGGTCCTATCTGGTACTATTTATATAATCCATTAGTCCCTGTTTATTACAGGGTCTGGGACTAATTGCATGTAAAAATTCCCAACTAGTTTCTGAATTAAAAACAGTGATTTTTATGGCAAGAGCTGGGCTTCCCAAAGGGTATTCCATGAAACCCAAGTATTCCGAGGTGCTCCTCGGAAAGAGGTTTAGGGTTCAAATAAACGAGAGGGGATACCATCCTGTGATCCTTCCTCTTGTTTATACATATTGCTTGATTTTCAGGGCCCCAGATAGCAAGATTAGTGTAGACATTGTTTATTGTTAAAGCACTTGGCATAGCAAGAGAAAATGGGAGACGTGAAAATATTGTTGATTAAATGAAGAAATTAATAAGGATTTGGAAGGTCTTGCAGTGAAGAAATCCATTTAGCTTTGTTAAAATAAATAATTTTCAAATTTGCAACGATCACATAGCCATTCTCTTTGTACAGAACTATCAACATACATAAAACTCATCTTCTGAAGAGCACACTTTAGGAAACTCCAGTTTACAGTATTAAACACATTCATAAAAGAATTAAATATCTAGGAATAAACTTACATAAAGAGACAAAAGAACTGTACACATAGAATTATAAGACACTAATGGAAGAAATCAAAGACAGCATAAACAGATGGAGAGATATTCCATGTTCCTGGGTAGGAAGAATCAATAATGTGAAAATGACTCTACCACCAAACGCAATGTACAGATACAATGTGATCCCTATCAAACTACCAATGACATTTTTCACAGAACTAGAACAAAAAATTTCACAATTCATATGGAAACACAGTCATAAAAATAGGGCTTCCCTGGTGGCTCAGCTGGTAAAGAATCCGCCTGCAACACAGGAGACCCCGGTTCAATTCCTAGGTTGGGAAGATCCCTTGGAGAAGGGAATGGCAACCTACTCCAGTATTCTTCCTGGAGAATCCCCACAGACAGAGGAGCCTGGCAGGCTACAGTCCACGGACTCACAAAGAGTCAGACACAACTGAGTGACTAAGCACACACACATGAACAATTATATGTGCCATAATTAATTCAACAAACATTTTAGCCCACAACAACAACAACGCTCAAAACACAGAAGCCTGTCCACTGTAACTTATAACTTACTAGGGGAAATGTGATATATGCGTATTTTTAAATATAAGGCAGCATATGCTGTATATGAAAGTACAAATTAGGGGACCATAAAGTGAGAAATGGGAAAAAATATTACAGCTGGATATTGCTTACTTGGAGGTGTGTGGCCTGGAGGCTCAGCTGGTGAAGAATCAGCCTGCAATGTGGCAGACCTGGGTTTCATTTCTGGGTTGGGAAGATAGTCAAAGCTATGGTTTTTCCAGGAGTCATGTATGGAGATGAGAGTTGGATCATAAAGAAAGCTGAGTACCAAAAAATGGATGCTTTTGAACTGTGAGGCTGGAGAAGACTCTTGAGAGTCCCCTGGACTGCAAGGAGATCAAACCTGTTAATCCTAAAGGAAATCAATTCTGAATAATCATTGGAAGGACTGACGCTGAAGCTGAAGCTCTAATACTTTGGCCATGTGATGTGAAGAACTGACTCATTAGAAAAGACCCTGATGCTGGGGAAGATTGAAGGCAGGAGGAGAAGGGGACAGCAGAGGATGAGATGGTTGGATGGCATCACTGACTTGATGAACCATGAGTTTGAGCAAGTTCAAGGAGTTGGTGATGGACAAGGAAGCCCGGCATGCTGCAATCCATGGGGTCTCAAAGAGTTGGACATGACTGAGCAACTGAACTGAATTGATTGCTTATTTGTGTTGTTCATGTATGGTAATTGCTTACACTTAGATTTCAATCTATAGAATTTATGAAGAAGGCCTACTATTCCTGGAAGGAATAAGCAAGAAAGTAAGGAGGAGTAATGCTGTTTTGATTTCATGAGTTTTTAATGAGCCTTCTCCAATGATCCCCCCCCCAAATATTTTCACCTAGTAATGTAACAATTAGCTTTATTCAGAGTTATCAACCTAGAGAAGTAAATGGTAACCTACTCCAGTATCCTTGTTGGAAAATCCCGTGGACAGATGAGCCTGGAGGGCTACAGTCCACGGGGTTGGAAAGAGTCAGACACAACAACTGACAATGCACACACAGCAGGAAAGAGAGGGTTTGTGGGCTGGGGAGGGCAGGCAAGCATGAGGATGCAGATGCCGTAAGAACGAAAACATGGGAGTTACACAACTTGCGTTGCTGAATTTCGAAAGGAGGCACCCTTCACTCCAGGGTTCTTTCCCATGAATCTCCAAACATGCTGCCAGCCTGATCTTTAACCCTCAGGCAGGAAATTGAGAGGATGTTCTCCAGGGGATCTGACCAGTACTCTCTTGGGGTCTGGACAACAAGCGATCCCAAACTGATGGCTCACCTGGCTCCTTCAATACTGACACCCACAGTGTCCCATCAGGGTTATTCTAATCAGCATTTTAGTTGCCACTATTTTTCATAGTGACAGGTTTTATTTTCTTGGGCTCCAAAATCACTGCAGACGGTGACTACGGTCATGAAATTGAAAGACACTTGCTCCTCAGAAGAAAAGCTATGACCAACCTAGATGGTATATTAAAAAGCAGAAATATCACTTTGCCACCAAAGATCCATATAGTCAAAGTGATGATTTTTCCAGTAGTCATGCATGGACCATAGGCTGAAATTTTAGAACAAAGTGATGGTTGGGAAAGGGCAAGCCACGGCCAGCAGATTCAGAGGGAGCATGAATTTGTACTTTAACACGAACTCAACAAGACAACATGGCATTAAATTCCACACAGAAAATGAGAGCCCAGAGAATCCTACATCCAACCAAGATGTTTTCTGAAATGCAGTTTCCAAATGCTACTTGTCATTCATCTTTCCCCAAGAAACTACAAAAGGATGTATTCCACCAAAATGAGAACATAAACAAACAAACAAAAAGAAACATGGGATGTGGGAAATAGCGCATCTACTATAAGAGAGAAGAAA
The DNA here is from genome assembly GCF_001704415.2 of Capra hircus. NCBI lineage: Eukaryota > Metazoa > Chordata > Mammalia > Artiodactyla > Bovidae > Capra > Capra hircus. The sequence goes on along the minus strand of NC_030826.1, from coordinate 58,767,182 downwards.
AATGACCCACAAGATGAGTAAACGCTAGAGCTCTGTACATTTCAGAAGAAGCAGTGTGACCCAAGACCAATATGCCTGCTGCCTCCGAACCGTCCTTAAATCTGAGGACAGAATACTCAGAATGCCCGGCACAGACTTGACTGGCTCATCGTCACCATGCTCTGATGTAATAATTCCCACTCTCCCCATGACTCACTGCTATCTGGTTCCATCATGATTATTCAGTGATCCCTATGTGTATATTCTGCTTTGCTTTAGGTCTGTGAGCTGGAGCTAAGCCTTCATGGATCTGGTCTCTGGAACATGTTAGCCCGGTGAACGTATTTCTGCCAGACAGTGCCAGGCTCACACTGCAGCCACACCAGGTGCACCGGCTTGGCAAGTCTTGGGTTACTCAAGTCATGCTCGTGAACTTGCCCATTGATTTGCCCAGAAAGAGATTCTGTAAACTCTCGGGGAACTGAAACCAGAGCTACGGTTCAGTTTATTTTCTCTGTGAATTTCTCAGTTAACGTATAATAATATCACCCTGTCCTTACACAGCTAGGACTGTGCTGCTTGGGCTTACAAACTTGATCATTTCAGTTTGGTTCAGTCACTCAGTCATGTCTGACTCTTTGTGACCCCATGAACCACAGCATGCCAGGCCTCCCTGTCCATCAACAACTCCTGGAGTTTACCCAAACCCATGTCCATTGAGTCGGTGATGTCATCCAACCATCCCATCCTCTGTCATCCCCTTCTCCTGCCCTCAATCTTTCCCAGCATCAGGGAACAAACTTGATAGCACATGCATTAAAGATAAATGCATGGATGGTACAACTTTAAAATCAAACAAATAAGTGAGGGAGGAAGTGATTATCACAAAACTCAGGACAGTGGTTACTCCCAGGGGAGGCAGGTGTATTAGCTTCCTACAGCGGCTGTAACAAATTACCACAAACCTAATGAATTGCTCCTTGGAAGGAAAGCTACGACTAACCTAGACAGTGTATTAAAAAGCAGGGATATCACTTTTCCAACAAAGGTATGTATAGTCAAAGCTGTTTTTTCCCAGTAGTTATGCATGGATATGAGACGATAAATAAGACTGGGCACCAAAGAACTGATGCTTTTGAACTGCAGTGTTGGAGAAGACTCTTGAGAGTCCCTAGGACTGTAAGGAGATTCAACCAGTCCATCATAAAGGAAATCAACTCTGAATATCTGTTGGAAGGACTGATGCTAAAGCTGAAGCTCCAACACTTTGGCCACCTGATGCAAAAAGTCTCTGATGCTGGGAAAGACTGAGGGCAGGAAGAGAAGGGAGCGGCAGAGGATGAGATGGTAAGATAGCCTCACCCACTCAATGAAGGTGAATTTTTCCAAACTCTGGGATATAGTGGCTGACAGAGGAGCCTGGCCTGTTGCAGTTCTTAGGGTCGCAAAGTCAAGCGCAACTTAGCAACTGAACAACAATGAATGACTTAAAACAAGGCAGATTTGTTCTCTTACAATTCCTGGAGTCAGAAGTATACAGCCAAGATGAGAACAGGGCTGCATCCCTCCTGGGGTACTCGGTGGTGGTGGGGGGTCCACTTCCTCTCCTCCTTTAGCTTCTGGAGGCCGCCTGCATTCCTCAGCTCATGGAGCATCATTCTACTGTCCACCATCCCATCTTTTCTATGATCCCTCATCTCCCTGGACCCCTGAAAAGGACCCCAGTGATTACACTGAGCCCACCTGCATAATCCAGGATCATCTCCCCACATCATGGTCCTTAAATCAATCACACAGGCTGAGTCCCTTCTGCCCTGTAAGGTAACATATTCCCAGGTTGCAGGGACTAGGACCACAGAAGGAAATACTACCTAGAAAGGTCATACAGGGGCTTTGGTTATGTTCTACTTATTAAGCTACATGATGGCTAGTGGGTACTAATTTTGTTATCTTTCAACTGGACATATGCTTAATATACCTTTCTTTATGTGTTAGTATGTCATGTACTTCATGAAAGTAGGCTGCTTGTGTCACGTATGTTCAGTTCAGTTCAGTTCAGTCACTCAGTTGTGTTCGACTCCTTACTACCCCATGAACTGCAGCACTCCAGGCCTCCCTGTCCATCACCAGCTCCCACAGTTTACCCAAACTCATGTCCATTGAGTTGGTGATGACATCCAACCATCTCATCCTCTGTTGTCTCTTTCTCTTGCTCTCAATCTTTCCCAGCATCAGGGTCTTTTCAAATGAGTTAGCTCTTCGCATCAGGTGGCTAAAGTATTAAGAGTTTCAGCTTCAACATCAATCCTTCCAATGAACACCCAGGACTTATCTTCTTTAGGATGGACTGGTTGGATCTCTTTGCAGTCCAAGGGACTCTCAAGAGTCTTCTCCAACACCACAGTTCATAAGCATTAATTATTTGGTGCTCAGCTTTCTTTATGGTCCAGCTCTCACATACATACATGACCACAGGAAAAACCACAGCCTTGACTAGATGGACCTTTGTTGGCAAAGTAATGTCTCTGCTTTTCAATATGCTGTTTAGGTTGGTCCTTCCAAGGAGTAAGCATCTTTTAATTTCATGGCTGCAATCGCCATCTGCAGTGATTTTGGAGCCCCCCAAAACAAAGTCAGCCACTATTTCCACTGTTTCCCCATCTATTTCCCAGGAAGTGATGGGGCCAGATGCCATGATCTTTGTTTTCTGAATGTTGAGCTTTAAGCCAACTTTTTCACTCTCCTCTTTCACTTTCATCAAGAGGCTTTTTAGCTCCTCTTCACTTTCTGCCATAAGGGTGGTGTCATCTGCATATCTGAGGTGATTTGATATTTCTCCCGGCAATCTTGATTCCAGCTTGTGTTTCCTCCAGCCCAGCATTTCTCATGATGTATTCTGCATATAAGTTAAATAAGCAGGGTGACAATATACAGCCTTGACATACTCCTTTTCCTATTTGGAACCAGTCTGTTGTTCCATGTCCAGTTCTAACTGTTGCTTCCTGACCTGAAGGTCAGATGGTCTGGTATTCCCATGTCTTTCAGAGTTTTCCACAGTTTATTGTGATCCACACAGTCAAAGCCTTTGGCATAGTCAATAAAGCAGAAATAGATGTTTTTGAACTCTTTTGCTTTTTTGATGATCCAACGGATATTGGCAATTTGATCTCTGGTTCCTCTGCCTTTTCTAAAAGCAGCTTGAAGTTCGTGGTTCACGTATTGCTGAAGCCTGGCTTGGAGAATTTTGAGCATTACTTTACTAGCATGTGAGATGAGTTAGTATGCAGATCAGGTCATCTTGTGGTATCCAGCTAGCACATTTACTCTAGAAGGATACTCACATCACACAATGGTGAGGAACATGAGGTTGAGTTTCTCTGGCACGTTCCCCCTTCCAGGCCCTGCAGTCTTGAAGCTGTAGGTAAGAGTAACTGTCTCGTCTGTCTTTCGCAGCTCACATTTAGCAGCACCAACAGCTCCTTCAGATGGTTATTGGGGAAACGGCAATTTGGGTTTGATTTTGTTTCGTCTTGAAGGAGATGTTCTAGGCATTCCTTTCAAGAAACCGACATTCCACATTGGTCTAGACTTTTCCTTTTCCCATATGTTTCCTGACTTTGGCTGGCTTTTAAAAAGAGCCAAGTGTGTAGGTAGAAGAAATATTTAGTTATAGGGTATGCACCTAATTTCTCATCCTGTGTGAGACAATAGCAATTTCTTGGTCACTCTCTCAAAATTTTCAGGTATCAATTTCTCTTTTCCTTCATCCAAGCCAATCAGTTCTCCAGGGATGTGGGAAATCTTCAGTGTTAAAGAATTTAGAGACAGTGGATGGATTTTTTTCTTAACAATCAGTTTTAAAAAATCTAACATCAGAGTCTACTTTGAAAAAGGGGGTAGGGGGTTACCTTGTCAGTGAGAATACATGTTATGTTTCTATTCAAGTATAAATTGACAAGCCAGATACATAGTGCATTGTTCCTGGGAGATTTTTCTTAGTTTTGCACTTCCTCAAAGGACTGAACCCATCATTTCTCTGGAAATTTAGGTCAGAAGTTGGACGAATCCAAAGTAAAATTTTCTCGCAGAAAGAATACAATGCTTTCAGTCCTTTCAAGAATTAAAAAAAAAAAATAGTTTAACAGCTTAAAATTCCAAAACAAGCTGAAAGATTATTGTTGTTAACAGTTACAAATTAGAAACAAATAGCTGGGGAATACTGAGCCTCACATTTTCAATCCTGAAAGCTTTACTAACACATAAGAAGAACATGTTTCCTAGCTGACAGCTTAGACCATCCACATGTATGCTTCTTCACGTCAAGTTAAAAAAAGTTGTCTTGGAGTCCCCTGGTGGCGCAGTGGATAGGAATCCACCTGCCATTGCAGGGAAACAGGTTCAACCCCTGGCCGGGGAAAATTCCACACACCTCGGACAACTAAGTCTGTGTGCCCCAGCTCCTGTTGGCCTATGCTCCACAACAGAGGCCACTCCCCGGAGAAGCCCGCCCTCCACACGGAGACCACTCCACAGAAAAGCCCGCGCTCTACACGGAGGCCACTCACGGAGAAGCCCGCGCCCCACACGGAGGCCACTCCACAGAAAAGCCCGCGCTCTACACGGAGGCCGCTCACGGAGAAGCCGGCGCTCCACACGGAGGCCGCTCACGGAGAAGCCCGCGCCCCACACGGAGGCCGCTCACGGAGAAGCCGGCGCTCCACACGGAGGCCGCTCACGGAGAAGCCCGCGCCCCACACGGAGGCCGCTCACGGAGAAGCCGGCGCTCCACACGGAGGCCGCTCACGGAGAAGCCCGCGCTCCACAAGGAGGCCACTCACAGAAAAGCCCGCGCTCCACACGGAGGCCACTCCGCAGAAAAGCCCGCGCTCCACACGGAGGCCACTCCGCAGAAAAGCCCGCGCCCCACAAGGAGGCCACTCACGGAGAAGCCCGCGCTCCACAAGGAGGCCGCTCACGGAGAAGCCCGCGCCCCACACGGAGGCCACTCTGCAGAAAAGCCCGCGCCCCACAAGGAGGCCGCTCACGGAGAAGCCCGCGCCCCACAAGGAGGCCACTCCACGGAGAAGCCCGCGCTCTACATGGAGGCCACTCACGGAGAAGCCCGCGCCCCACACGGAGGCCACTCACGGAGAAGCCCGCGCTCTACACCCAGAGAGGAGCCCCCGCTGCCATGACTAGAGAAGAGCCTGCACAGCAAGAAGACCCTGAGGGCTATGAATAGTTTTCGAAATGCTTTTAAAAAGCAGTCGTCTTTATTTAAACTGAAAGAGAGCAAAAGCTAAGAGATGACATTGGTCCACCATCATAGGAGCAGACTATGCAAAATTTATTCTAACTTGTAGAGGGATGACCAAGAATAGGCTACAGCTGAGTTGGAACTGACTTCATTTGGATATTAGCAAGAGATATGTTCAGTTTGCCCTGAACCTATACCTTAAATTCAGGCTGATTCACTCTGGTACCATGAATACAAATCTCTAACATACAAGCCCTATTGGAAGATTTATGCTAGTTCTCATTACTGCAGCTTTTTGATACAGTTATAATGACCATTGTTAATGATAACAGAGAACAATTTCCTTATATGTATCCTATAAATGCTATACATATATATGTATATCTATCAACTGATCTATAAATATGTAATATAATATATGGCATATGATATGTATAATACAGAGAGTGTATAATAGTATAATGTGACATAATAATATAGTATATATATTTATATACATGATCAAGGCAAATAACATGTCAAAATCAAAATTTGGAAGAGCAACAGGGATAGAAGTTATTAGATACTATAATATACTGATCGTTTATACTTGGAATTTTAAAGATACAATTCAAAGTATATAACAAATAATATTGTAAGTTTATATTTAGAAGTACACATGTAAGCACTAAAGAAACTATAAAAATAACTTAATCAATTACATTGTGGTAATAAGGCAAAGGATGGGAAAGTAGATAAGGTGACAAAAGAGAAAACAACTGTTTTATCTGCTCAGTCAACATACTCTCTGGAAGACAGACTTGAAAGGAATATGCAAGTTTTGATTGCAAAGAAACTACAAGAATAAAAAACATCAAGTGAACCTTTCAAATCCGAGAAGGAGCACACACAGCAGACAGAGCTTGAAAACAACACAAGATGGTCAATGAAGGCAAAGAAACGAAGCAGCAGCAGTAAATAGAGAAACTAACATGAATTATGGCCTACGCTTAGACTATCAGGAAACAGAGACTGCATAAAAATGTGAGGGCCAAAATGAAGACAAAAGAGCACCTCCTCCCAGATTCGACCGTAGCTCTCTCTCTACTGCAGAGCTCTGTGCAGGCTGCAGCTCCACGCCGTGTACAAGCAGCACCAGAGCAGAGAGGGACCAAGGGGGATGGTAAAGGGCAGGCGGGTGGGCAAATGTGGAGCAAGGAGTAATAAGCAAGCCAGTGATCACAAGAAACAGAGGTTCTCACCTCCACATAAACAAGGTGGATTCAGAGGAAGAGAACTGCAGGACACAAAGGGAACATGAAAAGTTTCAATCCGCAGCAAACATCCAGTAAGTATGAACAACCGCACCAAAAAACGGACTGACAAATTTCTCAGGAGAAACAATCAGAAATACAAGGAAGTACACAAAAGCCCAAGAGCAGGAGATCTGACTGTGCCTCTCCTCTCATGGCTGATACTACAGATAAAACAATAAGTGCGAAACTGAGAAAGTCGAGAGAGAAATGAAAAAGAGAGATCTAAGAATGGTGTGTGTGTGTGCGTGTGTGTGTGTGTGTGTGTGTGTGTGTGTTTAACTCTAGATTCAGAAAGAAGAGAGCGTACTTACGAAGGTCCACATGATATTCGCAACTGACAGTCTATGGAGCCGTAACAAAAAATAAGTTCCAATAAAGTAGAAATAGAAAATGTTTTTCATGAAAATAAAAGAATATCTGATAACAAAATGAAGATGAAATAATGAAGAAATAGAAAAAATAATCTAGGTAAACTTGTTGACTAAAAACAAAAATAAAATCTAAGATTTCAGAAAATCTAAATAGCAATGAAATGAAATGTACAGTAATAAAATGAAAACTATAGATATTAGACTTTGTAAGATTCAACTAAAGTATTTAAGAGAAAAATTCACATGCGTAACTACTAAGACTAATAAAAAAATGAAGACTAAAAATACCTCAGAAGAAATGGATAACAAAATAAATACAAATAAAATGAAAAGGAGAAATTCCAAAAATAAAACCACTCTTCAATGAATTTAGTAATATAAAACAGAAATTGTTACAAAAATAAAGGTAGCTTGCACTTGTATGCTTGTTGTATACAAGGCTTCTTTTTTTTTTAGGGCTTGAATCTACAGTCCTATCTAATGATAAGAATCAAGAAAAGAAAAATTAAAACTAGTTTTGAATAGACAAAGCATTAGAAAAGTTAGGAAAAATGGGAAAAAAGCAAAACTATATAAACTCAGCTATAAAAGGAGCAAAACTACAAATAGAGAATTAGAAAGAAAAAAACATTAGAAAGCATATCAATAGGATCTTCTGAAAATTTTCATATCTTGGATTAAACAGATATATGAAGTGAAGTGAAGTGAAGTCGCTCAGTCATGTCGAACTCTTTGCGACCCCATGGATCGTAGACTACCAGGCTCCATCCGTGAGATTTTCCAGGCAAGAATACTGGAGTGGGTTGCCATTTCCTTCTCCAGAGGATCTTCCGGACCCAGGGATCGAACCCGGGTCTCCCGCATTGTAGGCAGATTCTTTACCACCTGATCCACCAGGGAAGCAAACAGATATATATGATATACTAAAGTTGACTCAAGAGGAAATGAAACACATCAAACTATTTTTAAAAAAAAGCATTAATAAAACAGAATCAGTTATCAAAAATGCTCTCCCTTAAAATCTTAGGCATGTGATATTCAACTGCACCCTCCTTAATTATGTAGGAAGATCCCTTCATGAAATTAACAACCATAAACAAACAAGTAAACAAACAAAATCCAGAATTTGAGAAAGCCCAAGTGCTCCAGCAGAAAAAGGATGCAAATTCCTACTGGGGGCAGGCCCACATCAGGCAACCACAGACCCCCTGAGATAACACTGTGCCAATCACCCAACAAAACCGCATACTAGATGCATGCTGAGTCACTTCAGTTGTGTCCCTTTGCAATCCTGTGGATGGTACCCTGTAGGGCCCATTGTCCAGGGGATTCTCCAGGCCAGAGTGGGTTGCCATGACCTCCTCCAGGGGATCTTCCCAACCCAGGGATCAAACCCAGGTCTCTTATGTCTCCTGCATTGGCAGGAGGACTCTTTACCACCAGTGCCACTTGGGAAGCCGCATGCTATGAGGAGTTTGCAAACAAAAGAATTTACAGAGATGAACAAACCTATGGCTGTCTGCGGAGGCCTTACAAACAGCTGTGAAAAGAAGGGAGGCGAAAAGCAACGGAGAAAAGGAAAGATATAAGCATCTGAATGCAGAGTTCCAAAGAATAGCTGGAAGAGATGAGAAAGCCTTCTTCAGCAATCAATGCAAAGAAATAGAGGAAAACAACAGAATGGGAAAGACGAGAGATCTCAAAAAAATCAGAGATACCAAGGAAACATTTCATGCAAAGATGGGCTCGATAAAGGACAGAAATGGTATGGACCTCACAGAAGCAGAAGGTATTAAGAAGAGGTGGCAAGAATACATGGAAGAACTGTACAAAAAAGATCTTCATGACCCAGATAATCATGTTGGTGTGATCACTCACCTAAAGCCAGACATCTTGGAATGTGAAGTCAAGTGGGCCTTAGAAATCATCACTACAAACAAAGCTAGTGGAGGTGATGGAATTCCAGTGGAGCTATTTCAAATCCTTAAAGATGATGCTCTGAAAGTGCTGCACTCAGTATGCCAGCAAATTTGGAAAACTCAGCAGTGGCCACAGGACTGGAGAAGGTCAGTTTTCATTCCAATCCCAAAGAAAGGCAATGCCAAAGAATGCTCAAACTACCGCACAATTGCAATCATCTCACATGCTAGTAAAGTAATGCTCAAAATTCTCCAAACCAGGCTTCAGCAATATGTGAACCGTGAACTCCCTGATGTTCAGGCTGGTTTTAGAAAAGGCAGAGGAACTAGAGATCAAATTGCCAACATCTGCTGGATCATGGAAAAAGCAAGAGAGTTCCAGAAAAGCATCTATTACTGCTTTCTTGACTATGCCAAAGCCTTTGACTGTGTGGATCACAATAAACTGTGGAAAATTCTGAAAGACATGGGAATAACAGAGCACCTAACCTGCCTCTTGAGAAATCTGTATGCAGGTCAGGAAGCAACAGTTAGAACTGGACATGGAACAACAGACTGGTTCCAAATAGGAAAAGGAGTATGTCAAGGCTGTATATTGTCACCCTGCTTATTTAACTTCTATGCAGAGTACATCATGAGAAATGCTGGACTGGAAGAAACACAAGCTGGAATCAAGATTGCTGGGAGAAATATCAATAACCTCAGATATGCAGATGACACCACCCTTATGGCAGAAAGTGAAGAGGAGCTAAAAAGCCTCTTGATGAAAGTGAAAGAGGAGAGTGAAAAAGTTGGCTTAAAGCTCAACATTCAGAAAACGAAGATCATGGCATCTGGCCCCATCACTTCATGGGAAATAGATGGGGAAACAGTGGAAACAGTGTCAGATTTTATTTTTAGGGGCTCTAAAATCACTGCAGATGGTGACTGCAGCCATGAAATGAAAAGACGCTTACTCCTTGGAAGAAAAGTTATGACCAACCTAGATAGCATATTGAAAAGGAGAGACATTACTTTGCCAACAAAGGTCTGTCTAGTCAAGGCTATGGTTTTTCCTGTGGTCATGTATGGATGTGAGAGTTGGACTGTGAAGAAGGCTGAGCGCCGAAGAATTGAAGCTTTTGAACTGTGGTGTCGGAGAAGACTCTTGAGGATCCCTTGGACTGCAAGGAGATCCAACCAGTCCATTCTGAAGGAGATCAGCCCTGGGATTTCTTTGGAAGGAATGATGCTAAAGCTGAAACGCCAGTACTTTGGCCACCTCATGTGAAGAGCTGACTCATTGGAAAAGACTCTGATGCTGGGAGGGATTGAGGGCAGGAGGAGAAGGGGACGACCGAGGATGAGATGGCTGGATGGCATCACGGACTCAACGGATGTGAGTCTGAGTGAACTCTGGGAGATGGTGATGGACAGGGAGGCCTGGCGTGCTTCGATTCATGGGGTCGCAAAGAGTCGGACACGACTGAGTGACTGAACTGAACTGAACTGAACAAACCTATTAAAGGAGCAGTTTTGGAAGCCTGGGATATTTCTATGTTTATAATGATGCTTATTAGCCTTACAAATTAGTGACTACAAATGAGTCAGGATGAGCCATTGAATGAAGCTTACTGCAACAATTTACATGTACATATTTTTAAAGTTGAGTCTAAAAACTCAATTGAAATGGTCAAAATATAACATTCACATAATAGTGTAATACTGTAATATTCACAAACAAGGAAATCTGAATCACCAATTAGCATATGAGAAATGCTCATACACTCTACTACTTAGAAAAAATGCAAAATAGCAGGATACCATCTTACACTTATCAGATTGGCAAAAAACAAATAAAAGATCTGAAAATACCAATTCCTGGAGGTGACATGAGGAAATGGCATCACTCACACACTCGCCACTGAGCTGGAAACATCACGCTTTCACTAGAAGACCGATTTATATTTCTCCCACCCTGAAGGTTCTATCCCCTCAACATTCCTTGGATTAACATGTGTCCCGATACTTACTCAGAAATCATCTTCTAAGACCCTCCACTTCTCCCAGACAAAATATTTTCATTTTTAAAAGTCTACCTGGAACTTACTTGCATTTCAAACCTCCATCTCCAGCCAAACCAGGCATAAGAGGATTCAAAAATGATGGAACGCCGCACTTCATGAAAGGATACATGTTTCCCTGCTGCTGCTGCTGCTGCTAAGTCGCATCAGTCGTGTCTGACTCTGTGCGACCCCATGGACTGCAGCCGACCAGGCTCCTCCGTCCATGGGATTTTCCAGGCAAGAGTGCTGGAGTGGGGTGCCATTGCCTTTGTTCTTCTATTGTGTGGCCGGTTTGTGATTTTGTGCAGGCCTATTTCAGATGTGAGCACACATCCATAGACGGCCACCATCTATGTGCATACAGACCACCTCTGGACAGAGTGTCGCCTTCTCTCTAGGAAGAGGGCAATGGGCGAGACTCCCCAAGCCCACAGTCCACAGCAGGTTCTTGGCGGGGCTCTGCACGTCTTTTTTTTTTTTAATAAATGACCCACGTGGAAAGAGTTTTTCCACACTGAAATCAAAATGGGTGGGATTGGTTTTGTTTTAACTAGTTTTCCTTCATATGTGAGATTTCTGGCATACAGCCTGAGAAGTCGGCTTGTAATGAAATGCGTTTAGTGTGGAGAGGGGAAATAAAACATTTCGTCTTCTTTTTACATTTTTTTTCCATGCCTGTAAACACCCCATTTCACCTGGCAGAAAAGCTGTTCGTGACCAAAGGCTCGTAGGCAAAACAGGTTTGGACCCAAAGGAAATAAAGACGCTCTTGTCTTTCCTGTTATGTGGTGATTTCACATGCACCCACCCAGCCACTGAGAGAGGGCCCTGTCCCCTCAGCGTTGCCCAGGGTGGCCTGCCCAAGCGCGGTGGCTGTGCCTGCAGGGGTGAACCCCAAGCACCCAGACAGGGCCCTCATCCTCGGCCGATGCTGCTCCTGCAATCAGCTGGTCTCCATGAACCCCTGCCAGGGAAGCAGAGTCCTAACAGCCTCTGGTTGCCTGTGCTCCATGCCCCTTCCCCTTGCGGACCACGGTCAGGGTGCAGGGCACCCTTATCAGGACATGGATGCGGCGTGAAAATGCGATAGGGGTGAAGGAAACAGCCTTCTTCTGCCTGAGTCACTCCCCGGGGGAGAAAACAGAATCACACAGGTGTGCCTCACCTCCTCAGGCTTTATCTCCCGATAACCACGTCCTCTGTAATTTCCTGGCTGCTACTTTTTTCCTTCCCCCCCAGGTTCAGATACAAAGAAGTGATTAAATGATTAGACTGACTGACAAAAAACTGCCGGCTGGCCTGCACCGCGACTTTCAAAGCAGAGGATCCCCTTTGTGCGGGTTTGGCCATCAGCAGGCCGGTGTCGGAGAATTCAGCGCTTCCTGCAGAGCTGGGCTGGTTCAGGAGCCAGTGGTATCACATTCCCAGCACCACTGTCACGAGAAATGCGGAACCTAAAACCTAAAAACTCTCACTGCCCCGAGACAGGGATAGGGCATCGAGCGGAGTGAGCATCACCGTAGCAGCGCTGTGTACAGGATGGCTGGCCAGTGCTGTGGATGATTTGGGAAGTCGGCTGCGGTACCCAGACGGATGGAGTGAGTCAGATGCAGAGACAACACGTCTCACATTCGGGCTGAGAGGGGGAAAGCCCGCGGCCAGGGGGTTGGAGGCGACAGATGAGTTCCCGTGGGACACTTCCCCGTCTGGCTCTCAGATAGAGTGATGGCTCACATTTCAATTTTTCATTCAGAGAAAGACTGTGACGAAGCTTCTATCCTATTTTTGGATTGAGTACTTTGAAGTCTAGTCATTGGTATAATGCCCAGTGGTTTTTTAGAGAACAAAATTAAATAGGAGATCACGAAGAAATGAAGACTTATTTAGCCAAAGGTTGTTTTGTATCTGAAATAAGAGGATATGCATGAACTTCTAGCGAAAGTCATCCTTAAATCCAGATTCTGGCTCCTGTATTTTCTCAGGTGGCTCTGTATCACCTTACATTTTAAACAAGGTATTCTCTTTTAAGGGCGTCCCTGGTGGCTCAGACAGTAAAGTATCTGCCTGCAGTGTGAGAGAGCCGAGTTCAGTCCTTGAGTGAGGAAGATCCCCTGGCGGAGGGCATGGCAACCCACTCCAGTATTCTTGCTTGGAGAATCCCATGGAGAGGAGCCTGGCGGGCTACAGTCCAAAGAGGTTGCAAAGAACTGGACACAACTGAGTGACTACCATTTTAACTTTCACTCTCTTTTAAATGAATGGCCAATTATTTTTCCTTCTGACTTAATAGTTCTTAATAATTAAGCTGTTTTTTTCCAGTGGTCATGTATGGATGTGAGAGCTGGACTGTGAAGAAAGCTGAACGCCAAAGAATTGATGCTTTTGAACTGTGTTGTTGGAGAAGACTCTTGAGAGTCCCTTGGACTGCAAGGAGATCCAACCAGTCCATTCTAAAGGAGATCAGCCCTGGGTGTTCTTTGAAAGGACTGATGCTGAAGCTGAAACTCCAGTACTTTGGCCACCTCATGTAAAGAGTTGACTTATTGGAAAAGACTCTGATGCTGGGAGGGATTGAGGGTAGGAGGAGAACGGGACGACCCAGGATGAGATGGCTGGATGGCATCACCGGCTGGATGGCATCACCGACTCGATGGACATGAATCTGAGTGAATTCCGGGAGTTGGTGATGGACAGGGAGGCCTGGCGTGCTGTGTGATTCATGGGGTCGCAAACAGTCGGACACGACTGAGCGATTGAACTGAACTGAACTGAATAATTCAGCATCCTTTTTTCCATCTTTAAAAGAAATAAGGGAAAAAATTAAGAAAAAGACAAAGAAATAAGAGCCTGTGACTGTTTTAAAGACATCTTGCATGCTAAGCTCTATTCCAGGAGCTGGAGATGAGCAAGTGACATGAAATCCATGCACACAGCTTTCATACCCTATTCTATTAACAGTCAGGGAAATAATATCATTTGGATTTGGATTCAACAGCTGCCTCCAGAGTAGGTGCCAGGACTCATGACAGCAGTTGTGTGCAAAATGTCCTGAGAGCACACATCTCCTGGACACCTTCAAAGACAAACGTGCAGTTACATCACACACCGACACTCTAAAGCAGCTCCGTGAAAACCTAGTCAAACACCAGTGAAATCAACAAAGCTGTTGGAATGATCTCTCAAGGCGTGATGGATGGCTCAGCCTACAGGCATGCGTATGGAGCCATTTTCCATGACAGTTATTCACATGTCATGTTTTCATGGTTGAAATTCAAGGTTTCCTGTCTCTAAGGGAATCCTTGCATTTCCTATTTTTCTTATGACCATGTAGACATCCTCTTTCAGTCCACACAATAAGGGCTCAATAAATATGTGTTAATGCTAATATTAATAAATAATACTTTTTAAAATAAAAATATTGCTACTAATAATTACTACTATTAATTATAAATTCCCCCTTTGCTCAAATCTGAGAGTTTTGATTTTTCCCTGGTGTAAAAAATAACAATAGCAACAAATATTTAAAATTTCACTTTCTTGGGGACATGAATTCAGAGATGGATTATTATATAAGAGTGAAACCTCTCCCCTAGTTGAAAGAAAGTTCAGCCAGAAAACATACATCACAAGAAGGTAACCTGGCTTGGAAATGATATGAAATACCACAAGAGAAAACAGGTCATTGCAGGTGGCAATTAAAAGACAACAATAAAAAATTTTCCTTATACTTATAGCTATAACTGTACTTATACTTAAAACTGAAATGTGCGTTATATTTAAGTTAAACTTCTATGTACCTAAAGGTGATGTGGAGGTTTCCAACTGTTTATGATAGAAGAAGCAGAAAGGTATACATTCATCTTACTACATGATCAGGGCTGCTAAATATGGATAGCATATTTTTGTAAAGAACATAAGCAATTTTATAGTTTATCTTTCTAACTTTCCAGTAAATCCTGGTTATGGATGGTAAAACGACTCGACACAAACACATATTAAGTTTTCATGTATTTTTCCTGCACTATTCTTGAACACCTGAATGAAACATTTCATGAATGAAAATTAATCTGCCCAGATCTTGATGCCTAAAGCATTATGAGAAACCAGACACATTTTTTGGATTTAGCCGGCCACCTAGAAGCATTATGGAAAAAGGTGAGGATATGGACTTGACCTCTAACCCTACAGCTTGATCCAGTTGAAATAATCAAGGTACTTTGCTTTTTTTTTTCATTTGAATTGATTCAAATTATTAGCTTACTCAATTTTCACCCAGAGCTTATTTAATGCAGAGGAATCCTCCGGACACAAAACTTTAAATGTGAAACCATCATTTCTGATGACTAATGTTCTTAATGACATCTGAAACACAGCCTCTATGTAAGTTCAGTGTCTTTAGAATTGCATTTGGGTATAGCTGGATTTGAACACAGCATAGCTATCTACACAACTTCTCTATTAAGTTCCATTATATATATATATATGTTTTCCAAACAGACAAACAAGAGGCTTAGCTTAAGACAGGGATTTAAAACAAAATCTTTTTGGTTTTTGTTAGCAGGTCCATACCAAAAAAAAACACAAAACTTTTTTTTGGTAAATTTTAACATATTATATTATAGACAAATCTCTAGATATTCATCTGAGGTGAAATTAGCAGTAGAGTTAAGATAGAAAGCTATCATATTGGTCATATTCAAACAGGGGTCACACCAGGACATGAAACTCTAAAATGATATCTGCACTGACAGCTTAATCCCTGCCTCTGGAAAAAAGAAGTCACATGGTATGAGTTAAGTGAAGAGCAGGATGAAAGAACAACACAAATTACAGTTAGAGAAACAGAGACAGCTTATAGGCATTGACATCATTATTCTGGTTTGTTTTATGATTGATTTTTAAAAAACCTTCATTTTGGATTGGAGTATAACTGATTAACAATGTTGTGAATGTTTCAGGTGGACAGCAAAGGGACTCAGCCATACATCTACATGTATCCATTCTCCCCCAAACTGCCCTCCCATCCAGTCTGTCTCATAACATTAAGCAGAGTTCCCTGTGCTATCGATTGACAGTAAATATTAGGCAGAGTAGACAGAATGGTACCTATAGAATATTTTCAGGGTATAAAGAGTCCATACAGCAATGACCCGTTCTCTCACTACACTGTTTAAGAAACAGTACATTATAATTGTTTATCAGTAGTGAATTTTATGTGTATGTGAAAAGCTTCAAAGTGTTGAGTGTAGTCGCTCAGTCCTGTTCAACTCTGTGACCCCATGGACTGTAGCCCGCGAGGCTTTTTGGTCCATGGAATTCTCCAGGTAAGTCTACTGGAGTGGGTAGCCGTTCCCTACTCCAGGGGATCTTCCCAATCCATCTCCTGCACTGGCAGGGAGATTCCTTACCACTGAACCACCAGGAAAGCCCCATACATGAGAAGCTTAATAACCAATAAAAAAAGTCACATGGCTAAGGACGTATATTGAGTTATACTTCTGTAGTTGCTCAGTCGCTAAGTCAGGTCCAACTCTTTGCAACCCCATGGTTCTTCTGTTACGTTTATTTGTTACACTTTCAAAAAAAGGACAATGATCATACATGTAACCTTAGCAAAGCACTAGTCTCTTATCCGTGTGCATTTCCACAAGCATATACTAACTGAGGATCAGTCATAATAAGATGTTTCTACGCTAATGTTCATAATCAAGTCAAAAGTCACTTAATTTCTGTAATAATTCACAGAAATCCACCTCATGACTGTGCTGTTTTTCTTTCTTGTGAACACTAACCACCAATGTTCAAGCGGCACTCAGCCTCATCTGGACTTTGGATATTTCACACTGAAACCTCTCTATAACCTATGCTTTCTGCTTAACCACTTTCCTGGAATCTGTTGTCACTGTTGGCTCTATAACTTTTCACAAGTAAAGGTCCATAAAGCATGCTTCTTTAACTCTTTCTCTGTTTGGACTTTTGTGCTAGACTCAAAATTCAGGGAGGAGAGGTGGTTTTTCCTTGGTATTACCACATGGATGTGGCTCCATCTGAATTTGCCTTGGGCAATGAGGGAGGAGACAGTATGGCATGACTGTAAATGAAGAAAAATAGGGAAAATTAAGCAAAGCATCCTGTTTACTTTCAGCTGGAAAGTCAAGTAGAACAACCTGCTAAGCCACAGGCTTGTTTTTGGACAGATTGTGCATTTCGTTAGCAAAAAGGTGGTTTTCAAAAGCACCTTTTTGAAAAAATAATCGCTGGAGGTGAAGAAGAAAAAAAATCATCATTTTAGGTACCATTCCTGGAATAGGCAGACCTCTTAATTTATTTTAACTACTTGGGCGGGGATATTTCAAAGACACAGTCTCTGGGTACGCTGGCACCAAGATGAAGCTGGGCAGGCGTTGTATCTCGTTCTTTCCTTGGGGAACCTCAGCCATGAATGGCTTCTGCAGCCATTCTTGCAGTAGCGCTGAATGTGAGGGACTCTGCAGGTTACCCTGCCTCTGTAAACAACATGGGCGTTATTACAGATGGGGACAAAATGCTTCATGGGGTTACGTGGAAATTTACAGTGGAAACCTTGTAAAACCATGGGCAGACTCTATATGCAGTGGGGAGCCTCAGCTTGTGAAGCAAGGGACAGTGGGACATTGTGCACTCTGGCCGCTTCTGTAGGAAAGAGAGTCGAGGTCCATTAAACTCGCGTTAAGTCAAGTTTAGGGTCAAATGTGTGTGCTCAGTTGTGTCCAGCCCTTTGTGACCCCGTGGACTGTAGTCCAGCAGGCTCCTCAGTCCAAGGAATTTTCCAGGCAAGACTACTGGAGTGGGTTGCCATTTCCTTCTCCAGGGGATGTTCCCGACCCAGGGATTGAACCTGTGTCTCTTTGTGTCTCCTGCATTGGCAGGCAGATTCTTTACCACTAGCAGCATCTGGGAAGCCCAGATGCCGAAGGGAAATGACAATTTCACAGTTGGTCTTGACTCCCGGGATTCACAGCTGGTAAGAGTAACACTGAATAAAGTGGTAGTAAACATTAAAAATAATAGTTTTATAACATCTCTGGAAGATACTGAGAGGCCAAAACATCACTGCATTGTAGCTGTAACACAGAACAGAGATTAAATGATGGTTAGATGGACATGCCCCATTTTAGACTGCGAAACATTTAGGGCAGCTAAAGCAGAGAACGTTGTCCACAGGATGTGAGCTAGACAAGCTCGAGAGCATACATTCTGGGTCAGACTGGGTGGCAACATTTACTAGATTCTAGGGCGTGAGGTAACAAGAGATGTCACTGAAGGGACTTTGCAGAGAGGGAAGCAAGCAGGACGGAAGACACACCATGGCAAGTAGTGGGGACAGCACACCAGAGACTTCCCCTGGGGACGCACTAACAGCACAAGAAGGGAGAGTCAGGGACAGAGCTCAGGAAGTGCTTCCTCGGCACTCTCCAACCCACTCCAATAGCGTGCCCCATTCTGCTGCTGTGGTCTGTGGAAAGAGATCAAATATGACCCTGATGGGTCTAGGGAAGACATACGGAAACGCAAAGAGCTTAATCAATCAGCCAAGCTACTAAAGTCTCGAGTCCCTTCACTGATAAATCCTTGAGAGGTATGACAAAATGCAGCTGATATTTTGGTCCCATGTAGTCTGGGCTCGGAGAAGGCAATGGCACCCCGCTCCAGTACTCTTGCCTGGAAAATCCCATGGACAGAGGAGCCTGGTAGGCTGCAGTCCACAGGTCGCTAAGAGTCGGACATGACTGAGCGACTTCACTTTCACTTTTCACTTTTATGCATTGGAGAGGGAAATGGCAACCCACTCCAGTGTTCTTGCCTGGAGAATCCCAGGGATGGGGAAGCCTGGTGGGCTGCCATCTCTGGGGTCACATAGAGTCGGACACGACTGAAGTGACTTAGCAGGCAGGCAGGTAGTCTGGGCTTTCCTGGTGGCCCAGTCGGTAAATAATCCACCTGCCAATGCAGGAGATCCAGGTCCAGTGCCTGGGTCAGGAAGACCCCCTGGAGGAGGAAGTGGCAGCCCACTCTAGTAGTCTTGCCTGGAAAATCTCATCTATAGAGGAGCCTGTCGGGCTGCATTTCATGGGGTCACAAGAGTCAGACATGACTTAGTGATTAAACCACCACCAGCCTGGTTTTATTCAATTTCCCTCTTTCTAAATCCAACATTTATAAACCAAGTCTTACCAGGATCACTTGGCTCTTATTATCAACACATCACTAAGCCTTTATGATGGGCTTTGGAGAGAAGGGACCTGTGTCAGGAGCCACTGCTTCGCTTTCTGCATGGATGGCAGAGGTGGCCTGAAAGACCTGCATAGCCTTTCCCATCCCAGAGCTCTGCAAGTGTTAGCAAAATCCTTCCCATTGTAAGCAACAACAGATTGGACTCACTGGACCACAAACGAACATCCAGGTAAATTAGTGGAATCAAAACTCAGCCAGAAGTCAGAAAAGTTAGATGCCAATGCTGGCACTAATCGAACTCACCATGGGGTCCTGGGCAGTCACATTACATTTCCTCTGTTTTGTCAGCCCCGTCTATGAATTGCAGATGTAAAAGTTAAAAGGAGGGCTTCCCTGATGGTCCAGTGGTTAGAAATCTGCCTGCCAACACAGGGGACACAGGTTTCATCCCCGATCCAGGAAAGACTCCACGTGCCAAGGGGGAACTAAGCCTGCACCCTAGAATCTGTGCTCCACAACAAGAGAAGCCACCACAATGACATGCCCACGCTCTGCAAGTGGAGGGCAACCCTGCTCGCCAAAACTAGAGAAAAGCCCCACAGCAACAGAGACCCAGAACATCCAAAAATGAATAATTTTTTTTTAAGTTAAAATGAGAAAGTGCTCCACCTGCAGACATCATTTTTTGTGTGTGCTTCACTTTACCGCGCCTTGCCGAGTTTTTTGTTTGTTACAAATTGAAGGCTAGCGGCAACCTTGCAGCAGGTGAATTTCTTCGTGCCATTTTCCCAACAGCATTTGCTCACTTTGTATATCTGTGCCACATTTCACAATTCTCCAAATATTTCAAACTTTTCCATTATTATTACATTTGTCACGGAGATCTGCAATCTTTGATGTTACTGCTACCACTTGCTGAAGGCTCTGATGATGACTAGTACTTTTTATCAACAAAATATTTTAAAATTAAGGTACAGTCTTTTTTTTTTAAGACATAATGCTTCAGACACCTAAGAGACTGTGGAATAGTGTAAACATCACTCTTATATGCTCTGGGAAACCAAGATATTTGTGTGACTTGCTGTATTTTGACATTTACTTCATTGCAATAGTCTGCAAAAATGTAGTATCTACAAGTGCACGTGTGGTACGTTGCTTCAGCCATGTCCTACTCTTTGCAACCCCGTGGACTGTAGCCCACCAAGGCTCCTCTGTGTATGCAGTTCTCCAAGAATACTAGCGTGGTTTGCCGTGCCCTCTTCCAGGGACTCTTCCCGGCCCTGGGATCGAAACTGAGTCCTGAACCGCCGGTGGGTTCTTTCCCACTACTGCCACCTGGGAAGTCCAGTAACTACAGGTATGCCTGTAATTCATCTTTGAAGAAATTAAAAGTCATCACAATAGCCCATAAAATATATTTCAGATTATATATCTAACTAAAAACATTTATGTGTACAGCAAGCATTGAGATTAATTACCATTGCAATAAATAGAACCAAAGAATCTCAGAGTTGGGAGAAATCTTAAAATTCAGAGTGTAGTGGTCTCCAAATTCTTTATCTGTCAAATCCTTAATTTTAGAAAAAGTCCGATTTTGAAGTCCAATATTAATACCCTGTTTGAGTATAGTGATCGTGTATGGATGTGAGAGTTGGACTGTGAAGAAGGCCGAGCACCGAAGAATTTATGCTTTTGGACTGTGGTGTTGGAGAAAACTCTTGAGAGTCCCTTGGACTGCAAGGAGATCCAACCACTCCATTCTGAAGGAAATCAGCCCTGGGATTTCTTTGGAAGGAATGATGCTAAAGCTGAAACGCCAGTACTTTGGCCACCTCATGTGAAGAGTTGACCCATTGGAAAAGACTCTGATGCTGGGAGGGATTGGGGGCAGGAGGAGAAGGGGACGACAGAGGATGAGCTGGCTGGATGGCATCATGGACTCGATGGACGTGAGTCTGAGTGAACTCCGGGAGTTGGTGATGGACAGGGAGGCCTGGCGTGCTGCGGTTCATGGGGTTGCAAAGAGTCAGACACAACTGAGTGACTGAGCTGAACTGAATGAGTATAGGTGGGGCTTCCCTTGTGGCTCAGTAGTAAAGAATCCACCTTCCAGTGAAAGAGATGTGAGTTCGATCCCCAGGTCTGGAAGATCCCCCGGAGGAGGGCACGGCAACCCACTCCAGTATTCTTGCCTGGAGAATCCCATGGATAGCGGAGCCCAGTGGGCTACAGTCCAGGGGGTCACAAAGAGTCAGACATGATTCAGCAACTGAGTGTGCACGTACACACACACACACACACACACACACACACACACACACACACACAGGCAGTAAGTATATGCTGAGAGTTATACTGTCCAGAAAACATAATCCAGAAGCTAGCTAAGAACAGGGTGGATCCTGGAGCCCGAGCATCCTGGCTCCCGCAGAGCTCTGCAGCCCATCCTTTTCCCCACTGCGTCCCTTCACAGTCACACAGAGACCCAGACCCAGGAGAGAATTAAGCTTCTCAACAGTCTGGTGGCATGGGAAGGGGCTGAGCCTTTATCAACGAAAGAAACTGTACTCTTTCATCTTCGCATGCAAACCTATGTCTTTGATAGAAAGGGACGAAGCTATGGAGACTATTCTGACAAGGAACGCTGGGTTATCCATCTCAGTGGACTGTGGGAAGATGCCCCTAAGCAGATATATTCTGATTCACCAGGTGAATCCATTTCCCCCTGCTTTGATATATTTGGGACTCAAATTAAAAAACAACAAAACAAACTTTTTTAAGGTGACTTTTTTTTCAAGCTTATTTTTTAATTGGAGGAAAATTGCTTTATCGTCTTGTGTTGGTTTGTGTCATACAATGCAAATCAGCCACAGTTATCTGAAAATCGCTTTCCTTTTTCAAAAATAAAAGCAGATCAACTTCCTATGTGTATCTTTTAATATCTCTAAAATAAACGTGGTAAAAATCATTGTCAGCTCCATCTTCTGTGTGTAATGCCATCTCAAGTGGACACATCTGAGGAGTCGCATGACGGGATCTGCTCTGATTTACAGCACGCTAGCAGAAGGGGTGCATGTCAGCACGCTCTTAATGCCTACCAGATGCCCAGCGAGAACCCAAGCAGAGGACGACCTGGACTCAGCCAGCAATGGGGCAGATCTTTTCTCTAGCTTTTATTTCTTTCCAGGAACTTTACCCGGGGGGGTTATATGACTTGATTTTTAAAGTGCCAGAAGGCAGTAATTAGAAGGTACAGAATACAGCAGAAGGGACAGGGTAAAACAAAAATAAAACAAAACGGGAGAGTCCTTAGCCCTCTTGGCCAAGGATTTCAGCACTAGTGTACACGCGCATCTTTTTGCTTGGTGTGTGTTTTCTGTTTGCGAAATATTTCTAAACACCCACAGGGTGATGTAATACCAACATATGCTTAAATTCTGTCAGCAAGTGTTCATAAAAGAAAGATTGCTTATTATAATAAAATTAATAAAACATAAGATCTCGAAGGAAACGAGATTACTAAGAGATTGAACAGAAATTTTTTCTTCTTAAGTCTCTGGGCAGATACATAGACTTCTTTGAAAAGCCTGAAATCAGGGTGTTTCTCTGTGACAGAGGTAAGGTAACATGGCGCAAGGCACTCTGGACCAGGCACCAGAAGTCTGTGATGCAGACACCATCGCTTTGCCAATAAGTAGATGAGCGACCTAGGCAAGTCCCATTGTCTCTTTGGATGGCAGTTTCTTCTTCTGTGAAAAGATAAATTTGAACTAATCAATAAAGGTCCCCATCGTTTGAAAATTCTTCAGGGCTGATTCAGTTCAGTTCAGTTCAGTGGCTCAGTTGTGTCCGACTCTTTGCGACCCCATGAATCGCAGCACACCAGGCCTCCCTGTCCATCACCAACTCCCGGAGTTCACTCAGACTCACGTCCATCGAGTCTGTGATGCCATCCAGCCATCTCAGCCTCTGTCGTCCCCTTCTCCTCCTGCCCCCAATCCCTCCCAGCATCAGAGTCTTTTCCAATGAGTCAGCTCTTCACATGAGGTGGCCAAAGTACTGGCGTTTCAGCTTTAGCATCATTTCTTCCAAAGAAATCCCAGGGCTGATCTCCTTTAGAATGGACTGGTTGGATCTCCCTGTAGCCCAAGGACTCTCAAGAGTCTTCTCCAACACCACAGTTCAAAAGCATCAATTCTTTGGTGCTCAGCCTTCTTCACAGTTCAACTCTCACATCCATACATGACCACTGGAAAAACCATAGCCTTGACTAGACGGACCTTAGTCAGCAAAGTAATACTGTTATTATTATCTTTATTGAGTAATTATTTTATGGCATAATACATGCTTTACAGGAGTTAAATAATTAAGTATAAATTGTTTTCATGTGCAATGCCATAAAAGAACCATCTAAACCCCACAAACTTAGATAAGAAAAAACTTAAAGAAGAGCAAACAGGATCTCAGCGAGGGCATGAATGAGATTTTCAGAGGCCAGTAAGGTCACGTCACTGGTTTAGGTTTTCAACTGAGATGTGCTTGTGCTTAACATGCTAAGTCCTGTCCGACTCTTTGCGACCCTATGGACTTTAGCCTGCCAGGCTCCTTTGTCCATGGAATTTTTCAGGCAAGAATATTGGAGTGTGTTGCTATTTTCCTCCTCCAGGCGATCTTCCTGACCCAGGAATTGAACTCACGTCGTCTGTGTCTCTTGCATTGTGGGCGGATTCTTTACCCGCTGAGCCATCAGCTGAGATGTCTGCTGAGCAGAATCATTTTCTTCTGCCATGTGGATTGAAATCCAGCTCAGTGGTAAGAGGGGAAAGTCACCCACTCCCAGAACTCTCTGTGCACAATCAAGATACTGCTCCAGAAACCCAGGATACAGACACTTTTGAAGCTAATGGCTGCTGCTGGTTCAACAGGGAGTGAGAAAAGAAGCGTAACAATTGCCATTCCAAAATGGTTCCAGTACCAGCTTATTGAAATGACACTATCTTTGCAACAGTTTTTTGCCTCTATGTTTACCTAATTCTATACTAATGAATCATCTACTTAGGAATGAGATGAGTAAAAATTCCACCATGAGTTGGGTGTCTTTATTTTGAGGAGAGAATCCAAAGCCTGCAGGCAGAAGGGCCGGCCCGCTGGGCATGCAGGTGGTATTTTGGGAACAAGCGTGTGGGTGGGAGCCTCGGGACACTTGCCTTCTCCTCCTGCAAGCTTGGGCACGGTACAGGGCAGGAAGGTCCAGTGGGTAGCTGGAAATCCCCCTGTGCTGAGCACTCAGAAGCATTCTTTCTGGCGTGCTAGTTCAGAGTGAAGTCATATTTGAGAAGCAGCTCACTGTGAAAGTCTGCACTACATCTCTCATGTCAAAACTCCATCAAAGAGAAGGTCTCACTCCAGGTATTCTCCAGAGTCATCCAGCACTGTTTCTTAAACACTCATACACGCACACACTCATACACTCACACAGGCAGGGATACACGCAGGTGCCAACAGACCTCAGACACAAGGGGACCCAGGAAAGATGGTTTGGGTGCGTCTCCCAGGTGTGCTGGCTCTGTGTCAAAGCTGGTTAACGATTATCCACCCACCTCCAAAATTTCCCAAGAATTTTGAATTTCCAGTGGACTTATCCTTTTCTTTGTGTGTATGTTAAAACCATACTGTAGTTGGTGAGAGGTCTCCATGTTCTGCCTCAGGACTGCTGGATTTGGGGTGAGGGCCTCCTGGCAAGAAAGTATCAAAGAGTGAAGAAAAGAAGGCATTTCTGGGAGTTTGGAAAGCGCTCAGTTTTCAGATCCAAGACTGATGCTAGACTGTTATATCGCCTGGCTTGACACTGTTCTCCTAAACTTCTGGGTTTACTCAGTATCTTTTTCATCTCTATATTTTTTTAAATTTTTGACTGTGCTGGGTCTTTGCTGCTGCACAGGCTTCTCATCATGGTGACCTCTCTTGTTGAGGAGCACGGACTTTGGGGCACGTGGGCTTTAGCAGCTATGTCCTCCGGGCTTAGCTGCTCCTCGGCACATGGGATCTTCCCGGATCAGGGGTCAAACCCATGTCTCCTGCATTGGCAGATGGATTATCTACCACTGAGCCACCAGGGAAGCCCTGTTTTATCTTTTTTGAAGAATCTCCTACAGCATTACTTCATTTTGTTGAATGGATGTACAGTCTAGAGAAAAACTGGGCTATAGATTGTTATTATCCAGAAATGATGAAACAATTTCTATGAGTGAGATAAAACATGCCAATTATTTTGCATTTTTGTTTATTTAAACACTGTGTTATAGATACAGCTGATGTGGCTTGAAATTTTGTAAAAGTACATAAAATGTCACAGTACAGCCTGACTCACACTCAGTAGCCCTGTACTATTTAGCCTTTCTACCCTATGGGTAACCCATATTTATTATTTTCTTATGTATCTTTCTACTCCATTTTGGACAAGTAGAAACAAACAAAATGATATTTTTAATTTCTATTTTATTATCATCAGAACATTTAAAATCTATCCTCTTAATAGATTTTAAATGTAGATCTCTAGAACTTACTCATCTTGCATAATTAAAATTTTCTACCATTGATTAGCAACTCTTCATTTTCTCCTCTCCTGTCCCTGTCTCTTCACAGGTGTTAGGACGGTTATCATCAAAAAATAAACAAATAAAAGACAACACATGCTGATGGTGATGTGAAGAAATTGGAATACTTAAATCCTGTTGGTGGGAATGCAAAATGGTGCAGCCACTATGGAAAACAGCATGGAGAATTCCTCCAAAAATTACCACTAGGACTATCATATGATTCATCAGTCCTGCTTCTGGATATTTTCCCAAATGAGCTGAAATCAGGACCTCAGGGAGATGCTAGTCACAAGGGCCAAGATGTGAAAAGAGCCTAACTGTCCCCTGATGGGTGAACGGATAAAGAAAACGTGATCGGGATGTGCAATGGCATATTAATTGATTTTAAGAAAGAAGGAAATTCTGCAGTATGCAACAACATGGATGAGCCTTGAGGACATTATGCGAAGTGAAATAAGCCAGTCACAAAAGGAAAGATGCCTCCTGGTTCCACTTATGTCTAAAATATTTAAATTCATAGAAACACAGAATAGAAAGACCTGAGTTTTTCTTCCTTCCCCTTCTTACACAAATGGTGGTGCACAATATACTCTACATAATGTATCTTTCTGTTCTTCATTTAATAATTTATCCTGGATGCTTTTCCAAGCCTGGGAATTTAGGGTGTTTCTTTACCCCATCCTACAGCTCTGGGGTATGTCAGATGCAACTGTTTATTCACCCAGTTCACAGAAGACATATCCTAGGATGGTTTCTGGGTTTTTGTAATGAAAATATGCAAAAAATCAGGTAAATATATAACAAATTTTCATAAGTTGTATTTCTGAGTTAGAGAAGCACACAAATTTGCAACTGAAATAAATATTGTAGTTCAGCACCATTTGGGAGACAATGAGAAACGCTGGGCTGGATGAAGCACAAGCTGGAATCAAGATTGCCGGGAGAAATATCAATAACCTCAGATATGCAGATGATATCACCCTTATGGCAGAAAGTGAAAAGGAACTAAAAAGCCTCTTGATGAAAGTGAAAGAGGAGAGTGGAAAAGTTGGCTTACAGCTCAACATTCAGAAAACAAAGATCATGGCATCTGGTCCCATTACTTCATGGCAAATGGGGAAACAGTGGAAACAGTGTCAGACTTTATTTTGGGGGGCTCCAAAATCACTGCAGATGGTGATTGCAGCCATGAAATTAAAAGACACTTACTCCTTGGAAGAAAAGTTATGACCAACCTAGATAGCATGTTGAAAAGCAGAGACATTACTTTGCCAACAAAGTAGTCAAGGCTATGGCTTTTCCTGTGGTCATGTATGGATGTGAGAGTTGGACTGTGAAGAAGACTGAGCGCCAAAGAATTGATGCTTTTGAACTGTGGTGTTGGAGAAGACTTCTGAGTCCCTTGGACTGCAAGGAGATCCAGCCAGTCCATTCTAAAGGAGATCAGCTCTGGGTGTTCTTTGGAGGGAATGATGCTGAAGCTGAAACTCCAGTACTTTGGCCACCTCATGTGAAGAGTTAACTCACCGGAAAAGACCCTGATGCTGGGAGGGATTGTGGGCAGGAGGAGAAGGGGACGACCGAGGATGAGATGGCTGGATGGCATCACTGACTTGATGGACGTTGAGTTTGAGTAAACTCTGGAAATTGGTGATGGACAGGGAGGCCTGGTGTGCTGAGATTCATGGGGTCACAAAGAGTCGGACATGACTGAGCAACTGAGCTGAACTGAACTGATACATATTTGGGATGCAAATATAAAGATTTTTTTTCCTAGCACAGAGCCAGGCCAAAAAAAAAAGAAGAAGAACTTGGACCATATTATATTATTTACACACGGCTAGTGATCAGAATTATTGCAGGGAAATTTTAAAACACAGATTTCTGGCTGATGCTCTGGAAGGTCTGTATCTGTCGGCTTGGAGTGGGCCCCAGGTGTCTGTTTACAGCTCCTCCAGGTGCTTTTGATCAGGGTCATTCGAGGGTCTTCTTCCATCTTAGGCATTTAGACTTTTGAGATTATTACCCACATCTTGATAGTGTAAAACAAGACGAAATGACCCAACATTCCACTATGCTCTTGTAACTAAAGGATTTATGATATATAATTTTTGACATTATTAGTAATTTTGACTTTATAATTTTAATAGTCTAGAACTCACAAGTATTCCCCCGCTCTCAGATGACTTAACAAGGTCTTTGAAAGTCAGGCTTCCCTGATGGCTCAGCTGGTAAAGAATCTGCCTGCAATGTGTGAGACCTGGGTTCAATCCCTGGGTTGGGAAGATCCCCTGGAGAAAGGAAAGGCTACCCACTCCAGTATTCTGGCCTGGAGAATTCCATGAACTGTATAGTCCATGGGGTTACAAAGAGTCAGACACGTCTGAGCAACTTTCCCTTTCACTTTGAAGGTCTCTGGTGGTTCAGACAGTAAAGAATCTGACTGAACTGCAGGAGACTGGGTTTGATCCCTGGGTTGAGAAGGTCCCCTGGTGAAGGGAATGGTAACCCACTTCAGTATTCTTGCGTGCAGAATTCCACAGACAGAATAGCCTGGCGGGCTATAGTCCTTAGGGTCACAAAGAGTCGGACAGGACTTAACATTCATGCATATGTAATATCTAACAACTGAAATATCAACACACAAAAATCAGCCAATTGTATATTTAGTTTGATTCTTTTCCATTTTATTCTTTCCACTTTCTAACTTAAACTTATCGTACACAACTATTATTATTTTGGTCTCACATATATGTTAATATGAATTATTTAGGAAGGTAGAAATCCAACAATCATATATGAGAAGGTCTTCATAATCACAGGTTATGGGTTTCTTGCTAAAGGAAAACCCCACAGACCATGAGATAAGAATGACCTGAAGTTACTGTGACAACTGATGTTTTAGCCTTTGGACTTTTTCCATTTTAACCAAGAAAGAAAGTGCTTTTCTTTCTCTCCTCCCCTCTTCCCCAGAGGGATTTTCTAAGGATTGGTGCATTTATTTTCATAAAATGAAAAACTGGCTTTAAGCTTACAGTAAAGACACCTAAACAAATGGTTAGCTCACCATACTCTCTTTTACGCAGTGTTTTTGAACATAAGCAGCAATTGTCTATCAGGAATTCTCCTTTCTAGGAAGTTTAGAAACACCACAGAATTCATGAAAATCCTGTTGGTTTTCCTTGAGAGTCACTCAGACTTCAAATATCAACTTACGGCATATATTGTTGGAGAGCCTACGATGTGTCTGGCACCTGGACACGGAGCTACAGCTTTCAGACAAGACTGGGGACGTTTAGGATGGTGTGGCCGTAGACGAGCTGCCACTTTCAGAGAAGAATCAAATTGCTCCACTTCCTTCATCATATTTTTCTCAAGTGTAGCACTGCATATGGGGAAGGCTGGGCAGAATGCAGAAAGCCAGGTAAGCTTTCCAAGGCAGCATGTGGGGACACACTGGATGGAAACTTTCAAAATTCCATCCCATTTGTTCAGGCAGAACCAACGATTTTAAAAGGAACGGTGACAGATCAATTTTTAATGGTAACTCTATTATTTTTTTCTATTATGAATACTACTTTTTAGCAGACCATGAAAATTATGTTGACATTTGGAAAGCATGTGATTAATTGTACCAGAACAAACATCATGAGCGCAGCCTCCATTTAGGAAGGTGATACCAAGCGCAGGCCTCGGTTATAACACTGTTGGCACATGAGACCACTGGCCTCCTTTTTTTAACCCACTAAATGTTAAAGACCCTAGGTGTGCCAGTGATGAATTGAAATACATCAGAGGCACAATGAATTGTGTAGATGACGTTCTGAAAACACTGTGACCCGTTCAACTAAAATCAAAGTACGTTTCAGAAAGGAAACCAAATAGCCTTGCTACTCTGAGCTGTAACACAGGCCAAAATGTCCAAATAATGTTTGCATCTTGTAATTGCCAATATTCTCCCAATTTTGCCAAAAGATTTAAGCTTAAGGCACTACAGAGCAGTCACTGTGTATCAAAACACAGATGTGAAACATCTTAGTTTTAATACACCAGGACAACGTCATCTAAACTTTCTGTTGCTGTTGTTTTGGAATTTAAAAATCTCATAAAATAATGAGATGGGCTTTTGTAATACTCAGCTGCTCAGATTAGAGAGCTGGAGCATGTCAGATATGTGAGGACATCTCTGAACTCCAGATATGCCATTTAATGCTCCTGTTGTTTTTTTTTTTTTTTTTTTTTGATGTCCTCACCACTTTTAACTGGATGGTTTGGGGATACCATAGTTAGCTATGGATCAGTTAGCTATGGCACTTCCCAAGGCCATGCTCAAAACACCTAAGTTATGGGCATATATCCAGAGAAAAACATGACCTGAAAAGAAACACGCACCCCAGCATTCATCACAGCACTGCTTACAATAGCCAAGACATGGAAGCAACCTAGATGTCCGTCACCAGAGGGACAGATGGAGAGGGCGTGGGGCATACATACAGTGCACTATCACCCCATTAAGAAGGGTGAAATAATGCCATTTGCTGCAACATGGACGGATCTAGAGAGTGTCATACTGAGTGAAGTAAGTCAGACAGAGGAGATTTGTCATGTGACATCCCGTATATGTAAAAACAAATGATGCAAATGAGCTTACAAAACAGAAAGAGACTCACAGACTTAGAAGACGTACTACGGTTGCCAGGAGGAAAGGATAGATAGGGAGTGTGGGAGAGACATGTACACACTACTATATAAAATGGATAACCAACAAGGACCATAGCACATGGGACTCTGCTAAATGTTGGGGAAGAATGGATACATGTATATGTCTGGCTGAGTTCCTTCACTGCTCACCTAAAACTATCACAATATTATTAATCGGCTATACCCCAATACAAACTAAAAAGTTCCAAAGAAAAATACATAAATAAAAAAACAAGTTAAATGATCTAGACTTGGTACAAGACTTTAAAACCCACATTTGATGTTCTCATTTCAGACGAGGGCAGGGAGGACTGGGACAATTATCTGATGGGAAAGGGGAGCCCTGAGGGAAGAATCAAGTTAGAATCTGGATCGGAACTCAAGCACCAAATGAGATGGTGCTGTTTGCAATACTGTGGCCTCTCTGAGGCTATCTTTTCACCAAAATCAAGTGCATTTACAATGATGTCTGTATAGAGGCTGTCAGAGCACGCTGAGTATTGAAGAAGTGGGAATAAATAAGATAGTGTTTGATACATAAGAGAAGGCAAGCTTCATGGACGGTATTATGTGAGCAGCAATGGAGTCCACACACATAAAGCTCTGTCCCGTTTTTTCTGGCAGTGATGGGAAGGCTCCAATCTATAGCCTACAGACCTTGATGGTGTAGACAAATCTTTGAAAGTTTTCTATAGCATAACAAAGTGCACGTCACCGAAGAAAAGAGTGTAGAGTGATGGAGGTTTGGCCTAGTGCAATGCCATCAATGTATCCTAATTCTAGAAAGGTGTTTTACAGTGGAAGGGGGTCCATGTTTGGGAACTCATGTACACCCGTGGCGGATTCATGTCAATGTATGGCAAAACCAATACAGTATTGTAAAGTAAAATAAAGTAAAAATTAAAATTAAAAAAATAAAATAAAATCATTTGACTTCTTCACTTTTAAATGAAAAAAAAATTATTTCCATCAGCTGTTGATATTCCTTCACTTCTCCAGTTTTCAAATCCTCACTAAATCAATAGGGAAAGAAAGGGTGCCTGTAGACATCACGACGCATGTCACACACTGTGTGCTCAGGGGCTCAGTCCTGTCCGCTTCTCTTTTAAGTCATGTTCGACTTTAACTCTCTTTTAAATAACAGGAAAGTAACCTACTGCTGCTGCTGCTGAGTCGCTTCAGTCGTGTCCGACTCTGCGACCCCATAGCTGGCAGCCCACCAGGCTCCCCCATCCCTGGGATTCTCCAGGCAAGAACACTGGAGTGGGTTGCCATCTCCTTCTCCAATGCATGGAAGTGAAAAGTGAAAGTGAAGTCGCTCAGTCATGTCCAACTCTCAGCGACCCCATGGACTACAGCCTACCAGGCTCCTCTGTCCATGGGATTTTCCAGGCAGGAGTACTGGAGTGGGGTGCCATTGCCTTCTCCGAGAAAGTAACCTAAGTTTTCATTTGAAGTGTCCCTTCTATTTGAGGCAGATGAAATCTTGAGACATGAAGTGAATCAGCACTTTGGAACTCTGACTACGTCTTATGTGACTTCTAATTGTTGTTCATGCTTGGACAGCTTTCTTTTCACTCTGATTGGAATGAAGCCTTACATTTGTCTTTGGTGTTCCTTATTCATGACAGTGTGCCTAATTTTAGATTTTCAGTTACATCTTTGGACTTCTGATTCTTGAATCTGAGAAATATGCACCACTGATTCTGTTAGATTCTGAGCCCTACTTTTACATTGATCATGGAGTTTTGTTTTCATTTCTTTGCATTTCACAATGTGATATTCAGAGCTCTTTAGTGAGATGTAGATGATTCTCTGTCTCTCTCAGTTGGACTTTCTCATGGGCCAATATATAGGAAAATTATTCTAGAACATTCTGGTTCACTTCTGGGCCACACTACAGTGCTACCATACCAGTGGACACTGGCTTTCATAACAGCTCTTCTGTAAATGTTCTGGTTTGGGGATTTCTGAAATATGAAAATAGTGTACATTTTGACTTCAAATCTGTGAAATTCTTAGGATTTTTGCTGTGGTTTTTGTCAGAGGAGTTTTTGTTTGTTTGTTTGCTCCAGCCAACACCCAGACAAATATTGACATGCCTTTGTACTGAAAGTTGTATTTATTATTCCCCACCTTCTGAATTTGCTGCCTTTCAAGGAGCCTGGCTTTATGGAGAGATGTTTTAATTCACTGCATTGATGTCTCCAAATAGACACAACCAAGTTCCAGGTTCTTGGGTCTGGTTTAGACACCTCTCTAGACTTCCGAAGCATCTCACGATTATTACACTGGTCTGCAGTTTCCACTTTGTTTCTGTAATAAGACAATTTTCTTCTATACTTTTCAAGTTCAGAAAAACAAGCCGATATGATTTTGTCAGGATTACTCAGCATTTGTGGGTAAGTAATAAAGCGAATGATATTTTACTGTGATTTACCATTTCACCCATAAAATGTGTGATTTATACAGATCAACATCCTTGCTGTTAGCTGTCCAGCAATAAATAAAGGTCCTCCTGGATGAGAAACTCTCTGAACTCTCTGTGAAGTGGAATGCATGTCCCCTAAGATCATTCAACCACACATCTGAAACAAAGCCCTACAAGTCGTCGAGCGGGGGTCAGCAACCTTTCATGGGTTTAGCTGCCACCACACCTGGAGATAAGAGATGATTCGACCAGCGTGCTGCAGTCTGCTCTCTTCCAGTTTGAACTTTTTTAGAAAGTCATTATGTTTCTCTCCTCATAAGGTCAGGCTGCCATGTTCTGCTGTTTCCCAAGGCTTTTTGCACAACCTCTCCTTGGAGAAATGTGAGTGGCAGCCTGGAAAAACACCACTGTTCTGTATGTTGGAGCCTGCTTACACAGGATGCCAACAGAAGGCAATATTTTATCATCATTACACGATCCAGAGACCCTTCATCTGTGGCCTCGGGGAACAGGAGGAGTCGGCTCTTTGGTATGACACATGTCACCGAAGCTTCACCCCCCATTAGCTGCGCTGTTGTTTGTGATTATTAAGCTGCGTGTCTCGCCGTGTGTCACATTCTTGACTTGTACAAGGGTCCATTAGTAAGTAGCATCTGAGTACCGTGAGTCACAGAAGGCCCCATTCTTGGAAAAATAAACACTGCACATTCGGCTGAGATTAGAGCCACTGGCTGGTTGGGAGCTGGATGGTGTTTCATGTAAAAAGCTGTTTCTGTGATTCATCAAGGCCTTTTTCCCTCTCTATCAATACACTGGAAACTCACATTACGGTTGGAGGGCACTTCCTGTTTACAAGCCCAAGCCGCGTGCCCACGGCCTCTCTGGCGCTAGGGGAGGCATGGTCGTGACCGTGGACGGACAGAGCACGAGGGGAAACGTGAGCCGCGCGTCTGAGAACCGTTTCACAGGGAAATCAGCTTCACGATTTCAAGTCAGAGATGGCTTTGACAGTCAAACATGTTTCCCGGCAGCTTGGTCC
This sequence comes from Capra hircus, assembly GCF_001704415.2. Lineage (NCBI taxonomy): Eukaryota > Metazoa > Chordata > Mammalia > Artiodactyla > Bovidae > Capra > Capra hircus. The sequence goes on along the minus strand of NC_030826.1, from coordinate 58,733,332 downwards.
GACTTTTCCACCTCGTCGCTTTCTCACTCCTTTTATTCTCCTTACTCTGCAGGTCACTTTCCTTTCTCTTCCTTATGTCTTTCGTGGCTTCTTTCTCTTTCCCTTTAACATATTAACTCCTTTCACTTCCTCCCACTTTTTCCACATCAAGTTCTCTTCCCTTTCCTGAGTCAAACACCCAGACTCTGATACACACGACTCCAGCCCAGGAAAGTTATCTGGCTCTTGGGACTTGGCACCAGAGGGACCCAACTGCCATGCCAACACCACCCACCAGAGGAACTGAATCCAAAAAGAGAACCCCTCCAGCTACCACTGAATCTAGCCTCTGCCAGCATGAGGACTCTAAGCCACCTAATGGCTAAACACTGGCCTGAGACAAAAGGAAGCCAGGCAGACAAATATTCCAGGTTGGGTTTAGGCAGAATCTGGGGTTTTCTCTATGCCCATGTGACTTTTGAGGCTGTATTTCGATCCTTGATCCCCTTAGCAATCTGGCACATTTGCCGTTTGTGTTTCTCTATTCTAGTTTTTTTTTTGGAAGTGAAATTCTGGCTTTTCTTCCAGGAAGGAAGGAGCAAGAGGGCTTCAGGCGCTGCTGGGAGGCCTGAGGGTGAGGCTGCACCAACATCTTTTACAGACCATCTACCCCACCCGGTACAGGGTCATGACCACATAGTCAAACAACCAAGGGTCAGAGGGGAGAAAGCAGATGGGGGCCACGGGCTCCCCGGGCCCACACCTCCTTTCAAGACCTGTCGCAGAGTGGCTTTCAGTGAAACAGATTTCCGAGGGTACTGCTTTTACAAACACCCCACTCATTCTCTGAGTAAACTCCGGGAGATAGCGAAAGACAGGGAAGCCTGGCGTGCTGCAGTCCATGGGGTCATAAAGAGTGGGACACGACTGAGTGACAGGCACACACTCATTTCTCTGGCCGGCAAGAGGGGTTTTGTGTGGGGGCCCTGGCCATCAAACAGGGTTTGATTGAATGTCCCCCTGGTTGTCGGTGTAATAATCCACGCTGATGTAAACCATGCTGCATAAAACGCCACCATACACATCCGTGGGGTGACACCAGGGGCGGGCTCGAGCCGAGGCTTCTGGGGCAATAAAACCGAGAGCGCCAGAAACACGGCTGCCATTTATTTCCCCCCTAATGTGCTTTCTCTCTTTCTCTCTCTAGGCAGATTTTCCTCGTGTTGAAAGGGAACCTCTGGTCAAAAGTCAGCAGCCGCGCTGCAGAAAGCTTTGATAGTCAGTGAAGTGAATCACGGCTGCACATGGCCGCGGCATGCGCGGATGGAGCCTCTCGCTGCGCGGGCGGACCTCCCTCCAAGAGCGACCCCGGGCCATCAGTCATCCGGGCCCCCAGCGCCTTCGGCGCAGCCCATGGTTTCACCAGCTCCACGGGGCCTGGGTCCCAAGCTGCCCTTTTCCACAGGTATTGCTAAAGCAAATAGCAGACGGTATTTACTGGGTGTGATGCTTTCAATCACATTAATCTAGCCAGTAAAAAAATTTATGGCCAATAAAAATTCCACCATGACATGGCTGATTGGAGGAGAGTTGCGGTGATGGAGATTCAAGCCACGCCTCTGCCTCTGGCTAGACCGTCACAGCCGTGGAAGGAAGTAGGCGTCGGAGACCAGAAAGACAGAAGTCTCTGGGCCTGTTAAAACCAACTCCAGGGTAGATGGATAAAAGTCTTAAATCGTTTAATAAGTCCGAACTCTTGGAGTTTGGAGGGCGACTGACTGAACACCTACCTTGAAAAGCTACCTGGGGAAGAGTTATGGACGTGGCTAAAAAATGACCCTGGGTTCCGTCGAGTCCCTTGATTACATGATAACTTGTCCATTATAAAATAAATATTTTAAAATGCAACACTTAGAAACAAACTCGAAGGATGCCTGGGTGGGGAGTCTCTCTTTGGTTTGGAGCCAGTGGGGGAAGGCAGCTCCACATAGCTGTATTTCTCTTGCTTGATCCCGACATGGTTTTTGCAGATTCAGAAGGGTAATGACTAATCTCTGCTAACGTCTGTGAGCCATTCCTTCTCCCAGCCCACGGTGACAGTCCTCAGACGGCATGATTTCAAATACACGCAGTCCAAACCCTACTGTTCCATGGCTTCTCCCTGGAGTGGGCAACTGATCCAATTCTTTGTTAATGATCCCAGACCACACATGGCAAGGAGGATGTTATTTTAATGAACGTATATTGGAAGTCCTGCCGCTGGGAGCAAGTACCTGATTAGCTAATTGTGGTGAGGCTAATGCTTCAAGTGGCTTATCCAATAGCCATTATCCCATTCTTTCTGAGTAATAGAACCCCAAATGTAATCTGTGTGGCAAGGTGCCCAGCCAGAAGACTGTATTTGCAAAGTCCCTCGTTGCTAAGGGTAGCCAGTAAGACGTGATTTGGAATTTGTGTTTGAGGCTTTTGAGAAAGCCCTGGAAGTGGAGGGATGGGCAGTTGGCAGCTGCCCTTTCACCCTTCTCAAGCTTCCTTCTCTTTCTGGTCTAGAGTAAAGAACCAGGGGCTAGGACTCCCGTAGCCACCTTGGCGTGTGAGGTGAGAAGAAGTATGGAAGCCTCGTGCTTTAAGAAGCAGAGGTGAATGGGGCAGGGGGGTGAAAGGAGAGGAGCCTGGCCTCTGAAGACGGCTGCAGTCTGATCTCTAGAACTCCTACCTTCACACCGCCTTCTTTTAAGAGAAGAAGAAACTTCTGCTGTGCAAACCACCTTTCTTTCCAGCCGCAGCACTAGAATTCTGTGCGTGCTAATCGTTCAGTCATATCCGACTCTTTGTGAGGCCATGGACAGTAGCCCGCCAGGCTCCTCTGTCCATGGAATTCTCCAGGCAAGAATACTGGAGCGGGTTGCCATTTCCTTCTCCAGGGGATCTTCCTGACCCAAGGATAAAACCCAAGTCTCCTGCTTTGCAGGCAGATTCTTCACCATCTGAGCCACCAGGGAAGCCCACTAGATTCTGAATCAGAACCAAATTCCTAGATCTGAAGATTCTCTCTGGAAGCCATTTTTAACAACCCCATGCCCTCGACAAATGAGCACTTAAATTTCCCAAATAGATGGACCATCTTATTTCATTTTTTTTTCCCCCTGGAAACAGGCAATTTCATCCCCAAAGCAACACTTTAAATTCAGACTGTTACATATAAAATAAACTTTACAATCTTTGCTGAAACACAGTGGGCAACAGGGAATATTAACTAGATCATGAGGTGTTTTTTTTTTTCTTTTTTCTTTTTTTGTAATTTGAGTTATCTCTTTCATGGAACGGATAGAATATATTTGAATAACAAATATATATGTACATATATAATTTATGTATTTAACTGGAGGATAATCACTTTAAAATATTGTGATGCTTTTTGCCATACATCAACATGAATCCAACCGCAGATATCCATGTGTCCAGGTGGCACTAGTGGTAAAGAAACCGCCTGCCAATGCAGGAGACGTAAGAGACACGAGTTCGATCCCTGGGTTGGGAAAACCCCCTGGAGGAGGGCATGGCAACCCCCTGCAGTTTTCTTGCCTGGAGAATCCCATGGACAGAAGAGTCTGGTGGGCTATGGTCCAAAGGGTCACAAAGAGTCAGTCATGACTGAAGCAACTTAGTAGCACGCATGCATGCAGATCATGAGTCTTATAGTTGGAAAGATCATGCCTCTGAGTTTGAGATATTCCGCTTACTAAAAATGTGACATTCGGCAAGTTACTTAGACGTGACCAGCAATATTGGGGACTATAAAGCAAGTGAAATGATGTCAGTACAGTAAAAGCATATATTTAAAGTACAAATTGGGCTTTCCTGGGGGCTCAGTGGTAAAGAATCCACCTGAAAGTGCAGGAGAGGTGGGTTCCATCCCTGGGTCGGGAAGACCCCCTGGAGGAGGAAATGGCAGCCCACTGCAGTAATCTGGCCTTGGAAATCCCATGGACAGAGGAGTCTGGCAGGCTACAGTTCATGGGGTCGCAAAAGAGTCAGACATGATTTATTGGCTAAACAACAATGAAGCAGATATAACATAGCAGATCTTAAGAAAGTCCATTATCTTCTGCCTTCCACGTCTTAGTTTAAAATTCTATACTTTGAATGCACTGATTTATGTTCTCTTATTTCACCTCTGGAGATAAGTGAAGAAATCCTTCTGTCAACAGACATTGCACCAACCATTGTCTTTACTCATCTCTATTTCCTCACTTGCTCCTTGGAAGAAAAGCTATGACCAAACTAGACAGCATATTAAAAAGCAGAGACATTACTTTGCCAACAAAGGGCCATCTAGTCAAAGCTATGGTTTTTGCAATAGTCATGTATGGATGTGAGAGTTGGACTGTAAAGAAAGCTGAGCGCTGAAGAATTGATGCTTTTAAACTGCGGTGTTGGGGAAGACTCTTGAGAGTCCCTTGGACTGCAAGGAGATCCAACCAGTCCATCCTAAAGGAAATCAGTCCTAAATATCCATTGGAAGGACTGATGCTGAAGCTGAAGCTCTAGTACTTTAGCCACCTGATGCAAAGAACTGACTCATTTGAAAAGACCCTGATGCTGGGAAAGGGTAAAAGCAGGAGGAGAAGGGGACAACAGAAGATGAGATGGTTGGATGGCATCACCGACTTGATATGGACATTAGTTTGAGCAAGTTCTGGGAGTTGGTGAGGGACAGGGAAGCATGGCGTGCAGCTGTCCATGGGGGTCAAAAAGAGTCAGACATGGCTGAGTGACTGAACTGAACTGAAAGGATATCAACCCTGAATATTCATTGGAAGGACTGATGCCGAAAGTCCAATACTTTGGCCATCTGATGTGAAAGGCTGGCTCATTAGAAAATAACCTAATGCTTGGAAAGATTGAAGGGAGGAGGAGAAAGGGATGACAGAGAATGAGATGGTTGGATAGCATCACCAACTTGATGGACATGAGTTTGAGTAAGCTCTGGGAGTTGGTGACGGACAGGGAAGCCTGCTGTGATGAGGTCCGTGGGGTTGCAAAGAGTCAGACATGACTGAGTGACTGAACTGACTGACTTTCTCACTAATATGGCCCCATTCTCCTCCTGATACATTTTCTCTGTATCAATAATAAATAGAGACATCAGTATACAAAAAGTAAAAAGCAAAAAACAAACCCCAAACCACAGACACAGTCTACCCAATATACTAAAATGGCAGGCAAAAGAACAGGCTAAGAGGAATCAATTCAAGTCCAACTGCCAAATTCCTATTAACATGTATTTTGTTAGGTTAGACCCAGAAACCTTCAGAGCCAAAGCATGTGAGTGCCTCTGCTGATTTTGATGGCAGTGCCAAAATAAACAGAAATGATCACATGTTCATGGAGATCTCTCTGAAGTTATAAGCCACTGATAAATCAAGCAGCACTTTATTATTTTTATTCAAATGTAAAGGGCATAATCCAGCTGAAGGGGGAAAACATGGATTCAGATAAACCTATGTGCTGCTTTGCCCACGGATAAATTAACTGATCTCTCTTAACTAATTATGTAATTAATGGCAGGTACTTTATAAAGAATTGATGCTTTTGAACTGTGGTGTTGAAGACGACTCCTGAGAGTCCCTTGGACTGCAAGGAGATCCAACCAGTCCATTCTGAAGGAGATCAGCCCTGGGTGTTCTTTGGAGGGAATGATGCTGAAGCTGAAACTCCAGTACTTTGGCCACCTCATGCGAAGAGTTGACTCATTGGAAAAAACTCTGATGCTGGGAGGGATTGGGGGCAGGAGGACAAGGGGATGACAGGATGAGATGGCTGGATGGCATCACTGACTCGATGGACATGAGTTTGAGTGAACTCCAGGAGTTAGAGAGGGACAGGGAGGCCTGGCGTGCTGCGATTCATGGGGTCGAAGAGAGTCGGACACGACTGAGCGACTGAACTGAACTTTATAAAACCGTTGTGAGGATTAAATGCGACAGTGCATATGGAGAATGCAGCATGATGCTTGACATACCGTGATCATTCCAAGATTAGTCTTTATGATTTTATCATTATCACCCTTCGTATAGGAAACAGTTAAGATTTATCACTGATATGGACTTTCATCCATTCCTTCCCACTCCACCTCAAGAGCTTAATTTTAGGACTTAAAAAAAAAAATCATTTCAAAATCTTTTTCTTCTTGTCCCTTGAGCAACTTCAAAATTACTTCTTTTAGAAAGAGGTGGGACAAGGAAGCAATGAACTGGGGTTTATGAAAACTGTACATTCTCTAAGTAGAATTCACAAAATCACATTTCCACTACACACAGGTATAACTTTGTAGAAAGGTAGACAGTCTAAGTAAACAGACTTGGATTTGAAGCCCAATCCCACTTTTTAGCCACTATGTGACTTGGACTCATCAACTAATTTCTCTGTTTCAGTTGAAATGCCAACCTCTGATGTTTCCAGGAAAATTGAGTGAATTTACATATGTAAAGTAACTAAAATGGGTACAAGGCAATCACACAGGAGATATTTGCTTTTTTCCCCCCCAGTTTTGTGTTGTTTTTGTTTTTGTTTATTCATTTCTTTGCTACCGACAATATTTTCGTCTCTGGCAGGAAGAATGCAGAGGTTTTTCTGGTGGAGAAATTCAGGGATCTGGTAGATTAAGAAGGAAAGGAAGGAAAAGGAGACGGAAGGGAGCCAAGAGTCACCGAAAACACAACGCTGAGCTACTCTGCTTCGTTTACACTACGGTGCTAGTTCTAAAGCTGGTTTCAGCCTGGCACCTTAGTCCCGTCTGGAGGTAGTTCTAGAAAAACCACACCCAGGTCTGGGATCCCATCACAAACCACCACCTCTTATAATAACAGTCCCTATCCCCTCGGTCTTTCTTAAACCTCTGACATAGGAAATCATCAGTAACAACACCCCCAAATTAACTAACGTAGTCCATCATTTCAACCCTGTGATATGCAACTTCTGAAATCAAGATACTCCACCTCCATAATGCCCAAGGTAACTTTGCAAGTATTTATACAGTGTGTTTCAAGATAGAAAAGAAAAAAAAAATGTTCTATATATGTAGGAAATTTCATTTTCTCTTGAAACAGATTATAAAGGGCGGTTAGCCTAGTCTTCATGGAAGGAGATAGTCTCCTGAAGAAGAGTAAAGGTTGTATAAGTTTTTGCTCATTGTTCACACTCAGATGTAATGAAGGAAGAAGTGGTCCTGACTGGAGCTCACGCTTTCAAGGACCCTCTGATTATCCTGATCAAGAAACCCTAAGGCATTTCTGAACTCAAAATTAAGTGTTTATACTTAGAGGATGCTACCAAGAATTGAGTGGTTCATTAAGCAACTGAGAAAACTGCCTAACCCATTTCTGGAATAAGGACTCTAGAGTCAAATTCTCCTTTATATTTAAGACAACTGCCTTAAGAGTACCATCTGAAAATGTTCAACGGGAATTCAAATGGAATTCAAATTGAGAAACACTGGGCTGGAAGAAGCACAAACTGGAATCAAAATTGCTGGGAGAAATACCAATAACCTCAGATATGCAGATGACACCACCCTTATGGCAGAAAGTGAAGAGGAACTAAAGAGCCTCTTGATGAAAGTGAAAGAGGAGAGTGAAAAAGTTGGCTTAAAGCTCAACATTCAGAAAACAAAGATCATGGCATCTGGTCCCATCACTTCATGGCAAATAGATGAAGAAACAGTGGAAACAGTGTCAGACTTTATTTTGGGGGGCTCCAAAATCACTGCAGATGGTGATTGCAGCCATAAAATTAAAAGATGCTTACTCCTTGGAAGAAAAGCTATGACCAACCTAGACAGCATATTAAAAAGCAGAGACATTACTTTGCCAACAAAAGTCCATCTAGTCAAGGCTATGGTTTTTCCAGTAGTCATGTATGGATGTAAGTGTTGGACTATAAAGAAAGCTAAGTGCCAAATAATTGATGCTTTTGAACTGTGGTCCTGGAGAAGACTCTTGAGAGTTCCTTGGACTGCAAGGAGATCCAACCAGTCCATCCTAAAGAAGATCAATCTTGAATATTCATTGGAAGGCCTGATGCTGAAGCTGAAGCTCCAATACTTTGGCCACCTGATGCAAACAGCTGACTCATTTGCAAAGACCCTGATACTGGGAAACATTGAAGGCAGGAGAAGAAGGGGATGACAGAGGATGAGATGGTTGGATGGCATCACTGACTCATGGACATGAGTTTGACTAAACTCTGGGATTTGGTGGTGGACAGGGAGCCCTGGCATGCTGTAGCTCATGGGGTCACAGTCGGACACGACTGAGTGACTGAACTGAACTGAGCTGAAAAATGTTCAGTCAACTCCTATGCTTGAGTAATTACAGCAGTGATCCATTAATTTCTCATTAACTTGGAGAAACACTGTGGTCATTTGTTTTTCCGCTGGTATAGCTTTGGCCAGTTACTTAGTCTTCACGTGTCCAGTGCAGCCAGAGACACCAAGCAGAAGACTTTATTTATTGCTGCTTAGCCAGTGTGATATTCTCTTGGAAACTGTCATTCTCCAAAGCCAGTTCTGTGCTATTGAAGAGACAATGAGTTGTTGACTCTAGGAGATGAGGGTCCCTTCTAGGGGAAAATGTCTAAAATGCAAAGGGCCTTGCTATTTGGCAACAGATGGCAAATATCATTTTAGTGCGAAAAGTTTGGGAAGTCATTGCTGAGGTCTCCATTGCATCTAAAGTTTTCCGTCACCATTGTGCTTGCAGTTCATTCCCTACCTACGCCTCAGAGTCCAATGCAAAGCTACACATCAACCACATGCCTGGGCTCTGCATGGTTTGGGGCACACATGATCATGTATTACATGATTTTTTTTCCCCTAAAGTCATAGCTTGGCCTACATGCAATGAAAGGTGTGCAAGCTTCGGTGAGACCCTAGACATCCCTGGCCTTGGTTTTGGGCTGGCAGCAGAGGTTTCCTACAGCTTGATTGTGAAAACTGGGTGAGTGAATATTCTCACAGTGTAAGCAGTTCCTAACTGGCTAGTACTTTCAGAAGCAGGGGTGGAGGAGAGAACAAAAGTATGGGAGAGAGAAGGAGAGGAGAGGAAGAGAGGGAGGGAGAGATGGCATTTATAACATAATAAAAATTATATTTTGATATTTAAAAATATGATTTTACCTCTACAGATATATAATTTTTCTGAAAATTGGATTAAGACTAACTTATAGTCCCAAACAATCAATACTCTAAGAGCTGAGATTTTCTGTCAGAAAAAACAGCAGTTGCTTTTGCCACAACTTGGGATTGTAACCACACATGGGCTAGAGTGCCAGGGAATTGAGCAGAGGATTATTTGCCGTGAAAAATGGGAAATGGGAAAAGATGCTGGTACTTTCTTTGCTACTGGATGTCTCTCAAAGCCCTGATTTCTGTGTAGGTAACATGGCAGACGATAGTGAGGACTGGATTTAGTCTGGAGAAGCTTAAAAGGCACCCAAGACTACAATCTCTCCTTATTCTTATAGGCATTAAAAAGTAAAAGTGCTAGCATCTCAGTCATGTCCAAGTCTTTGTGACCCATGGACTGTAGCCTGCCAGACTCCTCTGTCCATGGAACTCTTCAGGCAAGAATACTGGAGTGGGTTGCCATTTCCTTCTCCAGGGGACCTTCCCGAGGGGATGTTCCGAGTTCTTTTGTTGATTCCCGAGGGATCAAACCCGGATCTCTTGCATTGCAGGCATATTTGTTAAATCTGATTAACACTAGTTTAAAAGTAACTTGTTATTGAGTTAGGAGCCTTGGGGAGCAGTTGGAAAGAGGAGTGAAAGTGAAGTCGCTCAGCTGTGTCCGACTCTTTGGGATTCCATGGACTGTAGACCCCCAGGCTCCTCCGTCCATGGGATTTCCCAGGCAAGAGTACTGGAGTGGGTAGCCATTCCCTCGGGTTGACCCTAAAAGAGTTGGAATGAATCCCAACGTTTCTGTAGTTGTTGTTTAGTTTTAACATGTCTGCGTTCCTTGTTTCCTCCGTAAGCCTCATCACCAGTTTGGTCCCATAGTAGACTACCTAAAATGCTAACTGATTGACTCACTGATAGATTTAAAAAAAAAAAAAAGGACAAAAATAAGCCAAAGTAAAAAAGGTTTCTGGTTAACGTGCTTTATTTTGTGGGCCAGATCCAGGCATGAATTTCACCATTCAGAACATGTACTTTTGAAATTGCAAAATATAATACATTATAAAACTTGGGTACCTTCTAAAGTCTCAAGCTTATATCTTAACAGATCCCACAAATCAATATTTCATTTTTCTTGGTGAATATGACTGATATGTACAAAGGAGTATCGCTTACCACCCCTCCCCACCATAACCTCTGATGGAGCCAAAGCCCAACCAACACTATAAACACAGAACACCACTGGGAGGGGCCCCCCTTTCCCTGCCCCTCCCACCACAGCATGTAATGGATTTCTCTTCTCACAGTGTGAAAAGGATCAGTAAATCATCGGGTCACCTATTGGTATGAAAGTCCTTTCATTTGAAGTCATTATTGTTTTTGCAAATTGCAAAAGAAAAATACAAAAGGGCTAATAAATCAAGAAAAAAAATTACAACAGGTTTTTATGAAGTATGGGCGGAGTGGAAAAAGTGATCTTGGCTTAATTAACCACACTTAGTCACACGATGCAGGAAGCAGAGGTTTTAAAAAGTCCAGTTGGAGCTGTTTTACACACACACAGGCACACACACACACATACACACACACTGTATATTTTAAGGTGTTAATTTCCATCACATCATGCTGTGCTGGGTTACCATGAAGGAACTGCTGAATCTTGACCTCCTTCTAAAATGTTAAAATCACACTCCCTCTCGGAAGGCCCAACTGTCAGGAAATATTTTCTCTGCGTAGTCACAGAGGAGCATCTCTGTACAAGCAGCTGATGCTTGAGATCTAGGTGTACGTGGCCTGAGGCATGATTATCTGAGAAGTCTGGATTTCCTTTCTATCAGTAACATCTCATTTTTACCTGTCTTTGTTGACTCATCCCATTACCTGCGCTTTAACTGTCTGAATCCCTACAATCTCCTGTCTCTCGATGCCAACCATGCCAACGCTGTGCCTCAAGTCAACCCTCCATCCTGTTCTACCACCAGACCTCTCCTTCCCTTTATCACAAGTCAGCAGGTTATGATCGATCCTGAACACTTGGTTATATCCTGGGACACTTGATTATTTCATTCTTTTAATATTTTATCTTCTCTCGTGCCTCTTTCCTCATTCCTCCAGTTCTTGAATATCCCCCTAAGGACTTCCGCCTCTCTGGGGTGTGCTGGGACCAAGAATCATCCATGCACAGTAATAAGTACCATACTTGCAGAATGATGCAAGGTACATTCCTTAGTGAACTGAAGTATCATTATTTCAATTAACATATTCTAAGGAAGACGATCACACATGGGAATGGAGAGAGAGGAAGCCTAAGACTTAGGTTAAAGAGGGGTGGGCACTATATTCGTGAGGGTGCTCTAGAGAAATAGAACCAAGAGGAGATCCTGCACATAGTTATTTCTAAGGAGCTCATGCAGTGAGAGTGGCTGGCAGGCTCGAAATCTGCAGGGCAGGCTGAGTGCTAGAAACCAAGGCAAGAATCGATGTTGCGGACTTGAGCCTGAAATCTGAGGTCATCTCAGCGGGCTGGAAACTCAGGCAGGATTTCTGTGTTGTAGTCTTGAGGCAGAATTCCTCTTCTCTAGGAAAGTGAAGTGAAGTGAAGTCACTCAGTCGTGTCCGACTCTTTGCGACCCCGTGGACTGTAGCCTATCAGGCTGCTCTGTCCATGGGATTCTCCAGGCAAGAATACTGGAGTGGGTTGCCATTTCCTTCTCCAGGGGATCTTCCCAACCCAGGGATCAAACCCAGGTCTCCCACACTGCAGGCAGATGCTTTACCCTCTGAGCCACCAGGGAAGCCTGAAACTATAGTTTTTGCTCTGAAGGCATTCAACTGATTGAATGAGGCCCACCCGTATGATCCAGGGTCGTTTCCTTTCCTTGAAGTCAACTGATTATAAACACTAATCATGAATAAAATACCTTCAAAGCAACATCTAGACTATGGTTTTACTAAACAAGGGGGCACCAGAGACTAGCCAAATTGACACACATAGCTAAGGATCACAGGTTCTTTTATCGTTTACTAATATGCAGATGCTGCCACTGCTGCTGCTAAGTCGTGTCCGACTCTGCGCGACCCCACAGACGGCAGCCCTCTAGGCTCCCCCGTCCCGGGGATTCTCCAGGCAAGAACACTGGAGTGGGTTGCACTTCTCCAGTGCATGAAAGTGAAAAGTGAAAGTGAAGTCGCTGAGTTGTGTCCGACTCTTCGAGACCCCATGGACTGCAGCCTACCAGGCTCCTCCATCCATGGGATTTTCCAGGCAAGAGTACTGGAATACGGTGTATCGCCTTCTCCAAAGATGCAGATACTGATGCTTTATATCCATCCACAACCCCCAGAGTAAATTCTCTGCTTTCCTGCAAAAGACTTCTGTTCAATAGTTCCCTTCTGATGCCCATGATCACCATGACAATTAGATTTTTTTTCCTTCAAATATTTTTGTTAGGTTAATCTTGGATAATTTCTCAACTCTGTGGCCTTGTTGGGAGGAAACGTTGGCATCTAGTTGATCTAGGGAAGAGAGAACCAGAACCCAGAAGGTACTTTGAAAATGGTTTTAAAATACACGCACACACATATATATATATATGTCCCCAGTTTGCAACAAAATTCATTCCATATGTGTGTGTTGTATAAAATCTTTTCTCTCTATATGAAAAGAAAGTGTTTGTTGCTCAGTCATGTCCCTCATTTGCAAACCCATGGACTGTCCGTGGGATTCTCTGGGCAAGAATACTAGAGTGGGTTGCCAGTTCCTTCTCCAGGGAATCTTCCCAACCGAGGGGTCAAACGCAGGTCTCCTGCATTATAGAGAGTGAGTTAGTCTAAAATGCACAGTGTTAGGCTTGAGAATCCATGCAGGAATAAAAAAACAGTGTTGTCTCAGAAGCCACCCCAAAACTCCTCCATCAATACCGACATTTTAATCAGATCCCAAGGTGATCTGAACACACATTAAAAACTGAGAACTACTTAGAACATCCGGAGCCCTGTCTTAGGTGGGAAGAATCTCTGGTACCATTTTCCCCTAAAAAAGAGTGTTGTCGTTCCACATTCACAGACAAAATTTAGCTGGAATTACTTGGCTGTATGCACAAAGTGTCATCCGGCCTTGAGTACCTATCAGAAACGACCGGGTATTATAATCCTTAAATCCCTAGACACGAACACATTGCCACTGGCTCTCATGCAAGCTAGAGAGATATCCGTGCTGAGGTTGGTAGAATCACAATAAACGTGTGGGGGGAGAGGTCAGCTCAGCAGCTCATCAGCAGAAACATCTCTGGAGAGCTTGATGGAAATACCGAGTCTCAGAAGCCACCCCAAAACTCCTCCATCAATACCGACATTTTAATCAGATCCCAAGGTGATCTGAACACACATTAAAAATTGAGAACTACTTAGAACATCCGGAGCCCTGTCTTAGGTGGGAAGAATCTCTGGTACCATTTCCCCTAATAGTAGTCTGGGTCATGTTCCGCCTTTACATCAGAACTGAGGTTGACTAGCTCATCTGTGCTCTGTTTGACCATCAATGGCGGACTGTACAAGATGTTCAAGCTGGTTTTAGAAAAGGCAGAGGAACCAGAGATCAAATTGCCAACATCTGCTGGATCATGGAAAAAGCAAGAGAGTTCCCGAAAAACATCTATTTCTGCTTCATTGACTATGCCAAAGCCTTTGATTGTGTGGTTCACAATAAACTGTGGAAAATTCTGAAAGAGATAGGAATACCAGACCACCTGACCTGCCTCTTGAGAAACGTATATGCAGGTCAGGAAGCAACAGTTAGAACTGGACATGGAACAACAGACTGGTTCCAAATAGGAAAAGGAGTACGTTAAGGCTGTATATTGTCACCCTGCTTATTTAACTTCTATGCAGAGTACATCATGAGAAACGCTGGGCTGGAAGAAGCACAAGCTGAAATCAAGATTGCCGGGAGAAATATCAATCACCTCAGATATGCAGATGACACCACCCTTATGGCAGAAAGTGAAGAAGAACTAAAGAGCCTCTTGATGAAAGTGAAAGAGGAGAGTGAAAAAGCTGGCTTAAAACTCAACATTCAGAAAATGAAGGTCATGGCATCTGGTCCCATCACTTAATGGGAAATAGATGGGGAAATAGTGGAAACAGTGTCAGACTTTATTTTGGGGGGCTCCAAAATCACTGCAGATGGTGACTGCAGCCATGAAATTAAAAGACGCTTACTCCTTGGAAGAAAAGTTATGACCAACCTAGATAGCATATTCAAAAGCAGAGACATTACTTTGCCAACCAAGGTCCATCTAGTCAAGGCTATGGTTTTTCCTGTGGCCATGTATGGATGTGAGAGTTGGACTGTGAAGAAGGCTGAGCACCGAAGAATTGATGCTTTTGAACTGTGGTGTTGGAGAAGACTCCTGAGAGTCCCTTGGACTGCAAGGGGATCCAACCAGTCCATCCGAAAGGAGATCAGTCCTGGGTGTTCTTTGGAAGGAATGATGCTAAAGCTGAAACTCCAGTACTTTGGCCACCTCATGCGAAGAGTTGACTCATTGGAAAAGACTCTGGTGCTGGGAGGGATTGGGGGCAGGAGGAGAAGGGGACGACAGAGGATGAGATGGTTGGATGGCATCACTGACTCAATGGACGTGAGTTTGGGTATACTCCAGGAGCTGGTAATGGACAGGGAGGCCTGGCATAGTACAGTCCATGGGGTCACAAAGACTCGGACACGACTGAGTGACTGAACTGAACTGAACTGAAAAGGTAAACGGGGAAGCCCAAAAGAAGTAAAAATTTGACAGACCTCAGAGCATAGTTTCCTGACCACAGTGATGTGTACGTGTTTAAATCAAAGCATCACGGGAAGATGTGATTAGAGCTGAGTATCATGGATACAAAACAGTTGAGCTCTATTTTGGGGGGATTAAAAAGAAAAATTAAAAAAAAACATCAATAAGAGGTGGTTAATTTAGTGTAAATTTTACCAATGTGCCCAGTCATAAGTACCAATAATAAGCTTAACAGAACTTCACAATAAACCCTGCATGCCTTAAGCAACTGTAAGCCAGAGACAAGAGGGAAAGGAACAAGGGATGGAAAATAAAATAATAAGACCTGGGTAGCGGGGGGAAATAAAGGGCAAAGGACAAGATGATAGAGTCTCATCTTACGCAACAACACAAGCACAAGCTGTAGAAAGGGAAAACATTCTCACTGATGCCCCAGGCCTGGAAGGGAAAAAAACAAAACCGAACAGGAGGAACCACCGTGACGAGAAGCCTGTGCCTCAACTGGAGAGTAGGCTGTGTGCGGTGTGAAGACCCAGGCGGCCAAAGTGACCACATAAACAAAATTACAAGGAGAAGAAAACAAAGGGAAAAAGAGGAAGACTAATTTCAGTGATCGCGAACCTGTGAACACCGTTTTAAGGGTATCAGAGTGCAGCCAGGTGTGATTTTGCAGGGCTCTGTGAGAACAGGAGGGAGGGGATGAAGCAGCCTTGCCTCCTGTCTGAAGTGCCCCGTGTTGGTCAAGTGGGGTTGGCTGCGGTCCACTCTCTGCAGTGCCCGAAAAAAAACAAAGTCTATTAAATCGGCTGCATGCGGAGGTTTCAAGAGAGAGACTATCATTTTCAAAATAGAATCCTTGTTAACTGAAGGACATATTCCAAGGAAAATGGTCAAACCGCATAAAACTAGTCAGCTTTCAAGAATAGCTGATGAGGAATCACCTAGATGACTTAATAAACGCAAATAAGGTTAGCTTTTATAGTCTGACTTTTATAGTGTCGGTCTTTCATAGCATCTTTTCTCCCAGGGGTTTCTAGGCAAATCTCAAAAACTTGGGCAAAATACTAAGAGCTATTGCTTTGTTCATGCATTGAAAGTAGTCGTTTTTAAAATTTTTATATTAAAAAAAGCCTTTCTAGTTCAAGTACTTTAAGGCTCCCCTAGATAAACACATTTCATCATCATATGTGATATGTAAGTTTCTCTACAAAGGGCAAAAAAGCAGAAACATTGTGAAAACCCATTGCATCATCTCACTAAATTCAAATAAAAATCTAATATTGAAAATGAGTTCAAAGGGTCAGATGAAACAAAGTTAATAATTCAGAGAATTTACAATGCTTGTAGTCTACTGATGAACAAATATCTTTTTATCCAAATCCTATAAATGAAAGGTCATAGCCACCCCAAATATTTTTTCAGTTCTCTCAAGAAAATATGGTTTTAGTCACACAGTTTTCTTATGTTCAATTAATTTTGTTTCAACTAATTTTAAAACCAGATTCTATGAGATATGGATTTTGAAGCGTCAATACTGAAAATTGCCCATTATCTATAAAGTTTGGATAAATTCCCCATTAGTGCCTAATACAAATATATTATACACTGTATAAAAATCTCTTGTTTAAAAAAACATTGTGAAGTATTTTGAACACGAGAAAAGTTGAAAGAAGAGTAAAATTTGAGATAAACAATGAAACAAAGAAATTGATTATCTCCATTTGTTAAAGGAAATTGCACTTCCAAAGAACAGAAGAGACTGTGAAGGATAAAATGATTCAAAAAGAAAAAGTGATAAAGGATAAGAAGACCCCAGAGTCTGACTAAGCTGACATTTGAAAAGAAGGAAGCATTATGATATTAGAGAGACTGAACTGGAAGTTTTCAACTAGAAATACAAAATTTCATCAATCAACAGAGTCTTTTTGATGTCGATTATACATGGGTAGTTTTAATTAATCATTTATTTAATCTGCCTTGTTTCAAATAGAGGAAGTCACATAAGGGTAGCACTTTTTCAAAAATAGAAGTGAAAAAATAACCTGCATAAGTGTCATAGTCCCATTGGTAACAGAAAATTCAAATACTGGGGGAACTTAGCTTTCTGAAAAATTAGTATCAAAGAAAGATTTTGAAATGCAAGGGCATTCAGAACTAAACGCAAAACAACTTTCCAACTGAAATCTGAATTTCCATTTCAATGGAAAGTATAGGTTTCATTCTTTTGTGTATCCAGAGTCAGGGAAAAACTAGACTCAAATTTTTTTTTTTCTTTCTATACCCATAGAAATAAACTATTAACCCCAAGTGAATTATTCTTTTTTCTTTCTTTCAACGTATTTTAATATAATTTTTTCAAGATTTAATGAAAGAGCTATAGAATCCATACGCCATCCCTTTTCAAGAGTGTCTGGCCAAACGCAGCTGTAAATTATAAAATAATGCCTTGCATTCATAAAAGCTTTCACACATAAATATAAATAATATAACCACTGATCAAATGAGTCTTCCAGATAGATTACTTAAACCATCTAATATATATATACACACACACATATATATATACACATATATATATATCATCAAGAAGCATCCTCTAACTTTTGAAAGCTATAGATTTTATCCTAAATAAATTATTTCTTTTAAGTCCTATAATGGCCAGTACCCATATTCCAAAAAAAGACTACTCAATTAAAAGCATAAATTTCTGAATGCAGAACCCTATCAAGCCTTTTTATTGTTTCCAAAATACCAGTTTTGCCTACAGAAAGCCCCAGTACCCCTAATTTGGGACAAAATTCATTCCTTAGGACCGATAAACAGTAGGAACTTCCCCAACAGCATCATTTTCCTGAAATACAGACAGAACTTTATCAAATACACTCAGAAAAAAATGCAATGTTTTAAGAACTTAATTCGGAAAAACTGAAAGACCAGAGAATGTTTTTATTTAGTGGTTTGTTTTTTTTTCTGCCTTTCTGTTAGATGATCTTTGTCCTGGTTTCCCCAGAATAGTCCCCATTTATGCCTCTTATCCCAGGGTAACTATTAATAGTGCTGCTTTCCACGCTCAAAGTATCTGGATTTAGATAGTAAATTATATGGTTACTCACTTTTAAGCTATATATGAGGTGTGGGTTAGGAATTACTGAAGGTTAGGCTTTTATTTGTATAAACCAGCACTATACTCAATGAACAATTAAGTATTATTACATTTGTTATAAGACATGATATGTGTGTGTGCGGACATGCATACATCCAAATCCATAGGTTGTTAGGTAAATACATCTAAGTAAGAAGTAATGGAGTTAATTTATCCATAATTATACTGCTACTCATGGATAGATTTTTTTAAAGAAGATATTTTGGGGCACTATGAACATATTCCATAAATGCCATTCCTAACATAGCTCTAAGTTCATGCTGATTCAGTTATAAGATATTCAAGAAAAATAAGTTCCATTACTTGATAGACGTACATTTTCGGTCAGAAACTGCATTTTCAGACTGGATACCAAATTTAAGCCTCGGTGGCTCTCATTTGATTTAAGAAAAGACACACTCAAAGCACACATGTTTTTATTTATTTAATTTATTTATTCAAACAATCGTTTGCTTGCAACTTGTGCCCTCTTGGGCCTCCCAGCACACTTAAGGATGTCAGCCTCCCCACAGTCATTACTACAGTGCTTAGGATATTTTAGGCACTTCTTTATTATTGTTGAATCGTAACAGGAGTGAATGAGCAAGCACATCCTCATCTTCCAGTTCCTGTGGACAATTCTAAAAGCAGAGTTTACATGTTGGAAAAATAGTTGGTCATTGTTTGGAAGGGAAGTACCCTGACAATCACATGTGAATCTTGGTAGAATTATTTTTAAGTCATATTAACACCCAAACGTAATGAATTCAAATCTTATCCCAAACAATTACACTCTTTTTTTTTTTTTTCATGAATGATTTCATTGTCTTGGTAGAAATGGATCTGAGCTAATCAGGAGCCCAGAGTGGAAACATTCCAGACCTTTGCTCCTGCAAACGTGACCCACAGCTGAGCAGCATCAGTGTGACCAGCTCATTTGTGAGAAAGGAGCAGGACCCCACCCCAGACCTCCTGAGTCCGGATCTCCACAGAACTGAGACCTCCTCTCTGGGTGCACAGAAGTTAGAGAAGCACCACTCATAGTGTTTCAAGCTGGAATGTTTACAAGATGTGAGTCAAAACTGCGAAAGACAGAGAAGGAGGCTGTGAAGGGGTGAAATGAGGGATATACATATTCCCAAGTGGCACTTTCACCTCGGAGTGTTGTACCGTCTAGTGACGTAGACAGACCTATTTAGATCAAACCGGGTGGATAAGAATAAAATTATCTTATAATTTTAGACAGATTACAATTAGTGCTAGAATAGGGTAAAAACCAACAGAACTCTCTTAGAGAAAGACCAAAACATCAAAAAAATAAAGTATATACCCTTGGTTTTGTGTTCACGAATACACACAGGAGTCCAATTTCTCTCTCTCTCTCTCTCTCTCTCTCTCTCTCATACACACATGTGCACACACACACACACACACCCCTATACTTACACTTCCTGCCTTCCTAAAAGGGGTTTGATGTGGCTGAAATATGTATCATGGCTATTCTCCAGGTAGTTATGTTTCTCCTAATAATATACTTAGCCCTAACTTCAATGCCCTCATTAGTAACTTGAATATCTTAAGGCTATCCATAGGGAAATAAATCTCAAATGAAAATAACTGCTTTTGACATGCACTGACCTTGTTAACCTTGCAGGTAGAAGCTCACCAAGCAAATAAATGTCACGTCACTAATGCAAGAATCGACACACGAAACACAGGGTCGTGATGAGGTTCAGCTGTTGTTCTTCTTGGGGAGGGATTACAGAGTTGCAGCCAACCTAGTGTACAGAAAGAGCAGCTTACCAGGATGAACCCAGGATACCAAAACCAGAGCATTTAATGTCCCAGGGTGAGCGTTTAGGATTAATCAACAGAGGGCGCTTCATTGACAAAATACTCACGTGACCTTTGGCTGCATTTTAAAATATGCTCGGTCACTCAGTTGGGTCCAACTCTTTCGCGACCCTGTGGACTGCAGCCCACCAGGCTTCTCAGTTCATTTTGAGAAGATACATAGAAGGCTCACCACCCTGCCCTCATGGCAATAAGGATCTAGATGGAGTCGTTCATGAGACAGTGTCTGATTCTGCGTTAATCTGTCAGTTTTCATCTGGACTTACTCTCAGTCCAATAGTCCAATGTGAATCTTTACACAGTAACCAGGAATCACACACACGTGATCACAAACAGAGGACACACGCCTGATCTGCAATGTAGAATCAAAGTAACGAGGTTTCCTGTGTCTGTCTGCTGGGCATCCCCCCCAGACGGCCCTGCTCAAGTAACAGTCTAGGTATATTTTGCTAAAAAAAAAAAAGAGAGAGAACTTGCCCATGCACTTTTGTGTCAGCTTTGCCAAGGAAGAAATGTACCTTAAACAATGTTATTTAATGCAGTAAATTATTCTGATTTTATTCAGAACTTGATTTTGCTGTGGAAGGCTGGCTCTCACTGTCTGTCTGAACATAATGAGGGAATTACAAAAAATTAAAACTTGACCACTTTTCCTCCTACTCATAAAGTTGAAATTAGTTTTTCTTGTCTTAAACTAGTACATATATTTTTACCTATTAATACAAATATTGGCATAGATTAGACAGACCTGGACATAGATGAGCCAGCAATGAGAGAGCATAGCTGTGGCTAGAAAAAAATATGTGTGTTCATGTGGCCATTCCCCGAATAAGATGCCTGTTTTCTTCTAGTTAATTGGGCTTCCCTGGTGGCTCAGATGGTAAAGAATTCACCTGCAATGCAGGAGACCCAGGCTCAATCCCTGAGCCAGGAAGATCCCCTGGAGAAGGGACTGGCAGCCCACTCCAATATTCTTGCCTGGAGAATCCCATGGACAGAGGAGCCTGGCGGGCCACAGTCCATGAGGTTGCACAGAGTCAGACACGACCGAGCAACTAAACAATGACAAACCGCATTTAGAGCATTTCATATGCATAGTCCATCCCTGACTGTTTTCATAATGAGAGATGCAGAGTCTTAATACAGACGTAAACATACGAGTCTACAAATAGAGCCAGTAAACTTGTTTAGACATTCTTATTTTAAAATGTTGGTCCCCTCTCCATGAATGCTGATTCCAAAATGGCTTTATTTATCCAGGAACTAATAGCAATGTTACTGCTCAATCTTACCACACATCAAATTATCAAATGAACTGCTGCAACCTATAAAATGCAGACTTTTAGGGACATTGGCTAAAGCGGACACAATACCTTCTACCTAAGAGTACTAACTGTTTGAGGAAATGCGTTTCCTAAAAGACTGGATGTTTCTTCGCAGGGAGTGGACAAGCAAGCACAGTGTATCCACAGGTGACTGCAATAGGAGGCATCAGGAAGTTCCAGTTAAAACAGGCAAAAGTTATGATTAAAGCTGATTCTCTTGTATCAAGACCAGGTCCCTCTCTATGGGATACAGTTCAGCGCTTTCAGAAATGCATGTCTTATTATTCGCAGTTTTTTTTTTTCTCCTAGATCTAGGAGACTGACGTTATCCAGCAGCAAGTCATTTTCCAAATGTTAACTGCATTCTTTCAAGAAGCAGAAACGTTCACCAATGTAATGTAATTGTATTTTTTCAACCACTCCAAGCAAAGCAACGGCTTACTTGGGTTGGCACCTGTGAGACCAAATATTGTTTTTACTTAAGTGAATTAGCAATTATGGATCAGGAAAGAAATACCAGGACCAACCAAGACGTGTTGCCTAGCTTATATTTTCCCAGGTTGGGCTCACATGGGCCGACGGAAAGAAACTAAATTATATCTACCCTCGGGTTTTTTTCCCCTGCAACCCCAACTATTTTATGAAGGTAATTAGTACTTTCAGTAATTGGACCGCACACTCACCGTGGCTTAAGTCCCAAGTTGTAGGCATTGCTACAGGATATCTTTGAGCCTTGATGGACAAATGGTCACCTTACAAGAATTACCAAATTTAATAGGATACTTAAGTTTCTGACTTAACATATTTTTCCAGAGGACAATGGGTATCCAGCCGTTGAAGTTCGTTATGAGGGCTGCCTTCGGAGGCATTAAAGTAGGGACGAGCAGGATACCAAGTTAACGGGAGCATTAAATACCCACCATGCAGCTTTCACCATCTCACCATCACGTTCCTACCGGGCAAGCACTGCAGTGCCCGACAGGGAGTTCAGACTTTCCTGAATCAGGGTTGTCCTACACTCCTCTACAGGAATCTCTCTAGACTTGCCTTGGCTTGTCCTGCAGAAACAGATTCCCACGGACAGAACGGGCGGAGAGGGTCAACTACGGGTTACAGACTCTTAGCCGGAAGCTGACCGTTGCCACATTAGGTGATAAACATGGCTGTCCTGATTTTAATTTTTTTACCAGTATTGTGCCAACAGGAATCTTTCTTGGTTGTTTCTCTTGTTTTGTTATTTGTTGCTGTGTTTAGTTGCTCAGTCACGTCCGACTCTTTGCACACATGGACTGTGGCCCGCCAGGCTCCTCTGTCCGTGGGATTCTCCAGGCAAGAACGCTGGCGTGGGGTGCCAGGCCCTCCTCCAGGGGATCTTCCCGACCCAGGGGTCGAACCTGCACCTCTTGTATTGGCAGGCAAATTCTTTGCCGCTGAGTCATCAGGGAAGTCAATAGCATGCCAATATGAACCTTTCTTGGTCATTTCTTTAGTTATTTATTGTTACCTACTGTAGTATTCTAAGCATCTAGATAATCCTTAACAATCACCTTTTAGTGACCACCAAGAAGATGAAAACTTCTGCCATTTTTGCTTCAGATATCTCAAAAATATTCTTTAAAAAATATCTGAAAGAAATGTGGAAAAAACGGGATTCCTGGAACTACCTCCTAACAGTCGGACAAAACCTCATTCTAGTCAACTATAGTTAGACTGTGTATATATACATGACACATTACACGTTAGATAGTCCATATGTACATCATATAATATCAGTTCTATAATATTATATGTAAGACTCTGTATTTTAAAGCCATATTTTATATATGTGTTGTTTAGTCATCCAGTTAGGTCCAATTCTTCAAGACCCCATTGTCTGCAACTCTGGTGACTCAGACAGGAAAGAATCTGCCTGCAATATAGGAGGCCTGGGTTCGATCCCTGGGTCGGGAAGATCCCCTGGAGAAGGAAATGGCAACACACTCCAGTACTCTTGCCTGGAGAATTCCATGGACAGAGCAGCCTGATAGGCTACAGTCCAGTGGTCACAAAGAGTTGGACATGACTGAGCAACTAACATTTTATATGTAACAGCTGTTTAACTGTGATAGAAGAAATAAATAAAAATAGAATAGTTTTGAACTACCTTGTGTTATTCAGTTCAGTTCAGTCGCTCAGTTGTGTCTGACTCTTTGCGACCCCATGAATTGCAGCACACCAGGCCTCCCTGTCCATCACCAACTCCCGGAGTTCACCCAAACTCTTGTCCATCGAGTCGGTGATGCCATCCAGCCATCTCATCCTCTGTCTTCCCCTTCTCCTCCTGCCCCAATCCCTCCCAGCATCAGAGTCTTTTCCAATGAGTCAACTCTTTGCATCAGGTGGCCAAAGTATTGGAGTTTCAGCTTTAGCATCAGTCCTTCCAAAGAACATCCAGGACTGATCTCCTTTAGGATGGACTGGTTGGATCTCCTTGCAGTCCAAGGGACTCTCAGGAGTCTTCTCCAACACCACAGTTCAAAAGCATCAATTCTTCAGCACTCAGCTTTCTTCACAGTCCAACTCTCACATCCATACATGACCACAGGAAAAACCATAGCCTTGACTAGATGGACCTTGGTTGGCAAAGTAATGTCTCTGCTTTTGAATATGCTATCTAGGTTGGTCTTAACTTTCCTTCCAAGGAGTAAGCATCTGTGTTATTATTTAATGTCTAATATTGTTTTTACACTGAACCATTTTATTGTTTTTATTGTTTGCTTTTATTTGGTTGGTTGGATTTGGCGGGGGGCGGGGGGGGCCCTGTGCAGCACGTGGAATCTTAGTTTCCTGACCAGGGATTGAACCCTTTCCCCCTGCAATGGAAGCGAAGAGTCTAAACTCCTGGACCACCATGGAAGTCCCTTTTTTACCCTTCATTTTGTTAGGTTGAAATCAGCTCAGTGTTTCACATTCTTTTCCCTCAAACCACTGCCTGAGAATGGGTCACTTAACTCTCCTCCATGCTCTCAGGGGCTTCCCTAGTGGTGTAGGGGAAAAGAATCCGCCGCAGATGGAGAGGACACAGGCTGGACCCCAGGGCGGGGAAGATCCCCTGGAGAAGGGAGCGGCCACCCACTCCAGTATCCTTGCCTGGAGAACCCCATGGACAGAGGAACCTGGCAGGCTACAGTCCATGGGGTCACAAAAAGCCAGACAAGACAGGAGCAACTAAGCAACAGTGAGCCTTCAGGAGCTGAGTGGCGCGGTGCACAGCTTTTCTTTTAAGAAGACAACATCCTGAATCAAGAGAGACAGACAAAGGGAAACAACAGAAAAAGAAGCGATAAATTAATCTATATTGTATCATCTTTGGGTGCTCTCTAAATTAGCGCTTCTGGGGCGTTCATTTTCCCCCAACAGCAGCAAAATCCTTTCTTCAAAGAAATCATTCAGAGAAATCAAACATACATAGAGCCTTAAAATAGATGCTGTTCAAGTTAAGACTGAGGGTGAGGAGTCCAGAGCCTGTCTGGCTGCTCCCGAGCCTGCTTTGTGAGACACACAGTCAGAAGCTACTGCCCAAGCTTATTTTAACTGCAATAGTTTAACTCCCACTAATCTTTTCGGTGAGTGATTTCCCCCCGTAACCACACTTTAGAATCACCTAGAGAGATTTTTTAAATGCCTGTGTTTGAGCCTCATCTATAACAATTCCATTTTAATTGTTCTGGAATGGGCCCTAGAAATCCAGTGCTTTCTTAAAAGCTCTACAAACAATTTCAATATATAGCCAGTTAGCTTTAAGAAACCCTGCCAAAACGCTAAAAAATAATAAATGTGGAGCCTCACACTGTGAGATTTTAACTTCCTTGAGGACAGAGACTGTGCTTTACACATCTTTTCCTGCAGTCAACGGAGGAATCCGTGAAAGAATGAGAGACAGTGCTGCAGCCAATCAAAATATCCGAGAACACTAATTGGCGCGTGCAGCTTCCCAGGGTGGAATCAAAGGGTTTTCTTCTTGCTTCACCCTCCCTACCACCATTCACACGCCAGGTGCGTGGGAATCATTGTGTCCTCCAAGTCTAACGGGCAGGCGGACATCTCAACAAGTCAATAAGTGTTTATAGGATCCAGTAAGTGTGAAAAATGAAAAAGAGGGAAAACCTGGCACCCAGCCAGCCTGAAATACTTGGAGACGCTTCCTAGAAGGGACCCCTGAATTCAGTACAGACGCCTAAGTTAGAGGGTACAGACACACGAGAGTCATGGAGAGAGAGAGAGCGGGGGAAACCACACCGATGACTCTGAGATACGGTCTCATGTTTAAGAATCTAGAGAGTGATGGCAGAAGATGGAGAAAGGAAAAGAAGGATGAGCAAGAGCTGGGAGCACCCAGGACAGCTCCGTACTAGCATGAGACACTCAGCGCTGAGCTGACAGTCGCCGAGACCCGCTACACATTCAAACCGCAAAGTGTGTAAGAAGCACCTGAAATGTCGGTTTCACTCAGCGGACCTGCGGTGGGCCTGAGGTTCTGGATTTCTGGCAAACTGCAGGTGACACGGATGCAGTCGGTCCACGTATCACAATTTCAGTAGCCAGGTCTAATGTTGAGCACAATAACACCATGTGGCTTCATTCTTTCAGGGGCTGTAGTTTATTACCTTACTTTTTACTTTTTCCTAACTTCCTTTATTACCAATCTGCATTTTTGGAGATTCAGTCACTGACGTGTTCTGTGTAGAGGCTGATATACAAAGCTATTATTCTTGCCATTATTTGACAAATGGTGGTTCTTTTCATCTAGCTGTGTTTGCTGTGTGTTAAGTCACTTCAGTCGTGTCCGACTCTGTGCAACCCCATGGACTGTAGCCCATCAGGCTCCTCTGTCCTTAGAATGCCCCAGGCAAGAATACTGGAGTGGGTTGCCATTTCCTTCTCCAGGGGATCTTCCCGACCCAGGGATCGAACCCATGTCTCTTATGTTTCCTGCATTGGCAGGTGGGTTCTTTACCACCAGCGCCACCTGGGAAGCCCTAGTCAGTTACCCCCAAGCATTTACTGGGCTCCCCTGAAGTGGCCAGCATGGGGCTAGCCATCTCTGGGGACATAACAGAATTCTAAGACACACTGTCTACCGTCAAGGAGCTCACTACCGACTTGAGAAAGGAGGGCATGCAGAGCACACATGTTACGGCAAAATGTTTACAGCAAGATGTCTCCTGGGCAGTACTGCAGAGTTTGAGAAGAAAAGGTAGTCAACGAATCTGGGACACCCAGGGAAAACATCCCCCAATGGTGCCCTCTAGCTGCAGCTTTGAGAAAATATTGTGGAAAACCACCCATCCCATCAACTTTCTTTGAGAACCAACTTTTAAATTTTTTTTTTAACAACAACAACAAAAAAGCTGTTAAAACAAGTTATAACTGTTCCAAGATCATAAAGGGGCTAAAATAAACCAAAATAAGGCCATCTAGGCGTTTTGGTTCCTCTTGGGCAACTGGGGTTGGTGTTGAGAGACAGGATGGGGGCTACTCACCAGATCTCCCTCCCGCAACCGTGAGCATCTCTAAGCCGCGTAAAGTAAAGTGTGGACAAAGGCAGATTCTGTTCAGCGGCTCCCCAGGACAGGGCTCCAGACGCATAAGTAGCTCCTTGGCGTGTCTCTCTGGCCCTGCCATACTATTAATTAGGCCACCGTTGTTTATTTTGAGACGTTTAACTAGAGACCTTGAGAGAGGCCTAGCCTCGTGGGCTGGGCCCATCCCTCCCTAAGTGTGGGAACCTTTGTCTAATTGGATTGACTGTACGTGTAATGATCATGGCGGAGCTCTCCGAGCGCCGCGTAAGCCACGGACATTCACATGGAAATGAGGTCAATTACACAGCATCGCCGCGTCTAATGATTGCACCTGCAGCGCCACAGCAACCTCCCTTTAACTCAGTTTCACAAACAATTACAAAGAGCAGCTGCATTGGTTTCCACAGTTAGAGTTAAAAAATCTGTAATGATCCCCAACAGAATAGGGGCGCAGGGGGCGAGGGTGAGGGAGAAGATTCTTCCGGTTCAGATGGCCCTCCCCAGCCACCTGCTGATGACGCTAATCCCGGGGCCCCCCGGGTACCGACGGGGCAATCACAATCAGCTCTCGCTGGTCCTGTTCTTTGCCCACCCCCACTTCCCCTACCCCTTCTGACAATAGATTAGAGTTTCTCTTCCGCAAAGATTCATTAATATGGTGATGGAGATTGATGAAGGGCAAGGTTTGCAAAACTCCAGAACACAAGGTCATTATAAGTAGCCACACTGGGTGAGTCAGTTCTTCAGAGCTTCAGAAGCACACACACGTCTGTCTCTGTCTCTGCATCTGTCTCTGTCTCTATCTCTGCATCTGTATCTCTCTCTGTCTCTGTCTCTGTATCTCTCTCTGTCTCTGTCTCTGCATCTGTATCTGTCTCTGTCTCTGTATCTGTCTCTGTATCTGTCTCTGTATCTCTCTCTGTCTCTGTATCTGTCTCTGTCTCTGTCTCTGTCTCTGTATCTCTCTCTGTCTCTGTATCTGTATCTGTCTCTGTATCTGCATCTGTATCTGTCTCTGTCTCTGTATCTCTCTCTGTCTCTGTATCTCTCTCTGTCTCTGTATCTCTCTCTGTCTCTGTATCTCTCTCTGTCTCTGTCTCTGCATCTGTATCTGTCTCTGTCTCTGTATCTCTCTCTGTCTCTGTCTCTGTATCTCTATCTGTCTCTGTCTCTGTCTCTGTCTCTGTATCTGTATCCATCTCTCCACAGAGCTTTGTTATGAGTGCGTTAGTTGCCCGGTCATGTCCAGCTCTGCAATCCCATGGACTGTAGTCCCGTTATGAGGGATCAAAGTAAAGTGAAAGTGTTACTCAGTCATGTCTGACTCTTTGAGACCCCGTGGACTGCAGCCCAGTAGGCTCCTCTGTCCATGGGATTTCCCAGGCAAGAATACTGGAGTGGGTTGCCATTTCCTTCTCCAAGGGATCTTCCCGACCCAGGAATCAAACCCGGGTCTCCTGCATCAGCCCGCGGATTCTTTACCATCTCAGCCACGCCGGATGAGGGAATGGCTCACATGACTATAAAAGCTGAAAAGTCCCAAGATCTGTGACCTTTGAGCTTTAGACTCAGGAGAGTCAATGGGGTTGGTTTCAGTCCAGCAGGATTGAAACCCAGCAAGAGCTGGAGTTGCAGTTTGAATCTAAAAGCAGGAAACAAAAAAACAAACAAAAAGCCAGAATGAGAACAATGAGGCCCCTGCTTAAGGCAGTCAGGAGGAGGCGTTCCCTCTTCTTCAGGGGAAAGTCAACTTTTATGTTCTGTTCAGTCTTTCAACTGATCGGATGAGGCCTACCCACAACAGGGAGGGCCATCTTCCTTAAACGTTAAACTCATCCAGAAACACTCATGGAAACCTCCAGAATAATGTTTTCCCAATGATCTGGAACCCTGCAGCCTGGTCATCTCTGACACGTAAAATTAACCATCACCCAAACCAGCCCCCAAATTCTGGGAGGACGGCTTGGAAGCGATGCTACTGAGTAAGATGCAAGGGCTGTTGCTGACCCATCTCTCCCCGCCTTCCCACCAGCACTCTGTCAAGACCCCCTTTCTCTCTCTCCCCGTTTCCTCCTCTTTTCTTCTCTGTCCTAGCTCCCTTTCCTCCCGTCTGTAGTTACCGCACGGGCACTGTTTAGGAAGATCAGGAAGACAGGAGCCTACCAACTTTCCCCCTCTGAACAGAACCGCACCTTGTGCAGCCAAGCCGGCTGAACCTGGACCTCGGCGATGCATGTTCCGGCCCAGCCTGATGGCGCAGAGAATCTCTGCGTTCATGTCAGTGATGAAGAAACCCCAGACATTCCCAGGCCATACTCCCGATCCTCCTGGGTTTTGAGAAACATCTTATGATACATGTGAAAACAACTAGTCCCATGACTTTCTGGGCCTGCAGCTATAATGCTGAGATCTGAATGGGATTCCCCAGCTGAGGCTTGGAAAGATAATTGACTGTGGGCAAACTCAAATATGCCCGCAGATACTAAAATATTTAAGGAATGTGTTTCAGGCTCTAAGGGCAATACTGAAAAAGTTGGGGGAGGGAGGGCCCCAAATGCTTGTGAATAATAAACCTTAAAGAGTCTGGGTTGAAGGGGACGACACCCATGGGGATGCGTAACCGGTGATGTTTCTTAAAGGAACTAGATTCCTTTACCTCTTGTCTCTTTTCACACCATTTTGCCCACAGGAGGCAAGAGCAGGGGCAGAATTCCTCGGCACAGTCTCTAGTAGCCACTGGTGATTAGCAACGCAGCCAGAAGTCAAGTGCTTACCGCTCTGATCTCCGTACAATGGCGAACTAGCTTCAGATCGTGGGGGGATGATGGGCCAGAACTGAACTTATCTCAGAGAAATGTCACCCACATTCCAGCCGCCCCCTCCGTAGGGCTCCACACAGCAAGCACTGCTTGAGAAGGCTGGGCGAAGCCCTCTGAGCTTGCTGCGTCCAGAGACAGGCAGGGATGCGAGGGTGAGGGCCACCCAGGAAAGGAAAGTGGTATTTTCCTCCTCGTGTCTCCATCCTTCTTTCTGAGGGTCCATCTCAGGTGTAAAGGCAAGTCAATGTGCTTGCCAAGTGCAAAATAGGCAAGCACAGACAGATCAATGGACTTTAGCAAAGTAGATTAATTTCCTATTCTTTGTCCTTCAAGACACAAGCTGATTTGATATCATGCTGGGTTTCCCAGGTGGTGCAATGGTAAAGATCCAGCCTGCCAGAGGAGGAGACGCAGGTTCAATCCCTGGGTCGGGAAGATCCCCTGCAGAAGGGAATGGGAACCTACTCGTCTTCTTGCCTGGAAAACTCCACGGCCAGAGGAGCCTGGAGGACTGCAGCGCAGGGGGCCTCAGAGAGTCGGACATGACTGAGTTCGTGCTCAAGCTCACGCTGTCTCCATTCCGGGTCAATCCAGAACAGGCAGCTGGGCTTCTTTTGAAAATGTTTGTGCCTAGAGCTGTTACTCACACCCCACCTCCTCAGAGACTAATGACAAAGAATGCTCAGCCCAGGCTTTACAGGCAGCACTAGCAGTCAAGAACCCGTCTGACAATGCAGGAGACATGAGACGGGGGCCTGATCCCTGCGTTGGGAAGGTCCCCTGGAGGAGGGCATGGCAACCCACGCCAGCATTCTTGCCTGGAGAATTGCATGGATGGAGGAGACTGGTGCAAAGAGTCGGACACAGTTGAAGTGACTTAGCACGCACGCTTGCACGTGCAGGAACCTAACCTCAGAATGTGGTGTTGTCACCAATCATGGTTTGCAGAGAAGAGAAGCTCAAGGCGTGTGTGATAGAAGGTGTGATATGGGCGCTTAGGTAAACTGTACTCGGGGTAGAAAGCACTGAATTGATCTAACTTCTGGCAAATGGATGCTAGGAGTTCGCCTGTCTTCACTCACAGTTCAGTTCAGTCTCTAAGTCATGTCCGACTCTTCTCAACCCCATGAATAGCAGCACGCCAGGCCTCCCTGTCCATTACCAATTTCTGGAGTTCACTCAGACTCATGTCCATCGAGTCAGTGATGCCATCCAGCCATCTCATCCTCTGTCATCCCCTTCTCCTCCTGCCCCCAATCCCTCCCAGCATCAGAGTCTTTTCCAATGAGTCAACTCTTCGCATGAGGTGGCCAAAGTACTGGAGTTTCAGTTTTAGCATCATTCCTCCCAAAGAAATCCCAGGGCTGATCTTCTTCAGAATGGACTGGTTGGATCTCCTTGCAGTCCGAGGGACTCTCAAGGGTCTTCTCCAACACCACAGTTCAAAAGCATCAATTCTTCAGTGCTCAGCCTTCTTCACAGTCTGACTCTCACATCCATACAAGACCACTGGAAAAACCATAGCCTTGACTAGACGGACCTTTGTTGGCAAAGTAATGTCTCTGCTTCTGAATATGTTATCTAGGTTGGTCATAACTTTCCTTCTAATGAGTAAGCGTCTTTTAATTTCATGGCTGCAATCACCATCTGCGGTGATTTTGGAGCCCCCCAAATATAAAGTCTGACACTGTTTCCACTGTTTCCCCATCTATTTCCCATGAAGTGATGGGACCAGATGCCATGATCTTCGTTTTCTGAATGTTGAGCTTTAAGCCAACTTTTTCACTCTCCTCTTTCACTTTCATCAAGGGGGGGGGGGGGCACCCAAATGGTGTCCAGCAATCTCTGTGCTGCCAACATCAGCTCCCTAGGGGTGCTGACATCAGCTCCTTAGGGATACTGAAGCACGCCCAACACACAGATGCCTTCTGTTATCACCAGCAGCTCTAGGATCATGTTTGCTAAATGTATGAAAAAATTCATAGTCAGGACAGCTTGAAAAGAAGAAAAACACACACACACAGCCTGACTGGAACATTTGGGATAAAAAACACACATGCACTTTAGAAGGATGCCCTTTGGTTTAATTTGGATTCTTAAAAACAGTTCATCCAAACAAGATTTCTGTTTACACTTGGGGAGGCTCATTGGACTTGCTCTGTTTTGCAAAGCGCAATGTTTCTGTAATATGTTTTGGTGGCATCGTTTCAAGTCAAAACAAGGAAAGTGGTTCTCAAAAATAAAACCAGAGGCCAGCTAAATACAGATTTGCTAAGTCAATTGGTCATTTGCTTATTTATACTGCACTTCTTTCCCTCCCTCCTTTGGGAATTTGTATTAAAACATACACACATGTACACGCAGGACAGTCTTGGTGGGGATTAGACAGGAAGGGGGCACCGCGTCCTCTGGTTCCTGTGACAATTTGATGCAGCAAATATGTAGATACATAAACGCGCATATTTAGGGACCAGACTTATATATACATATAATGTTATTCTTATAATATTTGAGACATGTGTATCATACATATGAGACCTATATATGTTTGGGTATGTGTGTACATATGTGCGCTGTATGCTAACTAGCTTCAGTATGTCTGACTCTTTGCAACCCCATGGACTGTAGCCCACCAGGCTCCTCTGCCCATGGGATTCTCCAGGCAAGAATACTGGAGTGGGTTGCCATGCCCTCCTCCAAGGGATCTTCAAGACCCAAGGATATATATGTGTGTGTATGTATGTGTGTGTATATATATATGTCTATAGATACATATAGATTTTTATTGATTCAAAGAAAAGAGAGTAGTTAAAAGCTGAGAGAACATTTAAGACATCAAACAAAGAGACTTTCACCAGGCCTTGCCTGTTCAAACATGCCATCTTTTTTTCCCCCCTTTCTTTAAGGGAAAACCTCTGAAGCTGATTTGCAATTGTTAAGTTGATCTGTGGCCTAGGGGGTAAAAAAAAAATAAAGCAAAAGCCACCAGAACCTTATAGAAATGAAAGAAATTACACAGACGTGCCCACCCCCAGATTTAACGTTCCACTTCCAAGCGGTTTGGAACGCACGAGAGGCTGGGCTGTGCTTGGAAAGGAGAAGCAGGCCCCAGCACCATCTGGGCGAAGCGGCGCTGTGAACACGGAGAACCCGACGGTAGCCGGGGACGCGCCTCATTCAGCCTGGTGGCAGCTCGGTTTCATTATGAAAAACATTTTTATTCCCTTTACCAGAGTCTGCAAGGAAAAGAAGAGCACGTGTGTCTGTGCGTGTGTGCATGCGTGCTCAGCCGTGCCCGACTCTTGGCAACCGCGTGGACTGTAGCCCCCCAGACTCCTCTGTCCATGGGATTCTCCAGGCAAGAATCCTGGAGTGGGTTGCCATGCCCTCCTCCAATATATATCTGTAGGCTGAGAATACCCATAAACTGAGGGTTCATTACAGGTGTTCAGGTTCACTCGTTCACCCACTGGACAACTATTTGTAGCATTTCAGGATTCGTGTCTGGAGAATCCCAGGGACAGAGGAGCCTGAGGGGCTACAGTCCACAGGGTCGCAGAGATTCAGACAGGACTGAGTGACTGATACCACTAGGCACCAAGTCCTGGGTCGTAGCTGTGACCTGCGACGATGAGGTGCCCCTGTTCCCCGAGTCACCCTCTGGAAGGTGTTGGCAGGCCATAAACACATTAACAAACAGGCGTGGTGATCATAGATTGTAGCTTTGATTAACAGATCAAAAGAGAGCGACAAAACGGAGGCAACTGAGGAAAAATGCAAGTGGCGCTTTTACCCAAGTCCGTCTCACTAAGACCAGAACGAAAGCTGGGACCAGCCGAGCTAATGCCTGCAGAGACTGCCCAGGGTCTACCAGACAGGTTTCCAAGCTCTCCCTGGTCATGCAAGCCCGCTAGTGTGTGATCTATCACATAGCCCTCCAGCCTCAGCCCCCACACGCTTCATAAAAACTCTTGATCCAGCCCTAACTAGGGTTCTGTGTTCATGACCTCACGGTTTCTCACACTGATCTAACTTCATGGACGGCTTCTTCAACCCACGTTTTTGTGTCCAAATCTTCCCACCCTTCCAGAGCCTTGGTGAACGCCCTCCTCTCCACAAAGTCTTTTTCCAAACCGCTTAGGTAACTATCCTTCCTGGGATGCCCGTCTCAGCATGAACACACCTTTTCTCGTATGGCCTGCTAATCTTTACCTTGTACCCCAGTAATTTGCGTGTGCCCCCTGTTTCTCTTTATTGAGTGTGAACTCTCTGTAGATGGCTCTCTATTCTCTTTATCCTAACCATTCGTATCTCTTCTGGTTTCTTGCTGAAAGTTTTGCCAAGTGCTCCATAAATACCTATCACATAAACAACTGAATGAAAGCCAGTCTGTAAATACAGAAGGAAAAGTGGTGTGTGTGTGTGTGTGTGTGTGTGTGTGTGTGTGTGTGCGTGTGCGCATGCATAGACAGTGGAGGGCTAGAGTGATGCACTGGGCTAGCAGTGAAGTGGGGAACAGCCCAGAGACTTAGATCACTAAACAACCATAGTTTAAAAAATTGTTCTCTGCTCCCTTTTCATTATATTTGTCATCATGACTCCATGTTTGAGTCAACCCAGTGGAATTCAGTGTTAAGGTGGCCAGCCAAGCTCTCTGTTTGGTGCTGATAAAAGCAGGCAGATTTGCTTATGGGAGTGGGAATTATTTCCGGCCATAACGCCAGCCAACGGTCTATCTCTGTGAATGGAAAAGCCGGAGAAGTACATCCTACGTACCACGGAGTCGAAGCAGCACCTTTCCAGGGAAAGGACACCATGTGCCCTGAGTTAGTTGGGCTCTTCCTTGCTGAATGCTTTGCGGAAGAGGATGCAGAACTCGTGGTGTCTCTCGGCCATCTGCATTTCTCACTTTAGAACACAAACACCAAAAGGGGTCTTGGGGAATCCTCTCGAGGACTCTGAAGCACTGAGAGGTAAAGTGATCGGCCTAGGACCTCACGAGTAGATTCGGGACTCTCAACACTAAACAGGGTCTATTTTGACACCACACTGTCTTAATTTCCATCATATCATCATTTTAAATGAGGAGAGTCCTCCACACCTCCTTGTCATGCTGTCTTTTAAGGATTTAGACAAATTGCTTCTAGGGGAAAAATAATCCCCTAATTACTAAGTTATGCAAATGAAAAAAAAATCCTCAGAAAACCCTCCTGATGAAGCTTCACATCATGTCTGGCTCTAGGCCACCCAAAACAGAGGACATAGGTGGTGTTTATCTCTTCACGTCTCTTTATGTTTCAAAATAACTGACTTTCAGGAAGAAGCACAACTGAAGCTGTCCCCAACATCACTCAGAGGGAACCGGGTGCGCTATGGGAAAGTGAAAAGGAAGAAAGAAGCGGGGGTGGGGGGAGGAACGCACGGACGCAGAGCAGAGCCAGGAAGGGGACAGGGCTGGAGGGCACAAGGGTTCCAGCAATAACAAGAGCTGACATTTGTTACATGTTAATTACACGGTATTGTCTTCTGGAGGTTAAATCAATCAGAAATTTCCTGTACAGCTAATAAAACTGGAACCCATCTGTGGTTTGCCAAGTCACGTTAGACACTGTCTCAGGACAGAGTCAGAATGCTCAGGCTTTAATTTGTTCTGGGCAGGAGAAATGAGAAACCACTTCTTCAGCTGAATTAGGACTTGCCAGCGCTGTCCCACAGGGTGCAGATTGCAATAAAAAGGACTATTCTAGCTGCCGCTTATGGAAGGTGCACTGTGTGCCGGGCGCTTTTCTAAGCGTTTCACAATAGAATCTTACTTGTTTGAAACGGAATCTGATTCAGCCAAGCGTTATTATCTCCATTTTAGAGAAACAGAAACTGGATCTCAGAGAGGTGGAGTAAGCACTCAAGATCATACAGAGGGTAAATACTGCGCTTAGAACTTGAACCCAAGTTTGTCTCACGTGGAAAGCTCAGGTTATATCTAATATACTCCAGCGTGCACATTTAAGTATCCAGCTAATAACAGATGATTTCAAGTGAACACCAGTGAGACACTTTTTAAGGGCAAAATCTTATAGTATATCTACTTTAAAAATGTAGATTTCTGCAACTATTTCCTATGATTAATATGATCCTTCCCAAGAGAGAAGTTGCTTTGAATACTTAAACTGTAAGTGCCTCATGAAACAACCTGTTGTTGTCTTTATTGAAATAATTTACAGATGGTCAGTACCATGTTCATGCAAGATTAGATGAGCTGTAAGTGGTTTTAACTAAAGTTATCTCTTTACTAATACTGGTTTGAGTAAGATAATCAGAAGAGGAATGGCTGGGCTCATTGAACGATGCATTTTAGGTTGGGCATTTACACACACTGGCTTTTGAGGCCTATCTCATGACTTCCCTGGTGGCTCAGATGGTGAAGCGTCTGCCTACAATGTGGGAGACCTAGGTTCGATCCCTGGATCAGGAAGATCTCCTGGAAAAGGAAGTGGCAACCCACGCCAGTACTCTTGTCTGGAGAATCCCACAGACGGAGGAGCCTGGGAGGCTACAGTCCCTGGACTCACAAAGAGTCGGACACGACTGAGTGACTTCATTTTCACTTTCTTTCCTTCGTTCAGTTCAGTTCAGTTGCTCAGTTGGGTCTTACTCTTTGTGACCCCATGAACCGAGGCACACCAGGCCTCCCTGTCCATCACCAGCTCCTGGAGTCGACCCATACCCATGTCCATCAAGTCGGTGATGCCATCCAATCATCTCATCCTCTGTCGTCCCCTTCTCCTCCTGCCTTCAATCTTTCCCAGCATCAGGGTCTTTTCCAATGAGTCAGCTGTTTGCATCAGGTGGCCAAAGTATTGGAGTTGGTTTAGTTAGAGCTAAGCAATTAAAAATGCCAACAATTAATTTATTGCACTATGCTTTATGACCACATTAATTGTTAGACCAGACTCAGATTCAGAGATGTTAAATGTAAGGAACACGCCTATCCTGGAATCCATAACATATATTTACATGTTTGTTTGCTTTTTTGCCCCACCCAATATGTCTAGATACTGAATCAATAGGGGACATTAGCAAATTGGCTAGAGTGGGGCTAGAAAGTGTTTCATTTTGGATTTTAAAAGGTGATTATGAGGGTGGAAATCTGTGTCTTAGAAGGGTCTTGAGGACACAGAATTATTTCTATTTACCAAAAGTGGGATGATGAAGGTCCTTGTCAGTTCTTGTTCATTCTGCTGACTACTTCCATTAGGGAGAGGGTCAGAGATACTCAGTTTAAAAAACACAAAACATGGAATTGCTGTACTTCATTTTTCTTTACTTCTTTATTTTAATGTCTTATTTTCAAGGCTTCTAATGCTTAAAAACAGGTCTTTGAGATCAAAGGAAATACTCTGTGAAAACTATCTCATATCTTCAAAAATTAAAGCCCCATTTTGGTAGGATCAACTTACCAAAGGTTATTGTTGTTACTAAGGTTATCTGTTGCCTTTTTGAAGGCTGAAGTCCTAAATAAATTCTTGTTAAGGAGAAGTGAGTGACACAGCCCCAATTGCCTCTCACATTTTGTCAGTCTGGCCCCCTATGAATCAGCCACAGGTCGCTTTCTCCTATTCCCTCGAGGCCCAGGCTGACTTGGCCCCATCCTTCCTCTTTTGTGGGGAACTGGCTTCCAGCAACCCGACGACTGCAGAGGCCCTTTAATTGGCTGCCTGATAAATGACAAGCTGTATTCTTTTTATGGGGATAATTCCCAGGCACCTGATTGGCTACATGGAAATGACAGTTACCGGAGGATTACTGGCTGGGCTGGAGCTTTGCTTATTAACCAACACAGGTGGGACTGGTATTTGTCAGCCTAAATTTCCTTCTGCATTCATCTTTGTTGTTCTTAGCAGACCTCTGGCTCACATCAAGATGTTGAAAGTGAATTCTTAAGCACGCACCAAGCCCGAAACTTGGTTTTTCTCCTGGGCAATGCTGCTACAAACAACAGACGGGGGAGAATCCGCAACATTACCCAAAAGAATCACGGCTCCAAAACTGATGAGTAAAAGTCAGTTCTGAAGACACGGAGACAGGGAATTGAATAACATAAGCTTTCAGATAACTAGGCATGTAAATCCCAAGGTCAAAGTGATGGTGTCACTATTGTGACGCCACCAAAGGATCAACCCTGTCTTAGTGTTTCCTTTTAGGTCATGTGCTTGGAAGACACTTGTCTTTTTGCTCTGGGACAAGCAGAAATTCGCTAATGAGGAGGTAAAGAGTTTTTGCTCATCTGCTCACACAGATTGTGGCCTGTTTGCCTCCCATTTCTAAGGATGAAATAGTTTGACACATCTTATTGCTGTAATGCTATGCACCACTATCATACTTTCTTTTTTTCTAAGCCTATCATATACACTTTGCCTTCCAGCAACTGACAATATCGGTTTTACATGCATGCATGAAGGGTAACTAAAATTTGGCAAGAGGTTACAAGCGAGCTTTTTAAAAAAATTTTTTCCATTTGAAGGAGGATAGCTTTGAACTCTTTCCACATTTCCTTTTAAAACATGCATGTGTGTGGCTTAGCCATGATATAAACTGAACGAGCCCAGCGCACACTTTCTATGAGTGTGTGCGGCTTGTCCAGGGTCTGGCCCCCATTCACGAGTGTGTCATCATGACACACGAGGCCACCAGCACCTTGCAAAGTGCTCTTCCCTCCTCTATGATTGCGTCATCATTCCAGGGAGGTGAAACACTATTGTGAGGATAAATGTTAAATTATACATTTAAGAAAGCAGATTCTTCAGCAAAACTGGGGAAAGAGCCAAATTTGACTGACGCCCACTCAATAATATTTTTGTGCTTCAGTTACTCTTGCTTTTGACACTTAATTTCTTCCATTTCACAGAGTCCCCATGGCTATTTGAACTAGTCAGAGTTCTTAATTGCAGTGCCTTGTCTGGGCTGCTCTCTTTCAATATTACTGAAGTTCAAAAGTCTTTCTTGGCACTTCTTTGGTTCATTTGACCCCTTCCGTCTAATTAAATCTGAAATTGCTGTGCAGCCTAAGATTGAGGGCAAGAGGAGAAGGGGGTGACAGAGGATGGAGTGGCTGGATGGCATCCCTGACTCACAGGATAGGAGTTTGCGCAAATTCAGGGAGACAGGGAAGGACAGTGGAGACTGGCAAGCTGCTGTCCATATGGCTGCAGGGAGTCAGGCACGGCAGGGCAACCGAACAACAACAGAGTCAGAATAGCAACCTGATTAAATGTATCTTCAGTGTTATGTGAAAAATGATAAATCATGAGTTATTCGCGCCGTTTCACTTCTTCTTCCTGAAGCACCCCTATTTCTTCTGTCCCTACCTAGCTTCTGTAAAGACCTTTGACGTTAGCTCTAATTCTCTTTTTTCCTTGAAACCGCCAATTCCCCAGCAAACAGAGAGCTCTTACCTCCTTTTGTATATCATTTTTTTACAGCTTTATTTAGATGCTGCTATAAATGGGATAGGGCTTCCCTGGTGGCTCAAGGCGGTAAAGAATCTGCCTGCAATGCAGGAGACCCAGATTTGATGGGTTGGGAAGACACCCTGAGAAGGGCATGGCAACCCACTCCTGTATTCTTGCCTGGGAAATCCCATGGACAGAGGAGCCTAGAGGGCTACAGGCCATGGGGTCACGAAGAGTTGGACAAGACTGAGTGACTAACACGTCTACTTCACTTTTCATAAACATTGTAATTAGCTCTCCTCTCTTTTACACTACTCTGTTCTCCCCAAATATAACAAAATGTACAAGTTATGCATCCTTACAAGGAGAGGTTATCGGCATTGGAGAGAGCACAAGGGATGGAGTTGGGAAGATCAAAGATTGACATTTTCTCTGGGGTTTTCTAATTGTGTGACGCTAAACAGGTTGGTCCATCTAGTCAAGGCTATGGTATTTCCTGTGGTCATGTATGGATGTGAGAGTTGGACTGTGAAGAAGGCTGAGCGCCAAAGAATTGATGCTTTTGAACTGTGGTGTTGGAGAAGACTCTTGAGAGTCCCTTGGACTGCAAGGAGATCCAACCAGTCCATTCTGAAGATCAACCCTGGGATTTCTTTGGAAGGAATGATGCTAAAGCTGAAACTCCAATACTTTGGCCACCTGATGCAAAGAGTTGACTCATTGGAAAAGAGTCTGATGCTGGGAGGGATTGGGGGCAGGAAGAGAAGGGGACGACCCAGGATGAGATAGCTGGATGGCATCACTGACTCGATGGACATGAGTCTGAGTGAACTCCAGGTGTTGGTGATGGACAGGGAGGCCTGATGTGCTGTGATTCATGGGGTTGCAAAGAGTCGGACACGACTGAGCAACTGAACTGAACTGAACTGAACTGAACTAAAACAGGTTGTCATTTCAGAATTGCTTTTATGGTAAATATAAATAGATAGACAGATAGGTAGTGAAAACCCCCTTTCAGGAGCACAGTCAGGGCCTAAAGAAGCTACGCGTGTAACTGCTTGGCGAGCTGCTGCACACTCCTCTGTGCAGTGAGTGCCGGCCCCGGCGCATCCTCGTATCCGCAGCGCACGGCTCGGGTTTTACCATTGGCCATCGAGAGCTAGCTTTGGGCTGATGTTGCTGCAACCATGGGTTTCTCCTACCCTCTCTCTCTCTCTCCCCAGCAACTTCTTTCTGTTAAAAGCTAGCCTGGTTCTCAGTAAGTCGAGCTCTTCATTAGGAAACGCGTGCTGTTATCTTGAGGGGTGGATCAGGCAGCACCCAAGTATTCAGCAGCAGATGGGGTTGGGGGGAGGCCCCTGTATGGATCCTGCCGTCCAAGGTAGCCCCTTGCAGCCACTTTGGAATACGAAGGCTGAAGACGGAACGTAACGTGCAGCTCAACACTGCCAGCAGGCTGCCTCGCCCTTTCTATAATACAGTAACCCAGGGCTGGACAGAGAGGATCCCTGTAAGGTAGGGTGGTGGGCCCACACCGGAGGCAGGGCGTCTGCTGCCTCCAGCCGGGAGGACCCCTCCCTCCCCTCTAGGCTGGGCTAGGCTTGGGCAGAGTCTTGT
The DNA here is from genome assembly GCF_001704415.2 of Capra hircus. Lineage (NCBI taxonomy): Eukaryota > Metazoa > Chordata > Mammalia > Artiodactyla > Bovidae > Capra > Capra hircus. The sequence goes on along the minus strand of NC_030826.1, from coordinate 58,692,619 downwards.
GAGGGGTGGCTGGGCTCTGGGAGGCCTTTCTCCGAGGCACCTCTAGAGGGCAGGGTAACTCTCCTCCTCCGGTTCGCAGCTAAGGGTTAGGGACACGCTTCAAGCTGGAAAGTTAATCTGTTCTATGCAAAGCAGCAGGACTAAGGGGATTCAAAATTTAGTTGCAAGTAAATAATTTTTTTTTTAAATTTCAGTTGCATATAATTTAGACCCAATATAAACTGATTAACCCCAGCGCCTAATACTTACAAAGTGCCTACTTTTTCTGTTGGCACAATTCTGCAACTGGACACGATGCTCGTTAAATGGATCTCCACTCTTCAACAGTCAAAAGCTGACCTCTCTTCTCAGGTCAGCTGTGAGAGTAATTTAAGAATATGCAGCTTTATTTAAAAGAAATGTGTTTTGTCGCATTCATAAAGGGGTGCTAAAAATTGCATCCTTGATAACTACATTAAAACTTTTTTTTAAAATTTTAATGAAGAGCATCCTAATTTTCTGGGGCTAAAGCAGTTTTCATATCACTGTTTCATATACAGATTTAAAACTGAATCATTTTTTTTAATTCATACATCTCCAGAAGCACAAGTGTAACTTTAATCACTGAATATTTATACTTACTAAAACTAATGTTATGCTAAACTGAAGAAAGGTCTGCTCTAAGCCTGTTTTATCATTTATAAATAAATAATATTGGTACAATTCTCATATGGTTGCTTATAAGATAATCTATGTGTAGCACTTTGCACCATGCAAGCACCCAATAAGCATCAGTTATTATTTAAAAAGACAAAATTTTGCGGCACAATACTCTTAATCCTTTTCACAAGGCATTGCCTTGTTACAAAGAGGAATCTGATTTTCATTATCCTAATATATTGGGTGTATTTACTGATTTATTTTTAAGTCGCTCAGTCATGTCAGACTCTGCAACCCCATGAACTGTAGCCCACCAAGCTCCTCTGTCCATGGGGATTCTTCAGGCCAGAATACTGGAGTGGGTTGTCATTCCCTTCTCCAGAGGATCTTCCCAGCCCAGGGATCAAACTCGGGTCTCCTGCATTGTAGGCAGATTCTTTACTGTCTGAGCCACCAGGGAAGCCCCTCAGACACATACAGGTATAGGACTCATAAGGAATGATTTTCCCATCAGGAACACACACACACACACACAGATCCCAAAGTGATCTTTGAGACTAAAGATTTGGCGGATAAAGGAGATGGATAACTTCTACATGTTCTCTCAATCCCACCTGCCGTTCACGAAATCAAATTCGTCCTTGAGATGCTGTTGGTATCATTTAAAGGTGCAGCCATCACCTTACCCTCATCTCCTCCACCTAGAAGATAAAGAGCATCCGACTCAAGAGAGGCTCTCTGCAGCCCTCCCCCATGGCTTCCTTAGGTGCAGCCCCTTCGCGCTCAGAGCCAACAGTGGATGGACTGGTACATAGGGAGCTGATTTTTAACGCCGGGATCTCTGGTCTCATCTAATTAACGTGTGAAACTCCACTTTCCTAAATGCTTTCCTTTGCTCACAGGTTTTGACATGTATGATGAATGTAAATTTATACTGTCCTTCAGTTCAGTTCAGTCGCTCAGTCATGTCCGACTCTTCGTGACCCCATGAATCTCAGCACACCAGGCCTTCCTGTCCATCACCATCTCCCGGAGTTCACTCAGACTCACGTCCATCGAGTCTGTGATGCCATCCAGCCATCTCATCCTTGGTCGTCCCCTTCTCCTCCTGCCCCCAATCCCTCCCAGCATCAGACTCTTTTCCAATGAGTCAACTCTTCACATGAGGTGGCCAAAGTACTGGAGTTTCAGCTTTAGCATCATTCCTTCTAAAGAAATCCCAGGGTTGATCTCCTTCAGAATGGACTGGTTGGATCTCCTTGCAGTCCAAGGGACTCTCAAGAGTCTTCTCCAACACCACAGTTCAAAAGCATCAATTCTTTGGCGCTCAGCCTTCTTCACAGTCCAACTCTCACATCCATACGTGACCACAGGAAAAACCATAGCCTTGACTAGACGGACCTTAGTCAGCAAAGTAATGTCTCTGCTTTTCAATATGCTATCTAGATTGGGTATAACTTTTCTTCCAAGGAGTAAGCGTCTTTTAATTTCATGGCTGCAGTCACCATCTGCAGTGATTTTGGAGCCCAAAATAACAAAGTCTGACACTGTTTCCACTGTTTCCCCATCTATTTCTCATGAAGTGATGGGACTGGATGCCATGATCTTAGTTTTCTGAATGTTGAGCTTTAAGCCAACTTTTTCACTCTCCTCTTTCACTTTCATCAAGAGGCTTTTTAGCTCCTCTTCACTTTCTGCCATAAGTGTGGTGTCATCTGCATATCTGAGGTTATTGATATTTCTCCCGGCAATCTTGATTCCAGTTTGTGAGCCACTATAAACTTAACACAAATGAAGAGCTTGATGGCTTATCAGTATGAGAGTCAGGGCAACAGAAGGCATTGACTTTCTGATAAAAGGACAAGAGCGAGAGCTATTTAAGAAGACACACAGCTCTGAGCTGTGTATGGTATGAGGACAATACCCGTATCTTTCAAGACTGCATTTCTGGTTGCTGACCATGTCTGTGGTCACCTCCTGGACCACAACTATCTGAGGGTCCCCTCCCCTCCTAACTTCAGCCCAGGCCACTCTTCTAGCCTTTGATGTGCAGACACACCCCCACAGGCACACACGCCCGCTGCACTGATGTCTATGGGTGTTCGGGGCAGGCTTACGTGATTTGTGGCTTTGGCGGCCTGACTTGGGTTTTGCCCTTGAGAAAAACTTTGGTTCTGACGTGTGTATCTGGTAAATGAAGCATGGTAATGGCATAATTGGTACAGATCATGCTGTAACCCCAGATTGCACGGACACCTCAACACTGAGCTGACTTAGAAACGGCACGTTGTGCTTTGCCTCTGCTGACCCCCCCCCACCCCCCCGCCCATTGAACCTCCCCTCCCGGGCGAGAGGCGCAGGGTTGAGGTTGTCCGGGTTCTTGATGGTAGCGTCTGTTCCAAGCAAACGTGACCTGCTTGCATAATAGGAACTGTGGGCTACACCCGAAGTGAAAATTATCATCCTGGAGATGATCTTTGCCAGGCTCCTCCCCGTCCTGGGAGGACCACTGCTTCAAAGCAGAGAGAGGCTCTGGGAGGTGTGAGAATATCCATTTCACTCAACGGAATACAAAAGTGCCCTTTGTCGGCTAGGAGGGTGGATCACACATACCATTGCCCTACTTAAGCTTAACCAAGAGAATGCCTTGTGGTTGTTCAGTCGCTCAGTCGTGTCCAACTCTGCGACCCCATGGGCTGCAGCACACCAGGCTCCCCTGTCCTTTATGACCTCCCAGAGTTTGCTCAAACTCATGTCCATTGAGTCAATGATGCCATCCAACCCTCTCATCCTCTGCCGCCCCCTTCTCCTCCTGCCCTCAATCTTCTCCGGCATCAGAGACCTTTCTAATGAGTTGGCTCTTCACATTAGGTATTGGAGCTTCAGCATCAGTCCTTCCAACGAGTATTCAGGATTGATTTCCTTCAGGATGGACTGGTCTGATCTTCTTGCAGTCCAAGGGACTCTAAAGAGTCTTCCTATGGAGGATACTTCAAATGTCCAGTTCAAAACCTTAACTTGAGCTGAGATGAGAAGATAGTCTTTAGGACCAAGGAGAGGATATTTGGATGGCAAGGAAGCTCTTTCTGGAGCCTCCTAATCAAAATAACTGATTTCAGGGACCCAGGGAATTCTGGGATCCCGAGAAGTGCATTTTGCGTATCTCAGCTTCAGAGAGAGTCTTATGCAGAAAGGCATGTGTTCTAAGGCACTTTGCTTCCAAGGAAGCTAACCGTCCTCCCCAGGGTTCGAGTGAAGAAAAACCTGGTTTGCCCAGGAGTGTGGGGTTTGTGACTCATAAGACTTTCAGTCTGAAAACTGGGAAATTCCTGGGCAACTAAGATGAGGGCCTTAAAGTTGGCTTAGATCAAGCCGAGCTCTAGAAATACTGTGAGAAAAAGTCGCTCTAACTGTCTGGTGACACAATCCTATCACCTCTTAGCAGTTAACTCTATGGGGCCTGGCCTTTCAATCATGATTTTCTATCCCAAGGAATAGGTTATTTGCTTTCTCAGCGTCTTTATATGTTTCATTGTCACCTGGAAATCCACACTCTGAAAATTGCTTAAATCCCCAAGTAAAAATAGTCCTGAACTAGATGGCTCTCATTTTCCCAGTGTGTTTACCTCTTGGTCACTGACTACAGACGTTTTAAGTTAACGTGAACATGGCCAGGAAAAAAAAAAATGCAGCTGTCTAATTCTTTGCAGGTTTTATTATATTATATAGGGACTATATCCCATTATAATAAAATGAGTTGGGTTTATTACATGCTAATAACAACAACAAAAATCATAAGTTGGACAGCAATTAGCTTGAGTAGACATTTGTTTTATCCTTTTACTAGCAAAGCAATTGTAATTTTCTGCTCCAGAAACTCTCATTCTTAAATGTTATGTCTGAAGTAGCTTTGCCAAACTGATGCTAATATTGTTATTAAGTAGATGGTAAATGTGCTCTTGAGGCCTCTTTGCTATAAAGGATGTGGGGTTTATAGCTAATACGAGTCTAGAGCTCACGTCTGCTCTTGTGTATGTTTTTAAGCTACAGAACAAACTGGCCATTTCTTTCACACGTGAGCCCATCTTCCAGTCTTTCTATCTGTCCATCCCTTCTCAAAATTCTCTTCCTGAGACAGGTTTTATGACGCACATTCCAAGGTAGGTAATAAATCAGTCGTTGCACTTGAATAGCTGGCGTTTGGAAAAGCAGTATAAAGGCCAACCCTGAGTATTCACTGGATGGACTGATGCTCGAAGCTCTAATACTTTGGCCACCTGATGCGAAGAGCTGTCTCACTGGAAAAAACCCGGATGCTGGGAAAGACTGAAGGCAAAAGAAGAGCGTGGCAAAGGATGAGATGGTTAGACGGCATTACCAGTTCAGTGGACTTGAATTTGAGCAAACTCCAGGAGATAGTGGAGGCCAGAGGAGCCTGTGTACTGTAGTCCAGGGGCTCGCAGTCGCGCGCACGACTCAGTGGCTGGACAGCCACCTGGAGGTGAAGCTTTCAGACCATGACCAGAGCCTCCTGGGGGGCAGGAGATTTCCACGGGGTCTGATCACTCTTCCGAAAGGCCCAGACACCACGTGCCCCCATGAGAGCAGCTGGCCCTTCTCTGCTCCGTCTCTCCTCAGTGACCACGTTAGAACACCATGCTGCCCTTGACAGGGAAGACCCCAGCCACCCCAGCTGGCCCATCAGTTAGTCTTTCCATGGACGACAGCATGCCTCCTTCAAGGCCCTGCCCTCGGTGACGATGACCGCTCCACCAAGTCTAGCACCACTGACAGACTCCGAACCCACAGTCAAACTCAGAAACGTCTGGTGCCTGTCATCAGACACTCCTTACTTTCATACATAGGCAAATGGCTTTACAGGAACAATAGCAAGAGGAAAGAAAAATGGAAGAGCTCCGTGAAATTATTTTGTCAGTCAGTCCAATGGTGGTTAAATCCAAAGTGTGTGTGTTTTAGAAGGAGGTGTTAAAAGCAGCCCTTGATTCGTACACTCACACGCACTTACATATGTACATATCCATATATAGTGATATGGAGTGAATTTTCTCCCGAATTTCCATTTTTGTCTTACATATCAAGTTTTTCTTATCAGAAGTACTACATTCTCAGGCAAAACCAGAAACACTGTTGTAGCACTCCACTCTAAACTCAGTTATTTGCTTGCAAATATTTTAACCTCATCCATTTCTAATGTGAGGTCTGCAGATGTGTGTCAGAAGGCTGGGATCTCAGAGGAACCATCTAGTCCTTGAAAGAGTCTAGCCAACAGCCTTGAGAGGTGGGACTAAGGCCTGTTTTCTGGGTTCACAGCATCATGTCAGGTATTTTCTGTTTATATTTTATATGGTACAAGGTAGATTATAATTCACCCAGATTTTGGAGAAGGAAGTGGCAACCCACTCCAGTGTTCTTGCCTGGAGAATCCCAGGGACAGAGGAGTCTGGTGGGCTGCCGTCTATGGGGTCGCACAGAGCTGGACATGACTGGCGCAACTTAGCGCAGCAGCAGCACCCAGATTTTATCAATTTCACTTTCAATGGCTTCTTTAGTTACAAAATTCCATTTTACTAATGTACTTAGTATTTCTAGTAAATATAATTTAGGCCAGAAGCCAGCCATTTATCGAAAGTGAGCGCTCATTCACCCATTCATTGGTGTCCCCTGACATCCCCTTGGAATACAATATAAATATACAAATTGATCATTTGCTACTGGGCCTTTAGAAGTATGTGAAGTCAAGGGCACAGTCATTATTGAAGTGGGTCAAACAAAACTAGAGTTAAGGTATTTGGACCAAAGGGACAGGTAGCTACCTCTTCTCCCAGAAACAAATTGGACATGAAAGTAAATTCGTTCTAAAAGTAACATGCACATATCATATGTATACAGCATATTTAAGCATGCCCTGAGAGCTGGTAATCAGGTTCAGCTTTACACCTCATGAGCAGTTGGTAAAACTTAGTGATATAACTGATGCTGAAATAACTTTTGGTATCAAAAAAGTTGGACTTTGATTTCAGACATGTTACCAAAAGCGTGTGTGTGTGTGTGTGTGTATAAAATATATGTGCATGCTACGTGCTAATTCACTTCAGCCATGTCTGACTCTTTGCGACCCCATGGACTGTAGCTCACCAGGCTCCTCTGTGGGATTTTCCAGGCAAGAATATTGGAATGGGTTGCCAACCCCTCCCCCAAGGGATCTTCCCCGAGCAGGGATCGAACCTGCCTCTCTTTTATCTCCTGCACTGGCAGCCAGGTTCTTGAGTAGCAGTGCCAGCTGGGAAGCCCTTTCATCCACACCTCTTTGGATGAAAGATACTGAAATAAAAAAAAGAGAGAAACTGAACAATGTTAACACTATGATTATTTTCTATCCTCTTTAGCATTACTGAAGCCAAACAATCAAGCAACTAATTCTGCTGGTAATATACACGCATCGTATCAATTTAAATTTAACAAATCCAGGTAACCAATTGGCTATACAAATCTGTTTCATTATCAAAATTGATGCACACTCAAGTTCACGGACCTGATCTTTTAGGTGCATTATACGAGAAGAAAACAGCTGACTGGCCCATGAAATACAGTGCTGTGCCGTCCCGTCTTGAGAGAGTGCTGGCCTGCTTGCTGTGAGCTGAGTATATCCTCCTTAGTGAAATAACGATCGGGATGATTAATGGCCTCTAGGTACTGGTGTGTACTTCTTCCCACGTACACACCCAGTGCATTAACCTTCACACTTCAAGTGGGTCGAGCGAGCACAAAGAAGACATTGAGGGAAGGAGAGACGATCACTGGAAAAACAGAGCCACACGGGAGGCTGCAATCTGCCTCCGGGGAAATGGCTTACTGTGAACGCAGGGTCCTGCAGGCCACCGCAGCCGCACCACCGTGCTCTGCTGCCGGGGGTCAGCCGTGGTTCTGAAACAATACTGGCTACAGCGGTCGTTCACAGCGTGCAAGGAGCACGGTGCCAAGAGGTGGACATGGTCAGTGATATCACTCGTGCTATTCTGCGGATTTCTCGAGAAGCCGCACCCTGGTCAGAAGTCTTTTGGTCTCTCCCGTTATTGTAGACCGACATAGAAAGTGAAATTAGACCATTTAGAGTAAGCCCACCCTTCTGAGAAACCAACCCCCAAACACATTCATATAGTAAACACTTTGCTATCCTTGACATTTTATGTTCAAAGGTGATTTATTTACTGAAAACAAGTGACGGAAAAGAAACCGACGGACAAGACCTGGGACAATACGTGTCAGACGGATGACTCTTCCCTTCGCTCCCTCTTTCTCTGAGGATGAAAGTTAAACACGAGCCTGGGATAAACCAAAGTAATAAGAACTTTTTGTTTGTCTAGCTGTGCGTTTCATTTGCTTTCAAGTGACAAATAAAACTAAGGAAACATTTGAATGTAAGTAACAGAGTTTTGTGATTCACCCTGTGGAGCTCGGCAATTGATCTGGTTTCCCTGCCGTCAACCATAAAGGTTATAAATATCCGTTAGTGCAAGACGATCGATGGACATATGGCACTCGTGTGTGTTTGTGTGAATGTGAGCATGTGTTTACACACAGCCTCGATCTAATTAGAACACCAGTGGCCCCTTTAAATCTTTCAAACATATTCAGGCTAGCCTCCTTTATTAACTTGGCAAAGGATTTTTAGCAGGCTTAGAGCAAACACCATAATTTTTATTACGTAACAAAATTATATCACTGGAAATGCAACCAGCAATACCGTCGAGTGATTTCAGTCGTAGGGAGTATTCTATTTAAAATATTTAACAGATTGTTAACAAGCTATTTAACAATATTTTAGTGTTTCAGCATCATGACAAGTATATTAATACTACCTTGTGAAAGCCTTGTGACTGCTGACCAGTAAAAACATATGAGTTGGGAGATTCCCTAGGATGAGCCTGCTTCGAGGTTTCTCACCGTGGACACCAGAGACGTTCTCTGTCATTGAGGCCGCCCCGTGCCCTGGAAACTGAGGCAGTCGCCCAGGCTCTGCCCACTGAGTGCCACTCCACTCCGAGCTGGGCCTACAGAAGCGTTTCAAGTTGCAAAACAACCCCTGGGGAGCAAAGTCGCCAAAAGCTGAAGACCATGAGCTGAAAGAAATCCAACCCAGAAGTGGTTTTGTCTGCTTTTTCTCAAAGTCGTTACAGATGGAGTTTTTAGTTGCATCTAAGAAAAGTTTATGGGCACCATCTTCCCAAAAGTATAGAGGTGAGCATAAATGGCATTGGATTTTTTTTCAACATGAGATGTTAGATTAAGTCGAGAAAGTACCAGATGAGGGCAGAGACCCAGTTAGACAACCTCCTTAAAAAAGGCTCAACACATTTTAAAAAGATCTGAGTTGAAGGTCTCTTCACATTTCACAAGAAAGATGAACTGCAAATTCTAAGTGCTGTGATTGACAGCAGACATCCTGGTGTTCAAGGATCCGTGGCTGCCTTCTTATCCAGACAAGTTCTAAGAGTGAAGAGGCAGAACCCAGGCAAGATTAAAACAGAACCAATCAAACAGAAATAACTACCTCGGTTAGTCACAGGTTCTTAGAGATGACCTGTAGGGATATAGGGCTTAGTAAAGGATTGCAGAAGAAAGCTGAGAAGGTGCTCATTAAGAGTGAAGACTTCCCTGGTGGTCCAGTGGTGAAGAATCCACTTGCCAATTCAGGGAACATGGATTTGGTACCTGGTCTCCATGGGGCGGCTGAGCCCGTGAGTCACAGCTCCTGAAACCTGTGCACTCTAAGGCCCATGCTCGGCAAGGAGAAGCCCGAGACCTGCAGCCGCAGAGGAGTCCCCAGGGGCCGCAACTAGAGAAAAGCCCACTCACGGCGACCGAGACCCAGCACAGCACAAGTTAATGGTTCTTTGTTTGTTTGTTTGTTTGTTTGAAGAGTGAAGGGAAGGGAAATCATGCTTTCCTTGCGTTGAACATCTCAGCTACATTTCAGGAACGCAGCGCTGTTGCAGATGAAAGCCGTCTCTTTTCTGACCCAATGCCCAGCAGGGCTGCACACAAAACCCAGTGTTCAGTCACGTTTCCTGATTTTGGTAAACAAAAGAGTGTCTCTAGGAACCCCATGCTTCTTCCCATTTGAAGAGTCCTAGGCAGGAGGTATAAGATCTGTTATTGTCAAGAAAGCAGAGCCTTTCACCCAAGCCATGTGCCCCTGATCCTGGCAGACTGGATGTAATTCCTTTACTATCAAAAGATACAAGGGACTGTCTGGGACTGTCCTGCTTACAATTTTCCTCAGGGAGGACCTGACTTTGCCGCAACTCTGTATCACAAGAGTCCATCCTCAAATTGCTCAAATGGGAGATCATCACTAAACTTGTGTGTGTGCTATGGAACACAGGAAACAAAAGGCACGTTTATAAGGCCAGTCGTGCTATCGGCTAGCTTATAAGCTTGCTTCAAGGCTCAGTTATTTGATGTCAGCTTATGGAAAATGAAAAACGGGGCACGTGGGTGGCAGGCTGGCATCACGCGACTTGCCCAGTTGCTACCAAAGACCCAAGTGACTGAGAATTAAGGAGGAACAGCATGACCCCTAATCAGCAGATAAGTTATAAAGCTGGGGTTACTGCTGATATCCAGATAACCAGAGAAGAAAATTCACAAACAAGGCATCAAGGATTTCATACAGAGAAAGTTGACGGAACTTCGCACTTGCTCCAAGGATCAATGGGCTCCCACTGCAGGTGCCAAAATATCCCTAAATCTTAGTAGGCTCTAGAAAATGTTCCTGGCTCCTGCCTGTTTCCCAAAAACACTTTCTTCGATACTATTCAGCCACATGGTTTTGGTTTTTTTTTTGTTTGTTTTTTTTTTGGCCACTTCTCTTCTAGCTTCAGGATTTTGTATTTGCCATCTTTTCAGATGTCATCCCCCCAAATTTTCCACATCAGGTGCCCACCAATCACTGGATGTGCTTTTAACTCAAATGTCCCCCCTCCAGAGAAACTTTCTCATCTTGTCCTCCCAGCTAGTTTTCACCCCCTCCCCTCGCCACACCCACATTCTCTATGGCTCACCTTCAGCCTCATTATCTGGCTTTATCTTTCTCCTGAAAGTTATCACATTCTGAAATTACCTTAAGATACATTTGATGACATGTTTCTTGCTGGCCTCTGCTGGAACCTAATCACTGACCATTCAGGACTGTTGTGCATATGTAACCCTTGAGAGGAGCTGAAAGCTATAGCTTTCGGAAAGTAGAGCTGAAACCTAGTGATAGCCAGTACAGAGGGGAGTGCAGAGCTCTTCTTTTTATTGTTATATGAAACTCCTATCTGAAGTAACATGGAATGGATAGTATATAGAGAGGGAAATGTCCCAGGTCAAGCAGTACTAGGCTTGAAGAACACAGAGTTGGCTTGGGGACGGCCCCCTGCGAGCCTTGCCCAGGGGCAACACGGACATTACTCAGAGCGTTGATGCACCATAGGAACAGTTTTCCATTTTATATAAAGGAAGGGGGCAGTAGGGTCCAGGCTCCAGTAAACTCGGGTGTGCCATCCTGAGCATCTGGGGAGCTCTTGCTGAGAGGTTGGCCCTTTCTGCCTGAGTCCCTGAAAAATATGATTTAGCAAGTAACTTCTCTATTTTGATCACGAAGGACAGCTAGGCAAAATCTGGAGAGTCTGAGTCATTTACGAGATGAAAGGGCGTAAAACAGAAGTGGTCAAATGAAAACACTTTTGAAATGTAGACATTAAATGTGAACAAGCTGGATCTGAGGCCCTTAATTTCATAGAAATGATCTGCTTTACTGCTAACCCTTCTCAAGTGCCCGTTAGTTAAGAGATAAGACTGAGCAGAATCTGTAACTGGGCCTCCACGATTCAAAGAAGCCAATAGCAAAAGTTTGTTGCAACTGCAGGCAGATAGCTGAGGAATTAGAAGGCCAGGTTGGTTGTGAAAACAGACCACAACAATACAGACTCTGATAAAGACTCTGAAAGAATCTTTATACTTCAGACTACAGGCTCTGCAATCACGCACATTGCCTTCACGCCCAGACAGAGGTATCTTCCAGCAGGCAGGATTCTGGGGCTTGTGGGAGGGCCAGATAGTCAGCGAGAAAGACGCGTATCAGAAGGCGGTGCAGGAGAGGGGAAGCTCGTGAACAGCTGTGGGGGCCTGCTGAACGCAGGCAGCTGGAGGGGAGTGCAGGATGTCTGAGACGCTCCAATTGCCCTAATCGGCCCTGAGAGAGAGGGGGGCAGGAACAGGGTGCTTCCTCAGTGGGCACAAAAGCTCAGGTTCTGAGGAGAGCTGTGCCTCAGGGAGGGGCTCTGGGCAGAAGATGAAGAGAAGCTTAGCAAGCTGTCTAAGGAATCCAAGTTGAAATTTCAGTTGAATAATTTACTTCCCACCAACGTTTCATACCCAATGACTTGGCTTTGACTAAATGATTGGCTTTAGAAATCATTCTTGCATTTGAAACAACCAACTCATTGGACATGAATCTGAAGAAAATTCCAGGAAATAGTGGAAGACAGAGGCATGCTGCAGTCCACGGGGTCGCAAAGAGTCGGACAGAGCTTAGCAACTGAACAATAGCAACAGAAGCATTTGTCCCGTTATCCTTATTTTTCAACCAAATAATCCATGCCTGGAATATGCTGAATTAGCATATAGTCAAATCAAATTAGCAAGCATTTACAGAATGACTCCAGACCCTAAACTCTTCAAGAGCTGAGGTCATCTCTGGTTTTGTTCACGGTCCTCTCAGGACAGACGATGTAGTACACGCTTACAGTAGAACCGCTGATTGAATGAATAATTGGGTTAATTAGTTTTCATTGCCAGCCCATGTGTTTTCCAGATTTACATCTCCTTTAATTAGGCGAACTTCCCCTTGAGGTTCTGGAACTACAACCACAGATGTGCGCTAAGATTGAGGCAAGTCCAATAGAGTGAGTGGTAACTTCTTGATCTAAGCAAAAAAAAAAAAATTTTTTTTTTTTTTGCAGCTAACAAATTTTGCAGCATCTATCAAGAGCAGAAACAATTCCTAGAGCATTTAGATGTACCAGTATACAAAATGCAATTCTCAGAAAGCTCTGACCTTAAAATATGGAGGGACTCACTTGGCATTAAATGAAGTAGTGAGAAGTTCCAGGCATCTGGGTCCAAGTGATGTATCAGAAGGAAGAGCATGATTGCTCATTCATTTAATGACCTAATTAACATTTTAAGACCAGAGATTTTGGTGGGACTGCCATGAAATTTGAGGAACTTTTTTTTTCAAAATGAAACTGGCTCTCAGTATGTGGTTACTCATAAAGAAAGGGAAACGTTTTAGGATAGCCATGGGTATTTTTTAAAATGGTGCCCATTTAAAAGGCCATAAGGTTGATGCAGTTTTCCAGGGCTGGTTTCAGCTTTCCCACTGAGCGGTCACTAGGTCATTGGGCCAGGCCTCGTCTTGCCTGACCATTATGATTTCACCAGATTTGCTTCTAAAAATTGACCTTTGGAGGAGCAGTGATAGTTAGTCACTATCAGCTTCTCCCTGAGATAACTGGGCTTTCACGTAAGGTGCCAAAAGCACCTCCTCGGGAACTTAGGTTTCCGTGTGTTCACAGAACAAGTCTATATGTGAAGTCACCCTGCCACAGCCCGGGTTTTCTGCCTTGGCTGAGCCAGCAATGGAAGACCCTTTATTTTGTGGTCCTCAGGCTTCAGAGACAGCCGCTGGCGACCACTGTGTTGCTCTCCTGTGGACAGTGCCTCCTGGTGCAGGGACGGCACCCCTGGGATCCTTAGAGCGTGTACTCAGTGGTAATGAGTCCATCTGCCAAGGCAGGGGACACAGGAGACCTGAGTTTGATCCCTGGGTCAGGATGGTCCCCTGGAGGAGGAAAAAGGCAACCCACCCCAGTATTCTTGCCTGGAGAATCCCATGGAGAGAGGAGCCTGGCGGGCTACAGTCCATGGGATCGCACAGAGTTGGACCCAACTGAGCGACTAAAACAAGTCGGACTTGAACCTGCCCCTGGCCCGCTGACGTCTCATCCCGCCCCTTGCTTTCCGAGAGACACGCCTGAAGTGAGGAGTTCCTTTCTCAGGAGAGTCGCCTGTGCTTCCACAGGGATAGGAGTGGGAGCCTAGAAAGAAGCGGGTGTCTCAGGGAACATGGTCTACACAGACTGAAGCCAACCGAATTGAAACCACCCCAGGAGTTCTGCAGTGTAACCAGCGGAGGCCAATGTACCAATCCCTGACACGCAAGCTGATTGAGATCCACAGTACTGGAAAAAGCAAGAGATTTAGGGGTTCCAGCTTCACTCCTAACTTCAGTTCAGTTCAGTCGCTCAGCTGTGCCCAACTCTTTGTGACCCCATGAACTGTAGCCTACCCATCTCCTCTGTCCATGGGATTTTACAGGCAAGAGAACTGGAGTGGGTTGCCATTTCCTTCTCCAGGTGATCTTCCCGACCTAGCGATTGAACCTGCATTGTAGGCAGATGCTTTACCGTCTGAGCAAGGTGCCTCCGATTCCTTGCATCCACTCAAATCTAGAGGTTAAATCTGTAGTCAAAGGACCACAGGGCCGGAGGTCAGGAAACCTGCCTTTTAAGTAAGTCTGCCTTGTTCATTCCCATCACAAAGATTAAGTTCCTAATATAAGCCAAGAGCTAAAATACCTTGTAACTCTGCTAGCACTCCATTCTCATCTACAGAATGATGAGGGCTTCCCAGGTAGCTCAGTGGTAAAGGCTCTACCTGCCATTATAGGAGACAAGGGTTGGATCTCTGATCCGGGAAGATCCCAGATGCCAAGGAGCTACTAAGCCCAGGCACCGCAACTACTGAGCCTGCGCACTAGAGCCCAGCAGCGGCAACTCCTGAAGCTCGTGCACCCTAGGGCCCCTGCTCTGCAACAGGGACTTGAGCCTCTGCTCAAGCAGCAACGAAGACCCAGTGCAGCCAAAACTAAAAATAATCAAATAAAATTAAAAATAAATAAATGAATGTACTTTTCAAAAAAAAAATTTTTTTTTAAAGAGAACCAGACATAAAGAAGGAATAATAGAGTCCTGGGAAAAATCTTTGCAAATTAAAGGCTGCGTGGTTTTTTTTTTTTTTTTTTTTTGCTATAGATTTCTAGGAGCCCCTTATATACTTTGGAAACTAAACCCTCATCAGCTATTCTATCTGATTGTGAAGGTTGCCTTCGTTGCCTTTGTTGTGCAGAGCCTTTTCTGTTTGATGCAGCACCACAACCGTTTTGCTGTTGGGCTCTCTGCTTTCAGTATCATATCCATGAAACCATGGCCAAGACCAGTGCTCTGAACTGTTTCTGCTATGTGTTCTGCTAGGAGTTTTAAAGTTTGAGGTCTTTTAAGTGTTTAACTCATTCTGAGTTGGTTTTTGTGTTATGTGCAAAGAAAGGCTCTAATTTTATCTCAAATCTGTAGAATGACTATTATCAAACAGCAACAACAAAGCAAGCAAACACAAGCAACAAGTGTTGGCAAGGACATGGAAACACAGGCACCCTCATACACTTCTGTTGAGGATATGAAATGGTGCAGCCACAAGGGAAAACAGTACTGAGACGCCCTCAGTTCAGTTCAGTTCAGTCGCTCAGTCGTGTCCGACTCTCTGCAACCCCAAGAACCGAGGCACGCCAGGCCTCCCTGTCCATCACCAACTTCCGGAGTTCACTCAAACTCACATCCATCGAGTCGGTGATGCCATCCAGCCATCTCATCCTCTGTCGTCCCCTTCTCCTCCTGCCCCCAATCCCTCCCAGCATCAGAGTCTTTTCCAATGAGTCAACTCTTCACATGAGGTGGCCACAGTACTGGAGTTTCAGTTTTAGCATCAGTCCTTCCAGTGAACACCCAGGACTGATCTCCTTTAGGATGGACTGGTTGGATCTCCTTGCAGTCCTAGGGACTCTCAGGAGTCTTCTCCAACACCACAGTTCAAAAGCATCAATTCTTCGGCGCTCAGCTTTCTTCACAGTCCAACTCTCACATCCATACATGACCACTGGAAAAACCATAGCCTTTACTAGACGGACCTTTGTTGGCAAAGTAATGTCTCTGCTTTTTAATATGCTTCCTAGGTTGGTCATGACTTTCCTTCCAAGGAGTAAGTGTCTTTTAATTTCATGGCTGCAATCACCATCTGCAGTGATTTTCGAGCCCCCCAAAATAAAGTCTGACACTGTTGGCAGTAAATATTTTTTATCACATTTGAGTGTCTAGTACATTTTGGAAAACGATTCACTTGCCCCACTGCACAAGGCTCTCCTGGATTGCCCTGCAGGTTCAGGATAAAGTTCCTGTTCTTGCATCTCAGCCAAGAGAGCACAGGGCTGTGCAAGCTCAGTCTGCGGCCACTGGCACTCGGGAAACCCGGCTTGTCCCTCTCTCTCCCACCATGCTGGTGTATTTCCAGTTGCCTAAGAACAATGGAGTATTTCACATTCATTTGCTCATGCTCACCCTGCTTCTCTTTCTGAGAATGTTCTCCCCTCCTCCCCCATTTTGTCTGACTGGGGGCACACTGATATTGCCTGAGATTCATCCCAAGTGACATCTGCTGACACCAAGAACCAAGTCCAGAAGCCAGGAAAGTCTACGCAAGCCTCGTCTCTCCATCCCAGCCTCGGCCAAGCCCAAGCACGTTCCTTCCCGTCTGTTGTCACCGTCCCGCACGTTCTCCATCTGAGCCCTTTTCTCCCTTAAATCGATAAACCTCTCACAGGCAGAGACCTCTCTTATAGACCTTCTTATCCTTGACGAAATCGTGGCCGCGTCTGACTGACCCCATGGGCTGCAGCACGTCAGGCTTCCCTGTCCTTCAGCATCTCCCAGAGTTTGCTCAGGCTCATGTCCATTGGGCTTCCCTGGTGGCTCAGAGGGTAAAGCATCTGCCTGTGATGCGGGAGACCCAGGTTCGATCCCTGGGTCGGGAAGATCCCCTGGAGAAGGAAATGGCAGCCCACTTCAGTATTCTTGCCTGGAGAATCCCATGGACAGAGGAGCCTGGTGGGGGGGTCGCAAAGAGTCAGACACAACTGAGCAACTACACTTTTCCTAGACACGTGTGACGGCCTTAGGCGCGTGCTAGTCATTCGGTGAATGTCTACTGAACAAGTGCACAGATTTCTTTTGGTCCAAAGACTTTCTCCATTTGCTTAAATGTATATAATCCACATAAATCAGTATTCTGACATTCGAAAAGACAAAACAGACCCTGAGATGGAACCCAGAAATTCTGATCTGTGGTCACTGAGGGAAACGATTTTTTTCCGACTTAACTGATAAAAATAGTATGCTTTGAGGCATAATGTGATTCAGAAACTAACTGCTGTTATCTTGGTTTGAATTAGATTCAAAACTGAGTCATAAAACTGGATTAGAAAAGCAGAGTTGTGAAATTAACTCTACTGCCTATACAAAGTTTATTGTCTTTTTAATTAAAATGTGTAGTGTTTTAACTAAAATATATGGAATTTTATGCTTAGAAAGTCCAGTGGCTGGGACAGGGAAAGTATTTGATAAGTGTATCTTGGTTTAATTAATAAAAGTGAGCTGAGGAATGAATGAAAATCAAGTTGACACCATTCCTCTGAGTTTACAGATGATAAAGTGGATAACCAAATAGTTTCAGAACAATGACAAATAAATCCAACATCATGGCTCTTAGATCAGTATCTGCGTGTGGTACGTGTAATATAAACACTATAATGGTTCTGAATGGATGTTCACACACTCAGTGACACAGAACCTCAGTGCAGGACAAGAGACGTTTCTATAAACTTTATAGGGACCTGATATCTTGCTTCGTGCTCCAGATACAAAGAAGGTATGAACAAGCCGTGATCTCCCCTGAATACAGCCTCACAGAGGAGAAATACAAAAGAAATATGCATAGTGCAATATGATACACAAAGTGTTAGCAAAACACAAGGAGGCAGCAAGTCCCCCTGGGGCACGAGAAGGGTGGGGGGAAGCCACAGGGGACGGCAGACACTGTGGCCCGTGGTGAAGAGCGAGGAGGCGTCGCCAAGGAGACGGGATGCGGAAGTGCACTCCAGGCAGAAGACACAAAGGCCAGCTCCTCTGACGCCACTGAGACGATGGAGCCCTGTAACCAAGTGCTGCAAGAAGAGAGCCAAAGCTGACCTCAGCCAGGGTGCCGCTACCGCATAAATGGACAGAAGCGCTGGTTTCTTCTCCAGCCACTCCAGAGTACAGAGGCAATGTGCCAGGAGCTATAGAGAGCCTCAGGAGAGCAAGAACAGGGGAAGCCATCTGTGCGAAGGGCCCTGCTCTACCGCTCGGGCATTACACGTCAACACACCTTGGCTAGAAATACCCCGACCTGACCTGAGACCAGGGGACAGCCAATGACGCGCTGTAAGCTGTAGGTCAACACTGGATTGTTGATGACTTGCCAATTCACTTCTTCACTTCACCTGATTCATCTGTGATAGGTTCTTTTTGTAATTTTTTGGATATTAATATTTTAACTCTCAGAAAGCATTCTTCATCCCAAGGGGTGAAAAGGAGCTGAGATGTTAATGATATCAGTACACGTTTGATATCGCCTTAGACAGAAAAACACAGCACTGCTATTGGCTGGCTCCCTAGACTGGATCACGTCCAACATGAGAAGTCTAGGGGTCCTGCGCTGAGAAAGTCTGCACAGAACCACTCGGTATCCAGACTACAGGTAAGTTGTCTCGGTGAGATCCCCTCACCCTTCCCTGGAAGTGGGGACATGGAAGTGAGTCACTGCACCCAACTCAGTTCCCGAATAACCACTGGAAGTGTGAGATCATGGCGTGTGAGGGGTAGGAGAAAATGACAGATTAGTACAAAACATTTCAAAATGGACCTTGGGATAAGGGAGACAGATATCCGAGATGGCAAAGGAAACAGCTGAGAGAGCTAGAGGAGAGACAGCCGTGTAACACGCCATACGGGAGACTGACAAAGAGGTTCCCGTTTACCGCCCTGCCCACCACCGTCATCGGCACCACCATCAGGCTGTACTGCATGGTGGTTAGAGCATCGAGCGTTGTTTTCCAAAGAGCTTACTACCGTTAGCCCGGGAACCCTCTGATGATTAGACCCTCCACGTCTCAATTTTCTCATCTATAAAATGGCGAAAATAATAGCACCTAACTCCAGGGTTAGTTCAGAGAATTAAATCAGATCACGCACATAAAGTCTCAGCACAGTACCTGGCCACAGAATGAACGCAATAAATTCCACTGTCTTCACCACCATTAAAACAATTCCTGATTGCCAGTTCTGTGTTGCGCTAGGCAGTTCAACGTGAGAGTCGTATATTTCAGACCAAACATCTTGTGATGTTTACCCAACACGTGGACGGTTATGAACTGTCAACTGGACTGCTTTTTCACCATGTGGACATTGGTTTAAACAAACAAGGATATTCATATTCTCCAAAGTATTTCTTGAAATTTTTACAAAATAGCAGTGAAAGGCATTTTTCTTTTCTTCATGAAACAGTATAACTTTGGTCAGTTTGAGAAATTAAAGTAGGGCTTAATTTTTTTTTTTTTTTGGTCCACTGTGCCCTGCTTGATTTTTTTTTTTTTTAACTCTAATACACGCTTCTTTTTGGGCAAACTCCAGCCAGACAGATATTTGCCATTCCATTATTGTTTTAAAGTGTTAGCCCCAGACACATAAGCATTGTTGGAATGCAATGGAAAAAAAAATCTTTTAAATCTCAAATGGGGTAATAAACTGCAGCCAGAAGCTAATTGTCCTGAAACCTGAGCTTTTATAACATGTTACTACTGTAGTGGGACCACTCAGCACCCCTTTGGTGGGGTTGTTGTGTAATTGGTGGTAGATTACGTTGCAGACATATTTTTTAAAAAAAGATGTCAAATCAGACATTTCTGCTTATTACTGTAGACCTCAGCATAATTCTCAAAGCAATCAATGCATTTCATCCATTAAACTATTGATGGGGGGTATTAATTCATATAATGTTTAACTACTCACTGTGGACTTTCTCTCTGCCAACTTTCTTCCACCCAAGAAGTCCTGAAATGTTGCTGCTCCTGTCAAAAGAAATGAATCATTAATAAGAACCAGCAAGCCCAGAGGCTAGCTAGAAGCCAGGCAATGATATATAAAGGCTTCACATTCTTTTAACTCAGTGCTGAACTGTATGTACCAAAGGAACAAACCACCCAGTGGGGCTTTACCAAGGGTCTGAAAGAAACACAAAAAAAGGTATATCCATCAAATCTTCAGAGTGAATGCTTGGGATGTGAGAAAGCTTTTTTGTTTTCAAATTATATATCTGGCAATCCCCAGATCGTGCAGTGGTAAAGAATCCGCCTGCCGACGCTGGAGATGTGAGTTCAATCCCTGGGTCAGGAAGATCCCCTGAAGAAAGAAATGGCAGCCCACTCCAGCATTCTTGCCGGGGAAATGCCATGGACAGAGCGTGGTAACGGGTGATGGGTGAGTGCTGTGAATAATGATGACAGAGGGGGAAGAAATGCTTGCTTGATCAGTGTGGATCTTAGTTAACCAAAGTCCCAGGGCAGGTCTGAGGCCCAGATCCAAACTGACATTCTTAAAGCTTTCATTCAATCCTATATGCTTTTGCTTCAGTCTTCTGCTGGGCATTTGCCAGACTGATTTTTAAAGATAGTGGAAGAGAAAGAAGTAATCAGAGACAGAAGTGAGTGGCCTGGTCTGACATATTTAGAGAATTTGGGAATTATCTAATTGAAAAGCCAAGACAATATAGAGAACTGGGAGATAATGTTTGGAACTGAATGTTACTGAAATACCTTCAAGGTGCCTAAAGGATTCTCTCAAACAAAATGTGAAGTTTCTTTAATCAAATTTTAAGTGAATCTGATAGTAAAGAAAAATAGGGTGGTAAGAAAATCATAGGATAAACTTGTGAACTTTTGTGTTTTCTCTTAGCCTTATATTCGTAGCATGTTTTCAGGTTTCTTATATTTGCGGCATGTTTGACATTTTATCAACCATGTCCAAGATTTCAGCTGATCCTCACCACAGTCCTGTGAGGTCCTTTTGACTATTATCATCATCAGTGTACAGCTTAAGCTCAAAATGGATTATGCAACTTGCCCAGTTATCACATCACTGTGTGTTGCAAAGACACAATTACAACCCTGAACTACAGACACCAAGTCAGGGATATTTCATTAGAGGATTAGAGGTGGGTTTCTAATCACAGTGCTGAAGGCCTCAGATCTCTGTGAGTAGGCATCCTTTAATCCAGCCCTTTTAGGGAGATATCTTTCAACTCTGAAAATATTTCATATACAAAGATCTCCTGGTTTTTCAGAATCTTCCAGCTCTGAAATATTTTAAATACACAATACATGACAAATTTCTCGGTAACCATGCTAATTTAACTGTAGATATTATTTATCAGATAGAAGACTTTGCAAGTATTCTAGACATACTGCCATTTGTTCATACGTACTAAAAAATACTTTAAGTAAGCTTTATTTTGTACTAGGCACTGTCTGAGCTTTGTAGATACAACAATGAAAAAATAGACAATTAATGTCTGCTCTTTTGAAGCTTACTTTCTTAGTAGCGAGAGGAGAAATATTTAAAAAGTACATTATCACAGTTGTCTAATGGTGTAAAGTAAACAGAAGGAAATAAAGGGGGAATGGGGTTAGGGAATGCTGAAATGCTATTTTAAATAGGGTTGTTTGGACATAAGGAGATTTCTCAAAAAAGCTAAAAATAGAAATGTCATATGATTCAGCAATTCCACTTCTGAGTATATATCCAAACACACACACACACACACACACACACACAAGAGTGCTAATTGGAAAATATACATGCACCGCAATCTTCAAAGAAGCATTATTTAAGACTGCCAAGATTTGGAAGCAACCTAAATGTCCATCAACAAGATGAACAGATAAAGATAAATAAATACTCAGTTCAGTCGCTCAGTCATGTCCGACTCTTTGTGACCCCATGAACCGCAGCATGTCAGGCCTCCCTGTCCATCACCAACTCCCGGAGCTTACCCAAACCCATGTCCATCAAGTCGATGATGCCATCCAACCTCTGTCGTCCCCTTCTCCTCCCTCACTCAGTCTTTCCCAGCATCAGGGTCTTTTACAATGAGTCAGCTCTTCGCATCAGGTGGTCAGAGTATTGGAGTTTCAGCCTCAACATTAGTCCTTCCAGTGAACACCCAGGACTGATCTCCTTTAGGATGGACTGGTTGGATCTCCTTGCAGTCCAAGGGACTCTCAAGAGTCTTCTCCAACACCACAGTTCAAAAGCATCAATTCTTTGGTGTTCAGTTTTCGTTACATTCCAACTCTCACATCCATACATGACCACTGGAAAAACCATAGCCTTGACTAGACGGACCTTTGTTACTCAGCCATAAAAAAAGGATAGAACTTTGCCATCTGCAGCAACATGGATGGACTTGGAAGGCATTCTGCTCAGTGAAATAATCAAATAAAGACAAATGCTGTGTGACATCACTCACAGAATTTGAAAAATACAACAAACTAATGAATATAACAAAAAATAGGCTCACAGATAAGAGAACAAACCCGTAGTTACCTGTGGCAAGAGAGAAGGGGTAGGGGCAAGACAGAGGAAGGGGATTATATGACACAAACTAATATGTATAAAATGAGCTACAAGGATATGTATGTACAGCGCAGGGAATAACTACAGGTGGAGTATAACCTTTAAAATGGTGAATCATGAGGTTGTACACGTGTAACATATAATATTGTACATCTAGTGTACGTCAAAAAAGAATAAAGAACTGAGAAATCTCAATCGATCAATCAATAAGGCCATGTGGGAAGATCTCGGTGATAGGATATGCGATCAGAAAGCTGGAAAAATGGCCAAGCAAGGTGACCTGCTAGAAGGCTACTTCAATAATCAGGGTAACAGATGATGGTGGCTTAGACAGGGACAGGGACAGTGTAGGCAAGGAGAAGTGATAGGATGCGAGTGTATTTAGAAGGTGAGTCCGTGGATTTGCAAACAGATTAAAGCCAGGTGTGAGCAAATAGCCTTGGATGGGTAGGAGTCCCTAACTGAGACAGTGAGGACAGAGGCGGAAGCAGGTCTGGGAAGGAAAGCCAAGTGTCCACAGTGCTAGACATAATGGAGCTTTTCGTGTCAAGTGGATACTCAGGTAAGAGTCTTATTTGCAGGCAGATAATTCTGGAGTTTAGAGAAGTCCTGCTGGATATATTAAAAAAAAAAAAAAAGTGAGATTTGTGTATGTATGAGAAATGCTTAAAACCTCTAAGGAGTGTTGAGTAGAGAGAGGTAAGCATTCTCAGAGATGAATCCTTGCACATACCTATGATGAGGGTGGGGAGGTGCACTGTGACCAGAAAAACAGACCTTAGCAAAGACTGAGGTGGGCACTGCTCAAACACGTAGGGCAGATTTCTGTATCTCCTCAGGGTGGAAATGTTTATCTCCTGTTTCATGGGAGGTCAGGAGAGGAAGACGCGATGGGCCAGGGAGAGGGTGGGCAGTGGACAGAGGGCAGCAAGCACCGTTTGGAGCCAGGACTGAAGCCACACAAAATAGGCCCAACTGAAACACATAAAGTGCAATGATGATGGGGATTACGATTTCCTCATGGGGCTCTTCAGAGAAGGCGATGGCAGCCCACTCCAGGCTCTTGCCTGGAAAGTGCCATGGACGGAGGAGCCTGGTGGGCTGCAGTCCATGGGGTCGTGAAGAGTCGGACACGACTGAACAACTTCACTTTCATGCATTGGAGAAGGAAATGGCAACCCACTCCAGTGTTCTTGCCTGGAGAATCCCAGGGACTGGGGAGCCTGGTGGGCTGCTGTCTATGGGGTCGCACAGAGTCAGACACGACTGAAGCGACTTAGCAGCAGCAGTATGGGGCTCTTAAAACGATTCGGAAAGCAAACACAGTTGCGAATTTGAGAACCTGTGTTAAGCACAGACCCTCATCCTTAGCTACCGTTCATTCATTTCCTTTATTCTTCTCTATCGTGTGTTTTAAAAACAATGATGGAATGCTATGTCCCCTCTTCTCTTTAATTTCTTACTTTGCCTCAAATCTCTTGATGCTAAAACTGAGAATTTATTGAGGGGTTGGTACAGCTGTCAGTGAACTTCAACTTCTCTCCCCAGGTCCTGATCATAGTATTTGTGTGAGATACTGTTGCTGTTCAGTTGCTAAGTCGTGTCTGACTCTTGGCAGCCCCACAGCCTGAGACACGTCCCTGAGCAGCCGCTGAACATACAACGCTCACGCTCTGTTGCTGCAGCCGTGGCCTACTCTTTGTGACCCCGTGGCCTGCAGCCCGCCAGGCTCCTCTGTCCATGGGATTCTCCAGGCAAGAATACTGGCATGGGTTGCCATGTCCTTCTCCAGGGGATCTTTCTGACCCAGGGATCAAACCTGCGCCTCCCAGTTCCTCTCATAGAAGCATTTGAATACATTTTAAAAAAAAATCTAGTTTCTAAAGCTACTGCCTTCCCTCTGACCAGTTCTTCTCTTGTCTTTGAAATCCTCTCCTTCCTCGACTCCTAAAACTCCAAGACCTCTTTCTCCTCCAATCTCTTTGCCAGTCTTCTCATTTACCTCACCTGCTTCTAAATATCCGTGTTCCTCCAAGCACAATTCCTCAGGACTCTTCACAAACCAGCCGCTTAAAATCAGAGACCGTCTGGGCATCACGAGTTCATGCGCCCGGCCCTTAACATGAGGCAGGAATAAGAAAACAGTTTGGCAGGTTCTTAAGAAGCTAAAGATAGAATTTACATGTAACCCAGCCATTCCATGTTTAGGCTTATACACCAAGGAATTGAAACGTGGTTCTCAAACAGATGCCCCTGTGCTCGCAGCGGCGCAGTTCACGATTACTGGCGGCGGAAACACTCCAGGCAGCCACCAGCGGGCGAGTGGTTAACGCAGTGCTGCAAGACACGCGGTAGAAGGCGATCCGGCCCGAGCAGGCAGCGGGGCGGCGGTGCCGGCGACAGCACAGACGGGCTTCACCACGGCGAGAGAAGCCAGAGGCAGACCGCGGCGTAGAAGAGCCCGTTGTCACCAGCCGTCCAGAATAGGCGAACGCGCGAGACAGAAAGCAGATGGGTGCTGACCAGCAGTGGAAGGGTGACTACATAACAGGAGTACTTTTTTCTTTTTTTAGGGGAGGGGTGATAAACTTGTTTAGAACCTGATATGCACTGCGGCGGTGCAACATTCTGTATATTATATAGCACCGTATTACATTCACAACAAACTGTGGGACATTCTGAGAGGGATGGGAATACCAGACCACCCGACCTGCCTCTTGAGAAATCTGTATGCAAGTCAGGAAGCAACAGTTAGAACTGGACATGGAACAACAGACTGGTTCCAAATAGGAAAAGGAGTACGTCAAGGCTGTATATTGTCACCCTGCTTATTTAACTTCTATGCAGAGTACATCATGTGAAACGCTGGACTGGAAGAAACACAAGCTGGAATCAAGATTGCCGGGAGAAATATCAATAACCTCAGATATGCAGATGACACCACCCTTATGGCAGAAAGTGAAGAGGAACTAAAAAGCCTCTTGATGAAAGTGAAAGAGGAGAGTGAAAAAGTTGGCTTAAAGCTCAACATTCAGAAAACAAAGATCATGGCATCTGGTCCCATCACTTCATGGGAAATAGATGGGGAAACAGTGGAAACAGTGTCAGACTTTATTTTGGGGGGCTCCAAAATCACTGCAGATGGTGACTGCAGCCATGAAATGAAAAGACACTTACTCCTTGGAAGAAAAGTTATGACCAACCTAGATAGCATATTGAAAAGCAGAGACATTACTTTGCCGACTAAGGTCCGTCTAGTCAAGGCTATGGTTTTTCCAGTGGTCATGTATGGATGTGAGAGTTGGACTGTGAAGAAGGCTGAGCGCTGAAGAATTGATGCTTTTGAACCGTGGTGTTGGAGAAGACTCTTGAGAGTCCCTTGGACTGCAAGGAGATCCAACCAGTCTATTCTGAAGGAGATCAACCCTGGGATTTCTTTAGAAGGAATGATGCTAAAGCTGAAACTCCAGTACTTTGGCCACCTCATGCAAAGAGTTGACTCATTGGAAAAGAGTCTGATGCTGGGAGGGATTGGGGGCAGGAGGAGAAGGGGACAACCCAGGAAGAGACGGCTGGATGGCATCACTGACTCGATGGACGTGAGTCTGAGTGGACTCCGGGAGTTGGTGATGGACGGGGAGGCCTGGCGTGCTGCAATTCATGGGGTCACAGAGAGTCAGACACGACTGAGTGACTGAACTGACTGAACTGTATTATAGAATTAAAAAGGTTAATTCTGTCCTATGAATTTTACCTCAATTAAAAAATGAGTGGACCCACTCCAGATCAGAAGGCTCAGAGGTTAAAGCGTCTGCCTGCAATGTGGGAGATGTGGGTTCGATCCCTAGGTCGGGAAGATCCCCTGGAGAAGGAAATGGCAACCCACTCCAGTATTCTTGCCTGGAGAATCCCATGGACAGAGGAGCCTGGTGAGCTACAGTCCACAGTGTCGCAAAGAGTCGGACACAACTGAGCGACTTCACTTTCACTTTATGTTTATATGAGTAAATAAATGCATAGATATATTTATATGTATCAAAACCACAATTTTCCTCAGCATGAAGTTAAACCTTCATATTCAGAATCAATGTTCCACATATGATTTCAGCACACATGGTAGAATGCAACACTTATAAGGATGTTTTAAATTGCTTTGATTTTTAAAGTGATTATAGACCTATAGAAAAGTTTCAAAACAGTGCAAAAGATTCTTATACATTATTCACTCAGATTCCCCAAATGTAAACATTTTTATATAAAACATGAAAAATGTCAAACATGTTTTAGTGATAAAGCAAATGGTAAAATATGCATGTAGACTATGTTCATATGTGCATACGTGTACACTGTATACATATACATAGAATCTGTTTTCACGTGTTTATATTCATTATGTGTTACACACATGCACATAAGTGTGCATTTGCATACATGTATATATGAAGACATAATCATGAACGCGTGTGCATGCACATGTATGCACACACACGTGTGTGTGCATATATGTGTATGCAGTCTTTTTTTCTTAGCCGTTTGAAAAGACATGCTTTCACTTGACTCATATCCAGTCTGTTATTTCAAAAAACCAAGGCTATTCAAATGTATTACTATAACAGAATTATTAAGATAAGAATGTTAATATTTACAGTACTAAAATCTGATCTATAGTTCTTTTCAAATGTCACTACTTGTACTGATAGTGAACTTTTTAGCAAAAGAAAAAAATGTAGCATTGAAACATATGAAACAGATTGGAATTAAAGTAGTAACTACTGGTTTTTGAAGACTTCTTATATCTGGCTCGTATTTTTAATCACTAAGGTAATATATTATGCAGCACGCCTGGGGTGCACAAAGATTGGATTCAGGAATTAATTTCTTTCAATTACTTAATCCCAAATGTGGGTGCCTTTATATTGTGAAATTATTAATCACTCTTTTAAAGAATAGAAAGAGGGCCAAAAAGAAAATCCATAAGGGTCTGAATATCTTTCAGCCTAAAAGCGTTCTCTGTTTACTTTTCTTTGATCAGGAAAGTCCACAGGCAGCCATAAAATTTTAACTGGAGCTATAATTATTTGAAACTTTCAGAGTGTCTCTGAAGCACTTTAGAACAACCTCAAGTATCATAACTTGATATTATTTCTACTTTTCTGCTCATAATGAAAACAAGAGTTTTGAGTCCTGTTCATCATTTCCACATGAAAAAACAGTAGGAAAAAATTGGTGTGTTTATTCACCTAGAAAATACCCAGATGGGGTTTATTAACCACATTTTAGTTACTCATCTTTATGACTCTCAAATAGAGATAAGATACAATCACAAGGACCTCCCAGATGACCAGTTCAGCAAGGCCGCAGGACTGGAGGGAAGCGGGGTATCCATGACCGCTCCTAGGCTGCTGCGGCTGCTAAGCTGCTTCAGTTGTGTCCGACTCTGTGCGACCCCATAGACGGTAGCCCACCAGGCTCCCCCGTCCCTGGGACTGTCAGCAGCAAAGCCTGCTCCAGCGTTGGCTCTCTGGCATATTCCAGCAAAGCAGATGCAGAGCCAGGTTCACGCCACTGTCCGTGATCTACCTGGCATATCCTCTCAGTACTCTGTCGAGGGTACCACCCCGCAAACTTGGGTTAAGGTAGGCTGTGCGTATTTACATGCACACATGTACATGCATACATATGTACACACACAGACACACACGCGCGTGTGTGTGTGCTCAGTCGCCTAGTCGTGTCCAACTCTTTGCGACCCTATGGACTGTAGCCCTCCAGGCTCCCCTGTCGATGGAATTCTTCAGGCCAGAATGCAGGAGGGGGTTGCCATTTCCTCTTCTAGGGGATCTTTCTGACCCAGGGATTGAACCCATGTCCCTCGTGTCCCCTGCACTGGTGGGTGGATTCTTTACCACTGCATCCCCTAAGGCTTGCTCATTTCATGTATGTAGGTATGTATCTATCAGCTACCTTTAAAACCAGTTTGCTATAATCAACTACAATCAACCAGACCCTCTGTTCAGACAGGGATCGAGAGCGTGTAATGACCTAAGGCTTGCTCATTCTATGTACGTGTGTATGGTATGTATCTGTATACCTATCTGTTTATGTATCAGCTATCTTTAAAAACAGTTTGCTATAATCAACTACCAACCACCACCCCCTCTGTTAAGACAGGGATCTGAAAGAGTGCAGCGCACCTTTGGCCATAAGAAGCCCCCGATCCAGCTGGGATCACTGACCTGTAAAAAGATGAGCTACAGGCAGCACCAGTAGCTCTCTAACTGAGTGTTGTGTGCTCAGGTAGATGGGTCTGGCTGAGACCTCTTGGATTTATTTGGAACGTTTCACTGAGGAGGGGGATCTGAGCTGTGAAATGTTTACAGTCAAATGGTGTTTCGTCAGGGGAAAAAAGGGCTGAGAAGGACATTTATATACAAACATAAAGAGATGGCTAGCTATCTCTGTGTATGTATCTTTCTGTATATCTATAAACACACACACGTATAGATACATAAGTACATATATGTACTTGTACACATATACATACACATGTGTGTGCTCAGTCCTGTCTGACCCTTTGCGACTCCATGGACTGTAGCCCATCAGGCTCCTCTGTCTATGGGATTTTTCAGTCAAGAATACTGAAGCAAGTTGCCATTTCCTTCTCCAGGGGATCTTCCCAACCCAGGGATTAAACCCACGTCTCTTGTGTCTCCTATACTGGCAGGCATACTCTTTACCACTGAGCCACCTGGGAATCCCATACACACACATATATGTGCACACATATATACATGTGGAGTACACACACACACATACACACACACACACATTATATCCAAGTGAGAGGTGAAGGGTGGTTAGTCATAAGAAGACCATACATGTATTTATAGTTTAGAGCTAAACTCTATTTTAAAGGATCAGGAAGACCTCAAGGGCCCAGGGTACAGGATAAGGATGTCAAGTGCCCTCTGACCCCATGGCCTCTTCTGGGCAACTGTGAGTAACACCACGGTCCCTCCAAAAGAAGCGTCCTGCACCACGGTCACCATGCCCCATCGTGGGTCCTGATGCACTCGGCCGTGGCTGACTTTAACAGGAATACACACCACACCCAACCAAAACCAGCCTATAAACAGGGAGGCATTCTGTTCACAGACCTGGAACAGAAGAACTGGCCCTCACTGGCTGGTGCCGGATGAGTCACTTTGAGTTTTCCAGCTTCCCTCTCTCTGCTCTCAGCCTCTTGCTTCCTGTCTATAGTGTCTGCTCACAGACAAAACAGAGGAGACGCCACGACACAGAGGAGGAAGCTGTGAGTCAAGCTCTGATATCGTCACCCTGGTGGACCCTCTCCAGCCACACTCCCCACGCCAGGCTCCTGACTTCCCCACCTGCCGTTCCCTCTGTAATACCCCTTCCCAGCCTGGCTCAGTCCCTCCTTCTTATTGGGTCTCTCCCACAATGCTGGGCTTCCCTGATAGCTCAGTTGGTAAAGAATCCACCTGCAATGTGGGACACCCGGGTTCGATCCCTGGGTTGGGAAGATCCCCTGGAGAAGGGAAAGGCTGCCCACTCCAGTATTCTTGGGCTTCCTTTGTGTCTCAGCTGGTAAAGAATCTGCCTGCAACATGGGAGACCTGGGTTCTATCCCTGGGTTGGGAAGATCCCCTGGAGAAGGGAAAGGCTACCCACTCCAGTACTCTGGCCTGGAGAATTCCATGAACTGTGTAGTCCGTGGGGTTGCAGAGAGTGAGACGTGACTGAGCGACTTTCCCTAGCATGCCAAATCCAGCAAGACTGCCTTCTCAGGGAAGGGAGGCACTTCTGACCCCTCTCTCTAAACCTCTGCTCCCCTGTCCCCTAACCCTCCAGCTCCAGTGTTGTCTCTTAGTGCTGATCAGCATGGAACAGACTCTAACTCTCCATCACCAGTCTCTTTCCCATCATGTCTCTCTCCTGCGTGAGACCGTCAGCTCCTTGAGCACCCAGCGTTTCCCCGCTGTGTTCTTTCCTCTGTCCCTAGTACTGAGATGAGAGCTGGGCTTTTGGTGGGCCCTTGGACAAGTAACCTTCCATCCCCAGCTCACTCCAGATCCATTTTCCGCCCTTCTGCACCTTGCTCTGTTTCTTAGGAGGTGAACTCCTGGGAACCACACCTATCGTTAGATGGTTTCTGGGTGCTTCTGTGAAGATGGTGTAGAAACGGAGGAGAGGAAGGTGGTGGTACTTCTCCCCACCCAATCCCTGCTTCAGCCCTTCATCTCCAGCAGCAGCTGCTTCCCTCACAATCAGAGCTGCTGCCAGTGCTCCAGTCCTCTGATCCATCTATCCACCCCTCCACCTATCTATCCACTCATCCATCCATCCATCCATCCATCCATCCATCCATCCATCCATGTACCCATCCAGCCATCTACCCATCTACCCATCCAGCCATCCACCTATCTCTCCATCCGCTTATCTGTCTACCTACCCACCTACCATTTGTCTGTCTTTTAGAAACTGTCTGTTATAAGCAACAGTTTCTATTTGACTAACTGGCTTAACCATTCTGAGCTTTCCTTACTCACTGACAAAACTGACCAAAACCTCACAAGGGAGGTACAAATATGAAGATGCGCCAGATCGAAAGAGTTTCTCGTGGTGTTTGTTCACTATATGGTAGTATCTCCCTTTCTTTTCTTCCTTTCTTCTTTTCTTCATCTCTCTTCCTTCTTACTGAACTGCCCTGAATAAAATGGGATCAGAGAGATTTTTCTTTTACTAAAACTTCTAAATTATTGACTTGGAAAAAGAAAGTCTGTGCAATACCAGTTCTGGTCAGGAAAGAAAAGGAATCTATTTCTTGGGGGACATTCAGGTATAAGAGGAGGTTACAAGGAAAAGAAAGGGAGTCAGAGAGGAGACTTAATGGTCACCCTCCTGACATAAGGCCTCCACACCATACAGTCAGTTCGCTATGCTTGACTGCTTGGCAAGGTAAGCAATATTCCACAAGCATTAGAGTTACATACCATGGGATCGAAAGGGAGCCCATTTCAAGATACTGAACAAGAGAAACTTGGCTGTTTTTCCTTGCCATGGGGGAAAGTGGAGGGGCCTTCTTGGAAGATGATTGGTGTGAAATCTTTAGTTATGGCTTCGACATTTACCACTTTATGTGCATGGTAGGAAATACAGACATGTTTCCACTGCAACATACACCTTCTTCTTGTCTTATTCTGTTTATAAAGCAAACAGCATGCTATAGAGTTAGGCGGGCATGAGAGGTTTTGCTTCCAAAAAATTGGACACACCGCAAGATGGAATTACAGGACTGAACGCATGTTCAAACCAAGTGCTGTGTTTAGGAATGCACGCACCCCGCAAATGCACTCCCAGGCAGCAGCGCCCCAGTGACCACGGTGCGTGTCCTCCGAGTCAGTTTTCTTGCGCTCCGTGTCCTTTCTGTGCCAAAGCAAAAGGAATCGTTCAATGAATTATGAGTGCAATGGCCGCTCCATGCCCGTGTGACTATAGAGATAAAACCAGTTCTGAACGTTGAAGACCAAGAGGACAGCAATGATGTGCCCTGATCACTTGCAGCGCAGCATAAAACAACACAGAACTGGAAAATGAGAGCCTCCCAGGTGGCAAGGACGGCCTGGGTCCTGCAGAAATGTCCGCCACGCTAACCCAGTCTTTCTGGCACAGATCACAGCTCACACTGCCTTCAACTGTCAAATACACAGCTTGTAACAGTCAGCACAAAATTACCTTCCTCCTGAACTGATCTCCAGCTCCAGGGA
The DNA here is from genome assembly GCF_001704415.2 of Capra hircus. Classification (NCBI taxonomy): domain Eukaryota; kingdom Metazoa; phylum Chordata; class Mammalia; order Artiodactyla; family Bovidae; genus Capra; species Capra hircus. Next base: position 58,660,506 of record NC_030826.1, on the reverse strand, counting down.
GGAGGAACAGCTATTCACAGATATTTGCAGCCCCTGCAACTTATTGCATTCATCCTCTTATGTTCCTCCATTTAACCAGACTGGCCTTCCTAGGGGGCTCAGGGGTAAAGAATCTGCCTGCCAAGCATGAGGTATGGGTTTGATCCCTGGGTCGGGAAGATTCCCTGGAGAAGGAAACGGCGACCCACTCCAGTATTGTTGCCTGGAGAATCCCATGGATGGAGGAGCCTGGTGGGCTGCATTTCATGGGGTCACGAGGAGTCAGACGTGACTGGGTGACCGAGCATGTATGCACATGGAACCGGACGACCAGCCACATGAAGGCAGGAAGGGGGCTCGGTCATCTCAAAGCCGGCCAGCCCGACTCATGTCTTACGTGTAGCAGACGTTCAGTAAAAGCCTGTTAAACCAGCTCCGTCCCGTACTCTCCCTGTAATAGGGTTCAACAGCCCCATCGCCTGCTGCCCGCGTGTGCTGGCTTAGGGCAGGAAACCCATCTACCGTGACGGAAACAAAACTCTGCAGGGTCGCGTTTTTTGCTTTGTTTTTGTTTTCTCCAGTAGCAGTAATGGATTTGCTCTGCTTAACCTCAGTTTTATTACTGACTCAACTCCTGAACCGTGTTCAGATTAACTGAGCAACTGGCTGGATTGATGGCTGGGATCTGTGAAACTGATCTTGGGAGCACACTCAGGGGCTCTGAGCAAACTTCAAATGAACGTTTATGACCTTCCCGAGAGGGCCTCGCTCCTGCGCAAAACGGCTGCACCAAAGGGCTCCAACAAGACTGATAAATTGGTGTCTCGTATTTTCAGAGAAACTCTGGAGCTAATACACGTTCTTTATCTGAGGGGAAAATATCTAACTGCTGGAAAGGTTAAGAAGGAGTCAAGAGAGTAACTTGCGTATTGACTACTTTTTTTTCACTGTAGATGTTCCAGAGGGGTGAGCGATATTCACTAATTTCTGACATACATATAGTCTTATTAATGAAACAAACATCCCATAAGTTCAAGTAGAAGTTTGAAGGTATAAACTTCATGATAATAACTGAAGGAGTTATGTTTTCACAGGGCTAGATTTTCAGACCTTTTGAATTTCATTTCCAAAACGTCTCTGAGGACACCTGACCTTTTGCTTCTGCATTCCTTCTTGGGCCAGTGACCAGCATCTCTCAGCCAGACAACTGAGAGACTTAGCTGGTCTCACCACGTCCTTGCCTACAGCAGCCAGGAGGGTGTTCTGAAGTGCAGGTAGAATCAAATAACCTCGCCTCATCTCTGCACCTGCACCCACCTCGAGCCATTTATTTGAAAACAGTTGGTGGCTTCCTATTCGACCCAGCAGATAGACCCAAATCCCTGATAGCGCCTCCCAGGCTCCGTGTATGTAACCTGCGCCCCAGCATCTTCCCTGTGTTCCAGCCACATCGCCTCATCAGCTCCTGCTTGACCTTTATACCTGTGCTTCTCGACCTCTTCCTCTAGTCCCTGCTACCTTCCGAGGCAGGAAGAGCACTCAGGCTGCTTAGGAACACCAGCACGGCGACTTCTCTGCCATCTCAGCAATAGATGGTGTGCCCTCTATGATGTCAGAGAAGTTTTGTTGTGCTCCAGAAAGTAGGCAGTCCTTTGATCTCTTGGGAATCACCCTCAAATCTCTGGCAGAAACTGAAAATGAGTACAACTGGTAGACCCCTCCTTGGCCTCTACACTGGCACTTTCTCCAACTTGCATGCCCTGAACAGTCATCTGGGTAACTTGCTGAGACAGCAATTCCTGGGCCCCGCTCTCACTCAAGTCCCATTCAGTAAGTCTGGGGTGGGGGCTGAGAGTATGCATTTCTCACAAGCCCAGAGGGCGCTGACTCAGCTCCAGGGACAACGCGTGGAGCGCTACGGCTCCAGCCTCTACTCCCTCAGTGTCTCGGGGGAGCTTCTCCATCCTACCTGACATGGATCCGGCTTTGCATCGTCACAGCCCAGCGTGTATGGCCTGCACGGTGTTCATCACCATTGTTCTCCCCCTCGACCCAGTGCCACCGTCCAGCTGTTTCTACCAGCAGACGCAAGCTGCAGGATGGCATGTGTGGACCATTGCTCCCGTGACATCTGAAAATAAGGGTTTTTAAATGCACAAGTATGTAACTCTTGAATTGTCTGCATTATTTTTCTACTATTTTTGTTGGAAAAATTAGTTCACTGTACTAATTGCAACATCTTGATAAATTGCAAAACGCCTTCACTATGCTTACTACCTCTCTGAAAAGAAGCAACAAATACTAAAACATTCCAGGACAAAAAATGGTACAGCAAAACTAGAAAAGAAAATTGAGGTTTGTTATTTCCTGTTTCCTGTAAGGATTAAGATATATCTACAATATCCATATACAGATTTAGGCGACAAGACACAGGTCTTGTCATATGAACTGACACGTGCTCTGACAAGTAGCGCTGTTGCCAACTGAAGAAGCTGAGATGGAAAACGTCGTCTTATTCTGACAGGTGTCCACACTGCTTTGAGAGAAAGTGCCAGTGTATGTTATACACGCACATCCCCTACGCCTTTCTACCATGCTTACTGTAAGATTTATGCAGCCTATTTAGGAATAAAAATTATCTACTCTAGACATCAAATAGATTGTTATTAAAACTGTACTCATTATATAACAAATATTTGGCATAGACTCTGTGTGCTCAGATATGCAGATGACACCACCCTTAAGGCAGAAAGTGAAGAGCTAAAAAGCCTCTTGATGAAAGTGAAAGTGGAGAGTGAAAAAGTTGGCTTAAAGCTCAACATTCAGAAAACGAAGATCATGGCATCCGGTCCCATCACTTCATGGGAAATAGATGGGGAAACAGTGGAAACAGGGTCAGACTTTATTTTGGGGGGGCTTCAAAATCACTGCAGATGGTGACTGCAGCCATGAAATTAAAAGACTCTTACTCCTTGGAAGAAAAGTTATGACCAAACTAGATAGCATATTCAAAAGCAGAGACATTACTTTGCCAACAAAGGTCTGTCTAGTCAAGGCTATGGTTTTTCCAGTAGTCATGTATGGATGTGAGAGCTGGACTGTGAAGAAAGCTGAGCGCCGAAGAATTGATGCTTTTGAACTGTGGTGTTGGAGAAGACTCTTGAGAGTCCCCTTGGACTGCAAGGAGATCCAACTAGTCCATTCTAAAGGAGATCAGTCCTGGGTGTTCTTTGGAAGGAATGATGCTAAAGCTGAAATTCCAGTACTTTGGCCACCTCATGCGAAGAGTTGACTCATTGGAAAAGACTCTAATGCTGGGAGGGACTGGGGGCAGAAGGAGAAGGGGACGACAGAGGATGAGATGGCTGGATGGCATCACTGACTCGATGGACATGAGTTTGAGTGAACTCTGGGAGTTGGTGATGGACAGGGAGGCCTGGCGTGCTGGGATTCATGGGGTCGCAAAGAGTCGGACACGACTGAGTGACTGAACCAGACTGAAATGAACTGTGCTTTTTAAATATGACTGATAAGATGGTATCTAAGGTACACTCCTGTCCTCGAAAAGTTTACAATGGGTGCATAGTCAGAATCAACTACAAAAGAGCTTATTACATAACACATGTAAAATAAAGTTTACGAAGGGCACAGAAGGGAGTGACCATATCCGCTAAGGCGGTGGCAGAGAGCAGAGTGTGTCACGGAAGAATGAAACAGCACGAAGAATTTGGAAGTGGAGTGGCATTTTGAAGTGGAAGTAGAAGGAAGAGAAGGGACAGCTGTTGGCAAAAGAATGTCGATACTGTAACTGAAAGTCTGGAGGCCTCTGTGGACAATGGCATCCTGAGAAACGTGTGGCCGGAAAGGCTGAGATCTGGGGCTCATGCGTGACTGAGGCACAGCTCGTGTGTGCCGATTTCCTGGGTGTGACAGCCTGGCCCCACAGCCCACACCCTGAATTCTGGGGCCTGCCCTCGTCCTGCAAGGGGTCACCAAGTGGTGGCCCAAGTTCCGCATCTGTCTGACAGCTGTGTTCTCCCGACAGTCAGGCACCGCGGCCGACAGTGTGATCAGTCCTTAACTTCTTTCTCCATAGAATCACGAGTAACTCATTGTGTTTCAATCAGGTTCCTCATTGGGATCGTCTGGTGAGTGTTCACATGAGACAACATCATTCCGAACATGGACCTACGAACGTTTTCCCCAAAACTCCCGGTCACTGTCTCTCGGGTCCACGTGTCTGCTCATTCAGTGAAACCTCGCCCGCGCCTCTGCGCCCCTGGAGCAGATGCTGTCTGCATCCTTCTGACTTCAGCACACGCTGCCCACTTCAGCCGCCAGACCCTGTCTTTCCTTGCTCCCCTGTGGGCTTCCTCTTGCAGCTGGGGCACGTTCTGCTGCCCACCTGGTAGGAGTAATTGACGCTAACAATCATAAAGAAATCATGATACACGATGGAGCCAGAAGTCTGTACAGAGCTCAGGAAATTCACGAAGTATGTCTTGGTGCTTCTGTGTCTGGAGCTCAGTCACCCCGTCATGTCCGACTCTTTTGTGACCCATGGACTGCAGCCCTCCAGGCTCCTCTGTCCATGGGATCTTCCACGCAAGAATACTGGAGTGAGTTACCAGGCCCTCCTCCAGGGGATCTTCCTGACCCAGGGATCAAACCCACATCTCCTGCATTAGCAGGAGGATGCTTTACCCCTGAGCCATCTGGGAAGCCCCCTCGTAATGAGCATCAGCCACTAAAGACACATGCTTGGCCCAAGCTGGACCAGTCCACTTCTCTGCATAAATTCTGAGCTAAGACTCGCAAAAGCTGGTAACTGAACTGAGAGGTTCCAGTGGGCAACTGACATGGAAAGTTTGCTCGAGAAGGCCCTATTTGAATCTACGCACAGTTCAGAAAACACAGCAAAGTCCTAGAAAGCTAAGAGTGAGAAGAAAGCCTGCTGGAAGAGGAGGAAGAACCGCGGCAGCTGGAGAGAGGCGAAGAGAAACCCCGTTTTCGACAGCTTCTTGGTGCTTCCATCCAGGTTGTCACGTGGTCCTGCTGTTTCTTTCTCCTGGATCCACAGGAACCCCCCTACCTTACAGCAAGTTTCTCCTGTTGGTCTTAAGTTAGCTTGAAGTATTTTTCAGTTATTTTAAACTAAAAGAACGTTGGTTAAAATAAGCACGTTTGGCTCTGAGTTTAGCGAGAACAGCGACCATTACTTTCTTGGTTTTCAGTGTCTCTAACTCAGTACCTCTCGCAGGGCAGCTCCTCAGTATGTGCTGGTCAGGAGAAAAAGGAATGAGAAATATTAATAAACTTCAGGAGAAGCACCGAGAAGCATGTATACACTTTTCACAATGTGAAAAGCGTTTCCATCAATGGAAAGTGGCTACCCCGTGTCCACCCAGGTACGGGGCTGGAATACCCATGCCTTAGGTTTTGTTTGAATCAGTAATTGCCCACGCATTTAATCCATCTGAAAAATGGTCTTAACCACTGCTCAAATGATCGGTGTGTGTTTCTCCCGGATGTGTAGTCAGGTATTAATTCGCCTTGAAACATTTAGGCGTCTTTATCGCTCTCAGATGTTCAAAGCGTCTGAGCAGACGAGAGGGAGGTGGTGGAGTTTAAAATGGGTAAACGAGAGAAATGAGGTCTCGATCTCTGGCAAACCCAGCATTTCAGCAGACCCAGTGGGAAAAGTGGCATGTTGTGGGCTGCTTCTTGAGATGTGCATTAAGGAAAGACTAAACTCAGCCAACGCCAAAGCCCCTCTTGCAGCGTTCCGTGATTGTTACAGTATTCGGTAACTTCTGCTCCCCTCTGGTTGTGATGTGAGAGCCTCCCCATCACCACCACGGCCCCCACCCCCATGACAGCAATCTCCAGTTGTAAAATGGTAAAACCGTCAGCCAGCAATAATTTGCAATCCAAACAGACTTGACGCTCCCTGACATTTATTGAAACCTCAGACCCTGTGCACTGGTTTCAGTTTCCCCCCCTTTGCTCTGTTTTTACAGACAGACAAGTGCTTAGGCTTACGTTTAATAATGAGGAGAAATTTCTTCTTGGCCTCCTCTTGCTTGTGTTGGCTGCACCGGGGCTTGCAACAGACGGGTGGTTGGAGTTAATTACACTAAATGGTGAGAACATGATTTGACCCCACCGGTTCAGCCCCAGAGGCCATGAGCCTCCTCACAGACACGGACAGATGGAATGCTTCATGGCTGGGCAGAGGGCAGGAGCCATGCAGAGCGAGATCTCTCAAGACCAGACGTGGCTGCTACCCTGGGCTGTTTTATAAGCATGAACGAGCGAGGCACATGAAAACACAGGGTGACAGCGAGGACCGGGAAAAACTCTCAAATGGAGCGATCACCCCTTCCCATCTTCACGAACAGTGCATCGCATCCTTTTTCAACACAGAACAACAGCGAGATTTCACCACAGACCTTCATAAGCCCAAAGGGGAACTGTTATCACAGATGTCACTGTCGGAGACCTGCTGACATATGACAGTTATATTCCAAGTATATCCCAGTTATATCTGAGGGCCAGTTACGACTGCACGTTCAGCTCAGTACATAAAACTCAGTACCTGCAAACATTCTTACTGCTGCCGTTTCTAAGGACGATGGTGACAGTGAACAGTAGACCCAAGTTCTTGTCCCGGGGATAATCTGTCATTCATAATTCTCAAAAGAAAAATTAACCAATACACCCAGGTGTAGTGGAGACTCATCTATAAATAGTGTGTTGAGCCATTAGAACACAGCTTCCGGCGTGCTAAAAGGGTAACGAGGTCAGAGAGAGACGACATTGAGTGCGGATGACAATACTGACAGGACTCTTTTTGCCCCTAGATTTGTGGTTTTCGGTTGCATATCAGTTCTCTGCAGATCATTCAGAAGCTCTTAGAAATCTCTAAGTAGGAATGGCTTCCGTGATCTGTGTGGCAATAGTGGTTCCATAAAACAGGATTCTACAGTAGCATGCTTTTAAAGGCCTGCTGGAGCAATTGCTAAAAGCTACACTGTCAAATAATCTCTATGACACGGTTTATGAAACCCACCAGGATAACAGGGGTGGGGGAACAGGTGAGTGGGTTCCTCAGATGTTTCTTATCTAACAGGAAGTGGTCCAGACAATCTCGATCCATATTCTGTGCACTAAATATCTTCCTTTCCTACTCTACAGGGGCTACCACCTCGTCCCTGTCCGTCCATGGTTGAAAATGGCCACTAGTAACAGTAATGATGTTACGCTCCAGCACATCAAGCGTTTCGTGGTAATGAGCGGTTGGGAACTAAGGAACTAGGATTGAATTTTAATTTAGGAAAGGGCCCCGACCGCCTCTCTTTCAAAGCAGCACCATTTGCTCGGTTCAATGACCACACTCCACCACCCTAGCTCTAACTCACTAACATCAGCTTGGGTGTCCCTGCCTTCCGTGAGCCAGCGCGGGTACTTAGGGCAACCATCCTCTCTCATGTGGAAGCCGCTCGACACACATGGCCTCGGTGAATTGGCAGCATCTTTCTCAGAGGCAGCATGCGGTCACGAGTGCAATGTCTGCATCTGGAATGAGATGGGATACAGAAATTTCTCTGTGGTGCTTAAACCTCCTCAAATCACTACTACAATTCCTACGAAGAGTTTGCTTTGCAAAATGTTTATGTAAGACAAATGTACAATGCATATTTTTCCCAGTAAACGATAATTAGAGGTGGCAGGGTATGCTATTAAAACACAGACATAATGAGATTTCAGAGGTTAAATATTGTTGTATCATTAGCAACTATAGGTAAGGGAGGAGCAAATGTGGGCGTAAGCAACATCTGATAAGACAGCTGACCCATTGTTTTGTTTTTAATGAAGAAATGGCATCTGTGGGAGTGACTGCTTCCAGAACTACAATGATAGCAGCTGCCGTATAGACTGTATTGCAATAGCCAGTGAGATGAGGTCTGGGCATGAAGGAAACCCAGGATTACACACTGTAAGAAGCACAGTTAGGCAAACAGAAGACAGGGGCAAAGATAATAGAATAAATGCTATTTTAAGCCCAAGGACAAGGAGTTCAGGAAAAAGTAGGAGACCAATGCTTTCTGATATATCTTAGTCATATACGTATATAAGTATTTAAATACAAATAGCTAAGATGGTAAAGAATCTTCCTGAAAGGCAGGAGACCAAGTTTCGATCCCTGGGTCAAGAAGATTCCCTGAAGAAGGGAATGGCAACCCACTCCAGTATTCTTTCCTGGAGAGTCTCCATGGACAGAGGAGCCTGGTGGGCTAAGGTCCATGGGTAGCAAAGAGTTAGACTGAGCAACTATCACACACACATGAATATAAATATAATATATACAATATGTGTGTATATATATCAGTAGAGAGAAGGTCAGAAGAAACTCAACACTAAATCTAAATATTCGAAGTTTTGTTCTTGGCTGCTTCAATTTTGTTTGCGGGTGTGTAGTTTATTTCCAAAAAGACACTGCAAGGAACAGCTGTTCATAACAGAGGAAGAGTGTGAAGAAAGGGCTGTAGGCATGAAAGACATCAGCCTGTTCAGAAAAACAAGAGTGGCTGGAGCCCACCACACACAGCTAAGAAGTGGCCAGAGCTTGCAACCAGAGCCACGTGGGGGCCGTGTGCTGGGACACCTAGCAGCCAAATGGCCTCGGGTAGCTGACTGGGGAAGACAGAAGGATCAGGTTGGCACTGCAGAGAAAGCGCCCCAGCAACACTGTAAAGGACGGCTCGATGGTTAAGCTGGACTGCCGTGAGAAGGCAGTCTGCAGAGCACGAAGCAGGGTCTAGACTGAGAAAGAGTAAGGGGCGCGGCCGCTGGGGAGACCAGCAGGACACAAGCGTGGAAAAGCCACAGTGGACCAGGGAAGGAAAAGCCCACGTGACTCATCGGCTTCTGATCTGAGTCACAGTGGCTGGTGGAGGTAAGGACCAAGGAAGGAGGAATAAGCCTTGAGAAACAGATCTGAATTCAGATTTTCACACAGTAAGTTTGAATTTCCTATGGGCAATGACCCTCAAATATAACACATTTAGTAAATCTCAAAGCCAGGATTCAACCTCAGTTCTATTGAACACAAGCCTATGGTCTTCTGATGTGCCCTGTATCTCCCTAGAAAAGCAAGTAGGAGATATCAGTGTATAAGTTATTATAAAATAGGTATGGATGTGTGGAGACAAGAGTTATTCAATATACTCATGCTGCTGCTGCTGCTAAGTTGCTTCAGTTGTGTCCAACTCTGTGCGACCCCATAGACGGCAGCCCACCAGGCTCCCCCATCCCTGGGATTCTCCAGGCAAGAACACTGGAGTGGGTTGCCATTTCCTTCTCCAATGCGTGAAAGTGAAAAGTCAAAGTGAAGTCGTTCAGTCGTGTCCAACTCTTAGCAACCTCATGGACTGCAGCCTACCAGGCTCCTCCGTCCATGGGATTCTCCAGGCAAGAGTACAATATATTCATAAGGACAGGGTGTTATCTACTAACTCATATTTTTGCTTTTAAGAGACTTTCTCTCACATTGTAGAAATAACTGCCTTTGAGGTAATGCGTTCACAAACAACGTGCAGTCAAGGCAGATTAATTGAAAATGTCAGACTTGTGTTGAAATGCTGTCCTCTCTTTCCTCTGGTACAGAGCTAAGTGCAAGAAGCTAGGACAGAAACTCCTAAGGGTCATATGGATGGAAATGAGACTAATAAGAAAAAGATGAAAACGGAAGGATTCGCCAGATGCAAGCATTTCTTCATTTCGTCTTCTAGCAGAATTTTACTCTTAATACCCTCTCATTTTCAAGCAAGGGGATTTTATCTTTTTTAAAATGATCTGTTGTAATTCAAAGTTTCTTATCGCTTCAAAGATAAGAAGTAATGAAAACATAAGCCTTCAACATTGGAGATTTAGGTGAGATTCAAAGATTTAAATGAGGATACAGACTTCACCATTAAAGAGATGTTAGTTATAATTTTAAGAAGCAAAATAGACTGAAAGATTGATGATAGCACTTAGACACACAAGCCTGCAGACTGCGTGCCTGAGCACGATCATAGAGCAGGTAATAACAGCTCTCATTACACACTGTTTATTTAATTTAACATTATTCTGGCAGAGATGTTTCCCCTGCTGGATAGAGTTCATCTTTTTTTTTTTTTGTAATGCCCAAATGTACAAGAATATGTTTGTCATAACAGGAGGCTAAAAATGCAAATTCAGAAAGTCACCAAGTCATTCCAGCTCAGTACACTGTGGTTTGACGTTTTCTGCATCTATCCCCTTCTTTCAAAAGAGGTAAGAAAGAAGTCATCCCTCCCAGCTCAGGAAGGACCCTGGGAAGGAAATTCACCATTGAAGACACCAAAACTCCCCATTACTTATCCTTCTAATTGCTTTCTTTTTCTCTTTCCACTGCTAACACACACTCACGCACACACACACACAACCAAATGTTCAAGAATAATAATCTTTTCTTTCCCTTTCACTGTCTAAAGTTTCTTGTGTTTAAGACTAAAGCAATCTCTGGATAGAACTGTATAGAACAAGATGTGCCAATAATAATGATTTCACATAGAAACAGTTATTCTTGAATACTCAGCTGACAAAAGCAACAGTTGGTCTTGGAAAGACCACACGGCAAACATGTCCACTTGATTTTCTGCTTATGTTGCTTTCATCTTCACGCAAAGATAGGTCTTAAAAACATTATCATGCTACTTAAATATAGATATTCAAAATATAATCAAGAATCCATTTTTCATTAAGATAACATAATGTAAACTTATTGAGGCGGCCAGCTTTTATGAGGCACTTTAAAAATTAAAATGGTCATGATTCCCTGGTATCTCAGTGGTAAAGAATCCAACTACCTACACAGGGGACATGGGTTCAGTTCCTGGGCCAGGAAGATTCCCCGCGCCTCGGAGCAACTAAGCGTGTGCACTGCAACTATGGATCCTGAGCTCGAGAGCCCAGGAGACACGACTCCTGAGGCCACGAGCCGCAGCAGCTGGCGCCTGTGCACCCCAGGGCCTGAGCTCGGTGACAAGGGAAGCCCCCGTGGTGAGCAGCCCACGCGGGGCAACCAAGAGGAGCCTCCGTGTGCTGAAACTAGAGGAAAAGCCCGAGCGGCGACTAAAGCCCAGTGCAGCCAAAATGAAATAAATAAAATATTTTTAAAAACCCAAAACAGTCAAGAAAGGACTTAAGTCATCCTCTGGGATGCTGGCATTATCCCCAGTATGAATGTGGGAGATACTAGTTTCGGAAGGACAAGCCTTGCGTACGTTATAAGGCCGTCCAGTGTTCGCTCATTTCTTGCTACGAAATGAAAGTGCAAGCGTTACTCACTCAGTCGTGTCCACCTCTTTGTGACCCTGTGGACTGTAGCCCGCCAGGCTCCTCTGTCCACGGAACTCTCCAGGCAAGAATACTAGAGTGGGTTGCCATTTCCTTCTCCAGTGGATCTTCCCAAGCCAGGGATCAAACACGGCTGTCCTGCACTGCTGGAAGACTCCTTATACACTGAACTACCAGGAAGCCCTCCAGTACGAATATGGAAGTAATAATAAGAGTCGTTGAGCTGGAAATATTGCTCTGTGATTAACACTTCTAAGCATGGTGCTAACAGATTGATAGTGCTCACAAAACTCTGGGAATTAAGAGAATAAGCTGTTCTAATCTATGTTCAGTCATCAATAATGTTATCTAAAACCTTTTCATGAAAGACATCTTGAGGGATCAAGGATTCACCGTCCTTGCTTTGGTGACTTGAAATGATGACATCATACCCCAGGTGCCACTCAGGAAGTGAGTTATCGTAACTGTAGAACCAGAGTTTAGGAAAAAGACACCAGCAAAGCATGGGAGGTAATCAGGACAGCCTCGAGGAAGTGTAGACTACCCAGAAAAGGCTCCTACTTGGATCTTGATTCAACACTACAACTTTTCTTGATGCTCAAAATGTTGTGAATAATCGCTTATATTTGGAGATGAGATAGTTACTGTTGCTGTTCAGTCACGAAGCCATGTCGGACTCTTTGTGACCCTGTGGACTGCAACACACTAGGTTTCCCTGTCCTCCACCATCTCCTGGAATTTGCTCAAACTCATGTCCACTTGAGTCCATGATGCCGTCCAACCATCTCATCCTCTATCACCCCCTTCTCCTCCTGCCCTCAATCTTTCCCAGAGTCTTTCCCAATGAGTCAGCTCTTTGCATCAGGTGGCCAAAGTATCGGAGCTTCAGCATCAGTCCTTCCAATGAATATTCATGGTTGATTTCCTTTAGGATTGACTAGTTTGATCTCCTTTCAGTCCAAGGGACTTTTAAGAGTCTTCTCCAGCACCACAACTAGAAAGCATCAATTCTCTGGTGCTCAGCCTTCTTGATGGTCCAACTGAGGCCGTAGTTGAGACAGTAATAGATGAGACAGTAATAGTTTTTAATTCTCCATTATTTTCTGAAAATTCCTAGTCAAAGATGCATGCATCTACCTTTTCTTCAGTGCCTTTATCCTCTTGACTTCACGATGCCCTCTGAGACCATTGTTCTTACAGTCAACACAGAACCGAAACTTCCACTTGCTTTTGACTTTTCCTCTGTCCCATCCTTTGTGTTTTGCCAGACTTTAGGTTATGTCAACACTGGCATCTCTGAGTTAGAACAGGAGTTGGCAAACCTTTTCTGGAATAGCTCCAGATAGCAGTTTAGTCTTTGTGGGCCGTGCAGTCTCTGTCATAACATTCAACTCTGCTGTTGCAGCACGAAAGGAGCCACGGACAATACGTAAATGCGTGAATGCGGCTGCGTCCCAATAAAACTTTATTTACAAAAACAGCAACGGGCAGACTAGATGTGGTCCGAGTGACCGCACTTAGCCAACAGCTGAGCTAGCACGTGCATTTTGTTTCTCACACCTGCTGTTATTCCCTAAATAAACTCTCACTAATTTATACCTGTATCACTCTGCTCTTTTATCTCCTTCTATGTCTTGTCTCTTCCCAGCCAGAGTTCCCTGTGTTGTCCCAGGGATCTTCGTTAAGCTTCCCTGTGTTGTAACAGGGATCTTGTTTAAGTGTAACTCACTCATCCTGTTCTCTATTGAGAAAAGCCTTCTGGGAGCCTCAGTTATTTATAAAACAAAGTTTTCTAGTCTTTGCAGAATAAAGCACCAACATGGTTTCATGCCTTACCCTGATACTCGAGGGTGACACTCGTCCTTCAAACAGCCCTGCCCCTTCTTGCAACTATTACTTTCCTTATATTTTCTCTTCTGCTTGAACAGTCCTCTTCCTATTTTCACCTGTCCGAGTCCTATTTGTTGTTTTTTTGTGTGTTTTTTTTGGTCTATTTTCTTTTTTATTTTTTAAGTTACTAAAGTGAGATAACACATTTACAGGATACTTGGAAACATAGAATAGAGTCACATATAGTTCCACTATATATTACAATTATTCTCTTAAGTAGATAAATTAAGATTTGTAGGTGAAGTTTCAATATCAAATTCTCAAAAATTAATAGGATGGATAGATAGCAAGATAGTATAGATGTGAAAAGCACTGTGAGCCAATTCAATACAATTAAAATGTACACAATTTTCATACAGCAGCAGGATACAAACTCTATTCCAGTTCCCATAGACTATAAACCATGAGATACTGGAACATGTCTAGGGATATTAAAAAAAAAAAAAATTCAAAGCCCTGTTTGCAATTCAAGGTTTTCACTCCCTTACCAACTGTTGGTGACTTACCCCTGTAGATAATGATGAATTATCTACAGGAAAGAGCTAAAATTATCTGTATAGAAGGGACCACCATGGGGGGAAAATGGGATTAAAAGTGAGCCAAGGGCAGAATTTTGGAAATTAGGTAAACCTAGGGAACAAGAGGGGATTAGTGCGAAAGACACAGAAGGGCACTGGGGAAGACAGAGGCAGACTCGGGAAGCATTTAATGAGGAGTTAGCATATACGTAAACCACTGTGCCTGATACTCGTTATCAACTCACTGAACAAATGGATCATAACGTAACTAAAGTAAAACATTCTCATATTATGAATCCAACTTTATTTTTCTCTGGTGTAAGCAACAATGTGAATGGAAGTCTATTTGTTTAATAAATATTTGAATACTTGCTTAGTTACTGCCATGTGTCAGACACTGCAGAGTCATCTGTGTAGCTGACAGCTCTTAGTAATCTGTTATCCTGGAAATAACCCCTGAAGATGGGCTTTCCCTCCGCTGCCTGAAGTTATCGTAACAATGGGAACATTTTTACCACAGGATTGACTCACGCTGAAGAATTCAGGGGTGCGAAGATTGACAGGCCTGTCCTGTGGGAAAGTGAAGCGTATTAGTTGAGAAAATGACCCAGGAGATGGTAATCTCTGTATGCTAATCTTTTGGTTTTGGATGCTACAGGGCAGAATTAGAGAACATATATACATACAGCGTGTACGCAGTATTATTCGTGAAGTATAACAAGACAGCATCGTCTAGATCTCAGGGAAAAACCCCAGCTCCATGGCTTTTTCAGATTAAATGCTTCAGGAAATGAAAAAGACTGATTTGCAAATGAAGATCGTTGATTTATCTTGGAGACATGTCCATGGCTCAATTTCTCTTGGGTTACACGATGCACAGTGCCAGCAATGAAGGATACATTGGACCTGAGACTCATTCCATAACAGAGGAAAGCTCTTCTAAGTGAAGGAGAGACACTGAACCCACAGAGGCAAACCAAGATCTAATGCGAGTAGAGAGAAATGAGTCGTAGTAAAACTGAGAGCAAAGAGCTTAATAGATGAAAATGGGTCTGTATTTCTCCTTGGCAGCCATGTTTATCTTCTCTTTGGATTCTTTTCAAGCTGGAGTTTGATTACAAAATGATATCACTAAGGACAGAGGCCTCAGCTCTCTAAAAGTCTAAGTAAAATAGATGTATATGTTAAGTCCTTAACCCAGTTACCTCAACCATCACTGGAAGAAAAGAACCACATCATTACTTCTGTGGAAATCTATTCATTTTAGCTAAGAAAGGCCCTCTCTTCAGGCTGGAGACAAGCACAAATGTTGGTTTACTGTAGGAGCAGACAGACGCTGGGCATTACAATCTCAAGAGTGTGACAAAGACAAACATTATTTCAAAGAGTGAAGACGGTCGGGTGAGCAGTGTAGGCCACGGATCATGGTTGAAGGCATGGCCAGCCGAAGGGTCAGCATCTCCTCAGATTCAGAAGATGGCTACCATGGAAGACTACGGGCTCAACGTGGTAAATCTGATACTCAGAGGAAAGATGAGTTGTCAGACGGGTAAATCTGATCTAAAGCTGGACAGTCATGAAACACGCTAGTAACTTTTCTGTTAATGATGAACTTGTTCACATCAAGTCAGCTGACGTGAAGGAGCTGCCGCTGATAAGCTATATGTACTTAAATGAATAAATCACTTTGCTTCCCCAAATCACAATATTCTTCCTGTCTTACAGATGGCCACCATCTTACTTTGTGGTCTCATGGCCCTTCCTTGGTGTGTGTGGTGGAGAAAGAACTCTCTCCATCTTACAAGGTGAGTCCTATTGGATTAAGACTCTATCCTTATGACCTCTCTTAACCTTAGCTACCCCTAAGGATGCTATCTCCAAATATAGTCACTGTAGGGGTCACAGCTTCAATATATGGTTTGGAGGGGGACACAAGTCAGTCCACTGAACCACTGAGCCCCAGGGATCCACTCAACTCGCTCCTGTCTGTGAGCATTCCCAGTTCTGCCGTATCTGAGGCAGAGAGATGCCAAAAAAATCAGACAGCAGAATGTGTTCACAGACAAAAGTATGCAAAATCGGTGATTCTCCATGTATTACTAGATCTATGAGTCAATTTCCCTTTGCAGAAAAAAAAATTGGAAAAAAAATTAAAAATCAACCTTTTCAGAGCGCAGGAAAACACCCAAAGGCAACCAAGAGCTTGAGAAGTATTTGTTCATGAAAAAGGATTGCTGCATTGTGAACACACACACACACACACACACACACACACACACACACACACACACACACTGAGCTTTTGGGATTCATGCCTAGGGGATTTCTCTAGCCCCCAAGTTCCAGAAGCAAAATTCTACTGGCCAGAGGTGGTGAACTTAGTTTTGGGTCAGTGGTAAAGTGAACAAAATTTTAATGAGGAGATTTTGGAAGCAGGAGAACCATAGAAAGGCTGATATAATCCACTCTCTGGCTGACTGCATGTGGGAGACAAGAGAATCTGGCAAAAATCAAAGGCCTGGGGAGACTCGTAAACTCTGAAAGTGTTCCTCAACCCCCACACGCAGCTTGGGGGGCAGAAGGCGGAAGCCTTAGTGACTTGAGGAGTTTCTGAACAGCCTCTGCTCAAGGCTAACCAGGAGAGCGCGTAGGCACAGGGGACACTCTGGAGAGGCGAGCACAAAGAACAAAGACTGAGCAGCGTGGACCTCAGCGCTCGCACACCACCGGGAAGACCGGTGCTTCGCTTCGAATCCACGCACGCGAATAGCCCACTAAAACGTAAAAACTGTACCTCTCAGAGGAAAAGATAAAGCCCAGACTCATTGTAACGCCTTATCTAAAATACTCACTTTTAAAGCGAAAAGGCCTCAGCCCTACACTTGGAGAGAACGTGGAGAAAGGGAAGCTTGGTGCATGGTCGGCGGGGATGGAAACCGACGCAGCCACTATGGAAACCAGCACGGAGGTGCCTCAAGAAATTCAAAACAGGGCTTACCATACAACCCCGCGATCCCAATGCTGGGTATATGTTCAAAGGAAATAAAACCAAGATATTAGAAACATATAAGCATTCTCAAATTCATTACAGCAGTATTCACAACAGCCAAGACATAGAACCACCTAAGTTCACATCAACAGAATAAAAAACACGAGATATGTGCGTCTACTATATATCCATGTATATAAGTATTTGTAAATCTATCTATATCCATATCCATATATATAGTAAATCATGTATATCTGTATATATATGGATATTTGTGTATCTATATCTGTATGTGTATGTAGTTGTGTGCTCAGTTGCTCAGTTGCGTCTGACTCTTTTCGACCCCATGGACTATAGCCCGCAAGGCTCCTTGATCCGTGGAAATTCCCAGGCAAGAATACTGGAGCAGGTTGCCATTTCCTCCTCCAGACTTTCCCGACGCAGGGATCGAACCCGTGTGTCTTGCATCTCCTGCCCTGACAGGCAGATTCTTCACCACTGTGTGTGTATACACACAAACACATACATAAAGGAAAAAGACAAAGGGAACCCTGTCATCTGCAACCACATGGCGGGCCTGGAGGGCATTATGGTAGTGAAATGAGCCAGGCAGAGGAAGACAAATTCTGCACGGCATCGTGTATATGTGAAGTCTAAATAAAAATCAGACTCGTAGGAACAGAGTAGAAAAGTGATTGCCAGGGCTGGCCAGTGGGGAAAGCAGTGAGAGGTTGGTAAAAGAGTACAAACTTTCGGCTATAAAATGGGTAAGACCTGAGGAGCTATGATCAAACACGGGGACTCTGGCTACCACCATCATACTGTGTAACAGAAATACACCAGCAGAGTGGCACTTAAGTTGTTCTCACACACACACACACACACACACACAAACGCAAAGTGAAACTTATGCCTAACAGCCCAGATGTTGGATACAGCAAAGACTTCTATGGAGCTGTTATGAATATGCTCAAAGCATTAAACAAAAATACACCAAGAATGAATAAACACACAGAAACTCTCAAGGGAGAGATGAAAACTATGAAAAAGAATAGGATCAAGTGGAAATTCTGGAACTTAAGAATTAACTGAATAGGCTATCTGGCATATTTGAGATGGCATAAGAAAAAATTCATGAATTGGGAAAATAGACCAGTAGAAATTATCCAGGCTGAAGAAGAGAAATAAAAATTTAAAGAAAACTGCACAGGCCACAGAAGTCCATGAGACAGCGTCACGTGCCCTAACACATATCTAATCCAGAGTGGCAGAAGCAGAAGAAAAGAGAAGGGAAAGAAAAATAAAGAAATGGTGACTAGGAAATCTTCCAAAATTTCATGAAAAGTACCATCCTTCAAGGCTCTCCTGGCAGCTCAATGGTAAAGAATCCACCTCCAGTGCAGGAGAAACTGGTTTGATCCCTGGGTTGGGAAGATCCCCTGGAGAAGGAAATGGCAGCCCATCCCAGCATTCTTGCCTGGAGAATCCCATGGACAGAGGAGCCTGCCTGGGGGGCTCAAAGTCCTTGGGGTCGCAAAGAGTTAGACACAACTTGGCAACTAAACAACAACGAAATTATCCTTCAAATCCAAGAAACTTAACAAACCCAACCAGGAAAGCACAAAACACACAAAGACACATTCTGATCAAACTGCTAAGAGACAAAGTCTTGAGAGCAATAAGGAAAAGCCACGTGTTATGGGAGAAAACAGCAGGATTTATGGGTGGATGATTCTAAATTTAAATACGGATGAATTTCACTGTATAAAATGGAAGTAGACTGAAGTGCACAGGTACTAATATAGTTAGCGTGTATGTACACACGGCTTCTCTGATAGCTCAGCTGGAAAACAATCTGTCTGCAATGCAGGAGACTCTGGTTAGATTCCTGGGTTGGGAAGATCCCCTGGAGAAGGGATAGGCTACCCTCTCCAGGATTCTGGCCTGGAGAAGTCCATGGACTATATAGTCCATGGGGTCGCAAAGAACTGGACATGACCGAGCGACTTTCACTTTCACACACGGGTGTATTTGCATGAATGTGTGTGTTTGTGCGTTTTCATGACTTTTCATTTCTTCCATGAAGCAACATTTTCTCCCACTTCACCATCTCTGGACTTTTGCTTAAGCATACTGATGAAAAAATGGCTTAGAAATTATTTTCTTGCCTACAACCTAAGTAGCTCAAGATCAGTGTGGCAGGGGAGACTTGAGAGCTACGAGTTAGCATTCATGACTGCCTGCTAAATGCTTTGGTCACATCATGAGAGAGTATGGTACATATTTCCATCTGAGGAAGAAAGGCACAGCTACATGGTATACTTCCTCTGGGAGCAGCAGCGAAGAAACACAGCCAGGATATCTGCAATTACTGTTCATTTTGAAGGATACCTCAAAATACTTCCCCGGTAGCTCAGCTGGTAAAGAATCCGCCCGCAGTGTGGGAGACCTGGGTTCGACCCCTGGGTTGGGAAGATCCCCTGGAGAAGGGAACGGCTACCCACTCCGGTATTCTGGCCTGGAGAATTCCATGGACGGCATAGTCCCTGGGGTGGCAAAGAGTCGGACACGACTGAGCGACTCTCACTTTCCCTTGCAGGATACTTGTAACCACTATTCGTGGTCATGAAGGCCCTGTTGATGGTGGTGAGGACACTGGCAGGGACGTGGGCAGTGGGGATAGTGGCAGCAGCGGAAGCTCGGGGATGGTGGGAGCGTGACTGGGGAAGGAGAGCAGGCCAACGCGTAAATGCAGCAGCCGCGTGCCCTCTCTTCCCTGGAGCCCTTTGCCCGTTCGTCACCACCGCTTGCCTTTAGGTTGAGTAGACCAGCCACTCTGCTGCCTTTTCATGGCATACGTGAAAAGGTGAGTCCAGCTGGCACCCCGTGGTATCTCCGCCCTCCACCTCCTGCACGGACGTCTGTTCTGCCATGTGCGGCTCTCTTGGTAACCCAACTCTTGGGCTCTGTGTGCAGCAAGAGGGCTTTGGAAGGGAAACAGTAACTGGCCATGCTGTTTCTCAGCCCTTAAGCTCCTCAGTGGAAAATGCCGCATGGACACGCTCCACCGTGGGCTTGCGCCGGGTTACTGGGTATTTTGTTCTCTAGGCTGAACAATGCTGTTTTGGTTTGGGCACTGGGTTGCCTAGAGAAGAAAGGGAAACGTCTGTTGTTGCTTGCTAAACATCAACCAGGTAACCAGCCAAACCACAGGAGCTAATCCCAAACTGCAGAGTTAACGTCTCACGGAAGAAGCCCTGTGGTTGGCGTTCCTCTTGAACGCGGCCTCCCGAGTCTCCGTGCTCTCCCACCTAACGCTCCTGTGTGCACGTCAACAGGGACAGCCTGGTTCCAGATCTGGAGCTATCGCAGTCTAGGCACTTTATCTGAATTTTCTTTCGAAGGAGGGAGAGCCCCCAGCTGCATACTTCTGTCCCCAGTGCTAAGTTAGACGGGGGCCAGAGCATGCTTTCCAAAGGCCTATTTTATAAGTTGGTTTGCCTCTTCTGTGTTACTCTCATCTCATCTTAAAAGCAGTATTCATTCATACATGTATTCTTCCAATAAACCTTTTAAAATACTTTCTAGAGACACTTCTAGGGGACTTCCCGGGGGTCCAGTGGCTAAGACTCTGCTCTCCCAGTGCAGGGGCCTGGGTTCGATCCCTGGTCGGGGAACTGGATCCCATACGCTGCAACTACAAGGTTGGGCGTGCCACCACCAGAAGTAACCTACAGTTCAGTGTAGGTAGACCCTGTCCATCAGACACCCAGAAGCAAACAGAACCTTCAAACAAGGTGCCTGAGAAGAGTCTCATGAAGACACTACTTACAAAGGATTCAGAGGAACCAAGAAGGCATGATAAGCACCCATAGCCAGGTAGGTCACAGATCCCTTATCACTGACAAGGCTGAAGAACAGGGCTGGACATGCATTACACACGGGGAGACTCATAGGAAGAGAGCGATAGAGTAAGAGCTACCTCCTTGGGCTGAGAATCGAAGCCTCCGAAACCTCGAGGCCAGCAGAAAAGGAGCTGGAAAACGAACTGTCTCGTTCTCATCCGACCCTCCCACCTGCTGCCAGCCCCACTCACTGGCTGAAGCCAACTGGAAGCCAGAGGCAGGGGAGTTTGGTTGACACGGTCGATAAAACTAAGTCTCCTAAGGAAAAGGCAGGCACAGGAAAAACACAGAGAGAGTCTGGAGAGACCAAGAGAAGATGTCTAGAATGTTATCTGTATCTAGAATACAGTCATATCTGACGATGAAAGCTGCTTTAGAAAAGGACTGAAAAGGTATATAATCGAATTAATTGATCCACCTCTCTATGCCGGGTCATAATTTTTTTTTTATTAGAAGAAAACAGATGCCAAGCCATAGCCATGAGTTTGTAAATTCAGAAATAGTAAGAAAGATGAATAGTGGGTCCTATTTTTTCAGAATAATTATTGCCCTATAATATGACTCGTTGCAATTGTTTTTTTTTTTCAATCTCTATGCACACTTCAATTTTAATTTGATTAGACAAATACTATATCCATATTGAAGAGTGTGGAAAGAGAAAGGAAGGGAGAATTAGCCAGGAGGTCAAGATAAGAAGGAGCAGAGAGGGGAAAGAGGAGATTCAGAGGCAAAAGGGCAACGAGAGGGAAATATTCTGTAGAAATCTTAAACAACCCTAAACAAAGCACGAGGAGTCATCGTCTGCCAAGAAATCCACAGTTCAGGCAAATAGCAAGCCCTGTTCATCCCCTTCACTCCCTCTGCCTCTTCTTTTCACATTGCTCTGCCTTTGAGTTCTCTCCTCTTGCTCTACCCAGTATCATCAAGCCGCATGCTCCAAACACCATCGCTGTTTATAACCACTGTATCTATAAATATATAAATCTAACAGGATTTAGCCTTTATTTTTCCCCAAGTTTAAGTCACATATGGCCAGGAAATTATGTGACATCTCTGTTTGGATTTCAGACACAGACCTCAAACTCAATGTGTTCAACATCCTGTAACTATCTCTACAGGGCTTCCCTGGAGGCTCAGTTGGTAGAGAACCTGCCTGTCGTGCAGGAGACCTGGGTTTGATCCCGGATCAGGAAGATCTCCCGGAGAAGGGAATGACAGCCCACTCCAGTATCCGTGCCTGGAGAATTCCACAGACAGGGGAACTTGGCAGGTAACAATCCATGGTGTTGCAGAGAGTCAGATACGACTGAGAGGCTAGCCCTTTGACCACTCCCTGTAAGCGAACCTTCCCTGTGCATCCACCGTAGACACTCAGCATCGGCCTTGGATCGTCTCCACTCTCATTTCCACGCCTCTCCAGATGCAGTCAAGCGCCAATTCCTTGGGTTCCTACAGGCTGTCTGAATGACCCCAGGCTTCCTCCTTCCTCCCAGCATCTGTAAACACTGCTCACGCTTCCTTCATCCTTTCTGTGCTTTCCTGAGCTTGTACCCCATCAGACGGACTCCAGCCCAAAACTCCAGAGTGCGGCCTAAACCTTCCATAACCTTGAGTCTGATTTTGATGACTCACTCATGTCATCTTAATACCATGTCTTAAAACCCTCTAATTAAAGCATTTTCACACTATATTGTAATTACATTATGCTATATTGTTTCGTATATGCCTCATTTACTAGATTAAATCTCCAGGAGGGACAAAGTTATATTTATTCTGTTCTCGCTAGCATCCCGAGTCTCTAACATCATGTCTGGGTCAGAGTAGACCTACAGATATTCCTTGAGTGAAAGGATGCTTCAGTTGCTTTTTTTGTTTGTTTTTCTTTAGTTTCTTTTATTATACCACTTAGTTATTATATCCAGACTTCAGTTGTGTCCAACTCTTTGCGACCCTATCTCTGTCCATGAGATTCTCCAGGCAAGAGTACTAGAGTGGGTTGCCGTGCCCTCCTCCAGGGAATCTTCCTAACCTAGGGATCAAACCCACATCTCCTGCATTGCAGGCGGATTCTTTACCGCTGAGCTACTGGGGAAGCCTATATTAGACTTAGAATCCTAAAATTAATGTAAAAAGTGTTTCCATAATTTTTTAGATACAAAATTTCTTTCTACATCCCTTTCTACATGAAAATTGAGCATTAATGCTGGCATATTAGGTTAAACTGACTCAGAGCCGTGTTTCTCTGCCCACGGGTAAGTCTCAGGCATGAAAGTCCACGTGCTACAGTTGTGCTTATCAAAGCAGACCCTTTTCAGGCACCGGTTTCTATTTCACCAGGTGCAACCCCAAAACTTGACGACGAGGGGGCTGAAAGGGTGCCACGCTGATCATCGGGCGTGTACTTCCCTTTGCTAGTGGGGGAGGTACCTCCCCTGACATCTCTCACTTACATTTTGCACTATCCAGGGTGCAAACACAGTTACAAATCTGACCTCTTGGAGAGCAAAACCTATCTAAACGAAATACGATTTGAACTTGGACTGCAGTGCTCTTGGGCACCTGGACTAATGAGCTCATTCTCAGAAATCTACTCTGGAATAAAACACAGCTGAACCACATACTGGTTAACAAGCTGGAACTTGGGTTACCTCTGACTATTGATTCATTCCTTGGCATCATCACCCTAAGAATCTTTGCCTCTCTTTAACCTTAGCTGAAGCCACAAACATTGTCTGATCTTGCTGACATCTGGGCTACGCTCGGAATGATGAACGTAAAGCTCTGGCAGGTGATAAAGTCACAATATTCATGACCTGAGACCAGCTCAAGGGCTAGCCATGGATAAACTTGATGACCTGCTGACCGCAGGGCCAGTTTGCAGCCTGCATGTCTGACACCGATTGCTATCCCTAAGGAATCTCAAGCTGCCTGTTCAGTTGAAGAGGGTACAAAAGCACATTTGGGTCTGTAATACACACCAAAGGAGCTGCTTGAGGATTTTGGTTGGCTGGTTTGGATTTTTGATAATGGTTGTAGAGTAAGCAAAATGGGCTTTAATCTCTCTTATATTTGCCTTATGACAGTATCTTTTTAAAATTTACTTTTTTACCGGAGGAAAATTGCTTTACAATGTTGTGTTGGTTTCTGCCGCACAACCATGCAAATCACCCATAATTATACATCTATCCCCTCCCTCTTAGGCTCCTTTCCTTCCCCCCACCCCACCCCTCTAGCTCAGCACAGGGCACCTGGCTGGATGAACAGAGAAAGTAGCATCGACACACATACACACCCATGTGCAAAACAGATGGCTGGTGAGAAGCTGCTGTGAAGCACAGGGGACGCGGCCTGACAGTATCTTCTTAACGAGGTGTATTATAAATTAGTCAATATCTATTGGGTACCTATGGAGGAAAGCACAAGAACACGCTGTTTTATAAGGAATTATAAACTATTCTCTCAATCTCTTGGCCTCAGTTTTTGTTCATTATCTGTTCACATCTGGTCAAAATTTAGGTAGAAGCAATTGATACTTGAGAGTAACAATCCAAGACAGTGGTCCCAATCTCCCGCCCACTCAGAGGCCATCAGAATCATCCAGGGGTGCTTCACAGACTCGTTGATTTTATTTCTGGAGTATAATTCCTTTAAATGTCATGGTAGTTTCTGCTGGACAATGGGGTGAATCAGCTAAACGTCTACATATATCCCCTCCCTCTTGGATTTCCCCTCCAACCCCCAACCCCATCCGTCTAGGTCATCCCAGAGCACCGAGCTGAGCTCATTCTTGACCCCTCAACCATAAAGTACCAGGTTCAGCACATCTGAATGAGGAGTGAGGTTCAGAAATCTCAGTTTAAAAGCCCTGCTGAAAATCCAACATAAGGGGTAGGTCCATCGTCTACACTCTAGATCCGGAAGCCTCTGTATCCAATCAGATAATAGGAAGCATTTCCTGCTGTTCTGGGTTTCCGGATCCTACAGAAGTGCCCTCTTATAGCTTGCATTTATATATGTGTGTGTGTATGTACATATATACACACACATGTAATATTTATATATATGTAATACTGGGGCTCCCCAGGTCACACTAGTGGTGAAGAATCCACCGCCAATGGAGGAGTTGTAAGACGTGGGTTTGACCCCTGGGTCAGGAAGGTCCCCTGGAGGAGGGCACTGCATCCCACGCCAGTCCTCTTGTCTGGAGAATCCCACGGACAGAGGAGCCTGGCGGGCTGCAGTCTATAGCATCGCACAGTCAGACATGACTGAAAAGACTCTGCAAGAGCACATATGTAATATTAATATATTCTGTATATAACAGCACATATCTTTACCTACATATATCTGTGTAGAGACAGGTATCTCTATGTATTTGCCCACCTCACTATTCAATACCATGTATTAATAATTCCTCCTATGACAAGTCCTTCACTGGCTTAGCGTCACAAAGGAGTGTGTCTGTCCTGGAGAGCTGTCTGATTTGTAAGCAGCACATGCTACATAATGCTTCTCTTTGCTGCTTTATCTGAAAAAGTGATAAATTTAAGCTCAGGGGCAATACTTCATGGGGGGGGTGCTATATATTTCCCATTGCTATTCATTAACTGACTCTTTAATTTTGATGAGTCTATTGTATGTGTGCTTTTAATTATATGCCTTTTACATCTTCTTTGGAAACAGAAGTGACACTAATTACAAATGCAAGAAATATGGGTAGAGGTGATTCAGCCAGCGTGAGAGAACCATGGGGAGAGAGCCAATTCAGTCATCGCCTTGCCAGACTAAACTGATTTGCTATTTCGATAGTATCTGGAAACTAGAAAAAAATGGAAGAATTGTGTAACTCGGCTTGTACCAAGTTAGAGGACAAAAATCTGAGCCCCCAATCTACACGACTCTGGCATGCCCAGGGCCTTTGGAAAAACTGCAGTGTCCTTCACAAGCACCGATGGTTATTTTCCACCTCTGACTCTGGACCACTGTCCCGGGCTTCTGGGTCAATAGCCATTTCAGCACTATTGACCCAACTGTCTCTTTCTTTGGCTGCTTCCTGACACTTTTGCTTTCCGAAGCACCGGGGACACGAGGTTGTCCCACAGAACAGGAAATTAGTAAGACTTTAGTCTGCCATAAAGAAATCACAGTGTCAAAAAGAGAGGAAGTGTAGGATTTCTCCCCAAGCCAGCTCACAGGAAGTCTCCTCCTGGGCCCCTCTCTCACTTCCCCTGGCTCGGCCGTGACATCACGACAGTACCGCCACCTGCCCTGCAGGTATCTCTCACATGAATCTCAGACCCGATTCCAATGATCAATGTACAACAGCATCAGCTAAGATACGAACTGTTTCAATGAAAGCTTTCCTTTTCCATTAATAAACAAAATAATTACTATCAAATTCAGAAGCATCTCTAATTTTATTCAGTGACTCAGTAGATACTTGTCCATGGGCAACAGGGGGACATCTTCCAGGGAAGATATTTTTCTTACTGGAATATTCTGAGCCACATGTGGAGCCTTACAAAGGAAAAGGTCAGATTATACCTCCAAATGTTATTTGATAACTGGTTATAGTGATTGTTTCTCATGATGTACTCTGCATAGAAGTTAAATAAGCAGGGTGACAATATACAGCCTTGATGTACTCCTTTTCCTATTTGGAACCAGTCTGTTGTTCCATGTCCAGTTCTAACTGTTGCTTCCTGGCCTGCATATAGGTTTCTCAAGAGGCAGATCAGGTGCTCTGATATTCCCATCTCTTTCAGAATTTTCCAGTTTATTGTGATTCCACACAATCAAAGGCTTTGGCATAGTCCATAAAGCAGAAATAGATGTTTTTCTGGAACTTTCTTGCTTTTTCCATGATCCAGCAGATGTTGGCAATTTGATCTCTCATTCCTCTGTCTTTTCTAAAACCAGCTTGAACATCTGGAAGTTCACAGTTCATGTACTGCTGAAGCCTGGCTTGGAGAATTTTGAGCATTACTTTACTAGTGTGTGAGATGAGTGCAATTGTGCGGTAGTTTGAACATTCTTTGGCATTGCCTTTCTTTGGGATTGGAATGAAAACTGACCTTTTCCAGTCCTGTGGCCACTGCTGAGTTTTCCAAATTTGCTGGCATATTGAGTGCAGCACTTTCACAGCATCATCTTTCAGGATTTGAAATAGCTCCACTGGAATTCCATCACCTCCACTAGCTTTGTTTGTAGTGATGCTTTCTAAGGCCCACTTGACTTCACATTCCAGGATGTCTGGCTCTAGGTGAGTGATCACACCATCGTGATTATCTTGGTCATGAAGATCTTTTTTGTATACTTCTTCTGTGTATTCTTGCCAACTCTTCTTAATATCTTCTGCTTCTGTTAGGTCCAGACCATTTCTGTCCTTTATCGAGCCTATCTTTGCATGAAATGTTCCCTTGGTATCTCTAATTTTCTTGACAAGATCTCTAGTCTTTCGCATTCTCTTGTTTTCCTCTATTTCTTTGCAGTGATCACTGAGGGAGGCTTTCTTATCTCTTCTTGCTATTCTTTGCAACTCTGCATTCAGATGCTTATATCTTTCCTTTTCTCCTTTGCTTTTCACTTCTCTTCTTTTGGCAGCTATTTGTAAGGCCTCCCCAGACAGCCATTTTGCTTTTTTGCATTTCTTTTCCATGGGGATGGTCTTGATCCCTGTCTCCTGTAACTTATATGCAGAGTACATCATGAGAAACGCTGGGCTGGATGAAGCACAAGCTGGAATCATGATTGCCAGGGGACATATCAATAACCTCAGAGGTGCAGATGACACCACCCTTGTGGCAGAAAGTGAAGAGGAACTAAAAGACCTCTTAATGAAAGTGAAAGTGGAGAGTGAAAAAGTTGGCTTAAAGCTCAACATTCAGAAAACAAAGATCATGGCATCTGGTCCCATCACTTCATGGGAAATAGATGGGGAAACAGTGGAAACAGTGTCAGACTTTATTTTGGGGGGCTCCAAAATCACTGCAGATGGTGACTGCAGCCATGAAATTAAAAGACGTTTACTCCTTGGAAGAAAAGTTATGACCAACCTAGATAGTATATTCAAAAGCAGAGACATTACTTTGCTGACTAAGGTCCATCTAGTCAAGGCTATGGTTTTTCCTGTGGTCATGTATGGATGTGAGAGTTGGACTGTGAAGAAAGCTGAGTGCCGAAGAATTGATGCTTTTGAACTATGGTGTTGGAGAAGACTCCTGAGAGTCCCTAGGACTGCAAGGAGATCCAACCAGTCCATTCTGAAGCAGATCACCCCTGGATGTTCTTTGGAAGGAATGATGCTAAAGCTGGAACTCCAGTACTTTGGCCACCTCATGTGAAGAGTTGACTCATTGGAAAAGACTCTGAAGCTGGGAGGGATTGGGGGCAGGAGGAGAAGGGGATGACCCAGGATGAGAGTGGACTCC
This sequence comes from Capra hircus, assembly GCF_001704415.2. Classification (NCBI taxonomy): domain Eukaryota; kingdom Metazoa; phylum Chordata; class Mammalia; order Artiodactyla; family Bovidae; genus Capra; species Capra hircus. Next base: position 58,632,410 of record NC_030826.1, on the reverse strand, counting down.
GGGAGTTGGTGATGGACAGGGAGGCCTGGCGTGCTGTAATTCATGGGGTCGCAAAGAGTCGGACATGACTGAGCAACTGAACTGAACTGAACTGACAGTGATTGTATGTGCAACTATGGGGGTTTAAAGATGTAGGCTTTAAAAACAGAGTTTGAAACAGCTCTTTGCATAAGGTCCTTGAGAAATTATAGAAACACTCAAGTGGCTACACTGAAGCGTGGCTACACTGAAATACCAGTGAGCTGAGAGGGAGGCTTTCTACTTTCTCCTGCTGGGAGATGCTAAGGCTGTAGGTAAATTTGGATGTGTGGGTATAGCCTGTACTCCAGCAATGCCTTGACCTCCAGGATGGTCTTGCTCAGTGGTTACGATGTATCAGAGAAGCTGATACATCAGAAGTATCAGCACTTCTGGCAGGTAGTTCCTCTGAAGTGGCTTTGAACCTTAAACAACCTCAAGAGAAAGTGCCTAAGTGTCTGCAGGCACAGAGGCCACGTCAATGGAGGGAGCCCGGCGGCAGCTCAGCAAGCCCTGGGTGGGGGGCTGCACACACTAGAAGCATCCGGGTCAGGAGGGGAGGGGAGGGCAGGGTGACTGACTTGCAGTGGCTCACAGCATTCATGACCCAGTGAGAGCACCGCTAAACGTTCCTGGAAAGAGTTAGAATGTATTGGATATTTGGACAGTGCTTTGCTGGGGACCACAGCTCGCATCCTCTGTAGGAGGGCATACATGATTTTTATGTAAATATGACCCAACTTACACCCCGAGGCTGGTGTGGTCTGAAGAAATATGGTTTGTACTGACTTTGGCAAAGTCTTAGCCATTGTTTTTTCTTTTTTTTTTTTTTAAGTTAGTCATAGATAAGGCAGCAGGAGATGGTTAATGTGGAGTGTAGTCAGACCTGGCTGAAAGTTATGTCTTAAGAGTGCTGACTAAGGACTTCTTACCACTCTATAAAGGACTCCGCAATAATCTCTTCTACTTCTGGGTTTTCAGAAGCTGTGTTACTGATTGGGACTAACTAAGTGTACCATGTGTATATGTGGGTGTTTGCTATAGTGGCATAGTTACCTAATTTGCTGATGACATAAATGTGAACAGGGCCCTCAACACTGTAACTGACATAAAGATTTAATACAGGCTCATCAGTTTTGGAATGATAAATCAAAACCGAAAAAAGGAAACCACGTGGAGATAAACCCCCAAATAGTTTTTCTGTTATTCAATTACACAACCACAACATGATGGAAAGAGTGCTATAGAGGGAGCCTGGTTTCCAGCCCTTGCCTTGCCATGAAGTTAGGTCAATTTAGGCAAGTTAGATCTTGAAAGAGAATGTAAACCCCCATTTTAATATAACTAGGTTTGAAATAGGTCATCTCTAAACTCTTTTGAGACTTAATTATGGGTGTGAAGGTTGTCTGGTTTTGTTTATTGGAGGAAAAGCTTTCGGTTTAAACCCAGCTGATGTTACTCCAAGGTCTACTGTTTAGCCGCTATGTAAATATCAACAACCTACTTGAATTCTCTGAGCCTCAGTCTTCTCATCTGTAGGATGGAATTCAGAAATATTTTCTAGAGTTTGAGGAAGTATAAACTAAGATAATGCCTATGGAGCACCAGAAGAGAATCTAACACGGAGCACAAAATAATATACATAAGCCCATTCTCTTCTCTCGTTTTCTTACTTCATGGTCTAGTTGAAAGAAAGAAAGAAGGAAGGAAGGGAAGAACATTTCCTTTCCTTCAGGGAGAATTTTCTTTGTTCAGAAATTTAAATGAGCCAACAATATAATATTGACTGACCCAACCCTAACATTCTTATTGTTTATACCACGTAAGAAGAGTCCTCTGCTGATTTTTACACCCAGGAATGATGTCTCCAAATCAGATGGTCATGCTCCAAGCTGAACCACAGCCAATCAGAACTTACTAAAAGGAACTTCCGATACAGAGGAAAGAGTTGTGGGAAAGCGGGACATACAAAGAAAAACAGTGTATCATGGAAGACGGACGGGCTGCAGAGGAAGACTGAAAAATGAGCCCAGTTCTTTGCAGCATGCGGTAACCCATGACACTGGCTAGGGAGTCGTCTGCTTTTGTGCTCCCTTTGAGAGCCAGTTTAGAACCAAGTAATAGATCTGACAGGAGGGCAGATGTCCACTCCACATGAGCTGAGTATCACCTCAGTGCTCTGAGTCTACTGTTGAAAGGACTGCCTTGGGACTCAGTGAACTCCCTACCACTGGAGGCTTCAAGGAGATACAAGTGACCTTCAAATCAACACGGCAGGAAAGACTCTTGCGCTGGGGTAGAGGGTGAACTGCAAGGTATTCAGATTTTCGTGTAACTCGGAGACGCTGTAATTCCAAGAAGGAAGTGGGTTGACAAGGATTATCTTCTGCAAACCAGTTTCATCAGAACGGCTGTGTTGTGACCTGAAACGCGAAGGCGTCTTTCACAAACAATAAGACAGCCTTCTTCCCAGCACAAGAATTTCCCCAGAGGAATTCTCCACCGTTGGCACCTTTTGAAATAGTGCTTAGGCAACATCCAGGGGCCTGGGGCAAATATTTCCAGACCCCATCTGCTCTGCTTCCTCCTCGTCACCCTTTGCCAACACGCTGTACTTGGCTTTATTGATTAGTTCGAATCACTGTGGATTTATCCAGGTTTCAAGCTCCTTGAGCCTCCCTCTCCCCCTCTTACTTTACCGAGTGCTTGTGGGTACACTCATTTAAATATAGCTTTTGGCTCTGGCTTCGACCACAGACATTGAGTTGTTTTTTATTGCCGTGCCTTTAGGAACCATAGAGGAAGGTGGAGAGGGCTGAGAATCAGGGCGCGAGACACACGCTGTGAGAACTCCGCTTCTGTCCTCATAGTTAAAGCGAGAAGCATCAGGGACACGGAAAGGTCATGGCCTGGACCATGGTCTCTTCCCCTTCTCAGAGACTGACTTCTCTGCGCTCTCACTGCCCATCTCAGGGCTTCCCCTAATGGATATTACTCGAAAAAGCCCTGTTTTCGGGAAACTTGGTGCAGCAGCCAGTCTTCCAGGCTAGCCCCTCGGCAGCCTCACCTCCTGCTGCGCACCCCCTTTTCCCTCCCCCTTCCTTTGGTGAGGGCGGGGCCGAGGGACTTGCTTCTGAGGGACAGAAGGTGCCAGAAGCAGCGGGAGTGTTATCTCTGCAAGTATGTTACAGAAGCCTGCTGTGTCAGTACACCCCTCTCCCCGCCAGCTCTGACGAACCGAGCTGCCAGGACCACACGGCATAGAACTGAGGTCAGGGTCCATTTAAAAAGCCAGCAAGGAGCTGAGGCTCTCCCTCTAGCAACCGATGAGGGACTGATTCCACCTAACAAACTGTGAGCGTGGAAGTGGATCTCTCCCCAGTTTAGCTTTGAGACAAGACCCCAGTTTCAACCAATGCCTTGATTCCAGCCCATGACCAACCCTGAAGCACAGAACCCAGCTGGCCAGGTCTGGATCCCTGACCCACAGCAACTGTGAGATCATAAGTGTGTGTCACTCTAAACGACTTAAGTTTTGGGGTAATAAGTGATACAGAAACCGCTGTTGTTTAGTTGCTCAGTCATCCTGACTCTTTGCGACCCCGTGGACTGCAGCCCACCAGGCTCCTCGGTCCATGGGATTCTCCAGGCAAGGATACTGGAATGGGTTGCCATTTCCTTCTCCAGAGGATCTTCTCCACCCAGGGATCAAACCCTTGTCTCCCTGCATTGGCCAGCTAATTCTTTACTACAGAACCTTCAGGGAAGTCCAATAAGCTATACAGAAATAGATACGTAATATACATTTGCTGTAATACATAAAGACTCAAGCCTTGAATACAAATAATGTATGTCGAAATTATTCATGTTGCTAAATAATTTGCTCTAGGGTTCCTTCTAACCAAACACCTTTTGAGAAATTAAGCATCGTGTATCTTTGACTATTAGGAATGATTTGAGTTTAAAAAAAAAAAATACTTTAATATTAAAAACTAACCAGAAAGCACAACAGAGCGTCTTTATAATTCCATGTGAATCATGGAATTTAACTAGAGACACAGAGCAGGAGGTACATGTTAGGAGACTTATTGCTGGGAAGGATTTAACTAGAGACAGGATTTAACTAGAGACACAGAGCAGGAGGTACATGTTAGGAGACTTATTGCTGGGAAGTAGCAGACGTGTTTGTGGGGCTGGTGAGGCAAGGCTGAAATTCACAGAGCGGGCCCTGAGGAAACACAGGCTGGACCCACAGGTACAAATGAAGCTGTCATCCAGGCAGAATTTTTTATTCCTCTGGGCCATCTCAGTTCTGCCCTCACAGTCATGGAACTGATAGAATCATCCAGGCAGAATTTTTTATTCCTCTGGGCCATCTCAGTTCTGCCCTCACAGTCATGGAACTGATAGAATCAGGCCCACCCAGCCTATCCGGGGTTAATCCCTCTTACCTAAAGTCAGCTATCTGTAGACTTTATCACGTCTAGCAAGGATCTTCATAGCAACACCTAGATTTGTCTGCAGCTGAGTAATGGCAGACTATTCTAACGCTGACTGTCTCATTATGAAATTCAAAGTTACCGCCAATCATTTAAATTGAAGGAAAATGCAGAAATGTGACTCACATAGGCTGACGTGTTCATACCATTCTTCTATGAAAATTAAACCAATCTTTTGTTTTCATCTTAATGGAGAAGCTCATATAGTTGAAAAGTTAATAGAGCCAGGTCTACAGTTAACTGTAAAATGTGCTTCTCCAACACAAAACGTATTTTATTATCATCAGAACGCTTAGAGCCACACTTGAATAACTTCACTTATATAAACTGTTCGAATATTTAACTTAATTACTTTCTAAATATTCAGCTGCTTACATAGTAGAAAATGTTAAATAAATATTACACACGTGTTTTATATCATTCTTATTGTTAAAAAGAAGGAAAGCATGATTTAAAATATGCCAAATGGTCAAAAGCATTAATATATTTTCCTTTGACTTGTTTATGGGATCTTCAAACTTGTTCTTTGTTATCCAACGATTGAGCCATCTTAGGGGAAAATGGTATGAGGATTCTTTCCCATTTTCCCAGTTACTGCTGATACTAATACTGGAAACAAGAAGTGACTTGGGACAGTATGCCATAAACTGTGGCTAAATTACCTATTATCACCAAAAATTAATTCATATACTCCTTCATTTTACAAACATTAAATGCCAGGAAGGAGTTTAGGCATTGGCAATAGAAAGATTCTTCCCTTTATTTTAACCTGAACATAAACAAAGAAGCAAGTAAACAAGAGTTGCGTGGACACAGTACAAATTGTGCTGGAGAAGACTCTTGAGAGTCTTCCCTTGGACTGCAAGGAGCTCAAACCAGCCCATCCTAAAGGAAATCAACCCTGAATGTTCACTGGAAGGACTAATGCAAAAGCTGAAACTCCGATATTTTGGCCATCTGATGCGAAGAGCCGACTCATTAGAAAAGACCCTGATGCTGGCAAAGATTGAAGGCAAAAGAAGGGGGCAGTATGAAATGGTTATATAGCATCACTGACTCAGTGGACGTGAATCTGAGCAAACTCTGGGAGATAGTGAAGGATGCAGGAACCTGGCGTGCTGCAGTTTACAGGGTGGCAAAGAGCTGGACACGACTTGGCAACTGAACAATCACAGCAAATGAAAATGATTAGAGAGGTAACGAGAAGACTCCATTTCTAGCAAGATAAATGAACCTGATTTGCCTGGATCCTTGTTCTTACAAGCGTACGTCTTCAAATATCCCACGGGAACATATTTTACCAGGCGTTTTCACTTCCTGGGAGTAGCTGCCACCCAGGAGTGGCTGGCAAGCCCAGAAGGGAAACCTGAGCCATCAGGAATGAAGGGCAAAAAAAATGGTGAGCGCCTCGGTAAACAGCCTGCCCGTCCTGCAAGCTTGAAAAGATGTTCGGTTAAAATCGACATCTGCCTGCCGGCGCTGCAATCTCTGGAGGTGGCTCCCTCCCAAAATGAGTGGACTCTCTGTTCAACAGCCTTGAGAAGACAGAGAGTCCTGGCAACTATGTTACATCAAGTACAATGCGCAGCTGGGGAGCCATTCAGATACCCGGCACTGGGGGCACGTTGAGATACTCTTGCTATTAAGGAGACCTTGGTTCAGTGTTGAATTCATAAAGACTTTATCAGCGAGATTACCACTGTGCTCAGCTCCGCAGCGTGGCGTGTGGTTGCCGCACTGTGTGGATGGGGGTGGGTCATACTCGTATGCCTCCATCCCTCTGCTCCCCCCCCTGCTCCTTCTTTATTCTCCGTCTCAAACTCATGATAAAAAGGCTAGTTTATGAGACACAATGCAGTCTACTGATAGCGAGCTATCTGTGGGTTCTTTGAGAAATCTGAGGCTGAAATTTTGTCACTTTAAGTAAAACATGGATATAAATAAATACAAATAAAGAAAAGAAAGGGTTTGTTGGACAGCAGGAGAAAATCTGAAACAAGTGGGGAAACACCTACGTTCTTACAATCAAATCTGAGCCCTTAAAAAAGAGTAAGTCTGCAGCTCAGTGACCCACTGGCACAGATCCCTCCTGGAAAACGGATCCCTGTCTGTTTCGTTCACTGCTCCATAGGTTGTGCCCAGCACCAAACACAGATAGGGCTAATATCGGGTAAATTAACGAGACGTTTTCAGGCGAATGTAGTAACAAGCACGTTCCTATGAGCTCCTGCTTTTCAGGATGACAGCTGCCAAGAGCTGATCAACTGAGGGGTGTGAATTTTGCAGGGGGGAAGGGGCCAACACTCACCTATCCAAGTCATAATGTCTTAGACCAATAGGACTGCCTTTGCAATAAATGCATTATTTTCAAGGGCATACCGAAGAAACCATCATTGCCCTCTACTTCCACAGCTCCTAGAGGAGTCAGAGAACCTGTCATTTAATTGCAGTCTTGCTGCTCGTCTCTGGTATCCTTAGGCAGGTTTGGACCTCAGTTTCCTCATTTAACTAATTGAGAAGTTTGGACAAATGATTCTTTGTAGCTGAAGGTCACAACAACCTCAAAGATCTCTAGAGTCAAGTGGCAAACACAGGGAAAAAAATATATCAAGTGAAACTTTCCTCACTTCACAGTCTTTTTCTGCAGGCTGGCTACCTCCACCTGCCTCAACATTACTTTGCATTTCAAGAACACATAATTTTTAAGTGATGAAGCCAGACATATTTTTAATATAAACAAAAACAACCCCGGTGGATTCAACATCTTTGGTGGCTAAGCCAGAGTGTAGATAAAACACAAACAGGTCAGCAAGAGAGTCCAGCCACCAACAAAAATATAAGCGAAAGTATGAAGACCATCCTAGTTTATCCTCTTGTTCGGAGTGAAAATGGAGATTAAAATGGAGTGTAAAAAATAAAAAAAAGAACCCTGACACAGAGATCACAGTCTAGAAACATATCCAGGGTTTGGTGTTGACTTGGCATTTGCTACTGTTTTCCATATAATTGCCACCCAAGTGAGGGTGTCTCAAAATAATGGAAACTCTAATAAAATCTGAGAGCGAAATTCTCCCAGACAGGTTCTACCGACAAATCCCCCATAGTCATCCTTTTGTCTCTAGAAATGGCGTGAAAGCCACCCAGAGTGGGGCAGGAAAACTGTACAGACTCCTGTTCATTGTGGGCACTTAAAACCTCACCACCAAATGTAGGCTTTGACTCTCTGCCCAGCGCAGCTTTGAAAGTTTTGCCATGAAGTCCTAATTGCTAAGTAAATGCTCACTCCATATTTCTCCATAAAGGGGAGAAAGATCTTGAAAAACAGAGATGAGAAAGTGGGAGAAAACATATGCCACTTTGTTAGGGAAAATATGCATCCCAGTTGTATTCTTAGGTTGAAAATTATTACTCTTGCCCATAAAATGGATAATTTCTTTATTTAAAAAAAGGTAGCTTTTGTGTTTCTAGGGCTTTGGGTAAAAAATGCGACCCCCCCTCCCCTCCTATTATACAGTCTGTTCTCCCCGAAGCCCACCCTGCACTTTATGAATGAGATGCCTTTCCTGTCAGTGGTATTTGCCGCTTTCTTGTCAGTGGTATTTGCAGAGAGGCTGTATCCAGAATCCCCTGACGTTTCACAAGCTGTGACAGCTTTACTTCTGATTGGAAGCAAGTTTTGTTTCCGGCCGAAAGTGCTGATTCCAGGTTCTCTGAGACTCTGTTAGACTCCTGATGGACACAGGGAAACTGAGTATCTAGGTATTTTCTTGAGGGGCTGATGGTATCTTGGGAGGCAAGCTAACTAACAGGTAAGTGGGCCCCAAACTGTGTACAATAGGAACATACATGCAGTAAGTGTTCTATCCATGGTGAACTTAATATAGGAAACACCATGTCTGGAAATCAGCCCTGAATATTCACTGGAAGGACTGATGCTGAAGCTCCAATACTTTGGCCACCTGATGCGAAGAGCCAGCTCCTTGGAAAAGACCCTGCTGCTGGGAAAGACTGAGGGCAGGAGGAGAAGGGGGCATCAGAAGATGAGACTGTTGGATGGCATCATCAACTCAATGGACGTGAGTCTGAGCGAACTCTGGGAGATGGTAAAGGACAGGAAAGCCAGGCGTGCTGCAGCCCACGGGGTCACCGAGAGTCGGACACAGCTTAGAGAGTGAGCAACAACAACGTAAGCAACAAAATAATGAGAAACAAGTCATTTGGGGTCTGAGTTGTTCTCTGGGTTTTACACCCTGATGCTTTCACTTGTCCCAGGGTTTCAGAAATCTCATCACCATGACTGTTTGGACCATGGCCTCCTTCTCTGCTGTGGAAGCTGACCTGTGCACTGCAGAATGCCTCACAGCATCTGTGGCCTCCGCCAGGGGATGTCAGCAGCAGCCTTCCTGGCACATCTGGGACCAACAGTGTCTCTTGTGCTGCTCGGTCAGGTCGAAGTCTTTGTGACCCCATGAACTGCAGCACGCCAGGCTCCTCCGTCCACGGGATTCTCCAGGCAGGGATACTGGAGTGGGTTGCCATTTCCTCCTCCAGGGGTTCTTCCCAAACCCAGGAATTGAACCCACGTCTCCTGCATTGGCAGGTAGATTCTTTACAGCTGAACCACCAGAGAGCCCCAGAATGGCTCTGGATGTAGTCAGATGTCCCCTGGTAGAGGAGACCAAGTGCACCCCTAGCAGAGAATCATTGATTATTGAGTACTCTGACTATGTACATTAATGGATTATTGAGGAAATTTAAAAAATGTATCTTTTCTTTCTGTAGAGGATGGATGGATGCAAATAATGATGCTTCTCCTGAATAGCTCATCTCTGAATCCAGATGATATACGTGATTTCAGCACTGATGGGCCATTTCCTGAAGGTAGCTCCAAGGTCTGCTGTTAACGCAGCAGCAGTGGGGTGGGCAAGGGGGCAGTTTCCCTGAGTGGCCCCAAGGATGTACAGTGCCCAAGTGACTGGCTGGCTGTAAGGACCTGCTCGCGAGTCACCTTGCCAATATTGTCTGGCGGGCTCAGTGCGCCAGCAAGAAGGTGGAGTTATGGTCACAGACAGAGCCGGGCTAGGTGGGGGGCCTTCCGTTCTTACTCAGAAACTCAGTAAGAGTCTCTGAGAAAGACCTGGGCCTGAGAGAAAACCACGCAGCTAGGTCACACAGAAGCAGGCTAGTGATGCTGTGGACCCCAGGTGGGGAGCCGGGAGAAAGGCCCCCATCACTCATGACTTAGATCTTGAATCATCCTGAAATGGAGAAAACAGCAATCCACATACAATCTATAAAAAATAGTCATAGAAGTCTAAGTTCCTTCTCAGAAGAGGGGGAAAAAAAAAAAAGAAATAAGACATTCTCTGGAGAAAACATGATCTTTTCTCCATGTTTGAGTTGTCAGTTTTGACAAGAATGATACAAGCTAATTAAATTTCTGTTAATTTATTTTGTCTGATTCAGTGACTGCCTGTCACACAAATCCCTCAATAGGTAAGATTTCTCTCTCTGCTATAAACTTCCTTCTCTTTCTCTGCAATGCCATTAGGTAAACGGACCAAAAGTGGACCTGCTATACTCAAATAAACACTGGAAGCACTTAAACTTGATCCGCCCTCAACAGTTCAGCTCCCCATGTCTTCTTTGGAGAGGACCTAAGTCTTCCCAGCTTATAAATCTCCAGTTGGGACCATTACCCTTTAAGAAGTAAAAGCCTTCATGCAGATAAAATACGAAGATGAAGTTAAGAAACTGATGGTGGATAAAGCAGAGGGACACACCACATTCCAGCTGGCCTTGAAATTCCCAAGAAATATGATCGCACATCGTTTCTCTGAACTGAAATTTGAGAATGACATTCTCAAATCACCTCAATCCTAGTTATTTAGAATGATGAAAATCTTTTTTTTTTTTTTTTTTTTTGTCTTGTCAAGTTGTTGTTTAGTCGCTAAGTCAAGTCTGACTCTCTGCGACCCCATGGTCTCTAGCCCACCAGGCTCCTGTGTCCATGGGATTCTCCAGGCAACAATACTGGAGTGGGTTGCCATTCCCTTCTCCAGGGGATCTCCCTGACCCAGGGATTGAACCCGACCTCCTGAATTGTCAAGTGGATTCTTTACTGCTGAGCCACCAAAAAGCCGCTCCTGTCAAGAGTGACACAGTAAAGTCACATTATCATGCATGAGCAGAGCTTGGTGTCTGAACAGACATCAACATACTTGAAAGGGACGATTATCCCATCATCTTCGGCACCGTTTTCACTGAAAGCTCAGTTCTTCCTCATCTTTTGAGATTTAGCCCAAACGTCACCTTCAGGCAGACTCTGCTCTCTGCCTTCCCCTGTCACGGTGACATTAAAAGAGCTTGGTTTTTCTCGCACTACAGGGCAATGTCTTGTGTGTCTGTTAGCTAGCCACAGTCCCTTTAGAGCAGAGCCTCAAATCACTCACTTAATGGATAGGATGGGGGCAGGCGGAAGGAACGAGATGGGTGGGGAGGGAGAGGGAAGGGAGAGAAAGGGGCTTTTTTAACAATTAGGCCAATGGTCCATCCCTCAGACAAGAGCAAGTCCCAGCTGACCTTCCTGTGGCCCCCCAGGGCTCCCCCATGACTCTGTGTGTGTCCATTATCATTATACAAAAGATTCCTCTGTGCATATTCCCAAGACTCTCTCCAGTTTCTGATATCCAGAACCAACATTTAGAATCTCGACAGTTTTCTCAGTTGTCAGTTCTACCACTGTTCTCTTGCAAATCCAGAGCAGAAGAGTATTCATTATACATTATGTTGAGATGACAATCTTACAGTAATAACTAGTCCATTGAGTATCTGTTTGTCCCAAGCTCTTTCCTACATAAACTGCCCTAAGGCTCAGGAGAACCACGTGGGACAGGTGCTGTTACCATTTCCATTGTAAAGATGGGAAAACTGCAACAAAAAGAGGTAAAATAAACTGTCCCTGGTCACACAGGCTAGAAATGGCCATGTCAGTCACTCAGCCGTGCCCAACTCTCTGCCTCCCCATGGACTGCAGCCCATCAGGCTCCTCGGTCCATGGGATTCTCTAGGCAAGAATGCTATAGTGGGCAGCCGTTCCCTTCTCCAGGGGATCTTTCTGATCCAGGGATCGAACCTGGGTCTCCCGCATTGCAGGCAGATGCTTTACCACCTGAGCCACCAGGAAGCCCCAGAAAAGGCAGAGACCAGACTGAAAATCAACAGAGCCCATGCTGTGGGCTGCTCACATGACTGTTAGAAGTGACTTTGATATAACCAATCAATAAGTATTTGATTTGTGGACATTTCATAAATCAGGGCTATGTCACAACTATGGTTTAACTTAAAACAGAGTGTCAATAAACCATGCTCTCTGTGTCCCCTTTTCTGCACTCTCTCAGGAGATAGACCCTTCTGTCACACCTCACTGATCTTTGCAGACATCTGTGCTTCTCTCCTAGACTCTGAACGTCACAGGAATTTACTCATTATCACACCTTTCACAACTGTTTTTGCGGAATTAAATCATTTCTTTTAAGAGAGAGTACAAACTTTCCCTTCTCGCTGCCCACCATAAGCACAATATACATTCACAAATGCGTTTGCCTGATTCTACTAATTCCCACGTTCGGGGGTACACTGTTAACCTTCATTTTTATCACACTTATGAATCTTCTTTTTCACTTTATATGAGAGGGAGAACTGTGTGATGAGCTTCCGTGGAAGAGGTTTGGGAATGCTCTTAGAAAACCAGGTTAGGATTCCAATCAAGGGAGGCAAGCAGGGCCTGTGATGCTCACAGCATCAGCTGAATTCTTCAGACATCCTTCAGAATTTTCTTCATTTGAGATAAGGCATTTTGTAGGAACTTCATACTCAAAGAACCTTTTAACACCAGAACAGGGGTTTTGCTATGTCATCTTGCATAACGTGGTCACTGCTGCATAAAGGCATCTGTGTATTTTCATTCTTCTTGGCAGCAGAACTTGCGGACGTGACTTGACACTCATCGGCGCTCTGGCACGTTGGCCACCCCCTCTCCCCCACACCTCACTTCCCTTCTCTCTTCTCTGTGGCTGGAGTTCACACACAGAACATCGTGCCCTCTCCCTCAGTTCAAACTGAACACCCAGGGGCAGGGAATTAAAATTATAAGGTGTCTCAGATTTGCTGAGTCACCTTGGGACAGGCGTTGATTTACCAATGCCCCACCGGGGGGATTCTCAGTCAGTCCAGTTAGTGCGTCTCAGGTGAGAGGCTGGACCCTCTGGGATGCTCTCTCTAACTGGGTTCCGTTCACTTTGCAGCCCTTTAAATCTGAAGGTGGTGGTGGATACTCCTATCCAAGAGAGCTTCCCACCTGGCCTGCCAGTACAGCAGACATAAGACACTTGGGTTCGATCCCTAGGTCAGGAAGATCCCCTGGAGGAGGGCATGGGAACCGACTCCAGGATTCTTGCCTGGAGAATCCCTTGGACAGAGGAGCCTGGTGGGCTACAGTCCATGGGATCACAAAGAGTCGGACACAACTGAGCAACTGAGCATGCAGCCACACACCCCTATCCAACAATATAGTATTTCCAAGACTGCAAGAGATAAAAAGGTGCGACGTATGCAATCATTGAATAAGCGCACTGAGTTTGCTAAGGTCCTATTTGGATTGTGCTGTAGAGGAACCAGAGATCAAGCTGCCAACATCAGCTGGATCATCAAAAAAGCAAGAGAGTTCCAGAAAAACACCTACTTCTGTTTTACTGACTACACCAAAGTCTTTGACTGTGTGGATCACAACAAACTGTGGAAAGTTATTCAAGAGATGGGAATACCAGACCACCTGACCTGCCTCCTGAGAAATCTGTATGCAGGTCAGGAAGCAACAGTTAGAACTGGACATGGAACAATAGGCTGGTTCCAAACTGGGCAAGGAGTACATCAAGGCTGTATATTGTCACCCTGCTTATTTAACTTCCATGCAGAGTACATTATGTGAAATGTTGGGCTGGATGAAGCACAAGCTAGAATCAAGATTGCTGGGAGAAATATCAATAACCTTAGATATGCAGATGACACCACCCTTATGGCAGAAAGTGAAGAACTAAAGAGCCTCTTGACAAAAGTGAAAGAGGAGAGTGAAAAAGTTGGCTTAAAACTCAACATTTAGAAAACTAACATCTTGGCATCGGGTCCCATCACTTCATGGCAAATAGATGGGGAAACAACAGAAACAGTGAGAGACTTTGTTTTGGGGGCTCCAAACTCACTGCAGATGGTGACTGCAGCCATGAAATTAAAAGATGCTTGCTCCTTGGAAGAAAAATTATGACCAATCTAGACAGCATATTAAAAAGCAGAGACATTACTTTACCAACAAAGGTCCGTCTAGTCAAGGCTATGGTTTTTCCAGCGGTCACGTATGGATGTGAGAGTTGGACCGTAAAGCAAGCTGAGTGCCAAAGAATCGATGCTTTTGAACTGTGGTATTGGAGAAGACTCTTGAGAGTCCCTTGGACTGCAAGGAGATCCAACCAGTCCATCCTAAAGGAGATCAGTCCTGAAAATTCATTGGAAGGACTGATGCTGAAGCTGAAACTCCAATATTTTGGCCACCTGATGCAAAGAACCAACTCACTGGAAAAGACCCTGATGCCAGGAAAGATTGAAGGTAGGAGGAGAAGGGGATGACAGAGAATGAGATGGTTGGATGTCATCACTGACTTGATGGACATGAGTTTGAGGAAACTCTGGGAGTTGGTGATGGACAGGGAGGTCTGGCGTGCTGCAGTCCGTGGGGTCGCAGAGTCAGACACGAATGAGTGACTGAACTGAGAGCCGCCATTTGACCAAGCCCAGCCTAGGGGAGAAGACCACATGGGCACATGAAGGTGGGTAGGAAACGCAGGGCAGAATGCCAGCCTTCTATGACTACTTGGGAACCTCAGAGGTGGGAGGTGGAGGGGAGTCCAGTGTCTTCCACAGTGGACTTTTAAAGTAAAGATCTATTACTCTACGAAATAAACTTCCAGAAGAACATGAGTGGTAACAGCTTTCCCTGTAGCCAAGCTACTTTCCAGGAGCAGAAAGTATGTGGGGAAAAGGGTGGCTCAGACGGTGAGCTCTGAAACATGAGGAGGCTCCGGGCAGGGTTTAGAAGGAAGATTTCCCTGCTTTAGTCACTGGGCGATCCAAATTCGGGGAAATGAATATTACATTACACGTATAATCTTCATTTCCTCTCCGACCTCGGGTGGACCCCAGTGCTCTTACTATAGCTGCCTGGGGGGAGGTTAATGTCCATTCCAGACCAGAAAGACCAGCCTCTAGCATGGAATATGTTGGCGTTGCTCAACCATGCGGTGATTTCTGCAGTCTGATGGGAGAGGAAAAATGACCCAGTCTCCTTGGAGAGTCTGCAAAGATGAGCCAGACCTGGGTCCCTGGTCTGGGCATATAATGATCATATCCCGGGTTCATCGTCTACTGATCCCTCCCACCCCCATGGCTGTAAATGTTCAGTAAATTAGCCTCCAATGTGATTAGTCACTTCATAAGTGGCCTTTTTGGGGGAAATTTGCCAGGACAACTGTTGAGTGATGTCTCAATTTATGGCCCAAGGGGGACACGGCATTGCTGGTAATGCCATTAAGCAGAGAAAGACGAGTGCAAATGTACCATTTTCCCCTTTCGCTGGTAACTTTAAAATGTTTTTAAATATCGCTGGCCCCATCGTCACGGCATTACTCCTGCCCAAGAAGGAAGAGATGGGGGCTCCGGAGGAAAAGAGGAGAACCCTTAAGTGGGGCTCCTCGGATTTCTTCACTTTTACTGCATAAAGTACTTTTCTTCCCTCCCTCTTGCATGGAAAAAAAAAAAAAAAACTTTCTGCTCTCAAAACTTGGATTGTGCAGTAAAGACTGCAAAGATGTAATAAAGATTTAATAAAATTCCTACAGCGGCTGATGGGAGGAAATGACCACAGGGCCCAGTCGTGGAGACGTGTCCCTGGGTCCCTGTTCACTGCAGACAAGGACCTGAAGTCCACGGGGCGCTCCAGGGTCCAGATCCAGGAGGTCCAGGGAGCTCTCACAAGATGGAACTGTGAGGAGCACCTTCTGTGCTTCTGTTTGAAACCGTCCTCTCCCTTGGCTTCTCGGCTCTTCACCGATAGGACAGAAACAAATGGGCCTAGGACCCTGAAGTGGGGCCTACAAACAGTCTGGCTGCTCGTCCAGTCCCATCCTAAGGTTATGGATTTGGTCACAGGTGAAAACAGGCTCCCTATTTCCTCTCGGGGCAAAAATAAAATAAAAGAGTAGTTTGCCAGAGCATCCTCAGATTAATTGGAGGAGACCCCACCCTGTCTAGACGTGCTAGCCCAGAGCCCTCCTGTTCCCCGTCAGCCCTGCCTCTCGGATCACGGAGGTCACTGACTCCCCGGGGGCGGCAGGCATCGTGGGTGTGGGAGGGCCTCGTCCCATTGACCTGCGGGGATCCCAGCACCGCCTCTCAGACAGCAGAGCATCGCTGCCGGCCTCCATTCCCTCCCTCAGGCTGCTTTCACTTCCTCCAGTAAAGCCCACCGGTTCTGCTGAGTTCATCTGCCACACTGACACGGCAAGGTGCAAAGGATGCGTCATCACAGATGCGGGTGCAAAGCATCCCCTTTCCCATCTAATACTAAGAATTATATTATACGCACATGTGACTTACATATATGAAGCAGCCACACACGCCCCCACTTTCGTAACATGGTCCTGAAATGAAGTGACAGCGTTAGCTGCTCAGCCATGTCCGACTCTTTGCCTCCCCATGGATCTTAGCCCACCAGGCTCCTCTGTCCAAGGAATTCTCCAGGCCGGAACACTGGACGGGGTTGCCATGCCCTTCTCCAGGAGATCTTCCAAACCCAGGGATGGAACCCAGGTCTCCCTGGGTTCATTGCAGGCAGATTCTTTACCATCTGAGCCACGAGGGAAGCCTCTTAATAAACCATCAGTTGTTAATATCAAACTTAACTAAGTATTGAAAACCATTTCTGATTATCATCTCCCAGGGGTCCCTTCTTAGAGCACATCTCTAGCAACAGGCTCTGGGCACACACAGTAAGGATGGCAGAAACTAGCAAGGCGGCTCACCCAGTTACCAGGAAGAGCAGGGAGACGTTCGCTGAGCACGACACCAAGGAGCGCAGACAGCACGTGGGCGGGACATGCACCCCAGAGACGGCCTGCAAACCCAGTTCCTCAGACCCTGCTTCCTGGTACCCACGTCTTATTCTTTCCTGGATTATTCGGAACATCTCATCTGTTTCTCACCTGACCTTCACACTCCGAAGTCGATGGGCAGGGCAGGCGTTGCAATCCTCATCTTGTGCTAAGGAGACTAACACAGAGCCCAGCGTCACACAGCTTGCCGGTGACGAAGCTGGGCCGTGAGCTTCCATCTCTGGACCCCGAGGAGGCGGATGCCCTTTTCCAAAATCCAGTCTTAGAGCCTTCTACTTGACGCTGCCCAAGCCGTCCCCAGCAGCCACACAGAAGTGAGCCAAGCACGAGTTCCTGCAGGGGCTCACGACTCCCCGGCAACGTCACACGAGATGCTGTGGTGTAGACGTGTTTGCACTCATCTGCGGGGCAAGCCCTCAGCTTTCAACTAAAGAGCTGGAATCCCAGCGATGTGTGAGAACAGCCATTTGCAGAAAAGCGGGAGATTGCCACTGCACAAAACCATCCCCATGTTTCCACCCGAGGGTCCCTGTAGAGGACCTGTGTGACCCGGAGAAAACAGGGAGGCTGTTCTCTGTCCTCCTCAGAGCAACCGTGGACACCCCTCAGGGACTCGGGCCCCACACGGAAGACTCCCCCCGGGCCCCAGTAACCCTTTCTTGTGGGAGAGGGGAAGAGTCCACGCCGGACGGCTGAGAAGGAAAAGGGTGGCTTTAAAAGTGAAAACGCTAGTCGCTCAGTTGTGTCCAACTCTTCGCGGCCCCATGGACTGTAGCCCACCAGGCTCCTCTGTCCATGGGATTCTCCAGGCCAGAATGCTGGAGTGGGTTGCTATTCCCTTCTCCAGGGGATCTTCCAGACCCAGGGATTGAACCCAGGTCTCCCGCATTTCAGGCAGACTCTTTACCGTCTGAGCCACCAGGGAAGCCCCACCGTTTCAAGTGGCTTTGATCCCTGACATTTTAAGCAGGGTACAGGGAGGTGGTTTTCTCCCACAAATGCTGACTCCTTGGACGAAACGGGGACTGGATGTCGTCAGGATTTCAGAGCTTGCGGCAGGCAGGGCTGGGCCGGGAGGTGAACTGAGGCAGTGAGCAGAGAGAAGGCTCCTGACAGGATGTGGCTCCGTGTTTATCTTTCGAGCCACCAAGGGCACGAGTTGGCCAGGTCTGGCAGAGGCTGGCGTGTGGCACTTCCCGCCTCGTGCTTCTGCCAAACCACCTCAGTCCCGACGTGGAGAACCTTCGCTGCCTTCCACAGGACCTCCCTGGAGATCAGCGGCTGGGACTCGGCACTTCCCCGCCCGGGGCAGACCGTCCAGACATGGGCCGCGAGAGGCCTGGTCTACCCGTCAGACGCCTTTCCGTCCCCCGTCACCACGATTCAGAGTCACGAACAAAAACACCCCAGGAGCTCTTTGGTTTTCCTGTGGCCCTGCAGTCCAGGAAATCGGATGTCTACCGCGAAATTACCCTGTGCTTGAGATGCAGCGTACTCTAGCTGGAAGCCTGCACGGCTGGAAATTTGGAACCTTTTCTTCAGAATCGGGGTCTATCACTAGTCCTGTGACTTTGGGCCCTTAATACAAACTACTGATTCAAGGACAGCTAACCGGGTAAAAACGGCCTTAGCTAAACGAGGCTAAACGGCCTTGTGAAAGCTTCAGAAATGGAAAATGTACAGAGACTGGACCACAAAGGAAGAGAAAACCAAGAGCAGAGTGAGGCTTTGCTGCAGCCAACGTCCTGCATATTCCTGTGTATGCTCTGAGCATCGGCTTCGTCCCCGGCTCTGTCTTGCCTCCCTGGGCTTCCTATTTCCTTTACCTCCATCTTCACGATGCTTTTTAAATGTTTCTTCTATATGCCTACATTACGTATATTTTAAAGCCGTCTTAAATCATTTTTAAAACATAAATTAAGGAAGGGAGAGAGGAAAGGTGGAAGGGAAAAAGGCTGGATGTCGTTCAACAACACCCACCACCGTCTCATCACTCAGGTCACTGAAATCTCAGCCGGTGCCGCCTCCTCTGAAGATGCTGCTTCACCCCTGGTCCTGGAATGATCATGGATGCCAAGGACAGCCGTCAAGATCTGGATCTCTCACGTGCTTGACCTCGTGATCTCCCCTGACCTCCAGTCCTGCTCCGCCAGCCACTTTACCACCAACCACCACGCCACACCACCATCTAGACTTCAAACTCCTGGGACCTTGCCATGTCTGAAACTGCAAATTCTGGCACAGCACTGATATCAGTTAGGCCTCCATATACTGCAGGTAAAGGAAGATGGTTTGAACTGTAAAGGGAACTCACTGGCTTATGAAACAGAAAAAGACTTCAGGGCTAGATGGATTCAGTGACTCAATATGGTCTTTCCAACCCAGGTTCTTTCCATATCCATCCCCTGCCTTCCTCAGTAGCATCTTCAAAGTGCAAATTATGTGTAGTTCTGGGCTTCACCCTGGGCCACTCCATTAGGAAGCAAAAGCAGGTCCTTTTCCAGAAACATCCAGAAAGATCTTCACTCTCACTGATGCAAGCTGGGTTCCATGTTCACCCTGGACTAGAAACGTGGCTCGTCGTTGGATTACTGTATGCTGATGAGCAGAGGCCTAAGACACTTATCTGCACTCCTAGGGCCAGTAGAATCAGCCTTACTATCATACACAGACTGCATGCAGGAAGTGTAGACACCAACGCAAAAGCCAAGTGACTCTGTGAGAGCAGAGGGATGGATGCTGGGCCAGGAACAACAGTGTTAGGCATTGCTTCCTGAACCTAGTCCCCCATTTTTCTGCTTCTCCGTCAATTAATCTAATCTACTAGCTCTTATCTTTATCAGGGGCCCCTAGCCTTAAGCAGCCCAAGATGGTAGCCACTCCTATGTAGCGTAATTGAAAAATAAACGGAATTTACAGTTCATTTTCTCAGTCCCGCTGGCCACATTTCAAGTGCTCAACGGCCCCATGTGGCTCGCAGCCATTGCACTGAACAACATGGACCCACACTTTCACCATTAAACCAAGGTTCACTGGACAATCTGGCTTCAGTTCCCACTATTCCCATTGTTCCTGCTCATCAGCTTCTTTCTACCCTGACTTCCACCTGAGACCCTCTGACCAGTATCTCCAACTTTTTGGTTCACCCACCTGGGGACCGTCCCTTTCTGATGAATTCACCTGTCTATACTCTTCATAAATATATATACTGCAACTGCCCAATGCCACTGGAATCAACCACACACACGGTCAGCATGGGGACCTCACAAATTTCATTTCCAATCTCATCTAGGGTCTCAGTGCTGCCAAGCAGTCTGGTTTTCTTGCCTACGGTCTCTTCTCTTTCCTTTTATCAACTTTTTCGACCTCCTCAAACATGTGCAATGATTCTAAGAAGGTGGCCTTACTTTCTTCCAGGGAGGAAGTTCAGTATGCCTTATCAACACACTGCAAATACACCTATTTTTTTTCTCCAGCCTATAATGTCAGACCTACCACCCCTGTCTGCCAAATTCCTCCTCGCTTAGCTAAATCATCACCATTGTGGTTGTTCAGTTGGTAAGTCATGTCCAACTCTTTGGCGACCCCATGGACTACAGCCCACCAGGCTCTTCTGTCCATAGGATTTCCCAGGCAGGAATAGTGCAGTGGGTTGCCATTTCCTGCTCCTGGGGATCTTCCTGACCCAGGGGTCAAACCCGCATCTCCTGCAATGCAGACGATTCTTTATGACACAGTCTTTCAGAGTGCCACTCGGCTTCTTTTCCTCCCCTCAACCCTCCAGTGTTTGAAGCCACCAAGATCCTAAGTCCACTTCTCAATGCGTTCCCTCACCCTATGCTTTGATTTTGTCTAAACACATGAACCCGCGGGTCTGTGTTTCAGCTCAGGCCTCCTCCTGGACTTTGGACCTGTTCACGCAACTGCCTACAGGTGCAGCTCCACAGGCCAGCAGACTCTAGAGAGCTAACCTGACCCTGTCCTCCACTGTCCACATGCCAGGTCCCTCACGCTGGCTCTCTTCCTACTCAAGCCGGGAACCCAGGCACTATCTTGACATCCTCTCACAACACTCTGGCCATGTTACCACCTAAAGAGCTCTCAGATGTGCTAAACTGGGGCCAGCGTCCACCGTCATCCCCCTGCCCATGCTATGGGGCCAGCGTCCACCGTCATCCCCCTGCCCATGCTACCATCATCTGTAACCGACATTACTGCATCTTCGGGTCTGACTCCTTCTCCAATCCATTTACCAAGCACAGGCAGAATGAACTTTTTAAGGACTATCTCCTAACTAAAATTCTTTGTCTGCTTCTCTTTGGAGAAACTCTAAGATGGAAAAAGACTTACACGGCTCTCCATCATCGGGATAGCGCTCATTCCTGTGACCTTTAATTTTCCCGACATAGTACAGATCCCACCGTAACTTATGGGAAAAGCACCGCACGGAAGCTAAGAGTTTGGATTCTGGTCCCCGAGATGTGGGCTCAAATCCTAGCTCTATTTTCATTGGTTTCTTCCCTTATAAAATGCTGTTAATCATAGTACTAACACTAAAAGGTTAATTTGAAGATGAGCTGAAGTAACAGTATAATTCCTGGCATGTAATATATGTTTAGTAAATATTTTGCAAATGAAAGAATAAACTATAGTTTTTTAAAAATAAGGTATCTTCATAACAATGTATTAGAGTTTAGACCTCGTCTGCATTAAGTGTGAAGAGGCTTGGTACCAATGTATGAAAAGAATACATACTGGCCAAGCTTCAGAAGGAGGTATATTTGGGCTATAGAATACTTTTTTTATCTTACAACAGATAAATACCACTTACTGAAAGGCATAGAAAAAATATCTAATTAATAACACTAAGGTAAATCCAGCATATACTGTAATAAAGCACTAATAATACTGTCAGCAAAGCATAACTCTTTCACGGTACTTTCTTCTTAATGGGGAAAGAAGACGGAAGAAAATAGGAAAATGAAGATATAAAATGTCAAGAAATGATAAGTGCTCTGAAGATAAAGTTTAAGGAGAAACACACGAAGGAGGTTGAGTAGTGGGTGAGTAGGGCGCCGTTGTGGTGGGTGGTTAAGGAAAGCCCGCCCGAGTCCAGGGCTGCAGGGACGGAGCAGGTGACCCCAGGAGCCACTCCAGGCAGGAGGCACAGCGTGCGCTGAGCCTCGAAGCTGGAGGGGGCTTTGTCCGGGCGGAGAACCTCAAGGAAATGTATGCAGCTGCACAGAAGCGAGCAGGGGAGCCGACAGGGGCAGGCGGGAGACAGATGACGTAGGACCTTGTAGGTCAGAGCGGAGACGGGCGCCACTCTAATCCAAGAGGGAGCCGCAGAGCTCTGTAACCAGGCTGGTGGAGACCACCATCGCCTGCAGCCTCCTGCCGCCCCCAGTGCCTGTTTCCCGGTGTGTAGCTGCAACACAGACGCATGGCAGTGAGACAATTTCAACAGAGCTGCCTGGTCTCGGCAGTGATGACAGAGAGGAGTCCGTACGGGGACAGTCAGAGTCTACTCTCGGATTAGCTACCATGCAACCTGGACCCCAAACGGATGGGCTGACTCCGTGCGTCACTTGGCACACAGTATCGTGACCACATGTTATCAACCACCTTCCTCTGAAACTGCATCTTCTCCAAAGAGGAACAGTAACAGGCAGATCTGCCATAGTTTGCTTCCCCCAATAAGGGGGCTCACAACTTTCACTTTTTCTATCAGCATCATTACTTTGCGGCACTTAATACTGCATTTTCCTCTTTGAACACAAGGTGCTGTTGAGATGAATGTATAAAGGTTTAGTACAGAAATTGTGAATCTCATCTGTAGGACTTCACTTGTTTAAAAAACTCCATGCATCACATTGAACAGGAGTGTTTGAACTCTGGATTTTTAGTACAATTATCTTGCTATTTGTCAATGAAGAAATTCTGATATTTGAATAAACAAATGAGAACACCAGTGACATCACCTTAACAGGTTTTTTTTTCCCCATTTTTTTGTAAGCAAACTTATTGAAAGAAAGACACAAGAAACTGCCTGTCTCTACAATTCCCTCTCTGGTCCCCATATTGCAGCTGCCCTGTGAAATAACATTGTCCCTTTAGGTTGTTGTTTAGTCGCTAAGCTGTGTCCGACTCTTTGCGACTCCATGGACCACAGCCTGCCAGGCTCCTCTGTCCATGAAAGATGATGCTGTGAAAGTGCTGCACTCAATACGCCAACAAATTTGGAAAACTCAGCCATGGCCACAGGGCTGGAAAAGGTCAGTTTTATTCCAATCCCAAAGAAAGGCAATGCCAAAGAATGTTCAAACTACCGCACAATTGCACTCATCTCACATGCTAGTAAAGTAATGCTCAAAATTCTCCAAGCCAGACTTCAGCAATATATGAACCGTGAACTCCCTGATGTTCAAGCTGGTTTTAGAAAAGGCAGAGGAACCAGAGATCAAATTTCCAACATCTGCTGGATCATGGAAAAAGCAAGAGAGTTCCAGAAAAACATCTATTTCTGCTTTATTAACTATGCTAAAGCGTTTGACTGTGTGGATCACAATAAACTGTGGAAAATTCTGAAAGAGATGGGAATACCAGACCACCTAACCTGCCTCTTGAGAAATCTGGATGCAGGTCAGGAAGCAACAGTGAGAACTGGACATGGAACAACAGACTGGTTCCAAATTGGAAAAGGAGTATGTCAAGGCTGTATATTGTCACCCTGCTTATTTAACTTCTATGCATAGTACATCATGAGAAACTCTCACTGTAAGAAACTCAAGCTGGAATCAAGATTGCTGGGAGAAATATCAATAACCTCAGATATGCAGATGACACCACCCTTAAGGCAGAAAGTGAAGAGAAATTAAAAAGCCTCTTGATGAAAGTGAAAGAGGAGAGCGAAAAAGTTGGCTTAAAGCTCAACATTCAGAAAACGAAGATCATGGCATCTGGTCCCATCACTTCATGGGAAATAGATGGGGAAACAGTGGAAACAGTGTCAGACTTTATTTTGGGGGGCTCCAAAATCACTGCAGATGGTGACTGCAGCCATGAAATTAAAAGACGTTTACTCCTTGGAAGAAAAGTTATGACTAACCTAGATAGTATCTTCAAAAGCAGAGACATTGCTTTGCCGACTAACGTCCGTCTAGTCAAGGCTATGGTTTTTCCAGTAATCATGTATGGATGTGAGAGTTGGACTGTGAAGAAAGCTGAGCGCCGAAGAATTGATGCTTTTGAACTGTGGTGTTGGAGAAGACTCTTGAGAGTCCCTTGGACTGCAAGGAGATCCAACCAGTCCATTCTGAAGGAGATCAGCCCTGGGATTTCTTTGGAAGGAATGATGCTAAAGCTGAAACTCCAGTACTTTGGCCACCTCATGCGAAGAGTTGACTCATTGGAAAAGACTCTGATGCTGGGAGGGATTGGGGGCAGGAGGAGAAGGGGACGACTGAGGATGAGATGGCTGGATGGCATCACGAACTTGGTGGACGTGAGTCTGAGTGAACTCCGGGAGTTGGTGATGGACGGGGAGGCCTGGCGTGCTGCGATTCATGGGGTCACAAAGAGTCGGACACGACGGAGTGACTGAACTGATCTGAACTGCTTAACAGGCAGATTTAACAGGCAGATTCTTTACCACTGAGCCACCAGGGAAGCCCCCGGCTATCAAGGTAGAGAGAGTTAATCAAATAGAAGCAAGGACCAACCAGAATCGAGAATTACTGCTTGAAAGGCCTGTTTACCTGCAAGGATTACATTATCTTTTCAAAGGGTTGTTTTGTACTTTGAGGGGAAAAAAATTGCACACTACTTTTCATGTCAATTACAAGGACTTAATTGTTTTGAAGCAAAGCAAATGATTTATCAAAACAAATTGCAAGTATCACAAAGCCAGGCGTAAAAGTCAGGCTGTAACTGGTCCCCAGCTGAGCTGTCCTTTCCCCAGCCTCTAAAAGAGAAAGAAGACAGTACTTGTAAATGTTTTCATGTATAATATTTACATTTAGATCAGAAAGAAACAGATGGGCAACTTCGCCCCAAATGTCTACAAGATGTGGGCAGATGTCAGCTCATGGGGTCACCTGAATGGCACTTTATGGCCGAGGACACACGATTCAGCTTGTTGCAGTCTGCTCGAGCGGCGTCTGAGGTCCACCACTCTGCGCCTGGCATATGGTGGGAAGTCATTAACCCGGGAGGCCGGCAGGACCGTGAAAGTGGAACCACATGTGTTGTAGCAAGAAGAAAACTACGATTCCATCGCTAGTTTAAACGTCTAAGTTCTGCCAACCATTCCTTCACGTATTAAATATCATGTTAACACGCTGACGTCTATACCCTAATTAATGTGGCGTTTGGGGGTGCAAAAACTTGGGACCGGATGGGTCAGAAATGAATGCCCTGAGTTTGAGCTGGAGAACGCAGAGGTGAAATACGAGGGCAGAAGGACCGAAGAGCTCCGGGTGCATCTGTTGTCTGTGTGTGTAACTAACGCACAGCAGTGAGGGAAAGGCCCTCGGTCTGTCAGCACGTGGGGCATCTCTGCAGGACCCTGGATGCCTGACCCCATCCGGAGCCACCCCAGGCTCCTGCTGCTCAGGAGCGCTTGCATACGCCGGTGGACATCGCACGCCATTTTTCCGCCACTTAACTTCACACGGGTCTCTATTTCCATTTGGGTTTGTGACGTCTTCATGGTATGGTCTTCCAGTGATGCTCTTGACTCTCTTCCTCCTAACTTCAGCAGGCTGTTTCCTCTAACTAAAGGTATACTTCATCAGAAGGGCCCACCATGGCTAACGGTTTCTTTTCTAAAATATGGTATCCTCTGCAAGCTTCAAGAATTACAACTTAAGTTTGTGAAGACACTTAAGGCTTCCCTAGAAAGTTAGCCAAGTATCTCCAAGTATTCAAACTGCCTGAAAGTTTGTTAGCTGTAATTTCAGTGTTTCATTTCAGATGTACGATTACATAAAACAGGAATGGCTGATAGTTTCATGTGATTTGAACAGTGTCTTTTAAATTACGGTGAAGTCATTCACATTTATCTGTATTGAGTCTTTCTCTCTCCCCCTCTCTCTCTCTATACATATATATACATATACACACACACACACATATTTGGAGAGAAAACAGGTTATCATATCTATTCATAACAGAAAATCTCATGTCCCTCATTTCTACGTTTCTCCTAGAAGCTACAGGAGATGCAAAGACTGAATTTGAAATGAGTTTGGAAATGACTACCAGGGTGTTTTTGGACAAACACATTTTTTCTTTCTTTCTGAGCTTATTTCATGTTCACAGGCTATATTCCCTTTATCACATAGGACTCATAGACTGGTCTGCCATAAAAAGACAATTTGGTGCCTGTGAAATCTATGTAACACATCTCAATGTAACTCCATAAGGAGTGTGTTTATGGATTCTGTTTAATCTTCTTTTGCCATGAAATGATTTCATGAACTGTCAGTAAAGCAGCAGAGACTTAATCCACACTGAATTTTCTAACAACACTGGGCTCTCCGTCTTTTGGAAACAACTATCACGTACAGTCTTGAACAACTTTTGTTAAATTTCAAAAAATTCAGTCTCTGTATCACAGTGATTCCATTTTCTGCTCCTTTAAAAAGATGAAGCTTAGATAAAAGAAGAACACCTTACATGATTCCAATTATACAGAATGCCTCCAAAGCAAATATGTACAGAAAGGAGACCTTCAGTTGCCTCAGGCTAGGGAAGGGATGAGTGTCTCTAAATTGAGGTGGGTTTTATTGGGATACAAGTTATCAAGATGGTTAGACAGCATCACTGACTCAATGGCCGTGAGTTTCAGCAAACTTTGGGAGACAGTGAAGGACAGGGAAATGCTTTAGTCCACAGGGTTGCAGACAGTTGGACGCAACCTAGTGACTGAGCAGCACATTGGCGCAAGGTGTCTTGCTAGGTGTGTCAGTTCAGCTCAGTTCAGTCGCTCAGTCGTGTCCGACTCTCTGCGACCCCATGAATCGCAGCACGCCAGGCTTCCCGGTCCATCACCAACTCCCGGAGTTCACTCAGACTCACGTCCATCGAGTCAGTGATGCCATCCAGCCATCTCATCCTCAGTCGTCCCCTTCTCCTCCTGCCCCCAATCCCTCCCAACATCAGAGTCTTTTCCAATGAGTCAACTCTTCACATGAAGTGGCCAAAGTACTGGAGCTTCAGCTTTAGCATCATTCCTTCCAAAGAAATCCCAGGGCTGATCTTCAGAATGGACTGGTTGGATCTCCTTGCAGTCCAAGGGACTCTCAAGAGTCTTCTCCAACACCACAGTTCAAATGCATCAATTCTTTGGAGCTCAGCCTTCTTCACAGTCCAACTCTCACATCCATACATGACTACTGGAAAAATCATAGCCTTGACTAGACGGACCTTAGTCGGCAAAGTAATGTCTCCGCTTTTGCATATACTATCTAGGTTAGTCGTAACTTTTCTTCCAAGGAGTAAGCGTATGTATGAAACATTCTAGGTGTATGAAACATTCTAAAATTAGATTCTGTCAACTTCATAAATACACTGAAATTTGCTGAATTGTGTACATAAATTTATATCTCAATAAACCATTAAAAAACAAAAAGATAAAGGGTAAAAGGCAGAGAATAACTTTTTCTCCCCAAAGAATATAAAATTGACGTGTGAAAATAGTATTAGTCACTCAGCCATGTCTGATTCTTTGCAACCCCATGGACTATGACACCAGGCTCCTCTGTCCTTGGGATTCTCCAGGCAAGAATATTGGAGTGGGCTGCCATTTCCTTCCCAGGGATCTTCCCGACCCAGGGACTGAACCCACGACTCTCATGTTTCCTGCATTGGGAAGCAGGATCTTTATACTGGGAACCCTTTGTGTGTGTGTGTATACACACACAGACACACACACATAAATATATAAATACACAGGTCGGGGGTATATCATTAAATGTGTTACTGCTACACGGGAATCACTATCTATCTACACATACACGTACACACGGAGAAAAAGAGAGAGAGCTATTTTAAAGGGTTAGACCATGCAGTTACCGAGGCAGGTGAATCCCAGATCTCCAGGGTTGTCTGGCAGGCTGGAGGCCCTGGGAAGAGGCAGCGCTGTAGTTCAAGTCCAAAGGTCGTCGGCAGGCAGAAGTCCTTTCTGCTCAGAGGAGACCAGGCTTTTGTGCTATCCAGTCCTTCAGCTGGTTAGATCAGGCCCCCACCCACTTCATGGAAGGCAATCTGCTTCTCTCAGAGTCCACTGATTCAAGTGTTAATTTCACCCAACAACATCCTCACAGAAACATCCAGAATAACCTTTGACCAGATACCTAGGCATTGTGGTCCAGTAGAGCTGACATGTAAAATTAATTAACCATTATGCCCCACATGGCTTGAGTGGATTTCTGGTGCCCATGAAGTAACCAGAAAAATCACAACAGCTGAAGAGGGCTCACAACCTGGAAGTTACTATTCAGCAGTGACTAGAGTGGATGGTTAACTGTGGACTAGTTAAAATGATCTTCTCCTCAACAGATGCCTGCTTGGACTGAAGACAACTGGGGGACACCCCCACCACCCTGGAAATAGGGAAACCATCAGGAGTTGGCTATAAATCAAGCACAATGCTGGACAGAGCGGGCTTGACTTGATTGAGATCAAGTCTCTCCCACATAAAATACACATGGCTCATGTAGAATTATTAGTCACAAAATCAGATTTCTTTTTAAAAAAAGTGATCTAAACTGGAGTCATAGGAAAAGAGCTGTTTATTCCGGTCGGTTGCAATGGCTTTGTTACGGTCTGACCAGGTGAGGTGTCCCATCTGGGCAACACCTGACCTCCCCCTCCTCTCATAGTCTAGGAGGCCATCTGCAGGTCTGCCTTCATTCGAGCTGTGATATCAGCCATCCCACAGCCATGGTGATTCAATAATACTGAGCATGTGTTCCTCACAGGGTATCTTATTACACCCTGGCTGTTGTTTTTGTGACTTGACCACAACCTAAATTGGTCAGAGATTCATTAAGACCTCTGAAGCAGCTGGCCAGGGACCCCAAAGGAAGGTGTGAAGATTAGCAGCCTTGAGTCGAGGCTGTTGGAGGATGTACTTAATTAATAGTGACAAGGGATTACTGGCTCCATCGCCTTTCTAGATGTGTCTTGAACCACATGGACTGACACTGGTTTATTTTTGTTTGCATTATTGAGTAAACTCTAGAAACTCGCTAGATTTACAGTCTTTCCTGCCCTAATTCAGCAGGACCTCGGGGCCCCAGGTCTCCTGTAAAGCATGCCACTGGTATCTTGGGGAGTGACCTGCTTCTGGGGTTGTTGGTGGGGGTCTGCCTTGCTCATTCTGTGTGTTCTCCACCCTTTTGCTTGCATTGATGGCACGTTCTACCCTTCTTTTGCTCCTGTTCCCTTATTAATATCTTATCAATGTGTTACCTATGACACTCATAGGTCCTAAGGGTGGCATTAAAACTAAGTTGGTTTTGGGGGACCAGTTCCCTGGCAGTCCAATAGTTGGGACTTCACCTCCAATACAGAGGCGGTGTAGGTTTCCCCCTCTTGGGCAGCTAAGATCCCCTGTGCCCTGTGGCCAGAAAACCAAAACGTAATACAGGAGCAATATTGTAACAAACTCAACAAAGACTTTAAAAATGGTCCACATCAAAAATAAATATATTTTTTAAAAAATAAGTTGGTTTTACGTTTCTAACTTAGAATCCATGACGCAGATCAGCAGCGGTGGTAAGCCACAGGGTGCTCCATGCAGTGGGCTTCTTCTGGGACCCCTGAAGTTGTGTTCAAACAAGACGTGGGTTAACAGAGGAAAGACTTACTACTCACAAGCCAAATACTCACTAAAGGCAACTGACATTTCCCTCTCGTTTTGTCCTGGGTTCCCAGCTACCTTCTGACTCTCGTCTTGTGTGCTCAGGACTGACTCTTTGCGACCCTGTGAACTGTGGCCCATCAGACTGTCCGTTCGTGGGATTTCCCAGGCAAGAATACTGGAGCAGGCTGCCCTTTCCTTTTCCAGGGGACCTTCCCGACTCAGGGCTCGAACTTGAGTCTCCTACTAGACCTGCGTTGGCAGGCGGGTTCTTTACCACTGTGCTACCTGGGGACTCTCAGTAGCCTATGATCTATGTGAAAATATGCACTGATCGATTATTTTTTGTTACACGTCTGTTCCTTCACTTACGGCATTTATTTTAAAAATGGAACTCAATCTATTTAAAATATCTACTAAAACATTTGCATTACAACAGCTTGAAGAAAACAGAGTGAATTTTGACTCTTTCATTATTAAGCATTTTATAAATGACCCAACATGCTATGAGGAGTTAGTGCTTTTTAATAGAATTGTTTAAAAAGCAAATAACCATGACAACTTCATACATCCTGAGTCTCTGACCTAAAGCCAAATTATTTTTTAGAATAGCTAGTCAAGTAGTTATTAGGGCCTGAACCATTATACTCATTTTATTAAGTCGGAAAATTGAAATTGGAGAAGTTATCCCTTATTCAAGATATTTACACATACTGCTGTGGGAAAGCCTTCTCTATTATGTAACTGAGAACTCCTGTCACTAAAATAGTAGTCTGTAAATAGGGTCGCCACATTCGGCAAATAAAAATACAGAACACAGATTAAATTTTAACTTTAACTTTTTTTAGCATAAGTATACCCTATTCTCTATTTACAAACCCCGGTCCACGAAATATGAACGTTAGTAGGTCTGCAGAGACCATGTACGGACCCTTGGTGGGGGCGGGGGGCAGACAAGGCTCAGGACTCCCCCATCTCCTCCCCGTTCAGTCAGAAAGGGCGTCAGCTCTCACCCGGGGTTGTCTTTGACAAAAGTTTTCAGCCAATAAAAAGGAAGAGTTTAAGACATTTTCCTTCATTGTGTGAACAAGAGGTTTGATATGAAAGAAATAAGAGCTTCAACTGAAATGGACATAGAAGTTTGCTGAGAATTAAGTGAAACCTACATTTTACAATTTAAAAGCAATAACTTCAATCCCAGCTGGTTTGAACAGGAAAAAAAAAAATTGTAACCAGAAGGAATATAATTTGTATCTGTATGTGTTTAATTGTAACCAGGAAGAAATATATTTTATAAAGCAATTCTATTAGAATCAATCAGGAAATACATGTATATACAGATATACATATGATATGTGATACTCAGTATCACACGCATTGCAGAAGATATATATATATATGTATATAGATATAGAGATAGATAGATCCTCTGTATATATGAATTAGGATGTACCTAAATAAGAATAAAAATTATGTGAACATATTACATCCTCTACATAGAAACATGGTATTGCAAACAAAGAAAAATTTATTGTTTTCTTTCCAGCCAAAATTGAATAAGAAAACGCTCAAAACAAAATGTAAGTTGCCCACAGTTTTTAAAATGAATCTATCTGGTATCACCTACTACAGATTACCAGCAAAAATCATATGATGACATCTATTTACTTCTAAGACTTTAAGAAACATATCCTTAATTCCAAAACACAGCTGACACACTGAGCTTTCGAGGTGAATTCTGGGCAGACTGGAAGTAAAGCTTTCCCTTCGGGCTCACTGGCTTGCTCTGTGCACTGAGTCACACCCTTTCCAAGTGGACCTATTTCAGTACATAAAATATATACGGCGATTCCTGTTTATATTACCACAGCAGCACTAATCTCTCCATTTTCATAAAACTATACTCTGCCGAGTTAGAATAGGAAACTGCAAAAAAAAAGGCAGTTGTGATTCGATCAAGTCCATGCCCAGCATCGTGGCAAACGTGGGGTGCCCGCGCTTATACCTGCAGTAACACGCGGAGGTGTTTATGGGGATGAGAGGGTCGAGATGAAAGTGAGGGGAGACCGGGGACCAGGAGCGGCCCTGCACCTCACAAGGCAGCCTGTGTCTCGGGGGTGCCGCGGGTCACCCGCAGTTTCTGCCCAGGAGGTGGGCACCCGCATTCCTGGGGTGCAGAATCCCGGCTCCTCAAGCTCCTGTTCTAATTCTCGATCTTAGGAAAGCAGCATTCCTACTGGAGGCACGCACACAGTTCATAAAACCTCTTCCTCAAGAGGGCTGTTAGGGAGAGGGGAGAGGGCGTGGGGGCACCAGTGGGAATGAATGGTCCCTCAGAGTCGGGAGGCTGCGGTGCCAACAGCCTGCCAGGCCACCTCGGAGCGCCCGCGGGGCACCTTTCGGCGAAGTGCTCTGGGTAAATATTTGAGTACCTCTCCTCCTCAGCACTTTGATCAATACCCTGCTCATTGGCACATTTTTTCCATAGGGATGCACGGACCAAATCTTTCACCTCTCCCCGTGACTTTCCTGGAAAGGGAAAGAGGCAGCAGATGATATTTTCGGCGCAGATTTTGAATGAGGGAAAGCTGTTCACGCTGTTCTTTCATTATTCTCCAGGCCGCCGTCTCACCAGGGAGCCAGGGGCTCTGCGTGTTTACCCCACATTCCGGTGGTGAATCTGCGGCTTTGTCTAGGAGAGGAGCACAGAGGTGGCCTTGCATGGAGTCAGACCACTGGGAAGAGCTTCCTCTCATGGAAGAAATCACTGAATTCACAGCCACACAAGAAGGGGGATGGGGGTAGGGGGGGTGGTGAGCACGCTGTGTGAGCGCGCTCACTGAATACTTTCTCATTTAAATGGTACTGAATTTTTGTTGTTGTTGTTTTGGTTATGAATTCTGACTTTCTCTAGACACCTAGAACTTGGGCTAGAAGGAAAACTTCAAGCTCTAAATTGTGAATCAAAAGATTGAAAACTAGAGCAACATTCACTTCTGCATCGTATCACACCCGCTTGCTTCTAACCACATAAACTGTAGGCTCCATTGCTGCCTCTCTAGTACATTTCAAGAAGTGCATGGATAGTCTCAGGGGTCTTTCTCAGTAACTTGCTTCAACATCTCAAAAATATGAACATTAGAGCTATTTGGGGGAAAAAAGAGCCCAATGCTGAAGAATAACCTGAAAACAGTTTAAAAATTAAAATATTATATTAACCTGTTCCCTTCCAGTTTAATTTAATTGGAGCATAATTGCTTTACAATGCCATGTCAGTTTCTGCTGTGCAACCACGTAGGTCAGTCATGAGTAAACATATATCCCCTCTTGAGTCCCCTCCCACCCCTGATCCCACCCCTCTAGGTCAACACAGAGCACGAAGCTGAGCTTCCTGTGTTATACAGCAGCTTCTCACTAGTTATTTATTTTACACATTGTAGGTAAATATGTCAATACTACTGGTGCGTTATCTAGTACAGGACCAGAAGCCTGGATCTCTGGTTGGGGTTCTTGGATTGTGTATCACGCAGACCATAAGAAGAGACTGCTGGCCAGTGTCCAGTCCACAGCTCTGAACAACACCAAGCCCCTAAGAGGACCTCTTCCCCGAGGAAATGGAAAACTGAAGAACTGACCACACCAGTGGGTTTCTACATGCTGGACACTTCTGAGTACCAGTGCAGGTATGACCTAACGTATTCCTTGTAATGATGCTATGAGGTAGATATTATTATTAACCCTATTTTACAGATGAGAAAGCTAAGATCCAGTCACTTATTCAGCTTAGTCTCTAAGTCATGTCCAACTCTTTGTGACCCCATGGACTGCAGCACACCAGGCCTCCTTGTCCATCACCAACTCCCGGAGCTTGCTCAAACTCATGTCCATTGAGTCGATGATGCCATCCAGCCATCTCATCCTCTGTTGTCCCCTCCTCCTTCTGCCCTCAATCTTTCCCAGCATCAGGGTCTTTTCCAATGAGTCAACTCTTAGCATCAGGTGGCCAAAGTATTGGAGCCTCAGCTTCAGCATCAGTCCTTCCCATGAATATTCAAGATGATTTTATTTAGGATGGACTGGTTGGATCTCCTTGCAGTCCAAGGGACTCTCAAGAGTCTTCTCCAGCACCACAGTTCAAAAGCATCAATTCTTTGGCACTCAGCTTTCTTCATAGTCCAACTCTCACATCCACGCATGACTACTGGAAAAACAATATCTTTGACTAGACCGGCCTTTGTAGGCAAAGTAATGTCTCTGCTTTTTAATACGTTGTCTAGGTTGGTCATAGCTTTTCTTCCAAGGAGCAAGTGTCTTTTAATTTCATGGCTGCA
Source organism: Capra hircus (assembly GCF_001704415.2). Lineage (NCBI taxonomy): Eukaryota > Metazoa > Chordata > Mammalia > Artiodactyla > Bovidae > Capra > Capra hircus. The sequence goes on along the minus strand of NC_030826.1, from coordinate 58,598,473 downwards.
GTCGCCATCTGCAGTGATTTTGGAGCCCCCCAAAAATAAAGTCTGTCACTGTTTCCATTGTTTCCCCATCTATTTGCCATGAAGTGAATTGACAGAGCCAGAATTCTTACCCAGGCCATCAGAGAAGCGGTGAGAGGCATCCTGACCACTATCCCGTACCTCTTCCCTCTAGCCTCTGAGAATAAGGTCAGAGGACAAGGCCGCAGCACAGAACAGTTTTCCCAGCAAGGGCAGTGTGAACACGGAGGAGCAGAGGAGTGCTGCAGCAGCAGGCAGGCCAGCTGGGTTCTTTGAAGGCGGCAGGGGTGCCGAAGATGAAATGTATTCTCTTTCACTCTGTCCTCTATTGACCACTCCTTTAATAAACAAAGCACCGTGTACTCCTTTAGGGGGAATCCACCTTGATGCCAAAGAAGAAAGACATGTCCTCGGCTTGAAGGGACCATGGAAGGGGTAAGCGGCATGACACTCCTGACCAGATGGACTTTTCCAAATCCCAGGTCTATCTGTCAGCACAGCAGCAAACGCGCTGCCATCCCTACTGTCTCACCCGAGCAATCAGCAGCGCCACTGCTCCAGACCTCCAAGAGTAAGAAAATTTGCCGCCCGATGTGTAAGGACACATCACCAGCACTTCCTTCGTCTTGGAAGGAAGGCAAGGTTTTCCTTCCGGGTTAGTAGAAAATAAAAACACTTTGGGGCCTGTAATCTCCTGCAGTACAATCAGCAACCCTGACTAATGAGTTTCGTTTTTCAACTTTCTCAGTGGTTTGGGTATGGACTGAACAGGGTCTTGGCCTGACCAGGCAGAAGGGCAGCCTGAGGAAGACACGGCCTGTCGAGAGATGGTGAGCCTTCTGTTCGCAGAAGGGCCAGCAGGAGAATCAACAGCTAACGCCCTGATTCAAAGTCAAGTTTCAAAAGCTAGTTGGGAAAAGAAGCAAACTTAGGGCTTGACTCAGGCTGATGAGGATTCTCTCTGGAGACCCCCATCTCTGAGGTCCAGGGACTCAATACCATATCATTTCTGTTCTGCTCACTGACTGAGATCCCACTTATCCCTGAATACCAGGCAGCAGGCTAGATGCCTGGAACAGTCACAGCACAGGAGAACATCACTAGCATGAGCATTTTAATTTTCATTCTGGGATTTAGGGCTTCCTTATTGGCTCAGATGGTAAAGAGTCTGCCTGCAATGCAGGAGACCTGGGTTCAATCCCTGGGTCAGGAAGACATACTGGAGAAGGGCATGGCAACCCACTCTAATATTGTCTGGTTGTCTGGAGAATCCCATTGACAGAGGAGCCTGGTGGGCTACAGTCCACGGGGTTACAAAGAGTCAGACACTTTTGAGTAACTAACACTTTCACACTTTCTGGGGTTTAAAGCCTATCCCTGACAAAAGTTGAGACTATTCTCTTATTTATAAGGGCCAACAGGTCAAAGGCAAAGGCTGTCATGTTTCAGCAAGTAGTTGAAACAAATGGTCATTGAATGTACTAACATTTAGCAAATTAACACTGATATGGAGAAGATACAATGAAGCCACATAAAAATGCGAATAGTGATAATAACACCTGGATCATAAACGTCGGTATCATCTTTATAATGAGAACTTTCCAACAAGTCTCAAAAGTAGAATACTATAAAGAACTCATGTAGTCATCATCTTCTGGGAAATATTTTATATCCTGACTGGCACTTTTTACTCTCAAATTTTCTAAATATACATTACTCTTTTTAGCATCAAAAACCAAACAACGGCTCCAAAAAGTGGATTCACATTAATAATATGTATTTATTATAAGAAGGCTATACTTTATACAGGGGGATTTCCAGGTGGCCAAGTGGTCAAGAACCCGCTTGCCAGCGCAGGAGCTGCAAGAGAGGTGGGTTCAATCTCCTGGTCAGGAAGCTCCCCTGGAGGAGGAAATGTCAACCCACTCCAGTATTCTTGCCTGGAGAATCCCATAGACAGAGGAGCCTGGTGGACTACAGTTCATGGGGTCACAAAGCATCAGACACGAGTGAGCACACACACATACTTTATATGAAGACACCAACACAGAATAACGTGAACGACCCAGCCCCGGTTCTCTCCACCGGAGGCTCAGTCCTCCATTTGGAAGAAACGAGAATCAGCAGCGGGGGAAGCTGGGGGCTCTGATTCCCTATTCTCCCCCTGATTCCTGATTCGGGCAGGGTCAGGGTATGGTGAGTCCGGTAGACACGGAACAAAACGGCTGGAGCGCCCGCCCCTCCTCGGCGGCTCGCTCTGGCTCTGCCCGAGACGACGCTGGCGGGGCCTCGATCCAGGCCGTGGCTGCGGAAGGCGAGGGTGCGGCCGTGGCCTCCAGCCCTCCGCCCACCGGGAAGACGGCCGTGAATCACCCTCGCGCTCCGTGGAGAAGACAGTTAATTTAGAAACGTGCGCTGTGTTGAGCAGGCACAGAACCAAACCAAATGTTTGCAGTAATAGAAATTTCCATATGCTGTACAACCTTTAAAATATGTTATTTGCCGACACCAGCCTTCAACAGCGGGACCTTTCTCTGGGCCTGAAATGACAAGCTGTCTCCAGCCGCCAGTACTAACGCGATGTTACAAACCATACACTATGTGCCCTCGGGGCTCCCGGGCGAGGGGCCCCCTCCCCCAGCGCTGCCCATCCTTAAACACGCGGCGCCCAACTCTGCCCCCAGAGTGTGGGTCTGGGAAGGGGATCCCCCAGAAAGAACCAAAAGAGGCCGACTTTTCAGGGCAGAGCTGCAGGCAGGGCACTCTCTTGGGATCCCATGATTTCACACTAAATCAGTGTGCTTGAGTTATTATTAGGAGAACCTATGTTAATAAGTATAATAGTAACTACTCTTCAAGCAGCAGTTCATCTTTTTAAATGCCACCGTCATCTTCCTTTTACAAATAAGCAAAACTGAAGCAGAGAGAGAATGCAGGAATTCCCTAGCACTGAGCAGCTAACCACACAAAACAAGACACACGCACACAAACAACTGGCAGATGCTCATTGTCATTTGACTGCTAGTAGCAAACTAAAATATAGGAAAAGTCAGCCTGCATTCAAAGCATGTCCATGGTCTCCCTGGCCATGAAGGGATACAGAGAGAGATGATAACGTCAGGCTCAACAAAACTGTGATGGGAGCAAAGTGTCTTTGCAAAACAGACTTTGGACACTTCTTCGCAAGCCTCCACTGGAAATTCCCTCCCTCCCCTCCAGTGAAGCTGCTCAAGATACCAGCCATCTTCACCCCTGGGCACACCAGGCTGCTCATCACACATGCCTTCTCAAGTGCCAACTCCAGGGCTGACATCTGGCGATTCATTTGTTCAAGGACGCTGCTCTCAAATGAATTTTTCCTCTTGCTCAACCAGGCCTCCTGGGTGGGCTTCCTCTCTCACCCTCCTTTGCATCCCTCAGTGCTCTGGGCATTTCAAGATGCCATTGGGCCAGTCTACGCTGCTAATGTGCAAGGGGAAGAAGTAACAGAACCATCCAACGTCTGTCCTGCTCTCCAGAGCAGCAGCTGCACAATAATATACATTTAGGAAAGTGCATTATCAAAATTCACAGTGCTGAGACTTTTCATAAACTTGAACACACGTGTGCAGCCAGTACACGGAGGTGACCAGCCCTGGGTCCGCCCCATGCTTCTTTCCAGTCACTGCCTCTCAACCGAGGATCACCACTGTCCTGACTTATAACAGCATAGACCAGTTTTGCCTTGTTCCCTATTTAAATGTGCACGCATGCTCAGTCACTGCAAAGAGTTGGTTGTGTCCAACTCTTTGCAACCCCGTGGACTGTAGCCCACCAGGCTCTTTCGTCCATGGAATTTCCCAGGCAAGAATACTGGAGCGGGTTGCCATTTCCTCCTCCAGGGGATCTTCCTGACCCAGGGCTCGAACCCACGTCGCCTGCATCTGCTGCACTGCTGGCAGACTTTTCACCGCTGAGCCACGAGGGAAGCCCTCCTATATAACGGAAGCATATAATGCGCTGTTGTGTTTGTCTGCCGTCTTTCACTCAACGGTATTTCTGTGAGGGTCACTCATACTATCGTGTGGGGTTGAAGGTGTTTATTCCCTTTGTTTTTCTATAGCGTGCAATTGTGTGAATATAGAGCAATATATTTACCCCCTCTGCAACTGAAGGGCACTTTTTTTTTTGGTATAAGTACAGCTTGAACATCCTAGTGTGTCCTTTTAGTGAACATAGGGACATGTCTTTGAGGGCCACAAACCTTGGCGTGGAGTTGCTGGATTACCGAGTTTGCACACATTTGCCTTTATTAGATACCGTCCTGTTTTCAAAGTGGTTTTATGAAGGTTCAATGGTCTATGGAGCTTACGAAGCCAAGCATTCCCCTTTCATTGTATCCTTTCTGCCAGGCTCACAGTGGTATTATCCTGCGGTTTCTGTTTGCATTTTTCAGGTATGTATCGCGGGAGACGCTTGTAGAGATACCCATTCTAGTTCAGTGTCCGCTCCCTAGAAGTGACTTTCCGAGAAGGGATTATGGGTGTTCTAGACCAAGGTTCCTGAACCTTGGAACTAATGACATTTAGGGCTAGACAGTCTTTATTCTGGGGGGGCATCTGGGGTTGGAGGGGCAGGTAGACGTCTCGCTCGGCTGAAGACCACTCTCAGAGCTGTGTCAGTCCCGCGAGGTCCTGGAGGTTGTAGTCTGCCAGAAAAAGCCTACAGGAGACCAGCACAGCAGCAAGGCCAGGCCTGGCTCAGTGGGGCAGGGGCCCAGGGAGCTCCTTCCTCCTCCATGTTTGTCCCATGAGGATGGGGGCAAAAGTTCACTCGCAATATGGGAAGAAGGTGCGGTCACCCTGCCACCATCGTCCCAACCGGAAACCTCTGAGATGCTTCTGCACGCTCTCCAACCACCCTGCATGGAGACACAGCCATGCAGAACGCGCCGAGCCAGCCGGGACCTGCCGTCGGCAGAAAGTGGGAAACCAGGCAGCCGAGTTGGATTCCTTGTATTTGGTAAAACTGCAATATAAGAGGAGAGGCAAGTTGCCAGCATATGTTTCTCCAATTCAGCTTGCTTAGAGCAAATACACTTTGAGGCCAATAAATATATATATATAAAATCAGCAAGGAGATATGTCTGTGTGTGTTGCGGGGGGGGTGGTGCGGGGGGGGATGGGGGGGCGTGCATTGTACCAAGGGAGCCAAACAGGGCCTGCAGTCTGGAGATAAACCAGAGTAAGCATGTGAGTCTGATTCTGTGACCAGCATTGCCCACCACTGTTCACAAGTAGGCTGAGGGCTCTGGAGCCAGGGACCTAGGTTTGAGTCCGGGCTCAGCCGCAGGATTGCTGGGTCATTTCATTTCATTGCACCTCCTTGTATCCCAGTTTCCTCATCTGTAACACAGGCTTTATGAGATTAACCTCTCTCACAGAGTTCTTTGAGGATTACTGAGTAGTTAAGTGCTGTAAGGCACACAAGATAGTGCCTGACCAGGGCACCGCTTGGTAAGGGCAGGCTGCGGCACACAGTGGCTCTTACTGCCCCGTCCAGTAGGCAGTGCTGCCTTCCCTTAGGAAAGGGACGCGGATGCAGAAAGGTCAAGCACGTCGCCCAGAGTCATTTGCTTAGTTTCAGAAGCGTGATACCTCAAACTCAGGCAGAGTCCTCGGGCTTTCTACTTATCAAGATGACTCCGTTCTAAGGCAGGGAGCCCAAGGCTGTCTCCGCTTCACATGACTTCTCAGCAGTGAAGGGGCTGAGGAGCATCCTGAATAGCTGTATTCCCATCTTCCTCTGCAGGAAGTGATCTCCATGCTGTCCCCAGTTACAAAGTCCCAAACACCTTGCTCCTGATTTTGATTCTATTTTCTTTTTACTTTATAGTCTTTCAGTGACCTAACGAAAGAACTGTCTTAATTGTAGTAACTACGCTTTGTTATATAAGCAAAAGCATATAAACATGTCGTAAAATCAACTGCTTAAAAAATATCAAGAGTAGGCTTATTGGAAATGGGGTGGCTGACCGAGTTAAGTGAACTAGACAATTCCTTCTTCCACACTTACTGAGGACTTGCTGCTGTGGTTGCTGTTATTTCCTTGGGCTTATCAAACTGTCCCAACAACTTCTGCAGGAAGACTTTCTGGTATTATTTTAGCAAAGTGCCCTGGGCGGGGGGTGAGGGTGTGCAGTGGCGATCCCAGCGTTTGAAAGTAACTGAGGAAAAGGAGGGAGTGATGGCATTGATAAATATGACTTTATTCCATGTGAATTTTGCAAGACGAATGGAATCTTTGGACCTGATGATTTTTGAAAACCGTTTGCGAGACATAATTATACTCCCATGGAAAGTATTTGAGTGGGGCCAATCTTTCACTGCAGAAAATCCAAGGAGAAAATCAGGGGGCCTTTGGGCTACATAAAGGCTGACAATAAGGCCTTATAAGTTAATTAAAGTCAGATTTATATCCTAAATCCCGCATCATTCAGCAGACTTCCTAGGGCAGTTCAAGCTTTCTTACCCAGGAACTTGGCCACGCCAGTTGTGTTTCACTTAACACTGAATCTTAGCTGCCTGAAAAACAAAAGCAATCATGTGGGGGCTTTTGTGGCGGACCTCCTTGGAAAACCGTGACAACTCCCTCCACAACAGGGGTTCCAGGAGCAAGAGCTTTCTGAACCTTTGTACTGTTTGAACTCGGGTTCTTAACTTGGGTCTCTTGCTGTTCACCTCAGCGTTTATCTCCACGCAGGCCTTTCTCTGTTTGTTTTATAAGGAAGAGACCTACAGTTGGTCCCAGGCAGTGCAGAAGAGAAACAGTCCTTTCTGTGGGGACACTGCAGTCCTCCACGCCTGCACCTGGAGCAGGGCAGGTCCTGGCCGGCCCTCCAGACGAGGGGCATCTCCTGTCCCCCAGGCCCAGGTCACCGTCGTCTGTATTCCGCGGTACCCACAGTTGACCCGACGGCTCCAAAGTCTTTCTGCGTGCCCCCACCGTGCCCGTGATGCCTCCAGCAGGGAAGCCGTGACCCAGTCCCGCCGCTGAGGGAGTCTGCTCAGGTCACAGGGGAGCACACCCAAGCACCCTCAGCCCCCAGCTTCTTAAAGGGAAGGCAAAGAGGGAGGGGCGAGTTCCCACGGCCGTCCCTTCTCTCGCCTCACCTGAGCGGCCCGCCACAGCCAGCAGCAGTCCCCGAGCTGCGGGCGGCCCCGTGTGAACACGCGGAGCTCCAGGGGAGCTCCGGAGCCCCCCTGCGCCAGCCCCTTTGGAAAAGCCGAGCTAAGCCCTTCAGAGCCCTTCACGGAAGCAGTTCTTTATCTGGTGGGTCAGTGCAGAGACTCCAGGGCCCGGCGGCCCATTAGCATCACCTGGGGCTGAAACTCCCAAGATCAAAGAGACCTCGGAGGGTGAGGCTGGAGACACGCTTCTGTGGGTTCAGCTGCTACTGCTGCTACAGTGTCCTCCAGGAAATGCCGCTCTCATCAGCACTGTGACCCCAGGTTTTGTGCACCCTCTCAGAGCCACGAACAGTCTTACCTAGAGCTGTTTACACCTGGAGAGCTCAACGTTTGCCCTACCACGCAAATATATATGTCATATGTATCATAGATATACATGGTCTATGCACGATATGTATATATGTACTTACATGATCCATATATATATATCTATGATACATATCTATATCTGTGTGTGTGTATATATATAGACAGATCTGTTCTATATATAGATACATATAGACCTATGTCATATATAACATATGGTATATATAACACAGATCTATGATGTAAAGATCTATGATGTTATCATATATCTATGATATAGATCTCCAATATATATGTATTCAGATTTATATAGAGAGAGATCTATGATATATATCTATAATATAGGTCTATATTATACATTATGTATATTATAACAGGTCTATAAGTATATGTATCATATATATTATATACATATATCATCTTATATATATAAAATATATACAAATATACTATACATGTATAAAGATATATAAAATAGGCCTGCAAGCAACCCTCACCAAGTAAACACTTTCTCCTTGGTAATACAACAAAACTTTCTCTAGATGCTTTGCCTTCCATATAGAGTGCTTTTTACAGAAACTGATATTGCTCAGAGAAATACACTTATACTTTCAGAAAGCACCATAAATATATTATTTGCAAGAATTTACCCTTGAGGAAGAGTGTGATGTTAGAAATCGAATGTTTCTACATGTCTTGATTTCATGAGATTCTAGGATACGTCTTTCTCTTTCTCATGGATAATTTGACATATTAATAAAACTGAAAATATCACTTTAAAATAGAGTTTCCTAGGAGAAAACAGGAGGCCTGACTGTAGGAACAAAGCAAACTTTTTTTTTTTTTTCCTGTCAATTCCCATTACATGAACTGCATGTAAAAAAAAAAAAAAGCTGAATCTAACCACTCCATCTTGCTGATTCTGGTTCCTGATTTACAGGAGGTTCCTGTATTAGAGAAATTTTAAAGACATGGATTGTCCACACCCTGCTTCAGTGTTGGGATAGCTCCCCAGGTATGATTTGCTTACAAACGTCTAACATATGTTCCGGTCAACAAAGCCCAGTCAACTTTCTCCGGCTCCCCCAAGCTACATCTAGAAAAGGTGTCTCAGGATTGATACTGGCACACCTGCCCAAGGCATAGGGGCTGTTCCCTGGAAATATCAGTAAGGTGACGATAAACTGAATAGGATTGTAGTATCAGGCAAACTTTAAGTATTACTGGCCATCTGCCAATTAAGACTGCCTCCATTCATTCACTGAGCCTCACAAGGACTCCATGAAGCCTCCCCGTGAGGCACACTTTTCATATCACCATGATCCAAAGACGGAAACAGAGGAAATGACTTACAAAAAGCTACAGAGCTCGAAAGAAACAGAATCGGGTTAAAACCCGCATTGCCTGCCGCTCAACTCCTCAGGGGTCTCCACTGCCATCCAGTGTGGGGAGATGGTCTTTTCTGCCTGGATGAAAGCCTCTGGGGGTGGTTTCTGTCTCAGGGCTCATGTTTTTCTGTTTTGGAAATTCGCTGATGAATTCTCTACCTTTACATCCTGGACTTGATGGAATTTAAGCCCAAACCATCTGCTAGATTTCTCACTCTGAACTGATACTATGAGTCCTCTCAAGGGCATAACAGACCGGCTGACATTCTCAAATACACCCATAATTTCCACGCCTTGCATTATACGTTTGCACTATTTCCTTTGAAAGGAATGCTCTTCTTCTCTTTCTACAAAAAAAAAGAAAAAACTTTCTCCATTCAGCTCAAAAGCTGCTGCTTCTATAAAGCTTCACATGAGCTATTTAAAAAAAAAAAAAAATTGAGACATATTTGACACAGATATTATGTCCATGGACAGAGGAGCCTGGCGGCAGTTCTGTCCCTGGAGTTGCAGGGAGTCGGACATGACTGAGTGACTAACACAGCAACAAAACGCACGTGTCGATTTGAGACATTTGCACACATGGTCACTACAGCGGCAGTTAGCAACCCTGTCGTGCTGCGTGGTTATCATCTCTTTTTCTGCGGTTGAAATGATTAAATTTGACTCCGATGCTATGACACGGGCTCTATTCGCCACGCTGTGCACTGGGTCTCTAGAACTTATTTACTACTCATTGCAAGTTGGTACCCTTAAACAACATCCCTCCCATCCTCCCGCCTTCAAGCCCATGTCAACACCATTTTACTCGCTGTTTTTATGAGTTTTATTCTTTTAGAGTCTGTATGAAATTGATTACTCAATTTGCCTTTGTTTGAGTTATCTCAGTTAGTATAGCATCCTTGAAGCCCATCCATGTTGTCACAAATGGCAGGACCTCCTTTCTCATAGCTGAACAATATTCCAGAGAGAGAGAGAGAGAGAGAGAGAGAGTGTACATGCGCTTTTTTGCTACTAATTTCCTTCTCTTTGATTTTGTTGCCTGCTCTCTTCCACCCTTTCGCTTTAAAGCCTCTGCCTGAGCACCGTTACTCGGACATCTGCCCGTCTCCCCCTGCACCGTAGTGTCTTGAGAGCCGTGTGTCCAACGCACACTTTCTCACCCTCCATAGGACCTGCACAATGGCTTCTCCCTATTTGGTTTTTTCAAAAATACTTTTAAATTTAAGTATAACTTACATACAGAGAAACGCATCAAATGTAAGTATTTAGCGATAAATTTTCACAAAATGAACACATCACTGCGTGTGTGCTAAGTCACTTCAGTCGTGTCCAACTCTTTTCGACCCCATGGACTAATAGCCTGTCAGGCTCCTCTGTCCCCGGCATTCCCCAGGCAAGAATCCTTGGAGGGGTTTGCCACGCCCTCACCCAGGGGATCTTCCCAACCCAGGGATCAAACCTGTATCTTTCACATCTCTTGCATTGGCAGCTGGGTTCTTTACCACTAACGCCACCTGGAAGCCCAACACACCACCCGTAGTGGATAAAATTATTACCAGCCATCCAGAAGCCTGCTCTATCAGGATCTCCCAATAAGGGAGCTTCCCGAGTGCTACCATGTACATTTCGCCTGCCTTTGACCTTCTCGCGTGGAAACACGCAGTCTGTATGTCTGGGTTCTTCCCTGCAACTCGGCACTGTGAGAGCCACCATCTCTGCATGGCAGTGTTTTGTAAGCTGTTGTGTACCAGTGTGATGCTGCAGGGTACGGATGCACCGTCGGGGACCCCTCCACTCCCCTGCTCGTGGACACTTGGGTTGCTTCCCGTTTGGGGCCGTGGTGAACAGCAATGCTGCCAGCATCCTTGTGCGTGCCCTCGCTGCTCACGGGAAAGCACCTCTTCTGGTGTGTATCTAGGATGCAGTTGAGGCCTATGGTGCACACATGTTCAGTGTTAGTCGATACGGACAGTTTTTCAAAGTGATTGTTCTCAACTCCCAACAGTGATGAGAGTTAAAACTGTTCAATAATATCTTTGTAAAATCCTGGGATCCTGAATTTTAGCCATTCTTTTCGTGTATAGCAGCATTACACCATGGTTTTAATTTCACTTCCTAGTGAACAGTGAGACGGAACATTTTTCTACGGGCTCAGCTCTTTGAGGTGCCTATTCACTCCTCTCACCTATATTTGCATCTTGCTGTCTTTCTTTTTCCTGCTGACTTTCAGAAATTCTTTATACATTATACTTTCAAACACTCCAAGTTTCATGTGTTATAAATACTTTACCCCAGTCTATGGTTTCCTGATGTTAAACTGAAGTTTTAAGATTTTTATGAACTGGAGTTCCTAATCTTAATGCAATTAATGTATCCATCTTTTCATCCATGGTTCATTTATAGTTTCATTTGATTCCTAAAAAAGAAATCATTGTGAACCACACAGTTATATTTATAATAGTTTTCCAGTTTTCTTCTACCAGTAATCAAAAAGGGGAGCGACACACACACTGTGTGTGTGTGTGTGTGTGTATACACCTTTCCCATGTGCTTTATCCACGACCAAACACACTTACTGATCTGCAGTGCTGCCTCCATCAGAGCCGAGTGCCCACGTGTGATGGGTACTTGTCACTCTCTGTTCTGCTCAATTAGCTCATTTTTCCTTCTGCTGACTCTGCTCTTTTGATCCTGCAATTTTAGTTTAAGTTTTAATGCTCAGTAGTGTATGATCTCCAGCTTTGCAAGATTTTACGACTATTCCTGAGCTGCAAACAGAACCCATCTTCCTCAAAACTGAACGCAAGTAGAAGAAATAAATGGTAAGGAGAAATAAACAGTAAAATAAACATTACTGTTCGTACAATGATGAGAGCTGTGGAGACAAACACAGGCAGGGGTCAGATCGCGGTTGGTCCACGGACTGGGGATGTTTCCTACGGGACACTTTAAGAAATGCTCTCCAGGGAGACGACACTGGGGCTTCCAATACAAGAGGAGAGTGAGGCCTGAGCCGTGGGACAGGACCAGGGAGGGAGGGAGGCTAGAGGGAGGGCAGAGGCCATGGCCTGGGGGCATCAGTGAGGAAGAGCGACCGGAGCGAGACTGGAGAGGGGTCGGCAGGGCCGGCTCAGGGAATCCTGTCTCATTCTAGCACCGAACAAACAGCAAACGTTTTTTCAAAGGAAAAATTGGCAATGCTTATTAAAAAAAAAAATCTCATATTTAACTCAGTAGACCCATTTATGGAAATATATTCCAGGAAACGTATTCCACCCTAGGCCCTACAGTGATTAAACATTCCCACTCTCCAAAAATTCCCTATCCCATCTCCCCATCCCTATGATCGTCCCTCTTCCGAGAGGAGGAACGGACCCACTTGGTTTCAAAGGAACAGCAATCTGCTAGGTCACACTCTTCGAGGTCTGCATCCTGACCCAGTGCCTCACCATGACCCCCACCCTGGCCTCCCCGCCCTTCCTCGCTGGGGGCCCTCCTGCTGCTGAGGCCAGCGTCTCTGCACTTTCTGACCCATGCTCCCTGTCCCCTCATCTGCCACCCATTTGGTTATCTCTCCCCTATTGCCTGTGTGTTCAATTGCTAAGCTGTGTCCCACTCTTTGCAACCCAGTGGACTGTAGCCCACGAGGTTCCTCTGTCCAGGGGATTTTCCCTGCAACCATAACTGGGGTGGGTTATCACTTTCTAACTCCAGGTGATCTTCCCAATGGAGGGACCGAATCCAAGCCTTCTGCATTGCATGCTGAGTGCTAAGTCACCTCAGTGGTGTCGACTCTTTGCGACCCTATGAACTGTAGCCCACCAAGCTCCTGTGTCCGTGGGATTCTCCAGGCAAGAGTACTGGAGTGAGTTGCCACGCCCTCCTCCAGGAGACCTTCCCGACCCAGGGATCAAACCCGAGTCTCCTGCATTGGCAGGCGGGTTCTTTACCACTGAGCCACCAGGGAGACCCTCTCCTCTCGTATGACCTTCCATTTCTCCTGCTCTGCCAACTCCTTCCCTTTGACCATTCACCTCACTCAGAATTCATCCACCATTAAAGAAACAAAGCAAAACCCCCCTTCCCTGTTCTCTCTTGACCCTCTGAGCCAGCGTTCCTCCAGAGTGATTCTCCACCCCTACTGACTACCTCCTCACGCCCATTCATTCCCATGCGTCCCACCGTCTCTCTCTCCTCCCAGCCTGCATTTGAAAACTCTCTGGAAAACATTTCCGATGTCCTCACTGTTACTGCGTCTTTCAAAAAATCCAACCTCCTGCTGTGGGTCTGCTTTAGGGGTGGCCTTGATCTCAGGAAGTGAATGCAGAAAGCCACCCAGGAAGCGTGAAAGGTGGGTCCTGAATGTTTTATGATCCTCCCTGTAATGAGGCCTTAATTATAACTTTCTTTTGCACTGCTCTTGGTGGAGATGTTCTAAGCCGTTTTTAAAAGAACATTTGCAATACCTTAGTTTGGATTAATTCCACGTGTACATCTTAGAAAAAGAAAAACATGAGGGTCCAAGTAATGGGTCAACAACCAACGACCTGTGATTAGGAAAGGAAAGTTGCTGAGTATAGGCAGGAGGAGGATTCTATAGAGAGGGGAAGGCAGACAACTTCCAGGACGTAACTGGACGTCGGCTGGAGTCCACCCAATGACAGGACAGAGCACGGACGACAGGGACAACTGAAGACACGCCTTTCTCGTGCGCGATTCAGTCTAAGGATCTACAGGAAGCTGGAATAGGCGTGCGCCTGCGTTTCCTTGAGGGTTGGAGGAGGGCTGTCTCATCTTTGTTCTTGCCTAACTAAGGACTCCATCTTCATGAATCTGGGCAAATAGACTGTTTAATAAAATGGAAAACCAAAAAAAAAAAAAAAAGTATTCGCCCAGGCAAGAGATGCCACCTTCTATTCATTCCTGATGCATCCAGTTTCTCAACGCAGCCGGCCAAGCTGCGGGATAAAGTACACAGAGTGAAATTATACAGACTTGCAAAAATTCTGATTTGAATTCAGGGTATTAATAGCAGAAGGAATGTTCTTCTGGGAGTAATCTAAGTGTTATATTTACCTTTGGTTGGCGAATATTTGCAGCGAGGAATTTCAAATGCAAATATTTTAAAAGCATAGTGTGTTGGTAGAGAGACACTGTGGGCACTTCTGTTTTCCTTAAAAAAAGGTTTTTCTTGACTTTTTATTGGAATCCTAATGAGACCATAATTACGACAGCAAACGGGGGGGGGGGGGGAGGGGAAATGCAGCTGTTAAAAGCCTGGTGTTACTGTATATATAGTCCTTGCACTAAATTAAAAAAAAAAAATCTGAAGCCATTCTAAGGGGGGAAAAAGCATGATTTAGCAAAGTGAATGTTGAACACTTTATATCCTGGGTGCGCATAGATTTTTTTTTTTTAATGTAGATTTCTGAAATTTGGTGGTTATGTCTCTTCATTTTCTTTCCATTCTAATTAGTTGACAATGCAAAAAAAAAAAAAAAAAAAAACTTGAAAAAATGCCAGCCTTTGTTTCTGTCCCGTCCACATGTATCCAGCCTCCCTAAATCTAGTGTTATGATGTTATGATTATGAAACTAAACACTTCCAGAGGCTAAAGATTCCATTATCTCCTCAGCTACATCCCCATGTAGAAGCGCTGGATGTCTGTGCATGGAGACTGTGTATCTTTTAACATGAAATGTGGACGAGGGAAGGGGTACCTGTTAACAGAGGACTTGTGATCCCAAGTACTTCCCTGGTGATTCAGACGGTAAAGCATCTGCCTACAATTCTGGAGACCCAGGTTCAATCCCTGGGTCAGGAAGATCTTCTGGAGAAGGAAATGGCACCCCACTCCAGGACTCTTGCCTGGAAAATCCCATGGACGGAGGAGCCTGGTAGGCTACAGTCCATGGGGTTGCTAAGAGTCAGGCACAACTGAGCGACTTCACTTTCACTTTCACTTGTGATCACAGGGACTTTCTCCTTCTGGGTCAAAGCAGATATCGGCCTTTCTGCTACACTAGACCAAGGGAAGCCTTGTGTCCCTTGAAGAAAGAACCGTAATCAATTGGATGCAATTCATTAAAAAAAAAATTTACCAGTTCCCAAGTGGCACTCTAATTCTTCTGGTCATGCCCTGGACCTAGATTCAAGCAAATGAATGTTTTAGAACAAGGAGGATGTTCAGAGGAGAGACTAAGCAAAGGTGCTCAGACTGACGGGCCGTGAACAGGGCTTGTTCACTAGATAGACATGTTCAACCAGAAGCTGGGGTGCTGCTGCTGCTGGCGGTGGTGGTTTAGTCACTAAGTTGGGTCTGACTCTTGCAACCCCAAGTACCATGGCCCACCACGCTCCTCTGGCCGTGAGATTTCCCAGGCAGGAATACTGGAGTGGGTTGTCTTCTCCTTCTCCAAGAAGTCAGGGTAGAGATGATCTAACCCGAATCCTCCTCTTTTCCTTCCTCTGATTGGGAGAATGAAGCTCTGTGAGTTAGCACAACAGTGGGGGAAACACCCACCAGCGAAGAAGAGTGAGGCTTCCAAGCATGGACACAGATTCATGGGAGCCTGACGTGCTCCTGAGCTTCACCCAGCATTTCCTCACGGGCATCGCCTCAAGCCTGAGCCCCCTGCATGGAAATTGGAGCCTTCAGGACACAGTTGGGATGAGCACTGAAACCCCCCTTCCATCTCACTGTACCCTGAGATAGGAGGACACCGCTGTCACGGCTGCTGCTGCTGCTGAGCCGCTTCAGTCGTGTCCGACTCTGTGCGACCCCAGAGACGGCAGCCCACCAGGATCCCCCGTCCCTGGGATTCTCCAGGCAAGAACACTGGAGTGGGGTGCCATTGCCTTCTCCAATGAGGGAAAGTAAAAGGTGAAAGTGAAGTCGCTCAGTCGTGTCTGACTCTTAGCCACCCTGTGGACTGCAGCCAGCCAGGCTCCTCCGTCCACGGGATTCTCCAGGCAGGAGCGCTGGAGTGGGTGTCATCGCCTTCTCTGTGGCTAATTAACTACATTTATGTCTCAAATGCTGATTAATGTGAGTCTCGGATACAACCACCCAGTCATCTTTCAGATAGATATCTTAGAAGCCTAAAGTTCTCAGCCCTGGGAGAGCTGAATTGCCATCACTTCCAGAATTTACAAAGTGTTGTAAAACAGTGTGCTCTGAGTTTGGTGACTATGTCTGCTTATATGACAGATGAATAATCCAAGCCTGAAGAGCCAGCTATTGTCAGAGAGCTGTTATCTAGTAGTAAACAACACGAGAGAGGTGCCTTCAGGATGAGGTGAGGTCATGTTAGAAGTCTGGAGCTTAATGAAGAGGATAAAAAGTTGCTTTTCACATATTTAATTTCCCAGTGTCTCAGACAGTAGAGACCTGCGTTCAATCCCTGGGTTGGGAAGATCCCCTGGAGAAGGGAATGGCAACCCGCTCCAGTATTCTTGCCTGCAGAATCCCATGAACAGAGGAGCCTGGTAGGCTATAGTCCATGGAGTTGCAAAGAGTCAGACACAACTGAGCGACTAACACTTCGCATATTGACTAATTGTAGACAGTGTTATTTATTTTGAGTTGCTTAAGTAAGTCTATTTGATAAACGCAGCAGATTCATTTTTAATGGATTACTGCCAGTATTATTCAGATTCTGACACCTCCAGCCCCACAACAGCTCCCAATTCTGGTATACATTTCTTCCCCACCCAAGAATCTTCAGTTCAGTTGCTCAGTCATGTCCGACTCTTTGCGACCCCGTGGACGGCAGCATACCAGGCCTCCCTGTCCATCACCAACTCCAGGAGCTTGCTCAACTCATGTCCATAGCGTCAGTGATGCCATCCAACCATCAGCTCAGCTTTGTCTTCAAGCATCCTCTGTGCATCTCCCGTGAGCCCCCTTGTCTCAGCTCAAGTTGCCATAATAAAACTCCATAGACTGGGCAGCTTAAACAATAGGTATGCATTTTCTCGCAGTTCCGGGGGGCTCAGAAGTTTGAGGTCAAAGTGGCAACAGGGTTGGTGTCTGCGAGACCTCCTCTGCTGGGCTATAGCTGGCTCCTCTCTTGCTGGGTCCTCACATGGACTGTCCTTGGTACCTGTGTTTGGAAAGAGCACCCTCTTCCTCCCCTGAGCCTACTGAATCAGGATCCTCCCTAATGACTTCATTTAGCCTTGAAAGTGAAAGTGTTAGTTGCTCAGTCATGTCAGGCTGTTTGTGACCCCATGGACTGTAACCTGCCAGGCTCAGAGCTCTGTCCATGGGATTCTCCAGGCAAGAACAGGGAGTGGGTTGCCATACCCTCCCATGGGGATCTTCCCGACCCAGGGATCTCCTGGAATCTCCTGCCTTACAGATAGATTTTTAACTGTCTGAACTTATCTCCTAAATGCCCTGTTACCCATATTAGCCATATTTCAGGTTGGAACTTCAAATGTTAATTTGGGAGAGGGGCACAATTTAGTCCACAGCACCCCCTCCAAATAATGCACAGATTGTATCCATGTCTTGATGACTACAAATTCCTTCCTTAAGGAAATGCTCACACTCCCCAACTGGTGCCAACATCACCCTGAAAGCAGGCACCCAGCACAACCCAGATGCGCCGACAAACCGCCTTCAGCTCCAACAGAACGTGTGCTAGTCAGCGCTCAGATGTCTCTGCAGTTGCCTGTCGCCCCGGCTCACTTCTCTGCTTTAAAAACAGCACCCCTCAGACGGTGCTTCTGATTACAAACCTGTCTGGCTCCCAAGTCACAGAATAGCAGCAAATTGTAACTAATCAGTGTTTTACGGCCATAATTAAACCACACACTTACAAATAAAATGCAACACTTAAAATGGAGTCCCAGTTTCTCAAAGCTGCATTAATATTTATAAAACGATTACTGCAGACAGGCACATTCTTTTACTGCTTATTGGGGCACACAGTATGCACGCAGGGGCAGTAAATTCTTAATTGTCATCGACGCTGAAGACCACGGTTCCTTGGTCCCACAGCCCTGTCCTGACAACTTCCCACCTTTCGAGGCCTGTTTTATGGAGAAGCTTCTGGTCTTCTTCACTTCCCTACCTTTCTATTCCCAAGAGATGCTACCTTAAGAGTGGCCCTTGAGAGCACGCTGGAGGAATTATGATCGTCCCTTACAACCCCATGGAATACGTGAAATGAAATGGTTCACCCTTGGCTCAGGGAGGCTCCTCTGTGAATTCTGCAGCTCAGATGAAGACAATTTCTCTCCCTCAATGCCCCCCCCCATAGCTGTTTCCACCAGACCACCACCATCGTCTCTTATTAGCCAATATAAGACTTGTAATTTCTCAACGGAATTTTTGTTGGGGTAAAAATCACGTACTTATACAATGGAGGTGGGAATTGATTTACATGGCGATAGCATGTGCTCTAAAGCGATACAGTATTTTAGAAACAGTCATTAGCCCAAAAGGAAATTTTAAACGGTAACAGTGAACTAACCCCACCAGCTGGCAGCAGAGCCGAGACGGGACAGCACTCGTGGCCAAGTTCACATCCATCTGAGCTCTGAGACGCCACAATCTCAGCCCCTGTGGAGGTTCAGGTTCCTTTTATACTTGGCAGGATGTTATTTCCTGATGGACACAGAGTAAGAAAATGGTTTTGAGGGAAGCACTCACAGGGCTCCAACAGTATCAAATGGCTTCTCACAAAATATCTGATGACCTAACTGGAAATTCATCAGAAGTGTACAGATTATATTTACTTCGTGAAAATGTTCTTTTCATAGAATTATGTGCTAGGTAGGGGGACCTATGGGGCTATCCAGTCTAAATCTTCCATTATAGATGAAAGCACCAAGGCAAAGCGAAGTTAGTTGTCCGTGGTTGATCCATTATACGCTCAGAAAAAAAGTTGGCAGAACGGAAAACATCCTTGTCTCTGCGTAGACGGATTCAGCGAGAACTTGCATGCATGTGTACTTAATAGAAACTGCTGACAGTGGGCTTCCCTGGTGGCTCAGATGGTAAAGAACCTGCCTGCAATGCGGGAGTCCTGAATTCGATCCCTGGGTCAGGAAGATCCCCTGGAGGAGGGCATGGCAACCCACTCCAGTATTCTTGCCTGGGAAACCTCATGGACAGAGGAGCCTGGCAGGCTATAGTCCATGGGTGCGCAGAGAGTCGGACACGACTGAGTGATCAAACGCACGCACGGACAACGGCAGTGGAGAAAGCGAGAGAAAAGGCGATCCCGGCGAATCTAATGCACGACAACCGTGTGCTATGAGCTCAGAGCGCCGCAACCGACATCTCCTCCATACGCTTCTTACATCTGGCTGTGGAGGCTGACATGCCCACCGTTAGAGTCCTCCTGTGGACCTGAGATTTTTATCACCACGGAAACTCAGGTAGTATGCGAATAACTGTGCATACAGAATGAAGATTTAGCTCATTCTTACAGCAGCATGAATTAGATGGTCAGCATATCCACGAGTGAGACAAGACAAGCAGATTGATTGGGAAGAAGCTGAGGGAAACTGGAGAGCTCTGGTGTCTAGTCCATCCGCCTAAGAGAAGAAAGCAAGAGGGTGCAAAGGATGGGAGGGGCTGGGGAGCTGGGACATTTGAGGATTGTGTGGCAGAAACACGAGAGAGGATTTATAAGAGAAAGTCAGAGAGGTGCCGAAAAAGAACCTTTCCTTCTTGGTCATTCAGGATAGGCTGATGGACATCTGTTCGATGAATAAGAAATATCAAATTCCTTCTAAGCAAGCAAAGTTGAAAGAAGATCAGTAGCGATTTAAGTAGCAATCTGTTTAAGGAGAAGAACACGGCACTTGGGGTCAGGAAGACAGGGCAGTGTAGCACACATCTTTTAACAGACCGTCGAATCGCTGCATGTGCTTGAGAAAACCATTAAAAGTGAGTGTCGGAATCTTTCTACGTAAAGCAAGGATAACATACTTTCCAGGAGTACTTACAAGAATTGTGTCTGACATAAATGTGGCAGGTATTCAAGACCTAGTACATGGAAGAACTAAGGGGGGATTCTCTGTGGCTGGAAACTTACAGTTATAAATGGAACGTCCTCAATTGCCAAAGTCCAGTCTGAACATTCTGGAAAATCCTCAAAGGATGGGACTTCCACCACCCTGCTCCCACCCAGCTTCTGCACCAGTTTCTTCTTGGCAGTATTGAAACTCAGAATCCCTCTTGCAGCCCGCAAAATGCCTGCTGAGGGTCAATTAGGAGGACGATTGCTTGTGGAAACAACAGGTCACAGGGCCTGGAGGGATCTGGGGAGACAATGTGGGTCTCTCCCTTCATCTCCTTCCTTCTGCCCACAGTGTTTATTTCCTTCAGAGACGCCGAGCACTTGGTGCAGAGTTGAGAGAAAGCAGTGCGCGCAGGACTCTCAGTCAAGACCTGCTGGCTCCTCCTGGCAAAATTCTGAGCCTTGCTGAGGCATCAATGCCTCAGCTGGTATTTACAACATCACTTGATATTTACCACAACGTCATCTGTAAAATGCACTCAGCTAAGGTTTTGCCACAGGGGACCTGAAATTCGAACATAAGAAGAGAAATGCCAGGAGACCAACACCTAAAAGGACCTGGCTTTCAGAAAGGAATTATCTGGGAACCGTGTGCCCACTTTCCAATGGACAGTGAGCACCCAGGAATGATCTGGAGGGATGTGTGCAATTTTACACCAGAGTTTGGCGGATAATGTGGGCAGGGATGTGGCTAAGGACACAGACTCGCCGGATCTCATGATTTAGAAAAAAAAAAAAAACAATGCTGGAATTTAAAATTTTTTATTTACCTATTTATTTTCTTGCACTATGATTTTATAGTCTTGAAAATGGTGATTTCTTTAAATCGCTGATGAACTATATAATATTTAGATTTTACTCTATAGATTCCCTCGTTGTCAAATCTGATCCCTGCATATGTGTTTAGGCAGTCCTGATACACCTCAAATAGAATCCTTATATAGCTTAACATTGTATACAGGTAGAGTGATTGGGTGGGATTTTCAGCGTTGGAAGAAAATCTATGACAAACCCAGACAGCATATTAAAAAGCAGAGACATCACTTTGCCAACAAAGGTCCATCTAGTCAAAGCTATGGTTTTTCCCATAGTCATTATGGAGGTGAGAGTTGGACCATAAAGAAGGCTTAGCACCAGAGAATTGGCGCTTTTGAATTGTGGTGCTGGAGAGGACTTTTGAGAGTTCCTTGGAAAGCAAGGAGATCAGACCAGTCAATCTTAAATGGAGGGATTGATGCTGAAGCTCCAATACTTTGGCCACCTGATGTGAAAAGCCAACTCACTGAGGAAGGTCCCTAATGCTGGGAAAGATTGAGGGCAAGAGGAGAAGGGAGAGACAGAGGATGAGATGCTTGGATGGCATCACTGACTCAATGGACGTGAGTTTGAGCAAGCTCCAGGAGACAGAGAAGCGCAGGGAAGCCTGGCGAGCTGCAGTCCATGGGGTTACAGAGAGTCAGACATGACTTGGTGACTGAACAAGAACAACAGCAACGATAAATACCACGAGAGGATACTTTTAGGTGATCACCCTCAGATGCCCTACTCCCCACACCTATCACGTGACACAAAAAAAGCAGCCTGTGGACGTCCTAAGTAGCCACTGGGAACCATGAGAGGGCCAGTCTCCACGTCACTAGGCTGTCGTCCATCCTGAGAGAGGTCCCGCACTGAGCAGATCCCATTCAGCTTTTTCTGGTGTCCCCAGTGGTTCCCTGCAAACCCACCGGAGCGTCCACAGGCCCCAGCCCCTCCGCGAGTCTTCATCAGGAACCATCCTGATTCATCTCGTTCTCCCGAGTTTTACCAGCCATGCGGCTGCTCTCTTGGGCCCACCTCCCATCGCTGAACTAGTAACTGTGAGTTCTGTTCTTGCCTGAAGACACAGCTACGTCTATATCTATATCCGTCTATCTCTCTCTTTCTAAATGTAAAATTTTTCGATAGTGAAAGTAAGCATAGTGTTTGCTATTAAAACTTAAGATAAGGTAGAACATAAAAGTCGGGTCTCCACATGCACACAAAACAGGTATTTAGGAAGATCATACTGTGGGGAAAATCCTGCGCCTTGTTTCTTCTCTGGGAATGGCACCACAGGTGGTTTTATAATTCTGTGTGCTGATGCATGCTTATATCTCTGTTTTGATTTCTGGTTCCTTTGGTTTGATGCTTATTCAGACAATTTGTTTAGCTTCTGGCTCCGCCGTTCCTTCTTCAGTGTTTTGCCATATTTTTCACTCTTGGCTCCAAGTCTGCAGATGAAGGCTACCAAGGCTGGGTTCTTACCACAGAAAAGCCAGTTGAAATGTGCAATCCTGGACTGGATCCAGGACTTGGAAAAAAAAACCATTGCAAGGACTTCACTGGGCCAACAGATGAAAAAGGAACAGGCTACATAGATAACAGTATCCGTGGTTAAAAACAAACAAACAAAAAACAACCTTCCCACCCTCTCCCACCAGGGAAAAAAAAAAGTTCGGTCAATATTCTTTAACAGTGGAACTGAATATCCTTATTATTAAAAGAAAACATACACTTAAGAATTTACAGTTAAAGGAGCAGAATTTCTACAACTCACTCTCAAGGAGTTAACAAAAAAGATAAAGAATAAATGGTAAAATGGTCAGAAGTGATATATTTGAGTAGAAGGAATATAGGAACTTTTCTTGAAACTGTTCTATGAGCTGTAATTATACCAGAATAAATGTAAAATTAAATGCCAACTCCTGAATGAATTTAAGCCAAAGGAGCAAGTAAATCAAGACAAACAAAAAGAGAATGAGAGAGAGAAAGGATGTTTTTGTCTAATGGTCCATCTTTGCCCCTTGAAGTTAAAATTAAGCATATTAGGATGAAAACCCCTCAGAAGTCATCAAGTACAAGTCATCTCACTTGGAAAACAAAATCAAAAGTAGTTGCTTTTTCTAAAACAATGCATTTCCAATTCTCTGTCTTAAACACTACACAGGCCTTGATCTCTGTTGCAGGGAAACGAGTGAAATTTAGTTGCTTGAGATTTCTCTATTCAAGAATGTATATTAAAATTTACCAGAAAGATAATGAGCAAGATCCTAATTTCTTATAATTGAAACAAGAGATGCCAGACAGCTCAGTTCAGAGTCCAGACGACATGAAATCCTTTCTAAAATCAACGCTAGGGGACTGAAATGTCACACACACACACACGCACACACGCACACACTCTTACCTTTAAACCAAGACAGTTTCATTTTTGTAAGGAATGGTATCATGTGGACAGTTTATGGTTTTCAGTAACATGGCAACATTTGCTACGTGTATAATAGCAGCATCTAAAATGACATAATAAAAAAAGAATTATCTGTGATTAGAAGTGAACTGTTAAAACTACTCTGGTCAGTGCCAAAAATCAAGAGAGTTTATTATTTCAGTAGCTGCAGTGAAAAACCCCTCTGGGCGCCTAGAAAACCTACCCCCTGAGCTTTTCACCCATCCTCCTCACTGACACCGTAATGGGCTTTGTTAAATTCAAAGACAGTTACGTCAGCAATTTGTGGTCTCTCGTGGATTTTCCAGGCCTATAAAGCACACAAATTATACCCAAATATTGGCCTGAAAAATTAGTAAGCTATAGGGTTTGTGTTATTTTAGCCAAGCTTTACTGGAGTAAAAGAAACTCAGGGACCCTAAAACTCAGTAGTTTCTTCACTGTTTTATTATTTTCTTTTTTGGTGGGCTCAATTTTGATATGTTAATGCTGTTATTTTTCTCTCTTCTTTCTTTTTTTCTTCATTATTACATGATTTTTATTATTTTTGTCTTACTTGCTTTTCTTTGACATCCAAGGACAATTTTGGCAGCTGTTAATTAACATTACATTTCTTGCACCTTTATAAAACTCTGTTCTTTGGCTTTTGCTTAGAATTGAGTGATTCAAAAAATATCTAAAGTTATCCTACATTTCTAGAATTGCCCATCAATATCCTTGAATATTATAATCCCCGTGTTACAAGTCACAGATACCTGGCAGGAACTGAATTGATATAATTCCATACTTGAGCGTGAAACAACAGTTGATTGGAGTCATAGCTTCAGGCCAGGCCAGGTAAGAAGCCTGCAGTGACTAAACTACTAACTTCACAGCTACTAGAATGAACCTCTGCAGTGATTGAATGACCAAACGCACTTGAACAAGGAAAAGCCTGAATCTGCAGCAGATCCGCACTTAGAAGCTTTGCCCTCCTGTGGCCAGTTTCTGTTTGTCTTTTAAATTTGAGGATACTTTTGTACTTTACAGTAAAACACAAGTATGGAAAATCACATCTACACAGCAGAAGGAGTTAAGCTGAACATCCTTATAAACAGCCACCACAGGAAGCCGCCTTGTCTCGCATCCCCATCGCAACTCCTCCGTCTCCATAAAGAACCATCATGCTGACTTTTACAGCAATAAAGATGCAAGGAAGTACTTGCTATAAATGTCAGGACAGTAGTTATTTGTGGCCAAATTGGTGAGCCTCGTTTTCTTCACTGGACTGCTGTGAGGCACGATGGTAGCGCTAACTAACACACAGTGGTGTTTGGAAAAACAAAGCATAATAAACACGCACGTGCACACACACACACACACACACACACAAGATAACATGGCCAAGATTCCTACAAGCTACAAAGCTCTCTACCAAGAGAAGTCATTCTTATTTGACTTACAGAGTCTCAGGCAGGGGGTCTGGAGACCAACCTAACTGTAACCCATGAATCTGACGAGATGTATTGCTCACAGCTCTTATCATTCATATTTATGTGCGGGGAGCTGCAGGGAGCTGGGCTCCAAAGTTTTCCATAAGGTTATTTATCCAGTAGGCAGATAATTATAAGTAGCAATGGGGAAACATAACTGATGACAAATATGTGTTTACTTTAGACTCCTGATACTTTGATATGACATTTTCCACTAGACCGTCACTTATTTTCCGCACTTCTGATATTTCATGTTCATAATTTAATTCCCACAAACACTAGTCCTGAGCTCCGAAGGTCAAAAATCCAAGAAGGAAAAGGAGACTTGGGTGAATAAAGTTATTTACATAGTTAATCAGGGGCTGAAGCCCAGGAGAAATGCAAATCGTCATGTTTCCAGAGAGGGAACAGTAGTATAGTTTTTGGCCAGCGTTCACACCCCCGGAGACAAACAAAAGCTCTGAATTTCTTCCCTTGAACTTCTTTTGTGTATGTGATCTTACTCGGTTTCAGTTTTCAAGTTTATAGAAATAATCTTCTGGGTGAACCAAGGTCAGAACAGCAACCTGGGGTTTAACTGCTGATCAAGCAAACAGGATGTCCAAATATTTCCCCAAAGCAATAAACCATCAGTTAATGGTGTCATTCCCACCCACAATGCCCTCTTAGACCAACAGGAAATGTACCTTCGTTCGCTGCCCATGCGCAGGAGGAGCCATTTTAAACACTATATAAAAATGATCGCATTCGGATTTCTAGTTCCAACTAAGAAAGGTAACTTTTCAGGGAATTACAGGGTCTGTGTCTCCCCAGCTACTTAACTCTCTTTTACTCAGTTGTTATAGGATCCTGCTGGCTCCTTCATTTTATTTTATTTTTCAATTTTTATTTTTACTTTATTTTACTTTACAATACTGTATTGGTTTTGCCATACATTAACATGAATCCGCCACGGGTGTACATGAGTTCCCAATCACAACAGGAAGTACCAGAGAAGGATAGGAGGCTGGAATTCAGAAGACTTAGTTGCTGTTGTTATCATTGTTTCAGTTGCTAAGTCACCATCGATTGTAGCCCGCCAGGCTCCTCTGTCCATGGGATTCTCCAGGCAAGAATACTGGGGTGGGCTGCCATTTCCTTCTCCAGGGGATCTTCCCAACCCGGGGATAGAACTCACGTCTCCTGCACTGCCTGCCTTGGCAGGTGAGTTCTTTACCACTGAGCCACCTGGGAAACCTTGACTTTAGTCCAATTTCTATCTCTATGTGGTTATTTTACAGGTCACTTGAAAATAATGAACAGAATTCTAAGAGGTCTGACTTAAATTCTGAACGCTATTATGATTTATAACCTCCTCACATGATAAAAGGCTTTGCTGTGAGTTATAAGGGGTGTGAAAGAGTTAGTTGCTCAGTCATGTCTAACTCTTTGTGACCCCCTGGACTATAGCCCACCAGGCTCCTCAGTCTATGGCATTCTCCAGGCAAGAATCCTGGAATAGGTAGTCATTCCCTCCTCCAGGGATCTTCCCAACCCAGGGATCCAACCCAGGTCTCCTCCATTGCAGGCAGGCTCTTTACATTCTGAGCCACCAGGTAAGGGGTGTTTCATCAAAATAAACGGCGGTGAGGATGAAGGAAAGCGGGAAACAAAAGCCAAAAGAGGGCTGGAGGCGTCGGGTAAAGTCTTGGGGGGTCTGCACTAAGGGACATCTAAGAGATATCCAACAGGCCTTGGAAGGCTGACACTCTCGTGGCGCTTCGCTAACGCCTGGACAATACCACTCATCTCACTAAGCTGTGAGGGGTGTTTTGTCAAGAGCTATATTGGTTCATGTTGGATCACAAAGTTGAAGCTTTTCTTCTCACATATCCACACCTGACAAACTACTTAACATGTGCTGAGCTCTTGTTGTGGCCTTAAGTCCAGAATCTTTTCATGTTCCTAGGCCAAATTCCCTTTTCCCCAGATCTTAGTTCTGTTTTTTTAAACCCCTTACCTAGACTCAGTGAATTTCATGTTCACATGCTCATTTTCCTACTGGGTCATTTTCAAATTTCTCATTGATTTATAGTTATTTATAAATTCTTGATATGGACTAATTGCTACTTATAACTTCTAATTATATTGATTTTATTTGCTAATGGCTACATTTTATTGAAATTATGTTTTATGCTTTAAATAGCACAAGAGTTTAAAATATGTAAAAACATTTATAAATCTTTTTAAAATGTGGTTTGTTTATTTCTTTTCTTAAGTATTCCTAACCTGAGGTCAAAGATATTTTATTCTGACTTTTAAAAAAATGTTTTACATATGAACATTTCTAATCTGTCTAGAAGTATTGTATTAAGTATAATGTTTTAATGTATTAAGTATAATGTCTACTTAATGTATTAAGTATAATGTCTACTCTTATATTGTATTAAGTATAATGTCTTTTCCCCAGATCAATCAACTGAGAGCCAATTATGAAACAGTTTATTTTCCCCCAACTAGTTTTTAGCGTGATACATTGAGCTTCCAATCATGTGTTAGACCTTTTTCTGACCCTATTCTCCTATGCTGGACTCCTGTGCAATATCAAAAAGCTTCAGTTACTATCCTGTTAAAATATATTGATGTCTCTTGTGTGCTTCCACTTTATTACTATTTTTCAAAATTATATTTGGTAATTTTGGTCCTTTGGGAGCTTCTTATTAAGAATTGTAGGACCTGCTTCCCTGGACTTCCCTGCTGACTCAGACAGTAAAGAATCTGCCTTTAGTGCAGGAGATCCAGGTTCGATTCCTGGGTTGGGAAGATCCCCTGGAGGAGGAAATAGCAGCCAACACCAGTATTCCTGCCTGGAGAATTCCACGGACAGGGGAGCCTCGCGGGCTACCATCCGAGGGATCGCAGAATCGGACATGACTGAGCGACTAACACTTTCACTTTCAGCACCTGCTTATCAAGCTCCATTAAAAATATGTTGGAATTTTCATTGGAATTAAAGTTAATTTATTAGCTACTTTGGAGAAAAGTTACACTTTTATTTCACTGTTGTTTTCACATCCATGAACATGGTACATTTTATCATTCAGTTAGCCGTTATTCTGCTACTTATTTCTAGATACATTGTGCATCTATTTTTCTCACTGTGTATTGCAGGTGTATAAAATACTAATGATTTATTTTTGTTGAGCATTCATCTGGAAATCTTCCTGAATTTTTATAAATTCCAATAGTTTATTGAATTTCTGGATTTTTTTTTTCTAGTGGACAATTATATGTAATAAGAGCTATCATAAGTCAGAAAAAAAGACAAATATCACATATTATCATTTATGTGTGGAATTTTAAAAATGATACAAATGAACTCACTTACAAAACAGAAACAGACTTACAGACGCAGAAAACAAGCGTAAGGTTACCAAAGGAGAAAGGAAGAGGGATAAACTTGGAATTTGGAATTAAGAGACATCCATCACTATATATAAAACAGATCACCAACAAGGACTTACTGAATATCACAGGGAAGCATATTCAACATCTTGTAATAACCTATCATGGAAAAGAAACTGAAAAAGAACATATATATATATATATATGTATATATACACACACACTTATCCAAATCACTTTTCTGTACCCCTAAGACTAACACAACACTGTAAACCCACTATCCTTGAATAAAATGGAAAAAATCAAAACAAGGTTGAATTTCTTCCCCTCATGGTTCAGAATCCCAACCCTGCATATGAAATTCTAAGTAACTTTATGGAAGGAGCTTGATTTTTGCTATTGTCTCACATAATCTCCAACCCTGTGCTTTGATGTAAAATGAGTTCTGATAAAAATGCTGAGCTATTATTGACAGAGAAATACAGCAGTGCTTATTCCTGAGCTGGGCAGAATGCTTAGATGCTTTTCTTGTATTCTCACTGAGAATTAAATGCATGTCCTGATAAACTATGCTTGTACCTATTAGTCACAAAAAACATACGTGCCCACCTACAAAGTTATCATATGGTTAACTAGGGAAAACCTTTAGCACCAGCAATTTTAGTAGAGAGATAAGTCAAAAATAAACAGATTCAATCTAGTTCAGCCCTACTGTTTAATTTTGAAAAAAAGGAAAGAAAAATAATGGAAGCACCTACCTCTACTCTTGGTGAATTTGCCCTCACCCCCGACACACACGCACACTTAATTGGTTCCATGATTTATATGGTGTGCTTTACGCTCCTTTTCTTCCCACTCACAATATTACAAATATTAATCATTTTCCATGGTCAATTATAGGGATTATAGCCTTGTGCTGTGTGTGTTCATGAGAAATATGACATCAGATGCAAACACGGTCTGCTTCTTGTTCCCCTCACCCCACGCCCAGCTGTTCATAGATCATATTTTGATCTCTAAGAGAAAGGAACATGGATGTCTCAGTACAGAGTTAGGCTAGAAAAGCGAAGAGTAGACAAAATTAAATGAAAAGAGAAAACTCCTCTTGGCAAAAGCAAATCACATAAAAACTCCCAGAGAATGAATACTTTTCATCCATGGACCCCAGGTTCAAGATATCAGAGGGCAACGTCCATATTCAAGCTACTGAAACCAAGAAAGCAGCAGTGGAGAACCTAGGAAGTCAAAGGCGTTGGAATTACTGAGTTTCTCCAAGGCTCAGCACTTGTACCAGCCTTACTTCAAATGTGATCTGAGACGGCGTCTCTGCTCTCCAGATGAGCTCAGGTGGGAGGATGAACCAAAGGCAAATGAATGCAAAGCAGCCAGGCGCATGCTCCTTCAAGAAGGAGCCCATGTTCTTTTGTACGTAGTCAGTAAAGAAATTCCTACACTTTTCGTCCGTGTCTCAGCCCGATGTGTAAATTACATAATTTTGTTCAGCAGAATCAGAAATTCAGAAACCATGTTGGATTTGAGTAAATAGGACCAACTTCTTAACACGCCAGCAGTTCGGGGAATCATATATGGAACACTGTGTATCATCAAGATAAGCAAGGTTACTCTGCAGTAAGGAATGATCCCAGCACTCGGGGTAATAAACACAATGAAACCATACCTTTTGTTCATCCTACATAGCGAGCAGAGAATAGAGAATCAGGGGGATTTGTGCATCAGAGTTAAAGAGAGATGTAGGCTAGAGGCCGCTCCATCTTAACAAGTACCTGTGGGACCACCCAGGCAGGAGAAGGCGGCATGGTACACCACGTCCCAGGTCTCAGAGTTTCTGCCTGTAAGGGACACACACCACAGGTGTTCCTATTTCAGGGCTTAAACTCAGAAGGAGCAAGGACCTGTCATCTTGCCATGTGCCAAGAAAAAAAGATCTGGAATAAATGATAGCAGCCTTCATGACCTCATTCCACTTCATAAAATGTGTCTAAGTCATATTCCTCACCATCCTGTGCTTGGTCATCAGTCCTGTCGGACTCTGCGACCCGTGTGTGTGTGTGTGTGTCTGTGTGTGTGTGTCTGTGTGTGTGTGTGTGTGTGTGTCTGTGTGTGATTTTTTTAAGTCCCTCCTCCACTCTCCAGCATCCCCTGCAGTGACCTGCCGCCTGGCCTGTTATTATTTCTTTACTAACGGCTCAGAGAACTGTATGGTTTGGCTCCTTCCAGAAAAATGAATTTGCTGCAAAATATATATATATATATATTTGCCTTTTGTTCTGTCATGGGTAAGAGAGACTGTCTGAGTGGCGGAGGGAACTATTATATTTCTCTGGCATTTGTCAGTGACTGAGAAACCTGAGGGCTTCCCTGGTGGCTCAGGTGGTAAAGAATCCGCCTGCAATGCAGGAGACCCCAGTTCAATTCCTGGGTTGGGAAGATCCGCTGGAGAAGGGATAGGCTACCCACTCTAGTATTCTTGGGCTTCCCTTGTGGCTCAGCTCTGCCTACAGTGTGGGAGACCTGGGTTCGACCCCTGGGTTGGGAAGATCCCCTGGAGAAGGGAAAGCTGCCCACTCCAGTATTCTGGCCTGGAGAATTCCATGGACTGTAAACCTGAAGCTTCAGTGCCACAAGATTTTCCAGCCAAGAACCCTTGCATGACGCTTCTGACAGCTCAAGTCAGTGTGTACAGTAACAGTCACATCTACATTGGGAGAATTAGCCAAGTGCTTCAGGGCAGGCCTTCATGGAACCAAGGAGTCAGAAATCAGCACGTCCAAATTACAGAACTAGAATCGGGGGGCGACAGAAAACACAGACTGCAAGGAGCCAGTCTCAAGGGCCATCAGGTCTCTCTGTTTACCTACGGAGAGGCCGCTTGGTCACAACAACCCGTGAGTTTTCATAAATTACAGAGGTGCC
Organism: Capra hircus; assembly: GCF_001704415.2. NCBI lineage: Eukaryota > Metazoa > Chordata > Mammalia > Artiodactyla > Bovidae > Capra > Capra hircus. The sequence goes on along the minus strand of NC_030826.1, from coordinate 58,567,453 downwards.
CATCACCATCTGCCGTGGCAGCGGATAAAGTAACACGACAGTGCAAGGAAACAAATCGACCTGTTTCCTTTAAGATTCTAAATAAAATTGGGGCTATATTATATTAGGGAATATCTCTTTGGCTATTCTTTTAAAGTTGAAAGAAAGTAAAAGTCACTCAGTCATGTCCTGCTCTTTGTCCTTGGAATTATCCAGGCCAGAATAGTGGAGTGGGCAGCTTTCCCTTCTCCAGGGGATCTTCCCAACCCAGGGATCAAACCCAGGTCTCCTGCATTGCAGGCGGATTCTTACCAGCTGAGCCACAAGGGAAGCCCAAGAATACTGGAGTGGGTAGCCTGTCCCTTCTCCAGAGGATCTTCCTAACCCTAGAATCGAACCAGGGTCTCCTGTACTGCAGGCAGATTCTTTACCAACTGAGCTATCAGGGAAGCCCTTTTAAAGTTGAGGAGGTGCTATTTATTTTGAAAGTAAGAAAAATACCGTTACTAAGAATTAGAGATATTTCCTTGCGCTTCTTTCTATGTTATCCTATCCCAGGGCAAATAGGTAATATTTCCATGGTCACTATCATTCTTATGCATACTTTTAATACTGTTCAAAGTGTTACAGCAGCAGAGAAACACTGGGCTAACAAGCTGGCTCACGTGGACCACTGCCCCGGAGGAGCTTATCACCTAAGCCACGTCTGATATCAGGTCCCAGGTGTGAAGAGAAGTGGGAAGGGTAGAGTCCGGTGCGTAAGCAGTGATGGACTTTCTCAAGATCATCAGCCTCATCTGCCTGCTTCTAGATACGACCATCCCCGGGCACTGCCTTTCCACCTAACTTTCAGAATGTTTTAATTATTAAGGACATGTCAGCTTACATTCAGATCATAAATCCTCATTTTCTGCAACTTTTTAAAAATCCTCCCCTCTATGGAGAAGTGGAGGTAAGGAGAAAAGACTCTGTGCGTGTGTGTGTGTGTGTGTATGTGTGTGTGCGCACACATGCATGAGCACATGTGTGCAGCCATGTCCAACTCTTTTATGACCCATGGACTGTAGCCAGCCAGGCTCCTCTACCCATGGATTTCGCAGGCAAGAATACGGGAGTGGGTTGCATCTCCTTTCCTAAGGGATCTTCCAAGCCCAGGGATCGAAGGTGTGTCTCCTGTGTCTCCTGCACTGGCAGATGGATTCTTTACCACTGAGCCCCCTGGAAAGCCCCTACTGTGCCTGTAACCTGTCCATAATAGAATTCCCATCCCTGGAACTGTCCCTCATTAAAAGAAAAAAAAAGACGGAGAAGAGCACAACTTTATAACAGCTTTCTGTCCGTGTTCTTGCCTGATCACACCTGATCTGAGGAGCCCTCTGACAAACTATTTCACTGGTCTTGGCTTTCCAACATCACAAGGTCAAAGTCTCTGCAGCTCTGGATTAGCATCTCTGCATAAGTGAATACGGCACTGATGCACTTTAGGGCTGCGTGAAGAGCCTTTGGCTTAAGCCGCAAAACTGACTTTTTTTTTTTCACAGAAGCTGACTTGGAATATTACAATGGTGGTGGGGGGGAGCCAAGAATTTTGTGATATTTATGCTTAGAGGCTGAGCCAGCAGGACAACATTTATGAGGCTTTTGCAAGCGAAGTCCACCGACCATCGGTAGATGGCTGGGCTCTGCTGAACATCCTGTATTTCTCATCGTTTATGGGATCCCTGTTGGCCCCGGAGTGCTGTCTGAGAGTCGGGATGTGAGACATAAATCTTTGCTGGTCCTTTTAAATAAGACTTCAGTTGTCTCAAGGGAGCGTGTCCCTGGGTCAGTTCCTCGTAGGAACCTGAGGAATAATGGAATAGAGAGTACATGTCACGGTTACCCTCAGAGGATGGATAACCTTCCTCTAAGCCTGATTCTTCCTTACAGGGGTTCAAATATTTCTTTCCTGATTGCCAAGTTCGACTTAAGCTTTATTCTTGAAGGAACCAGGTTTTTGTGAAACGGAAGCTGCAGCTTTGAGGTTCTTCTGTGTCTCTGCAGCTTATGCACATAAAATTCACATTATATCATCTTAAATGGGTTATTTCCTAGCTTCTTAATGTGTTATTTTTCCCACAAAAGAGTATTTTCCTGAATATCTGACTCATCTTTATAATCGACTCACCTATTAGTTTTCAAAATCTCTGCCAACAATAAGTGTATCATAAATAATCATTGACTATATGTGTGAATAATTCTGGCTTCTTAAAACAGTTCATTGACAATCCTTAAAAACATTACCAGGAGATGCTGAGCTTCCATTACCCCCTGGAGAGAACACGAAATCTTTCACATCCTCCCCTTAACTCCTTCTAGTGTCTCCCCATGTGATGGACTGAGTGTTTCTGTCCTATCAAAATCCATGCTGAAATCTTACCCTCCAGTGTGATGGTATCGGGAGCTAGGGCCTCTGGGAGGTGACCAGGTCCTGAGGGTGGAGCTCTCATGAGAAAGACCAGGGTTGCAGAGAGCCCCCTTGCTCTTTCTTCCACCCAAGGACACAGGGAGGACACTGGCATCCTTGCACCAGGAAGAAGGCCCTCCCCAACACCTCGATCCTGGGACTCTCAGCCTTCAGAACTATTAGAAACAAACTTCTGCTGTTTGGGACACTTCAACTACGGCACTTTGTTGTATGGACTAAGACATCCCAGAATCCCACAATGGACCTTGTGTTCATGGCAACCCGGAGGTCTTCCTTCTCCGCAGAGAAGAAAGAGGATGGCCCTCTGTAACTCTGGAAGCCCTTCTGGCTTTTCCGCTTGTGAACTTGAATTTACCCTTCAAGTCACAGGGCACATGTTACTTCCTTTACGTATCCTTATTTGATTCCCGACGGGAACCTTCCTTAGTACTCAAGCGACACTTTGTAACTGTCTTTACCACATCAACAATCCCACTCTAAGTGATACACTGTGGTTATCTGTTTCCCAGGCACTCCACCTCTCTTTCTCTTTCTCTCTCTCACCACACAAATAGCGTGAACATTTTCCTGAGCATAAATATTAAGCACCAAACATAATACCTGAAAAACCATTTACTAAATGCATTTATGCAGCATGTATTTGTGGAATGAAAGACTAAAATAATAATGAATGGATGGATAGATGGATGGGACAGGTAAGAATTTAGAGATTTAACAAAAGATCGGCCTGAGTTTGAATCCTGTTTGAACCAGTTGTAGCTTCTGATCTTGGGCAAGTTCCTTGTCTTTCTCAACCTTCAGTTTTCCACCTTTAAAACAGAGTCACAGAATACTTTTATAATAGGGTTTCGATAAAAATTGCACAAATTAATCCATGGAAACGGCTGGCAGTATCTGGACAAGGAGGAAGAAATGAAAACAAGGATAAAAAGGAGGTAAAGAGCAGGAGGAGAAGGCAGATGAAAACGTGGGAAAAGAGAAAAATGAGGAAAGCAGCGAAAGGAGGTGGAGGGAAAGCAGCAGAGATGAAACTTATCTTCAGCAGAGGGGGCGGGGAGGCGAGAACAAGGCAGAGCAGACCCCAAGCAAACACAGCTCTTCCCAGGACCCCGCCCTGAGCTGGACGGGGACGAAAAAGAAAGAGTCACAGCCAAAGAAAATTGCCACATCATCCATGTGAATATCTCTTCAACTTACACAGATGTTCAAAAGACTGGATGAGTACTTAAAAGAAAAATCAGTTACAATGTTAAGCAATCAATGTACTAGGGGTTTTGGTCTCTTTTCAAATATGTTAACAATGAATGAAAACGTCACTGAAAGATAGGACGCTCATGGTGCATTTCATTGGGCAGGACACCCACAGTGCGGGCAGAGCATCAAAGGGGTATTCCTAAGACAAAAATATCCCAAGTGTGGGAGGAGCCTGAGGAAGCTTGCTATAGGAGGATTTTTTATCCCCACAGTATGCTGTCCCCCCACCTTTATGACATGAGTTAGAGAGGAAAAATGGAGAGGGGCTTTCCGAAGAGTCCAATTGCATTAACAAAACAGTTCCTGAATCAATTGTCAGACCTACAGCAAAGCCATTGAAAATAAATGAGGTCCCACGCACCAATGTCAAGTTGGATTCTAAAGGGGATTTCGGTGGTGGAGAGTCTGGTTCAGTGTTCATAGCCCAAGGGAAAATGGAGACAGAGGAGCGGATTCTCCTTTAAACTTACGAACAAACATTATCCCTAGATAAGTGAGACCTATTGCAATGAGCTTCCCCTATGGCTCGGCGGGGAAAGAAACAATCCATCTGCAAAGCAGGAGACGTCTATTCAATCCCTGGGTTTAAAAGATCCCCTGGAGGAGGAAACGGCCACCTACTCCAGTATTCTTGCCTGGAGAATCCCGTGGACAGAGGAGCCTGGTGGGCTACAGTCCACGGGGTCACAAAAGAGTCAGACACGACTGAGCGTCTGAGCAGCAGTGTAATGCGGGCTGGTGTCTCCAGCAGCACCCAGAGGTACCTCCCTAGATATCAGGCCACCTTTTGCTACTAATCAAGTAAATCCAGGGAAAAAGGAATCAGCATAAATCCTTCATATACTGCCCCTCCATACTTACCTATTTGCCGTTACGATATATAGCATTCTTACTGTTGAGAAGGTTCTGAACGGCATTAATCTACAAACACAGACACACACACACGTATGAAATGAATGAAAATCTCTCCAATCTTGTCTCCACTCCCCTGAACCTGTGGTAAACAGATATTACTCGTGCCAAGGATTCTGCAACATGTATTTCAGGTCACATTGTCACAGGGCTCAGGAGTGGAAGCATGATGCAGAGAAAACTGGATTTTAAGAATTTTTCATGACCTCTAAGTTACTTGCTTCTTTCAAGAAATGTTCCACATGTGAAAAAGGAAGTTCTTTAGCTGAAAGTATGTTTCCAAAGTGTTCTTCTGCATAAAATGTAAAAAAGTGTGGATTTAATTTTAAAAGCTGCTATGTACATGTATGGGCACATAACCTTGGTATATGCAACAACCCAATAGCAACGTATGTATGTCTATATTATATATATACACACATACATGTATACATATTCCCTGGGAGTCAGGACAAGATTCAGTATTATTTTTTTGCCCCAGATGCTCAAACAAGTGATTTGTACAGAGTGGAACTTCAATAACTTTCTTTTCTTTTTAATGTACCCGAGCTGTAACCAGACTGGGTATATGTGCCCACATACATGCAGTTATTGATGTCATTATAAAAGTGATTAATAGGTCCTCAGAGGTCTTTCCGTTTCCAACGTGCTTGCCAAAATGAGTGGGCTCTGGGAATGCTGGGGAACTGAGGGTCGGAAAAGGTCCAGTTTCCATCTCCTGTAGCGGCCCCCAAAGCTGTGATTATTTACTGAAGGCCAGGATGTGCTTGGCACTGCACAGCTCATGGGGCAAAAGCTCTGACTCTGCCTAGTGGGGTTTGAGGAACCAGGCTCATAGGACATAAAAGACGAGTAAGAACTGGCAAGAGTGAGGAGCAATCTAGGCTTGTGGCTTAAAATATCATTAAAATAATCATTAAAACCAGGCGCCTAACACACCCCATGATCTAGGCCCAAAACAGGAAAATGTAAGATTTCTCACCCTGCGACCGCAGGCTCCTTTTGTAATTGGTAGGCATCAGGAAAGGGAGTGATGAACTGCTTCCTACGTGTTCTAGGAGAGAGTTGTGAATTTTGTGCTGGTAATGCTGCTATTATGGATCATACGCCCACCGTTTCACAGCTTAGGCTGGGATGTATACAACAGTGATATGCAACTGTGATGGTTTCAACAGGAAAAACTGTCAGGATATATAATTTGCAAAAAAAAAAAAAAAAAAAGACCATCTTCTCGAAAAATGTCGAGGTGCAGGCTGATACCTGCAGTGTGCCATGTGGGGGCACGGGTGACTTGATTTCCAGAGAAAGGCACACCTTCGAAATGCTAATTCCCCAAATATGGGAAGCTGCCTATGAAATGACATCAGGCAGAATAACATCTCACAAAGACGTCCCCGGCTTATTCCCAAGAAACTGTGCAAACACTTGGCAAAAGGGTCTTTGCGGACGTGATTGAGGGTCTTGATCTTGGGAGATTATCCTCAATCACAGTGGCCCTGATGATAGGGAGTTCAGTCAGAACAGAAGATGTGGTGATCACAGAAGCAGAAGCTGAGACGACGGGAGAAGGAAACCACAGGGCAAGGAACACAGGAAGCCTCCAGAAGCTGCAGAAGACGAGGAGGCGAATTCTCCCTAGAACCTTCAGCAAAAATGCAGTCCTTCAGGAATCCTTATTTTAGGACTTCTGACTTCCAGATTACCAAGAAAATATATTAAGGCATTTGAGTGAAGTTGCTCAGTCGTGTCTGACTCTTTGCAACCCCATGGACTGTAACCTACCAGGCTCCTCTGTCTGTGGGATTTTCCAGGTAACAGTACTGGAGTGGATTGCCATTTCCTTCTCCAGGGGATCTTCCCAACCCAGGGATCGAACCCGGGTCTCCTGCATTGTAGACAGATGCTTTACCATCTGAGTCACCAGGGAAGTTGGTTATGGTAATTTTTCACATTTCTTTGAAAGGTACAGTTAAGAAGATGAAATAGCAAACAGCCTGGGGAAAATATTTGCAAAGTATATATCTGATGTAGGAATTGTACTTAGAATATGAAAAACCCATGAAATTGGCAATAGATCAAATCATTCTATAAAACAGGCAAACACTACCAGATGCTTCACAAAAGAAGGTATACAAATACTCAACACATAAAAACAGGTTCAGCATCTTTACTAATCAAGGCAATGAATGCTAAAACTACAAATAGATAGCATTACATACTGGAAACCAGTCAATCCTAAAGGAAATCAACCACAAATATTCATTAGAAAGATTGACGCTGAAGCTAAAGCTCCAGTAATTTGGACACCTGATGTGAAGAGCCAGCTCCTTGGAAAAGACTCTGATGCTAGAAAAGATTGAGGGCAGGAGGAGAAGGTGGCAGCAGAGGATGAGATGGTCAGATGGCATCACTGACTCAGTGGACATGGGTCTGGGCCAACTCCAGGAGATAGTGAAGTTTGGGGAGCCTGGCATACTGCAGTCTATGGGGTCACAAGGAGCTGGACGTGACTTAGTGACTGAACATCAATAACATACAGAATGGCTAAAATTAAAAAGAATCTCAACATCAAGAGTTAGCAAGCATTGGAATGACTTCCTGTCTCACACACTGCTGATGGGAGTGCAAAATGGTACAACTACTTGGAAAATAGCTTGTTGGTTACTTATAGGCTAAACATACATTTCCCATCTATGACTAGGAATTCAGCCTAAATAAGTGTATCTACAAAAAGACTCATTCACGTCCGCCTCTTTGTGACCCCATGGACTGCAGCACGCCAAGCTTGCTTCCCTGTCCAACACCAACTCCCAGAGCTTACTCAAACTCATATCCATTGAGTCAGTGATGCCATCCAACTATCTCATTCTCTGTTCTTCCCTTCTTCTCCTGCCTTCAATCTTTCCCAGCATCAGGGTCTTTTCAAATGAGTCAGTTGTTCACATCAGGTGGCCAAACTACTGGAGTTTCAGCATCAGTCCTTCCATTGAATATTCAGGACTGATATCTTTAGGATGGACTGGTTGGACCTCCTTGCTATCCAAGGGAATCTCAAGAGTCTTCTCCAATACCCACAGTTCAAAAGCATCAATTTTTTGGCATTCAACTTTCTTTATAGTCCAACTCTCACATCCATACATGACTACTGGAAAAACCATAACTTTGACTAGATGAACCTTTGTTGGCAAAGTAATGTCTCTGCTTTTTAAAATGCTGTCTAGGTTGGTCATGGCTTTTCTTCCAAGGAGCAAGCATCTTTTAATTTCATGGCTGTAGTCACCATCTGCAGTGATTTTGGAGCCCCCAAAATAAAGTCTGACACTGTTTCCACAGTTTCCCCATCTATTTCCCATGAACTGATGGGACCAGATGCCATGATCTTCATTTTCTGAATGTTGAGTTTTAAGCCAACTTTTTCACTCTCCTCTTTCACATTCAACAAGAGTCTCTTTAGTTCCTCTTCACTTTCTGCCATATGGGTGGTGTCATCTGCATATCTGAGGTTTTTGATATCTCCTCTGGCAATCCTGATTCCAGCTTGTGCTTCATCCAGCCCAGCGTTTCTCATGATGTACTCTGCATATAAGTTAAATAAGCAGGGTGACAATACACAGCCTTGACATACTCCTTTCCCAATTTGGAACCAGCCTGTTGTTCCATGTCCAGTTCTAACTGTTGCTTCCTGACCTGCATACAGATTTCTCAGGAGGCAGGTCAAGTGATCTGGTATTCCCATCTCTTTAAGAATTTTCCAGTTTGTCGTGAGGCTTTGGAGTAGTCAGTAAGGCGCAAGTAGATGTTTTTCTGGAACTCTCTTGCTTTTTTGATGATTCAGCGGATGTTGGCAATTTGCTCTGTGGTTCCTCTGCCTTTTCTAAAACTAGCTTGAACATCTGGAAGCTCATGGTTCACATACTGTTGAAGCCTGACTTGGAGAATTTTGAGTGTACTTTGCTAGTATATGAGATGAGTGCAATTGTGCGGTAGTTTGAGCATTCTGTGGCATTGCCTTTCTTTGGGATTGGAATGAAAACTGACCTTTTCCAGTCCTGTGGCCACTGCTGAGTTTTCCAAATTTGCTGGCATATTGAGTGCAGCACTTTCACAGCATCATATGTCAGGATTTGGCATGACTCAACTGGAATTCCATCAGCTCCAGTAGCTTTGTTCATAGTGATGCTTTCTAAGGCCCACTTGACTTTGCATTCCAGGATGTCTGGTTCCAGCTGACTGATCACACCATCGTGGTTATCTGGGTCATGAAGATCTTTTTTGTACAGTTCTTCTGTGTACTCTTGCCACCTCTTCTTAATATCTTCTGCTTCTGCTAGGTCCATACCATTTCTGTCCTTTATTGTGCCCATCTTTGCATGAAATAGTCCCTTGGTATCTCTAAGTTTCTTGAAGAGATCTCTAGTGTTTCCATTCTATTGTTTCCCTCTATTTCTTTGCACTGATCACTGAGGAAGGCTTTCTTGTGTCTTCTTGCTAGAGAAATATTAATCAGAATTGAAGAGGTACAGACAGCATGGGTGAATCTTGAAAATATAATCTGAGTAGTAAACACTTAACACAAAAAAGTACATGCTCTGAGATTTCAACTACGTGGAACTCCTGGAAAGGCAAATCTAACCCATGTCTGTCTGTGGCCAGAGAAAAGAGGGGAAATGGCTGTAAAGGGACAGAACCTTTGAGGGTACAGGATGGGTCTATATTTTGGTTGTGGAAGTGATTAGAAAGAACAATACCTCAAAGCTTACCAGAGAGAACCCTCAAAGCTGGCTTCATTTATGAAGCCTGCGCATCAATAAGACTGCTGCTTTCTCCTCCCAGAACCAAATTACAGAAACATCTACCAACTATACATGATCCTACTGAACCTTCGTTTTTATATCAGATTGTGCTCTAACCCTTTCTTTTACTGGATGAGTTCCTTTCCAAGTGGTGTTTAAATAAACTCCAACAAATAGAATCCTGAATGCAGGGCACTTCATGAATACTAGCAGTCGGGCCAGCCATTAAAGAGCTGTCAGAGTCTATATGACTCTGCTGTCTCTGGGGCCTCTGCTGCAGGCACGCAACTCCACAGCACAGGATTGCATACTGGTGACAAAAGGTAGGTATTTAAGGAATGACAGAAACAGGAAGAAACAAACGTCTAGGGAGAGTCATTAACCGTCCTCGCTGTGGTGAGTGATTTCCAGAGACCAATATGTGGCTACATCAAAGTGTCCCTGTATGCTTTTGAAGAAGGTTATTTCTGTCTGCTCAAAGATGTTATGAAATGCTACCCTCGGTGATAACAGTTACTGCTCCTCCACTCCCTCGTGAGGATAGAATTACAACACAAGGGGCTAACAATTAAATATTATTAGAGCCTGTGGTTTCCATGGCGAGCATCCATAACTTAGCATGTTGAAAAGGACTGAAAGTGGGTGGCATTGCTGAAAAATTCCCTCTGAAATGACAACCAAAGCCCTGGAAAAAATAAATGGCCATCCCATCAGGAGGCTTAAAGTCAAGCCCAGTTAGAACATTGCACCATCTTAGAACTATTTTGACTTTCCAGAGCTTTACTGATTTTTTAGAAAAAAATTCCCTGAATCATCTCACTTCAGATCAGAGTTGGAGCTGAAACAGCAGGCAAAGAGCAGTTCAGTAAAATTAATCTTTCCTCTAGCTGTATACATTTTTTACTATTTGTATGAAGGAAAGTCATGTGGATATGCCAAAACTGATGGGATATAAAAAAAGTCACTCCTATCTCAGCTTCGAATGCTCTTTTGTGTGTACAGCTCATGTCCTGTTCTCATTCTGGTGTCGTTTCATAAAATGATGTCATGAATAGCAAAAGAAAACATGAGGCGAACAGAGGAAGCCATCTGAAATTAAAAGTTTTCCAGGAAAATGTCAAAGAGGACAGTACGGATGTGGATAATGGAAAGATAACCATCTGAGGGTCTCCGGGGAGATAAACTTCTAAGAAGCATCAAAACGTGTTATCACGATGTCTGCCGGTAACTTGAGCTGACTTCAAAGATTTCCTTGGTGGACTATACCAAAAGGCCCCATTATCAGAAAGGAGTAGTTAATTAAAGTGAATTATCAGAATGTGCAACTTGCCTTCGATGGAGCCCAGCTGCTGAGTCACACTGTAAAAAGGAATCTGGACCACTCATGTTCCTCTATACCTGACAATGCTTCTTTGAACTGGATATCTGATTTTTAAAACTGGAACAGAAGGACACCAGGAAACATTGCTTAGCAGATGTCATATTTATATGAGCTTTTCTTGATGAATTGCAATCATTCTACAAAATCTCTTTTCTGGATATTTAAAACATTCTAACTCGTGCTGTCTTGGAGTGTTACTTCCATCGTTAAACAACCTTTGTCCCCAGGTGTGCGTTTTAACTGTACCGACAGTGCCGGCAATACTTGGGGTTGCACTATTTAAAACCACTGCTTCACAAGGGGGAATTGAGACTGAAGGTCACAATATAATAAAATCATTTTCTTCGTCATTCCTGAAAGGAACTTGAAAGGAACAGGTGCATAGTCAGGGAGGAAGACTGAGCTGATAGCATAAAAGACCTTTTCTTTTGTTCTTATTTTTTTCGTTTCTCCCCAGTAGGTTATAAAATATATGTATATATATATAATGACAATGCAGGCTGACACAAATACAAACAGCGACCGTGAGGAAACGATGGCACAGACTGCTGATAAAGAGAGGGGTGCTGCACAGCTTGCCTTCCTGCATCTTTGCTGCGCACGCATCTGGGAACCTGACAAGCTGTCACAAGGCTGAGGACGTAAACAGATGCGGACTGCTGATAAGAATCTCTGGTGAACTTTCAGAACTGATTTGCCCGATGGCTTGCTCGTTATCGGAACACCACTATAAACTCTCACCTGGGGAAGCGCTCCAGCCTGCCCGAGCAACTTGCATCTGGCGTCAATCGTGGCCATAAAACCAGCCCATGAGTCATCTAACAGCCCAGGTGTCTACGATTCCCCACTTCCACAGCACCGGCCGGCATGTGGCCACTTTCAGATCACAATCTCCCTGTCTCTAAGGACAGTGAAGAGAGCTCTAAGAGGTGTAGTCCACTCCCGGACATGCTCGGGGCTGAATGAAACACTCTCACTCATTTCCCGAAAAGTCAGCAAACACTGTTTGAGTGATCAAAGTGGAATGACATGCTCAGGGAGGGTGCGAGCAACTGGACGCACACCAGCAGTGCGGCTTGCATAACCGGCAGATGCCTGCTCTTGAAAAAGATTGTCCCGACTTGCAAAGCTGGTCCTTGTTCGACGGCGAGCACAGTGCGTCAGTGGTGCCCACACTTGGAGGCCTCAGTTGTCTAGAGAGCGTCTGCACAGCCCAAGACAAGGCAGCAGTTAAGATCAAGCTTGTTTCTCGCTGAGTCTGTGATTTTTCCAGGGTTTGAGACAGAAATGATGCAAAAATGTTAAACTATTTTTTTTTTGTTTGTTTCTGAAGTTACAGAAGAAGAACTTACGCACAGCACTGAATGGAAGCCCGCTGTACATACAGGGGTAAAGAACTCTCCTGTCAGTGAAGGGAACATGGGTTCAACCCCTGGTCCAGGAGGATCCTACACACTGCAAAGCCACGCAGCCTGAAAGCCTGTGCGCCACAACTGCGGGAGAAGCCGCAGCAGCGAGAAGCCTGCACCCAAGAGAGCAGCCCCACCCGGCGCAGCTAGAGAGAAGCCTGCTCAGCGACAAGCGTCCAGCGCAGCCAAGAATAAAAGAAATACGAGTCACTTTCTAAAAATGGTTAACTGCACATCACAGGAACTGTACCTCAATAAAGTGTAATTTTAAAATTCTAGGGGGGAACGTAGCTGAGGAATTAAGCCCAAAACATCTAGAAATCAATCTTGGATTAATTCATTCTACAAACATTTTTGCACACTCAGTAAAGATCGAAGGCAAAAGAAGGAGGCAGCAGAGAGTGAGATGATTAGACAGCTAATCACTGACTATTCAGTGGACATGAATTCGGATAAACTCTGGGAGACAGTGGAAGACAGAGGAGCCTGGCGTGCTGCAGTCCATGGGGTCGCAAAGCGGTGGACATGACTTAGCTACTGAACAGCAACAAATTTCTTAGCACACCCCCATGACTGCACAACATATTTTAATGTTAATAATACAAGCAACTTTTGAAGCAAATTAATTTTTAAAAGGTTATAAATTTGGACCATGGAACAATAGATTCAACTGATGAGTTCAGAGTGAATTCTTTCCGTTGCCTTCAAGTCTTCCTACCCCAAAATCTTACCTAGTAAAAGCTGGCCAATCTCTAGCTACCTGAAAGATTCCCTTACATCGTTAAGTTAGGCTCAGTATGACATGAATAGCCTTCAATCAAGTCAATGAAAGTGTTTTAGAAGGATAAGGATAAAATAAATATATCTTGGACTGAGTTTATTTCTCTTTCTCTTCACTTATTTTGAAAATCAACAATTTTGAGGTATAATTTACATTTAATAAAATGTCCCGTGGTAAGTGTATAGCTGGTGAGTTTTAATGCACAAGTACTTGTATATAACCACCGCTCTGATCAAGAGATCAAATATCCCTGTCACCCTAGAACTGCATCTGTACCCTTGGTAATCAACCCTGCCCTGTCCCTGGCCCCAAACAACTACTTATCATCTCCTCCCTGACACTTATTTCAGTATAATCTGGTCTACAACAAAGTGTTCGCAGACTATGACTCATGGGATAAATCTAGCCCACTCTTTGTAAGGCCCACCCACAAGATAAAAAGGTTTTGTTTTTTGCCCCGGTTAAATGGTTGGGACCGGCAAAAACAAAAATAATATTTCCTTATGATGAAATGCTTATGAATTAAAATTTTAGTGTCCAAAAATAAAGTTTTATTGTAACTCTGGCACGCTCATTTGTTTGCCTACTGCCCATGGCTGCCTCTGTGCTAAAATGGTAGAACTAAGTACCTGTAACTGAAACTAAAATATTCACTATTTGGTCCTTTATGGGAAATGCAATCATACGGAATGCAGTCTGCTGAATCTGGCTTCTTTTGCTCAGGACAACTTTGGAAATCCATCCATGTTACTGCATGAAACAATAACTCAGCCTTTTCACTGCTGGATAATATTCCATTGTTTGAATATACCAGAGCTTGTCTCCTCATTCACATGTTGACATGCATTTGGGTTGATTCTAACTGGGGGCTGCCATGAATTAAGCTGTTATAAACATTCTTCTACAAAACTCTTTCTGTAATATGCTTTCATTTCTCTCGGGAAGATATCTAGGCATGGATTTGCTGACTCAACTTCCCTGGTGGCTCAGATAGTCAAGAATCTGCCTGCAATGTGGGAGACGCGGGTTTGGTCTATGGACCGGGAAGATCCCCTGAAGAAGGAAATGGCAACCCACTCCAGTGTTCCTGCCTGGAGAATTCCATGGACAGAGGAGCCTGGTGGGCTACAGCCCATGGGGTCACAAAGAGTCAGACAGGACTGGGCCAGTAACACTCTCACTCACTCATGAGAAGAGTTATGGTTAACTTTGTAAGAAACTACCCCGAAGGAAGATTCCACCTGCTCTGGACCTTTTGCCAATATTTAAACTTTTGTACTCTTAGCGGGTATATGACAAGCATTTCTAAGCAAAATAAATGATTTAATTTGGGTTAACTTCTTGGGTTATTTGTGTTGCAAAACTAACGATGCTTGTGTCTCTGCCTCTCTTGTTTTCACATAAATGATATTCTCTTTGAATTTCTACTTAACAACTTCATGGCTCTTATAGACGACTGAAATACTCTGTGTTTCTCAGTTCAGGTGAGGATGAAATAGATCATGGTCCGTCTGCTTGTCCTGTGAAGTGCCAGATGACGTGGCTTTGTGAGCCCCAGAAGGTCTCCACTATCTCCACTGTCTCTCCTCCCCTTCTTCTTTTTTAACAACCCTTTAAAAATGTGAAAATCATTCTAAGCTAATGGTCTATACAAAAATAGACCACGTGCCAGATTAGACAGGCAAGCTATGGTTTACCCTTCTTTGACATAAACCGTGTTTTTCATCATTTAACAATGCTCAGAGTTTTCTATGTGTTTCCTTAAAAGTACTGATTAAAGGCAGGTCAGTCTGACATAGCATGGAACAGACAGCTTTCAGGGAAAGTGTGCTAAGACACAGAATATTTTCTTAGGTAGGCGAAAAACCAGTGTTCTGCTGAGTCAGTGTCTATCAGCTTGAAGAGCGGATTACTAAATCCTCGTGGGGCTTCCCTGTTGGTTCCATGGATAGGAATCTGCCTGCGAACGCCGGAGACACAGGTTCAATCCCTGATTTGGAGCCATCCCACATGCCTCGAAGCAAGCAAGATGAGCCCGTGCTCCACAACAAGAGAAGCCTCTGCAACGAGAAGCCCCACTCACCGCGCCTCAAGAAGGCCCTCGTGCTGCAGTGAAGACCCAGCACACCCATAAAGAAAGAAATGCATTTACTTTAAAAAATAAATGCTCATGAATTTTATTCAGATGGGTATTTATGCCATTGCTAGCCTGAAATGGGCCATGGTGCAAGCGTTTACACCATCAGAATCAGTAATTGTTTTCTTTTTAAAGAGGTTTACCTGCGCACCATTGGCAACAACCTCTCTGAACGCTGGTGCTTCTGAAACCTGCATGCACAGACTTGACTGTGTATGAACAAGGACAAATAACCCACCAACCACAGCCCCTCGGAGACAGCCTGCACCCTTCTTTCCCAGGGTAATGTACAAAAGCCATATTTTTCTCACTCTCGTAATCTAATTCAAAACCTAGAAATCCTGACCATAAACTCAGGAGTTCAGTCATTCAGAATCCCTCCCCAGAAGGCTAAAGAAATTAGGAAAATGCTTGTCTATCTGCATATTTCTGCTCTTATTTCTTCTGTCGCTAAGCAAACGCACATTCTAGCTTCTCCCTGGATATAATCAGAATTATAAAGTCCCCCATGTTTTTAGTTTAACATTTTGCTCTTGCTGTATGTATAACAAGTTCAGATGACGGCTTCTTTCTGGTTGTGACTTTTGTGAACTGAGTCGGGTTATTACGTAGGTCAAAGGTCAGTTGCATACCAAATCTGGCCCATGATGGCTGCCCTGTCGTGAGCTACTATGTGTCTTACATTTTAAAGAGTTTATAAAAGGAGAAGAAAAGGAGGAGAAGGAGGAGGAGGAGGAGAGGGGACAGAAAGGAGAAGATAGGACACCAACCGTGTGGTCTGCAAAGCCTGAGACGCAGACCGTCAGGCACTTTGTAGAGAGAGAGTTTGCTAGCGCTCAGCACAGAAAAGCAGCACAGCGTTATCATCTCATAACCTACTTATGAGGTAGATTTACGTTATGACCTAGGATATGGGACGCGGTGTTTCCTCCTACGCAGTCCCTTATGTTAGCATGCGTGCTCGCTCAGTCGTGTCCAGCTCTGTACCACCCCACACACTGCAGCCCGCCAGGCTCCTCTGTCCATGCAGTCCTCCAGGCAAGAATACTGGGGTGCGTTGCCATTTCCTCCTCCGAGGGGTCTTCCCAATCCAGGGACTGAACCTGTGTCTCCTGAATTGCAGGCAGATTCTTCACCATCTGAGCCACCAGGGAAGTCCCCATTCCTTTCTAATCTAATGACCAATATATAACTGAATAGGAAACAGAGCCACAGATTCACGGAAATTCACTTGTTTTCCTCTCTTCAGACCTTTATTTCAACCTTCCTCCTTTTTCATAGGCAAGAATATTCATTTAAAAATAAGAGAGACAATGAAGCAGGGAGTAATCAATGTCCCACGCCTATCACTTCCCGTACCATCATGTGTACCGTCGTCAAATAGTCATAAGTTCTAAGTCTTTAAAACAGGACACACAAATAAGTTTTACTCACTGCTTGTGATTGACAGGGCACCACAAGACTGCAATATAGTTATCTGCGTAGAAACCCTGTCCTTCCGGTATTTACGAGCTCAACTCAAGATCACGTTGAGAATCTGCTATACTCTAGGCATTATATCAGCAGTTTGAAAGCAGTCTAGATACACATTTATCTATAACTAAAAAGTAAACCAGTCAATCCTAAAGGAAATCAACCCTGAATACTCACTGGAAGGACTGACGCTGAAGCGGAAGCTCCAATACTTCAGCCACCTGATGCAAAGAGCCAACTCACTGAGAAGACCCTGATCCTGGGAAAGACTGAAGGCAAAGGAGAAGAGAATGGCAGAGGATAAGATCGTTGGATAGCACCACCAGCTCAATGGACATGGCTTGAGCAAATTCCCAGGAGATAGTGAGAGACGGGAAGGCCTGGCGTGCTACAGTCCTTGGGATCTCAAAGAGTCGGACATGACTTAGCAACTGGAAAACAACAACAGCAAAAACTTAAACATACAGCCACACTGTAAATGGTCCATTTTATTCAGGCATTCCTCCAAACACGGGTGTCTCCTCATTACCCAACACAGGGCCAGCATGCAGGACAGTTTGCATTTACAGAGGGGCTAAGCAACGAGCCTATTGACAAAAGAGACCCAGGGTGGAAGTGTTTCTCTAATCCTGCTACTGTTCTCTCAGGCTTTCCCCACAAAGCAAACAACATCTCCGCTTAGTGGAGGTAGCTGCTGATGGACGTCTAGCTATAAGCGGTGGAGCCTCCGGAGCTAATCATGAAAATCAAGGTCTGGATCTGCATCGGATTATCAGCATCTCAAATGAGGCAGGGTGGCTTGTGGTGTTTAAAATATAAAATCAGGAGACCTCACTCTGCCCAGTGAGGGGGTTCCTGGCAGCAAGGACACCAGGGCGGAGCTCTAGAGGCAGGGGAGTGGGCGGAGTGCAGGGCAGAGGGAAGGGGCAGTGCAGGAGGGGTGAGACCCCTGCTGGGTCACCAGGGGGCCCGCAGGCCTCAGACAGAGCTTGCACATCAGAAGGAGCAGCCTTTTCAGTCGTAAGGCCTGCAAATGTCTGAATGGCCTTCCCTCTCACCCCTGCCCCCACTGCCCTGTGTCCTTCACAGGAAGGCCAACCAATAAATCCCTCCACGCCTAGTTCCATCTTGGCACCTGCTTCATTAGAGGCCCTGAGCTAACACTAAAGGTAATTGCAAATAGTCATCTCATTATCATGCAATTTAGTACAGCTATCTCCTGGGGGTGGGGGGGGGGGATCAATAAAATGGTAACAAGGAAGATTCACTAATGTCCAAAGAATCCCAAAGTAGCAGGAAAACTCCATGGATAGAATCAAGCTGCTCAAAAGTGAATCACACCTATAAGTGCAGATGGAAAGACGCTACGATGCTAAGAGAGATGGACAAGGACTTCCCAAGGCAGGGCTCTGGTGAGGTGCCCTGGATGTCCTGGCGGGCAGGTCTCAGCAGTCGTCTCATGCTAACCTCTGACCAGTCCCACCTACGAAGGAAACGGCTCTCATGTTAGAATCTAAACTCCCTGTTTTATAGCCCAACAAGCCAGACTCTAGAAATTGGGTCTAGAAACCAAAGCAGATTTGGTTTCAAGCGTATTTTTTTTTTCCTCTTCAGAGAAAGAGACTTGTTTAGGCTTTGGCCTGAGAGTATCCTATCCTGTGAAGAGTTTCCAAAACCAAGACAGGGTGTGGTGAGCGGCCCTGGCACTGGAAAGAGCCGAAGATGGATGCCCGGTGGCATCCCGCCATGCATCACACCCACAGCCTTCATTGTCATTAGTACAGATTAGACACCACCGCCACGCCCTACCGCGCACTCGTATTTTCAATTAGAAAACCTCCTGAGGTCTCCGTGTAAATGTTTTACAAAGAGTAACATGCAGGCCATTGTCTGTGAGGACTCTGAACAAAGACTTCGTGCTCCCTGTCATTGTTTCATTGAGACACAAAATGAATAAACAGAGTCCCCGAAGATGCTGCAGGAGACCCCCCCAAAAGAAATGGAGCCCAACTTAAAACTAAAGATCTTTACAACGTCAATTGTTCTTACCCTGATGGCTCAGACAGTAAAGAATCTGCCTGCAATGCAGGAGGCCTGGGTTCAGTCCTTGGGTTGGGAAGAACCCCTGGAGAAGCAAATGGCAACCCACTCCAGTTATTCTTGCCTGGAGAATTCCACGGACAGAGGAGCCTGGTGGGCTACAGTCCATGGGGTGGCAAGGAGCTGGCCACGACTGAGCAGGTAGCACTCTGTCTCTCTTACTACTTCAATTATGCATGTTTTGGGCAATACTGCATTGTTTTACATTTTGGCATCTACTGAAATTCCTTTCTGTTGCACTGTTTAACCTAAAAAGTCATTAAACTCAAGAGAAATACAGATTGGCACATTCGGAATAAGCCATCGGATTAGAACATAATGATGTCCCATCCACCATGTCGCCACAGGCACAGCTAGAGGGGAAAAGAGAAACACCAGACCACATTCACGAGCGAATGCTCTGGTCAGACTTACTATAAATCTCAACTGGGAAAACCTGGAACTTCATATAACTTGAAAGAAATGAATAAAACTCTGTGCAAGTTTGTATAGTTTTCAAAACTTGTCTTAAGAAGAAAATAAACATGAAGAATTTGGACAACATAGGGTAAAACTGAAGTGTCTAGCAAGGTGGTGCTATGCTTTGGGAACTGTTATCAAAATATATCCGTTTTGTTGCCTTTTTTACAAGTAAAAAGATAAAGAAGTATGAAGCCTATAAAAAATTAAAATAAAAATGTGTCAATATACACTTAAGATTAGAAGATGCAGGCTCCTAAGGGATCACAGTGGCAGGCTCTCCCTGCCTCCTGTGAATGAGTCAAGCTCTTTTGCAGGATGTTGGGAAACTGCTCAAATGAACCATATCCATCCTCCACATAAACTGTGACATTAGCCTCTACTTACATAGGAAGAAGGTGAATGGAATACTTGGTGTAGTCATTCATTGTACTGGGAATTTTTTATAAAGTTTCCCTTATACTAGGCATGGGGTTGAAAATAGTGATTAGGAGAAGATGATTTATTCTCCTTTGGCTAATTTGCCAATGAAACAAATTATCTACTAAGTATGCTTCCTAACGGAGAAAGCAATGGCACCCCACTCTAGCACTCTTGCCTGGAAAATCCCATGGACGGAAGAGCCTGGTGGGCCGCAGTCCATGGGGTCACTAAGAGTTGGACACGACTGAGCAACTTCACTTTCACTTTTCACTTTCATGCATTGGAGAAGGAAATGGCAACCCACTCCAGTGTTCTTGCCTGGAGAATCCCCTGGACGGGGGAGCCTAGTGGGCTGCCATCTCTGGGGTCGCACAGAGTTGGACACGACTGACGCGACTTAGCAGCAGCAGCAGCAGCAGCAGGCTTCCTAAAGCAATCTCTGTGTTTACTTCCAGGAAAAAAAAAAAAATTAGAGACCCTAATTATGACCCCAGCCCTGAAGGAAAGATCTGGAAACAAGTGATTCAAATCAGCAACCTTTCCATACATAGCCCTTACCCTAATTAATGACCATAATGACACAAGGGCTGGGACCCATGCCAATTATTAGCTTCATCTCTGGGTTATATTTCTCAACATAGACTCGATAAACAGTTCAAGACTTGCTGGGAGTTTAAAGGCCAAAATCAAAGCCAAAACCCCGGGTATATTAAAACCATTCCTGCAACAATAACCTCCAACTGGGAAATGAACTAATCATTCCCATTGTTCAGCTCAGCTCCAAACTGAAGGGGCTGAAATCAGCCCTCTCAGAAAGGAAGCTCCAGCTTAGCTAAGGAGAGAAAAGTGTGGGCTGACCCTCAGGTACCCTCCATCTCTGGGCTCCTCTGACCACCTGCCCCCCTTCCACGGCACAGGCCTCTCATCCCTCCACGCCAGTATTCATCACTGAGCTTAGGACGGTGGATGGTCCTGGGTGACTCAGAACCCATCGTATACACCCCATTAGAAGAAAACAAGCAAGACAAAATGTCTGCTAACAGGCCTTCAGCCAGATGGCTTTCATATTTTCTCTTACCTGTGCTTTTTAAAGGCACCCAGTGCAATCAGAAAGTAAGACGGATTGCTGTTTAGGGGGAGCTGAATCTATCTGTTGAAATCACTCTTTAACTGGAAATCACTGAAACATAAAGAAGTCCTTGCCACAAATTCCATCTTGTGGTTTATCATACTTAGTATACACTAAGTGATTTGAAAACATCTGTGTCCCTGGATTGTTCCTATAAGTAGCTGGTCCTTTGAGTTCAGTATGAGCCTGATTACATGCAATGGAAAATTGGAGAGGATAATATATTCAATCAGCAACTCCCCTTGTAGTATCAAAGTAAATTAATGATTCTTTCTGAGGTGGCGTGGTAAGGAATCTGCCTGCCAATACAGAAGACTCAAGAGATGCAGGTTCGATCCCCGGGTCAGGAAGATCCCCTGGAGAAGAAAGTGGCATTCCACTCCAGTATTCTTGCCTGGAGAATTCCGTAGACAGAGGAGCCTGGCTGACTATAGTCCATAGGGTCGCGAAGAGTCAGACATGACTGATGTGGCTTAGTGTAGCACATACGCACTGATCTTAGCATGAGCTTCTAACACAAGTCCTGTGACTGGAAGGCTTGTCTGCAAGAGGAAGGTAACTACGGCAAACTTCACACTGAACACCTGACTTCACAGAGGATTAGTGGGTGGTCTCATTCCACGTGACTTGGTTATGTGTTGTGATCTGAAATTTTCCTCCAGACAAAATCTGTCTCTTAATATACCAGTAAAGTCTGGATGCACAGATTTTTTTTTTCTGCTTTTCAGAAATATCTCATTGTCCTCTGGTAAAAGAATACTAAATATCCATGCCTTCAACTGCCTCGTTAATTCAAGTGCATCAGTGACAATTAGGGTAATGTCGACCTTTCTTTGAAAGTTGTAGGCACAAGGTTTTGCATAACACAACAGCTATGTTCTGTCCCTTCCTTAAAACTGAAACCGTTGTCCTCCCATGAGTAGGCAACAGATGCAGGTGCTCATCTTCCCAGCAACCCTTGCAGCCAGGAGTGGCCATGTGGCCAACTAGACACAGGGCAAGTCTGCTCGGGGTCTGCTGGGACGAACTCTCCACCTACTGCAAACAGAGAAACCACGACGCTCACTCTCTTCCTGGATCCTTTCTTCTAACACTTGGGTGCCAGGTAGTGAGGTCATGAGGTTTGGAGCATGAAAGGTGAAAATACTGGCACTTTGGGTGACCCAGGAAACCAGAGGAATCTGACCTCTTGATGAGACATGAACCCAGCGGACCTATCTCAGGACCACATGACTCCAACCCTCTTCATACATGAGAGCACGCTACACTTTTCTCTAAACAAGGGATGAGCGGCCTGAGTTGTTTAAGCTACTTCTGGTCTGGAAGTTTCTTACGCGCTGCCCAAAAGAAGTGATAGTTTAGAGATGGGGAGACAGAAGCCAGTCCAAGCCAGCACAGCAGCAGGAGAGAATTTTTCAGGACTCCCGGGTAGAAGAACCTACCAAACGTGAACAATGAGGCATTTTTCTCCAATTAGTGCTGATGGCTGTTTGAGACCTCGAAATGAGCTGGCCTGAGAACGAGCCCATAGGCTGAGAATGGCTGAGAGGAAAGAGGGAGCGCATCTGTGCCGCTGATGACGTCACTGACTCAGTGCCGGCAGCTCCACGCTCTGCCTGAATCCTGGCTTTCCCGGCTGCGAGGTGAGTGATCAGGGAAAGGTTCACGGAATTTGGATTTTGTGTGTGGCAGGCTGACTGCACTTGCAGCCTTAGCTAATGACATCCCTGGATCCACATTCTTCGGCTTGCAGTTTCCCACTCTGTGAGAACGGCTTTACTCAGTTGAAAGAGACAAGAGTGACGGGAGGCCGGTTCTCAGCCTAGACCACGTGAGACCTCGAGTGTCTCAGCTTCCTCTTGGAATTCTTCCACCGTCATGACTACCAGCCTGGGCCAGCCCCAGAAGAATGACAGGCCACGTGGAAGACAGCCTGGTCACTTCAGCTAAGGTCATCCTAGTCTGGTTGCCGACTAGCCGACACCCAGACATGAGAGTCAGCCAAGAGCAGGTTCAAGATCAGACATGCCTCCTCAACCACCAGCTGACCACAGACACATGAGTGAGCCTGGCCAAGCCCAGAAAGTCTGCCCACCTGACCCATAGACGCGTGAGCAATAACACACGTCCACTGCTGTGAGACACGGAGACTTGGGATGGAGTATCACACACCAAGAACTGACTAATTCAGTTACTTGTGAACAAAAGCATCCTCGCTGATGAAGCAGTGAAGAGACAGGCGGGTATTTGAGCAGCTGGGACATCTGTGAAAATCTTTGACTAGGGAAATGATCACATTTGTACTTTAGACATTTAAACATTCTGGCATGACCATGGAGGATGGTATTAAGTGCTAAACTTTTATTGAAAATAGTCGAGCCCATGAAGGAAGAAAACTTTAATGTGTAAGCCTACATGATCTAAGAAGAGGTATCTGAACAAAAAAGAGGAAAAGAAGATGAAGCACAGATGAAGCACAGGTCATAGAGATGTCTCGAGTCCCCACCACTATAGGCAAGTTGACCTACAGCAAGAATCAGATGCTCAACGTGAGGTCCCCAAACCAACAGTATCATCAGCACCTGAAACTTACTAGTAATTCAAATTCTCAGCTCCTCCCCAGACCTGCAGTGTCAGAAGCTGGGTATAAGTGCCAACAATCTGTCTTCACAAGCCCTCCAGATTCTTCTTACAGTTTGAGAACCACTGACCCGGGCCATGGTGAGAAGCTATTAAGGAGGCCAAGTCATTAAGGACACCAGCACTGATTTCAGATCATCTCTGCCAAAAGGACTTCAGCTGAGATGTCACCAGCTTTATCTGGTTGAAAGTCTTAGTCAGCAGATACAAGGCTTGTTCCCAGGGCTATTCCTCTGGGCTCTGACCTCTCCGTGGCCATGTCCTGACGCTAGCCATAATGTCCTCCACTGGTCCTGAGCTTCTGCTGTAACATGGCTCAGAGGAGTGACTTCCTGAGCCACAAGCAGAGATCGAGATTTTCCTGAACCATAAGCCAAGACTGGAGTGCAGAATGTATATATGGACAGAGGAAACTGAATTTACAACATCAGCAAATTAATGATCTTGCTGCCTCAAAGGGACCCAGGTCTGGTCCTCCTCCTTCTGCCTGGAGAGGGGTCAATCGTGTGCTCAACAGGATGCTCCCCACAAACGGCCCGTGCTGATCCCCGTAGTCAGTATACCACGTCTTACACCTTACCCCATCAGAATATTTTTGGAGACATCTTCACTTTCCAGTTATCCTTAATTCTAGGGGCCGCAGATGTATCAGTGATGTAAGTCTATGAGGAAAATTGTAAGAATTAAAGTCTTAAATGCTAACAAAAATATAATGATTTCAATTAAAGGGAAAGTAAGGAGTTGTGAGGAAATTCTTTTGGTGAAAGAGAAGCAACTATTTATTAAGTTATTCCAGGCATTCCACTCTGCGGAAGAGAACTCAGAGATCCTTGTCTACAGGAGGAATCAAGGGTTGTGTTAGGAAGACATCTAATAAGGCCTTAGTATATGCTCTAGGGATTTCCAGTCTTTGGTTAGGATTCAGCAGAGTCCTTCAATAAAGCAGCCACACAGACGTCCAGGTGTGTGGGCCACTATATTCCTAGGAGAGGATCATCACATTTCTGCAGAAGAAGCACCCAGATCCACAATTTGAAAAACAAAATCCTCAGGTTAGAGGAGGGGGGGTGACAAACAGGGGGACACAGAGGATGTTCAGGGCAGCAAAACTACGCTCATGAGGCTGTGACGGTAGACACATGTCACTATACATTTGTCCACCAGCCTTCCCCTCCTTCAAAAAGAAAATCGCTAAAGCTGCTAGAAAAGGCAGAGGAACCAGAGATCAAATTGCCAACATCTGCTGGATCACCGAAAAAGCAAGAGAGTTCCAGAAAAACATCTATTTCTGCTTTATTGACTATGCCAAAGCCTTTGACTGTGTGGATCAAAATAAACTGTGGAAAATTCTGAAAGAGATGGGAATACCAGACCACATGACCTGCCTCTTGAGAAATTTGTATACAGGTCAGGAAGCAACAGAACTGGACATGGAACAATAGGCGGGTTCCAAATAGGAAAAGGAGTATGTCAAGGCTGTATATTGTCACCCTGCTTATTTAACTTATATGCAGAGTACATCATGAGAAATGCTGGGCTGGAAGAAGCACAAGCTGGAATCAAGATTGCCAGGAGAAATATCAATAACCTCAGATATGCAGATGACACCACCTTTATGGCAGAAAGTGAAGAGGAGCTAAAAAGCCTCTTGAAAGTGGTGGGGACTTGAGGAGAGTGAAAAAGTTGGCTTAAAGCCCAACATTCAGAAAATTAAGGTCATGGCATCTGGTCCCATCACTTCATGGGAAATAGATGGGGAAACAGTGGGAACAGTGTCAGACTTTATTTTGGGGGGCTCCAAAATCACTGCAGATGGTGATTGCAGCCATGAAATTGAAGATGCTTACTTCTTGGAAGAAAAGTTATGACCAACCTAGACAGCATATTGAAAAGCAGAGACATTACTTTGCCAACAAAGGTCCGTCTAGTCAAGGCTATGGTTTTTCCAGTGGTCATGTATGGATGTGAGAGTTGGACTGTGAAGAAGGCTGAGTGCTGAACAATTGATGCTTTTGAACCGTGGTGTTGGAGAAGACTCTTGGGAGTCCCTTGGACTGCAAGGAGATCCAACCAGTCCATTCTAAAGGAAATCAGTCCTGGGTGTTCATTGGAAGGAGTGATGCTAAAGCTGAAACTCCAATACTTTGGCCACCTCATGCGAAGAGTTGACTCATTGGAGAAGACTCTGATGCTGGGAGGGATTGGGGGCAGGAGGAGAAGGGGACGACCGAGGATGAGATGGCTGGATGGCATCACTGACTCAATGGACGTGAGTCTGAGTGAACTCGGGGATTTGGTGATGGACAGGGAGGCCTGGCGTGCTGTGATTCATGGGGTCGCAAAGTCGGACACGACTGAGCAACTGAACTGAACTGAACTGACTGAAAGCTGCTATTCAATGTGTTTGTGATATGAGTATGTGATGTGTGTGATATGTGTATGTGATGTGTGTATGTGGTGGGTGTGATATGTGTATGTGATATGTGTGTGATGTACATGTGATGTGTGTATATGATGTGTGTTATGTGTGTGCTGTGTGATATGTATGATGTGTGTGTGATGTGTGTGTAATGTGTGTATGTGTGATGTGTGTGATATGTGTGTCTGATGTGTCTGATATGTATGTGATGTGTGTATATGATGTGTATGATGTGTGTGTGTGTGTGATGTCTGTGTGTGATGTCTGTGTGATGTGTGTGATATGTCTGTATGGTGTGTGACATGTGTGTATGATGTGCGTGTGTGAGATGTGTGTGGTGTGTGTATGTGTGATGTGTGTGATGTGTGTGTCTGATGTGTCTGATATGTATGTGATGTGTGTGATATGTGCGTGTGATTGTGTGTGTGTGATGTCTGTGTGATGTGTGTGATATGTCTGTGTGGTGTGATATGTGTGTATGATTTGCATGATATGTGATGTGTGATGTGTGTGTGATATGTGTGTATGGTGTGTGTGTGTATGGTGTGTGTGTGTGTGATATGTCTGTGTGTGTGTGATGTGTGTGATTTGTGTGTGTGTGATGTGTGTGTGATATGTGTGTATGGTGTGTGTGTGTGTGATGTGTGTGATTTGTGTGTGTGTGATGTGTGTGTGATATGTGTGTATGGTGTGTGTGATGTGCGTGATATGTCTGTGTGTGTGTGTGATGTGTGTGATTTGTGTGTGTGATGTGTGTGTGATATGTGTGTATGGTGTGTGTGTGTGTGGTGTGTGTGATATGTGTGTATGGTGTGTGTGTGTGATGTGTGTGTGATATGTGTGTGTGGTGTGTGTGATGTGTGTGATATGTCTGTGTGTGTGTGTGATTTGTGTGTGTGTGATGTGTGTGTGATATGTGTGTATGGTGTGTGTGTGTGATATGTCTGTGTGTGATGTGTGTGATTTGTGTGTGTGTGTGTGATATGTGTGTATGGTGTGTGTGTGTGATATGTGTGCATGGTGTGTGTGATGTGTGTGATATGTCTGTGTGTGTGTGTGATGTGTGTGATTTGTGTGTGTGTGGTGTGTGTGATATGTGTGTATGGTGTGTGTGATGTGTGTGATATGTCTGTGTGTGTGTGATGTGTGTGATCTGTGTGTGTGTGATGTGTGTGTGATATGTGTGCATGGTGTGTGTGTGAGGTCTGTGTGTGATGTGTGTGTGTGATATGTGTGTTGGGTGTGTGTGTGTGTATGTCTGTGTGTGTGTGATGTGTGTGATATGTCTGTGTGTGTGTGTGATGTGTGTGATTTGTGTGTGTGTGTGATATGTGTGTATGGTGTGTGTGTGTGTGATGTGTGTGATGTGTGTGATATGTGTGTATGGTGTGTGTGTGTGATATGTGTGTATGGTGTGTGTGATGTGTGTGATATGTCTGTGTGTGTGTGTGATGTGTGTGATGTGTGTGATATGTGTGTATGGTGTGTGTGTGTGATATGTGTGTACGGTGTGTGTGTGATATGTGTGTACGGTGTGTGTGTGTGTGTGATATGTGTGTATGGTGTGTGTGTGTGTGATGTGTGTGATTTGTGTGTGTGTGATATGTGTGTATGGTGTGTGTGTGTGTGATATGTCTGTGTGTGTGTGATGTGTGTGATTTGTGTGTGTGTGATCTCTGTGTGTGTGTGATATGTGTGTATGGTGTGTGTGTGTGTGATATGTCTATGTGTGTGTGTGTGATGTGTGTGATTTGTGCGTGTGTGATGTCTGTGTGTGTGATATGTGTGTATGGTGTGTGTGTGTGTGTGATGTGTGTGTGATATGTGTGTATGGTGTGTGTGATGTGTGTGATATGTCTGTGTGTGTGTGATGTGTGTGATTTGTGTGTGTGATGTGTGTGTGATATGTGTGTATGGTGTGTGTGATGTGTGTGATATGTCTGTGTGTGTGTGTGATGTGTGTGATTTGTGTGTGTGTGATGTGTGTGTGATATGTGTGTATGGTGTGTGTGTGTGTGATGTGTGTGATGTGTGTGTGTGTGTGTGATATGTGTGTATGGTGTGTGTGATGTGTGTGATATGTCTGTGTGTGTGTGTGATTTGTGTGTGTGTGATATGTGTGTATGGTGTGTGTGATGTGTGTGATATGTCTGTGTGTGTGTGATGTGTGTGATGTGTGTGATATGTGTGTATGGTGTGTGTGTGTGTGTGTGATATGTGTGTATGGTGTGTGTGTGTGTGATATGTGTGTATGGTGTGTGTGATGTGTGTGATATGTCTGTGTGTGTGTGATGTGTGTGATGTGTGTGATATGTGTGTATGGTGTGTGTGTGTGTGTGATATGTGTGTATGGTGTTTGTGTGTGTGATATGTGTGTATGGTGTGTGTGTGTGTGGTGTGTGTGATATGTGTGTATGGTGTGTGTGATGTGTGTGATATGTCTGTGTGTGTGTGTATGATATGTCTGTGTGTGTGTGATATGTGTGTATGGTGTGTGTGTGTGTGATGTGTGTGATTTGTGTGTGTGTATGGTGTGTGTGTGTGATATGTATGTGTGTGTGTGGTGTGTGTGATGTGTGTGTATGGTGTGTGTGTGATGTGTCTGTGTGTGTGTGTGTGATATGTGTGTATGGTGTGTGTGTGTGTGATATGTCTGTGTGTGTGTGATGTGTGTGATGTGTGTGATATGTGTGTATGGTGTGTGTGTGTGTGATATGTGTGTATGGTGTGTGTGTGTGTGGTGTGTGTGATATGTGTGTATGGTGTGTGTGATGTGTGTGATATGTCTCTGTGTGTGTGTGTATGATATGTCTATGTGTGTGTGATATGTGTGTATGGTGTGTGTGTGTGTGGTGTGTGTGATATGTGTGTATGGTGTGTGTGTGTGTGATGTGTGTGATTTGCATGTGTGTATGGTGTGTGTGTGTCTGATATGTCTGTGTGTGTGTGATGTGTGTGATTTGTGTGTGTGTGTGATATGTGTGTATGGTGTGTGTGTTGTATGTGTGATAGTGTGTATGGTGTGTGTGATATGTGTGATATGTCTGTGTGTGTGATGTGTGTGATTTGTGTGTGTGTGGTGTGTGTGATATGTGTGTATGGTGTGTGTGATGTGTGTGATATGTCTGTGTGTGTGTGATGTGTGTGATTTGTGTGTGTGTGATGTGTGTGTGATATGTGTGTATGGTGTGTGTGATGTGTGTGATATGTCTGTGTGTGTGTGATGTGTGTGATTTGTGTGTGTGTGATGTGTGTGTGATATGTGTGTATGGTGTGTGTGTGAGGTCTGTGTGTCGTGTGTGTGTGATATGTGTGTATGGTGTGTGTGTGTGATATGTCTGTGTGTGTGATGTGTATGATTTGTGTGTGTGTGGTGTGTGTCTGTGATATGTCTGTGTGTGTGTGTGATGTGTGTGATTTGTGTGTGTGATATGTGTGTATGGTGTGTGTGTGTGATGTGTGTGATTTGTGTGTGTGTGATATGTGTGTATGGTGTGTGTGTGTGATATGTCTGTGTGTGTGTGATGTGTGTGATTTGTGTGTGTGTGATCTCTGTGTGTGTGTGATATGTGTGTATGGTGTGTGTGTGTGTGTGATATGTCTGTGTGTGTGTGTGATGTGTGTGATTTGTGCGTGTGTGATGTCTGTGTGTGTGATATGTGTGTATGGTGTGTGTGTGTGTGTGATATGTGTGTATGGTGTGTGTGATGTGTGTGATATGTCTGTGTGTGTGTGATGTGTGTGATTTGTGTGTGTGTGATGTGTGTGTGATATGTGTGTATGTTGTGTGTGTGTGGTGTGTGTGATATGTGTGTATGGTGTGTGTGTGTGTGTGATGTGTGTGTGATATGTGTGTATGGTGTGTGTGATGTGTGTGATATGTCTGTGTGTGTGTGATGTGTGTGATTTGTGTGTGTGTGATGTGTGTGTGATATGTGTGTATGGTGTGTGTGTGTGTGATGTGTGTGTATGGTGTGTGTGTGTGTGATATGTGTGTATGGTGTGTGTGATGTGTGTGATATGTCTGTGTGTGTGTGATGTGTGTGATGTGTGTGATATGTGTGTATGGTGTGTGTGTGTGTGTGATATGTGTGTATGGTGTGTGTGTGTGGTGTGTGTGATATGTGTGTATGGTGTGTGTGTGTGTGATGTGTGTGTGATATGTGTGTATGGTGTGTGTGATGTGTGTGATATGTCTGTGTGTGTGTGATGTGTGTGATTTGTGTGTGTGTGATGTGTGTGTGATATGTGTGTATGGTGTGTGTGTGTGTGATGTGTGTGTATGGTGTGTGTGTGTGTGTGATATGTGTGTATGGTGTGTGTGATGTGTGTGATATGTCTGTGTGTGTGTGATGTGTGTGATGTGTGTGATATGTGTGATATGTCTGTGTGTGTGTGATATGTGTGTATGGTGTGTGTGTGTGGTGTGTGTGATATGTGTGTATGGTGTGTGTGTGTGTGATGTGTGTGATTTGTGTGTGTGTATGGTGTGTGTGTGTGTGATATGTCTGTGTGTGTGTGGTGTGTGTGATGTGTGTGTATGGTGTGTGTGTGATATGTCTGTGTGTGTGTGATGTGTGTGATTTGTGTGTGTGTGTGTGATATGTGTGTATGGTGTGTGTGTGTGTGATATGTCTGTGTGTGTGTGTGGTGTGTGTGATTTGTGTGTGTGTGATGTGTGTGTGATGTGTGTGTATGGTGTGTGTGTGAGGTCTGTGTGTGATGTGTGTGTGTGATATGTGTGTATGGTGTGTGTGTGTGTGATATGTCTGTGTGTGTGATGTGTATGATTTGTGTGTGTGTGTGATATGTCTGTGTGTGTGTGTGTGATATGTGTGTATGGTGTTTGTGTGTGTGATATGTGTGTATGGTGTGTGTGTGTGGTGTGTGTGATATGTGTGTATGGTGTGTGTGATGTGTGTGATATGTCTGTGTGTGTGTGTGTATGATATGTCTGTGTGTGTGTGATATGTATGTATGGTGTGTGTGTGTGTGGTGTGTGTGATATGTGTGTATGGTGTGTCTGTGTGTGTGTGTGTGATTTGTGTGTGTGTGTATGGTGTGTGTGTGTGTGATATGTCTGTGTGTGTGTGGTGTGTGTGATGTGTGTGTATGGTGTGTGTGTGATATGTCTGTGTGTGTGTGTGGTGTGTGTGATTTGTGTGTGTGATATGTGTGTATGGTGTGTGTGTGTGTGATATGTCTGTGTGTGTGTGTGGTGTGTGTGATTTGTGTGTGTGTGATGTGTGTGTGATGTGTGTGTATGGTGTGTGTGTGAGGTCTGTGTGTATGTGTGTGTGTGATGTGTGTGTATGGTGTGTGTGTGTGTGTGGTGTGTGTGATATGTGTTGCGGGAGATACGGGGATCTAAGGCTGGGTGTATGGGAGACAACAAAAGAGGGACAAAAATCCCCACAAGCCAGAGAGCTCTTACTCCCCCACGGAAGACAACTGGGTAGAAATGCTCAAAGTTTTGAGGGGGGGGAAATTGGGGGCATGTGAACTTCTGTGGCGGTGAGCTCACGTCAGATGAAACGCGCTGCTCCGCCGTGAAGCTGTGCAGCCCCGCGGCGCCGCGGCCCGCACAGAGTGCTGCGGCTCTCGCCGTCATCTGGCGCCCGCACGTTGCGCCTTCCTGACCTGAAAGCCTGTCTCCACTAAACACCAGCTTTCGTTCCCCGCCCCACCCGCCCTGCCTGGCCCCTGCGTCTACCAGCGCACTTCCTGACTGTTCTGAGTTCCTCATATAAGCGGCATCAAACAATATTTGTCTGTACCTACTGTATACTGGAATGCATTTTAAGGATAACTTTTAAAAAATTAGTATTTCATCTTGAACAGTCCAAAGCGTAAACAGCGCTTCCAACTTAGAACAGAAGCAGCTCAGATAGATTTTACATGCAAGGCCTGGAAGATACAGCCTACAATAAAGTAAGGAACAATGAACTGTCCACGTTGGGAGAAGCCAGTCTGGATAACTCAGATCCAAGCTCCCACAGGGAGAGGGCAATGGCACCCACTCCAGTGCTCTTGCCTGGAAAATCCCATGGACAGAGGAGCCTGGTGGGCTGCAGTCCGTGGGGTCACACAGAGTCGGACACGACTGAGCGACTTCCCTTTAACTTTTCACTTTCATGCACTGGAGAAGGACATGGCAACCCACTTCAGTGTTCTTGCCTGGAGGATCCCAGGGACAGGGGAGCCTGGTGGGCTGCCATCTACAGGGTTGCACAGAGTCAGACACAACTGAAGCGACTTAACAGCAGCAGCAAGCTCCCACATGTTTTTATGCAACAGGCCCAGACAATGGGGGGGGGGGGGTGACAAGTGACACAGATTCCTCTCAAGTCTTGAGAAGCTGGGAACTGTGACTAAAACCCTCATGTTCTAGTACTCAGCTTTAACTAATTTTGAATTTTTATGCTTTTTAAAACATATTACCATTAATATTTTAAATATGCTTAAAATAAATAGCAAGCTATGTTAATTATAGAAACACGAGAAAAAAGGATTTAAAAAGTAGATTATTAAAATCTCCTACAATCCCGCCACCCAGATATGACCACTGGTTATTTTGACGTGCAGCTTTCATGGAATTCTCTGCCTAAGTATGTATATAATTTTAATGAAACTCATTGAACATAATACTTTGTAAACTGATCTTTGCTAGAAGTACAGATGCAAGGTCAGAAAAAATTTTTTTACTGAACTTGAACTTAGAATGCTGATTTAAAGAATTTCAGGAGAAAATGTAGTGTGTAAGTTAAAGTTTTTTACTCAAATTCCATCACCGTTGACATCTTATTAGGAAGTACTGTTGCTGCTGCTGTTGTTATTCATCCCCTCAGTCACATCCGACTCTTTGCGACCCCGTGGACTGTGGCACGCCAGGCCTCCCTGTGCATCACCATCTCCCAGAGCTTGCTCAAATTCATGTCCATTGAGTCGGTGATGCCATCCAATCATCTCATCCTCTGTCATCCCCTTCTCCTCCTGCCTTCAGTCTTTCCCAGCATCAGTGTCTTTTCCAATGAGTCAGCTCTTCGCATCAGGTGGTCAAAGTATAAAAAATGTGTTTGGTAAAAAAATAAATTGCATTAGAAGGCTGGATTCTGCAGAATGTCTCCTCTCTTGCTCCTTTGGGTTTTCTCTCACTCTGTCCAGAGCACGCTTTCTCTGTCCACGATTCTCTCCACCCTTCTTTGCTCTTCGCTTTCCCCAACCTTTTCTTGCCCAAATGACGGTTTTCCAGCTAGCAGCTTGAACCGCCAACAGGGGAAGGCACTGCCGTCTGGCAGCCTCGCAAGCGTTGCCATGGAGACTTGTTTTCCATTGTGCATTGCTCTGCGTGCCATATCCACTCCGGCCATTGTGCCAGGTGAAATACCAATGCTCGCCCATGTGGAAGATGGTTCATCCGGAGGCGATCGGCTCCACCAAGGGAAGGGAGAAAGAAAAACACGTGTGGTTCCTGCCGCCTTCACCTTGGCAGAGAAAAATGGACTTGAAACTGGGGCCGGGGTACAGAGCCTTCAGAGCTCTGGGCGATCAGCGGGGCCGGCCGGAGCCAAGAAAGAACACATAGAGGTTGTGTGTGGCAGTGACACCTCAAGAAAAATCACTCTGAGTCGTGCGCCTGATCATTTAACTGCTGTGGGCACGGGCCCAGCCCACTCCCAAGTCAAACGTAAATGGCTTAAGGAAGCCGGTCTTTTTTCCCCCTCCGCTTTTACCGGACTGCATGTCTGACAGCCATTTTACTGTGTTTACAAATTATGAAAATTCTGGGCAGCTAATTATGAAAATATTGAGAAGTTGTAGGAGAAGTAACTCTTGGAGCGGGTTAAGGCAGAGAACAGACTGTAAAGTCCTTGAAAAATGAGCTGCTCGGTCTCCACGTCTGCCAGTAACTTTTGGTATTCCAGAATATTGCTATGCTAATCGGAAACCCAAGAAAGAGAGAAATCAATAAAAATCTTAGAGAAGCGGAGGGGAAGAGGTGGGCTGGCCATACTGAGCAGACGAAGGAGAGTGGATTCGTTCCTCCGATCTATCCGTTTCTCTTCCAGAGGATCAGCAGTCAAAGAATCCAGCTAGTTTCATAAGCAAACAAGAGGTGATAAATTTTCAGTTCTGTGTTTTTTTTTTAAAAAGGACGGCCTTTCTTCAAATTTGACCTTGCTGCTTTCACACCATCTGGAAAGAAAACCTAGTTGTCTTCCCCCATTTGTTTTATGTTGAAGAAAATTAATGCATGTGCAACAGTAACAGAAAGAATCTAAGCAAATTCTAGACTGAAGATACAGTTGGTGAGATTTCATGATATACCACAATAAGGTAGCAAATGTTGTTTTTCTACAACGCCTTTCTTTCTTGTAGCGGATCTCCTTCATTAAAGGTTCATGTTGAGCAAATCCTTACAAAATAGACTTACTGTCAACCTCTCTGGGTCGGAAAGAGGAGTCACAGCAGTCGGGTCAGTTTTTAGACGGTCAGATAGTTCTAGAACACAGCTATTTTATGATCCAGCCCTATCTTCCTCCCATCAGAAAATGAAGCCTTCTGTTTAGATAATGATACATAAAGTTCATTCTATATTCCATACTACAACATTACAGACAACATTGTCTTTGCTATAAGACAACTTAAAAAAAATTTTTTTAATCGAAATCTAGTCGATTTACAGTGCTGTGTTAGTTTCAGATGTGGAGCAAAGTGATTCAGTTAGACACGTACAGTACATATATTCTTTTTCAGATTATTTTCCATCATAAGGTATTAAAAAATATGAGTAGAGTTCCCTGCGCTGTACAGTAGGGTCTTGTTGGTCACCTACTTTATGTTTTGTTGTTGTTTTTCAGTGGCCAAGTCGTGTCCAACTCTTTGCAACTCCAAGGACTGCAGCACACCAGACTTCCCTGTCTCCTACCATCTCCTGGAGTTTGCCCAAGTCCATGTCCACGGAACCAGCGATGCCATCTGTCACCCTCTGCTCCTTCTGCCTTCACTCTCGGACGTTCAGATTGCTTCTGTGTCCTGGCTATCGAAACAAGTGCTGCAATGAACACTGCGGCGCGTCCTTTCTAATTATGGTTTCCTCCAAATGTATGCTCAGGAGTGGGATTGCAAGATCACATGTTAGCTCGCTCGCTTTGTCTTCTCTTAGGAACCTCCATACTGCCCTCTACAGTGACTGTACCAACTCACATTCCCGCGAACAGTGCAAGAGGGCTCCTTTTTCCGTGCCCTCTCTGCATTCATTGTCTGCAGACTCTTCAGTGATGGACATTCTGACCTGTGGGAGTGCTTGGATTTGCATTTCTCTAATAGTCTAAACTTCTTTTCATGTGCCTGCTGGACATCCTTCTCTTGGGGGGAAATGTATATTTAGATCTTCTGTCCATTTTCTGATTGGGCTGTTTGCTTTTGGACACTCTGCTAAATCTGGAGATTAATCTTTTGGGTCACGTGCTTTGCAAATGTCCTCTCCCATTCTGTAGGCTGACTTTTGTTTATGGTTTCCGTTGCTGTGCAAGAGGTCCTGAGTTAATTAGGTCCCATCCATTCGTTTTTGGCTCTATTTTCATTATGCTAGGAGATGATTCCAAAAAGATAACGCTAGGCTTTATGCCAAGGTGTGTTCTGTGTTTTCCTCTAGGAATTTTACAGTACCTGGTTTTGCATTTAGGCCTTTAATCCATTTTGAGTTTATTTCTGTGTGTTGCTCGATGACATCCTGATTTCACTCTTTCACGTTCATCCTTCCCAGCGCCACTTGTACATGTGCCGTCCTTTCTGTTGTAGATTAATTGACCATAGGTGTGTGGGTTTATCTCTGGGATTTCTCTCCTGGTTCACTGATCTACAAGCCTATTTTTCTGCCAGTACCAT
Source organism: Capra hircus (assembly GCF_001704415.2). Lineage (NCBI taxonomy): Eukaryota > Metazoa > Chordata > Mammalia > Artiodactyla > Bovidae > Capra > Capra hircus. The sequence goes on along the minus strand of NC_030826.1, from coordinate 58,531,806 downwards.
GCTACATATATAGTGTACATATATAGTACTATACTATAAAGCTGCAGTCCATGCGGTGGCTAAGAGTTGGACACGACTGAGCAACTTCACTTTCACTTTTCACTTTCATGCATTGGAGAAGGAAACGGCAACCCACTCCAGTGTTCTTGCCTGGAAAATCCCAGGGACGGGGGAGCCTGGTGGGCTGCTGTCTATGGGGTCGCACAGGGTCGGACATGACTGAAGTGACTTAGCAGCAGCAGCAGCAGCAGCACTATAAAGCTACTGCACAAGAAATCAGGGAGTCCGATTCCTCCAGCTTCATTTTTCTTTCTCAAGATTGCTTTGGCTAATTGGGGTCTTTTGTTTTTCCATATAAATTTTAAAAATTTTGTTCTAGATCTGTGAAAAATGCCATCAGTAATTTGACAGGGACGACACTGAATCTACAGATTGCCTCGGGCAATACAGTAATTTTTACAATATTGATTCTTTCAAGCCAAGAACATGGTCTATCTTTCCAATCATTTGCGTCATCTTCAATGTCCTTCATCAGTGTCATAGTTTTAAAATACAGGTCTTTTGCCTCCTTAGGGAGGTTTATTTTTAGGTATTTTCTTTGATATGATGGTATGTGGGACTATTCCCTTAATTTCTCTTTCTGACCTTTTGTTGTTAATGTATAGAAATGCACCATACCTCTGTGTATTAAGTTTGCATCCTGCAACTTTATCAAATTTGATGACGAGCTCTAGAAGTTTTCTGGCAGCATCTTTAGATTTTTAATGCCTGGTATCATGTCATCTGCAAAGAGTGACAGTTTTACTTCTTTTCTAGTTGGACTCTTTTTTATGACAATCATTAATGCTTTATAATGCACCAAAACCATAAGTGAATTTTGTGTAGCATTACTGGAAGCAGTCCCTGAGTCATATTATGGCAAATTAGAGCTTCATATGTGGATCAAACGAACATGCATCAGAAATTCAGAATACTGTAATCTCCAAAATCACTGCAGATGGTGACTGCAGCCATGAAATTAAAAGACACTTGCTCCTTGGAAGAAAAGTTATGACCAATCTAGACAGCATATTAAAAAGCAGAGACATTACTTTGCCAACAAAGGTCCATCTAGTCAAGGCTATGGTTTTTCCAGTGGTCATGTATGGATGTGAGAGTTGGACTATAAAGAAAGCTGAGTGCACAATTGATGCTTTTGAACTGTGGTGTTGGAGAAGACTCTTGAGAGTCCCTTGGACTGCAAGGAGATCCAATCAGTCCATCCTAAAGGAGATCAGTCCTGGTTGTTCATTGGAAGGACTGATGCTGAAGCTGAAACTCCAATAATTTGGCCACCTGATGTGAAGAACTGACTCATTTGAAAAGACCCTGATGCTGGGAAAGATTGAAGGTAGGAGGAGAAGGGAGCGACAGAGGATGAGATGGTTGGGTGGCATCACCGGCTCAATGGACATGGGTTTGGGTGGATCGCAGGAGTTGGTGATGGACGGGGAGGCCTGGTATGCTGCAGTCCATGGAGTCACAGGGTCAGACATAAGTGAGTGACTGAACTGAAGATTTCTACAACATATCCTGCTATTTTCTTGTTCTTCTTGATCTAGCTTACTCATAAATTATAAATCAAATAATTTTATTAATTGATAAAATGTAAGGTGTGATCACATTTTCAACTTCCCCTCTACTGTTTGTTGCCATAAGAAATAGGATAAGCTCTGGTCCCGAGCTCCTTTTGCTATGTTATAAGCCAAGAAATGTACTAAATTTTCTGACTTTCCATTGGCAGAAAGCTTTTATAAAAGCTGTGATTTATTTAGAGTATGGAAAGGCAAGGGACACGCACAGTAATACCTGTGAAGAAGCAAAAGGAGAAAGGATGAAAGAAAGAGTGAAACGAAATGGACTCTCCATGCACATGTTATTTGACTGAAATACACAGCTGTGTAGATAACTGACACCTTGTGTTGTCCAGTTACCTTTCAAGTGGGCATTCGTGTAGATATAAACGCGTGTAATTTGAGTATCCTTCCGTCACGCGAGTGTATGTTTCCTGGGTCTTCTAACAGGAACATCATAGACGGACCTTGTAGGTATTTCGAGTTTGGCTCCAGATCACTGAAATAAAGCAGATATTGCGATAAAGCAAGTCCTGGGAAATCTGTTTTGTTTTGTTCCCCCGGTGCATACAAAGCTGTTTGTACTGTGTGAGAGCTATGAAGTGCACAGCAGCATCATGTCTTAAAGAACATACATTCCTTAATTTAAAAGTATCTGCTGAAAACAATGACCATCAGCTGAGCCCTCAGTGAGTCGTAGTTGAAACATCAAAGGTCACTGATCACAGATCGCCATCACAGACCGAATAATAATGAAAAGTTTGAGATACTGTGAGAAATTAACAAAATATGACAGAAACATGAGGTGAGCAAACACTTGGAAAAATGGTGCCAATAGACATTCTCGACTCAGGGTTACCAGAAACCATCAATTTGTAATAAAAAAAGAGAAAAAGATGCAATGTCTGCAAAGTACAAGAAAGTGAGGTATGACTATCAATTAAAGGTCATGATGAAGACCAGCTACGTTTGTGTCTGCCCTATGGTCCTATTTTAAAAGTTCAGCCACTTTTCCAGAAGAAAATTCTTAATTCTTCTGGGAGCTTAAAACTCATCTTTTCACATCAGCCCTAGAGTTTATCATCTGAATGCACACAGTCATATAGCTTGAAGAATTCAAAGGGGACTTCCGAATGCGTGTCTGTTTTCAGTCTTCAGGTGTCCTTCTCACTTCCCTTTTTTTTTTTTTTAACGCATACTAATTTGTCAGTTTGCTTACTTGCCAGTGTCGCCAGAATTCTACAGGAGATAAATCGACAGAGCCCCACGAGTTTTGTTCACTTAGAACAGCCATGTATGCATGCATGCTCAGTTGCTTCAGTCATGTCTGAGTCTTTGCCACTCTATGGACTGTAGCCTGCCAGAGTCCTCTGTCCATGGGAATTCTCGAGGCAATTGGAGTTGCTCACCACGCCCTCCTCCAGGGGACCTTCTGAAGCCAGGGATCGAACCTGCGTCACTCGCATCCCCGGCACTGCAGGCAGGTTCTTGACCCAGAGAGCCACCTGCGAAGCCCAGAACAGCCAGGGACGTATCTAAAGTATGCTGTCAGTCCTTGGCATCACGCCCTCCTTAGCAAATTTAGCCTACCCCTTTTCTTTTCAAAGCTCACCCCTCTTGATTGTAAATACAGAAATCAAAGGAGACTTAAATAATTGCGACAGAATTCGGTTTATGGCCACTAATGACGGTTGTCATATCAGAAGTGTTTATCTGAACCAACTATTGATTTGGAAATTGGAGTAAAAAGAGTCAGTCGCAGCAGGAAAAAAAAATACTAATTGTGCTTCCTTGATGCAGGCATTCTCCCATTATTTGTCACAAGCTGGGAGATCAGAGCCTGGTTATTGCTTCAATAAGTAGTTACCTGACTTTTATACATGGAGACAGTATTCAAGAATTAGAATATAATCACCATCTTTCTCCCTTGGGCTAGACATGCTAAGTTAAGCTAAATTTGCCTGAGTATGATTTCAAAGGACAAAGTGAAACACTCTGGTCAAGTTTTTTTTTTTTTTTTTTAAAGCCCCAAATAGAAGAGCAGATTCTTTATTAAAACTGGGAAACACCTGATATGTGGAGACAGGGGTGGTTTTTTTTTTTTTTTTTTTCCTCTCTCTCTCCTCCCTCTTGCTTTTGCCCTCTCTTGAGAAGGAAGCGTTCAATGGAATGAGGCAGCTAGCTGGCTCTTTTTAAAATTGTCCTAATTCATTTGTTTTACATTCTTTCTGCTAAGGTATAATTTAAAAATCAACAGCGCGCGTCCGCCCACGTGGAACCGTTTCGAGGGCCTGGGAGCGCGGCGAAGGCCTGCTGCCCCGCGGGCTCCCTGCAGCTCGGAAGGGCGCGTGCTGCTGATAGCCCTTCAGCAGGCTCGGCTTCACCGGGAGCGGGTGCTGTCTGAGGACCCGGGTGCGTCCGGAAAACAGCACGCCCATCCCTCTCCGGGGAGAAGTCAAGCCCTGAGTTTTCAGGCAGGGTTTCCTTCTTTGGCTTTTACCACCGAATCCTGATGGTTTGGAATGAGGTAGACCCTGCCTTGCGGGGCCTCACATTCTGTCTACAACTGCTCGGTACCAAAACCTACCCATTCCTCTCCTTTACAGTGTGGACCAGAATCTCCTCATTCGTCACAGTCAAAGGTCTCTCTGGTGTGCAACTGAATGCCTCATTTTCTCTAGCTTCCACTCCCTCATTGCTCCAATCACGCTGATCGAGTCTCCAAACCTAATAAGCAATTTTTCGAATTAAAAATATACTTTCTATTGAGTATTTGTAACTATTTTGGAAAAATATGAGCAGTCATGGCACACCTCAGAATTCATCGTTTCCTTTTTTGCATGTAATCTCCCTATCCTTCTGTACGTGTATTTGACCTACCATTGAATATTCTGATTTTAATCGTCACAACTATGTCACATTTCTGAACGGTCATTACCCATTAATGCACTGGGTGAGACAACAGTGTGGCCAGGCTTGCCCTTTGCTGCTCAGTCCTGGCACGCGGCAATAAGTTGTTTGCACCACCACCACCACCACCATCATCGTGTTATTAGGATTCAGATGGTTTGAAACATTTAAACCATTTATCTTCTCAATGAGCCTGTGCTCGCCTTTCAGCTGATCTGTTGTGGAATGTGTTGTAATCATATCATATGCATCTACCCAAACTGCTTTTGGATTTTGTTAAAACTGTTTAGTCGAGATAAATTCCCAGGAGAGTTAACGAGACCTAAGAAAATGAGTATCTTTGTTCCACCAAAAATTTTCACACCTTGCTGACATTTGCTATCCTGTCTCCTTATTTGAGAAAACCGCCCCCAGCCAAACACACTCTGACATTCTCTTTCCTTCTCTGTCTCTCCTGCCTGCTAAAATCTTCCTCTCCCTTCGAGTCCCGCTCTTACTCTTATGCCTCTTTCTCCACATAGCTAAGTCTCTCTTAGTCTCCATTAGACAGCTAAATAAGGATAATTACTACCCCAAAGAGTTAAGTGACAGATCACCTGAGATGATGCCTAAAAAGTGGCCAACATGTATTACATGTGTTAGCTGTCTTTACCATCACGTTAGTCTCCCCAAACATGGCTTTCTGTTGTTTTCCTTCAAGAATATTCAAGAAGGCTGAGTAACTAAGTGGGAGACAGATATTTGAAAAGACTTCATTCTCATAAATCATCAGTTTTCAAGCTTAAGGCATTGCGGGAAAAAAACCTGGGTAAAGAGAGGATAAATACCAGCGGTTACATCCACATGTCCTCCTGGTGATGAGAGGAGCTGCAATGTAGCCAGCCAAGCTTACAAGGAAAATACCACGTTGATCTGCACAAAGCGGAGCTCCAGAAATCAATTCCCAACTCCCCGGTGATTCAAAGACTGCAGGCAGGCTGCTTGTGTGTAGAGAAAGAGTGGGCTCCCCTTCCTGAAGTGGCTGACGTTTTCTCTGCTAAAACCCATGAGATGGCTGGCTCTCTTGGGAAACATTTGGAAACAGAAAGCTATGCCATGAGGAGAGAGGACACACAGACTACTATTCCTGAACATGTGGGAGAACTATATTCTCCATCGTGCATGAAATATCAGCCTGGCCTGCGCCGTCTAAAGCTAAATTGATCCATATGATTGGAATTTTGCCCAGATCCTTTAACCAAAGGGGGTGGAGGTGGGGGGAAGGCACCATCCCGAAATTAGCATTATCAATACGGTAATACATTGTGAATGCTAGTGGGCCTGACATAGGAAGTGATGTAATAAGAGACTGCTTACTGCTCCTGCCCCTTGAACAGGAAATATTTTCCTTGAGGAATAGAATACTTGAAAACTGCAGATTGCATTTTAATATTAACCAGATTTCTACATTAAACATGATTTCCGAGAACAATCTGATTTTTCTCTTTTTTTTCTTTTTCTCTTTCTCTCTCTCTCTCTTTCTCCCCACCGCACCCCTCAAGCAAGTGATCAGAACTGTGCTCAACCATGGGCAGCTCCTGGAATAGACCCTGGGCTGCCTGCAATTTAAATGTCAAACTGTGTGCCTTTGAGCAGCACAGACTCTCAGCCAGCAACACGCGTCACTCACTGCTGCCTCTCGATGCGTTCAGATCACTACAGATTCTCTCCTGGTTTCTCTGATTGTCTCCCAGTGTGAAATTTCAAGCCTTGTTTCTTCTTCTTCATTCAGTTTTAGACAAGTGAGTGTAACCACTTTCTAGAACAAGAAGCAACGAGAAAATGACCAAACCTGTTTTAAATTTTGAAAGCAGCACCGAGCAGCTTTCCTGAGCTCCTAGAACTAATTTCTGCAACTAACTGCAGAGTGAAAACTAGCTTTTTTTTTTTTTTTTTTTTTTAAACAGGCTAAACAGATCTATCCCCAATGGACAGATACACAGGAATTCTAAGCTACCAAAAGTGGCCTCTCTCAGGGCAGGTTGACAGCAGTGACAACCCCTGATTGGTTAATGGAGGCACTTCAGGATTTATCCGTTTTGATCGCTATCAGCTTTGGCAGCAAAACGGCGAAATAAAGGCGACTTAAGCACAGCTGTGCAGGGACGGGGAAGGGTGGGGAAGGACTGCTGCAAGAAACGAGCTGTCGCTCCTGATTTGCAGAAAGCAGATGGCTGCGAGATGGGGGCCACAAAGGAGGGCGGACAAGGAAGGAAAGCTAGAGTTGCAAGGTGATAGACCAAAAGCATGAGTATCTGGTGCATGTAATGAGATACATGACGGTGACTGTCACCTAATAAGATAATTAGGGGAAAATGGTTATAAATAGAGTTTCTAACAGTCGACGTAACTAAATAAGAATTTCTAGCAAAATAGGTGAAAGAAGGAATTTGCTGTTGTTGCTTGTTGTTTCAGTCACTAAGTTGTATCTGACTCTCTGTGACCCCATGGACTGTAGCCCACCAGGCTCCTCTGTCCATGAGATTCTCTAGGCAAGAGTACTGGACTGCGTTGCCATGCCCTCCTCCAGAGGATCCTCCCGGACCAGGAATCGAGCCCACACCTCCCGCGCTGGCAGGCAGATTCTTACCCCTGAGCCACCAGGGAAGCCCCCAAAGAAGGAATTAAGAGAACAGAAAGCCACGCTGCAGTCTGGGGATCTAGGAATACTTGAGAGCACCTCTCACCCCCAGAAAGAATGGTGGTGTGATGAGTAAGGGAGCCCAGGAGCTCTTAGAGGTGTCTTTCAACAGGGCCACGGCCGAGAGAAGCGGCGGGTGGCATTCGCCTGAAAACCACACAACCTTCTCTTGGCAGTAGGGTTTCACTTTTCCACCACGGAGGAGAGGTTTTGTCAAGATCTGCAGGTTTCAAACATTAGAGGCGCCTGAGAGTAAAACAGCACTGTTTTTTAAATAACTTCTTTCAACTCAACATAAACGCCTCGAAGCTGCCTGCTCTCCTTTTCTCCATTCATCCTGGATCTAGCTTCCCACAGCAAGAAAGAAATCGAGCATTTGTAGAAACCCTACTGTGGGCTGGGCTGCAAGTTTTGTAGTTAAATCTCATGACATCCTCCCTCTAACCACCTTATGAAACAGACATTGTCTCGGTTTTTAAAATGAGCAACCAGGCATAGAAAGGTCAAGTACCTCTTCAAGATCAGAAAGCACAAAATATGTTCTCTCAATCCTAAAGGAAATCAACGCCAAATATTCATTGGAAGAACTGACGCTGAAGCTGAAGCTCTCATACTTTGACTACCTGATGAGAGGAGCCAACTCATTGGAAAAGACCCTGATGCTGGGAGAGATTGAGGGCAGGAGGAGAAGGGGGTGGCAGAGGATGAGAGGGTTGGATGGCATCACCGACTCGATGGACATGAGTTTGAGCAAGCTCAGGGAGATAGTGAAGGGCAGGGAAGACTGGCATGTTGCAGTCCATGGGGTTGCAAAGAAGTGGACATGACTGAGCGCCTGAACAACAACAAATAAGACAAAGAAGCGAATTTTGAGCTCGAGGTTGCTTGAATCAAAGTTTAGTGCCCCTTTCATCATATTCCATCTACTGTCCAGATCAGTCTGCACGTGTCTGACCTGATACCTGATGTTATAAGTCAATGGTCCTGGGCATCCGTGCTTCAGTGCTCTCGGGATGCCTGCCTGCACAGACGCACCATCCAACGGGGGCCTTCTGCTCTGATGTCTGCTCCTTTCTCTAGACAGTTGCTCTGAGAGTTAGCACTCCACTCTCTGTGCCTACAGTCAAAGTCCTCTGCTAATCCTCTGATGTATTTGACTAAAGACCCTGCCTGGAGGTTCAAGAGGGAGGGGACCTACTTATACCTATGGCTGATTCATGTTGAGGCAGAAACCAACACAGTGTTGTAAAGCAATTATCCTTCAATTAAAAATTAACAAATTTTAAAAATAAAGGCCCTGCTTGGAGGTACATCCTCTTTATAAAATCATCCATCCTCCCTTTACGCTAGCAGTTTATGCAGAGAATACGGAAGCATTCATGATAGCTGCCTCCCGTCTGACTTTTCCACGGACTGTTTGATCCCATACCCTGCTCCCTCCTCATTCATCCCCCGTTGGGAGGACTCTAATTCCAGAAGCGGCTGGAACCTATAGATAATGTTCTACCAGAGCGTCTACCACAATCGCAGACAGAAATTGAGATGTCTAATGTTCAACTGTCGAAACACTTAAGGAAAAACTTCTAGAAGAGAGAAAGAGAGAAGTGCAGAATTACAGTTAAATATTTCAGTGTTTCCATCTTAATACTTGGTAGAATATATAAGTAAAAATTCAGCTGGTTAACAGTTGCTCCGTCACTTCTGACTTTTTGCGCCCCATGGACTCTAGCACACCAGACTCCTCTGTCCATGGGATTTTCCAGACAAGAATACTGGAGTGGGTTGCCATTTCCTCCTCCAGGGGATCTTCCCAAACCAGGGATCAAACCCAGGCAGACTCTTTACCATCCGAGCTACCCAGGGAATCATGGTTGACGTAACTATCAACCAATTTAGTTTATATCTATAGAAAAACAGATGCCAGATTCACAGAGTACAAACTCTTTCCAAGTACACATGGGTTGTTTACCACTATAGAGCATATGTTGGCTATAAAATAAATATCAACAAATTAGCAAGGATTGAAATCAAGCAGAACATGTTCTCAGACTGATGAATTAAATTACAAAATAACAACTATTTGGAAATTAAAGAAGATAAATAATTCATGAAGAAAAAAATCATAGAGTATAGCAAATATCTCTAACTGAATAAAAACGAAAACAAAGCATATCAAAATTTGTAAGATACAGCTAAAGGAATATTAAATGAAACATGCGGATTTAAGTGTTTTTATTAATAGAAAGTCCAAAATCAACAATACAAGCTTCCATCTTACAAACTGAGGGAAGAGGAGGAGAGAAAATTAAATCCAAAATAAATAAAAGAAAGAAAATGATAAAGATGAAACCAGGAAACAGTGAAATAGAAAATACAGAAATAATTTAAAAATTCAATGAAACCATAGCTAGTTATTTTTTAAAAATGAATAAAACTGACAAACCTCTCACTAAAGATCATAAAATTCAGGAATAATATATACTTTTCAGAAACTAAAGGCTAATATAGGAATATTATGAATAATTATGCTAACAATTATGCTAATAATTATGTTAAATTCGAAAATCTAGATGTAATGGATAAATACTTTGAAAAAGAAATTTGCCAAAACTGACACCAGAAGAAATTAACCATCTAAACAGCCCTTTGCCCTCTATTCATTAAATAAACTGAATGTGCAATTAAGCATCTCTCCCCCATCAAAAAAAATAAAAACAAAACAAAACTCCCAGACCCATATGGCTTTACTGGTTACTGTTTTAGAATATGAGAACCTCCCTGCCACCCTCCCTGTCCCACCCCTCTAGGTCATCGCAGAGCGCTGAGCTGAGCTCCCTATGTATGCAGCAGCTTCCTCCTTGCTATCTATTTTACACACGGTAACGTATATAAGTCCATGCCACTCTCTAAATTTGTCCCACCCTCTCCTTCTCCCACTGTGTCAAGTCCCTTCTCTGTGTCTCTCTTCCTGCCCTGCAAATAGGTTCATCAGTACCATTTTTCACGTTGTTGTATGGCTGAAACCAACATATCATAGTAAACTAATTGTCTTTCAAATAAAAATTTAAAAGAAAAGGAAGACAAATACCATGCATAAATTTCAGGAAGAAAAAATAAACATTTTCCAACACATTATTTAAGGCAAGTATTTCACTGATAACAAAACAATAAAAGAATATTACAAAAAAGAATCAATATCCCTCAGAGTTCCAAACAAAATTTTAAGAATATTTAATTTTAGAAATATGTAAACTTCATGGTATATCATCAAGTAGATTTTATTCCAAAAATATAAAATTAGTCTAACTTTCAAAAATCAGTGGAGGTAATTCACAACATTAACAGAACAAAAGAGAAAAACCATATGACCATCTCAATAGATGCAGAAAATAACAACATTGAACACTCATTTGTTACAAACATCCTCAGTAAATTAGGAACAAAGGGGATTTTCAACTTTGTTATTTTTATCAACAAAAATAAATCTTCAGCTAATATCAGACTTACTGGTAAAAGACTGAATACTTGCTACTTAAAATCAGGAACAATGCAAAGCTTTCCATTCAACACTGTACTGGAATTCCTAAGCAGTGCAGTATGACGAGGTGGGAGTGGGGGTGCGGGGAAGGCACAATGATTGGTGAAGTAGTGCTCTGTTCACTAATGACATGACCCATATACACAGACCTTCCAAAGAAAAGCTATAGCAAAGCTATGAGAACTCGGCAAGTGAGTCTACCTGGGTCACAATAAATAAGATTAATACAATGCATTGCTATACACTTTTTTAAACATATATGAGTCACCTTCAATTGCATGCTTCAGAATATACTTTTCCACTTTTCTCTAGGTTTAGAGAGAGTAGTCTTGACTTTTTAAATTAAAAATTGTATTGGGGTAGAGTTCCTTCACAACGTTTTGTTAGTTTCTGCTGTAAACACACACACACGCACACCCCCAGTGTTCACTACAGCACTATTTCCAATAGCCTGGCCATGGAAGCAACTTGCACGCGTGCCAAGTGACTTCAGTCACATCTGACCCCTTGCGACCCTGTGGACAGTAGCCCGCCAGGCTCCTCTGTCCATGGGATTTCCCAGGCAGGAATACTGGAGTGGGTGGCCAATTCTTTCTCCAGGGGATCTTCCTGACTCAGGGATCAAACCCAGGTCTCTTCTGTCTCCGGCAATGACAGGCGGGTTCTTGACTACTAAATGTCGATAGACAGATGAACGGATAAAGAAGACGTGGTGTATATACACAGTGGAATATTAGCCAAAAAAAGGGATGAAATTGGGTCACTGGAGAAATGTGGATGGATCTAGAGACTGCCATACAGAAAGAAGTGAGTCAGAAAGAGAAACACAAGTATTGTAGATTAACACGTATGTGTGCGATCTCGATTTGTACATGCTTAAAAATTGGAAAATAATATTTTTAAAAACTGGATAGTATTTCACAGTGCGGTTCTCACATGTTTCAAACACACGACAAGATATGAAAAAAACAATGTTTTGACAAGAATCAAGAGATTCTGAGGACATTAGAGAATCAAGAATATAGATTAGCAGAGACAACCTCTCTTAGGGGCAGTTAAGTCTTACCACAAGTATCACTCGAAAACCCAACAATATAGACGTTACTCTCACAGAAAAGTTGAAAATGAGATATAATGACAGGCCCCTGTTACTACCAATTAAGAGAGGTAATATCACGTTCAGTTTATGGAAACTGAATTCCAGCGTGTGAGACATTAACTACCAATCGGGAGAGAGATGCCATGCATATTAAGAAGTCCTGGAGGGAAGAATAATAATATGGGCCCTAAATCAGTTATGCCACGGGATCTAACATCATTTCAGCACCTGTAATTTGTCATTATTATTAAGCCATGAAATGAAAAGGTGAGCCAAATGGTATGTGCTTTCCAGTGGTAAGTTTTTGTTGGAATGAGACACTGGGCCACCAGAGCCGCTAAAATATTTTTTAATGAATTCATAAAGAAAATCCAGACACTCAAAAATAACAAGGCCTACAACAGTGCATTTCAGCAGAGTTTGCTGAAGGGGAATCAATATTTTTCCCTGCGACTCGCTTCCTCTGATTCTCTCCTGCAAGCATAGACGTTAGAAAGTAAAGAGACCATTAGTTCTCTCTTAAACATTAATGAGTAAAAGGCAGATGTTTCAAATTTAAGACCAGGATTTGTGATAGAACCGCTTCTCAAACAGGCGAGTTGGCTTCATATGCTCCAGGGAATCTAGCAGCAGGAATAATTTTTCATATGTTCCTTAAGTAGAATGACAAACATGTACAGAAACTTTATCACCAAGTTAAAATGATCACAGCTGCGAATAAATGATTAAAATCATATAAAAATTATTACAACTCCAAAGTTTTATTTTCTATTAAACTTCATGTAACAATGGTTAATTATTCCTGAGAAATGCCAGGTAATATGGCTATTACTACTGCTGCTAACACTAATAATAATAAAGACTTTGCTTATAATAAGTATTTACTATGCACCGCATGCTACGCTATGAAGCTTTCAATCATCATAACAACTTCACGAGGAATGGATCATTATTATTACTATTATTCCCCATCTGGGAGGTCAAACAATCCAGGCATAAAGAGTTTAAATTGTTGCCCAGGTCTTTAGCTGCAAGTAAATGGTATGGTTGACTAACACAACATTGTTAATCAACTATACTTCAACATAAAATAAAAAGCTTTAAAAATAGTATGGTTGAACTTCATAAACAAGTTTGTCAGGGTCGAGATTCACAAATAAGCATGTCATACTCTGAAGATTAAGTTTTTAAACACGATGATGTTCTGCATAATAGAGACAAAAGGAAAATACCCAGAAGTACTAAACCGTCTATAGCTTCTCCCCCATCCTTTCACGCTTGAAGCACAAAGGAAAAGTAGAAAAAGCCACAGTGGCAATTTGGAATTAAGATGTCTCTACTCTCTGAGAAAGGTTCTTCTCACAGTCTGCGGTGTGAGGGTCAACTGTTAAGGCTTACTCAAGTTACACAATCCTATTGGAATAGTCACATGGAAAGTAATCAGAATGGATCAATCCTATTAGAGTCTATCTGAAAAAGATTTCTAGATATAAAGTTCATAGGTTCATACTTAAACACACACATCCTTTCTTGCAGTTCCTTGAGTTAGTATACCATAATCAACACTTTCTACATTCTTGGTTCTCAGTTAAGGGAAAAAAGAAAGAAAAAAACAATTCGACAAAATTGCCATGGAGAAGTGAAAATCAAATCGCTTCTAAACACATATAACAGTAGGGAGGATGGCTGTTGTGGGGAAAACAGCTCTGGGCTGAGTGTGTGAGGAAACTTGGCTAATGGCGAACTGTGGCAAAGGCTAATTATTCATGTAGAATTACAGAGACTCCTGAGGAAGTCTGAATCCACTCTGCCTGCCCCACGCTACCAGGGAGCCTTAATCCAAACAATTCTAGATAAATGGGTCTCTTCTTTGTTTTAAGGAAATCTCCAGAGTCTCAGGTTTCGAAGCTGCCCTCACTTGCACATTTCATATATTTTCCTCAACGTTCATAAATCTCTCTTTTTATTAAGTAAATCTAACTTTCCCATAAGAGTAGGGGGTTTGGAGGAGAAATATTATACAAACTTTCTCTATTTCCCCAAAGTTCCAACATAACCGTAGGAAAATACTGGTGATCTTGCAGTATCTAGCAGTGAAAGGGCCGCTTGTCCTCCATTTTTACCTACTGGTATCACCTTTCAAACAAAAACACTTGCAGACACACAGCACACACACAGGTCTTCCCTAATAAGCTGCTGGCTTAGCCGTTACGTCGTGTCCAACTCTGGTGACCCTGCGGACTGGAGCTTGCCAGAGCTCTGTCCATGGGGTTCTCCAGGCAAGAATACTGGAGTGGGTTGTCATTTCCTCCTCCAGGGGATCTTCCCGATGCAGTGATAAATTCTGGGACCATCTCACTCAGAACCAGTCCTCCTCTGCTTCTCACGTGTGATCTCTGGAAGACACAGCGCATTTCCCATATGAACACGTGCTACTTATTCAACACGTGCTCTGAGATTTCCTCTCCAAGCGCGCTACTCCCTTGTAACCAATGACTATGACTTAGAAAACACACAGATGGTAAAACCAATAAACATACATATTAAAATAGCTCCTCCAAACATATTATGCCACTGAATCCAACAACTTAGGTGAAATGGACGAATTTCTCAAAGAGCAAGCTATCGAAATTCATTCAAGAACCTTTGACTAATAAAAACACTCAGAATAGTTCCTAAATCTGACAAAGTGAAAGTGTCAGTCACTTAGAGTGTCCGACTCTTTGTGACCCCATGGACTGTAGCCCACCAGGCTGCTCGGTCCATGGAACTCTCCAGGCAAGAATACTGGAGTGGGTTGCTGTTGCCTTCTCCAGGGGATCTTCCTGACCCAGGGTCAGACCCAGGTCCCCGCGTTGCAGGCAGATTCGTTACTATATGAACCACCGTGGAAGCCCTAACCTGACGAAAGGAGTCTACAAAACCCACACAGTTTACATCAGACATGGGGATAAAAGATTGGATGGTTTCTTCCCAGGATTTGCAATGAAGCAATAACATTTGTGCTCACCCTTTGTTTAATGTTTTACTGGAAGTTCTGGGGGAATGCAATAGGGTAAGAAAAGAAAACACACACAGATTGGAAACATTTAAAGAGAGGAAAAAAAAGTGAGTTTAGTGAGCTTGCAGAACATAGGACAAAAATAAATTATATTTCTATATTAGTAATGAACAATCAGAAAGTGAGCTTTTAAAAGAATGCCATCTACAATAGCACTGCTAATATGTGAAAACTCATCAATTGCACAAACTAAACTGTACATGTAACTCATTTCCTTAACAAAACTGTAAAAAGGAATTTAACTGAAACATTATACACAATATTACTTGTACAGTAAATCAAACAAGGTCAGAGTTGACAACGTTGCCATTTCTGTATATCTTTTTCCACTGGAATCAAAATGCTGTTCTTATGATAAATACAGTTCCCATATTAGAACCGTCAGCGTATAGTGCAAATTACGTTAAGTCATTCTACATCAAGAATAAAGAGAAAAGGGCCTAGTCAACAGACACTGGATGGGAAAACGCATCCACAGAATTTTATCTGTCTACATGGAGAGGATGAGAGACAAGAAAGTATGCTTTGAGCTTGAGTTTCCCAAGAAAGAAAATAGGGACTTCGGGGCACCTCTATGTAAAAGAAAGCTGAGTCTGGATTTGAAACATGTTAAGTCTTCAGAGGCAGCACAACTTGTCTGAAGGCTGGAAATACAGACTTCGGCCCCTCCACACACAGTCTTCGTTCCGTTTAGAGCCGTGCAGCCCAACTGAGCCTTCCGCGAGGGTAAGAATGTTCCGTATCCACACTGTCCAACATGGCGGTCACTCCCTGTGTGTGTCAGCTCAGCACCTGAAATGTGTTTGGCTGATAAAGAAACTTAATTCAAATCAGTTTAAACTGAACTAGCCACACATGGCTAGACAGGTTTAAAGGCTCATTATTCATTCAACAGTCCAACCAAGAAACTCCAGATAAGCCTGTCTCCTTCACTTTCTATTTTTCCATTCAGTCATTTACTGAATGAACATGGCTTACTTACTCTGCTTTGTTCATTATTGTGTACCCACCATTTAGCACAAACAAGGCCCTCATCCTCATGAAATTTATGTTCTAATGAATCCTGTTAAGGCAAGAATACTGAAGTGGCTTGCCATTCCCTTCTCCCATTAGGTCATTAGGTACCCAATATGCTACCAGAGATCAGTGGAGAAATAACTCCAGAAAGAATGAAGGGATGGAGCCAAAGCAAAACCAATACCTAGCTGCGGATGTGACTGGTGATAGAAGCAATATCCGATGCTGTAAAGAACAATATTGCATAGGAACCTGGAATGTCAGGTCCATGAATCAAGGCAAATTGGAAGTGGTCAAACAGGAGATGGCAAGGGTGAGTGTTGACATTCTAGGTATCAGCGAACTAAAATGGACTGGAATGGGAGAATTTAACTCAGATGACCATTACATCTACTACTGCGGGCAGGAATACCTCAGAAGAACTGGAGTAGCTATCATGGTCAACAAAAGAGTCCAAAATGCAGTACTTGGATGCAATCTCAAAAATGACAGAATGATTGCTGTTCATCTCCAAGGCAAACCATTCAATATCACAGTTATCCAAGTCTATGCCCCAACCAGTAACGCTGAAGCAACTGAAGTTGAACGGTTTTATGAAGACCTACAAGACCTTTTAGAACTAACACCCACAAAAGATGTCCTTTTCATTATAGGGGACTGGAATGCAAAAGTAGGAAGTCAAGAAACACCTGGAGTAACAGGCAAATTTGGCCTTGGAATGTGGAATGAAGCAGGGCAAAGACTAATAGAGTTTTGCCAAGAAAATGCACTGGTCATAGCAAACACCCTCTTCCAACAACACAAGAGAAGACTCTACACATGGACATCACCAGATGGTCAACACCGAAATCAGACTGATTATATTCTTTGCAGCCAAAGATGGAGAAGCTCTATACAGTCAACAAAAACAAGACTGGGAGCTGACTGTGGCTCAGATCATGAACTCCTTATTACCAAATTCAGACTCAAATTGAAGAAAGTAGGGAAAACCGCTAGACCATTCAGGTATGACCTAAATCAAATCCCTTATGATTATACAGTGGAAGTGAGAAATAGATTTAAGGGCCTAGATCTGATAGATAGAGTGCCTGATGATCTATGGAATGAGGTTCGTGACATTGTACAGGAGACAGGGATCAAGACCATTCCCATGGAAAACAAATGCAAAAAAGCAAAATGGCTGTCTGGGGAGGGCTTACAAATAGCTGTGAAAAGAAGAGAGGCGAAAAGCAAAGGAGAAAAGGAAAGATATAAGCATCTGAATGCAGAGTTCCAAAGAATAGCAAGAAGAGATAAGAAAGCCTTCTTCAGTGATCAATGCAAAGAAATAGAGGAAAACAAGAGAATGGGAAAGACTAGAGATCTCTTCAAGAAAATTAGAGATACCAAGGGAACATTTCATGAAAAGATGGGCTCAATAAAGGACAGAAATGGTATGGACCTAACAGAAGCAGAAGATATTAAGAAGAGGTGGCAAGAATACATGGAAGAACTGTACAAAAAAGATCTTCACGACCCAGATAATCATGATGATGTGATCACTAATCTAGAACCAGACATCTTGGAATGTGAAGTCAAGTGGACCTTAGAAAGCATCACCACAAACAAAGCTAGTGGAGGTGATGGAATTCCAGTTGAGCTATTTCAAATCCTGAAAGATCATGCTCTGAAAGTGCTGCACTCAATCTGCCAGCAAATTTGGAAAACTCAGCAGTGGCCACAGGACTGGAAAAGGTCAGTTTTCATTCCAATTCTAAAGAAAGGCAATGCCAAAGAATGTTCAAACTACCGCACAATTGCACTCATCTCACATGCTAGTAAAGTAATGCTCAAAATTCTCCAAGCCAGACTTCAGCAATACGTGAACCGTGAACTCCCTGATGTTCAAGCTGGTTTTAGAAAAGGCAGAGGAACCAGAGATCAAATTGCCAACATCTGCTGGATCATGGAAAAAGCAAGAGAGTTCCAGAAAAACATCTATTTCTGCCTTATTGACTATGCCAAAGCGTTTGACTGTGTGGATCACAATAAACTGTGGAAAATTCTGAAAGAGATGGGAATAGCAGACCACCTGACCTGCCTCTTAAGAAATCTGTATGCAGGTCAGGAAGCAACAGTTAGAACTGGACATGGAACAACAGACTGGTTCCAAACAGGAAAAGGAGTCCATCAAGGCTGTATATTGTCACCCTGCTTATTTAACTTCTTTGCAGAGTACATCATGAGAAACGCTGGACTGGAAGAAACACAAGCTGGAATCAAGATTGCCGGGAGAAATATCAAAAACCTCAGATATGCAGATGACACCACCCTTATGGCAGAAAGTGAAGAGGAACTAAAAAGCCTCTTGATGAAAGTGAAAGAGGAGAGTGAAAAAGTTGGCTTAAAGCTCAACATTCAGAAAACGAAGATCATGGCATCTGGTCCCATCACTTCACGGGAAATAGATGGGGAAACTGGACACAGTGACAGACTTTATTTTTTGGGCTCCAAAATCACTGCAGATGGTAACTGCAGCCATGAAATGAAAAGACGTTTACTCCTTGGAAGAAAAGTTATACCCAGTCTAGATAGCATATTCAAAAGCAGAGACATTACTTTGTCGACGTAGGTCCGTCTAGTCAAGGCTATGGTTTTTCCTGTGGTCGTGTATGGATGTGAGAGTTGGACTGTGAAGAAAGCTGAGCAGTGAAGAATTGATGCGTTTGAACTGTGGTGTTGGAGAAGACTCTTGAAGGTCCCTAGGACTGCAAGGAGATCCAACCAGTCTGTTCTGAAGATCAGCCCTGGAATTTCTTTAGAAGGAATGATGCTAAAGCTGAAACTCCAGTACTTTGGCCACCTCATGCGAAGAGTTGACTCATTGGCAAAGACTCTGATGCTGGGAGGGATGGGGGCAGGAGGTGATGGGGACAACCCAGGATGAGATGGCTGGATGGCATCATGGACTCGATGGACGTGAGTCTGAGTGAACTCCGGGAGATGGTGATGGACAGGGAGGCCTGGCGTGCTGCGATTCATGGGGTCGCAAAGAGTGGGACACGACTGAGCGACTGAACTGACTGAACTGAATGAATCCTGTTAATCACCAAATCCTAATTATAGTCTCAACTGAAACTTTATTCCACATTATCCACTTCATTGCTGCTATTTTCAACATAGCCTCAAAATCATTAAATTCATCCCAAAGGATGAAATAATCCAAACATTTTGTCTTGGTTTTTGCTGTTGCTGTTTGTTTTTGGTGTTGTGAAAAGAAAATCAAAGTTGCTCTATAATCAGTTCTGGTGTCAAGATATTATACTCTAAAATGCTAAGTTTATGAGTTTCTCAACTAGAAGACATTAAATGTTCAAGGTATCATTTCACATGATGCTTTTTTTTTTTTCATTGCCAAGGAAAAGCTGACAATAAATGTTGGTTGAAGTACACAGCAAACTTTGATTCAGGCCTCATAGTGTTCACACTGACATGTGTCTATACATTATTTAACTATGCTCATATTTATGTCTATCTTTCCATCCCTAGGTCAGAAAAATCCCCTGGAGGAGGAAATGGCCATCCACACCAGTACTCTTGCCTGGAGAATCCCGTGAAGAGCGGAGCCTGGCGGGCTGCAGTCCGTGGGGTCGCAGAGAGTCAGACATGACTGTGCGTGAGCACAAGCACATGTTTTGTCATCGATTATGTATTTTTATCCAGGTTAAAATAATCATCTTACAGAGAAAAACTCATTTGAAGTAGCCCTAATTCTTCAAAGACTCAGTGAAATTGTCCATTATATTTGAAGCTGCAAGTGATAACATACACAGCGTATGCAGAAGTGTTTCCCATGCAAAGCACACAGCATAGCTTCCAAATGGCGTTTCATTAGAATCGTCTTTAGATAATTTGATAATAAAGCCATGGTAATCCGACTGAAAATTTTAATTAGCAGAGCATGGTTTTGAGTCACGGAGGCGAGAAGAAAAACTTGTCGAAGATTTTATCTTATGATTGCAAATCCATCCAGGGCTCGAAATTTGTCAGAGAAACCCACCGAACAATCCTGGGGGAAACCAAGAGCGTTTATTAAGGAAACACGAACCTCATACAAGTGTCAAAAGGATAGGAAGCCGACGTCTGCGAGTCTTAGACTGTTAAAAAGACCCGCTCTCAGGGCCCGCGCTCTGCCTCTCTGGGACACCCAGAGGAATTATTAGAGCCTTGGAACAGCAAGCTTCATCACCGTAGAGGTAATAAGACTTGTTTTCTGTGCACTTTCTGGTTATCACTATTTAAAAGCAGTGAAATGCTGATATCCCCAGTACGCTAATGAAAGATGGGGTAACTAAATCTCATCTCTTGAGTCTGAAATCGCTAACCTCTTAGCAGAGTCAACAGGAATGACACGAATGATTTCACTTTTACACTCATGATGGAAAGTAATTCATTACGTCAAAAACTTGCTACAGTTTAAAGAAATGGGGGTGGGGTGGGGGATAAATATTTCCAACCTAACATCATTGAGACAGAATCAAAATAATGTGTGCTGATGGGTCAGAAATAAAAAGTACCACAATGTTCTGTAGCCATGAATTAGTTTAACATATGGCTATGTGCATAGCACATTAACTGGCGTTTGGCCGCACCTTTTGTAACATAGAAAACAAATCAAGGGAGCAAGCCAGTCGTGTGCAGCGGCTCCTAACCTTTTTGGCACCAACGACCAGTTTCATGGGAGACAAGTTTTCCACAGACTGGTCGGGGGGATGGTTTCAGGATGATTCAACCACATTTACATTTATTGTGCACTTTATTCCTAATCTAATGCCACTGCTGATCTGTCAGAGGTCCCTGACCTGGAGGCTGGGGACCCCTGATCTAGAAAGAATATTGGAACCTCTGGAAACCCGGAGAAGGAAAGGCTTTTGACACCCATCTGCAGGCGTGAAGTTGCAGGATCCAGCTCACGCAAGCAGGCATTAAACCTGCTTTATCATCATTGATCCTGAATCCTGTACACAGAGGGAGGTACTAGGTCATCAGCCCTTCTAGCCTCGAAAGGGTTCTGCTGCTCTATCAGCAGGGAGCTTAATTTCCATCGTGAACAAACGGTGCTTTGAGAAACTGCACATCCAACTTGTTGACTGTTTTTATTAGTGTGGTTTTCTTGGTAACTAATACGGGAGTTGAAGAAGTCGTTGTTTGGACCTCAGAACCCGCGAGTCAGGCTGCTGGTAACAAAAGAGGGCTCTATGCAGATAACCTGTTGTTGGTATTTCTGTAGAGGTAATTTCTCTCAACAGCAGCATCTGGCAAACTTTTGGTCATAATTTAATTTCCCCAAACTTGCCTGAATATAAGAATCTCCTGGAATGATTGTTAACTGTGGGTTGTGAAGACCCTCCCATGGGGATTCCGATCCAGTGAAGAGGGTCTCAGAATCTGAATTTTTAACTTTTAAGGAACGTTGCCCTAAGTTATCACCCTGCTGCAACCAACAATGAGAAAGCAGAGCTAGAACTGGGGTCTGAGCAAGTCCATTAAATCCTGCTTACAACTAGCTCCTTTCAGCTTCTCTATAGCTCTTAGAGTCTTATGGAGATGTTTCCAGACAATTGCACATTTATGCAAACTCTGATGTACAGGATGGATAAACAATAAGGTGCCATGGTATAGGATAGGCAACTATATTCACGACCCTGTGAAAAACCAGGATGGAAAAGATATGAAGAAAGAATATAAGTGTACGTAATTGTACTTTGCAGAAATGAACACATCATAAATCAGCTATACGTCAATACAATTAAAAAAATAGAAAAAGAAAGAAAGCTGCCCATCTGACTTTTTATAAAATGAGGCAGAGGAGACTCTGTACCATGTAAAGCAGTCTTCATGTTTATCACTAGCTTCCACACTGTAGCAGCTTCAAAAATAGCTTGTTCATCTTCTCGGCACTCTAAAATGGATGTGGTTCAGGGTTCCAGGAACCAGACTCTGTGATGGAGATGTGTGTGGTAAATTTATTGGGGACATTTAGGGATCAACTCTTTTAAAGGAGTCAAAAAAACAAGTGCAGCTGAGGGAACACACTGGGCAGAAATGCAACAAAGGCTTAGCTGACTCCAAGGAGAGGTCTGAAGCCAGGACGGCCCTTTTGAGTTGCTCCAAATGCAACAAGGTGGCCAGGCCTTTATACGGCTCCAGTGATATTTAATGGAGGTGTGCTACCCTCGGGCTATGGTCCTGAGTTATCTTCCAAGAGCAAATCGGTAGAAGAACTCAGTCGGAATTCATCAGCAGTTAACATCAACTGGGGAAATGAGTTGACTGGAAGGTTCCAAAGGCAAAAATCATTGACACAGACCACAGAATCCACTGCAAAGTCCAGCCACCGGTTCCAACCTTGCTTATTTACCTTCGCTCATGTCTGGTTGTTCCACATTTCGATAAGAAAACAAACAGACCCAGGCCCACCGTCACCTTTGAGAAAACTAAGAAGCTTCAAACACTTCAAGACTGGAAACTTACACACAGTTTCAATGTACAATAAGGGCAGAGTGGGAGAGTCCACGCACCTCAGCACCAAGATGTCAGGTTTCATTAAGGGTTAGTTGTTCCAGGGACGCAAAGGAAAATAGAACACAGGGGAACACTAACAAAGACTCATGTTACCAGCCTTCTAAACACACTGCCGTACACTGGTAGCTCATATTGCAAAGCAGAAAATGTGCATTTTACACATTTCAGTGAATCAACGTTCTCGCCCACTAAGACCTCTCATCAATCATTCAGCGGTCAGACAGCCCTGCAAACAAGGAGTGTATCCTCGCCCACCTCTGGATCATGCTCTTCAGCTCTCGCGTGATAGCCCTGCACAGGGAGCACTTTCACAGGGCGACAGGCAGCGTGCGGCACCCATCCACCGCTGAACGGTCTGGTTCTCAAAGCTTCAGCTGCGGGTAATCACATGTGAGTCTTGAGTGTCAACAGAGGTCTTATTTAACATGAAAAAGCAGAGAGTGCAACCGAGGCTCGGGCACTGCCTGTAAGACTAGTGTTCTGCGGGGCTGGGCTTTTTGCTGTCTGTACCCTCTCTCACTAGGTGACTTTATGCTATCCTCTGGCTTAAATATCATCCATAAACTATGACTTCCACACTCCTGTTACCAAGACGGAGCTGTATGTCCTCTGTGCAATCAACATCAATATTTGGATATGCAATACGCATCCGGTAAGCCTCTTACTTGGCTATAATTTCTTCCCTCCAAATCTGCCCTTCCCTCTATTGTTTCCACCACCCACCCAATTTGATCAAGTCGAAGATCTGCACCCTAACCTTCACTCTTCTCTTACTGTCTTGGGGTGGTTTAGTGGCTAAGTCGTGTCCGACTCCTGCGACATGGACTATAGCCTGCCATGCTCCTCTGTCCATGGGATTTCTCAGGCAAGAATACTGGAGTGGGTTTCCACTTCCTTCTCTAGGGCATCTTCCTGACCCAGGGATCAAACCAGGGTCTCCTGCATTGCAGACAGATTCTTTACCCACTGAGCTACGAGGGAAGCCCTTACTCTCTTAACTCACATCAAATTCATCATCCATGTTGTCTCCTTAAATTCAAAACGCAGCCCTAACTCAGCCCATCAGATCTAGCGCTTGAATTCTCAAGATCCTCTCTGACTTGCACACGTAAACAAAAGCCTCCACCTCACCTCCCGTTCTCGCTCTTACCAGGAGTCTTTTTTCCACAAAGAGCCCAAACTGTATTTTAAGAACATGAATCAGATAGCGTTGCTCCAAAAGCTTCCATAGGATGTAGGACAAACCCTAAATGCCCTACCGAGTCTGGCCATGAAGACCACACATGTCCAACACCATTTATTTTCACTCCTCTCCTGCCTTACTCCTCACAACAAACTGGAAAATTCCTAAAGAGATGGGAATACCAGAGCACCTTACCTGCCTCCTGCAAAACCTGTATGCAGGTCAAGAAGCAACAGTTAGAATTGGACATGGAACAATGAAATGGTTCAAATTTGGGAAAGGAGTATGTCAAGGCTGTATACTGTACCCTGCTTATTTAACTTATATGCAGAGTACATCATTCGAAATGCCAGGCTGGATGAGGCAGAAACTGGAATCAAAATTGCTGGGAGAAATATCAATTACCTCAAATATTACCTCTCTGCCTTAGGGCAGAAAGTGAAGAGGAGCTAAAGAGCCTCTTGATGAAAGTGAAAGAGGAGAATGAAAAAGCTGTCTTAAAACTCAACATTCTAAAAACTAAGTTATAGCATCCGATCCCATCACTTCATGGCAAATAAATGGGGAAACAGTGGAAACAATGACAGACTTCATTTTCTTGGGCTCCAAAATCAGTGCAGATGTTGACTGTAGCCATTAAATTAAAAGACATTTGCTCCTTGGAAGAAAACCTTTTACAAACCTAGACATCATATTAAAAAGCAAACATTACTTTGCTGACAAAAGGTCCATTTAGTCAAAGCTATGGTTTTTCCAGTAGTCATGTTTGGATGTGAGAGTTGGACCATAAAGAAGGCTGAGCATTGAAGAATTGATGCTTTTGAACTGTGGTATTAGAGAAGACTGTTGAGAGTCCCTTGGACAGAAAGGAGATCCAACCAGTCCATCCTAAAGGAAATCAGTCCTGAATATTCATTGGAAGGACTGATGCTGAAGCTCCAATACTTTGGCCACCTGATGTGAAGATCCGACTCATTAGAAAAGACCCCGATGCTGGGAAAGATTGCAGGCAGGAGGAGAAGGGGACGACAGAGGATGAGATGGTTGGATGGCATCGTTGACTCAATGGACATGGGTTTGAGCAAGCTCCGGGAGATGGTGAAAGACAGGAAAGCCTGATGTGCCGCAGTCCACGGAGTCGCAAAGAGCTGGACACGACTGAGCAACTGAGCAACTCCTGCCTTACTCTGCATCAGACAAGACTGTTTTCTGGTTATTTCTCAAATGTGCCAATGCATCTGTTCAGGCTTCAGGTCCTCTGAAATTTCTATGCAACGTGTCTGGAACATTCTTCCTGGATGTTCACGACTGGTTCCCTCAATCAATCAAGACTGAGTTCAAACAGTGCTCTGTCAGAGTCTCTTCCTTTCTCATCCTTCCTAGGCAGTATCCATCCCTGCCATAACTCCCAATCACCTTACTGTGCTTCATTATCAGAGCACTTAGAGCATCTAAATTTACCTTTATTTCTTGTGAGTCTTATTAAAGCGAGATCCCTGTGGCTCATGTGTAATCCCAGAACACAGACCAGGGCTGGGCATGGGATAGACACTCAATTCCTATTTGCCGAGTGGAAGAATCAAGTTCCTTCTCTGATTTCTCCCTTTTCTCACTTATCACTTCTTTGTGTTTCTCCCTTTTAAAATGTCTCCTTTCGTTGGCAACAAGAATCAGGTTTTAATTAAACCATGCTCCTTTTGAAATCTCTATTCCAAGTTACACACAGATCTGACCTACCCTTTAAAAATCATCCTTTGGTTGAGCTGGTTATTGGATAAGCCACCTTGTCTAACAAGCAGTTGGGAGGGTCATAATGTTTTCTTCTCATCACAGAGCTATGTTATGAATCACTATGGTGGGGAACAAACCGGTGCTTGATAAATACACTATGTGGATAAAAAAGGTTTTAAGTAAGACTCACTCTCCCTAGATTCCATCCTTGACTGATTCAATCATATCTTGCCCACTGAATATGTATTTTATGTTTAACATTCTGCTCTCTGATTAAGACTAAATTACTATTAGTAGTTCCCCTCTATTGGAGAAGGAAATGGCAACCCACTCCAGTATTCTTGCCTGGAGAATCCCAGGGATGGGGGAGCCTGGTGGGCTGCCATCTATGGGGCCACACAGAGTCAGACACGACTAAGGCGACTTAGCAGCAGTCCCCCTCTACTTTCTTTTGTATATAATTGGAAAAGTCCAATTGAAATCCAAAATCTATTTTTTTTTCCGAAATAGCAAAGTTATTTTCTAAGTTTTACAACAAACTTTCTTGGCAAAGTTTGGGCTTCCCTGGTGTTGGCAAAACATGGTTTAAACAGATATAAAGTTATAGTCATGTATTTTACTTTGTGTGAATATTCATATGCTTACCTGCAGAATTACGGACATGTTTGATTATAGGGTAAAATCTCAGGCCCCAGTGAGTGTGTGATGTAATATTCAGGAAAGGCACCATATTACCTTTGTGATTTTAAAAACTTCTGCTTCACATGGCAGGAGGGTGGGGTGCCTCTCACATTCTCTATCAGTTCTGAGGGCGTGGGCAGAGCATTATCTCTAGGCTTGAGTTGCCAGTTTTCAAGATAAAATCCACCAGTTACACATACTCCATTCTTAACCATCCTGCTTTCAACATACTACCACCTGAATGCTACAGAGGAATGCCTAGCTGAGCCTTTGCTAAATAATTTAATTATTAACCACCAGCAACAACCAAGGCTTCTCTGGTGGCTCAGCTGGTCAAGAATCCGCTTGCAATGTAGGAGACCCTGGCTTGATTTCTGGGTCAGGAAGATCCACTGAAGAAGGGATAGGCAACCCTCTCCAGTATTCTTGAGCTTCCCTGGTGGCTCAGCTGGTAAAGAATCCACTTGCAAGGCGGAAGACCTGGCTTTGATCCCTGGGTTGGGAAGATCCCCTGGAGAAGGGAAGGCTGCCCGCGCTAGTATTCTGGCCTGGAGAATTCCATGGACTCTATATAGTCCACGGGGTCGTCAAGAGTAGGACACAACTGAGCGACTTTAACTTTCAACAACACCACTCCCACTGCAGGGTTATTAATTGGCCAAGTTCAGGATCACTGTGTCTCAGGGGAATAGGGAGCTCCGAGGAGAGGGAGAGAGATGGGTGAGCCGCAGACTGGTGGAGCAGTCAGAACACATGAATGTTTCTTGGTCAAGTGTGCCATCTTGTACCAGCGTGGTTCATGGCAACCCAAAACAATTACAGTAGTATTAATAACATCAAAGACCACTGATCACAGACCACCAAAACAAATAGAAGGGTGATGAGATAGCGTGAATCGTGAGAACTGCTGAAGTGCAACAGAGACAAGCAGTGGACAGACGCTGTGGGAAAGTGCTGATAGACTTGCAGAAGGTGGGGTCGCTACAAGCTTTCAACTCATAAAAAAATGCAGGCTCTAAAGCACAGTGAAGTGACATGCAATCAAATGAGTATGCCTGTAGTCTTCTCTTTTTTGCTCCTTGTGACTACTCACACGTTTAGCTGCAGAATTATCAACGTGTTTGATGACGGGTACAGTCTCCCTCAACTGTCTCCATGCTCCTAGTTTTCTTAACTGCTTTTTTCTGAGTTTCCCCCCAGAGATATATGTGTTTAGAAGCAAATGAGAATAGGTAATTTTTGCACCAATGGAGCACACCAGGAATACTAGATGCACACATATTTCTTCAGCTTTTTCTCATTTACTATCTCATAGATACCAATTTATAACAATTAAAATGGTCATTTGAGCTCTTTTCTATGTTTGTACTATATGAAAGCTCTTTTTCTATGTTTTTTTTCCAAATTGTCACAATTTCTTTAGCTGACCTATTTATAGATATTGCAATTATTTCCAGTATTTTGTTATCATAAACTATAAAGCAGTGTTCAGATGTCCAGGCATAGCTCTCACATAAACACTTATTTTTAGAAACCTAGCAAAATGGAAAAACCATATGAACATATAATGCAAAACAGGAAAATGTGAATATCATTTTTACTGAACACTGTTAGAGAAATTAAACCTTTGTCTCTAGCATGTTTTACATATACATATTTCCCAAGCTATCACTCAACTTTTCACTTTCTTCGCGGCATTTTTCTAAGAATTTGTTAGAGCTTTTCTGTAACCAAATGGTTGGCTTTTTCACGCTTTTTAAAATTGTACAGACTTGATATGGTATTTCCACGCTAAGGTAATTGATGCAATGCTTCTATGTCATTTTCTGTGCTGATATATACCTATCTATATCAGTTTTGCTCTCTCTGGATATATTTTGGGGTAAGATGCCTGGTCTGACCCCTTATGGTCACCACCCCTCTCCCACCCCCTCACCAACAGTTACCCAATATTCCTAATACCATTTATTGAGTGGACTTGTTTTTCCTTCAGTTTTTTTCAGTTCTCTTTTCATTACACAAAGTACCTCAGAGTACAGGATGGTAACCAGTGCAAAGAACTGTATTTATTTTCTTTTCATACTGACCAGCTGCCAGTAACATTTCCATTAAGGCTGGAGATGGCTCCCTCTGCTCTGGGCCTGGGATCCCTATTAGGTTGCAAGATGGAGTGAGGGGGCAGGGCCAGGAGGCTGCGCTCTGATGCATTTCAGACAACTTGACATCTGGGGACAGCCCCAGGGGGTTTTCTTCCTTCTGCTTCCTGGTACCTATTTTGGAATCTCAAATACAGAAAATACCTGAAGCAATAAAACAGATAAATTCTTAGGAAGTTATTCTTCCTTTTCATTGCGTTAAACACACACACATACACATTTGACTATCAGGCCCTCTATAATGAGAGCTAATAAATGTTTTTATTATAAATATCATATTTTATAAAATTACTTGTGTTTCAATCTTTACCCAGATATTTTCTTTGTTGGCAAGTTCTGCCAGAAATGTATTCATTCATTTAAGAAAATTCTTGAGTATTTCTAGGTGCATTTTATTCTTCTAAGGACTGTGAAGGACTCATAAATGAAGAAGTCCCTGTTCCATCACCGTTTTCACTAGCAGACTTTAACAGATGAGACTGGAGCACAGCATCTTCCTGGCAGGAGCAGCGGACACGTGTAACCCATGGGAGGATGTGATAAGCGTTGCTATGAAGACTCAAAGAACACCTCTGGCATGCCAATTCTGAGAGACGGGATAATACGACAGGTTCTTTCTCAATGTATTTCTCTTTAAAAGACTTCAGGGGATTTACATGAAAGGTTATCCTTCAAATAGGCAGGCAGAGTTTACCAAATGTCTGTTTCAGTTCAGTTGCTCGGTCGTGTCTGACTCTTTGCGACCCCATGGACTGCAGCACGCCAGGCTCCCCTGTCTAACACCAACTTCTGGAGCTTACTCAAACTCATGTCCATTGAGTCAGTGATGCCATCCAACCATCTCATCCTCTGTCGTCCTCTTCTCCTCCTGCCTGTAATCTTTCCCAGCATCGGGGTCTTTTCTAATGAGTTGGCTCTTTGCATCAGGTAGCCAAAGTACTGGAGTTTCAGCTTCAGCATCAGTCCTTCCAATGAATATTAAGGACTCATTTCCTTGACAATTGACTAGTTTGATCTCTTTGCAGTCCAAGGGACTCTCCAAGAGTCTTCTCCAACACCACAGCTCAAAAGCACCAGTTCTTCCATGCTCAGCTTTCTTTCTCCGTCAGGTCAAAGCTTTTCCAGTAGTAATGTATGAAAGTGGAGCTAGACTATAAAGAAATGTCTGGTTACTCAAGTGATTATATACAGCAGAAGACCAGAGAGCTGTAATTCCTACTGTGAAGACTCTCTTCTTTATCCACATCAATCCTTTGATGTCTTAGTCAAAATATCATCTACTCATTATATCTGAAACATCAATTTGTAACAAAATTGGAAAAGGTGCTTTGAAAGAGGGTAAATTTAAAATCACATACTGCACGCCATTGTCGAGAGTGCGTCCGTCACTCACATCAGGCTGTGTGTGCGTGGAAACTACTCAGTGTTCAGGGTCTCTTGCTCGCTTGCTAATACGCGCTAAGTTTAGTCTCAGCTGCATGTGCCTGCAGTCAGGCCTTGTGGTCTCAGCCAGCTCTTTAATCTTGCTTCTGTTTACTATCCTCCTTGTAGCTGGGTGGCCTTGTTGCCCACTGTTGTCAGGGACACAGAGGGCACTGGTGGAGGGGACGGAGGAGAAAGCTGGGCTGACCCACGTGGCCTCTTTCTCTTCGGCTGTGTCTCAGAGCTGTGTGATGACCAAGAGGCCAGAGGAAAGACATTTAATACAGTATAGCAGGGAGAGACAGCTTGCAGGGTTCGGGTGATTTTCGTAGAACCAGGGGATCAGTCCCATCTGCTTGTTATGTGAGAAGCACGGAACTGCTCTTCATCGGGTAGGCCGCTAATTGCAGGCAAACACACTTCCAAAGGCAGAGTGCGCTGGGTAGTTGAGAAGAAAGCCTTTCACTAAAGACTTCCCACTTTTTGTGCCAACCCTTCAGAAATTTTATGGAGGACAGTCTATAAACAGGGCTTATTGATTCTTAAACATATAGACGTGAAGAAGGTCCCTTGTAAGTATGGTGAGACGTAATACGCAAAAGAAATGAGAGCAGTCGTTCAGGATAAACTCCAGCGGTAACAAAGAAGTGTCCTTTCAATTATCTCTGTGGATTCCAAAAATTCCCAGAACCTTAAACTACGTAGGTTGTTCTTAAGGCCCCATGTTTTCACTTAGAAACACTCAGATCCTTCTGCTGAATGCCACAGCAGCAGCACATGGCCCTGCCTAGCGTGCGCAGCGAAAGGAGGTAATCTCAAGAAGAGAAGGTTTGGCTTCTCATAGCATGAGACAGGGTGCTCAGGGCTGGTGCACTGGGATGACCCTGAGGGATGGGGTGGGGAGGAAGGTGGGAGGGGGGTTCAGGATGGGGGACATATGTACACCCACATCTGATTCATGTCAGTGTATGGCGAAAACCACCATAATACTGTGAAGTAATTAGCCTGCAATTAAAATAATAAATTAATTAAAAAAAAAAAAAAGTAGAGCCGTTGGCTGGTAAATGTGTTTGGTTAGTCAGCCTTCTAACCCATGAATTAAAAGCAATTAGTTTTCAAGTTTCAGACTTTTTTCTTTCTCTGAAGACTTTGCCTTCAAGTTACTTTCATCTTAAACAGAGCTCTGGGGCCCTGGGCAGATGTCCTGATGCCCTGGTAATCTGCGGTCTTGCTGAAGACTAACTCTTCACACAGCCTCCCTGGCTCAGTTTGTTATTTCAGGTTCCAATTATTTCACACCTTGCTCTTCGACTTTTTCTAATTGGGTTGTATTTTCCCAGTTGAAATTAGAACCGGCCCAACTCTCACGTTAATCAAAATCTGAGCCCCCTTTTAAAGATTAAAATTCTTCGGTGTTTTTAAATAGATGCTGTTATTTTTACAATCTTCCTAATTTCATTTCGTGGGACGAACTAGGACCTTAAAATAGTGAGAAAATATTTTCTTACTTGATCCCCAAGCCCTGTCTTTACCTAATAAATTTCCTATAAATAAACATTTCGGACAATGTTTATAGCTTTTAAATATTTAGCAGCCGTTGTGATAATTATCTATGAACCAGCAAATGAATTTTGTGATTTGTGACTGAGATTCTTTCTAACTTTGTCTTTTCCTCAGGGAGAAAAAGTCATATTACTGCAATCAGCATATGTCCAAACAGCCATTCAAAACCATTTCTCAACAGAAATAAATAATAAGGAAAATTTAGGCCAGAGAAGCTAAATGTCATTCCAAGTATAAAAGATCTTGTTTTAGTCCTGAGAATAAGTGTTTTGGGTAACTGGAACTTGATGGGTGTGATTTGCCATTCTTTTCCATTTCCTGAAAAATATTTAAAAAAAAAACCAAACCATAGCTTATATGCCCCACTGCCTTTAACTAAACCGTTAAATATTGACGCTGCTTTCTAAAATATTCCATAGTTTTCACGCGTGTACCTGTCCATTCACATGGCAGTTCGATGCTTGCTGGTATAACTGTTTCTCTATATGTCAACTCAGTGAATCATGATGTTTCCAGAATTGAAAGTTGCTTATTTAATCAGTGAATTCACAACACTTTATCAAACCACAATCAAGAAATTTGCAGCCAAAGAAAATCCAAAAGCAGGCTTGTAGTTTCGAAGGTCTCACAAGGAATAAAAGAACCTTCCGTTCTATCTTCCATGAGTTCTCCATTATCGTCATCATCATCATTATTATTGTTTCTTTAAAAAGTTACACCTCTCTAACAGGAAGTATTTTAAGGGTCTTAGCCTACTAACACATTGTCTCAAAAGCACAAGTCACAGATTCAACAAAATGAAAGATCAAGAGACCTCGGGCTGTGTGTGTGTGGGCTCACTCAGCCATGTCTGACTCCCCGCAACCCCATGGACTGTAGCCCGCCAGGCTCCTCTGTCGATGGGATTCTCCAGGCAAGAATACTGGAGTGGGCTGCCATTTCCTTCTCCAGGGGATCCTCCTGACCCAGGGATCAAACCCATGGCTCCTGTGGCTCCTGAACTGGCAGGAGGATTCTTTACCACTGAACCGCTGGGGAAGCCTCTGTCAATCCAAATATTAGACGTCACAAAATTTCAAAATCTTTACTCTCCCTAGAGCTTCATTCTTAGTCAATGCCTACTTGTTCTTAAGATACCAAGATCCAAACACCTTTGTTTTTAGGTTATATGACACAAGGGATCTTTATAACAATTAAGAGATAAATTTCAAGACAGGTTTGCCTCGAAAAAAGCCAGAGTTGATACCCTAAAATAGGAAAATTTAAAAAAAAAAAAAAAAAACACTGAACAGTTTTTGAGAAACGTTAAAGAAATCCACAAATAAAGACACTGAAGTTTAAGGCCATTTAAAGTATAAAAACAAACCTACATTCTCAATAGTTATCTTTTCTTTTTAGTAATAGTCCAGAAATTTGGACCAATAAGAAAATACTGTATTTTTTAAGCTTCTAGCATAAGAAAACAAAGAAGAGGCTAAAAACAAAGAGTGCCTATTTCCTGTGTGATAGAAAAAAAGCCAGACACAAATGTGATTTATATACATATTCCAAAATTTTTAAAGCCTCATTAAAATTAATTTCAACAATATATTTTAGCCTCATATATCCAAATCGTAACATAATCATAAAATATATTGATATTTTAATATAAAAATATTAATAAATTTTACATTATTGTACGGCCGTTAGGTCTCAGAAACCCCTTGCAAGTTTTATATTTGCATCGTCACTTGGAGTGCCCCCGTTCCGAGAGCTCAGTGGCCGCATGTGCCCAGGGGCTGCATGTGCCCAGGGGCTGCTGTAGTGGACAGGACCCGGATGAGGACTCTGTTTCCATGGAGCTCTACAAAAACAACAAACAAGAAAAAAGAAGCACGTGACTTTTAATGCCTTGAAGAAGACAGAAAGGTTGGTGAGGGCCAGAATGGGGAGGGCAGAGTGCTCTGCAGATGCGACATTTAACCTGGGCCCTAGGATGGAAAGAACACGGGGCAGGCGGGAGCTCTCTCCGCGGATCGAAGGCAGGAAGGAGCCCGTCTGCTCAACAGCAGCAACGGGAAGGCGAGATGCGAGCGCGAGGAGGGGAGAGGCCGCGCGGTGTGCGCCGTGGCGGGCGGGCCACTTGGGACGGTGGAGACCGCGGTGAGGCGCCCCGGGGTGGGCAGGAGGACGGCCGGGGTACATTAGGTGCTCGGGGGCAAACCCCGCAGGGATGTGCCCCAACGCGAGGGCAGCAGAATCAGTCCTCACGGAGCTGAAACAGAGCCCCGGGAGTCTCCATAGCTCACTGGATGAAGGTGGTCTTCCTACATCAACTGCTAGCAAATCAAAGCTATTTCGGAGAGTTACCCTGGAGCCCCTACGCTTCTCAGTGTAAAACGCCTAGCTTTTCATCCCAAATCGCCATGGATACTGGCAAATGAGAGCAAACAGCCAGAGGGAAAGAACAAAGACAAAAAAGGCATTTTGGTGATACAGACTGAGTTATCACACTCCTGCTTTATAAAAACTCTGACTAGTGTGTCTAAGAAAATAGATGGGAAGATGGAGAATTTCACTGAAGAACTGAACTACATGAAAAATGAACCAAATTCTCCTAGAGTTATATAGAGAGGAAAAGTGACAATAAATACATACTTCAATGGAAGGGTTCAAAAGCTGATGTAATCAAGCAGAAGTAGAGATTAGCAAAACAGAAAATTGATCAGCAAAGAAACCAGAGCAAAGAAGAGAGAGAAAAAGAAAAATTTTTTAATTAAATAAATAGGATAATAAGAAGCATAAAAGACATGTGGGCAAAAAGGAAAAATGACCTAAAGTGTATGTTACTGGAGTTCCAGAAGGAGAGAAAAGGAAAAAAAAAAATGGAAACTGGGTGTGGTTTTTATCTTTCTAATGCACCTTTCTAAATATTCAGGTTTTTATTATTTTTTTAATGTAGATCATTACCTCACATCATATATGAAAACAAATCCCAGATGGATTAATGAATTTAATGTAAAAAATAAAATCACAAAACCAAGCAGAATAAAAAGGAACAGGCAAATATTTATCTTGCCTTTCTCATCACAAACACAAAATCTGAAACCATTAAATAAAAACCGTTATGTTTGTCTATATGTGAATTTTTGCTTATGAAAAAAACACCATAACCAAAGTTCAAAGGCTAAGGGCCAGATGAGAAAATAGTTGAGCCAGGTGTATGATGGAAATATGTGCAGTAATTAAAATCATATTTCACAAGAATATTTAACAACATGGAAAGTGCTCATAATTTGTATTTATATTTAAAATAGTTTATTGACTTTCCCTCCCAGCGAATATGGAATAACAAGGGCTGGATTCACTCTTTCACGATAACCAACGAGAAAATCATACAAAACACATGAGACGAGGTTGTCAGATACGGAACAAGTGGCACCACAGAAGCATGGTCCCTGAGAGACGGGGAATAAACACAGTCAGTCCCAACATGGTCTCCATTACTGCCTCAGGGCAGTTTCCACACTACACTGCAAGGAGGGGAGGCCAGAGAGAGCCAGTGACCCCAGGGAACAGAGAGCAGACGTCAAGGGATCCCAGGAAGCGAGGGCAGGGCTGTGCACAGGGGCCCCCGGAGCTCTGCAGAGGGTGCGCTCGGGGCTTTGACTGATCACTAATCTGTGCAAATGGGCGAGGAAGCCAGCAAAAGATAGGGGAAGAAATACTGGAACGCAGTGGGCAGAGCAGTTCCCATAGTCCACACTCGCAGGGGAAGAGCGTACGCTTCCACAGAGCAGAGCGACTTCCTATTACATGGGGTAAAACAGCTGCTACATGGATACTTAGGGCTCCTCAGGGGGCTCAGTGGTGAAGAACCTGCCTCCCAATGCAGGAGAGTCAAGAGAGGCAGGTTTGATCCTTGAAAAATCAGGAAGATCCCTGGAAGGAGAAAATGACAACCCACACCAATATTCTTGCCTAGAAAATTCTATGGACAGAGAAGCCTGGCAGGCTCCAATACAAGGGATCACAAAGAGTCAAACACACCTGAGCAACTGAACATATATACATACAACACATAGATATTGTTCAAGAATATGGGGGAAAACATGATCATTATGAGAGGCAAAACAGTGAATTATAAACAAGAGAACCCAGAGGAAATTCATAGAGATTTTTAAAATAAAATATATTAATATGAATTAAGAACACTTTGGATGTTTTAAATCCAAAGGACCCCGATCTTGTTTCTAATATATTATTCTTCAATAAAGGAGACTAAGACTCCTTGGAGGAAAGGCTCGTTCTATGAGTGGGGAAGAAAATACACAAGACAGGCCTGGAGCACCCTGCAATGGCAGAAAGAAAAGAAGTGCAAAGAAAACCAACAATAACACTGACGGGGCTGTGTTAGAGAGACAGTGGGAGGGACTTATCTTTAAGTCTTAGCTTTTTGTTTTTAAGACTTAGCTTTCAAGGGCTAAACCGGGAATTTGCTGTTGTTGTTCAGTCAGTCACTCAGTCGTGTCCCATCCTGCAACCCAATGGACTGCAGGCCGCCAGGCTCCCCTGTCCACAGAAGACTCCAGGCAGTAAAATTGGCGTGAGTTGTCATTCCCTTCTCCAGGGGATCTTCCCAACTCAGGGACTGAATCTGGGTCTCCTGCCTTGCAGGCTGATTCATTACTATCTGAGTCATCAGTGTAAGCAAAAAAAAATATGTAGCGTTGATTATAACACAAAGAATAAAACAAATATTCACAATATAAATAATTGGATCATTAAATGAATGAATGAAGTGGGAGGAACAGACGAATCTCCCACGTGCAGAAAAATTCCAAATAACTTACACAGATAATCCATCTCAAGGAAGGTAGAACAACTCCCCACTGCCGGAACACGGGCTGCATGCAATGACCTCATTCTACAGAAATACAGCAGGGAAAAGGGAGGCAAGGAGTAACTTTACTGAGAAGAACCTGACAACTGCTATCTCAGTGGGGTGGACCAAGGTCAACATGAAGAATAATAAATTATGTTATAGGATATGCTCTTGACGTGATAAAAATAAAAAGTTATCTCTGTGGGCTTCCTCCCCAAAATGTATATCCCCAGTGTAATCATGAGAACAACAACAGAAAAATTCTAAGACGGGGAATTGAACAAAACAATCTGAGAAGCATTGAGGTCATCGAAAAACAAGAGAACGCTGAGAAATTGTCACAGGCCAGAGGAGCCCAAGGATACATGACAAATAAACATAATGTGGGATTCTGGATGGGATCCGGAAACAGAAAAAGCGCACGAGGTAAAAACAGAGGAAACCTGAAGTACGGACTTTGGTTAATGAGAATATATCGATATTGGGTCAGTAGTGATAACAAACGCCATTAAATATACGATGCTAATAATAGAAGACTGAAGGCGGGAAGAGAAGGGGACGACAGAGGATGAGACGGCTGGATGGCATCACCGACTCGATGGACATGAGTTTGAGTAAACTCCGGGAGGTGGTGATGGACAGGGAGGCCTGGCGTGCTGCAGTCCATGGGGTCACAAAGAGTCGGACACGAATGAGCGACTGACCTGAACTGAACTGAATGATAGAAGAAATTGAATTTGGGGGGATGTCAGAACTTTCAGTGCTATCTTTACAAGTTTTCTCTCTCTATAAAACTATTCTGAAGAAATCTGTTTTAAAATGCATTGGATAACATTAATGGCACTTTAAATGCTGAAGATTAAAAAAGAAACTTGAAGTCATAGCAAACTCCAGGAGATAATGAAGGACAGGGAAGCCTGGTGTGCTGTAGTCCATAGAGTCGTAAAGAGTTGGGACATGACTTAGTGATTGAACAACAAGAAGTCATAGCAAGAAAAACAACCAAAATCAGAGAGAAAAAAAAATGCCATCACAAATGTGTAACTAGAATGACAAGAAAGAGAGAAGGTGGCTAATGGCAGGGACAGAAAAACAAAAATTGACGGAATAATGCCCAAATTTTTGTTAAATTTGATGAACACTATAAGCATACAGATCAATATTCCTTATGATTATCAGTGAAAAAATCTTCAATAAAATACTAGCAATCTAAGCCCAAAATCATATTGAAAGAATTATACAACATTACCAAGTGGGATTTATCCCATGAATGCAACATAAGAAAATCAATGTAATGCACCATATTAATAGAATGAATGAAACAAACAGGACCATCTCAATTGATGTAGAAAAAGCATTTAGACAAAACCCAACACCATTTCATGACCCCCAAAATTCATAAAACTAGGAATTGAAGGGAAAACCCTCAATATGATAAATGGCATTTATGAAACACACGTGCTGTGCTTAGCCATTCAGTCGTGTCCGGATGGCAGCTTGCCAGGCTCCTCTGTCCATGGGATTCTCCAGGCAAGAATACTGGAGTGGGTTGCCGTGCTCTTCTTCAGGGGATCTTCTCAACCCAGGGATCAAACCCAGGTCTCCCGCATTGCAGGCGGATTCTTTACTGTCTGAGCCCCCAGGGAAGCACATAAGCAGCATCTTATTCAACAGTGAAAGATTAAAGCTTTCCTCCTGAGATCAGGGATAAGGCAAGGGTGCCTGCTTGCACCATTGCCTTCAAATGGGGTACTGCAAGTTCTAATCAGAGCAATCAGGCAAGGGAAAAATAGGCATCCAAATTGAAATGAAGAAGTAAAACTCTCTATTAGCAGATGACGTGATCCTATACAAAGAAAATCCCGAAGAATCCATCAAACAAAGAAAACATCAACGCTCATAAGTGAACTCAGCAAAGGTGCAGGGTACAAGATCAAGATGCACAAATCAGTTGTGCTTCTATGCACCAACCATGAACAACCCAGAACGGAAATTAAGAACACAGATCAGTTGTTGTTAGGGGCCATGGGTAGGGGAGGGAATTTACTGCAAATATATATGAGGAATATTCTGGAATAGTTGGGGCTGATGAAACCACTCTATATCATGACTGTGGTGGTGGTTATAAAAATGTGCATTTGACAAAACTCAAAAACTGTACATTTAATATTGATGATTTTACTGATTTATTTTTACTATTTACAATATTTAAATTGATAACTTTACCTATGTAAATTATATGTCAAAAGCTAATAAGGCAAATTTTAAAACAAAATGTGTACTCAAGATCCTCTTTCTAAAACACCTGAACGCATAGCTGGAAGTAGGGAATGAGACAGTACCAAACATCCAAAAGGTGGGTGGTGAGTGGTTTTTACTTTTTGTCTATGCTTTTCACTTTAAATGGTTTATAATATATGTTCATTAGCTTTATAAGCAGAAAAAATAGTTGTTTAAAAATATGTAAGAGCATTACACACTTTAGATTTATTTCCAGTTAAGAGTTAGTATTATAAAATACTGGCCCTCACCATGTAAAATGAAGGGAGGTGTTATAATATCCTGAGCTGGCATCAAGTGCTCAAAGCCCATTTTCACATTACGTCTCACAGAAGTCTGTGCACTAGAACCGCATTTTTATATGGGTACAATGGAAAGACTTCACAAACCTAGACCATGACTGGAAATTCAAAGGCTATTTTCCCAAAAAATTGTCCAGGTATGCTTAAGTAGAAATCTGGAAAGCTGTCTGGTTACCACAGACCCATCTAAACTTCAAATGACATCAAACAGTAACGAGAGTTTTAAGAGCTCCAGGGAACAGACTTCAAGTGGTGGAGACATGAAGAAGCGAACGTTGGCACGGATGTTAAAGATCAAACTTCACGTTGTCCTTGATCTCATAAAGAAAGATCTCCTGGCAGAGGAGGACAAGGCATCCTGAGACGCACTCTAGAGAACAGACTAAATATTAGGATCCGGCGAGATGAGAACTGAAACAATGGCATGACAAAGCTGGTTGTTGTCTGGTCTCTCAGTCATACCTGACTCTCTGAAGCCCATGGACTGTGGCCCGCCAGGCTCCTCTGTCAACGGGATTCTCCAGGCAGGAACACTAGAGTGGGTTGCCATTCCCTTCTCCAGGGGATCTTCTCAACTCAGGGATCGAACCTGCATCTTCTGCATTGGCAGGCGGGTCCTTTAGCACTGAGCCACCAGGGAAGCCCGTAACAAAGCTAGACGAGCTCAAACACAGATTTGGCACCAAATCTGGAAATTCTAGCTTTAGTATCACTTTGGAGAGGTAATGGGAGGTACACCTAACAGATTAGGTGAAGATACAAAAAGTGATTACTCCAGGCGCAGGTACCAGCTGAAGGATGAGCAGAAGTTGAGTCAAGAAGCCCATGGATAAATTTACAGACGCTTGGTCCATAATGAACAGTTAAAGCAAGTGCACTTAATTCTATCACAATGGACAAGAAAGCCTTTTGGAAAACTTCTCTAACTAAAATAAAACTAAATAAAAAATCTTTTACAAGCTACAATAAGACCTTAAAAAAAACAGCCTCCACGTGTAGAGTGCTCACTATATAAGAAGCACTTTGTATACATTATCTCTAATCTAAATGAAATACCCAAATTTACGTATGAGTTTATGATGGTTGAAACAACTGGCAACAGTCTTTACAGTAAGTAAATATTAGTGCAAGGCTTAAGTCTCAGGGCGGTTTCAGTAAAAACCTCAGTTTTTTTCCAATCTCAAGCTTCTTCCCTCTGCACTAGGCTGAGAAGAGACTAAGTCTGACTGTGCTTGGAAGAGAGAGAGTGGAGAGAGCCTTCTACTTCCACTGCATATACTACCGAGAGCACACTGAGTTCAGCGAGCTCCAGGAAGGACTCAGGTGTCATCTTCACAGAGGAGCACAGAGGTCTAAGGTCACATTCAGCAAAGACTCTCCTTCCAAAAATTTACGAGTGGCTTCTCTTACATCAGGTGAAAGATAAAGACGAGTCTTCTCTTTTCTAAACTCATTCTCCTTCAATTTTATACCAAGTGGAAAGGAAAAAGTCATTCCATCTAGCTCATCAGTCATCTATCTGTAAAGCAGGAATGATGTTTGCTCCACAGGGCAGAAAGAATTCAGTTACATACATATTTTTAACGTGCTCAGCATGAGTTTATGGTAGCTATTATCTGTCTCTTTGAGTCCTCAGTGTTTGATAGGGCCATCCACGTGACAGTTCTTTGAGGGGTCATTATGGAAGAAACCACCAAAGTAATAATCGGGTGAGCCTGGCACAGTGGACCCTTCTGCCCATGGGATTCTCCAGGCAAGAATACCAGAGTAGGTCGCCGTGCCCTGCTCCAGGGGACCTTCCCAGCCAGGGATCGGACCCGGGTCTCCTGCACTGCAGGCGGAGTCTTTACCATCTGAGCCCCCAGGGAGGCCCGAGTGGATCCCAGCTCCTGCTGCCCCCTCAGTGTCACCTTGCATCTCACCGGAAGGCGGCTCTTCCAGGAGCATCACCAGGTACTACTTAGCTTCGACATGACATTTTCTGACTGCAGCTCTCAAGTTCTCCTTTCCTTTTGCATTTTGCAGCTTGAATGACACCTCCCCAAAGAGGGTATATACTTCACTGATGAGTATCAAAATAATAATTTAAAACTATTCTTTTTTTTCATTTGCATTTGCACAAGGTGAAGGGAAGGTGAGGAGGTAGGTAGAGATATTTCTGCTTGCATGAACTGCATGAACTCTGTTCACCACGTCAGGACAGTCCATCAGTCAACAGTGACTCAGGACACTTCTGAAACATGCAGGGGGGTGGGGGGGTGCGTGTGTCAGCAAGAGCAAGAGAGAGACCAAGAAGCCATTGCCTTGTTGCCCCAAGCACACTTTTTCAAATCCAGCATGGACACATTAGACCTTTCACTTTGAGTTTTTACTGGCAGCGGTGCTAGAACAACCTTCTGAATAGCAGCTACTGCTGAATTTTAAAATCTTCCTGGACCTTCCCTGAGCCAAATTTTAAAAGTACATCAGGCTTGGCTCATTCTGATATGCGGGAACCTTATCTCCCCTTAAAATATAAATTAATCTTACCAGTACTCAAGAGTACATCCAAGTACTGCCGTACGAAGATAAGACATCGGCCATTCTATACGGTGAAGAAAAAGACACAAAAATTACTTTAACTTTCCAATGAAAGACTTAACCTCAGCCAAGTTCTATTTCACTTCATCCCCTCATTCTCTTGAGGAACTCCTTGTAGCTAAGGAAAATCAACTGTATAATTGTTTATTTTTTTTTTCCGACTGGCAAAACCAAATGATTAGATGAACTGTATAATTTGTAAAGGTTTTAGGAAGTCATCTCCTCAAGAAATTAATTAACCATGCTCAACAGTCTGTTACAGAAGACTTCTCTAGCATTTCCATCAAGTTTTCCACTAGACTTATCTATCTTGGTACCATTGGGCCCCACAAAATAAATGCAGATTTCAGTCTTCACAAACACACATCCTTTTCTTTGACTGCTGAGATTCCAGCCTAGGAATGTTTCCAAGAGAAGAATTCCTTCGGCCTCATCAGCTGGCATACTGGAAGTGCACATTCCAAGGAAGGAGGCGATATTTATTTTTTCAAGCCCTGACTCCAGCCAACCACCATAAACTTGGTTATTCTGAGGGCTCCTTGTTTCGCTTCTATCTGGGGTCTGCCTGCAGGTGACTGGATATGACAGGACATTCATCTGCTCCTCGGGGCTCCGTCTAATGGGACCGTAACTTGGAACCAGTCTTCCAGCTCAGGAAAACCCCAAGTCCAGATTCGGCAGCCCCTTCGAGTGCCTCTTCCCACATCCACACCAGGAGTGGTGTTCCAAGGTGGTCTCAGCATCGCACCCGCCAGCTTGTGACTGGATCAGCAGGAAGCTTATTAAAAGGAAAGAGAACTCGACGAGCATCAGGTATTCTGCGCCAGGCAAAGTGAAGCTGTAACGCAGTGTCACCTAAGGTCACCCGGTCCTCTGAGATTTAAATAAAATTGGCTTGGGCCCCAGTTCCACATCCTGTGGGGAGATGCCTAACTTTCCCCAGGATTTCTGCAACATATCAGAGCCTCATGTTCTCATGGTCACGTCTACATTCAAATTCATTTCCCCCTTCCCCAGTGAACTGCTGATCTGAGTTCATTTTGCTAGTATCTCATCTCCTGTGGGCTTTTTGTTTCCTCTGCTCCAGACATGGGTCTCAGCTGTTTTTCTTCTTGTCCCCCAAACGCATGGCCTTTCTGTGGCAAGTAGATTTCACACAGGTTTTGGCTCCATGGGAGGTTAAGGCGCATAATATAAAGCAGCAGCTAATTCCGATCACCCCTAGTCCTAGAGTCACGCACGCACCCGAGCGTCTGCCTTGTCCTGTCCCCAGCCGCTCCCGTCTTGATCTTTCTCTCCTCTCCGTTTCGGTTCTCTTCTGTCTTGATGCTCATGTTGATGGTTATGTTTCTTATGTCTTATTTTATCTTAGTCCATGCAGGCTGCTATAGCAAAAAGCACCGTAGACTGGGTAGCTTGCAGCTGCTAAGTCACTTCAGTTGTGTCCGACTCTGTGCGACCCCATAGACGGCAGCCCACCAGGCTCCTCTGTCCCTGGGATTCTCCAGGCAAGAACACTGGAGTGGGTTGCCATTTCCTTCTCCATTGCATGAAAGTGAAAAGTGAAAGTGAAGTTGCTCAGTCATGCCCGACTCTTAGCAACCCCATGGACTGCAGCCTACCAGGCTCCTCCGTCCATGGGATTTTCCAGGCAAGAGTACTGGAGTGGGGTGCCATTGCCTTCTCTGAGACTGGGTAGCTTAAACAGCACGTATTTGATTCTCACAGCTCTAGGGGCCAGCGTGTTCAAGATCAAGGTTTCAGCAGATCTGAAGTGTCTGGTGAGAGCCTGCTGGCTGGCTCACAGAGGGCTATCTTCTTGCTGGGTTCTTATCTAGCAGAAAGGGGGAGGGACTCTCCTGAGTCTCCTTCATAAGGGCACTAATCTCGTTCATGGGGGCAGAGCCCTCCCGCCCTAATGACCTATCAGGGGCCCTACCCTTCCTAATACCAGCAACTGGGGGTTAGGATTTCAACCTGTGAACGTGGGGAGAATACAAATATTTACTACCCATCATTTCTGTTTTACTCCCTGAACACATCACATACCAGGGACCTCACTTTCCACGTTATAGTTAATTTCTTAACTTTTCTTAAAGAAAAGTTTTCTTTCCACTTAAATCAAGGCCATTTGTTATAGCTCTAGAAATACATTAATTCAACTTTGAAAATTCTGCTCCATAACAATTTTAAAATCCCATAAACACGATACACCATTTGACTGTGAGGCCTTTCAAACCAAAGCCATTTCTCTTGGGGTTGTATGGAAAATATTTTTCCAGCAATGCCATCCCCACCAACTCCTCTCCAACACCATAAACCGGAAATACTAATATCCTATGAGCATGGTTTTTTAAATCAGCTCTGTCTTTTGATGAACCCCACAGTCTGCTTCTTGTTTTTAACTGCACCATCACGAGGGAAACTACTGGGCAAGTTTCCAGTTACTATTTCTTCAAATTAAGTTTGCTGCCACTCCACCTCCTCTTCTTCTCCATAGTGTGGATATTGGTCCAGAGGTCTCTTAAACCATCCTCATTTTAAAAAATCTTTTTTTCTGTTCAACTTAACTGATTCCCTTGTTTTTAGTGTGAATGGTTTTACAGAGGGCAGGTATTCATTTGCCCCAAGTCAGATGTTCCCCCGCAGACATGGAGCTGCTATGATCTGACCATTTATCCTGAAGTGATTTGGGCGCCTGACTTAGGACCTGGGACATTTTTTTCTGAACGTATATTCTGGACTGTTTGGTGATAATCCACCTAATAAGAACTATGAAGCTAATGATATCTAGGTTAGTCAAGAGCACCTTTTTTTTCACCCGAAGTCGGCCCTCGTTTTGCCTGGCTGAGATACATTTATCCCATGAAATCCTTCCTTCCATCTTCTATCTAGCCCGGGTCTGGTCTGTGCTCTACTTGAGACTGAAATAAAACCTTCTTACCTGCCAGCTCCCTTAAGGATGTCTCATTTTGCCTGATTGGCTGTTTAGTCACTAAGTTACATCCAACTCTTTGCAATCGCATGGACTGTAGCCCACCAGGGTCCTCTGTCCGTGGGATTCTCCAGGCAAGACTGGAGTGGGGTGCCATTTCCTCCTCCAAGGGATCTTCCTGATCCAGGTATTAAACCCTCGTCTCCTGTGTCTCCTGCATCGGCTGGCAGCTTCTTTACCGCTGCACCACCTGGAAAGCCCACGCTATATGGTAGGTTTGGACAGACCAAAGACTTTTCTCTGAATTTGTCCGATAGAGAAAAGGGGTGCAATGATTACTGACCCAAAGAAGATGAAACGGTGAGATTTACTCAGGGCTCTCAGACTGAGAGCCAAATGGAGTAGAACTGAGCTCATTTATGCCTCTGCCTGTGTTTGTGGGGGTGGGGGAACTGGAAATGGACAAGACACCCCATCCCAAGAGAAGCCCCTGGGCTGCTGATCACACTGGAGCAGGCAGCAAGAGGGAAAGAATGTGGAATGCTGTCAAACACAGAGACCGTCTCACGTGCCGCTTGTGTTAACCTACCTGCGGGTCTTAGCTCAGCGTTAAGGGTACAGTAGAAACTATAATAAAAAGACTT
Source organism: Capra hircus (assembly GCF_001704415.2). Classification (NCBI taxonomy): domain Eukaryota; kingdom Metazoa; phylum Chordata; class Mammalia; order Artiodactyla; family Bovidae; genus Capra; species Capra hircus. Next base: position 58,486,983 of record NC_030826.1, on the reverse strand, counting down.
GCAACTAGTTGAGAAAATGGAACCATGCAGCCTGGGTTGTGCTGGGCTCATTCCACTTAGCACAGGATTTTCAAAATTAATCTGGGCTGTGCCATGTATCAGAGCCTCGCTCCCTTCATGGCTGCATCCTGTGCCACTGGAGGGATATACAGCCTCATAGATGTGTACCTGCACCGCTTCCACCCCTCGGCTGCAACGAGGAACTGTTCGTTAACATCCATGTGCATGTTCTTGAGTGAACGTATGGTCTCATGTTTCTTGGGTAGATACCTACAGGTGGAATTTCCGAGTCCTATGGTAACTGTTTGACTTGTTGAGAAACTGCCAGAGCATTTTCCAAAGTGGCTGCGCCATTCTGCATTCTCACCAGCAGAGTATGAGCCCCAGTTTCTCTGCATCTTTGCGCATACTTGCTAGGATCTGGTTTTTGATTATGGCAAGCCCAGTGAGTGGGAAGTGGTTTTAATCTTTTGTGGTTTTAACTTTCCCTACTAACTAAAGATGTTGAACATCTTTTTCTGATCTGGGTATTTGTATATATATATTTTTTGCTGAAAATTTATGATCATTTCCTCATTTTCAAATGGATTATCTTTTTATTCTTGAGTTGTAAGAGTTCTTGGTACATTTAGGTACAAGTACCTTATCAGATGTATGTTTGGCTACCATTCAGCAGGAAAAATCAGACTACTAATATTGTCACATTATGGGGAGGGAGGTGGGAGGGGGGTTCATGTTTGGGAACACATGTAAGAATTAAAGATTTTAAAATAAAAAAAATAAAATAAATAAATTTAATGAGAAAAAAAAATAAAGAACAGAAATAAACAAACAAAAAAATCTTCCAGTACAAGATTATAAATACTGCACTATTTTCTGCAAAAACACATTTTCATGTTTATATGTTAATCTTCATATACTTTAAACCCAGTTTTTTCCTTAACTCTCATTAAACTCGCCCCCAACTTTGGTTGGTAAGAAAATAAGGACATGTATGTCAGTGCCTCTACAGAGAAGAATGGCTGATTCTGCAGTAAAACCATTGCAGCTTTTATAAATCATGTTTTACAAATTCCCATACTAGAATTACATCCCAAAATAAGTCTTGGAAGGCATCTGGCTACATGCTGTAACCATTAAAATGATGTTCTGTGCTGCAGAAAATGTGTTAGAGATACCCTCTACATGGAGTACAGCTAGACAGTTCAAGTCTCATATGACTGACCAGTACGTTGGTTCCCAAGAATAAATACCACAGCTCCAGCAGCCACGGAAACCCCGCTCATTAAAGCAAGCCATTTTCTCGTCGGGCCGGGGTCTCCGTTATGTGCTGAATGGTAGAATGTGATTCACTGGTCACTCTGCTGTGACACCAGAAGACTTCACTTCTGAGAGCATACCCAGGCAGGAAGAGGGGGCTTTAGATCACAGAACTCAGAAAACAGAACTCTTGATGTGAAGCCGAGTTCAAAGCCGAACGCGCTCCTCACTATCCCTGTGCGATCCATCTTCTGCTCTGACAATTCTAGCTGGGTGCCTCGCTCCAGTCTCACCTTGAAATCCCCTCTCCCGGAGCCATTGGAGGCTGGAGTATGTTTGAAATCGTTGAGTTCTACTCTGCCGGGCTGAGTCGTAAGCCTTGCTTAGAAAGACCTGGGAAACATTAGCTTGCTTCTGGTCTGGCCATAATGAAAATAAATGAGGGCTTCAATTTAAAGTCGTTACTAAAAATTTGTTCTTTCCTCCATTCTAATTCTGAGACCCACTTGCAGCTAATTAGAACGGTTCCCAGCGTGATCCCCCAGCACACTGCTAGTGTAAACACCGACCATCTGAGTTTCATTACAATAAAGAAATCAAATAAACAGTGGACCAGAAAACAGTAGTCTGGGCACGGCTCATTACAGCACAATGCAGTTAACATTCCTTGCTTGGGAAGGAAAAGGGGGCATCGGGGAGCAAAGCCGATGCCCAGGGCTTTGCATCCTTATTAACGACGGGAGTGGAACCGGGAATTATTTCTTACTGTTAAAACTTTCTGGAGAGAGAAGATGGATTTTTTTTTTTTTAATGAAAATAAAAAAAGAAGTGCTCTCTGAACCTCGTTGTAAACAGAGAGAAAAGGTAATTATTTGCTTTGGACTACTCTCTGCTTCTCCAGTTCCTCATAGGATATACTGTTTACAATTTAAATAAGGAAAAAGAAAAGGAGGAATAGAGTGCCCATTAATCTGCTTAAAATTTTTATGATTTGTCCTTGGTACAAACAAACCTCTGCCAACACAAGCTGGACAGGACTCTGTGATTCCTAATATCTAGAATATTTTAAAAAATAAAATAAGTAAACATATACATAAGCAAAAGAGCCACTCATGTATTTAGATGTTTTGCTGCTCTGACTCCCATCAACTAATGTTTGGAAAACTCTCAGGAACAAATAAGCACTTTGGACGTTCCACTGCATTGTTCAACATGCCCTTGGAATTCATTAAAAGGGGAAAAACCCAAGCATTTGTCTCTAAAATTTAACTCCACTCTTAAGTAACTGAAAAAGTCTAAAGACATTTATTGAATCTGGTTCACACAAACCCAATGGTGGTAAGGGCTCTCAGGTTACAGCATGTTCTATGAAGAGAGCGTTTATGAACCCCAGCACTTCCTGGGACCCTACCTGTCTGGCTGTGCGGGTCAGAATTCCCACCTGGCCCCTGCCGCAGGCCCTGGACTTACTGCACATAATAGGTGCTACCTGGCCTCTCAGTGATAACTCAGCTTCAGTGAAGTGCGTGAGAAAACCCCCTTTCTTCCTCTCTTACACACTCTAGGTCTAGTATCCCACGGCTGGTATTATTTACTTTTTTTTCTTTCGTTTAAATGGTTACAGAAAGACTTATGCAAATGTATTCATTCAGAAAGTTCTAGAAGCTTTGGGCTAAAATTAAAATAAGTCTAAAACAGGCTCTTTACACTCCACTTGGACCACTCTTAAGAGCTGATGCGTGAAAAGACCCAAAGCAAGATCCTCAACCAGATTAATACTTTAAGAAGAAAAGTCTCAAAATTGCAAATTATACTGAGGTAGACCGAGTTAAGGGAAAAAAAGAGCTAAATCAATGGAACTAAGAGCTGAAATGCATGCTTTAACCTTGAGGTCCCTTTGGACTCTGTGGAAGGAAACAGTCACTCATCCTGGGGAGGAGGGGGTGAGAAGGAGAGAGGCATCTGTCTGCAGCAGTCAGTCGTCTTAGGAACACATCAAAAAAATCTGCCATTGTTTTGGAATCGTCTATCTATCATCTCCATGTTGAAAGAAAATTAAAGTCAAGGAAAATAAAAGTATCGATATATGTCAAGAGAAATTAAACCTAAGACAGCATTTTTTAAAAATCTGAATACACTGTCACGTCACATATTTTGATAATTTTCTTAACCTGCTTCACCTCCAAGCAAGAAAATTTGGTCCGAAAGTAGCTCTCTTTAACTGGACAAATATTTATTCAACATCTGTCTGCTAGATGCCAAATCTACTCACTGATTTCTCAAGTGGAATTTGCACACATTCATGTCCACCTCTGTAAGATGGAAGATTTAGACGGAATCACAGAGAGGGGTGGCCAGCCCTCACGGTTCAGAGGCGTTCCCTCGCCCACAGGCCATCGAAGGTGGCCACGGTCCTCTGTCTGAGCAACATGTGCTGTGACACCATCAGAACCAACCTCGAATCAACCACTTTTCAGCCGTGAGTTTAAGGACTGAAATGTTTAGCGGAGTCGAGTGGGAAAACTACGATTCCTCAAAAGTTCCCTCTGAATCCGTGTCCTCCCAAGACTGGAATAATGCTGAACGATCATCTAAATATTTCAAGAATGCCAAAAGGATGACAATAATCAGCACCCAGTTTAATTTTACTTTATATGGCATTATTCCTTTCAAAGCATTTTTAGTATTAATTTCTCATACAGCATGACTTAACCTGTGATGGAATATTAAACCAAGCAAAGCAATGAAACGCTTAAATAACTCCATTATCCCTCTTATCAACTGCCTACAGTGCGTGAGGCCTTCAGATACCCCACAGCAGGCCACGGGGTCTGCATCTGGAGATGCGGCCGTGCCGGCTCGGTTGGTCACAGTGGGAAGCAGAGGAGCCAGGGCTTGAACCAGGCTGATCCTTATCCGAAAACCCACGTTCTTTCTTTGTACCTCATGTGGACTTATTTAATCTTTGTGCATTTTGCCACAAACTAAGTTTTAGAAAATAAATACACGATGCATTTTAGAAAGTAAACATAATCAGGGGAAGTTGTATGATGGAAAGGAGACACAGTGCTGAGGTAAAATGACCCTCATTTGAACATGCATATTCTAATGTTAAAGCTTGCACAGTAAAGCAAATCCTGGAATAGGAAATAGCAACCCACTCCAGTATTCTCGCTTGGAAAATCCCATGGACAGAGGAGCCTGGCGGGCTACAGTCCATGGGGTGGCAAAGAGTCAGACACAACTGAGTGGCTGAGACTTTATGGCAAATAAACCAGAGAGCAGTTGTCCTGAGTCTCAGATGACTCAGCCGCTGAACTCTACGGCTAAAGACCTTGTGTGACTTTTCCTCTGTCATTTGCTTGTAGAACATGGAGCCCGTCAATGACAGGGTCACCTAGAGTTTTATAAAAGTTTTTTGTTTGGTTGTCTGTCTTGACTGAATGTTTCACAATATCGTTTCTGTTTTGATTCTTGGCCATGAGGCACGCGGGACCTTGGCTCCCCGACCAGGGATCAAACCCACATCCCCCACACTGGAAGGTGAAGTCTTGCCCACTGGACCAGTGGGGAAGTCCCAAGGGTGACCGAGAATTCGAAACGACGTAAAGTGAGCAAAACCTGTCCTAAGGCTTTTATAGGGGAAACAAAGGGGATGAAGAACTGATTGTCAAATTGCTCTGTAAGGGATTATTTATACCAGTTTTCAGATCATCATTAAGGACAACTGCAAAGGAGATAACACCAGGATAAAAGGCATAAAGAACGGAATGAGGGAAACATCTTTATCTGCGCTCAGCCACTCAGCAGTTGCCTCCGTTGGGGGTGACGTCCCTTACGCTTTCTGCTACTTTACATGTGCAAAACAGGAGTGTTAGCTCTCAGATTTCCCTTCTATTTCTGATGTGCTCATAGACTGTGAACCATTAAAAGAAAAAACACACAGTGTTGCCCATCATGATTTTAATGTAGAAGTTATTCTCACTTTGGCAGAAAGAAATTCTTCTGCCTCTTCAAATCACATATGTGGCCTGAAATTCAGTTTAATTGTCCAAAAGTCCAATCTAGGCAGGAAAGCAACAGATGCTATCAGAAGCTCAAGATACCAAATTTAAAGTGTGTGTGTGTGTGTGTGTGCGTCTGTGTCTGTGTCTCCAGGAAAGGTCACAGATCTGACCTCCTGGAAGCAGCAAAGGTTCCATCCACGGAGCCTGCTGCGACAGCATCTGGAAATTCCTCTGTCGGGTCAGTGGGGAGACATTCTCTGTTTGCTTTGCTTTTGTTTTATACCCATGTGGTGTCCAGCATATCAATAATATATTTCAATCTCATCATGAAACCCTTTAATGATTTACTTTTCAAACCTCCCAGGCCCATCTAACCACAGGAAGACTCATTCCTTTTGTTACAAGCTGAAAGGATGAAGTCAAAACACAGACAGCAGAAACAGCACTCCGTGGAATCCTATGCCATTCCTACTGTTTGGCCCCAGTAGTCAGGGCTGGGCTTTCAACGTCTGTAGACGCGAAGGGAAGGCTGCTGACTTCCTGCAGTATCTTTTTCTGTTTAGTGACATGTGTCAAAACGTATGGAATTTTTGCATGATTGGCAGTATTCATAAAAAAATTTTCTGTGAAACAGAATATGGCAGTAATTGATTCTGGAATATCTTAACCAAGCTTTGAAAGTAAAAGTCACTAAGTCGTGGCCGACTCTTCGTGACCCCATGGACTATACGTGCCATGGAGTTCTCCAGGCCAGAATACTCAAGTGGGGAGCCTTTCCTTTCTCCAGGGGATCTTCCCAACCCAGGGTTTGAACCCAGGTCTCCCGCATCGCAGGTGGATTCTTTGCCAGCTGAGCCTCAAGAGAAGCACCTAGGCAACACATTTATAGACCTTCTGATTTATTTCATATTCTTCTGTGTAGATCGCATCAAATATTCACTTAGTTCTATGTCATTCATTGTTAGAAATACTGTGAATTTCTATGGAGAGTGTCACTGGCGTTCCGTCCTGCTCAACACAGGCTTTGCCAAAATAGTCACCATTCAATCAAGATGATTCTGTGAGTGACACCACTCACTCATCCTTCCACGTGCCCCAGGTCAAAGCTTTCAGCATCATCTTTGTCTCACTCTTTCCATTTACCCATTGGTTCTAGTGAATTTCCACCTCAGTCTATATTTTAAGCTAAAATCACCCAAAGCAATTCGTTTTCCTCTTCTCCTAAACAAGCCCCATCCCCAGGGCACTATCCTATGGAGCCAGGATCACTGCGTATGCACCTATACTCTCTCATGTAGCTCTTCCCCCACAGCTGAAATGGAGTAACCATATTTAAGTGACTTCTCAGGTGGCTCAGGGGTAAAGAATCCGCTTGCCAATGTAGGAGACAAAGGTTGGATCCCTGGGTCAGGAAGATCCCCTGGAGGAGGAAATGGCAACTCACTCCAGTATCCTTGCCTAGAGAATTCCATGGACTGAGGAACCTGGTGGGCTACAGTTCACAGGGTCACAGAGTCGGACATGACTGAGCAAGCAAGGACTCATATTTAAACATAAATCTGACTGCATCATTTCCGTGCTCGAACCATGCAAAGTATCTCTTTGTTCATCCAGATGCTCAATAAATATTGCTTATTGTCTGGATGACTTGAATAATCAGCATTCCTGCAAAGGTGGCTGTGTGTAGAACAAAATGTTAATAATATCATCATATATTTGAAATTAAACAGGGTAGTTAAAATGGGACGAAGAAAGGAAGAAACATTGATTAACCCTTATGCCCCTGTTGGTGGATGTATGCGATTTCACTGGTCACGGGAACTTATCATAGTAGGCTTGCTAGCTCCCATCTCGGGAAATCGAGGCATACAGGGATTAAGCGCCGTGCTCACACAGAGTCACAGGCTGACCAGTGTCGGGCCAGGAGAGTGGTCTAGTTCCGGGATGGCTGCCTCGTGCTCGCCCCACACAGTAGATGAGTCAGTCTTTCACGCCCTCCTCCCTTCTTGGGATGAACTTTGTCTGCATAGTAAGGCTGACCCCTCGTCCCTTCAGTTCCTCCCGCTCTCTAGATGTCCCCCCGTGTTCAAGTGGAAAAGCAGTGTGTCCCAGTCATCTCCTGCCCACACACGTCTCTTCCACCAAGTCCCCTCCCATTCATTCCTCCAGCCTCTGTACTAAGACCCTTCCCCATCCTCACACAGACAGTGCCCAGCAGGGTCACAGTGACTCCATGTCACACAGTCAACAGTCCTTTTCGGCCCCCTGCTATCGGAACGGCTCAAGAGCAAACAGTACTTTTGGCCACTTTATGTAGACCCCTATCTTACCCCAGAACCCCCTGACTCTTCTCTTCCATCTCCGTTTCTCGGAGTCCCGGGGGCTTCTTCACCACGGCTTTTAATTCCTGCTAATGGCAGTCTGCTATCCGCCTCCCTCCCTCCTTTCTCTGTATTCTGTCCATAGCACACTTCACCTGCACGCTCCTGGGACCCTCAGGGTGATTCTTGACTCGCTTTGGTTCCTCATCTCCCTCCACGTCCAATTCATTCCATGGTCCTGCAGGACCATATTCTCCCACAGGGAAAATTTTCCAGGAAAGGCTAGGTCATGGAACGAACCTCAGTGAATCTGAAAGGACTGAAATCATCAAAGTATGTCCTTTGACCACATAGAATTAAATGAGAAATCCATGACCGAGGGAAATTAGGAAACTCACAAATACATAGAAATTAACAAACGTAAATAACCAATGTGTCAAAGAAGTCAAAAGAGAAATTATAAAATGAGATGAACAAAAATGCTGCAACATATTATAACATATAGGGAGAAATTTAAAGCAGAAAGAAATGTGCAGCTGTACATGCTTAGATTTGAAAAAGAACAATTTCAGATCAATAGCTGAATCTTCCACTTTACGTGACTGGAAAGAGAGGGATAAGCTCAACCCAAGATGGACAAAATGAAAGAAATAGTAAGGTTTAGAACATAAATAAAGATAGAAAAGCGGTTAAAAAATTAATAAAGCTATGAGTTAGACACAAGATTGACAAAACGGTAGCTAGACGAAATAAAATAGTAGACTCAGAATATTAAAATCATATTTTAATCATGATCATAATAATCCCAGGGAGACAAAACATGAAGCCAGGGGATGTGAGAGCAGATGATGGTCCAAGATTCAGGCAGACAAAAATCTAAATAGGTTGAGGACCCCACCCCTGAGGGTGCAGTATAGGAAAGAGCGCTGGAAATTTCAAAACCAACTCGTGGCAAATCCATAGGCTCTGGGGCAGGAAAAGGAAGACAAGGATTCAAACAGGGAGACTGACACCGAGACAGGAGCCCCTGCTCCAGAGCTGGCCCCAGGAGAAGCGAAGCGGCAGAACCAGGCAATCATAACAACACGCAACCGCAGAGCCAGAAAGCCCCAGAAGGGACGTGGTGCTAATACTTCAAATATAAAGCTGGATTCCATCAATCCCCGATGCAAAGGTCAGGACACGGCCTAAAAACTAGTGCAGCTGACATTTGGGTGAAGTGGTCTCTGCCATTAGGAAAAATCAACTTTTGGATGCTGGAAACTGTAGAATGCTGAACTTGTGACCTGAAATCTAGAGCTGTTTCACTCTCATTCTTCTTTACTTTTAAGGAGGCCATTCCGATGTAGTTAAATAAAGGACAGAATTATATACGGATAAATAATTTTGCAAATAGAAAATTTTATACACACACACACATGTATTTCAAACTACATATATAATTTAACTTTCCTCAAGATAAGGGGATCTCTCATTCTCTCCAACACCTCAATAATCTTCAGACCTCAGAAAGAACGAAGAATTTAAACAGGTAAAGTAGAAGTGTAATACTTCTCTCCAGAATACCCCCTTACATTCTGTCTCTGGGTCGGTGTTTCTCAAACAAGACTGAATCCCAGGTCTGTCAGAGAGCTTGTTTTGGTTTTATTCGTAATACAGACTCATGCCTCCTCGTGAAAGCAAGCACTTTTTGAGTTCTTCCTATGTACCAGGCTAGTGTGAGTGTTATTTCTATGCTACAGATGGGGAAAGTCAGGCAGGAAAACTAAACAGCTCCGCAGAGTGACCTGGCTAGTATTGGAAGGGTTGCAATCCACGTCCAGGCACTCTGGCTCCAGAGCAGGGCGCCTCGCTGGCGTATCCATCAATATTGCGGGAAGGCGCCCAGCATGTTGTATGTTTTTGAAAGTCCTAAAGGACGCTCATGCTCACCTGGGCTCGGGAACCACATTTCTGGCATGCTTCTGTTCGAAAGTGCGCTTACAAACAGTCTGTGGTTCCTCTAACATCTGTGCTAATATTGCATTAAGTGTCCGGCATGTAGGGAAAAGGGTGTTCACGCTACTGATTCAATTTGCTTTAGAAAGTTTCTTTTTTTTTAAGTTTATTTATTTTTAATTGAAGGATAATTGCTTTATAGTATTGTGTTGGTTTCTATCAAACATTAACATGAACATCATTTATTCATTATATAAAACACATCGATGTGTCAGGAATATATTTTACTTAAATAATAATACTACAGAATATTAAAGTAGTAATAAAGATGGCTAAACTTGCTTCAATAGTAATAATACAGAATCCTGAAGTAGTAATAAAGATGGTTAAAATCCAGTGAGTTCCACTCACTAAGATATCAGGCTGAATGTTTTGTCTATAATATCTCTAACTCTTACAACAATGTCACCATTATAAAGATAACAAAACTGAATCTATGGAAAGGTCCAAGGTGAAAAACCTGAACTCACCTATATCAATTTCAAAATTCTTATTTTTTCCATTAAGTCTATGGGACTTCGCATCCTCTTCACACCCTGAATTTGTAAGAAGCACCATCTCATGATCCTATGTGATTTAGTTGCTAAATCATGTCTGACTCTGCAACCCCATGGACTGTAGCCCACCAGACGCTTCTGTCCATGAGATTTCCCAGGCAAGAATACTGGAGCGGGATGCCATTTCCTCCTCCAGGGAATCTTCCGGGCCCAGAGTCAAACCCGGGCCTCCTGCATCGCCTACGCTGCAGGCAGGTTCTTCACCGACGTAGCCATCGGGGGCCCTCAAGGCCTGTGCTGGTGCCCATGTCAAATCATCGCCCTCTTTGCATGGTTCTTCCTACAGCTGAAGCCAGTTAAAGCCCTATTTGGAGACTATGATTTTCTTCAGAGTCCTACCATTTCTGGAAAAGATAAGTGAAAAAGATTCTGCTAGTTGAAAGATTTCTGGAGTAGCAAAGAGGGGATTAACACAACGGGACTCCGGAAGAAAACCAAAAAGAGGGTGGTGGCCGTCAGACGGAGGGCGTGAAGGGGGGCAGCAGCAGTGCCCGGCGAGGCCCTGGCACGGCTTCTTACATTTACACCATCTGCAAGCCTTACTCCAGTGTGTGAAAACTAAGGAAGACACTTTCCTGAGTCCATAGCTCTGCGATCCCTTGGCTCATCCACAAGAAGACTCATGCAGGTGATAGAAATACAAGCATACTGGGACTTCCCTGGTTGTCCAGTGGTAAGACTCCACGCTCCCAATGCAGAGGGCCTGGGTTTGATCCCTGTTCAGGGGACTAGATCCCACATGCTGCAACCAAGATTCCATGTGTCTCCACTAAGGCCCAACACAGCCAAAAAAAAAAAAAAAAAATACATGCACATTTAAGTGTAAAAGTCACCCAGCCACGCTCGAGGTTTCCAGCCCCTGTTCAGTCACTGCCACATGTTAGCTGACCTCTATCCTCTCTGGATCTCAGACTCTCTAGTTTCACATAATTAACGCACCAATATATTGTCTGTGCCTTTTTTCCAGGTCCAAATAAAAATTAGTCATCTGCATTTAACTTAAAGTTCACAAAGGAGAAGAGAAAGGATATCACACATTTCCCAAGCTCCCAAGAACTTTAAGTCCCAGGAAATCAGGTAAGTACTGACATGGGGGCGTTACTGGCGCTGGTGGTAAAGAATCTGCCAGCCAATGTAGGAGACACGAAGAAGCACGTTCAATCCCTGAGTCGGGAAGGTCCCCTGGAGAGGGAATGGCCACCTGCTAAAGTATTCTTGCCTGGAGAACCCCACGGACCGAGGAGCCTGGTGGGCTACAGTCCATGGGGTTGCAAAAGATTTGTACACAACTGAGTGATTGAGCAAGCATATAAGTTTGCAAAAGGCTAACTTGACTCAGGATCTAGAAGCTGTGTCAAGCATGCTCTCTATTAAAAAAAAAAATATCTTAAGAGAAAGATTTTCTCTGGAGGACTTTTCAAAGATCTTGATAAGATTTTCAGACATCATCAAGGAAAGAATAAAAGATTCTTCTCCCGAATGTCCCAAAACTGGAAGTTTTACACCTTGATGTGAGAGTATAAACTGGTATAGCCTCTTTGGAATACTGTTTAGTCCTATCTGCTGAAGCTAAACATACACATAGCTTATGGCCCATGGATGGGTCCTGTCAATGTTCTATTTCTCCATCCGAGTGCTATTTGCCTGGTTTTACTCAGCTGAAAATCTGTTGAGGTTTTCCTTAAACTTAGAACATGTCTCTGTACACTTGTTATTCTTCAGAAAACTTATTTTTTAATCCTCTTCTAACATTACAAATTGTGACTGTCTGACTTGGGAGCTCAGCTGATAATGGTGGTTAAATGTATCAACTCATGTAATAATTACAGTACCCTATGTTATGGGATAAACTATTTCTTCCAAAACTGTTGAAGCTCTAAAGGACCAGCAAATGTGCCTTTATTTGGAAATAAGATGTTGGCAAAGATAATCAAATTAAAATGAGGTCAGACAGTATTGGTCTTTGTCTGACTTAGCTCACTTAGCATAATGCCCTCAAGGTCCATCCATGTAGTCCCAAACAGCATGATTTTCTTATTTCTCATGACTAAATGGCGTCCACTGTGTGTATATGTATGCATGAGCGTGTATATATATACACATAGACATACCTATCCATCTTCTCTATCCATTCATCTGTTGACAGACACTGAGGCTGTCTCCACATCTTGGCTCTTGTGAGCAATGCTGCAATACACATGGGGAGGGAAGATATCTTTCCAACATTCTGCTTTCACGTCCTTTGGATGTACAGCCAGAAGGGCAGTAGCACTTATATGTGGAATCTACAAAAGCCAAACTTATAAAAATAAGGAGTAAAAAGGAGGTTAGTAGGGGCTGGGGGAATTCGGGAGATACTTTTTAGGAAACGGACTCATAGCTAGGTCAGTCAGTCCTAGAGACCTAAAGCACAGCATGGTGATCATGGTCAACAATACCGTATCACATACTTCAAAGCTGCTAAGAGACTACATCTTAACTGTTCTCACCCCAAAAAGGAAACATTAATTATGTGGCATGATAGGGGTGTTAGCTAATGCTAAGCTATGGTGGTGATCATAATGAAATATATCAATTTATCAAATCAGGACACAGTATACCTTAAACTTACACAATGACATAAGCCAATTCTGTCTCAATATAAAAAACAGTGAGGTCACCCTGAATTAGAGTAAACCCTGATCAAACATGGCTGAGATCACATGAAAAGAGAAAATGGAGGGCCAGGTCCACCAGCTGAGGACCGCCGAGGCCTGCTGCACCAGAAGTCAAGAGAAAGGCAGGGAGACCTTCGCACGGAACGGCCATGCTGATAACTCGATGTTTGGAACCCTAGTCTACACAACCGTGAGGGAACAGATTTCTGTTGTCTTAAACCAATCCGTTTGTGGTCATTTGCTACAACAGCCTCAGAAACGCGCGCCTGTGACAAGGTAGGTGGTGATGTCCTCACTTGACAAGCGATGTTAACTAAGGATTAGAAAGATTTCAGAACTTGACCAAGATGGTCCATCGAGAGAGTGCTGGGCTGGTCTGCCCAGCTTTCATCAGGGGCTGGCAGCCACCTCCCCAGGCCAGCTCCCAGCAGCTCCCCAGAGCAACCATCCCTCTGCATGGTGTCTGCTGAGGCAGGTTGCTGCCTTCATCCCTAACTCTCTGAACTAGTTGTGGAACAGTCACTGGTAATTTAAAACACAAGATGATGCCTTAGGTCACTTAGAAAGCAAGCATTTTTATTTCTGCCACTCCCAATATCCCTTCTATCTTGTAGAAATCCATCAAGGCAAACTCTCTTCCCCTGAGGCCTGTTTGATGAAGCTGATTACACTCCTGGCTTCTGAAACATATGTCAAAGGTAATCCTCTAGGTCAGCTCAAATCCCTGGACACAGCACAAAATTTATAAGTGGGCACATGAGCCACATTAGACCAGCCAGAGCCAGCAAAATATCCAAAGCCTTTCTTTGATATCTCAAAAATGTCCTCTTTCTCACTAGACCTACAGGAGGGAAGATAAAGCTCTACAGTGAGAAAGAACTGCCAAAAGAGGAAGCAAAGACTCCAGGCAACACCCCGTATAGCTGAGCACTGAATTTAATCATGGCTGAAGCCAGGCCTTTGGTAGATCTTTCAACTTATCACAGACTACTAATCAAAGACAACTTACTTTTTGTCTCAAGACCATTGGTGATTTTCTGCCTGTTGCACCCACAAGAGTCCAAACTAAAATAGCCTTGTCTTCAGCAATGTCCATAAATACTGCATTTGTTTTAGGAGCTGTCTCTTTCTAACAGTTACTTCCACCTACCACACTGAGAAAAGCTCTGGGATATTGAGAAATAAGATGGAGTTCCCAGGAGCCTTGGTGGCTCAGACGGTAAAGCGTCTACCTGCAATGTGGGAGACCCGGGTTTGATCCCTGGGTGGGGAAGATCCCCTGGAGAAGGAAATGGGTATTCTTCTCCAGTATTCTTGGTATAAGAATAAATGGTATTCCACTCTAGTATAAATGGTATTCCACTCCAGTATTCTTGCCTGGAAAATCCCATGGATGGAGCCTGGTAGGCTACAGTCCATGGGGTCGCAAAGAGTCAGACACGACTGAGCGACTTCACTTCACTTCCCAGGAGCCTTATCTCTGATAGCCTCCTGAAGAAGAACAATGAAAGTCCACATGGCACAATCCACTTGGCATGTGGCTCACTTGTCCTCTGGGGGGGACCCTTTCCAAGCCAAAGTCCTTTCATCTCTCCTCTTAGCCTTTGCCAGAGACTAATCTAGAAACACGGCAATGCAAGACGGCCCCTACCTGCCAAATGGCAGGGCCCAAGCTCCGTGGTCCAGAGGGTAGGGAGTGGTGATGGGGAGACATTCCATCTGGTGTGCCGACAGGTCAGGCAAGCAAGTGAAGCATGGAGACCGTGGGTGACGAAGGGAGAAGACCTTTAACAAATCTCGGACTCAGAAGCGCACACGGAGCATCTCTTCCATGTAGCTTAGAAGCAGCCTGAGTCTTCTGAAGTTTGGAAACTTTCTCATTGGCAGAGGCAGTAAATAAATTTGCCTAGATGCCGCCATTAAGGAGTTAAAGAACACTTCTTTCTTTCTCTTTGGTATTATGATAATAAAGGGCACACATTTTAAAACTAATTTACCTTCTAAAAAATTAAAGCATTTTTACCGCTGTTTGCTTTTCCAGCTTCTTTAATTTGGGTAATTGCTTAGTCAACTTTCAAAAATATATATTCTGTCTTAAAAAAACAGCCAAATATGACGGATCACCTTCATTTTCATTTCGGATTTGGCATGCTGGACCCAGATTGTGTATTCTTTCCATGGCGCCACACCAGCGTCGGATACTTAATTAATTTCCTTTCGTTTGTGCAGACTTGCACTTAAAGAGACAGTGTCCCATTTTGATGGCTTACTTTTGGCTGAAGTTCAAAAGTATCACTTCTTAAATCTTTTTTTTCCCCCTTCAAAACTTCCCAGAGTGCTATATAGAAAAAATAAAATAAAAACACCCTGGTGTTTTCCTCCTCCCTCACCCTTCTCTTCAACTACCATTTCTTTCACTCATATTTATTCTTCTTTTAAGCCAATCTTTGCTTAAAAAGAGGAAAAAGAGAGATGGAAAGAGAGAGGAAGTCATGAAAGAAAGAACGAGACGGATGCGTTCTTGCTTCCCTCCTCCCGACACCTGTTTTCAAAGCTGGGGGTGAGGCTGCATTTCACAATTGTGTCCCTGGGTCAAGATCACTGGGAATAATCAAAGACTTTTTGAACATTTGAACATTAAGACAGTATCTTCTCACTGCAAATGAAGACCTGCCACCTTCTCATTAGATACCCCACACCATCCTCAGAGTAAAACAAACATTTTTAAAGATAGGTGATAAGGAGGTGAGAGGTAGGCTTGCAGTTTGACATTTGAGAGGAAGTTGGGGAGATAAGCATTTGCAATGCAGACTGACAACACCAAGAACACGACTGAGCCAGGCAAGTCATTTTCCTACTGCAAAGTCCTTGATCATTCAGCAAAACGTTACCCTAGAGCAGAACTGCCTGGCTGTTATGTACCACTCACACAGTGGCATTCAGTAAGACATTATACCCAACAATTTTACATGCTGTGTCCTGAACGAATACTTTTAACAATGGATTGCTACACAGTGATCTTCCCCCCCCCCCCAACCTAAACCCAACTCTCTATCCAGGAAGGGAGATGGGGATGAAATATTTAATCCCAACTTGCAAAGACACTAAACAGAAAGAATCTCCTGGGGGAATTTGACTCCAGCCTGCTTCTGAACCTCACGTCCCTATTCCATTGTCCCTATGGCTCAGCGTTTGCTGGTTTAGGACTTTTCTCCTTCCTTCTCCACTCAACTTTCTGCCTCTACTTACTCTTGGTATAATACCTCAAAAAAGTAAAATCATAAAGTATCTGTCCTTTTATTACTGTTTTATTTCAATCAGCCAGTTCATCCATGTTTGAAATTTCTTTTCGGGGCTGAACAATACTCCATTGTATGTATACACCACATTCAGTTTAGTCATTTATCCATTGATGGAATCATGGGTTTCTCCCACTTTTAGCCAAGTTAATAACACTGCTGTGAGTGTGGGTGTGCAAATATCTATGTGAGTCCATCCTATTAACTCTTTTTGATCTACACTCAGAAGTGGAACTGCTGGATCAATGGCAATTTTATGCTTCATTTTTTGAGAAACTCCCATCCTGTTTTCCACAGAAAGTGCACCATTTTACATCCCCACCAGCTATCCACAAGAGCTCCTCTTTTTCCACATCCTCACCAACATGTATTATTTTCTGCACGACCTTCCTTTCATCATAACATTACTCTCTTGTCTAATAGTTTGCTAACTTTCAAGCAACTTCATCTTTTATTGTTCTTGAGAGTCTTTGTCTAACACAAACTAGACAGGACTCTGAGTGGCGTCTTCTTTCCCAGGTTGAACTGGAATTCTGACAGAGAACACAAGGAAGCTTGTAAATGTAACATCAGCTACTAATCCTGGAACAGCCTTCCGTGGTCTGAGAATAGAGGTTCAGCATTGACAGGCGTGGTAGAAATAATTCTTAACTCTAATCGAGCTGTCAGTGGGCAGGAACCTACTCTAAAACCATTTCTACAGCAGAAAGAAGTGATCGAACTTGGAAGGAATGTTGAAGGAAAGCAATTCCTTGTTGGTGGTCATAAAGCAGCAGTCCCGGGCGCCACCTCCTCACTCATCTTTACTGCCGAGGCCCCTGGACAGTGGGGAGCCCACACTTCATATTTCATGCTACCCCTTGGTGCTGGCTTCACTGTCTACTCTACCTAAGATATATATATATGTGCGTTTACATTGAACATAACAAAGATAATGCAGTTTAGTTTTTTGTTACATTTTTCTTATATTAAAAATTACGCATGCATCGTAGATATGCACACACATGCATACACATGCATACACATACATGATATACACATGCTAACACACACACGCTGGGGCCACAGCAGTACCCCCCTGGCAACACTGAGTGATGAAAAGCAAGCCCCACTTTGCCTCCTCCCGGGCAGACGGCCCTGTGTCTCTGAGACCTTCAGGCCTTCCTGCTTCTTACTCTGCCTGTGGGTTGGTTCCTGCATGAACCCTATTTCCCTCAGGCGCTCTCATTATCGCGCTGTGATACTGACTGCGTGCACCGCCATTTACCTACTTTCTGCCTCCAACCTGGGGTAGGGTTCTCCACGGTGGAATTTTTCCACCTATTTAAAAATGTATCAAAGTGACCCCACATGCATATTCAAGAGAGGGAAAGAAAAGTCTCAGGAAAGAAAGGCCCTTCAACCTACGCCCTTCATAAATTAATGATAAAAACAGCAACCCAAGTTTCCGAAGGCCATGTGTGGTAAAAGGGAACTGCGAGGGCCCCACCTATCGATGAGAAACCAGCTGCCTAATACACTGGCTAATAAAATCAGGAGGTCTCCCGTGCAGCCAGGACCTCAGTCAAGCCCAGCAACTCGAAACATCCAGCGACAGGGAAGGGCAGCTCACACTGTCATATCCATGGCCAGGTCAGGAACCACCAGGAATACTCAACAGGGGAAGATTCTCGGGAAGTGGTGACGCGGGGGAAGAAACAAAAGAGAGGGAAGATGCTGTTGGCCAAAAATCCTCCTCGTGTCTGTAAGCCCCAGGCCTGCTCACCCTGAGTGCAGTCTCTGAGAGCAGAATGACTTTCCAGTGAGCGGGGAAAGGAGAAGATGCTACTGTTTAGTAAGCACCTGCTGTCATACATTGAATGTTAATTTATTGATTACAATGGGCAGGAACTGCGGCACCTGCTCTATAAGCACCAGAAAATTTAACCTTCCTACCACTGATGTGAGGCAAGTTTCCTTCTCCCCATATAACAGTCAAAGACACTGAGTCAGAAAGGTTACCTAACAGGTCCAAGAGCCCCAAGGGAATGCTGGAACTCGGGTTGGGACCTTGGTCCGTGAAATACACAGATGCGAAAATAACGCCCCAGACCTGCGCCAGACAAGATCATGTAAACCAGGAGAAAACGGTGTGTGTAGCCTGTGGACCAAATCCAGCTGACCAGATATTTTTGTATGCCCCACAAAACAATATTAACGGTTGTTGAATGCGTGGAAAGAAAAGAACAAAAGAACCTCTCGTGACATGTGAAAAGTACATGAAATTCAAATTTTTGTATCCATAGATGCAGCTGTATTGGAACACGGCCATGCTAACTCATTTGTGCTTATGGCTGCCTTTGCACTTCAGCAGGAGAGCTGAGTAGCTGCCACAGAGACACTATGACCTGCAGAGCCTGAACTGTTGACTACCCAGTCTTTCACATTAGACGTTCATCGACAACAGACACTGTTCTAGGAAACAGCTCGTGCAATAAAGCCTTAGCTCTCACACTGGTCACAGAACTCGAGCACTCTCAAACTTTTCACGAGCGATGAAACAGTAATGGACATACTCCAAAGGCACGAATCTGTGTCTTGCATGACCATAAATTCGCTTTTCAAAAGGATGCCCTCAGCGCTTTCATTAGGTCGTTTCAGATGGGACTTGAGCTGCCGAATTCATGCTCATTCGCTCGTTCAGGAACACACACGACAGGCAGAACGAGGCACACCTGCTCTGCAAGCTCAGCCCAGCACAAGCCTGTCCTGGGGCCCATCCAAGGGAGGCTAATTTTCAAAGGACCAGAGGGACCTCATTATAACCCCTGCTCCTTCTGTCCCAGACACCCCACAGCACGGACGCCCATCTCAGGCTTTCCAGCCAGGTCCCCGGATACTCAGGTGCTGGGAAGCTAATGAACCAGGACCTGACTCCAGCCAGCTCGCAGCCAGCAAAACGACCAGGCTCTGGGGGAGTATTATCAGCAGGGGAAATAAAGCTGCCAGCAGGCTTTTTTTCCCCCCAGAAATAAAAGGATGTGAGGTGGGGAGGCTTCCCAGGTGGCTCAGTGGTAAAGAACCTGCCTGCACACAGGAGCCGTGGGTTCGATCCCTGGGTCGGGAAGGTCCTCTGGAGGGGAAAATGGCAGCCCGCTCTAGCATTCTTGCCTGGAAAATTCCATGGACAGAGGAGCCCCCTTCTACAGTCCAGGGGACTGTAAAGAGTCAGGCACGACTGAGCACATGTACACACACGTGTGCATGCACACACACACACACACACACACGATGGCTGACACAGTATAAGAGCAAGACTGAGGAGACTGAAGATGCCCTGCTTCAAGCCACAGGAGACCTCAGACTGTTTTGAAAGTTTGAGTTGCTCAGTCGTGTCCGACCCTTTGCGACCCCATGGACTGGAGCCCACCAGCCTCCTCTGCCCATGGGATTCTCCAGGCAAGAATCCTGGAGTGGGCTGCCATTCCCTTCTCCAGGGGATCTTCCCCACCCAGAGACTGAACCTGTGTCTCCTGCAGTGCAGGCACATTCATCACCGTCTGAGCCTCCAGGGAAAATCTTCTCATGTCCCATTTGTTTAACATTCGTGGCAGCTTGAGCCCAGCCATTAATTTTGGGACACTGAGCAAAGAAGGGTTTAGCCATTAACTAATCCAAATACAGAAGAAGGTCATGGACGTGTGGGCCAAAACCGGGATATAAAATCAGGCCCTGGAACGCTCCTTAAAAGGCTCCGCTGGGAAAGGGGAGATGCACTGGCTTGTCACGCGGGTGACTGGTTGAGCTTGGTCATGACGACACAGGAATCCGGCCTGCCCGCGTGGCTGGATTTGCCCTGAGCGCCCTCTGCTAAATCGCAGTTTCTCCCCAGCCACTCACTCTGTCTTCCACTTCGTCTTCTTCCACAGCACTCATCGCCACCGGACATCCAAGCGTTGCAGTTAGTCACTTGCTTATAGTCCACCTCCCACCTCGAGAACTTGAATTCCATAAGGGCAAGGATTTCATCCGTCTGCTGAATTCTCAGCCTGCTGTCTGGCCCGCAGCATGCGGTCAAGTTTTCCTGAAAGATCAAGCGACTTAAAGGGGGTTCTCAACCAAACGCCAGAACGAAAGCTCTTGATCTTTGGGAATTGCCTCCTGAGAAGATCTGGACTTTCCTCCAAGAAATGGGAATACTAGGGTGGCATGTAAACCTTCAAACCACCACGAACTGACTCACCCTCTCACTAGCGACAGTGTTCATCTGTTCTATGCGATCAGCCAGAACCAAATGAGGAAGCAATCTTCAAGCAGTCCAGCACCTTCACTTCACGGGGGCTTGATCCGTGCCTGCGACTCCCTGAGTGACACCTGAGCGACTAAGGGAATGGCACGGAAGACAAGTGAATGAACTGGCACACTCTGGTAACTGACCACCAGCAAGGAGGCGCGTTCCGAAAGCTTAACCCTTTCATTCCCTTGATATTGCTGTCTCTAGGTCCTCCTTGACCCTCCCTTCCTGATCTCTTTCCCTCCTGTCTCCTTCTAAAGATTATTTCCACCTCCCTTCCCCTCAAGTGATACATTCAGTGCTTGTGAAACACACTAATATCTCACCTGCTTTTCCGTATCAGGAAACCCTTCTAGAAGACGATACAATTGGTACAGTGCGCGAAGGAGAGGAGACTGATAAAGCTGCTTGTGGCCCCAGAGGCCGGGTCTTGGGGTTCTGCTGGCCCAAGCGCTGTTCTGCGGCTTCAGGACACGTGGAGGCAGTCTCCGGATGGAAGAAATCAACATGTCTGTATACTTGTCGCCCATCCACGGCACGGCCTCAATGCTGCAGCAGCACGGTAGCTGGGAAGCTCTGCTCTTCTGCTTCGAGACCTCTCTAGTCGATTTGATCCACTCACGCTTTTGATCAGCACCTAGACATAGTAACTCCCATATCCACGTCTCTCCTCCAGACACCCACCCCTTAGCTCCCGGACTGAGGGGCACACACGGTACCACTAACCGAACACGCTGTCAGGACGCTCCATCTCTGACTACGTCCTCTACCCACATGCTTCCTGCCAGATGTCACTCTCCTGAGTGGCAATTAAACCTGAGATTCAAACTAAAGGCATGGGAGCCTTCTTTCTTTATCCATCCCCCATTTTCCACGTCTACGCGACCTCCAAAGCAGCCTCGACATCAGCTGCTTCTCTGATGGCTTCAGGCCGGGTTGTCGTTGCCGGAACTGTTTAGGCCTCCTCACAGGCCTCAGTTCTTGCAGTGTTATCCCATCCAGTCCAGCGGTGGGCTGCAGCTGACCCCACTGGCTCCTGAGTCAACTGTGCCCTTTCTCATCCCAACTCCTGGTTCAGTGGCTTCAAGTTGGTAGCTTAAAATCCACCCGGTGGGAGTATTTACACCATGGAAATCAGCAAATGCTATAGTCAAGATTTTTTGTTTTCAGACAGGCAGTTGTTAAACCTTTACTAGCATATCACTGCTGGAATCTATCTTCTACAGAGAATAATGTATTTTAAAACAAACATTTAGTCAGGCCATGATTTAAGCCATTCTGCTCCTAATTTCCCATGAGATTAACCCAAGCTCTTAAATGTCACAGGAAGGCCCCCGAGATCTACTCCCAGTTCCTCCCAAAACCTTATCTGCTAACATTTCCCCTCCCTGATGGAAGCTTTTTGGCAGCACTGGACTACTCATAATCGCCCATAATTCAGGCTATTCTTGACTCAACGATTTTGCCTAAACTATTCCAGAAGCCTGGAGTCTCTTACTGTAGACCATCCCCTTTTGTACAACTATCTCTTTACCCAGAGTTTAATGTATAGCTGAGACAGCATTTTCTGCAGAAATTCTTTTCTGGTAACCCCTAAGCTCTGATGCCCACTCCCCCTCTTCTAGGCACTGAGAGTGCCCTCTAAATGTTTCTATCACTGAATTTACTATTTCCTATTATAACCATGAGTCTGTATCTCCCTTTCTAGAAACAGGCTGGGAGATTCTCGAGAGCAGAGCGCATGTATATTCATTTTGCATCCTCAGTTCTTGAACAGTAACTTGAGACATTGTAAATTCAACCCATATTTACTGCATATATAGGTAAATGAATAAATAAGTGGACGAATAAACACTGGCAATGACTACAGTAATTTAAAACATTTGAAAGAATACTGAATCTGGAATTCACACTTTTTAACTGAGTCACTGGGATTCCTTAATTTCATGCGCATGAAAGGCTGGTTAGGTTGCAGCCACCTTCACAGGGAGGGTCCCTGCTGGAGGCTGTTGTCAATGCTAGCTCCTGCAAAGGTCATTCTCTCTTAAGCAAAGTTCTCTTTCTTTGAATCTGCCTGATCCTGGTGTAGCAGATCTCCAGATAAACTGGCCACTCTTGAACAAGTAGGAAATTGGTGTGAGTGTGTGTGTACCTGGGGAACGAGGGAAGAGGCTTTGAAACAGACAGAAGGGTGCTGGTGGACTGTTGCTCACCAAAGTCAGCAGCTCCTGTTTTCCTTCTTCCTGACAGTGCGACTACCAAGAGGGCTCCGCCTTAATGTCACGCACATGAAATCTGTATGATACAGTCACAGACCAATGTCAGCTCAACAAGAAATCTAAAATCAACAGCAGCATTAGGCAATCTTGAGGGCTTCCCAGGTGGCTCCGCAGTAGAGGACCCACCTGCCAATGTAGGAGATGTGGGTTTAATCCCTGGGTCTGGAAGATTCCTTAGAGAAGGCAATGGCCGCCCACTCCAGTATTCTCACCTGGAGAATCCCTATGGACAGAGAAGCCTGGTGGGCTACAGCCCATGGGGTCCCAAAGTGTCAAACACAACTGAGTGTTCACACACACACACGCATACAGTGTTGTCTTGAACAGATTTTTAGAATAATTTTTATTTTATATTTTTACACTGAAATACAGTGAGTCTCCTATACATCAAGTATTCCTGTGAGTTCTGAAGTGCAGTACTGCAGTTTGGAAAGGAAGCAAAATGTTCATTTCTAGAAGAAAACATGTCCTGAATAACTTTGTGAAAAAGGAGGCATCAGTCCTTCCTGGGTGGTAGCTCAACCAGCAGCAGCTGAGAAGCTTAACAATATTCCTTTCCTACAAGAAATAATAATAATAATGCTTTTGTGGTAACAAAAAGTTTCCTTCTCTATATCTCTATTTTTCCCCCCTTTTAAGGTCCCAGCGAGAGCACTGAAAGCAGTAATTCCATGAGTATGTATTAGATATATTTATTTTGTTAATAAAGTATTTAAATATTAGGAAGAGAATCAATAAGTGATTCTGCAACTAAAGCTCAAGGCCATAAAGAGAAACCACCAATTGAATTTAGAATCTACAGGAGTTTGCTGATGTCAAGAAGTAGTTATTGAAAGTATTCTGAAAGGTCTGATGAAGGATTTTCTCCAGTCCACCCCCACAATACCAACACCACCATCAACAGGCCCACTAACCATCTGTCTACCCACAGCATTACCAAAAAGGTGACATTTATTGCAAGCTTGGCATTTTCTGAATCTGTCTTGAACCACAAAAATTATGCTGAACTCCCCAAAAGAAATGAAGTTGTTTTTACTTTTCCTTCATCTCTGTCTTTTTGCCTGACTAGTAACAGGAAGCTCTTGGAAACTTCCCAGAGAATGGCTGGTCTTGTAAGAGTCCCAAACCACCCTTGTAGGCGCCAGAGTGTTGGCACATGTGAGGTAAGGGTTTTAGAAGCACCTGCATTGCCCTTTCAACCAAACGTCCCATCACCGAGCCTGAGAAAGTCCCCTTGTTATTTACTAGCCGCGATCCAGAGTGGAGGCAAAAAGCTCATGCAAAAAGCTACAAGCCTTGCCCCAACTAACCTTGCATACTGATTGTAAAGAAAATATAGAAAATGCCTACAAAGCATCTTAAAGTTTGCAGCCGGAATTAGGACCCTCAATTAGACCCTAAGGTCAAGCTATCACCTGTTCCCCATTCAGAACTTATCCTCTAACAAATAAAACATAGGGAAGATGGAAAACTCACGACACCTCATTAGTCTAACGAACGGGTCCTTTTTTTCAACCTCAGCACTTTGGGAGGGAATTGGGAGATGGGTGAGGGAACTCACGGACCTTCCCACTTCAGTCCACACTGAGCGATCTTAAACCCCGGGCCTGTTCCATCCCTTCTCCGGCCTGTGCTTAGGACCCTGCTGCAGTTGGAGACGTTGCAAGAACAACAGAGATTATCTGAGGGAATGCCGCCCCCGCTCCCACAGCCAACTGGGCTCTACCAGATGTTGCTCTGAAGCTGGCAGGAACTCCAGGGACCTCGAGGGGCAGCAGGAGAGCGGGAGGGCTGCCAGGAGGAAGGGGTGTCTCTGAGGTCCTCCGTGCAGGCTGAAAGCACTGGAGAGATCGGGGGTCCACTGTGCTGGAAGAAGGCAAGGGGCTCTGGACGGGCTTGAGAAACTGTTCTGCTCATAATAATATTTTTCCTTCTTCCTGGATGGTTCAGTGACATCCCAGTCCCAACAGGAGATGTAACTCCCAAGGATGGCATTCCTCCAGTTACATGACCACCTGCATGCCTAGTCACTAAGCCAGCTCTTTGCGACCCCATGGGCTGTATCCCGCCAAGCTCCTCTGTCCTTGGGATTCTCCAGGCAAAAATACTGACTCCAGTCGCCAGTTCCTCCTCCAGGGGATCTTCCTAACCCAGGAATAGAACTCGCATCTCCTGCGTTGAAGGCAGATTCATTACCCTCTGAGACACTGGGGAAGTTCAAACAAATGCATGGATTTCTATAAAAGTACCCTGAGCCCACAAAACAGATTCCGAATTCGTGCTCACTGAATGTCGACACCGATGGCAACAAGTCTACCATTTATTATTGCCATTTAAAGTCTCCAGGCTCATTAGAACAAACCAGCTCCTAGAGAAACATAAGAGGTAGTATCTGCACTTCCATGTTAGTATAAATCAGTAAACTGACCACTAGCTAATAATAAACAACAATTCACTGAGAGCTTTTTGGGTTTTCTTTGGTGCCTCAGTCAGTTCAGTCGCTCAATCCTGTATGACTCTTTGCAACATCAGGCTTCCCTGTCCATTACCAACTCCCAGAGTTTGCACATCCAACCATCTCATCCCCTGTCGTCCCCTTCTCCTCCTGCCTTCAATCTTTCCTACCATCAGGGTCTTTCCCAATGAGTCAGTTATTCAAATCAGGTGACCAAAATATTGGAACTGAGCTTCAGCATCAGTCTTTTCCAATGAATATTCAAGACTGATTTCCTCTAGGATTGACTGGTCTGATCCCCTTGCAGTCCAAGGGACTTGCAAGAGTCTTCTCCAACACCACAGTTCAAAAGCATCAGTTCTTTGGGGCTCAACTTCCTTTACAGTCCAACACTCACATCCATACATGACTACTGGAAAAACCATAGCCTTGACTATACAGACCTTTGTTGGTAAAGTGATGTCTCTGCTTTTTAACATGCTGTCTAGGTTGGTTGTAAATTTTCCCCCAAAGAGCAAGCGTCTGTTAATTTCGTGGCTGCAGTCACCGTCCGCAGTGAGTTTGGAGCCGAAGAAAATAAAGTCTGCCAGTGTTTCCACTGTTTCCCCATCTATTTTCCATGAAGTGATGGGACCGGATGCCATGATCTTCATTTTTTGAATGTTGAGTTTTAAGTCAGCTTTTTCACTCTCCTCTTTCACTTTCATCAAGAGGCTCCTTAGTTCCTCTTCATTTTCTGCCATAAGAGTGGTGTCATCTGCATATCTGAGGTCACTGATATTTCTCCTGGCAATCTTGATTCCAGCTTGTGCTTCATCCAGTCCAGCATTTCACATGATGTACTCTGTATATAAGTTAAGTAAACAGGGTGACAACATACAGCCTTGACATACTACTTTTCCAATTTGGAACCAGTCTGTTGTTCCATGTCCAGTTCTAACTGTTGCTTCTTCACCTGCATACAGATTTCTTAGGAGGCTGGTAAGGTGGTCTGGTATTCCCATCTCTTAAAGAACTTTCCACAGTTTGTTGTGATACACACAAAGGCTTTAGCATAGTCAATGAAGCAGACATAGATGTTTTTCTGGAACTCTCTTGCTTTTTCAATGATCTAACAGATGTTGGCAATTTGATTTCTGCTTCCTCTGCCTTTTCTAAAACCAGCTTGAACATCAGGAAGTTCTCAGTTGATGTACTGTTGAAGCCTGGCTTGGAGAATTTTGAGCATTACTTTGCTAGCATGTGAGATGAGTGCAATTGTGTGGTAGTTGGAGCATTCTTTGGCATTGCCTTTCTTTGGGATTGGAATGAAAACTGACCTTTTCCAGTCCTGTGGCCACTGCTGAGTTTTCCAAATTTGCTGGCATATTGAGTGCAGCACTTTCATAGCATCATCTTTTAGGATTTGAAATAGCTCAGCTAGAATTCCATCGCCTCCACTAGCTTTGTTTGTAGTGATGCTCCCTAAGGCCCACTTGACTTCACATTCCAGGATGTCTGGCTCTAGATGAGCAATCATTTCAACATGGTTATCTGGGTCGTGAAGATCTTTTCTGTGTAGTTCTTCTGTGTATTCTTGCCACTTCTTCTTAATATCTTCTGCTTCTGTTGGGTCCCTGACGTTTCTGCCCTTTATTGTGCCCTCCTTTGCATGAAACATTCCCTTGGTATCTCTAATTTTCTTGAAGAGATCTCTAGTCTTTCCCATTCTCTTGTTTTCCTCTATTTCTTTGCACTGTTCACTGAGGAAGGCTTTCTTATCTCTTCTTGCTATTCTTTGGAACTCTGCATTCAGATGGATACATCTTTCCTTTTGGTGCCTGGGCTTCTATAAAGCGTTTTATGTGCAGTATCTCACGGAATAATTTACAAAACACTCTGTGTAGCAGTCATGGCGGCCGCTCCCGGACATCCACTATGAGTAATCATCTTAAGATCACCATTGTCATGCCATTCTTTTCAGTGTTGATCTGGGCGTGGGCATGTTATCAAGTCCAAGCTAATAAGTCATGAAAGGGAATCTGGTGAGGGGATTTTAGCAAAGATTTTCTTACTCCTAAAAAGTTTTCCCTGGTGGCTCGGTTGGTAAAGAATCCACCTGGAATGCAGGAGAACACCTGCAATGCAGGAGACAAAGGTTTGAGCCCTGAGTTGTGAAGATCCCCTGGAGAAGGAATTGGCAACCCACTCGAGAATTCCATGGACAGAGGAGCTTGGTGGGCTAAATCCATGGGGTCACAAAGAGTCGGACATGACTGACTGACTAACTTTCCCAATATTCTTGCCTAGAAAATCCCATGGACAGAGGAGCCTGGCAAGCTCCAGTCCATGGGGTCACAAGAGTTGGACATGACTTAGATGAAACCACTGAAATAGAATAACAAGAATGAGACAATCTTTCTCCTCACCTGACATCATTCCTGGTTACAACATCTGCAGTTAATGTAACCACACCGCCACCATTAAATGGCCAAGGGGATAAACAGAAAACGTTTGAGCCCTGAGCAGTCTACTGAGCCAATGATTATACTTCACCCTGACTTCCACTCACCTGAGAGCATAAATTTTGTTACCAGGCAGGCCAATTTGAAATGGAGGTTTCCTGTTACTATTAGCAGAGGTCATCCCAACTAATACACAATCTGCTTAACAAATAACACTGTCTTCCCCATTCCACAGGTGAAGAAATTGAGGCTAAGTTTCCATGTCTCCCAAGGTTATGAAACAGCGATTTGAACTAAACAGAATTCCAAACTCACACTCAAACCACCGTGCCACATTCTAATAATGTTAAAGAGAACAGTCTGAGACTAGCGCCATGAGTGACCAGATCGGTTCCATGGGTAAATCTGAGCAGAGTCAGGAGACGACAGGGCACCGCGGGCCGCTCAGTCCCTCCGGTGACTACAATGCCGGGGCCTTCTGGAGAACCCTACAGAATTACTCCAATAATTCAGCACGGTAGTCAGTCACCAGAATACACGGGGCCCTGGTTCCCAAGGCTCCTGAGCTCCTCTACTTCACAGTAAAGCGGGGAGATGTTAGAGAGTTGACTACTAAAGAGGCATCTTATAATGGCTGCAAAACTGCTTTCATTTAGGGGCACAGCCAAGGGTAATTAATTCCAACAGAGGGTGAATCTCTTTATCCCTGTTCCCCTTTCAGGGCTCGGGCTGGCCAAGAGCGTCTCGCTGTGCTACCCCTTCCTGTGTCCCGTAACTGCTTTCTGATGTTTTATCTTTTTCTCCGTGGTCCTTGTTCAGGCCCGCCATCTCCAAGGACAAGGAATCATGGCCTCTCATCAGGGCTCCTGGATAAACGGAGAGCATCTCCTTCCATTGACCGATGAGCTGGTCCAGGGGCTCTGGCTGTGAGACTGCAAGCAGACGAGGGCTGACAGCAGTATCTGTCCCTCACTCATTTTTAATCCTGGCTGTTCGCTGTTCAAGGTCTTCCAAACACATGCAATTATCTTTCAAGGTCATGACCTGGATATCAAATTTTTATCTAAAAATGCTGCAGATCCATCATGAATTGTTTACTCACGGGCCCGAGGAGCCAAGCTGCTCACAGCTGCCAGAGTGTGGAGAACCAGGGTGACCCTGGGAAGTAGCAAGGCAGTTACCTCCCTGATACAGCAACTGAGAACGCCCCCGGCCATCACATCACTATTGAATGTAACAGGGAACAATTTCTGTGGAGTAATGTGTGCCAGTAGCTCATTGATAAACTCTCTCCCACCCCATTTACGATTATTTTCTGTTAATTCTTGGTATGCTAGAAATACTGATTTCCAAAAATATCCAACTGGACATAGAAGGGAAATACAGAGTTTTGGAGATGCTTGTTTCAAAGCAAATTTTCAGTCAAAGTGCTATCAAAAATGAGCTCAATCAGGCAAGAATACTGGAGTGGGTAGCCATTTCCTTTTCTAGGGACTCTCCTCGACCCAGGGATCGAACCCGCGTCTCCTGCTTTGGCAGGCAGATTTTTCACCATCTGAGCCACCAGGGAAGCCCATTAAAAATAACACTCACCGTCCATTTAGAGGCATCCCTGCCTGACGAAGATGAGCAGGTCACATTTCAGCACTAGGATCTAAGTCTGCAAGCAACTTCCCTCATAAATGGTCACTGAGAGGCATTTCTTACCACGTCATACGTCAAAGCACTCTTAAAAGAACGGCTCCAAGTGAAAACGGTGAGAAATGCACATGCCGTGTCACAGCGAAGCCATCAACACTCTCGCAGAGCCATTCACTGCCCCCCAGGGACCCAGAACTAGGCCATTAGACCAGAAAGTCTGTGGAATGTAGATCCAGGGGCCTGAAATGCTGTCTGTTTTTCAAGGAGTACAAAGTGGAAGCCATTGATTCCATGGATTCACCAAATGAATGGATTGTTTCATCTGCACAAATGAACTGTCAGAAACAATGGCCATGTAACACGTTTGCTCCTGTTCCCCAAAGAGGAAAATCCCACCTCCCAAACAAAGATATGTCTTTTTTTCATTAAACTTGAGCACAGAAGCATGAGGAAAAGAAAGCTTGATTTATACTCTTAAAATCTAGATGTCTGAATTCAGACAACATGGGCCAGAAATGTGCAGCTCAATTCTCTCTGAATACTCAGAAAAGGTATGAGATAAGCCCACAGCCTTCAAAATGCAAACAGGTGACCCTCAAGTGTAGGTTCCAGGTTATTTGACCAAACCTGCAGAAGCACTTCTTGTATTATGCCTAGCTTCATTTTCTTATCACTGTTTATCAAGGACCTTTCTCCAAAGTTTTTATTCTGAACATGTTAAGACAATTTCATCCTTCACTTTTGCACACTTTCTTGTTTGGGGATGTCGTCTTTCATTATAAAATATTCAGAACACTTAGAAAGTTATAATGAACATAAGAAACACCATTTTGTCTTTTTCTACCATTATCATAAAATCTTATCATTTTGATAAATTGGGTCAAATTTCTTTTAAGAAATTATTCTAACACTGTTGCTTCTTGTCTATTGGTCTCCAAAATTATTAAACTTGTCCCTTTTATATGACCTCTTCTTCCTGAGATCACTACTGTCTAAAATTTGGTATTTATCCAAATTTTACCCTCCTTCATGTATACTATACTTTTAGATAGGATTTTAAAATGGTATGACGTGTGGGTGTTAGTCACTTAGTCATGTCCAGTGAGCCCATATCCTTATGGAACTTGTTGCATTGTCTCATCACTTGCCTCATTAATGTCCGTGTAGCCTGAGGTTGTTCATTGTAATGGCTGGATTTTGTCGTTCAGTCACTCAGTCGTATCCAACTCTTTGCAGTCGTCTTTGGACTGCAGCACGCCAGGCCTCCCTGTCCTTCACCGTCTCCTGGAGTTTGCTCAAATTCATGTCCGTTGAGTTCTCATCCTCTGCCGTCCCCTTCTCCTCCCGCCTTCAGTCTTTCCCAGCATCAGGGTCATTTCCAGTGAGTTGGCTCTTAGCATCAGGTGGCCAAAGTACTGGGGCTTCAGCTTCCACATGAGTCCTTGTGGTGAATTTTCAGGATGGATATGGGTGTATATATGTATGTATGGCTGTATCTGTAACAGTTGGTCTAATTTATTTCTGATGAGCATGTGCACTCCTGAACCCATCATTGTTGTTCTTTCCTGCCATCTATGACCACTTAAGACTTTTCTGGGCCAGTTCCAGTTCTTTCTGTGTGAAGAGATGTACCTTTCAGCTTAGGCAGCAACAGAATGCCATCTGCCCTGTCTGCTTTGGCTAATAACTCATGCTTTGATTTCCTTCTGGTTTATTTGCATACCATGTTATGAATGAGTGTTCTGCTATTATCTCTCTGCATCACATGTTTAAACAGAGAGCTTTAGGACTAGCAGAATCTTGGGAGTCACATTCTCCGACCTCCTTTCCGTAAACTATGACACTGCTGAGAGGAGGTGAAGGGCTCCGATCGCTTAGTGAGGAGCATAGCTGAGGACCTGGGCCCCCTGGCTCCTGTCCCTGGTTCTCCCCACTACAGACTGCTGCTCACCCATTCTACTGAACAGCACGTCTTGGTATTAGTGGCTTCTCGGCAGGCCTCGGACATCTCACACCAGAGCGAGTCAGTCAATGCGGAAACATCCAAAAAAGGGTGTGCATCCTCAGGGACATTAACCTAAAGACAAATGATAACATTACAGGCAACGATGTCAACCCAGATATAATGAAAGTCCAATAGGAAAAGAAGTGATTTCTCCATTCATGTGTCTATATAATTTCATGCACCTTTGAGAGTACATTACAAAGTGTCACTTTATTATATATGTGCTTTTCTCTGAAGAAAGGGTATTCTCTTACATAGCTACAAAACTACCAAAATCCATTTTAGCACTGATACAATATTAACTGTTTCCCTGGTGGCTCAGTGGTAAAGAGTCTGCCTGCAGTGTGTGAGATGCGGAAGGTGCGGGCTCGATCCATGAGTCAGGAAGCTCCCCTGGAGGAGGAGACGGCACCTCACTCCAGTATCCCTACCTGGGCATCTCACGGACGGAGGAGCCTGGTGGGCTACAGTCCACGGGGCCACAAAGAGCCGCACACGGCCAAGTGCTAAGTGACATAAACAAAGCACCAGTATGGGTGATAAATAATAAAAGCTTGAACAAGACCAGTGACACCGCTGAGGCAACGTGAGAGATTTTAATGAAGGAAAGCGGGCAGGACTCACAAACCGCTGGACAGAGGATGACTGGTAGTGGTAAGTAAGAGGGATGAAACCGTCTAGAAAAATTCCCTGGATCCAGGATGGGCCTGGATCCATCCTACAAAGGAAAACATGAAAAAGTCTGTGATTCCAAGCCATCGAAATCTTCTAGCTTATTCTCCTAGGAGTCTTGCTATACTCTTTGGAAACATGGAAAAAGCACATATTCCTGAGTCCTGCCCACACATTTCCCTTCCTTGCACACAAGCGCCCTTGTCTTCTGGAGGAGACTTGGGCTGGTCGTGGTCCCTGCTCCCTGGGTGACCTGGCCATCCTCCTTCTTGCAGTATTTCATCATTTCTCTCAGACTCAGTCAGCCGCACGCCATCTCCCTTTCAGTTCTGCCTGGGGCTCATGCATCATTCTGGCACCTACTACTGCTGCACTTTATAATAATATTCCTGTGAATATTTCACAGTTGGTGCTCAGTATGGTTTAGGGTGTTTATTCTTCCCCCTTCTTCAAACCAAGAGGCCCTTTTTTACAAACTTGAACGTATTTCTCAGCCTACAGCTTCTTTAAAAATCTTCAAGTTCCCTATTAAGTTCCGCGGGACGCTCATCTGCTCAAGAACACCGCTCTTCCTCGAGGCTTTAAAGATGCATCTTCTGCTGGTTTTGCTTTTGAATCTTCTAACCTTCTCTCCACTTGGGTAAATGTACCTTATTCTCTCCTCTTTGTTATCATCTGTCTATAATTTCAAAACACGCATGTGTTAACACTGTGTTATGGGGGTGAGAAGGGAAAGGCCCAGGTGTTCTAAGGAAATGAAGTGAAATGAAAGCGGGCAAGGGGAGAGAGGAGAAGGCGACCTCCTCTGACTTCATCCTTCAGGTAGTGAGTCCAACGGTCTAACTGTAGTCTCCTCTCCTAACACCCACGCGTGTCTCCTCTTCAGTAGACTTTCTGCTGCTTCTTCATTTTCACTCTCATGTGGGCTGTGTCCCCAGATTTCTTGCTTGTTCTTAATGCCATTAACCGCTAGCATTTCTAACTTCCGACTGGGCTCTCAAAGCCATTTATCTTTGTTCTACCAAATGCCCAGTTCTGCTGATGGTTTTAAATCATCTGCATTACTTTTCTTAAATTCCATGCACATCTTCCTGATATATTTGCTTCTGTTTATTTCTTCCCTTTTGATGAAGAGAAGTTGAAATGGTAGAGATGCTTATCTGAAGGATCTTCTACAAAAAAAAAAAAAAAAAAATGAAGGCAATACTTTCTCTTCACCGTCTGCATCACCGGGTATTCCTGCGGACTCTATTTCTGCTGCACCGTCTCCAGAATGAGCCTAGGCTTAGCATTTCTCACTTGCATTCAATGTGCTTCTTCTTTCCATTGGAACCCACTGGGCCGCTTTCAGCCAGACATGGGGCCTGGCATTCTTTTCATACTAAGCTATAAGATGCTGCAGGTTAAATTTAATCTTTCCTTTATCTTTTAGTATTTGTGTTCCAGCTATGATAGCTCCTTTCGGTTTCTGTGGCCCTTCCTATCTATTCCAAAATATTTTATTCACAGTATTCCTTGACGTCTTCCTAGATGCCTTCCATGAGGGCAAAGCAAGAATTGTTTCAGGGGTTAAGCTTGCTACTTCTCTCTGCACACCCTTTCCATGTCAGTATGATAACAGAGATAAGGATAAAGAGATCTCTAACACCAGACAGAACTGAGATACTTCTGGCCTCCTCGCAATGTCACCCACGGTGAGTGTTAACCATGTGCCTCTTGGGAAGGAAACTGGCTGTGACTGTCACTCTGTTGGACCAGCCCTGGATCCTTAACCAAGCCAAGGAAATTTAAAGATGATGGAATCAGCAAAATGAAAAGTAGCCTCAATAATGAGCATGATGTGCGGCCCTACAGTAGAACAGTTTGGGATGGATGCAAAGCAACGCTCAAAGGCTTGACTGCAATAGCAAAAATTTAGAGTCAATGTCCAGCATCAAGAGACCATGGACTTTGTTGAGAGGGATTTAGGGAGTCATTGAAATGTTTATACAGGGCGTGCTCTGATGAGATTTCTGTTTTAGAAAGATTGCGTTTTGCTAATGAAGAGGCCACTGTGGAGAGGCATGCGCTTTAGAAAAGGAACACCAGTGGCCGGGACCCTGGTGCTGGAGTGAACACGAAGAGACATATCTGAGGGCTTCTCGGAGAAACAGTCTCTAAGGAAGGACTTCCTGACTGATTGGAGATGGAAGTTGGGAGAGAGCTCCCGCTGGTCAGACATTAATCAGACCCCTCCAAGGTCTTTCAACAACTTTTTCTCCTCAAGGCCCTTTTCTGTGTGAACCTATGTCAGTCTCAGAACAGCCACAGGGAACAGAATCAAACACAAAAGCCTGTCCTCAGGGTCACCAGTGTCTCCTCAGCCTCCCCCCGCCTGCAAGCTCCCTGCTTCCTTTACGTGCAGGCACCCGGGCTCTCGGGAGCCGGCTAAGTCTTGCAAACCATAACCGAGCTCCTGAACCTCACTGAGCCCAGTTTTACTTGTGGAAACTAGGAAAAGAGTGCATACTCCCGAGGGACACGGTCAGTCAGATCCAGATCTGTGGTACCTAGCAGTGTGTCGGGTACGGAACCAGCTCTCAAAAAATAACTGTTATGAACATGATCCCACCCAGCTAAACAGTATTTTATATTGTTCAAAGTCAGATTATTTCCTCTTCCAGAAATATTTTGTTTTCCACTCTTGCCTCTAATACTAACAATGAAATGACAGATTTTGCATCCATTAGAGAAATCTGTGGCAAAAAAAAAAAAAAAAACAAACAAAAAAAAAACACAAAAGCCTACAGTGGAAAGGGCATTCTTTTTGAGAACTAGGTTCTTTCAATACTTACAGCCATTCCCTCTCCAGTAACTGCCTCCTTCACCCTTATAGGCACAATCCCTCAGCACAGCCCAAAGAACAAGAGAGATCACCTCTGCTCTTTACACATTTAGTCTGTTCTGACCAAGCTTCTGAGATGCTGAAAAGCCTCAGTGTCTGCCTGGCTATGGAACCAGGGGAAGTCAACCAGAAATCTGGGAAGAGTGTCAACACAGAATGTAAAGCTTCGCTTTCTGGAATTCTCCCTTCCTACTTTCCAGGTACTGTGATCACCCAAGCCTCTCTCCTTTGATTTTTCAAGCTAATCCAGCTAATATGACTTAGGTTTTGTGTCTGATCTTCAGCCACTCCACGTAACACAGACTGACTGGGGCCTGTCCTCAGGCTAAAAGCTCTGAAAAACGGCATACTCACCCACGCTGCCACCTTCTTTCCGACAGCAACTTCCTTTCACTTTCAAAGCCTGTCTTTGCTTACCCTCGGTGCCTTCATATATTTATCTGCATTTTGTGTTTTGCCCAGAATTCAGTGTTTTTACTTATTAGAAGACTGGTCTGGCAGGAGCTACTGAGCCTTGCTGGAAATAGAATCCCATAGTATTATTACGTCTTTCAAACAGAATAAAAATCTACAATGGAATTTTTTTTAAGTTATAAAAATTATCCAAATATCACCACTCTAAATATTCACATTTTTCCCACCTGTGGTTCTTTCCAATTTTTGTCCCTGAATATATTTTTAATTAATTCATAAGATACTTATACTATGGGAAAGATTGAGGGCAGGAGGAGAAGGGAGCGACAGAGGATGAGATGGTTGGATGGCATCACTGACTCAGTGAACATGAATTTGAGCAAACTCCAGGAGATGGTGAAGGACAGGGAAGCCTGGTGTGCTGCAGTCCATGGTGTCACAAAGAGTCGGATGTGACTTAGCCACTGAACAACAACAACGCTGACCCAAGCCTGTCATTTTGACTTCCATGCTCCACTCTTTATAACAGAGATTATAATGAACACTTTTGCTCCTGTTCTACAAATAGAGAAATAGAGGTCTGCGTAACATAAGTAACTTCTCCAATACTTCACAGCCAATCAGGAGTTAGATTGCAAATATTCTGGTCTTACACTGGCTAGTCTAACAACAAATT
Source organism: Capra hircus (assembly GCF_001704415.2). Lineage (NCBI taxonomy): Eukaryota > Metazoa > Chordata > Mammalia > Artiodactyla > Bovidae > Capra > Capra hircus. The sequence continues at coordinate 58,451,141 of NC_030826.1, read as the reverse complement.
TTAAACAGCCACCTCACCCCCCTTTTCTGACATTTACAGAAATGTTTATTTCATTTCAAAATGTATGGGCATACTTATGAGTTTCTTGAGGCATGAAGATAACAGAAATCAAACAGGACAAGCTTTACCCTAGTTCTAAGTACTTAAAAACTCAGTTTCAAAAAGAATTTTTTTGAAAAACCTTCACTTTGCCCCATCCACAGAGCCACTTCTTTATAAAGTTCACTTGACTGGTGTTTCCTTACCTGTCTATGTCTGGTATCAAATTTCCAAGAACTAATATACTTCACGCTTCCTACACACAAGCAAATTCCAGACGGAGTAGTCAGAACCCCCACTCAGGCGATGGATTCCCAGCAGGGTGGATGTGTCCTGGCGTTGCGCTTTTTCAATTTTTTTTTTAATGTGTGGGATTTGGAAAAAGAATGTTGAAAATTCCTTTTCCCCATAACAGTTTAGGATTCTAAGTCATGTAGAACTGAGACAGTTATTTGCCATGCAATATAAACACCAGTACCATAGCAGCCCGCACCCTTTGCCAATCTTAGCAAGCCTTGAAAAACTCATTGGTCTGGGGATGCGGCTTCAAGATTTTATTCTCCTCTGTGATATTTCTCATGGAGAAACACACCCTTGGCTTCCCTGTGGTAGGCCACCTGTGTCAGGGGAGTTAAGCTTTTGAACATTTAGCTACTAAGCAGAGAAGTCCTTTCCAGCCCTCTTGTTATATTTAACCTACTCTCATCTGATGTATCTTACAGGCTATATATATATATATATATATATATATATATATATATATATATATATAATATCACAGGCTACTAGACAGTAAGATTCTGAGACCAGTGACCAGAGATCCTATCTCATTCTAATATTTCTTGGACTTTCCACAATGTTCTGTACACAGCCGATAGTCTATAACTTCTTGGATTCAACTGAAATAAGCTATAGAAAAGTTTTAATATACTCTCTAACATTTGCTTGATGGTAAGACCATGAGAAGACCTCTATTTTCAAAATCTAAGTGACAGAAATGTGCTTATGAATATTTATTGGCTAAGAACTTACAGTGAACTTTATTATTTTTTGTAAAAACGCTTATCAATGCAACTTAGATATTTTTAAGCCAAACATATCTCCAAGAATACTGCCTTAAAAGGAATACTTTGTGGTTTGATATCTTACCAAGCTTCCAAAAGAGAAAGAGATACTTCAGCAAATAGATATTTATATGTTAAAAGCAAAGTGATTTGATAAATTACATGTGATAAACAGTTTTGAAAGAAAGGAGACCATAAAACCAGATACTAGTATAATTCCGAAATAATACTGATGCCAAGATAGCATTTGTCAGTGTCTTCCTAATAACAGGATTTCTAAAATATGCTCCAAGGGGGGAAAGCACTAGCAGTCAAACTTTTTCAGGAAGCAGCGTTCACTGCAGCAGGCAGTTGCAGATGTGCAGCGCACATGACTGTCCCGTGGGCTTTAAGAAGCTTCATTTACTTAATCCAGGATGCTGATAAACGCTATTCTGGGAAGCAGGGTGAGGAAAGAAGGAATCTGCACTCAGGCACCACAGCTTCTAGTCCTGGCTCCGTTACTTACGTGTGTAAGCTTAAGCAGCAGGTTTAATCTTAAGAATCCTGCAGATCTCATCATCTGGAAAATGGGAAACAATCTTTACTTCACGAGATGCTCTTATCTTTAAAGTCAGAATAAGATATTACCCTAAAAACCCCTCGTAAATCTCGACACACATTTGGCGCTTGGTAGACGACAGCGTCTCCTGAGCCTGCTGGCTTCCTTCTCCTCCCCCTGCCACCCTCGACTTCTCCCCTTCCTTCTCCTTCTTCGTTGACTGTTACTATGTGTCTCAAATGAACAGACTGACTTTGGTTTAACAGATCATCAGTGATTGTATTAATCAACCTTTCAACCTCTGCTTGCCAAGAGACAACAGCGAATCCCAACTCTTACATCTACTTCCATAAAGTCCAACGAGAGGCAAATTTAGAAGCCCATTCTCCGCCCCTCTTCCCCAACTGCCAGGCTAACCATGGGCAAGAACTCCTATGAAAGGCGCATCCAACTCTTTTTCAGTCCTCTGGCACACCAGCACACATCCTCACTTGATTAAATGCCTTCCTTTCGTAGAGCTCTTTGGGGATTAATGCTTGAAAATATTATTACCTTCAGAATGAAAAGTGAGAGTGAAGGTTGCTCAGTCACGTCCGACTCTTCGCGACCCCGTGACTTATACAGTCCATAGAATTCTCCAGGCCAGAATACTGGAGTGGGCAGCCTTTCCCTTCTCCAGGGGCTCTTCCCAGACCAAGAATAGAACCAGGGTCTCCTGCATTGCAGGCGGATTCTTTACCAACTGAGCTCTGAGCGAATGGTAAATGCCTCTCGGCAGGGACCTTCGTTCACTGTACTAACGCACTCTGATTGTCTGCTGGACTCAAAGCAGCATGGGCGCACTCGTGTGCCCCAGGGAAGAGGACAGCAGTGTTTGTAGCCGGATGAACGCTCTTAGTTTATGGCGCTTTTTCCTGAGCCCCTGCCATTTCCTAAGTCATGCGCTCAGGCTTTCATTGGCATGCTCACGTTCTCATCTACTCCTGAAGGTGGAGTAAAAGAAGCCAGACTGGTCAAACAACTGGAACACCAGAGAACCCGCAGTGAAGCTGTCCAGACACATCATTTTGTTGGGGGTAGGGAGCGGGACTCCACAAAATAACTGGATTTGATGGGTTTTCAAATCTCTCTATTCCCTGAGGTGAAAATCAGCAAGTTTAGTCCAGCCTTGAAATGCCCTGATCAATTCATTTCTTTTCTAGTCATGCTTTAAGCACCTACTATGTGCAGGTACTATAGTCTTTCCCAGGCCTAGAAATGAAATTGAAAGAATCTGGCTTTCCATCCTTGAGAAGCCTGACATCGAAAAGCAGAGAGACACACAAGAACTATAGCAGAGACGGGATCAGGGATCCTGCGGCCGGAGAGCTTCTGTTGGCCTTTGGCTTCTTATACTACTGAATAGGGTTTCGATCTCTCCTATCGGTTCTATAAAATCAAAGTGAAACAAACAAAAACCACAAGCACCAGAATACTGTCTACAAGATACACATCTATGTTTAACTATATCACAAAAGTAGATATAAGATCGTGTGCTTAAATTTATTTAAGATGAATGTTGAATGGAAGGTGTGGGTAGTCATTATTGATTCAGGGTTCTATTAAGTGTCTTCTATTGCGCTATTATGGTCCTGGACTTGGGCCTGTTCAGGACTTCAACAGAGCTGATAAGATACGGACTTGACCTTGCAAAGTCCTGCCCATGTTCGCAGAAAAAGAAGTTGCACAGAAGATACCAGCGAGACAGCAGAATAGGAGTCTTCCATTGTCAGCCTCTGAGAAAATGCTGATTTTTGACAACCACTCATGGATGAGACTGTCTTTGTGAGAAGCTAGAAGTCCAGCGAAGGAGTTCCAGTACGCCTTTAGCACAGTTTCTGAGAACAGACTCACCAAAGAAAGTGAGAGCAGTTTTGCTTCCCTCGTGCCCCCTCTCGTACAGTGCGACACAGCTCAGCGTCAGGAGAGACCCCCTTCGGCCTGCAGTCTCCCCCACAGGAGACACTGGGCCCACAGCAAGTCTGCACTGGGCTTCTTCAGCTGTGCAGGATGCCGACAAGAGGACCGCTTCTTCCCTGCCCCAGAGAGGACGCTAAGGGGCCTGAACAGGTGAGGCGTGGGAGGAGCTGGGGCCACGGCAGCCAGGGCCTGGAACTTGGGGAGGTTCTGAGCATCCTTCTGACCTCCGTGTGGACTCCATCAGGAAGCACATCTGTGCAGGGGCCTTGGGAACACAACTCCGTGATCAGACCTAAGGCTTAAGTAATTAATCTACCAGCAGAGCAGAAGAGGGCCTGCAATGGGCTGGAGAAGAGGAGGTGGGGAAGCTAGTTAGAAAGCTACAGTAAAAAATAATACAGAAAAGAGGTCAAGAGAAGCTAAGTAACAACAAGAATTAACATGAGGAGTCAGAGACAAAGAGATTCTATGGAAATGGCAGTAATAGGACTTGACGTGAAAAAAAAAATCCTGAAACTATGCAATTGGCTGAATTTAACTTTCAATTATATATATATTTTTTCTTTTAAAATTACACAAATCCTTAAAACACAGGATTGGTTTCAACCTGTTGCAGTTAAGTCCTCTTGTAGGGTCGTTACTTGGGTGTAATTTTCCCTCCCTGATTTGTTTCTGGGGAGGAACATAAGGGGAAGGGCGTCTGAGTCGTGGGTTCCGTGTTTCTGAGTGCGCTCTCCCGGCTCAGCAGACATCTGGTTCCCATCAGCCCGCGCGGAGGCGGGATGCGCAGCAGGGCCCGGGATGAAACGCAGCAGATGAAGTCTAGCATCTCATTCATCAGGAGCTTCCAGACAGTCTTCCCGCCCTGGGCCGGGGACCTCGGATGACACTCCCCACGCTCCCGCCCCTCGGTGTGGGCCTGACCGGGACAGGGTGCTCAGACCGGGACTGTTATTCTTGTCCACCTTCCAAGCGGTTCCTTGGAGACCTCATCAGCTTCCAGGCCCTCTCCTCAAAAACTGAGGGGGTAACCCTTGAGGAAAGGAGAAGAATTCCATTTGCAATGCGATCTAAGAGCCTCTCTAGTCGGCCGCTTTCACTGCGTGAGCAGTTACTATAAATTTGCTGCACCAAATAAAGGGAGGATAACAGAAGAAAGAAAAATGGAACTTTAATGAGAAATGTGGTATCGTAAAGGGCTTCCCTGGTGGCTCAGACAGTAAAGAATCTGCCTGTAATGCAGGAGACTCGGGTTCAATCCCTGGGTCGGGAAGATCCCCTGGAGAAGGGAATGACAACCTATTCCAGCATCCTTGCCTAGAGAATCCCACGGACAGAGGAGCCTGGTGGGCTGCAGTCCATGTAGTACCACGAAGTGAGTTTTGTCCATTTTCTCAGCAGCAGTGAGCAGTTACACAGTTGAAAGGTCACTTAAGCCCTGTCATTCTCCTCAAAGTATTTCAGATTCAAGGGTAATATTGACCCTTCACTGCTCAAGCACTGAGGATAGACAGCTACTTACATCCATCGCAGACGTAAAGGATCATTCCCAGCGTCCACTCTCTGTTCAACAGCTAATTTGGGAGAACAACACTTTTCCCTGAAACCTTTTGGCTGAATCAGTGATTACTTAACCAATTAAATCTGCAAATAGTTATTGAGCACGGACTATGAACTATTCTACTTAGTAAAGGTACATGGGGGGAAACATAAAAACCCTAGCCATCTTGGCACTTACATTTCAGAGTGTAATACCAACAAAAAGGAAATGTAAGACAAATGTAAAACCTGAAAAGACAAAAACACAGTGTAGATTTAAGAGTTGAAAGAAGTTGCATTTTTGCACGGGGCATTCGAGCAATCCTCAATGAGAAGACAAAGGGTGAATGGCTGAGCAAGGCAAGTGTCTCGCAGAAGAGGATTCCACAGCGCCGCCAGCGCAGCAGAGATGAACAGCCAGGTTCGCTAGGAGCAGTGAAGGCCGCCAGCGCAGTTGCAGCCCCGGAGAGGGAGGCTGGAGAGCGGACGCGGCAGGGCTGACAGGCGGGTTGGGAGGGTACCAGACACTGAAGACGCTGCAGAGCCTGCGAAGGGTCTCAGCACCCCAGCAGTGTAGCAGCACTGAAGCTTTCACACGGTCGTGCTCACGTCTCTGGAGGGCACACTCAGGATGGATTAATGTCGGCAAGTCTCCTGAATTCATGACAGATACATGAGGGCAGATGCACCAAAAGCAATGCAAAAGAAGTAAGATTTGGAGCAAGAACAAACTCCATTTTTAGCCAAAGTATAACTTGTAAGGACGCTGTGCACAAATGCCCTCAAAGGACGAAGACCAGGCGTGTCTTTGCATGCGGACGTTTCCTCTCACTGTTCTATTTCCATAGTGGAGAGAGCCACATTCTGCTCGTCTCTCCTTTACCTAATCAATGGTTTCCTTCTGTTTCCATTTTGCTTAGCTTTTGAAAAGGAGTTTGCATTTCTCCAAAGTCCATAGCCATAGATATATATATATAAATTTTTTTTTTTTTTTTCCCTACAGCGAGTGCTGAGTAATGGGTCGGAGCATCTGGGCAACCCCAGTGAAGGCATGACCCAGGCCTGCTGTGATGAAGGAGGGCGGAAGCTAGTGCATCCCCAAAAAAGTGTTCTATCATCACGGAGAACATGGGGTGGAATCCAAAGGGAGGTTAACAGAAGGTTCAGAAGGTCAAGTATTAGACCAACTGCGCTTTCTACTCCCTGGTAAAATTTCACTGCTGGCTCTAAAGCTTACTCATCATGGGACCCTTAATATGCATTACGTTTACACCGAACTAAAAGGGCAGAAGGTGGTTTTTTGTTTCAACTGAAATGGAGATACAAAATGTAGAAAAAAAAATAAAGGAGGGGAATCATTACCTCAGATTCCTGTGTTGACTTCCCATTAGGGAAATAAACATTTGAAATGCAAGTACCTGGGTAATATTAACAGTAGTAAGAATGAGGCTCTTATCAATGTTTCATGAGCATTATCTCATCTATTTCTCAGATACATTATTACTGCCATTTAATCAAATGAGCAAACTGAAGCTTAGAGAGGCTCAGATAACTTGACAGGGCTCAGACAAGCTAAACCAAGCCACCGTGACCAGCTCTCACTCTGAGGTTCTGTGTCATGCTGAATTAACTTGGATTTCTCTGCAACGTGCATATCTCTACGTACAACACAGAAATCCCAACAAAATGGAAAGATTGTAGTCTTACCAACTCACCTTCTCTTTCTTGACATGACATTTCTTACATTTTCCAGGTACACGTCCATACAAACAATTCTCCCACAGCCTCACACCTGGAGGTACCAAGTGCTCTGGGGACTGTAGACTCAAAGACAACCTCCCACTGCTGAACTGGCTTTGATCAAAAAAGTGTACTTTAATGTAAGGAATTCTCAAAAATAGCAATTCACCTCTGCCCAGCCACTTACATTTTATGAGTGGAACATACACCCAAAATGAACAGAAAGCAGAAAAGTTTATCTATTTACTTTGCATTGCCTTTTTTATACTTTATACTGGAGTATAAATGATTAACAATGCTGCGTTAGTTTCAGGCGTACAGCGAAGTGCATCAGTTACACAAGTATCTATTCTTTCCCAGATTCTTTTCCCATTTAGGTCATTGCAGAGTATTGAGCAGAGTTTCCCGTGCTGTACAGCAGGTCCTTGTTGGTTATCTCTTTTAAAGATAGCAGTGTGTATATGTCCATCCCAAACTCCCAATCTAGGTTTCCCCCAACCCTTCCCCCTCCCGCCTCCTGGTAACCATTGAAAGGTTGTTGCTGAAAGACGCCAGGATTCTTGGCCTCTGGAGGAGAAGAATTCAATCTGGGGCCAGAGACAAGGCTCGATAGCTCAGAGCTTTTGTGTAATAAAGTTTTACTAAAGTATAAAAGAGATAGAGAAAGCTTCTGAAGGGGGCAGAAGGAGTAACCCCCTGCTAGTCTTTAGCTGGATGTTATATAGCTACTAGCAGTCTGCTAATTAAAGAAAGGAAACCTCTCAAAACTCAGAGAATGGCACCAGGCCCCTCACCCACAAGATACATTCTGAGATAATCTTGACACCAGGTGAGTCATCCCAAGCCATAACACAATGACACGAATCTTGAAGAAAGGCAGATTCCCATACAAATATATAGTTTCATTAACATAGATTAGGAGAACAGTGTATGAGTATCACATACTGGTTTGTCAGGTCGGTTCTGAGCCTTTAGGTGGAACTGACTTGGAGATAGAGTCTGGGGTAAATACATAGCACATTAACATAGCTTAAGACAAACATTTCCATAAGAAAAATGCTTTGGTTAGCTCAAGGTTTGAGAAAAGTTAAGTTCAGGTGGAACCAGGTGTCATTATGGCAACACAGAGTTTTAAGAGAAACCTCTTTTTAAATCTGTATAGAGAAGGGGGGAAAATGTACCACTAGTCTGCTTCTTCCCTTCGCTTAAGAGAGAGAGAAAAAACGACACTTGCAGCCTGTTTTCTCCGTTTGGAGATCCCTGGCCTTCCTGCCTGCTCCCCTCTCACCATGATTACACTCAAATGTGGTTATCATTTTCCATATTAAATTACCGATATCATTGATTTGGAATATTATGTGCCACATTACAGCCATGGGCAAACAGCCTCTCCAAAATATACAGAGAAAAGACAGAATGTGGATTAATGATTGTTAGAGTGTGAGTCATAGTTTCTGTATGTGTAGCTCCAGTGGGGTCAGGGGTCTTTTATAAAGGTCATCTCCCCTTGAACTCTGAATCCCTCTAACCACCAGAAAGACCGTATTTCCCATGGTGATGTTCATAGTAACTAAGACACAGTTTGATAACTGCCCTTTGAACAGTGCTATGGTAAAACAGGGGTATTTGTGGCTCTTAATTGGGAAATAGTTCAATGATTCATATGCTTCCAAATCTCTTTGACCTTTCAGTGTTGCCAAACCTCCTAGGGAGACTGTACAGGTATAGATACATTTCAAGAGCAGAGTGGAAGTAATGAAAGTAAATCCAAATTAGGTTTAGGTTTTCCTCAAAACACGAAGATCATTCTCAGTTTTCAGCATCACGGAGCAACTGAGTAGCAATCTTTTTTTTCTTTTCCTTCCACAGATGACCTGGGGTCTGAGAAGGACTCTGGAGAGTGGGTCTGTTAACCCTGGTGGGTGGCTTCTCCCAGTTTGCTACTCTGAGTGTAGGAAGTAGACCCAAATCATTGAGCTCCACTGGGAGCTCCGAGTCACCCCAGTGAATTCAAAGTGACGGTGTGTCACAGAGTCATTCACATGGTAGCATGTCTTAAGAAACTAGATCGTTACTCTGCAAAAATCCCAAGAAGAATGCATCGACCATAAGGAAGATGGCAGCTGATCACACTCCTACTTTTTAATATGCACCATGCAAATGGAAGCGCTGGATTTAGCCTGGGCTTTCTCGGACAGCTGCAGTAATGTAGTTTTCTGTGGGTGGGTTAAGGAAGAGAATAGATGCTTCTTTCTAGTCTTGTTCCTCATTTCCTATTGGTTTAAAATTCCAGCTGTATTCTACATAAAGAACTGCATTATTTTTCCTAACCTGTTTGCTACCAGCAACATAAACCAGTTTTGGAGGAGGAGTTAATTCTTTCCATGGGATTTCCCAGGCAAGAATACTGGAGTGGGTCCATTTCCTTCTCCAGGGAATCTTCCTGACTCAGGGATCAAACCTGCATCTCTTGTGTCTTCTGCATTGGCAAGTGGATTTTTTTTTTTTCTTTTACACCACTGAGCCACCTGGGGGGCCCAATCATTACACAGGACTTTGTATTTCAATTTCTGGATGACCTACTTTTTATGAACAAAATAACTACAAGATTCTCCTTTTATCATCTATAAAACACACACACATACTTGCCTTAATAAGCAAGTTTCATTCTTCTAACCACTTAGAATGCTTTCAATTTCCATAAAATGAAACTCTAAAACTGAAGCCAAAAAAAGCTTCATTATTTTACATGCCAAGATGTTCTCAGCTAGGGCAGATCCAGTACTGGACAATTAAGGACATCAAAGATGCTCTCAGAGACCTGTGATTTTCTGTCTTGCTGCTCTATCATCCTTATCATGCTGGCTCTGTTCTCAACTTGTATCCCTTAGAATTACAAAATAGCTGCTGTGGTTCCAGCCATCACAAGCAGACACAGCAATGACCAACAGTGGAAGATGAGGCTTCTCTTGCTTACATCTTCTATTAATTAGCCATGAAACTCTTCCTACAAGCTCCTTAGGGATACTTCCTCTTATTTCTCCTTGGACCCAGTGGTACATGACCTTCCCTGAACAGTCCATGCAAAACAAACATAATTTTGCTCATAAGGAGTAGGGAAGAGATGGAAATTGTTGTTTTAGTTAACCAACAATATTTGCTACATTCTCTAAGTTTCGTACATAGTTGGTGTATTGTTTATATTAATCACTATGAAAGGGCTAAAGTGAAAGTGAAGGTCACTCAGTCGTGTCCAACTCTTTGTGACCCCATAGATATACAGTTCATGGAATTCTCCAGGCCAGAATACTGGAGTGGGTAGCTATTCCCTTCTCCAGGGGATCTTTCCAACCCAGGAATCAAACCCAGGACTCCCACACTGCAGGCAGATTCTTTACCAGCTGAGCCACCAGGGAAGCCCAGGAATACTGGCGTGGGCAGCCTACCCCTTCCCCAGCAGGTCTTCCCAACCCAGGAATGGAACCGGGGTCTCCTGCATTGCAGGCAGATTCTTTACCAACTGAGCTATTGGGGAAGCCAAAAGGCCTAAAGGAGGGGGTTAATTAGAGTAAGAATCCAGGCCTGGAACTTAAAACTTAAATGGTAATACAAGATAGAAAGGGAAAATAGCTAACAATTTCAAAATTGGGCAATTCAAATTCCACTATGCAATACTACTTTCTGAAATATTAAGAAATCTGTTTGTGCCTCCCTCTTCTCTTCCCTGTAAACTCTTCCATCACTGTATCCATTTGGGACTGTGTTTCCAAGGAAATGAGGCCAGAATGGGATGGAGAGTGTGTGGAGCTGTGATTGACTTCCTCACCGCACCCTACAAAATACATTCACAGTTAAGTCACTGTTGGTATTGATGGGAAAGGTGCCTATTTCAAACATATTGACTTTATACGTCTTCTAGAAGAATCCCTTATCTCAGCACAGCAGAGCTTCCAGACGAACGACCACTTTGGGCAGGGTCCTGGGCCAAAAGTTCTCTCTTTAATATCAGACAGAATGGAAGCAAGAGCACTGCACACACCTCATGAGTTTACAAGCACTAAATGAGAACAGATTCTCTTCATTTAAGGGTGGGAAAAAAGAAAAAACAGCTAAATGGACCTAAGGACAGGGGCACCTTAGAAACAGATAAAAGAAAACCTCATGAAAACTCAGAAAGACATGTACTTCTGAAAAGGATTCAGGTCCAGAAACCAGAAGACAATGCTCAATAGTATAAAAGAACTGTCTTCTGTACCGCAAACATTAAAATCCGTTAAGCAGTAGGGACTTCCCTGGTGGTCCAGCGGCTAAAACTCTGTGCTCCCAATACAGGAGGCCTGGGTTTGATCTTTGGTCAGGGAACTACAGCCACAGCTGAGTTCACGTGCCACAACTCGAGATCCTGAGTGCTGCAGCAGAGATCCAGGTTCCCCCATGCTGCCGCCAAGACCCAGTGCAGACAAAGAATAAATAACCTTTATTTATATTTCCATAATAATATTATAGAAATAAGTAAAATATAAATATTTTCTGTTTAGTTATATAGGTATGCAGCCAAATAAGATTTTAAAACCCATAAGGAGCAAACATAGAAGAAAACAATATTAAAGGGTGAATCAGAAAGACCAAAACATTAACTATAAAGGTGATAACCGGAAACAAAAAAAGAAAAGCACCCACCCATGCACAGAAAACATGAGACTCATAAAAGGAATGCATAGCAACTAAAATTAAAATGGCAAAATTAAAATCTTCAGGACAGGATCTTAAGGGCAAAAATTCTCAATCAGTTATTTCCAAACAACCTTGGTAATACCTCTTCCAAAATAAAGAGGTAAAAAGCAAAGGACCGAATCTGGTGAAAGGAGAGATGATAAATATAGAAGCTAAGAATTACCGTTGTTTCCAAGGATGGAAAAAATGCACTATTTCAACACCAGCAGAAGAAACAGTAATCAAGTCCATAATTAAAAACTTTCTGGAACTCTAAACCCTCTAGAATGGAGATTAAACAGATTCAACTTGTTTCCAATTGTTTCCAATGCTATTAATGGAAATAAACCCACAAGTGGGTAAATTCTGACAAAATTTTGAAATTATGAAGAAAAAGGAAATTTCACAGAAGATTCTGTCCTAATAGCAACCAACACCTCAGGTAAGGAGAAGAAATAAAAACCCTCAAGAAGACGTAGGTTGCCAAATCATTCTCATTAGGAGCTTCCAAGTGTCACAAAGGACCAACACTTCCACTTGCTCTTCTCGGGTTAATACAGATTAGCTATCACTTTGAGGGATATAGACAATAGTCAAGTCTACACTTCCTTTCAACCCTACGGACTTGACGTTGGGTCCATGACAAATCACTCTCCAGCAACCCTGGGCTGATAAAGAGACTAGCTGGTGGCTGAGCTCCAGATAACAGTTCTTCACTTCAGTTTTATTTGGGTTTGGATTTCATGCATCAAAACATCATAGATCCAGAGCTTCCCCTGTGGGTCATAGGTCACAATGTCCAGGCTTGCAGTGGTGGGATTTCCCTCAGACTGGTACAGCTACTAATGTAACAGAATACACGTTGCAGGGAAATGAAACCCAGAAAGGGCAGGAGCTTCTACTCGCTGCCGGCAGTGAAGCACCGCAAAATTCATGGAGTATCCTCTCTGAGAGGGACTGAAATGCAGCCCAGCGCGGATGAAGATTCCATGAAGTTCCATCCTATCGGAGAGAAACAGAGTCCAGAGTCACCGACATTCTTTTCGGAGCACAAAGGCGGGAAGCAATCAGACCACCCAAAAAAACTCCAAATAGAAGGCATCACTAAGGCACAAGGGGGGATACGTACAAAAGTTAGGGAAAGAGGGAATACAGGACAACCAGAAATATTCAGCCTTGCTAAAGCTTGAATTATATCAAAAATGGTGAAACACTGTTAGATCGGGCGATTTGTCGCTGTTGTTAAGTCACACAGTCGTGTCCAACTCTTTTCCAATCCCATGGACTGTAGCAAACCCGCTTCTCTGTCCTTGGGGATTCTTCGGGCAAGAATACTGGAGCGGGTCGCCATTTCCTTCTCCAGGGATCCAACCCGCATGTCCTGCTTGGTATGCAAATTCTTTACCACTGAGCCACCGGGGAAGCCCAGATTTGGTGATTAGGAAGTCATTAATAACCCCCTAAATGTGTAATTTTCACAGAAGGCAGGTGCTGGCAACTGGAGGTAGAGATTTATCTCTGAGAGATACTGGTCCAAAGAGAGATTTTTTAACAGGCTAAACATCAGGGATTTACACCTCAGTACTGCTGACATTTTGAGCCAAGTAATTCTCTGTTGGGAAGACCATCCTAAGAACTGTAAAACGTGCAGAGCATCCCTGGCGTGGACCCCCTGGACCCTGGGAACAATCCCGGGTTACACAGTCGTGACCCTCTGGATCCCGGCAGTGACCCCCGGTTACACAGCTGTGACCCCCTGGACCCCGGGAGCAATCCCCGGTTACACAGTCGTGATAACCAAAATATGTCCCAGACATCCTCAACTGTCTCTAGGGAGACAAAACTTTCCTCCCAGGCTATATTATAATATGGAAAATCTTAAAATACAGTTACTAGAAAATTAGAGTGAGAAAAATTAAGACTCCCCAGAGTCAAAGTACAGCTTGTGAGAAATTTCAGAAATGTCATTTAACTTTTTTATTTCTTACCTTTCACGCTTTGTCTCTTGTAACAAACTATCAACACCCTGTAGGTATCATTCTTTATATTTTCAAATATTTTTCACAAGAATAGGAGCTACAGTCCACAGGGTCGGAAAAGAGTGGGACACGACTTTGCCATAGAACAAAAGACCATAGTGCATGTGATGAATAAGATATCTACATGCTAAATAGACAAGAAAATTAGTCAAAGGTCACATCCAGAGACCACACCTCTGAGGAACTGTGTCATACAGACTTCCAGAGGAGACCCGCAAGACCTCGCTCCCTCCTGTCCCTCTGAGAAGAGCACTTTCTATGACCTAGGTTCCAAGAGATTAGCCGGGCCCCAGCCTCAAGCTGCCTGGTCACTACTGTGTAAAGGTCACACGAGCTGACACACTTCTCTCCCCGAGGGCCCGCCACGTTCTCACGCACAGATGATGGAGAAGTAGATACCGCCTGTCCCTCTCATGTGTCCACTTGAGACTGGCCCACCCAGCCTCCATCCCTGCTTCTGTCCTGGCATGAAATCTGTTGTGGACAGATTCGAGTCTGAGCTGAGGAAGATGGAAAACCTCCCTCAGATCCTGTTCTCTGACCAAGTGTCGCAGGGTATTGCGATCCGGAGTTCAGATGTGAGCTGGGCCAAGAGTGAAACAGGACTTTTCCAGTTACTGGTGTCAAGGGCCTTCCTTTCTATACTAGAAAGTGCATGGTGAATGGTGGCTGTGGTTTAGGATGGGTTCTGGTATGCCTAGGACGCTTGCCATGCTAATGCCACTATAAGAATCCCAAAGCTTCAATTTAACCCTTAACCCTTGGCCAGGGTGAACATTTCTTGGACAATAGGTTGAAATGATAATGACACACTTATTTTAAAATATGTCATTAAAAAAAAATCTTCTGTTGATTCTGGCAACATGGATGTAAACCTTCAATTGCTGTTGCTGATTAGTGGCTAAGGCGTATCTGACTCATTGCAACCTCATGGACTGCAACCCGCCAGGCTCCTCTGTCCATGGGATTTCCCAGGCAAGAATACTGGAGTGGGTTGCCATTTCCTTCTCCAGGGGATTTTCCCAACCCAGGGATCAAACCTGAGTCTCCTGAATCACAGGCAGATTCTTTACCACTGAGCCTCCTGAATGTATAATTTCAATGAAAAGATCACACTATCAATTTCACTTGAAGAATGAGGTCAAGAGGCTGAACCAGGCCTCATATCAGATACCCATCCCTCCTTGTAACGTGATGACTTCTGGGGCCAAAGAAGTTGATCCGGACTGACTGTGATGATGCAGATAAAGCGAGTCAACGTCAAATCTACACTGGCAGGTGGTCTTCTTCAACGATACTCTGGGTGATGATGGAACCAGGCACCTCCACACAGATGCTGGCCCCGACTCCCGCTGCCATTACTCAAGCCTGGGGGTAGTGAGGATGTCCCCTGACCTGTCTACTGTCAGCAAAGGGCCCAAAGGCGAGGGCTGACAGGGAGCCTGGCTTTTCTCTGCAGTTCCCTCTCCATCTTCACCCCTACTCTTTCTGGTTTCCTTTGCTTTCTTTCCACAAAAACTGTGGTCAAGCTCTAGTTTATCAAGTCCTCCTTTTCAACTTCAATCTCTCAGTTCCTTATTGCATGAGGGCTTCGCCCACAAACACTACCCCTTGTCAAAGTGAAACTACAAAGGCGCATAAATACGAAACCCTGGAAAACAATTCAGCTGAAATCTGCAGTCATCTCTGCCAGACGTCAGAGGCGGTTTTATTAGTTTATTGCATTCTCTCTACTCATAATCTGCTGCTATCGGTTTCGGGCTGTGATTTTTTGTGTTGCAGCTTCCTTTTGCTCCTTTTACACCTAACGTGATGGGGAAACCGACAGATCGTATGATGCTCCAATTAAAGCAACAGAATTCACCTTTCAGAAGTACTTCCTGTTTCCTTCTCACACAAACAAAGGGAATGCGGTGCTTTTAATTGCCTACATTGGCTTAAAATTTTTTTTTTATTAATTGAAATATGAAAATAGTGATATAATCAAAGTGGAGAAATGCAACCTTGCCAAGTAGGTGCATTTGTGCTACTTGACTCTGGGGATTTAAACTCAGGATTCTCTCCAAACTCATGGTTCAGGTTCTAAGAACAGAACCAGAAAGAATGTGAAAAGTGAGGCCAAATGGACAACTGGATGCCTGACCAAGGGAAGCTGAAAGCTCACAAACTTGCTTCATGGGTCGTCTTTCTTTCCACGTGAGAGCCATAGTCTGACCCCAGTAAGGTCTGCATCATCTCCCAATTTCAGTCAAGTCAAATGTAAGCTGACATCAAGTTCATGAAGGGAGGGAGAAAAACCAAAAATACAAAAGCAAAAACAGTATGTTATGGTGGAAGCTCAGGCTCTTCCGTAACTCTTGGAAATCAAATGTTTTCCTGGAAAGACTTTGGATGAATGACTTACATCATCATCAACAGAAAAGTTTGTCTTTACAAAAGAGGGTTCTGTAAGGAAGAAAAATTGTGATCCAGCAGGTAACGTTCAGGTCTACAGGGTAATTGCAGCACCCAGGGTTTATACAGCCAAACACGTGGGAAACGGACATTTTCGGATTTCTTGGGAATTCAAGGTAGCTTTCTGAGTTTCACTTTCTTCTCTTTTTTCTGGAACTTTTACGTGGACCTGGCCCAGACTTCAGGAGACAAGTGAAAGAAGCCTACTGCAAGTCAGCCATCGGAGGAGAGCAAAGGGACAATGGCTAACACCCACCACCATGTCAAAGTGCAAGGGAAGGACTAGGGCCCTGAGGCTCAGAAGCAGCCATCAGCGGTTGCTCTGCAGAGAGATAAATAACTGTAGAGTACACTGTTTTATTTTTTTTTCCACATGTTTAACTGTTGAATCTCCTTTTAATATGTTCGATCTATACCGCTAGTGGTATTCACTTCTCTCAACACCATTCACAGACTTGGCGCCTGAAATACCAACGTCGTAAGGCACACGTGCAAAACACCGGGACCTCCCGTGAGTGACACTGGGAGCCTCGCATGGGCGACGGGATCTGGAACGACACAGGGGCCACACACTGCGGTGTTAGAGGAGAGACAGCCCTGAGGAATGGGCCTCAGTTGCTACGAGCGAGCAAGGCAAATGGAAGCTTGTGTACTTGTCTCCCAGTTTCTGATCTTATCTCTTCAGTTCCTTGGTAACAACATGCCAATAAGAGCATGAGCTACTAATTTATCTGAAGAAAATTATAAGGGAAGATGGACTTGACAAAGCTGGCTGGCAAATGCACATGATTCTGCACCCCCCCCAAAAAAAATTGGTAGAACTCTGACATGCTCAATCTGCTGTTAGTTTTTTATTCCCCAACAAAAATCCTTATAATTTAAGAGATGCACCACACCTCAGGGTAACAGGACTCACCCCGGCTCTTTTTCCCTCAAAATTACAACAGGTTGTCTCCATGTACACTCTAAGAGCCCTGACTTAGAGAAATAATCAAAAGTGACTAAATGGTACAATCTCAATGGTTCACTCTAGGTTGCTTGCTAATACATTACACAGTTCTCCAAGCACCCCCCCATACACACACACAAAATTCTAGCAACACTAACTTTATTTTTTTAATGATTTTTAGGTGGACCATTTTTTAAGTCTTTATTGAGTTTTGTTACAATATTGCCTCTGTTTTATGTTTTATTTTTTTGGCCAAGAGGCATGTGGGATCGTAGCTCCCTGACCAGGGATCGACCTCACATCCCCTGCATTGGAACAGGGGGTCTTAACTGCCGGACCAGCTAGCAGCTGTAACACTGACCTCCCTGTAACTGAGCAGGTGTGTAAAGTGTCCTGTGTGTCCCCAGTTCACTCCTGGGTTTTAGCTCACTGTGCCTCCGGTGGGTGCGGCTACTGTATCTTACACCCCAGGCCAGCAGGCCCAGCCTTGCTCTCATCCTCATCATCCTGTGGCTGTGACTCGCTCCATGGCAAACAGATGGAGAAACAGTGGAGACAGCAACGGACTTTATTTTCTTGGGCTCCAAAATCACAGTAGATGGTGACTGTAGCCATGAAATCAAAAGACAATTGTTCCTTGGAAGAAAAGCTATGACCAACCTAGATAGCACCATATGTAAGACACATAGCCAATGGGAATTTGCTGTACGGCCCAGGAAACTCAAACAGGGGCTCTGTATCAATCTGGAGGGGTGGGATGGGGCGGAAGATGGGAGGGAGGTTCAAAAGGGAAGGGATATATGTATACCTATGGCTGATTCATGTTGAGGTTTGACAGAGAACAACAAAATTCTGTAAAGCAATTATCCTTCAATAAATAAATAAAATAAATAAATGGGCAAAGGAGCCGAATAGACATATTTTCAAAAAAAAAAAAGGCAGAGACATTACTTTGCCAACAAAGGTCCATCTAGTCAAAGCTATGGTTTTTCCAGTAGTCACGTATGGATGTGAGAGTTGGACTCTTATGAAAGCTGAGTGCCGAAGACTTGATGCTTTTGAACTGTGGTGCTGGAGAAGACTCTTGGGAGTCCCTTGGACTACAAAGAGATCAAACCAGTCAACCCTTAAGGAAATCAGTCCTGAATATTCATTGGAAGGACAGATGCTAAAGCTGAAACTCCAATACTCTGGCCACCCGATGTGAAGAACTGGCTCATTGGAAAGACCCTGATGCAGGGAACAACTGCAGGTGGGAGGAGAAGAAGATGAGATGGTTGGATGGCATCACCAACTCAATGGACATGAGTTTGAGTGAACTCCGGGAGCTGGTGATGGACAGGGAGGCCTGGCGTGCTGCTGTCCATGGGGTCGCAAAGAGTCAGACACGACTCAGTGACTGAACTGGACTGACTGACTCGCCCCCTACTTGCCTCTTTGAAGCTGGAAGCCACGTCGTGCTCTTCCCTGCCTCTCTGACAGCACACAGAAGTCACGTGACACACAAAGGCCTCACTACGCACTGAATGAATCAAAACAATCCACACATTCCCCTCTCGCTCCTGCTCTGGGGCTTTTCTGAGTCTTCATTAAGACTTTCAGAAATCAGAAAATAAAGGAGTGCTTATTATAAATGAGGCTCTGTTGTACATTCTTTAATTATAAACAATCTCGGAAATATTTTTTATGAGAGATGGCTAAGAAAACAGATGCACCCCGAGATTAACGTTCTGGCTCTCCACCACACAACTAACAGTGAAGGGCTCCATCCTGAGCCCAGACGCCCTCTCTTACCTCTCAGACCAATGCTTGTCCTGGAGAGCAGTGAGGGACCCAACTGCAGTGGGTCACACACTCCTAGGACTTCAGTCAGAGTAAATCTATTAGAACAAAAAACAGAACCCAAAACCACAATACTCAACTTTCTCCCTCTGCGTGCACAGTGTGTTCCCAGGAAAGCGTGCTCTCTGTAGTAGGACAGAGGGGAAAATCTGTGATTCACACTTCGTAGAACACATCATCGATAAACTCACTGACTCCTTAGGCTAACCACCTCACCGTGCAGAAGGATGGAATGGTTTCATCTGCAGTCACTGCGGCTGGAGGCTGACCTGGGTGAGGACTGTCAGCTGTGGGGTCCAGACCAGGGCTCACCCGTCTGTCACTGAGAGCTGCCGGCCCCTCCATGTGTGATGACGGGTCCAGTGTGGCTTTAGAATGGATGAGCCAGAGCACCGGGCCGCCCCAAAAGGCACCTAGCATCGCCTGCCAAGGTGTCCTCCCCTTCCTCCCTGAAGGGGCACTGTCTTTCAGCTCTCCAGTTTAGACCCTGCAGTCTCAGAGGATAAGAACTTAAGGGCCCCAACCACAGGCCTGAACAAGACTGATCCAGAGGAAACTTCCCGGAACAGGATACAAGAGGAGCCCCAGGTCTCTGCCAGTGAGGAGCGAGAAGAAGAGGTGTGGTGCCCCTTTGGGCAAACCAGAGTGGGGGTTTCTAGAACCTTCCTTAGGAGCCCAATATGGTACCCCTGGCCCCAGAGACATAATCGGGAAGCTTCATGAGACACAGCCTCAGTCCATCCCATCCCAAGAGCTGAGACTTATTCAGAGGCTGCGTCTTTGACCTTCGTAAATAATTGTGTGTGTGTGCATGTGTTCATGCAAGCATACGCGCTCAGTTGTATCTGACTCTTTGTGACCCCATGGACTGTAGCCCACCAGGCTCCTCTGTCCATGGGGTCTTCCAGGCAAGAATACTGGAGCGGGCTGCCATTCCCTTCCCCAGGGGGTCTTCCCCGCCCAGGGGTCAAACCCGGGTCTCTTGCATCTCCCACACGGGCCGGCGGGTTCTTTACCAACTGTGCCACCTGGGAAGCCCTTCTTACTAATCGCTATTCCCTTATTTTCTGCAAAAAAAAAAAAAAAAAAGCAACAGCCACACAAAGACAACTTCAGAAACGGGGACTGCTAAACAGGAAATATAGACCCCAAAAAAACAAAAGTGAGACAGGATAGGGAAAGAGGCTGTTTGAGGAGATAAGCTGGGGAGTCGTGAATCTCCGCCATAAACAAAAATCAAAGAACATTAAACACATATATGCCTTTAAAGAACTAAGATGATCAGAGTGCATTTATTTTTTCAGTGTTATTTAGCCAGGTTGGAAAACAAAACCCTGAAATTCATGCCAAGATAACCGAGATGGGAGCAGGACTTCTCCCCCTCATAATTATCTTACTATCTGTCCATCTTAGGTCAACAAACTGGCTATGATTGACAGGTTAAGATGTTTAGGTTAATCGGAGCTCACATAAACCATTTTAAGTTTTCTAAGACGGGAGAATGTTATAAAACAAACATAAAATCCTGTCTCCAACTTCCTACTTTCAGCCCTTCTTCCCACTGCCCTCCCCATCTCTCAGAGGAGCGGGTCCACAAAGCGTTTCGGGTTATCACCAGGCTGGTGGGCACAAGTTTCTGTGCGACCTAACAGATTACTGCATTCTTCTAAATGAAAGGAGAGGACGTGCTTAATCTCACTGGCTTCAGTATATATGACAGAAGGAGAAACGAGTGAATGTGAGTAACGATCACTCTTCCTCCCCTGAACTCTCTTGCAGATTCTTGACCCTGTGTGGTGAGGATCCAGGTAACGGATGGGGAGATCGTTGAGAGGAGCCCAGACCTGCTGGGTAAGTCAAGTGGGAAGAGAAAGGAATCCCTTATATAAAAAAAAGAAAGAACAGAGTCCATCTGGAAGGTTGGATGGAGGCAGAGAGGGGAAAAAGGAAAAAGGAGCTTCAGGGAGAATATGTAGGTGGAATGCGAGAGGGACCTGACTTGGTAGGCAGGGAGTACATGTATGAAGTGAGAGTGGCCCATTTTGGAAAATTCTGGAGTGTGTATTTAGTGGAATAAAAACATACCAATTTTTTATACCATTCGAGATTAAACACGTCTTTGCAATGAATGTCACTTTGGGCTGGTGCTCATCTGAACGTGGCCCAGTATGGAAACAGAACAGAGAGCAGCCAGCTCTCTGTGGATTACACACTTTCAATGTAAGGTCTGCGTCAAATGACAGCCTAGCTTATCCTTCATGCCACCCTTGCCCTCCGCAGCACCCTTTTCCAAGGGGAAAAAAAAAATTCATTGTAAAGATGACTCTAAGATGACTGCGTGAAGACTCCAGTATCAAATAATTGAAGGTCCCAAGGTCACACATACGGTAGAAAATATGCCAGTAGAGCAACTAGAAAATTCAGGCCCTATAGCTTACCACGCTGGAAAACGGGAGGGAACGCCCATCCATTCAGTAACTAGAAAAACGGTTGTCACGCGCCCTCCGTTTGTATGACCCTCTTCTCTGGGAGTGGGCTTCCCTGGTGGCTCAGACGGTAAAGAATCCGCCTGCAATGTGGGAGACCCAGGTTCAGTCCCTGGGTCGGGAAGATCCCCTGGAGGAGGGCATGGCAACCCACTCCAGTGCTCTTGCCTGGAGACTCCCAGGGACGGAGACTAGTGGACTACGGTCCACAGGGTGGCAAAGGGCGACAGGCCTGAGTGGCTAACACTTTCACACCTTCTCTTTCTTCTCTGTAACGTGGTTACAGCAGTGAATAAAGGAGACAAAACCCCTCTCTGTGGAGCCAGCTTTCTAGTGAGGAGAGACAAGTCAGCGGTAAACAGGTAAGTATAATATATGGACGGTGATGTGCGGGCAAGGGATGCAAAAAACTGTAGTAGCTCAACAAGGAGGTTTCGGAACTGACACGTGTAGGGATCGGATAATCAAGGAAGACATCACATTTGAAGAAACTGAAGGTTTGAGCCACATGAATATCTGGAGGGAAAACACCCCCGGCAGTGAATGCAGAGACCCTGGAGCAGGAGCTGAGCAGGGATTCCTGAGGAAACTACAGTTTTGGGGGTTTTTGCGGGGGGAGGAGGGCATGCTGAGAAGCAGGTGAGATCTGGTTCCCTGGCCAAGGGTCAAACCCACATCCCCTACATTAGAAACACAGTCTCAACCACTGGCCCACCAGGGAAGCCCTGCAACCTACAATTAACAGAGCATCTTATAGTGTTCTGAATTTTACTTATTCATGTATTCCCAGGTGGGATAAGAAAGTCAGCCTCACAGAACTCTTGTAAAGTAACTAGAGACAACGTAGGAAAAGTGCTTGGCTTCTGAGTAACAAACTCACACGAGTAAGTAAATAGCATTCTTCTTGCCATACGGCCGATCTGCCAAGAGACGTGTGCTGTCTTCAGAAGCCAGACCGCAGGAAAGGCTACCAGGTAGTCCAGCCCGGGGGCGAAAAGCCACTGTGACGATGGACGCAAATTCAAACCACAGTTCCATTATTTACAAGATACTTAAACTTGTATCGATTACTCAAAGTCTGTGAGTGTCTGTTTCATAATCTATAAAGTGGGCAAAATGATGTCCATCCTTCAGAGTGGCTGTGAGTGTTAGAGGAAGCGCTGAGAAGAAAGAGAAGCAGCACTAACAGCTGGCACGCATGGAGCTCGGCAGGCGCAGGCGCAGCGCAACGCGTCTCCCTGCATCATTTCATTCCACCGCCTTAAGACCAGGGGGTAAGAGTAAACCCACGTTACAGTTGAAGAGAGGGGCTTCCCAGGTGACTCAGTGGTAAAGAATCCGCCTGCCAATGCCAGAGACGCAGGTTCAGTCCCTGGGTTGGGAAGATCCCCTGGAGAAGGAGATGGCAACCCACTCCAGAATCCTTGCCTGGAGAATCCCATGGATAGAGGAGCCTGGTGGGCCACAGTCCACGGGGTTGCAGAAGAGTCAGACATGACTGGGTGTGCAAGGAGAGAGAGAGAGACAGATGAGGAGACCAGGGTCTAGAGAAAAGGCCTGCGGGCCCATAACTAGGAAATTACGGAGTCAGGATTTGAATCCAGCAGTCTGAAGACAATCTGGGTTGAGACTACCACACTCTAGTGTGGCACCTAACTAAACGCCACAGATGGCAGATGTTATTGCTATTGATATTTTTGTTGTTGTTGTACTCCTTTCAGAAGGAAAGAAATGCTGAATTTGAAACGAGTCTGCTGGGGACTCGCCTGGCGATCCAGTGGGTAAGAGTCTGCACTTCCACTGCAGGGGCCATGGGCTCAGTCCCTGGTCGGGGAGCTGGGGTCTCGCATGCCACGCAGGGCAAGGCAGAACGAACACACACACGGAACAGGAAACCCTGCTAGTCATAAAAATGATGAATCACTATGCTGTGTATCTGAAACGAACATAATGCTGTAAGTCAACTATGATTCAATTTTTAGAAATGAATAAAATAACACTGCTAGCAGGGTTAGCAATGAATACACCCATCACTAGGGATAAACAATGGAGAGGGCAATGGCACCCCACTCCAGCACTCTTGCCTGGAAAATCCCATGGACGGAGGAGCCTGGTAGGCTGCAGTCCATGCGGTCGCTGAGAGTTGGACACGACTCAGTGACTTTGCTTTCACTTTTCACTTTCATGCATTGGAGAAGGAAATGGCAACCCACTCCAGTGTTCTTGCCTGGAGAATCCCAGGGACGGGGGAGCCTGGTGGGCTGCCGTCTATGGGGTCGCACAGAGTCGGACACGACTAAAGCAATAGCAGCAGGGATAAACAAACCAACAAAAAGGTCTACCAACCAGACCCCCGGTTTACAATAGCCAAAGAAAAGTCACAGATGTGAATCACTGTATAAAAACCTGGATAGACACACTGCCCTGCCCTAATCCCAGATATTTTAAACTTGGGAACATCAGCAAATAGATGAAATGCATTATTGAGGTTTCTCTCATCATGGCTTAAGTCTGGCTTTCTCACCAACCCGACAGACATGCACGCAGAGCACTGCCAGAGACCAGAATGTGGGGTAGGAGGAGCACAGACAGACCGCTGCACCCGGCACCCTGGCGCTTCCTCCCCCAGACCCGGCCCATCGCTCATGGACACACACACACATGCACGCACGTGTGTGCGCACGCACACACACACACACACAGACCGCTGCACCCACCACCCTGGCGCTTCCTCCCCCAGACCCGGCCCATCGCTCATGGACACACTCACACACACACACACACACACGCATGTGCGTGCGCACGCATGCACACACACACGCACAT
Organism: Capra hircus; assembly: GCF_001704415.2. Lineage (NCBI taxonomy): Eukaryota > Metazoa > Chordata > Mammalia > Artiodactyla > Bovidae > Capra > Capra hircus. Next base: position 58,426,950 of record NC_030826.1, on the reverse strand, counting down.
GCGTGCGCACGCGAGCGCACACACACAGACCGCTGCACCCGCCACCCTGGGGCTTCCTCCCCCAGACCTGTCCCATCGCTCATGGACACACTCACACACACACACATGCACGCACGTGCACGCGCGCACACACACACACACACACACACACACAGACCGCTGCACCCGCCACCCTGGGGCTTCCTCCCCCAGACCTGTCCCATCGCTCATGGACACACTCACACACACACACATGCACGCACGCGCACGCGCGCACACACACACACACACACACACACACAGACCGCTGCACCTGCCACCCTGGGGCTTCCTCCCCCAGACCCGTCCCATCGCTCACAGACACACACACAGACACACACAGACACACACAGACTGCTGCACCCGCCCACCCTGAGGCTTCCTCCCTCAGACCCATCCCATCGATCACTCATGGACACACACACACACATACACACACACCCATATACTTGCTTCCTGTCTTCCTTTTCACTGCTCAAGTAAGCCTCTACAGACGGTTTTCTGAACTGACTTCATTTTAAATAATTCACACTACAGAGTTGGTCCTTCTCCTGAAAACCCAACCAGGAGTGCCTCCGTGTGTTCTGGGAGCATCCTCAGGCACGGGGCTCCCACGCCCATCTTCCTCCCCGCCGCCCTCCCCTGATCACACTCGCTCTCTCACTACTCTCTCTCTCACACACACACTCTCTCACACACACACACATTCTCTCTCTTATATACACACACTCTCTCTCACACACACATAGATAGTATTCTCTCTCTCACACACACACACACACACACATAGTATTTTCTCTCACACACACACTCTCATATATACACACTCTCTCACACACACACCTCTCTCTCACACAGACACACAGTATTTTCTCTCTCACACACACACTCTCTCTCACACATACACACTCTCTCTCATATACACACACTCTCACACACACACACCTCTCTCTCACACACACACACATAGTATTCTCTCTCTCTCACACCCACACTCATAGTATTCTCTCTCTCTCATACACACACACACTCTCTGACACACACACTCTCTCTCTCATATACACACACTCTCACACACGTACTTCTCTCTCACACACACACACACTCTCATACACACTCTCTCACACACACTCTCTCTCATATACACACTCAAACACACACCTCTCACACACACACACTCACACACACTCTCTCACACACACACTCTCTCTCTCATATACACACTCTCTCAAACACACACCTCTCACACACACACACACACTCTCTCTCTCACACACACACCTCACACCCATACACACACCTCTATCTCTCTCTCACACACACACATAGTATTCTCTCTCTCTCATACACACACACACACTCTCTCTCTCTCACACACACACTCTCTCTCACACACTCTCTCTCTCACACACACACACACTCTCACACAGAGACATTTACTCCGGTAAACTTCTCCTCCATCAGGGGATGAAGAAAAACCCGCATTTTGACCTTTATACACAAGTATCATCCCAGCACTTTAAAAATCCCCCATTTCCCCGAAAAGACGAGAATAAAACTCCTCCCATGGAGGGAGTTCACTTTGTGGCAATTGCCTGTGTATCACGTGTAATTAAACCTGTGCCACACAGCGAGTTTCCTGATCAGAGAAACCTCGGGGGGCAGGACATTAGAGGGGAGGTGTCTGCAGCCGGACGGAGCATCGCCTCACGGGGGAGGAGAGGGGCTGAGAGCTCTTGGGTGTCCTCTGCGGCTCAGTGAGACCCCAGCCTGCTCGGCTGCTCTGCGCCAAGCCCCGGTTTCACGGAGCTGCTCGGTCAGTGCAGTCAGCGCATTGCCAGCGCAGAGCCGCACGCAAGCACACCCTCAGCCTCAGGCAGGGCCGCAAAGACGCCTCCAACCAGGAGCCCGCTCAGGCTCACTGCCCGCCTCTGACACCATGTCCATGCCCCTCCTTGGAGTCAAGTAAACGGATCCCTGTTCTTTTGTTTTTAAAGTAAAGCTCCTTCTTACAGCCAGAAAGCCTGTCTCTTGTTTTCAACTCAGTTTCAAATACCTCTAAGGCCCCGTGTTATGGACCAAAAGGAGAACCAGAGAAGATAAAGGATTCCCGAGTCAAGTGCAAACCCAAAGCACTTTAATTCAACAGACCTCAAAATAACAGGCCTCAACCCCTGGCCTGGAGTCAGGCTCAGCAGGCTCCCGTGTGCAGCTGCCCGGAACTGCTGAGCTCATCAGCCCTGCACCGGCCTTGCCCACGCGCGACTCTTCCACACGCAGGTGCCTACTTTCATTTTTTCCCTCCTCACACTCATCCTGCAAACTAAGCACTGCTAGGCCCTGTTCCCCTCACCCCCCACTTTTGCAAGTTCCTGTGGGCTAGTTCAAAACCAGTGGGGTTCAGACAGTAAAGAGCCTGCCAGCAATGCAGAAGACACAAGCTGGACCCCTGCATGGCAGCCCACTCCAGTGTTCTTGCCTGGGAAATCCCACGGAAAGAGGAGCCTGGTGGGCTACAGTCCATGGGGGCGCCAAGAGTCAGACACGCCTGAAGGAACTAACACTTCCCTGCTGCTGCTGCCAAGTCACCTCGGTCGTGTCCGACTCTGTGTGAGAGTTAACCAGTTATCAAAGGAGATGCACCGAGGGCTCCTCAAGTGGGACCTTGAGTCCAGAGAGATCTTCCTCCTCTGAGGAGGGATTTCTGCCAACTTCCTTTTCCCCTCATTTCCCTCCTGCTTCAGGAAGGTGAGAGATGGAAAGAAACATAGTAGCGGGACATTTAGCAGAGCCCGAAGTCCACACGGGCTCAATCCCTGGTGGCTCAGACGGTAAAGCGTCTGTCTACAATGCAGGAGACCCGGGTTCAATGCCTGGGTTGGGAAGATCTCCTGGGGAAGGAAATGGCAATCCACTCCAGTACTCTTGCCTGGAAAATCCCATGGACAGAGGAGCCTTGTAGGCTACAGTCCATGGGGTCACAAAGAGTCGGACAAGACTGAGCGACTTCACTTTCAACTTTCTTTTCGAAGTCAAGACACGTCAGCCCTCGATTGTCCCAGGGCTCTCTAAACGGAGCCAGGGCTGCCCGGAACATCTCCTCTCGCCACCTTGCTGAGCATGCAGAGTCGGGCAGGGAGCTGTGGTTTTCTGGACCAGGCCAAGGCAAGCAGGCCAGATGCCACGTAGAGTGCTAAAAGGCCCCTGGGTCACTCCGAGGTGTGCAATGAATCAGGATCTTACTAGCACACTGATCTGCACTTGGGACATATTAAAATGTATGTGCCCCATCTGTTGTGATTTTCATTGCCGAGTTTTTAAGATGCCCGTATCTGTATCTTCAGTGCGGCCAGCATATTTGGGTGAATGTTAACCCATGACAAATAATCTCAGCAAAGTCGTAAGTTTAGATTCGATCCTGCTTCTAAGTTCCTTTCTCGTTTAAGAGAATATGCATCCCCCCAAATCTGCTGATGCACTTTTATCTCTTGTGTTTGTTTCGCTGCTACCACATCGCTGCACTGCACACGTGTTGTTGGGAGGAGCATCAAAGTCCAACGCATGGGGCTTCCCAGCTGGCACAAGTGGTAAAGAACCTGCCTGCCAACGCAGGAGATGTGGGTTCAGTCTCTGGGTCAGGAAGAGCCTCTGGAGTAGGAAATGGCAGCCCACTGCAGTATTCTTGTCTGGAAAATCTCATGGACGGAGGAACCTGGCAGGCTACAGTCCACGGGGTGGCAAAGAGTCGGACACGACTGAGCGACTGAACAGGAGTCCAGCACATACAGCACAGGCCTGGAGCCAGAGACTCAGTGTGACGGGCGATGTTTGGCGTCAACTTGACTGGGCCATGAGGTTCCCAGATACGTGGGCAAACAGTATGCTCGGTGTTTCTGTGAGGGTTTTTTTGGACAAGATCAACATTGAAATGGGTAAGAGTCTGTAAAGCAGATGACCCTACTGCGGGTGGCCTTCATCCAGGCTGTTGAGGGCCTGAGTAGAACAAAAGGGCTGACCCCTCCATGAGTAAGGGGAAACCTCTCCTTCCCGATGACTTGAGCAGAGACATCATTTCATCCCTGCCTTCGGTCAGCTGGAATGTCAGCTCTTCCCCCATCTCCAACCCGCAAGCCTTAAAGCATCCAAACCTGAAACGACACCCTTGGCCTGCCCGGACACGGGCTTGTTTTTCTTATATAGATTACTGAAATAAATGAGTGTCCATGACTCAAGAGAATCAGCAGGCAGGAAGAATAATACTTCCTACACCAAGGAGAACAGACAACAGAGGGAATGAGAAGGATGGAGGCGAAAGCTCTCAGCTGCATCTCTGGGTGGAAAGACTAGCACTTCACTAGCTTGTTTGTTTTAAAACCAAATATCACCAGTCAACAGAAGAGCAGAGATTTCCATTCTGAAAGCACGCTTCGTTGTCTGATTACTCTCCACTAATCAGCGTTTACAGCCATGTCCCAGATGGGATCCTGAAGAGCACTCCAGAGAGCTACATTTTATCATCTCCCTCATCCACTCAGAACCCCTGGGGGCTTCACGTCCCGCTGAGTCAACCCTGGCGTCCTGGGCTTCCTGGCCATGGCGCCGCAGCTCTGCTAGGGGCCCCCTTGGCCACACACTCTGCCTCCAGGAGATCACAGCACTCGCTCTGCACCTGCCTCCCCTCTCTGCTCAGATCCTCCATCGGAAGCATCTCCCCTGTTATCCAGGCTCCTGTCTCACCGGCACTCACTGTAGCCTAACCACACTGTGACTGGCTTTTCTATGTCTACGTGGGCCACCCCTCCCCCTCCCCACGAGACTACCAGTTGGTGAGCGCACATACAGCATGTGGCTCAGGGCTGTCTTGTGTGGAGTCTCAACAAACAACCCATTCCTAGTTAGTACTCAAAACACGGATGACTACATAAATGACTGGAAGGCAGAAAGAGAAGAAGTGGGGGCCACAGACAGGGCGGGCGGGGGGCAGTGGGCAGGGACACTCAGACTCAGGTTCGGTCTTCCTCTCGTACACAGAGATGGACTCTCCAGCAGATAAATGAGCTTCATGTCAAAAATCCCCAAAGCCAGAGCCACAGAAAGCCAGTGGCTCCATGAGGTTTCAAATGCACCATCTCCACATGCAACCTGGGGAAAGCAGAGAAGTCACCAGTGGGCCACAGATGCGACGCAAAAGATCACCGCTGTGGTGACTTCAGTCCAGTCCTCAAAGTCTTGCCCACTGCTTGGCATCTTCACCAGGGTCTCTCAACCAACCCCACCAAGAGCTTTTTTATTGCTGTTTGGTCACTAAGTCATGTCCGACTCTTTGCCACCTAACTCTTTGCAGCATGCCAGGCTCCCCTGTCCTTCATTACCTCCCAGAGTTTGCCCAGGCTCATGTCCATCGAGTCCGCTGACTCGTGTCCAGTGAGAGGACCAGTAGCTGAGGGTTATCTAACACTAACTGCGTTCATCTCCTGACCAAGCACCTGACACGTGGCAATCTCGCTGAATCCTTGGGACAGCTCTGAGAGGTCAGTTTTACAGGCCCATCTTCCCAGGTGACCAAATCCACTTAGGTTACATGACTTGCCTGATTTCACACATTCATACACCGTAAAACCAGGCTGCGGAGAAGAGGCCGCCAGACTCCCGACGTCAAAACCTCCGGAAGCCGCTCCTCTGCCCTGCCTTCCAATCCCCTGGTACCTTGCTTGATGCTGTCTTTCAAAGATTGAGTCCAGTAGCCGTGAAACGAAAACTACTTCACCTGAGACAGCCCCTGACATCCTGACCTGAACGCTGACATGAGCTTTGTGCCCTGCGACAAAGGTTAACTATGATGACAAAAAAATAGAAGGAATATTTTTTCCTGCTTTTTTTTTTAATGACACAAATTAAAACTGCAGTTCATCAGTAGTTTGGTATAATCTTACCAAGCACTCTGTTTGCTGCCACAGAATCCACACAACACAAGTATAATAAAGTGAAAGCAAACAGGTTAGCGGCCTATTGACACCGGGGCCTGGAAGAGACGCAAAGCCTTTGCACAGAGTGGGAGGCACAGCGGGGGAGGGAGAGGGGCTTCTCTGCCGTCTCTGTGAAAGCTTCCCACGCTGCACGGAGGGAATCAGTGTTTCAGGAGGTCACAAAACATCAGCCAAAAGTTACCGTTTAGCCCTTACAGCATTCCTGGCCAGGTAAAGACTCTAATCATTCATTCCCAACATGGTAAAACACACATCTTAAAAAAGAAAAAAAAATAACCACCACAAGGAATGCAAGGAAAGCGGGCAGAATGGATCATGAAATAGGCAGAAGGGAAGGAAAGGAGAGAAAGGAAAACGAATATATATTGTCTTGTCTTCTCCTGTGCTTTCATCTAGCGATGGAAGATCGCTGTAGGCTAGAAGTCCAGCTCTTCTCATAATAACGTGAAACCGTGTTGCGGAGAGCAGCTTAGACCGCCTGACGCGAGGAAAAACGTGAGACACGGAAGCAATGAATGAGCAGAAGGGAAGACAGACTTCACGTTTCCTTGCAGGCCTAAACCACGTTTCTAGAAAGGGTCCCGTGGGAGACAGTGCTAAGAGAATGCCTGCACATTGTTTCGTTCCATTTTCAAGACAACACTCTGAAAACGTCATTCTAACAACCATTTACTGCTGAAGACACCGGGGCTCAGAGAACTGATCTACCTCAAAGGCACGCTGCTGTTTAGGTGGCAGAACACTTGGGGGCCAGGTGCACGGCTTTTCCAGCCACTTCCATCTGCCTCCAATGGACACCGGGTAGGTTACTTCTTAGACAGCTTGTCCGTGAGCCTTGACGTTGGCAAACAAGCTGTAAGGTTACACAACCCCCAAAGCTTAGGAGAGACAAAGCGGATCGGCAGCTTTTCTACAAGCAGCAGCCTTTAAGGAAATGAGCAGTCAACTCAACACACAGAAACGCCCATCAGCTGCTCCAAGGGTCTTCTCGGCTTTTAGGCCAGACCAGGCCCCTCTAACTGGCTGCTTCCTCTCTGCTCTCTAGAGAGTTCCAGGTTGGATTAGTTCCTTATCTGATCTGTAAGTGCTTTTCCGTCTTTTCTTTATCTGGGTTTTCCCAGCCTAAAAGCTGTCAGTCTCTTGGTGAGGTCAAAGTAGACCTTCACTTATTCTGTTACCAGCTCCACCGGGTTAACTCCGATTAGGAAAAATTATCACCTTGTTTTTAAAGAACTCTGCTTTCACTGAGGCCATTGTTACCCTAGTTTCAAGAGCTCCTTTGAGGTCACAGAATCCAGTAGCTGTGTGGAAGCAACGGATTAGGAGAGAAAACCAAGATGCCCCTCTTCTTCCTCCTGAGTATCAAGCAACGGATTAGGAGAGAAAACCAAGATGCCCCTCTTCTTCCTCCTGAGTATCTCCAAAGATCCCTGAGCGCGTGCCAAGGTGTGAGTGCGCCTGCCCATGGGCTGTCAGGCCAGGTTCGGTGTTCGTTTAAGCGGCATGGCCGTCTTATGGGTCTGCCTTCACCCACCCATCCGAGTTCGGCTTGATTTTAGGTTTCTGAAGTTGACTTGGTAATTTCTAATAGATGTCAAATATTACAAAGGTTTAGATGTGGAGCCAAACATATTTGGGCTGCAAGTTTTTGGAAAGCTGGAACTGACTCTCTGGAGAGATTTCCAGTAGGGATGGGTGAGTGCTTTTTTTGCCAGGTTTAGAACCCATTCCAAATCTAGGCTTGGCTGGAGTCTTCTCGAAGTTAAGGGGGAGTTGTTCTGTTTTATTTTCCCCTCATTTAGCAAAAGTCTTCTTAGCTTTTGGAATTATGTCCCAAGGGAACTGTGTGTAGATATTCAGTGGCTCTGAGAAAACCTCTTTTAAATTACTGTGATTTTTTTTTAATGTTTATATGTTTTTGATCCCACACAGCCAAAAGCATCTGTACTTTATAGTTTTTGGTGTCTTAGTGTGACTGACAGAGTTTTATTCACTGGAGAAAAGTCACCTCTAAACATGCCTTAGAAAATAACCACCCCCTCTTCATGAAGTTAAAAGTAAATCGCTCCTCCTGGACAAATGGTTTGTGCCCAGAGTTAATACACCCAAGAAAGCAAAAGTTGTTGCTTGGCTCCAGGTGAATTTAACAAACATGGTTTTCCCTAGGCCCCATCACTCTCCTGTTTATGGAGGTGTCAGAGCTAAGGCTGAGCCCGTTAATGGAGCAGAGCGGTAGAGAGCAGGGAGGGACCCACACGGACAGGAGCTGTGCAGAGCAGAGGAAGCCTATAACCCGGGGACCGGATTAAAATCCCCAGTTCCGACGCACACTCACTGTGATCTATCCTTTTCAAGTTACTTCATCACTGATCTTTCCTATAAAAGAGGAAAACTAATCCCTGCTTTATTTACCTTGAGGGAAGACGATATATATGAAAGTACCACTTCACATAAACACACAAATACACAGGATTCTAGGAACTGTAAAAAAGCGCTTATCCTGAATTTTGGAATCTGCATCCATCTTAGAGGATATGAAACAGAATCTGCTTAGAAAATTCAGTGTCATTATGATCCTTTAACATGAGGCAGTTTTAAGGAATAAAATAACTGATGACTGGGGAGAGTTTAATAAAAACCTCCTTCCAAGTCTACCTCTCTGCATTTCCCCCATTAAAAAAGAGCTCCTTTACAACAAAGAGTGAGTCTGGAGAAGACCAAAGATCATGAGGGTCCCAGGCTGGCAGTGAGGGGGGCCTCACTCTTCTTATTTGGGACCAATTAATTTCATGGAGTCCCAACCCTACAGGGAGTAAGCCCCCGTGTTTCCTAAAACTGGGGCACCCATCATCCCAAAGGGCAGAGAGGCAGCATCTCGGGGCACATTCCCTCAAACTCCATCAAGAACGTCAGCTCCCCCGACTCCCCCCACCCCTCCAGGCCTCTCCTTCTTTATGAAGTGAGAGTATTGTGGATGACTGTGGTCTCGCACTGCATTTTTGGCTGGCCAAGGCAATGCCATGGCTTCAGAAGCTCTCTTTAGCAGGAGCTGGCCGCGGCTCTATTGTTTGGATCTGGGCCGTGGCCAGTGGAGTTCGGACATCTGCCCATTGTGTGAGCTCCGTGGGCGCCAGTGGGCTGCGGCTCATTGTTCCGCTGGGGATTATGCCTCTGGTCCTTGGAAAGGGGAGTGACTCAGCAGCAGCCCTCTATCACTTCTGACATTTGGAAGACGAAAACCCCTTCTGAGTTCCAAGTTCGATTGCCAGTGAGTTTCTTACCCTAACCAAGCTAACCCATAAAGGTATATTGCCTGACAAAGCCCAAGCCTGCTCACCTCAACAGAGTTCCGATTTAGTAGGAAATTTGGGGATCCCTTTTCTAGACATGTCTAAGGCTGCACCAATTCAAACGGTCAGCCCCATCTGGTTGCAAAACCAGGAGATAAAAAGAGGCATAAAAGAGGTCAGGGCTGGCACAGTACGAGAGGCGGGCACACTGCTCAGACCTCTCAACAATTGTGCTCTTTTCTGTCCCTTCATTTTCAACCCTTCTGCAGCTGCTTTCGAGCCCTTTGAGAATCTCAGCAAACATTTCTATCCTAGCATCCCCTGCTCCTGCTATTAACTAACCATGGCATATTTTAAGAGCTGGTTAACCCAGGGCTCAATTTATTTGCCTTAAATATGAAGACTGTATTAACATTTACCTTACAGGACAGTGAAGGCTGAAGCCCTTAGTACAAGAGCATGGTATGCAAGAAGTGCTCATTAAATGTCAGAGATTTAAATAATACTGATGGTGTGCATAAACAGTGGAGCTCCATGTTGAACATTCAGAGATGACTTGATACCCATGAGAATTACTGTTAGGATCATGACATGATTATTTGCGCCAAGTGAAAAATGAACAGGGTCCAGTTGGCTTCTCTGCTAAGGTCTGTTTACAGAGGATGGCCCATGAGGGTCCACAGGAGGCTTGGGTCAGACCTGAAACTGAGGCTTCATCTTGAAATACCATCACCTCTGCTGTTCCATGACCTTGCTCCCCACTAACCACGGACCAAACTTTCAGTTCTTTAAGGGCTTCCAACCTGGCCTCCATGGCTAACAATAGCCAATAACTTCCAGGAAAACACAGAGCAGGATATTGGGGTCTTTTGGCCTCTGCACCAAAGAACAGCTGGATCCAATTCAGAGCCTTGACTGAAGAAAGAAAGAAAAACGGACACCCTTCCGCTGGGCATGTGTCAGCCATTATAGGCTGTATCCCCTACCACCTGCAGGAACAGACTCGAATGGCCCGTCTCTGTTGAGGAAATCTTCCAGCAGATGACAAGCAGTGCCCCAGAGGGGATCCCATCTGACAGAGAACTGGCGACAACCCTCTCCCAGGAAGTCGCAACCGGGCACGGCCTTGGGAATCAGAGAACGGTAGTTCAAAGCCTGACTCTGGCCCTTACGTTGGCCCAGAGCTCCGGCATCCTTTCTGAGCTTCAGGTCCTTCATTTTAAACAAAGGAGAGATCACCAAAATTGCACATTGCTTACTTGGGAAGACTGCTGGGAGACTGAGTCGGGATCCTGTTAGCTGGAGAGCGCCACGCAGCCTGCAGTGCCTGGTGTCTGACACATGCCAACCTGCCCTCTCTCCCTCCCAGAGTGTCCCCGTGTGTGGGGAGCAGTACGGCCCTGCCAAGCACACAGCAGAGGTCGAGGCAGGGGTTCCTCCCTAAAAGGCAGCGAGACCCTGGGTGCCTGCTGCTGTGGCACACTGGTGCTGTGTGCCAGTGGAAAGCTGGAAACCAGTGAGCCAGGATCAGCCCTCAGCTTCTCGAAGCCCACTGCCACCCCAGCCCAGCCCGCAGGTTCCTGCCCTGGCCAGCATGTTCCTTCGGCACCCCCTCCTCTTCCACGGGTCAAGAGCATGCCTGCCTGCCCTCCAGCATCTAGAGGAGCCCTTCCCCACCCCTCGAGGGAGTCTGCGATACAGCCCAGATGCTCCTGGAGATTAGACGGGCTTTCAGTCTAGTCTGAAAAACACAGCCCTGTCCTTTGTCTCAGGCCATTATTTCTTTCTCTTACCAGTTTTCGAGGATGTGATGTCCCATTCTTCATTTGTAATATTTCGCCGAGGGTATTTGTAAATCGTCAGCCTATATGTCAAGTCTTCTGCTTGATTACACCATATAAATTCAGTTCTATTTATAAGCTGACCCAACTGCGACTAGAATAGGAATTAAACATATTTCTAGTTTCAGGGGCAAACAAAGCTCATTTTTCTAACTTCGTATTTCTTCAGATGAAACATTATCCTCAATCTAAAGATCAGAATTTTCATGCTGCAGGAACCATCTCGTTCGGGAGAGGAGGAAGGTGAAGAACTCGCCTTGAGGGAGACTCCCGCGCTCATGGCAGAATCAGGACTTGCATGGACGCAGCAGGTTCTCAGGCTGGTGCCTCTTCACTAGCCCATCACCCCTGACGTGGCAGGGGCCCCTCGGGTAACACCTCCGCACCCTTTGAAAGGCCCTTGGCACGCGTGCTCCTGTTGAGATCCGCTCTCCCGACCCTCTGCTCTGCGTCCTGTCCATGGAGGACTTCCCATCTTTCCAACATGTTCAGGGGACCTCTTCCCACTCCCTGGAATGGCCTGCCCCACCGGACTACCTGGAGAACCTACTCATCCTCTAATATCTAACTCAAAGGTTATCTTTCCTTCTATAACTCTGGAGTCTTGGAAGACTCCCTCAGAGAAATCAGCCACTTCATTGCCAGTGTTCTGACAGAACCCTCTGTCTGTCTCATCTTGGAACAAGTTGTGGTTTAGTCGCTTCAGTCATCTCTGATGCTTTGTGATCCCACGGACTGTAGCCAGCCAGGCTCCTCTGTCCATGGGATTCTCCAGGTAAGAGTACTGGAGTGGGTTGCCATTTCCTTCTCCAGGGGATCTTCCCAAACCACGGGCTGAACCTGCGTTTCTTGCGCTGGAGGTGGGTTCTTTACCGCTGAGCCTTCAGGGCTGCCCCTGAAGAACATACTCCGCCAGATGACAGCTATTAGATTATCTCTGTTTAACCACCAGACTGCAAATTCTGCAAGTTTAGGAATTATACCTTATTCATCCCTGAATCCTAAGCTCTCCAGTGTGCTTCTGATACATAGAAAGACTTAATAATGGCCATTTTTGTTTTGCTTTGCTTTCATGTTGTTTTGTTTAGAGATGATAAATTTCATGTTAGTTGCATTAGGTGAATAAGAATACACTTACATGGAGTATAATTATTTGATTCTGGTCAACATCCAAATATGTCTGAACATCTATGGACACTTTGGATTTCCAGAAACTGGAAGTAACACTACTACTACTAATATTAATAACTGGAAAATTTTTCATGAAGGGTTCAGTAACTTTGTGCAAAGAGAGAAAGCCCATGAAATCAGAGCACCAGAGAAAATATCTGGAGAGCTCCCTTTATTCTTCAGTTCAGTCGCTTAGTCGTGTCTGACGCCTTACCACCCCATGAACTGCAGCACGCCAGTTCTCCCTGTCCATCACCAGCTCCCAGAGCTTATTCAAACTCATGCCAATTGAGTCAGTGGTGCCATCCAACCATCTCATCCTCTGTCGTTCCCTTCTCCTCCTGCCCTCAATCTTTCCCAGCGTCAGGGTCTTTTCCAAGGAATCAGTTCTTCGCATCAGGTGGCCAAAGTGTTGGAGTTTCAGCTTCAGCATCAGTCCTTCCAATGAATATTCAGGACTGATTTCCTTTAGGATTGACTGTTCGTTAAGCTTACATTAAAAATTTAAGAATTCCTATGTCCCTCCTTTGACAAAACAAAAACAAAAACAAACTCCACTTATGATGACATACACTCCAACATCTTAAGATTTAAAACAAAGATTATAATTAAAAATTGTAGCAAAATAAAAACTTGTTTTGGAAAGAATAATAAACCTCCAGTAACTTAAAATTGGGCGTTGGAGGGGGGAGGTTAGTCGCTAAGTCGTGTCCAACTCTTGCAACTCCGTGGACTGTAGCCTGCCAGGCTCCTCTGTCCATGGGATTCTCCAGGCAAGACTACTGGAGTGGGTTGCCATTTCCTTCTCCGGGGGATCTTCCCAACCCAGGAATCGAACCTGGGTCTCCTGCACTGTAGGCAAAGTCTTTACCAACTGAGCTATAAGGGAAGCCCTAAACTTGGGCCTTAAGTGGTAATTAAGTCTCTAATATAATTAAAATATCTCAATAGGTCTTAAAGTAGAATTCTTTAAAAAAGTAATACGGGCTTTAACCTATAACCCCCATCCTTGAAAAATATTGGGGAATTCTCAACTCTGTCATTTATTTTTTAATATTTTCTATTTCATTCAGTTTGCCAGCAGAAAAGCATGAGCATTCACACACTTGGCAAGTATCTTAGAAGTTGTGAAACACTGATGTTGAATGACCAAAACTGCCCTCTAACTACTGGCTCTATAGGCAAAGTCTTACTTATGGGACATTGTGAGGACTCCACTGCCCCCACCATGACCTTCACCATATTCCCCTTAGACTAAAAGGGCTATGAGTTCAGCTGCATTCAGTTTCCACCTCAGCTTACCCTGGGATAATATCAGGTTGGTATTTTGAGACTTGTTTGGTTATTCTTGGCACCAGAGGACAATCATAGTTTCTCCCAATCAGGTTATAACGTGCTACAATGGGAAGGCATGATATATGGAGAAAGATGAAAAGCCAAACACAGCTCTAATGCATGGAATCCACATAGCTATGCTGAGTGATACAGGAGGGCAGGAGGCTTGAGGTACGTATTTTGTCTTAGGTCAGAGGGTGAGTTCCATTCCACTCAAACTAGAAAGAGAGAAAGGAGAACAGAATCCCTGTATATTGAAAACAACTCCAGTTAGAAGCTACAAAGGCAGAAGTTATTTGACACAAATGCCACTATTTCAATTTGTTAAGGGTCTCTGGGAACTTAGCTTACCTTCAAGACTGACGGGGAGAAAGAGAAATAGCGGCTCAGGTGCAGAATTGTCCCACAGATCACAGGAGCGACCCCTTCAGCTGGAAACTCATTAACAGCCATGCTGGTGAAGTTCAAGGTCAGAAGCTACACAGCATCTGTGCAAATTCCATGCAGCAATTCAACTAGCTGGGTCCCAATTGACCATTCCTGGCCAGAGAGACTCTCATCCAAACACATCCCGTCTAGTTTTTCAGGGGTTTATCCCTTCCCCCCCAACATCTCCAGTCTAGTTTTTAGGGATTTTTCCCTCCCCACCCTCAACATCTCCAGTCTAGTTTTTCAGGGATTTTTCCCTTTCCCGCCCTCCCCAACATCTCCAGTCTAGTTTTTTAGGGATTTTTCCCTGCCCCCCCAACATCTCCAGTCTAGTTTTTCAGGGATTTTTCCCTTTCCCGCCCTCCCCAACATCTCCAGTCTAGTTTTTCAGGGATTTTTCCCTTTCCCGCCCTCCCCAACATCTCCAGTCTAGTTTTTCAGGGATTTTTCCCTTCCCCACCCTCCCCAACATCTCCCCAACCTTACAATGTGAATTGTTGTTTCATTTGTTTTTGTATTCTCCTCAGGTTCCTCCCTGTAAGTCACATGAATAATGACCTGTATTGACTACTGGGCCCAATGGAGACAAATCAAAGAGAACAGCATGTTAAGATGACTCTTGGCAAATGCCAAGGAGGCTGGCAAAAACCGGACCGCACAGCTGAAACCCGTGGTTAAGTGTCTGACTGACGAGGCTGAATCTTCGCTTCACTGGACCTCTTTGTGCCTCGGCCACCGTCACCCAGAGATGAGGACCACAAAACCCAGAACCTCAGTTTACGGTGGCCAGCTCACTGCCTGACAGACAGCCGGCACAGACACAGATTACTCTGTATTTTGCTGTGAAACACTTGTTTATAGATGCATTATTTTACTATTTTGTATGTACATTTTACATATTTGCAGTTACGTACAATAGTCAGTTACTTCTGAGCTCCAATCACGGATCAAGCAATAAGATGCAGCAAATGAGAAAGCAACATACACGCGACGGTTCTTCCATTTCTGTAAGTTATAAACGGTGGGGGAAATAAGTAACTCAAGACATGCCAAAGTAACTGACGAGGCAGACCCAGCTTTCGCTGGGTATGCCTGACTTACACCTGCTGTCCCAGCACACGTATTAAAAACTCTTCTTTTTGAAGAGTGTCTTGACCAATTAAATGCTCTTGTGGGATAAACCTCTGAGAGGAAAAACATACTCCAGGCACCTGATCCCTGTAGAGAGGGGCTGGGTGGAAAAGCTCCCGAGGGTTAGGTAAGACCCAGGCTGATGAGTGGAAGTAGCTGCGTGAAAAATGGTGCAGAAGCGAGGTTAGGAGCACGAATTCCAAAAGGATGGAAGAGTGAGTGCAAAGATAAAAGCCCGGTGGACTATGAAGAACGAGAGGGAAATTAAAACACAGAGGCGTCATGGAGTTCAAGGGGGGCACTGAACAGATCAGGAGGTTGCAGATGGGATGGATCAAAGGACGACAGGAGATAGATCAGGGGTGGCCAGACTGTGAGGGTTCAGGCCGTTCGGGCCCATCCATTTAAAGGGCAATAAAACGCCAAGGAAGGTGTTCCATTTACTTGAGGGTCTGCAGTGGCACAAAGTACCGTGAGCGTAAGGAGCTGCCGACCTGGAGAATAGATGCCTGTTTTATGTGGAAGCCCTTGGGGAACTGCTGCTTCTACAGCAAATTAACAGCGCTTTGCTTGTGGCACTCCTCTTCCAGCGCATGCATGTGAGCTGCCTGGGAACCCCCAAAGCACGCAGCACCCATCTTGCCGCCAAGTTTATGTTTCAGCAGAGCAATCCTAGGATGAACCACTCTGCGCACTGGTTGTTGGTTATGCACGTTTAAAGCGCTTTCTCAAAGCTTGCTCTATCTTGTGTTCAAGGCTGAGTTTGTAGAGATTTATGTGGACATTTCTTTTTCTCCTGGTCAAGCCGAGTGGCATGCGGGATCTTAGTTCCCAGATCAAGGATGGAACACATGCCTCCCCCCCGCCCCCGCGCGCGCGCTGGCAGTGTGGAGTCTTAGCCACTGGACCCCCAGGGAAGACTGTATGCAGGCTTCTTCTTGAAAAACATAAAATCTCTCCCCAGGGCATTTTCCTCCCTCGCTGAGGCAGCGTTGGGCCTCCTTGTTGTTACTTCCTCTGAGGGTTTTCTATCTCCACTCAAACCGCTGCCATTCATTTTTAAGAGAAGGAGGGAAGAGGCGAGATGAGAACAGAGAAATTAGCCCCTGACGGGTTCTGAAAGATGGAATGGCAACTGAAGGCAGCCGTTTGAAAGCAGAATGGGAGACAGAAACCAGCGACTCAAGAAGAGAAAAGCGTGCTGTCAAAGAGAGAACTGATTTCAGGGAAAGACTCAATTTCTGAAAATCCCCTCAGAAGGAAGGCCAGCCTGATGCCGGGTCTAAGGAATCGGTACCTCCATCCCCACAGGGATGACAGGAACTCAGTGTGAGGAGAGAAACCTGCTCAAGGAAAGGCTTAAATCCGAGGAGGAAAACAGCACCCAGTTCACAGAGCGGGAGCTTCACGGAGGCAGGAAGACGGGGAGTGGGCACACACTGGTGGAAGAACAGAGGCGTCAAGGACTACAGTCTCTGGGCTCAAAGCAGGGCCTTTCACGTACATGCTGTGTGGCCTCAGACAAGTGTCGTAAATCCTCTGAGCCTCATGAGCTTCATCTGTAAAATGGGGATAGGAACAGTACCCACCTCACAGAACTTGTTACTAGGATCCAACACACTCATGTTTATAAAGTGCTTGGAGCCATCTCTGATGCAGAGTGCTTGTTAACAACAGTGGGGACAGAAACCATCAGCCTCCATCTCTCTGCATCCCCTGCAGCTCAGGGACGCTGTGACCTCCTCCACAAGCCCCGCCAATTCCAAGCTTCTGTTCCTGTGAAATGATTCTGTCCCCTGCTATGTTCCTTCCACCTACTGCAAATCTTCCTAAAACCGAGCAGGATTTGTAACTCTTAGGGCAAAAACTTCCAATCCAATATTAACACACAGAAGAGCTCAGAGGATGCTCTCCGAATCTTTGGTGACCCGCCTACACGTACACCAAAGCCCCTCAGTGATAAGGGCATTCGCCAAGGTGGGGATGAGGAGGCGGAAGACGCTGCGGGGAGCTCGGCCGCGTCCAGGTTTATCTTCACATCTCTTTGTCTCAGTGTACAGAAGGAGAAAGGTCTCGGCTTCTAGACAGCCATGAAAGCAAGATAAACAAGCATGTAAATGAGCTGTGTTCTGGATGTCGGTTTGTATATATTGGCAGGAAGAGCAGTGAAACTTATGACTGCTTTCTTATTCTTTTTCTCTCTTCTGTCCCTCTCAGTGCCAGAGGAGTTATTTTTAAAAGCATGGGTTCATGTTTTTTTATCATAATGTTAGGTCAAAACGGGAGGTGACCTTCCCATTTAGTTAGCAGCTGTTATACAAGGCGCATGGTCCACCGGCTGCATTTCGTGTTTGCTGACCAGTCAGCTGGGTATTCTGTAGCTTTGGTTTGCTTGTTCCTCCTCACAGATAGCACTCAACCAAGTCTCAACATGTTGAGACAGTAATTTACTCCTTAAGTCATTAAAAGGATATATATTCCCTGCCTAGTTCTGCCAAAGCAACTTGCAAGGGCGCCCTGGTGCAGAACTGGTATCCTTTTATCTCTACAGTTGTAGAGATAAGCAAGACTGCTAAACCTTTACTAACAAGTGGAGTTTTTCACCCAACTTTGCACATAAGGATTGAGAGAGGGTGTGAAGTGTCTCCACAAAAAACGTAAAGGAGAGAGAGACAACCTTTAGAACCCATAGAAGCAGTTATGTGAAATGCCATCTCATTGAACTGGAACACCTGAGTGTGTACCAGGGTTCCTATCAACAAGATTAGAATCCCATGATTCATATCGGGTCCTAAGCCTTCAGCATTTCAGTTTCTATTTTTGATTATTCTGGGCGGTTATCAACTTCCAAGGGGGACGAATGATAATTTCTGGCAAACAACAATAATGAATACTGACTTTGTATGTTTCAGGCGCTAACGTTTTTGCTGGGGAAAGGGGAAAAACCACACTGAATAACTTCTGTGACTGAATTTTGTTTTGAGCCCTCACCTAAGAGAGCAGTGAGAACAATGTCTATATTACTCCAAAATTTTGATAGAAAACTACAAAAATCTAGTAAAACACGCCAAATCTTTAAATACAGAATTAAAGAATGTAGAAAAAGTTAATGTGGCCACAGAAACTAATTTTTTTTTTGGATATTTAGTGATTGGATAGTCTAAAACTGTCCATATGAACATATTCATATAAAATATAGTCACATGAAAGAATATGCACTCATGGAGATTTATCTGATCTTAACTGCTAACATGTTGTTGTAAAACAAACTTTACTTTCAATTCCCTAATGTCTGGTCCAATAATGGTGTTCTGTCCTGAGAACTGTATCTAACAAAATTGGTATCAGATTAGACTTGATCCACCCACAGAGCCAAATCTCTCTTAAGGCAAGAGTAGGGCAACAGGAATCCCCTCATATTCCTACAAAAACAAGAGTAAAATTTAAACTGTAAAAAATGAGTAGTGTTTGAAATGTGTATTTCTGGGGCTTCCCTGATGGTGCAGTGGGTGAGAAGGCACCTGCCTGTACAGGAGTCACAAGTTTGATCCCTGGTCCAGGAGGATTCCGCATGCAGACGGGCAACGAAGCCCGTCTGCCAAACTACTGCACCAGCACTCTAGAGTCCGGGAGCCCAAACTCCTGAGCCCACGTGCCTGGAGCCTACGCCCACAACAGGAGAAGGCACCGCAATGAGCAGCCCCCGCTCTCTGCCACGAGCGCGAGCCTGTGCAGCAGCCTAGACCCGGCGGAATCAAAATATAAATACGTGTGTAAATAAATTACAAAGCGCGTGTTTCTTTACTTGCATCAACAGGAAGAGTAAGTAACGGTTTTGAGACTTGTGTGAGAATAATTAATACCAGCTTCTGAAATGAACAACCTCTGAATATCAGTGTCTTAGCCCAAAGAAGATTCATTTCTCATACAGGTAAAGTTCCCCTCAGGGGCTCCTGAGCACGTCTCCCTCTAAATGGCTCCTGGATTTGGACAGCTTCTGTCCTGTAGCCCTGTCATCTGGGAGTCCTTTATTTCAGGTGCACAAAAGCTGCAAAAGAGAAAGACAGAGAGATTGAGAGACAGAGGGAAAAGGATGGAGGGAAAGAGATCACATGGAACTGAAGGTAATAGATGAACTGTTTTAAACAACACCTGACTGCCTAAGGACCCTAACCTTGCTGATTTCAGCCTTCCATCTACAAACAAGTCTGCTACACAATTGCCGAATCTTTGTAAATTACACACACTGCTCTTAAAGGGTAAAAAATTAGACAACAGACAGGTCAAAATGCAACCAGCCAAAGCCTGAGTCATCCAGCGAAGAGTTAAGTGCAAATCACCATAAAAGTAAGTAAATGTCACTCAGTCGAGTCCGACTCTTTGCGACCCCATGGACTGTAGCCTACCAGGTTCCTCCATCCATGGGATTTTCCAGCCAAGAATACTGACGTGGGTTGCCATTTCCCTCTCTAGGAGATCTTCCTAACCCAGGGATTGAACCCAGGTCTCCGGCGCTGTAAGCAGACGCTTTCCCATCTGAGCCACCGGGGATCACGTTTCTAGTAAATGATAAAGTACTTTCTTTAAATGTCTTCTCCTGCTCTTCCATCACCGCAGGTAAGTGACTATACAGGGGTTTTAAAAGTTCTTCCTAACTAGTGATCTGCAATGTTAAAAATAAGACATTGAGCCCAAAATGAATTCATGGATGCTAAGCCATCAAGACTTAATTAGTTTCAGCTCTCCCAGGAATGAATCTCAAACCGATCAATCAGCATTATTAGTTAGATCATCTGCGAGATAGACACAGCCCACCCGCCACGGCCAAAAGAAAGTAACTTTGCAAAAGCCAACCCGCTTTTCACCACTACAACTGCCTCCAGTCTGACCAGATGCTGCCTGAGTCAAAGAGATTTTTGCCCCAATACACTCTTAGAATGTTTAATATGCCTCAGTTTCCCTTTGGACAGCGCTGGTGTCAGAAGAGGGGATGGAAGGAGACCGCAGAGCCCCCAGGCTCAGGTACCTGCTGAGCTGTGGGGCGGCACGTGCTCTCTGCTTCTGGGGGTGATGGACACAGCCGCCCCTCGGGTCCAGGCTCCGAAGGTCCCAGGTTATGAGCTGCCAGACTGAATGCTTCTTTTTCTAGCGAGTCTGGAAACATGCCAGAGCAGACGGGGCTGGTGGAGGAAACTCACAAGGCCGCATGTCACGTGGGTTCTGATTTCAGACTGGGCCCCACGTCCCACTGGGTGCAGAGTCAGGTGAGCTCCCGGGTCAGACTGGGGCAGACTTAGAAACCCAGCTGGATTGGGGTGGATCAGATTCGACCTGCCAACCCAAGGGGGGTTTAATCAGCCTAGGACCATCTTAAGCTGAATTGGATCCAGAGTAAGACCTCAGGTGAATAAAATGTTGCTATAAGGTTGAGCAAGTCCATTAGCCTTAGCAAAGGTGATCTTGAATTATAAGGGCCACCTTGCAGAACTTCCAGCCATCTTCCATAAGCTTGATGTGTATGAGGTGCCCTAGAGAGAAGAGAGGATCTCGGCCAAACATCCACTATACAGGGCAGACGTTTAGAAGGATAGATGGAGGAACAGAGATGGATATTTGTTGGTGGTGTTTTTCTTAAGTAGCTCTATGGTCAGAAGTTGGGCAATTGGAAGCTGACATTCAGAGCCTGAAAGGAATTTTTTTAGGCCTTCTCCCCTAAGCTAGACTGAAACTATGTGCCCAGAGGGAAAGAAAAACATTCTGAAGCCTTCATGGAAGGATTTACCAAAACATTCCAAAGACACAGCTCTCAACCTAGAACGTGGGCGTTTTAGGACCTCCATCTTGGCTAAAGGTCCTCCGCCTGTTGTAAATAAAAGACGCAAACGGAAGATGCTGCTGCACTGCATGGGGGCTTCAGCACCTCACATTTGTTATAGGTTTGAACTTCTCCGCCCTTTAATCTCATGCTTCCTATTTTAGTCCCCTTGAGTGTTGTTTTTTTTTAAGTTTTTCTAACCTCTGAGTCTGGTTTCCCAGGTGGCGCTAGTGGTAAAGAACCCGCCTGCCAATGCAGGAAACCTAAGAGACTCAGTTGGAGCCCTCGGGCAGGAGGATCCCCTGGAGGAGGGCATGGCACCCCACTCCAGTCTTCTTGCCTGGAGAACCCCATGGACAGAGGAGCCTGGCGGCCTACAGTCCATGGGGTCGCAAAGAGTTGGACACGACTGAGCGACTGAGCACTCACACACACACATGCAACCTCTGAGTCCATGCTGCAAGATGAGAATTTAGAGTGCATATTCCCTTCCCACCTACCAATTCATCACAGGCTAGCACACGCAATCGCTCTGTGTCAATTCAGGTCCTCCAGGTAGGGGGTGCGGAGATGGAACTAGAAGTGGAGATTTACTGACTGCAAGGCAGAAGGGAGACAGAGCAGGGAAAGTGAGTCTCATCCAGGGCTGACACCTACAGAAGGAAAGGGGGACGGGAGGGGCCAAGACTGGCCTGCAGCTCTGAGACATCTCGGCCAGCCAGTGGAAAGCCAGGAGCAAAGACAACTGGGTGGAAATGGCCCCTCACAGTCCCACTGTTTCGCTCAGTCGTCAGCGGGATGCGACTCAGGGAGAGCATGGCTTCCCGGGAATGCTGTGAAGATCCCAAAGGAATGTGTGTATCATGGGACACTTCCCAAGTCTTTTTTGACACGACTTATTTACTTTACATTTTGAAGGTCCTCAGTGCGCCTGTTATATCATTTCATGTATAATACACACAGATGTGGACACACGCCTAATACACACAGATGTGGACACACGCCTGTGTGCTTTCTAAGTCGCTCAGTCGTGTCCTGCTCTTTACAACCCTACGGACTGCAGCCAGCCAGGCTCCTCTGTCCATGGGATTCCCCAGGCAGGAATACTGGAGTGGGTTGCTGTGCCTTTCTCCAGGGGTCTTCCCCACCCAGGGACTGAGCCCGGGTCTTTTACGTCTCCTGCTCTGGCAGGCAGGCTCTGTACCCCTAGTGCCCCCTGGGAAGCCCATACGCGTGTATATATTATATCGACATATAAGTTGTTCAGCATGACTTTACTGAGCTCTTAGTCTTATCCGTATTGGATGATAGAAATGCCTGATTTCAATGCCCATTTCCGGCCTTTATGCTGTGTTTTCTCCGTCAGTCTCACTTACCTTTAATATTTCTAGAGTAAGTCTACAGAGTTTTAGCAAGTGTACGCCGGTACTGGGTTGGCCAAAAAGTTCATTTGGGCTTTTCCATAACAGTGAAGGGAAAAATACGAAGGAACTTTGTGACCAACCAATAGTTTATATTTTCTAAATTTTCACATCTGAGAACACTTTGCTTTTGCTCATGAGTGAATACATGACATGTTATGGACTGTTTGAATCTTTCCTTTTATCACTCCAAACTCTGCAGGAATTACAAACTTATCTTAGCATTAAGTATTACTGAGGAGAAAGCATTTCCTTTTTTCCTTTGTACATAACCTAGATTTTCTGCTTGAGTGCATAGAGAACTTTTTTTAAATCTCTGAAATGCATATGTTTTGTCAGAGTACATTTATGTGTGATTCCTACTCTTTTAAGTGCATTTTCAAGTAATCTTACCTGGAAATTTAATAGTCTCGTTTATTTATAGATTTGAACCTCCTTTAAAAACAGGAATCATTTCTTTAATATCTCTAATAATCTAATAATCACTTCTATTCATTATTTATTTCTTTTACCTAAGTGCAAAATCACTGATGTTGTTACTTTTTTGTCTGAAAATAAACTGGGAATAAATACTTTTATGCTTCTCAATGTCAGCTTGAAAGTTCTAAGAGCTATTTTTCAAGCCATCCCACTAAGTCTTATGTTTAAAGCACCGTCCTGAAATTTGTCACCCCATTCCTTCACTTTTATTTCTTACCCAGTCTCAAGCACTCCTCTGGGAAGCAGAAAGAGGTCTCTTAATCATCTGTATTTTATTAAGTGTCTAATAGACTATAGGAGAAAGCCAATTCTCTGTTTTCCCAACATTTCAGCTGAGTACCAGGATTTGGAGCCAAACAAATTACAGCAAACCATTTTCTAAAGCAAAAAAAAAAAAAAAAAAAAAGCCTCTGGAGTTCTATAATGTCCAAAACAGAGCAAACAAACCTTGGGTGTTTAGAGACCTTTTCTAAAAGACTCTCCCATCATAAACCAAACGCAACTCAATTTATCTCAAAAAAGACGAAAGGGTGAGTCAATGTGGCTGTAATTTGAACTTTACAGTTCTGGGGAGTCTCCTCGTCTCTAACCTGAGTCCTAGACCACTAAGCCATCTTCCCTAGTGGATTTATTTGCCTCTTTTATTTCCTTGGCTAAAAATGTCTGAGTCACTCTAAACCAAACACTGCAAGAATCTCTACTTTTAAAAGAGCATTAAAACCGCATCTATTGATTTGGTGAGATGTTGGAAACTCTTTTGTTCCCTGAAAATTTTAAAGGATTTTATTTGATTCCAGGACTGTCAACAGAAGGGATGAAAAAAGGCAACATCGTCGGCCTCTCTGCCCCCAAACCCTCACCATTGTGCCGTCACCTCCTAGGTGGACCTTTCCAGCTGCTCCTAGAAGTATGCACACATCTGAAGACACCTGAAAAGACGGAACAAGCAGGGCTTTACCTTCAACACACCCAATCCAAGCAAAACGCGAGAGCAGGCTTCAGACACAGAGGAGAGCATCCGCTCATTCCCTTATTCCCTTAGCCGTCGAGCGTCTGCTGAGCGCCGCCTGTGTCTACTCCTCCTCAGAATGCTCCTGCTGCAAAGATGGACAAGACCCGGCCCTCGAGGACAACCTAGACACGGCTGTCGGTGAAGGAAGAAGGCAGGCAGGAGGAGGAGGGAAGTATTCCTACTCCCACTTTACAGATGACAAAACTTAGGCTTAAGGAGGTAAAGAACATACCCAGCACACGATATCTGTAATTAGCAGGACCAAAATTCTAAGGCTTGAGTGGGCCTTCCGCATACCCAACAGGGGCTTCCCCGATGGCTCAGTGGTGAAGAGCCTGCCTACCAATGCAAGAGACGCAGGAGACGCAGGTTTGATCCTTTTGTCATGAAGGTCCCTGGAGGAGGAAATGGCAACCCACTCCAGTATCCTTGCCTGGAAAACCCCATGGACAGAGGAGCCTGGCGGGCTGCAGCCCATCAGGTCACAGAGGGTCAGACACGACTGAGCAGGCATGCATGCATACCTGATAAGCCCCACCCTCTCCTGTGTAAACAGGAGGCTGAACAGCTAAATCACGGAAGGGGTTCAGTATGACCACGTTCGCCCCTGGACTCAGCTGGAGTCACGGGCACAGTCATGATCCAAACACTCTATCCTGTGGAACTGAGGGTTTCACTTATTTAGTTTCTGTCATTTACTTTCGAAGGCTTATCAGGGTGTTTTTCGGGGACTTTCCTGGTGGTCCAGTGGCTAGGACTCTGTGCTCTCAGTGCAAGGGGCCTGGTTCGACCCTGGTCAGGGAACTAGATCCCATGTGCCCCAACCAGAGACCCACATGCCACAGCTAAGACCCGTCATAACCAAACAAATGAAAATTTTAAAAAACAACATACTTTCTTGTCCCTAAGATTCAGATATTCCGTCCATTTACTGTGCAGCTGAATGACAGTGAGTGAAACACCAGGCACCCTAAGTGTGTACTCTGGTGAAGAAAATGACACCTTAGTAACAGCTTTAGAAAGCGTCTTCATTCAACATACAGGAAACACAATTCTGGCACACAGAAGGCATGCTGTTCATGTAAATCAAATGCCACTCGAACTCCCAAGGAACACAGAATCGGGAGACACAGGCACCTTAGTGCCTGTTGCACAGTAAAAGCTCAGTGCTCTTAGTGGGGTGGCGCACAGTCTGGGTCACCAGGGAGAGGGACAGGCAGCCGTCTGATTTTCCTGTGTAAGTGCTGACGGTGCCAACTCCCACTCTCAGAAGCAGTCCCCTTTGGATGGTAAGTGGTAAGATGGTCAGACCCTAGTATTAAGAGAGGTAGTCGGTGTATGAGGGAAAGACAACGAGAGAGCAACAAATGTTCCATGCGGGGAGGGGCTGGAGCTCTAAATTAGTTTCTGTTGTGGTTTATGAGACATCTTTGTTTTGCATTTAACCTGCAAACCAAACTTTCCTGTGTTCATGGCCTGGCAGGCAAAGGACTACCCCCTCAAAAGAAAATACCAGAAAATGTGAACACACAAACCATGCTTGTTCCATCAAGTTGAACAATTCCCAAAAGACACTTCTGAGTTTTAAAGAAATTTTATTGGCGTATAGTTGCTTTACAATGGTGTGTCAGTTTCTACAGTAAAGCAAAGTGACTCAGCTATACATACACATACAACCCCTCTTTGGGGATTTCCTTCCCATTTAGGTCACCACAGGGCGCCGAGTGGAGTCCCCGTGCCCTTCAGTAGCTGCTCGATGGTGATATTTTATGCACAGTATCAACAGTGTCAATCCCAGCCTCCCAGTTCACCCCCTTCCCTTCCCCCCCTTGTACCCATATGTCTGTTCTCTGCCTCTGGGTCTCTATTTCTGACTGCAAATAGGTTCATCTGTACCGTGTTTCTAGATTCCACATATATCCATTAATATACGATATTTGTTTTTCTCTGACTGACTTCACATTGTATGACAGTCTCTAGGTCCATTCATATCTCTGCATATAATTTTTAAAAAATACATTTCTGAACGCCTATTACATCCCAGCAATATATATGTGGTACTAATGGTATGTGGATGGGTAGGTCATTGTCTTTTGAACTTAACTATAAGCACCTTACATTCTAGGACAAAAATACATAAAAATTATGACACCATCAATACAAAGATGAAGTATGTGAAGAGTATGAAGGGGAAAGGGGCACTAAATTCAAGCTGGAGGTTCAGGGAAATCTCCCAGGAGAAATAATTGACCTGAACCTTGAGGTTCAGTTTTAAATAAATGAAAGAAAAGAAATAGTTTTAAACAATTTCATGAATTAAATTTAAAAGGTGAAAAGCTATGGTTTTTCCAGTAGTCATGAATGGATGTGAGAGTTGGACAATAAAGAAAGCTGAGCGCCAAAGAATTGATGCTTTTGAACTGTGGTGTTGAAGAAGACTCTTGAGAGTCCCTTGGACTGCAAGGAGATCCAACAAGTTCATCCTAAAGGAGACCAGTCCTGAATGAATATTCATTGGAAGGACTGATGCTGAAGCTGAAGCTCCAATACTTTGGCCACCTGATGCAAAGAACTGACTCCTTGGAAAAGACCCTGATGTTGGGAAAGATTGAAGGCTGGAGGAGAAGGGGCCGACAGAGGATGAGATGGTTGGATGGCATCACTAACTCAATGGACATGAGCTTGAGTAAACTCTGGGAGTTGGTGATGGACAGGGAGGCCTGATGTGCTGCAGTCCATGGGGTTGCAAAGAGTCAGACACGATTGAGCGACTGAACGGAACTGAAAAAATTAGAATGGAATTCAAGAAAGAGCACAGTCACCCAGCCACCACTGGGCACACACTCTGCTCCACTCTGGAGGGAAGCACACACCCAGGAAACAAGCTCAGACACAGAACAGCTGAGAAAGAGCTAGAAGATAAATTGTTGTTGTTTAGTTGCTCAGTTATGTCTGACTCTTTTGCGACCCCACGGACTGTAGCCTGACTGGCTCCTCTGTCCATGGAATTTCCCAGGCAAGAATACTGAAGAGGGTTGCCATTTCCTCCTCCGGGGTATCGTCCCGATCCAGGGATGGAACCCCATGTCTCATGTGGCTCCTGCATTGCAGATGGATTCTTTGCCACTGAACCACTTAGGAAGCCCAGAAGCAAGTTACTCAAAAGGGAACAGTTGGCCGCGAACACCAGCCTTGCACATGGATCCTTTTAGGACAGTCAAGTGGCAAAACCACAGCATCATCTCTGATCTCCCCAAAACCTCACCTGCTCATTAAAATAATGCTAAGAAGAAAACACGTCCAGGAACCCTCTCCTATCCCCAGACCTCTGCGTCTCTCTGCCGTTTTACTTGCAAGAGAGAGGAGTGGAGGGGAGGGCTTGACAGGCTGCCCTTGAGAAGCCACCAGGAAACCAGGAGGGAAAGAGATGAAGTCCGGCTAACTCTCCCCACAGTTGTCCCGCCTAAGCCAGCAGCACACTTCAAGGAACCAGAGAGAATGAGACAGCTTCTCGCAGAGCCCTTGGCCTCCTTGACCACGATCCTCTGCAGAACTCAAAGAATATTGAAGTCGACAAGTTGGAGCATCTTTTTTTTTTTTTTTTTAATCTTTTGGCCATGCTGTGCTGCATATGGGATCTGGTTCCCGACGAAAGATCAAACCTGCCCCTCACCCCCCGCATTGACAGCGCAGATTCTTAACCACTGGACCACGAGGAGGTCCCTGGAACATGTTTAAAACCTCTGAATCCAGTAGTCTGATACACCATAAAAAACACCCTTTTTCCCTTTAGTCATTAAAGAAAAAAATTAAACTATATAAAAGCAAGCCACTCTCCCGTGGTTCCGATTTTCAGAAAGATTAAAGATGTCACAGAGTCAAAAGATGTGACCGTCGCGTTGCCTTTATGTGCAAGTTCTTGGTGGGCTTCCCTGGTGACTCAGATAGTAAAGAATCCGCCTGCAATGGGTCAGGAAGATCCCCTGGAGGAGGGCAGGGCAACCCATTCCAGTAATCTTGCCTGGAGAATCCCCATGGACAGAGGAGCCTGGAGGGCTACTGAGCGACTAACGCACACACACATACCAAGCTTTCGGTGAAGAGTTTGCATAGAAACAGATCTCATCCCAAATTGAACAGGTTAAAAAAAAAATCAGAAATCTTGTATTTTTCCCAGTATCAACATCACCAAAACCTATTCAATTGAAATAAAGACAGTGCTAAGAATAAAGCTGAGTTCTCTGCCAGGGTCACTGAAAGCACAGAAAGACTCGCTGAGAGATGCGGGCAGTGAGTGGATCCCAGCAGCCGGGCAGAGAAATAACAATGGACACTGAAGTTTGTTTCTTTCCGAAAAACAGGACACCGGAGATATAAGACCCTGCGATATTTTATTTTCAAAACAAGGCAGACCCAACTGCAGCTCCCCAAGGAGTGCCGTCCTTCCCAGCACTGGGTCTGCATGAGGAGCCCTGGCAGGCTCTCTTTAGCAGAGAGTACAGCCAGCACAACAATCAAGCTGTGATTGGAAGCCCAGCGCAGTAGTTAATTAAGGCTACATCTTTTATTCTCCAGGGCAATTCAGCGCAGCTTGAATGAGCCCCAGAGCCGGTCTGCGGTGGGAATGTCTCCCTGGGCAGTGGGAGAATCCAGGCTCATCAGCATGACAATGGTGCCCAGGATGCGCTTGGACTGATGTAATGGCCTGAGATGGGAGGTGGGGGATGAAAGCCTTGCTGCAGAAGCCTGGAGCGTTTGCAGCTGACTAGGGCTATTTCAGTGCATGAAATTCCTTCCCTCTTTCTTTCTTCCTTTTATGAGACATTTGCTAATTGGTAGAGCTCCGAAAACAATATACCATTAAGAATCCCTTTCCTTCCTCCCACCCCCACCCCACCCACTCCCATTTTTTTTTTTTAATCCCTGTTTCTTGCTTCACTGGAAATCTCAACTTTTGTTCTTGCCGCTTGCATGAAGTCTTAATTTCTTCTATCTCTTAAACATGGAATTGATAAACAACCATTTGCTGAAAGAAACTCTGCAACCCGTTCTTCCATACCGAGGTTTCCCTAACGCGCTCTCCGCCTTGGAGAATCTTGGCTGCAGTCCTGCAGCTCATAGGTTTGCCTTGTACATGATACATTGATACAAAACATTTTGGAAAAGTGAGTCATGGAAAGTTAGTCTGATTTTTTCTTCTTCTTCTTCTTTTTTTTTGTTTTAATCACGAGAACCCATTTAAAGCTGGAGCATTTGAATCATTTCAGTTGACAGGGTAAAGCTCAGAATGGAGGCAGCCTGGGGAGCTGCCATGTGGGAGCCTGGCAGTGGGAGTTTAGTTTTGCCACCAGCTCAGTGAGGGACTTGGGCAAGACAGCGTCCTCCTCTCAGCCCTGTGTCTCCACGGCTTGCCTGTCCGACGGGAGGGAGGAACTCAAGTCTTTCTAAGACCCGTCTGGCTATATTGGTGCTGTAATGGTGCTTTACTACGAATTGTCACATTTTCTCGATCTACATAGGCCAGAAAATTTGCAATGTAGTGGTTTCCTAAAAGAAAGAGACTTCCATATTCCGCCTTGAGTTTTAAAATGTGTGCATGCTCATTCTCGTCTGACTCTTTTGCGACCCCGTGGACTCTACAGCCCACCAGGCTCCTCTGTCCATGGGATTCTCCAGCCAAGAGTACTAGAGTGGGTTGCCATTTCCTCCTGCAGGGCATCAAACCTGAGTCTTGCGTCTCCCGCATCAGCAGGCGGATTCTCTCTTCCCGGCTAGCGCCTGAGTGCGCGCAGCTCTTCTGCGTGCTGTGTCCCAGGGCCGCAGACCACAGGAGATACCGCGCCCCGCCCCGAGGCGCCGGCAAGGTCGGCAGCTGACGAAGAGACAAGAGCAGGCCACTTTAGGAGAGGGCTCTACACACACACAGTTCTGAGACTAGGGTGGCTCTGAGGCAGGAGGTAGATGGGCCCACCGCTGAACAGAGAGAGTAATCTGAACGCATTGCCTGTGGACAGAAACTTCAGTACACCCATAACAGGGGACTCGAGAGGGGTGACAATCAGTCCGCCTGAGTCTATCCACACGTACTGCGCTCTTTTTCCTCCTGATGAATACTTCACTTGTCTCAGCACCTTCAGTCTTTGTGGGGTTCTTTTCTGCAAAGCCTCGTCACTGACCGCAGCCCTGGGGGCTAGGGGTTGGTGCCCTCACGGCCGAGACCGGACCTCCATCTCTGGCCAGGAACCGAAACCCAGCTTTGAGCCCCTGCGGCCTGAGGCCACCCGAGATCTGCTCTGCTTCCTGGCTTCCGTTTCACGTAGTCCATCGTCCCCTAACCAACATTTTTAGGGCCATTAGGGGCTTCTCAGGTGGCGCAGTGGTAAAGAATCTCCAGTGCAGGAGACGCAGGAGCC
Source organism: Capra hircus (assembly GCF_001704415.2). Lineage (NCBI taxonomy): Eukaryota > Metazoa > Chordata > Mammalia > Artiodactyla > Bovidae > Capra > Capra hircus. The sequence goes on along the minus strand of NC_030826.1, from coordinate 58,396,608 downwards.
GCAGGAGCCGCGGGTTTGATCCCTGGGCCGGGAAGATCCCCTGGAGAAGGGCATGGCAGCCCACTCCAGTGTTCCTAAATGGAGAATCCCATGGACAGGGGAGCCTGGTGGGCTACACTCCATGGGGTCACAGAGAGTCAGACACGAGATATTTGAAATTGTCTTTTCAGCATTTTCTAAAGTCAGATAATGTTTTTGAGTGGTCTAGGGATGTGGATTTATTTTTGAAATCATAGTCGCTGTGACTTGATGGTCACGGGAGATGCGGCATCATCTTTCCCTAGGACAGATTTCATTTCGTAGAGACTAGTGAAAGTGTGCACGTGTTCGTCGCTCAGTTGTGTCAGACTCTTTGTGACCCTGTGGACTGGAGCCCATCAGACTCCTCTGTCCATGGATTTCCCATGCAAGATACCCTTCTCTAGGGGATCTTCCCCACCCAGGGATCGAATCCAGGCTTCTCACACTGCAGGATTTTTTTTTTACTGTCTGAGACACCAGGGAAGAGACCAGAGTCACCAAGAGATCTGGGAATCTGGGGTGAGAGGGGTGGCTCTCCAGGGAGTCTGGGAGCTCCCTGAAATTGTATACACCTTGAACATGTATTTCACACATATTACTGGGGACAGCATCCAGGACTTCACTGGCTAACTTTGATGGTAATGGTGATTATCTTAAGATAAACAACCTGAAGATGCAAAGTAGACCTTGCTGGGTGAACATGGGTTGTAAAGCTAGGCCTATATGGACGGTCATCTCTTCTGTCTTTTGTTTATCAAAATAAACACTGTGAGGTCTCTCTAGACACTCCTGTAAAATTCCTGGTAATTATTTAAAGAACCAACTTCAGTTCTTCATCTTATTACTTTCTGAGATTTAACAGAAGAAAAGCAAAAAATAAACTTTCCAGAGCTATCAAATCCCCAGCCCCTCATATAAAATATAACATCTTAGCTGCAAAAAGCCAGGGCGCTGTCACGGGTGACTTCAGTTCCAGGGTTATTTCAGGTGAGCCAGGCCTTTACTGTTCCCATCTCCTTACAAAGCAGCAGAATTCTAGTGTATCCCCCTGTCCTCCCTGCAAAGATCCCTGTCACAGCATCCTGCAGCAAACCTCTTTGAACTTGGTAGGGGACTACTTTATTATCATTATTATGAAACTCTGGGGAAGAACGTAGCTCGCTTGATATTTTTCTCAGGCTCACATCTGAGGTTGAGTTAAAAGATACAAGATGAGTGTCTTTTTAAAGGTGCCAGATTTATCATCTGAATTTGCCTTGGCAAGGAAACACACACACACACACACACACACACACACACACACACAGAGACAGCCGCAGTTGTCTCCTCAAAAGGGAAAGAGCCTGTCTCTGTCTTTTGGACGGTTTGCAGCTGGGAACACAAGATGGTAAAATGAAGACTGAGCATCCCCACCCCCACCCCCAAAGCAGCCAAAGAAATCTTTGTCCAGCCCAGGTGTTGGCTGTGTCCTCTTCACTGACATCCTGTCTTGAATTATTCAGGTCCATTCATTAAGGATCCCGCACAGACACAATGAAGTCGTTAACTTTCCCCTCGGGAGACAGCGCAGAGCCCCCAGGAACCACAGGACAGGACCACAGAGGGCCTCCCTGCGGAAAGCCGCCTGGTGGAGCTGATGCGAAGGGGAATGATTTGCAAAGAAGCGCTGGGCTGGGGGCCTCTCTGCTCAGGAAAGCGGAACCCCACTGCCCTGAAAAGTTACTCAACTGCAGAAGCAGCTCCCCTGGAGGATTCTCAGGGAGACAGAGGTGGGGAAGTACTGGGCGATTCCAGCTTAGTTTAGGGATCTGTATAGAGTCCCCGGGGCACTTCAAAACCGCAGATGGATGAGCACGCATTTGGTTGCATTTGGTAGAAAGTGTGGAAGAACTCCAGAGACTCTGGAGGGTGCAGGGGTGTGCGGGGGTTGGGAAGGGGTGAGCAGAGAGTCTCAGCCTTGTATCCTCTTGAGACCTACAGTCGTGTCAGGGCAAATGCTGACGGAAGCCATCCTGCTGGCCAGGTGCCACATAACCATCCACATGAGTTATTTTACGACGGGAGGTCCTGGTAAGAAACTTGGAACTAACAAGCCACCACCAACTGGAACAGTCCAGGAAAGGTCAAAGGGAGATGCCAGTCCATGTGTCCGCCCAGAATCCTTCTCAGTGGAACCCGTCTTGGCTGAGTGCTGGATGCCTGCACCACCAGGAAGGACCCTGGGTCACAGTGATTAGCCAGAGACAGCCCAGAAACGAGTCCCACCACCACAAAACCTGGGTCCGCAAGCCACGTGGCAGAGAGGTCCACCTGGGTGACCCTTACCAACAAATTCTCCTGCTTGGTCAGCATGCATCTCCTCCTCTCCTCAGACTACTCATTTTCTAGTGCTAGACAAGAGGCCACTCGGGCCCTGAAAGGGGTCCGTCTTCCTGCAACAGTCAGACGAAGGAGGGCTTTTTAACTCAGAAAAAAAAAAAAAGGAGCTTCTGTAGGACTGTTCTTCACCATGGGCCTCAGACGGTAACAAGCAGCTTGGACAGAATCATCACAAGGTGGTCCACGACATCTCTAGACAAGTCAGTGATAAAAGTAAACCCAAGGAGGTGTGTGTCGGGGGAAGGGAGGGCAGGAGAGGGGGTCTCCCTCCTCTTTGGGGTCTCTGCAGGTCCTGATTTCCTATCTCTGGGAGCCTAGAACTTCATGCTAAAGGGATCTGACCAACTCTACCTACCAACCAGATCAGTTATTTGTCATGGTCCACCCTGATGACAACTGACCAGAGGCGATTCGGTCACAGTTCATAGGTCCTGTATGGTAGACAATAGTAAGTATCAAGAAGTTCAAGGTAGAAGAATTCATTAACTCAAAGACATTAACCCATATAATCAAACAAGTCTGTTACCCCAGTTAACTAATATGTAGATGTGGATGCAAATATTTATTAGCAAGGAGGCACAGAAGAGCTCAGAGGACATGTTTTGTGAGTCCAAAGACACCTTAGGACCCCATCCTTTAAGGCATGGTCCCCAACCTCTGGGCCATGAACTGTGACCTCCTGTCAGACCAGCAGCGACACTAGATTAGAAAAAGTGTGCACAACAAGTGTGCACCCCAAACTACCCCCAAAAGTGTGCACAACAAGTGTAATGGGCTTGAATCACCCCAAACTACCCCCCTCGCCAGCCCGTGGAAAAACTGTCTTCAGTGACATCGGCCCCTGGTGCCAAAAAGGCTGGGCACCTCTGCTGTACAGTGACCTCAATCTATCCATGAAAGATTCTCTCAAGATGGGCATGATAACAGCCCATCTCAGAAGTTCATTGTCCTTATAGCTGGTCCCAAGTCACTATACCCTCTAAACTAGTCTTCCTCAATGGGGGCAATTTTGACCCCACCACTCCCCACAGTGGACATCTGTCAATGTCTGGAGACATCACGAGTTGACCAAACAGAAGGAGAGGAACGAGGGCTTCCCCTGGCATCTGCTGAACGGAGATCAAGGATGTTACTGAACATCTTGAAAGGCATAGGAAACCCCCTGCAAGACAAAGAATTATCCAGCCCAAAATGTCAACAGTGCCAAGGTTGAGAAACCGTGATCAAAGCCAAGGACTGGCTATAAGGCTTTCTAAGGCCTTTGAGATATTAATCCTTGGTTGTCAACCCTGATGGAAAATCTACTGCCTCTGCTAGATTCTTATGCCCCCTAACCAGGAGAGTCCGGATGTCTCGAAAAAGTTCCAGCTAAATGCTCTAAATAAACATCCCTGCCAAACAGCCCTGATGCTAATTAGCAAACTACTAATTTATAGACAGATTGGTAATTAACTAAAGTCTGGCATTGAGTAGGGATTTGTGCCACAAACCTGCTTATAATACCCACATCCAGAATCAAATTGGAATTTCACTTTTCTGATGTACTTCCAACAACCATCCTTTGGTGTGGATCTCTGACTAACATGGTAATAGTATACAGGATTCTAGCTCAGCTCACACACACACACATCAGTTCAGTTCTGTTCAGTTCAGTCGCTCACTTATTTCCGACTCTTTGCGACTCCATGGGCTGCAGCACGCCAAGCCTCCCTGTCCATCACTAACTCCCACAGTTTACTCAAACTCATATCCATCAAGTCAGTGATGCCATCCAACCATCTCATCCTCTGTCATCCCCTTCTCCTCCTGCCTTCAATCTTTCCCAGCATCAGGTGACCAAAATATTGGAGTTTCAGCTTCAACATCAGTCCTTCCAAGGAATATTCAGGACTGATTTCCTTTAGGATGGAATGGTTGGATCTCCTTGCAGTCCAAGGGGCTCTCATGAGTCTTCTCCAACACCACAGCTCAAAAGCAACAATTCTTCAGTGCTCAGCTTTCTTTATAGTCCAACTCTCACATCCATACATGACCACTGGAAAAACCATAGCCTTGACTAGATGGACCTTTGTTGGCAAAGTAATGTCTCTGCTTTTTAATATACTGTCTAGGTTGGTCATAACTTTTCTTCCAAGGAGTAAGCGTCTTTTACTGGCTGCAGTCACCATCTGCAGTGATTTTGGAGCCCCCCAAAAGCACACACACATACACACACACACAATATCACAACCTATGCTGAAACAGTCATAGGGGAAGGTGGAAATTAACTTTGAGTGGCACTACCCTGCAGTGGTCTTAAGTGCCCAGTTCAAACCTGCCTCTGCCAGGTTACCAACTCTGTGGTCTTAGATAGGAGAATATACACCACGCAAGGGTGGGGTCGTACGTGTTTTGCATATGAAGGTGTCCCAAGTGCCTAGAACAGCACCTGGCAGAACACAGCTGTGCGCTGTCTTAAAATCTGTTAAATGGGCTTTTGGACAAGTTACCAGTACTCCTGTTTCTGCATCTATGTCATGGGTTGTTCTGAGGAGTAAAAACGTTAGTAAATGGAAAGCTCTTAGAGCAGAGCTGCAATTATGCATAAAACAGTGAGCTGTCAGTACTATCAACACAGCAGATCAAAGGAGCAAAGCTGGAGACATTCCTGGCACTGCCTGGAGGATGTTCTGAATTCAGGCAGAACTCTTTACATCACAAGTGGTCACATCACAAACATATCCAGAAAAATCATTTCACTGGAAAGCAGAAGCTAGAATAAGGAATGCTGGGCCTTTTCCTGAATTCTGGTGGTCCAGTGGTTAAGATTCCATCCTCCCAATGTGGGGGGCACAGGTTTGATCTCTGATCAGGGAGCTAGGATTGCATGTACCACAAGGATGCAACCAAAAAATAAATAAATATTAATATCAGTGAGTGAATGAAGTTGCTCAGTCGTGTCCGACTCTTTTGAGACCCCATGGACTGTAGTCTATCAGGCTCCTCCATCCACAGGATTTTCCAGGCAATAGTACTGGAGTAGGTTGCCATTTCCTTCTCCAGGGTATCTTCCTGACCCAGGGATCAAACCTGGATCTCCCTCATTGTAGACAGACGCTTTACCGTCTAAGCCACCAGGGAAGTCCTTAAATATTAATACATATATGTATACACACACACACACACACACACACACACACACACACATATATATATATATGCTGTTAAGTCACTGAGTCATATCTGACTCCTTGTGACTCCTTGGACTGTAGCCTGCCAGGCTCCTCTGTCCATGGGACTTCCCGGGCAAGAATACTGGAGTGGGTTGCCATTTCCTTCTCCAGGGGATCTTATATATACACAAGAATAATATAATATAATGTAATGTATCATAATATATATAATGAATTCTCAGATTTCAAGTCCTTTTTAGAGATGTGAGAATTTACTTGCACAAACTAGATGAACTCAATCCATGAGGCTGGGTTTTGAAGGAGGCTGTGTAAACGTTAGAGCTGAAAGGACAGTGGCTTTCTTTGAGGCCAAGTCTGGGACCCTGGAGAACCTGAAAGATTTAAAGTATCATTTTGACCTCTTATCCTCACCAGACTTCTTTTCAAAGGAGCAATTTCAGTGCATGTAGAAACACCCGAGATGAACGCGGGACACCTGTTAGAGATGAGGAGAGGCACTTAAAGGAACAGGAGTCGACTCCCGTTCCGTCCGCACTCTGGCCAGGAAGAATCAAACGTTTAGCTTTCACTTTTGCATGAAGTGTCATCCTGCATACACCTCTCAACACATGTCCATTAGCTGTAAATGGTCCCAAATGTGGACCTTTCCGCAGTGGTAACAGCAGAGCTGTTAGAACAGTGACAGCTCCTAGAATTATCTGCTACTCCATCTCCATCTTCCACTCCTCCCACCCACCCATTTCCTACCATCTTGAATGACTTAGCGTCTTTCATTTGCTAGCAGATTAAAACTGCTTTCTCTTGGCTTATTTACCTTGCTCATCAAACAAAGAGAAAATAGGCTAGTTAAAAAGCAGCCACTAGAAAAATGATGAATTGTTAAAGAGGTGCTAATCATATTCCATAACTCTCCTTTTACGAAATAATGCTCATGGAGATCAGATTCTAGACATAAAAAGTCTGCATGCAAGAAAAACCTTTCAGAAGCCAGTGAACCCCAGCGTGCTTTAGAGTCACAGAATGTGAAAACTGAAGGATACTGGAACACAAATTAGTTCAGCTCCCTCTCATCCACGTAGTCATTCCCTCATATGTTCACCCAGAGTTTACTGAGTACCTACTACGTGCCAGACATATACCAAGCTCTGGGACGGTGAAACTGAGCACGTCACAGACTTGATCTCGAGGAATGTGCCCCCGAGAGCAGGCTTCTTCTGCGAAGGGCCAAGGAGGAGACGCGCTTCACTGCGCAGACCTCACGCTCTCTCTCACAGCTGCTCGGCTCTGTCACTGTGCACAAGGCGCCATAGCCTGGGCTTCCCGGATAGCTCAGTGATAAACGATCAGCCTTCAGGAAGATCCTCTGGAGGAAGAAATGGCAACCCACTCCAGTATTCTTGCCTGGACAGTCCACGGGGTCGCAAGAGTCGGTATGTGCAGACGGGTGTGACTGTCTTCTGAAGCTTCACAGACCCCAAACTGTGAATTTCCCGTATGCTTCACATGTCAGAAATATTCTGCTTTTGATGTTTTTCCATTACTTAAAAATGTGAAAACTGCAACTTCCCTGGCAGTCCAACTGTGAAGACTCTTCCTTCTTAGTGCAGGGGTTGTGGGTTTGATCTCTGGTAGCCTTGCAGCCAAAAAACCAAACCATAAAGCAGAAGCAATATTGTAACAAATTCAATAAAGACTTTAAAAATCAGTTCAGTTCAGTCGCTCAGTGGTGTCTGACTCTGCGACCCCATGAATCGCAGCACGCCAGGCCTCCCTGTCCATCACCAACTCCCGGAGTTCACTCAGACTCACGTCCATCAAGTCAGTGATGCCATCCAGCCATCTCATCCTCTGTTGTCCCCTTCTCCTCCTGCCCCCAATCCCTCCCAGGATTAGAGTCTTTTCCAATGAGTCAACTCTTTGCATGAGGTGGCCAAAGTACTGGAGTTTCAGCTTTAGCATCATTCCTTCCAAAGAAATCCCAGGGCTGATCTCCTTCAGAATGGACTGGGTGGATCTCCTTGCAGTCCAAGGGACTCTCAAGAGTCTTCTCCAACACCACAGTTCAAAAGCATCAATTCTTCGGTGCTCAGCTTTCTTCACAGTCCAACTCAATGGTCTACATCAAAAAAAGTAAAAATCAACGCTATTCACATGTTGTTCAAAAACAGGCATCAGAAATGGTTCGCCTGCAGGTTCTACCCCTGGTCTAGAATGGGGAAAACAGAAGTGTGACCTTGCACGTTGGTGATCCAATAAGGTAAAAAGACTGTGATTAGATGTCACCACATGCCTGGAACGTCTATTGGAAGTGAAGGAATAAAGGAAGCCAAAGGGGCAACAGGAGCACGGGATGAATTGGGACTGACATATATACCGTATTAATACCATGCATAAAATAGATAACTAACGAGAGCCTACTATACAGCGCAGGGGACTCTACTCAGTGCTCCACGGTGACCTAAACGGGAAGGAGATCCAAAGAGAGGGGAATATGGGTATACAGATAGCTGATTCATGGGCTTCCAGGCGGCGCAGTGGAAAGGAGTCCACCTGTGATGAAGGAGACATGAGCTCAGTCCCTGGGCTGGGAAGATCCCTTGGAGAAGGAAATGGCAAACCACTCCAGTATTCTTGCCAGGGAAATCCCATGGACAGAGAAGTCTGGCAGGCTGCAATCCATGGGGTTGCAAAGAGTCAGTCATAGCCACTGAGCGTATGTGTGGTACTTCATTTCCGGCAGTGATGACAGCCCAGTGAGTGGGAGCCACCTCAGATTGTTCGACCTTCGTGGAGTGAAGCGTGGGTGGCCAGAAGATCCGGGGAGAACATGAAGGGACACGGAGAACAGGACAAGACAGCTGGACCACAGGAGAGCCCAAGAGGGCCTCAAGCAGGCGACTGGCATGGTCAGCTCGGGTCTGTGTTAAACGGGTCAGCACTGCTCACAAGCGGAAGAGCAGACTCAAACGAGAATTACAGACGCGACAATCTGCCTGTAACTCTTCAGATGCCACCACCAGGCTTTTACCTAGAACCAGGAGGAAATGATTCCCAGGAAGACTTCATCCCATGAATCAGGAGAGAAGGGGTTCTAGAAATCCAGCACGGCCTGAGCACTGGGGCTCAATAGACACCCTCTGCGGGCGTCTGTGCGGCACAGATGAGCTACCTGGGCCTGAAAAGCCAGGGACACCAGGGAAAGGAGGCACTTTCATCACCATTTTACGTAAGGCGCCAGGTCACATGACTGTAACCACGGAGGACCCTTCCAGGGGCCAGACCCCTCCCCATATCCTCTGCTGTAGCTCCTCTCTGAAGCACCTAGATGTCAGTATCTGATGCAGCTTCTTGAGCTGCTTTACAGATGCGAAAACCCCCTCCAAATGGAAGCTGTTCACTGCTTGATGACCATAAGCACAGCAGCCCCCAGGCCTCCGGGGCCCTAAGGATTGATCGTGCTGGCCCGTGGACACAGCCCTCTGGCCTCGCCGTCAGCCGGCCAGAGAACCGGCCACACACTCTGCTGTGTGCTTTCCTGTGGGCACGTGCTCAGCCGCTCAGTCGTGTCTGCCTCCTTGCGACCCCGCAGACTGCAGCCTGGCAGGCTCCTCTGTCCATGGCATTCTCAGACTGGGTTGCCAAGCTCGCCCTCAGAGCATCTTCCTGGCGCAGGGATGGAACCCATGCCTCCTGTGTCCCCTGCACTGGCAGGTGGGTTCTTTACCACTAGCGCCATCGCCTGGCCTTGAAAAACGCCTTCCTGTGACCCACCGGGGGGTTGGAGGGCTCTGAGCACTGGCGCCCGGATGCCCAGCCCAGCACCTGCAGGAACTGCTGCTTCCTGCACCACGATCTAGTGGCAGTTGATGGGCTTTGCTGTGTACAGGGAAGTGGACTGGAGTCTGGCTCAGCAACAGGCTCCTGGGTGACAGAATGCCATCCCGCCCGGGGCTGCACGGCTCCCAACTCCACCCTGTCGTCAGTGGGTCACGCTGAGCTTAGCTCAGCCCAGAGTGGCCACTAATCATATAAGGAGCAAAACTGTGGAGCACAAAGTATGCTGACGACCACAGTTAGTATTATTTTTTAAAGATTTTTGATGTGGACATTGAAAAAGTCTTTCTTGAATTTGTTGCAATATTTCCCCCATTTATGATTGGGTTTTCCTCCTGGGCATGTGGGGTCTTAACTCCCTGGCCAGGGATCAAATCACCAGACTGCCAGGGAAGCCCCTCTCTCATTTTGATTACTACAGGTAATGGGCCGTAAAAGAATACCTGATCGGTTAGCCCAAGAAGCCGCAGTGACACGTCCACCACTTCCCACAGTCTTCTCCATCTCAGCACGGAGCAATAAAGGAATCCCCGAGAGGCGCCATCTGGTTGGCCCCCAGAACACCCCGCAGAGAGGAGCCAGGCTTGAACTTGGCTTCCACTTACTCCACAAATACCCAGTCCTTTCCTCAGACCCACTGGAGCCCGAGGGTTTCAAATGAGCCACAGGAAGAAGGCACATTATTAAGAAAATGGGAAACAGTAAAAGTGGATTCTGACCAAAAGCAAACTCCTCCAAATGCACTGTGTTCCAAAACAGGACCAATTGGGAAGTCAGAACAAGGGTGGGCAGACCCAGAGGTCATGGAAAAAGTCTAAATTTAAAAGAAGTTCGAGGCTATCAAGAATGTTGTCCCTGCCTGCGTGTGACTTACCCAGAGACACAGATGGGGGTGAGAATCTAAGACTACTCTGCCTCCCGTCCAAACCTTTGTTTCTGCTAGACTTTACCACGTCCTGGAGACTTGGGGGCGTGAACTAATCGACAAGGAATTACTCATGGTAATAGTTTCCAGAGCGATTACATTACTTTTGGATTCTAAACACAGGTTTTGTTTCTAAAAGAAAACTATATTGTTTGTTTCTAATACTTGCTTTTTTCTTTTCTTTTTTTAATGCTCGTCTGGAGTTTCCTTCATGGAAGGCGGCAGTAGCAATATTATTTTTCCCAAATAAAATGCATCCAAAAGGCCATTTAGCAACTTATTATACATAAATGTGGCCACATTAAAGAATGAATAAGTGTAGCCGGATGCATGAAAACCAGAGTATATTAGTTTATGTACAGTAGAGTAGTTTTCTTCAATTTTATTTTACACTATAGATATCTTCTAACATTAAAATAATATTCTGTATGCAAGACATTTAAAAGATAAAATATAATTACTCAAGTCATATATTAGCATACATATACATAATTGATTTATCTTTCTCCTTTCTATTTACTGATATTGTCAACTTAAATAGTCACCACCTAAACATTGAGAGGTATGCTTTCTTTGGTGGAAATTTTTCGGACTTCAAGCCTGGTAGACAGCATCTCAAGTGATCCTGAGAAAACTGCTCCGAGGGGGTGAGGGGAGGAGCCAGGATATATGAAGTTTGCATAAGGGCTGGTAGCCTGAACATCAAAACATTATTGTTAATTAAAGAAAACCAGGTAGTCCATTAAGGGGTTCAGCGCTTTTCTACCTACAGGAAGATGCAAGTGTCTGGATCACTGGACTCTTTCCTCTCACGTGCATCTCAGCTTTTGTGGGCAAGTACCCTGTGCTTCTCCACATCCTGAGCTCCTTGGGGCTTACTGCAGGGATTGGCTGGTAGACATGGGGGATTTTCCTGCCTGAGTGCCCTTCGGGCTCAGGACCTCACATGGAAGAGCTGGAATCACCAACGACTGTAACATTCTTGTTTACTGGCATGGCAGGAAATATTCCATTTCTCAATGTTAAAATTGCTGTGCCTATATTGACATTGATAGATATAGATACATATACATACACACATACACATAGATCTTGTGTACCATTTTCACTTAAAATGTCATAGGCTTTATTGCTATTTCCATGACTAAAATCCATTGCGTAATCTCACGTAAATAAGCTATTTGAACATACATTGCTGTCCGCGTCTTTTATCCGTTCTTCATTACAGGTCCTTAGATTGCAACTGTGGATGGACTTGTAGTTGTATAACAGTTAAGGAAACCAGTACCTATTGCCAGAGTGCATGAATCCACACCCTCAGATCATGCTTGAAATGGCAGTTCTTACAGCAGCCTGGTCGGCATGCACGCCAATCTGCCACGTCAGCCGTGCCTGCCCCTCTGCGACCCCATGGAGCACAGCCGGCCAGACTCCTCTGTCCATGGGATTCTCCAGGCAGGAGTACTGGAGGGGGTTGCCATTTCCTCCCCTAGGGGATCTTCTGAACAGAGGGATCAAGCCCGAGGCTCCTGCATTGGCAGGCAGATCCTTTACCATTGAGCCACCAAGGAAGCGTGGATCCCACATGCTGCAAATAAAAGAGAAAAAAAAAAATCCCACCTGTCACAAAGAAGATCCAAGAGCCTTTGTGCCTGGATCTTGGCAGAAAGACCTGGCACAGCCAAATAAATAAATGGATTTTAAACAAAGATCTAGTTTGGATTGCTGTATTTAAATTTAAAGACTCTTCCATGACTGCCTAGTGTTGCTTTCTTTCTAATAATTTATCAATATAATGAAGCTGCTGGAATGGAGAGTCTCTCCATCTTGGTTCACTAATAAAAATCAAATTTTTATCTATTTCTCTGTATGCCTCCATTCCACATTATTCTGGTTTTATGCTTATATTACTGTGAGGTTAAAAAAAAAAGTATCGTCATACCAATTTTACAGGTAAAACAAACAAAACAAACAAAAATCAAGACAAGCGATAGAGACAGGGGATTTTTCTGGACTCGAGCAGTGAATCAGACACCCTGCCTGCAAGCTCAGCCTGACCTCACCACCAGACCATGAAATCTAGATCCTGACCCAGAATTATTTAATCCAGCTGTGAGACTTAGGAAGCCATTTCACATGCTGGCTTTCTAGTTAAAAATAACAGTTCATTTCCTATTGCGTTTCAAACACTGCTGGTTTCACCAAGATTCTTCATTGTCCCCCCAAAGCGTAAGGAAACCATCAGCCCCCAAAGAGTGTCATAACCTGCAGAAGGCCGGCTACTGTCTACTTCCTCTCCCATGGGAACCCAGCCCACAGAAGAGGAATAAGAAAGGGCACGTGCTAAGCATCCGAGCGCTAATTTCTTAAAAATACCCATTTAATCTTCACACCGTCTTAGTTCTTGAAAATTTCCCCATTTTCTAGATGAAGCAGTAAGATTCAAGGCTTTACATACTTTTCCTAAAATAACTGAGAGAATGAGCAATAGAGTCAAATTTGGAGGCTGGGATTGTTGAGGTCAAAATGGAGGCATTTTTTTTCTAATCTTCCCCTAGTAACAGACATGCTTACCCACCAGACAACCACGGGGGTCAGAGTCTAACAGAGTGGCCTCAGAGTCAGGGGGAGAGGTAGTCAGGGAGTGTGGGATGGCCGTGCACACACCACCGTTTCCAGAAAGGACAGCCGAGGCCCTGCTGCGCGGCGCAGGGAAGTCTGCTCAGAGCCCTGCGGCAGCCTGGGTGGGAGGGGGGCCTGGGGAGAGTGGGCACACGCGTCTGCGGCTGAGTCCCTTTGCGTCCACCCGAAACTGTCACAAGCTGTTAACCAGCGATGCTCCAATACAACATTTAAAAATCTAGAGAAAAGTGAATAACCAACAAAGACCTACTGCATAACAAAGGGAATTCTGCTCAATTTATGTAATGATCTAAATGGGAAAAGAATTTGGAAAAGAAGAGATTCATGTATAACTGAATCACTTTGCTGTATACTTGAAACTATTACAACATACGCTTCCCTGCTGGCTCAGACAGTAAAGAATCTGCCAATCTGCCTGCAATGCGGGAGACCTGGGTTCAATCCCTGGGCTGGGAAGATCCCCGGAAGAAGGGAATGGCAACCCACTCCAGGATTCTTGCCTGGAGAATTCCATGGACAGAGGAGCCTGGTGGGTCCTCTTCTAATTCCATGGACAGAGGAGCCTGGGTCACAAAGAGTCAGACATGACTGAGCGACACACACTTTCACTTTTCATTACAGCATTGTTAATCAACCATACTCCAACGTAAAACAAAAGTGTTAATGAAGAGAAAAGAAAAACAAGTGGACACAAAGGCTACCTTTACCAGTGATTAAAAATGAGGTAAAGCAGGACAAGCGTAATAGATGTTAGTCTGAAAACTGCTCACAGACTGCTGCATTTTTGAGTCGTCAAAGAAGACTGCAAATTAAAACGAGATTTTCTGATTGACGGTCTGCTTCTGTAAGGAGACAGCCCTGCAGGATCCGTCGCCTACAGGATTGCACCGAGGAATCTGCGCTCATTTCATGTGGTGCTGGAGCATGACTGTGACTATGAGGGCCAGATTATTTCCATTTTGCCTCCTGACTTGCTCTTCATCCAGCCCTTTCCTAACATAGCGTGAACACAAAGGTCAATTTCCTGCAGTCAATTTGAAAAAGGCCAACTCTCAATTAACTTTGCAAAAGGGGTCAGAGGTGATGTGGCGAAATAAAATCCAGCAAGTAATGCAAAACACCCATTTCAGCCCCGAGCTGTAAGGGCCACTGCTTCCCCAGCGCTGACTGCAGTGCTGGCCAGGAGTAACTCAGGCACATTTGCAATCTGTTGCTCAAAATGCGTTATTTCTGTGACCCTCCTCGGCGGGCAGATCAATAAGGGATGGTGTGGAAGACTAGAGAGTCTGGAGAGAGTAGGAAAAAGCAGAAATAAAGGAACATAGGGGTACTAGGCAAGCTAAACATTATTTTTAGGGTTATTACTATTTAGAATTTGCTAGAGTCTTTCCTCCAACCTCAAATGAATATGCACATTTCCCACTCATCTGTAATTGCCCTGCCACTTCTGCAGATGAACTGCCATTTCAAGGGCCAAGTGAAGGCCTCTGCGAAACATTGAAAGCCCACCCTAAGCTCCCATGCTGCCAGGGACCCCCCTAAATCCAAACCCATCAGGGCCCTCAGCAGAGAGGTTCACTGTGGTCTACCAAAATTAAAACCCCAAAATGCTCGCTGAGCCCCTAACTGTCGACATGGGGCAAACCCAGAGACTTCTCAGTACGTCATGCCGTCTTAAAAAATGGCTGGGTCAACCTTCTTGAGTAAAGAACATGAAGGAGGGGGCGAGGAGTGGGTAAAGAGCCCCGTCCCACCTTTGATACAAATCCCCATAATCAAAACCATATTCAGCCAGCTCAGTCTTACCTCCAAACTCCCTCTGAGACGCTATAAACATTGGCAGACAATGCATATAATTAAGGTGGAGCATGTTCTCATAAATGTTCGTCTCCATCTGCTAGCTGTTTTAGCAAAGGTGGGGAGATTTCTTGTGGTCAGTCTGGAGAATTAGAAGAGGGATTCCCAAATCTCCCGAGAAGCAGCTCGGGAGAAGGGCACAGCGACAGTGCCAGAGTGTGCAGACTTGGGAAGCCAAGAAAGATGGAGCTCAGGGTGTATTTTCCAGCCCTAATTGTCCAAGAGCCGGCTGGGTGCAAGAGCGACCTCACCAACTCCCCCCTCCTTTTTTTTTTTTTCTACTGTAAAGAAACACGGAGAGAGTGGAGCATTGTTGTCTTTCAATACCAAGGTGGGGGAAGTGGGCAAAAGAAAGTCGGAGTGTTCTGGCACCAGAATAATTTCTCCATTACCTCAATTAGTTCCAATGATGTGGAAAAGTTCTGTCTGGAGAAATCAAACTAAACGTAAAATCGCCAAAGCTCTGGTGGTGGCGGCGTAGGTGTTGATACAGGCATTAGTCAGCAATACTGATTGCAGTGAAGTCACTCGAGAGCCCTGTCGCTGGAACCTGGGCAGAGAAATAAACTCATTAGATCAGCCCCTTTTACAGAAACACGTGGTTTTTCACGGTGGCACCAACGCCACCTGGCCTCCACCAAAAGATTTAGCTGTCTGCCCTTGGAAGGCACAATTTACTAAGGTGTCTGGGAAAGAACTCTGTCTGGGTACCATTATTATTTTCTACAGAAACATAAATAAGTCCTCTTTCTCAAGAGCCACATTTGCCATTTGTTACGAGATGCTGGATTTTCTTTAAGGAAGTAACTGGTTCTTTGTGGCGAAGGAGCACAGAATTGAGGCTGGAAGGATGAAGCTGTGAGAGGGATGGTCTTCACACACAGGGACTCTGATGCTTGACACGGACCATGGGTATGAAGCTCCCCACTGGGTGTTCAGTGATGGCTGGGTCACAGCTGCCGGGCATAGAACAGGGAGGGCCCTTGCATTCGATTCTTGCATTGAGTGATCTAAAAATCAACTTAAGATTTCATTAGCAGAAGGAATTGAGACAAAATATATGGTTTTCTTTTTCCACCATGTTGCTATATGCATACTCCTTGGCTCTTCCGTATAGAGCCATAAAATAAATCTCTAGACTCTGCAAAGATCTTTCATGTATACAGTTACATGCTCAGTCGTGTCTGACTCTTTGCAACCCCTTAGACTGTAGCCCACCAGGCTCCTCTGTCCATGGGATTTTTCTAGGCCAGAATAGTGGAGTGGGCTGCCATCTCCTACTCCAGGGGATCTTCCTGACCCAGGGATCAAAGGCGAGTCTCTTGTGTCTCCTACATGAGCAGGCAGATTCTTTACCACTTGCACCACCTAAGAAGCCCATAAATAGAGCTGTGTTCACATAATATATATCCCTTAATGTTTGGAAGAATTGATAAAACTTGATCTGCTCTGCTCTGCGATGGGCTGAACAGTTCTCTCACTGGTATATTTATCTCCCAGTCTAAGCATAACCTTCTTCAGGCAGTTATTTTGATAAAAGGTTAATGAACACAGCAAGCAGAAAGATGGATGGGTGGATGGACAGTTAGATGAAATATAGTGCCCATTTCCTTGGTGGTCATTGGTTTATTATATCCCTAAAACACACTTAGGGATTATACCCAGGTTATATAACTGAAGAAACTGTCCCAGAGAAGTTGAGTAACTTTTCCAAAATCACACAAGCTAGCAAGTGGCAGGGACAGAATTAAGCTTGGGAAGGAAGAGACCCCCAGCTCCACCCACCCTCTTACATGGCCTCTGCAAGCCCACGTCAGGCCACGGTTTCACAGGCTCTAAATAACTTGAATGTTAAGCCCAAAGTCAAGGCGGGATCGAGGCCCCTATTACTTTATACACCATAGTGTAGAGATGGTAACTAATAAGTGACTGACTGACTGGAGAGCTTCATATGTCTCCTCAAAACGATCTTTCCATTGTTTAACGTGCTGTGGTGCACGCCGATCAAATGCACTGACCAAGCTGGAATTTCACACCCCAGTAGGAAGCCCGAGCCAACTGGCCTCAGCCCAGTCCCTAAAAACTACAAGAGCAGTTAAAGGTGTCATGAGCCCCCAGGGCACATGGTTAAGGAAGCCAAGTTCAGAATTATTCAAATTATTCCCTAGTATGTTGGAAGCTCCAGGCCTAGAAGCAACCTCTTCTCCCTTCAAGCCTAAAATTTTATTGGATAGATGAGAGTGATGAAAATATTACTCCTCCACTTGGAGATTTCAACAACATGGAGATGTTTTTGAAAACGCCATCGGAATTTTCCAGTTCCTAAAAACAGACTTTTACAGCTTGATATAGACTAGGGCTTCTCTGGTAGTTCAGACAGTAAAGAGCCTGCCTGCCATGCAGGAGAACGGGGTTCAACCCCTCAATCGGAAAGATCCCCAGGAGAAGGGAATGGCTACCCACTCCAGTACTCTTGCCTGGGTAATCCCATGGACAGAGGAGTCTGGCAGGCTACAGTAAATGGTGTCACAAAGAGTCGGGCATGATTCAGCAACTAACACACACACAGAGACTAGGACTCCCTGCAGGAATCCAAATTAGAAAGAGTCCCTCATCTGTTATTCTGCCTCTGATTCCAAACTTTATGTTAGTATTTGATGCTGCTGTTTAGTTGCTAAGTCATGTCTGAGTCTTTTGGAACCCCAAGAATTGTAACCTTCCAGGCTTGGTATTGGTATTGGAGTGGGTTGCCATTTCCTTCCCCAGGGCATCTTCCCAACCCAGGGATCAAACTGGAGTCTCCCATGCCGCCTGCATTGACAGGCGGATTCTTTACCGCTTGGCCACCCGGGAAGCCCTTAAGTTAGTATAGGTTTGTTCATTCAACTAGCCTTCAGAACGCTAACCACCTTTGACATTATAAACAACAAGTCCTTATGAGTGAGAACAATAATTAAGTGATCATGCTATTGTACATTACTGCGTAAAAAATTCCATTGAGTCTATCAAGAAATGGCTATTTTAGTTGTGTTTAGACTAAAACCTTGATTATCTACATCAGTGTTGGAAAGGAGATTGCAAAAGTAAACAACAGCTGCAGATTAACTGGAAATGTCGCACGAGGCTTTGATTTCCATATACCCTCACATCATTCTCTCCCCACAGTCATGCGGAGGACATCACAGTGATTTTCACTGTAGATGCCAAATATCTAATTTATGTCACTCTCATCATCCCCAAACGTCATAAGCAAGGCCACATTACCGTGAAGAACCACATGATGGTAAAGAGCCTGGATTTACTTCATGAAAGAAGAACCTAGGTTCGGACACTGATTCTGCTCTCTTCTGTGTGATCTTGGGCAAGCCACTTAGCCTCTCTGAGCATCTAAAAGGATAAAAATATTGCATATCTCATCAGATTGGTGAGAGAAATAGATCAGTACTTATCAGAAAGTACCCAGGGACTTCCCTGGTGGTCCAGGGGTTAAGAATCTGCCCGCCAAAGCAGGGGCCATGGGTTCGATCCCTGGTCCGGGAGGATCCCACATGCCACTGGGCAACAAACGTAGCGCACCTCAACCAGTGAGCCTGTGCTCTGAGCCTGGGAGCCACAGACACGGAGCCCGTGGGCCGCCACTGCTGAAGCCACGTGCCCTGGAGCCTGTGCTCCACCGCAGAGAAGCCACCACCACAGAGTACAGCCCCCGCTCGCAGAGAAAGCCCGCGCGGCAACAAAGACCGGGCACAGCCAAGAGCAAATAAATCCGCTAATAATCAAAAAAAAAAGAGCGCTCATCACAGTGCCCGGCACAGAGTGACGGTTTATAAGTGTGAGCTGTTCCTACAAGCATATCCTCTTCCACAAAGAATTCTGTGCTGAACACTCAGGAGAAGCTCAATATAAACGTGATAATTTGTTACATGAGGGAGACGATAATCACAAATTGGACTACAATGCAGAGTAATTCTGGGAATTTAAAATGATTTTCTTTTTTAAAAACTGCCTCCCTTGTTACCCGATTCTTCCCGTCTTTCTCGTTCCCCGATTTTATACTTTATTCAAGGCATCATTTCACGTTCCAAAATATTAGACTCTTATAGGTATTCAGAAGCCCCAGGAGAAATGGAATACATTTACAGACCCATAAACATCTAAATTAGTGCTATAAATGGGAAATAAAGTCTATAGTTGGAGGGTGCCCAATACATAATATGTTGTGGCAAAGAAGAGACTTCCTTTCTGGTGGCTGGAAAATCTATTTGCTCTAAGTATTCAATTTTCAAATGGATAATAAAAATAAATAATAGCATGCTTCTGCTTAAATTGCACCTTTCATGGGAGATCTCAAAGAGTCTTTCAACTGTTAATTTATGACCTCTGGGGAAAAGTAGGTGGCAAGTAATACCTTTCTTCCTCAAATGGAGAAACAGACATAGAGAGGCCCGAGTGACTTGTCCAAGGGCACAAGGCAGTCCCCAGCTTCAAGCAAACCAGACCAGCTCATAAGAAGAAAATGCAGAGATATTCTCTGCAAATGATTAAGACCCATATTTGTTGTTGTTGTTCAATCTCTATGTCATGCCCTACTCTTTTTTTTCGACCCCATGGACTGTAGCCCACCAGGCTCCTCTCTCCATGGGATTTCCCAAGCAAGAATACTGCAGCGGTTGCCATTTCCTTCTCCAGGGGATCTTTCAGACCTAGAGATCAAACCTGAGGCTCCTGCTTGGCAGGTGGATTCTTTACCACTGAGCCACCAGGGAAACCCAAAATCCATATTATTTGATTATAAAGCCAGAGACGCATTCTGACATAGGTTGTACAACTGCTAGACAACTAATACTAATTTTGTTGGTATACCAGTTGTCTGATTCCTCAAAAGCAACTATTCTCAAGCTTTGTGGTTTATATTAGTAAATGTTGATTCTTTCTTATGCCTCTGCAGGGGGGCTGGGAGTGTCTAGGCCAAGCTCAAGGCTGAGTTCAGCCATGTAGCAAGCTAGTCTGTATCTTCTCCCCATGTCTCTCACTCCACATGGAGCAGGGGTCTAGCCAGGGCAAGACTGTCTCATGGCAATGGCAGAGGAACAAGAGAACTAATCCCAACCATGCAAGTAAATCATGCCTCTTCTCCTAATCCTATGCGCCATAGCAAGTCAGTGACTGAACTGTAACAGAATAGGCCCTCCCCAGTGTGAAGCCAAAAAGCCACATGGCCATGCCTCAGATCAATTTCCTTGGAAGTACTCCACCCTCATGAAAGGAAGAGAAGGGAGTGAATGCCCCTAAACAACCATCTGATTTACCACCATCAGCTCTTTCTCATTAATATTTCAGACTCTTCGTATGTGCTAGACTGGGGCCAATTCATATGCTTCTGTAATTTCTCCTGGACCAGTGTCTTGATCCCTGGCTTGGAAGGGTACAGTTTACATAAGATAGCAAATACCTCTTATCCTTTATTAGTATCTCCTTGATACCAAGTTTGAAATGCTAAGCAGAGATTTAAGAAGAAATCAGCTAGTAAGGAAATAATACCCACCAATTTGGATGGAATTGCATGTGGTAGATCCACGTGAGTAACTGCAGCGTGTGGTCTATTCACAGATGCTCTTTCACACCTGGGATTTCCAAGGAGCCAGAAATGCTTGAGGTCTATAGAAGGTGCCATGAAATGTTTTCAGCAAATGGATGCTTGCTACAGAGGAGATCTCGTTTGCTACGGTTCTACCTCCCCAAAGCCTCAGAAAACTCAAGAAGTCCAGGATGCCATGGGGGGATTCTCCCTTGTTCCTTGTGTCCTGTTATGAATCTGCATCCTCCACAGTCATTCCCTGCTACCTCCACTCCCCTCCTCCAATCCTAGGTTGCTTCTCAACCTAGACCAAAATTTCCAGCTTTAATACACATTGTTGTTGTTGTTCAGTCGCTAAGTTAGGTCCGACTCTTTGTGACCCCAAGGACTGCAGCAGGCCAGGCTCCTCTGTCCTCCACTGTCTCCCGGAGGTTGCTCAAATTCATGTCCATTGAGTCGGTGATGCCATCTAACCATTTCATCCTCTGTCACCCCCTTCTCCTGCCCTCAATCTTTCCCAGTATCAGGGTCTTTTCTATCAAGTAGGCTCTTCACATCAGGTGGCCAAAGTATTGAAGCTTCAGCTTCAGCATCGGGATATTCAAGGTAGATTTTCTATAGGATCCACTGGTTTGATCTATGTTCACTGAGAATTAGACATTTTCTTTGTCTCTCTCCCTCTCCTTCTCCCTCTCCCTCCCTCCCTTCCTCCTTCTGTTTCTCTTGCTCTTTCTCCTCACACTATGAAGAGCCAAAAAAAAAAAAGGACTAGGGCTCCAGTCTAGTCTGAATTTTCTAGACTGTGATGAGATGTAAAGAAGCTGCAGTCACTTTAGATGAGCGATGAGACTTCAGGACATGAAAGAAGATTCCCCCGGTCTGCAAGGCCCCTGCAGGGCCGGCCTAGCTGTTAACGGGCAAGAAATAAGACCGACCGTCCCCCTCACGCTTGTGAGGCCCAGCTTTCTCTCCGAGGTAGCAGCATCTCCTCCACATCACGGCCAACCCCTGACTCCAGGCTCCATCTGAATCACTTTCCTTTCTGGTGAAATCTATAGGTTCCTGCCCAGAGAAGAGGGACTCCCACTGAGTCAGGACTCTTTCTCCAGGTTATATATGTCACAATTTTCCATGCTTTTAACAAGACTCAATTAAAAATTAATCGGCCCAGCGTGGCAATTTGAGAGGTAATTGTTTCTTTTTCTGACTCCATGGCCATAGGCTAAAAGCACACCCAGAACCTAAATTAATCATCTAATTGGGATTTTTCCATTCTCCAGCCACTCAGCCTTCCAGGGGTCCCCGCGACATGCTACCTGACCTCAATAATTAGATTGCCCTGGTGCCCACTCTGCGGCTTTCTGGCTTACTTTGCCTTCCAACACCCTTTAGTAAGATGGAAAATAGCCATGTAGGCTGTTTACCTGGGTCTTCTCCAATGACCAACAGCCTTTATTTTCAGAAGCTAAAGGGCCGTCAGAAGGATATACTGAAAACAATGGGGCAAGTTACTGTAGGCAGCTTAGTCTGGAATAGCAGAAGCTGGTTTCGACATACTGGCCGTCTGCACTGGTCACAGAAAGCACGGTCTGTTCACTCAGCGCGCAGTCTGTGCACACAGCACGAGCGACAGGAAGATGCAAGAGCTGTCGCCTTCACAACTGCAGAATGGGTCCCACGTGGAACCATGCACCTCCTCACTCAGCACTCAGAGCAACTCTGCGAATTACCATATTCTCTCTCATGCAAATGAATCTACTGAGCAAAAGAAATTCGGTGAATAACAGAAGTATTTGTGTGCTGGCACAGAGCAGCGAACACACACACTACCTTTATACTGACTCAGTATAAGAAATACGTTTTGTTTACTCTTCTCGAATTCAAGATTAACAGCAATCTTTTGGTTTCTGTAATGAAAGATGGTGAAGGCTTATATTTTATTATTTCACTTGTTAAACCTTGGCAGGAGTCTTGTGCTTTCCTAAAGAGACGGTATGAAAGAGTCTATGTATTTTACTTTTTCTTAAGTTGCTACCTTGGGATAAACTAATCAAATGTTTTCACTATGTTCTTCACATAGGTTCATCCATCATACACTAGAAATGGAAAAACAATGTTTTGAAGGATTTGGAGTGATATTTATCTAAATGGAAGATTATCCCTTATGTATAGAATTACTATTCAGAAGACAAAGCTTGAGTTCTCTCTCTTCCATAAAACGAAACAGTAAAGAACTTCATCATACATTTTCTCTCTGAATACACTCAAACGATGAATTATAGCTTCTTGCAAACTTCTGCCATTCTTCAAAGTTTCTGTGATGCAAAAGCATATCTGGCACCTTGTAGGTAATTAAGTAATTAATTTTAATTGAATTGATCTAATCATACCCTTCAATCTCACAACAATAACTATTTTAAACGATACCAGTGATCTATATGTTTTGTCAGCTCTAAACAATATGCACACATTAGGTATAAATATTAATAATAATTATAAACCTATGTCTGTATTTGAGATTAAGTTAATAGAATCAAAAGAGTTGCGCTTCTCTAGCCACTAGGATTTATTCTGCCAAGGCAACCAATCTCTTCACAATAGTAAATGTAGCTTTGATGAAACCTATTCCTTATAGTTGCATGGAATAATGAAGGCCATCGCTTTAATTTACTGGGATTATTTATAGGTATATAAAGAACAGTGCCAATTCTCTTTCAAAAACATCAGAAAAGCAGATAAATAAGGTAGTGTACCAGTTTTATGGGTTCCGATAATCTTTACATTTTATGTGTTCTTGAATCTTTACAATGGAACTGTTATATTACTCAAGGGTTTATATTATATTACTCAGATGGTAAAGAATCCACCTGCAATTTGGAAGACCTGGGTTCGAAAGATCCCCTTGAGGAGGGCATGGCAACCCACTCCAGTATTCTTGCCTGAAGAATCCCCATTGACAGAGGAGGCTGGTGGGCAACAGTGCATAGGGTCGCAGAGTCAGACATGACTGAGCAACTAAGCACAGCACATTATATTACTCAAAGGCCCTACTTGCCTTCCGGAAGAGTCCTGGCTCTAGAGAAAAAAAAAAAAAGCTTATAGGCATGCCTCTTCATCCCACTAGACATATTTTCCAAACAAGTAATTCTGCTTTCACTAGCTTCATCTCAATCTTGAATAAGACAATCACTTATGCAGACAAACCATGGGGATTTTGCACTTAGTCTAATCGAGACAGTCAAACAGTGCTAAGAAGTTTCAACAGTATTTGCTTTACACATAACGAAGGGGACAAATCCAATCATTTTTAACTGGAGTATAATTGTTTTACAATGTTGTGTTAGTCTCTGCTATACAACAGTGTGAGTCAGCTGTGAGTAGACATACGTGCCCTTCCTATTAAGCCTCTCTCCCCCATCCACCCCACTCCTCTAGGCCACCACCGAGCACTGAGCTCAGCTCCCTGTGCTTTATAGCAGCTTCTCACTAGGTATTTCTACTTTATTTATGGTAAAATAGTGTGTGTGTGTGTGTGTGCGCATTCAGTCGCTTCAGTCATGTTCGACTCTGAGACTCTCGTGGACTGCAGTCAGCTAGATTCCTCTGTCCCTGGGATTTCCCAGGCGAGAATATTAGAGTGTGTTGTCATGCCTTCCACCAGGGGGTCTTCCCAATCCAGGGATCAAACCCATGTCTCCTGCATCTCCTGCACTGCAGGCAGATGCTTTACGAATGAGCCACCGGGGAAGCCCCCAGTAGTGTGTCTATGTGAATCTGTATTTTACCTAATTTCTCGTATTCTGTAAAACTCAGTGTTCACACTGTCAGCTCTCAAATCGTATCTGAACAAAATAAAATTATTTCTGCAGCTGCTAATGGCATATTAGAGATGGCATGGATATCATTCTCCCCACTACCTATTAATCATAACAGTCCCAGGATTTTATTATCGATGTCCACGCAAAGCATCTCCCTGGAAAGAAGAATTTGCATCCGGCAGGAAGCTCTAGCCTCTTCCTGTTCATATCACAAGAAATGCAAGGGGACTCCCAAAGACCTCTGACCCTTTCTCCAGGGTCGCGGTTGCCTTAGGGGCCTTTCACTGTTGAGAAGGAGCCACCAGCCTCCTTTCCCCGGTCCTTCCCCCGCCCCTGCCCAGGCTCACCTGTGATCACCGAGGGTAGGAAGAGACGAAAGCCCTCCCCAGGCTCTGATAACAGGGTTGCCTGACTGTAATTACAGGCTTTTGCTTCCCAGCTATCCAAATGACAGTCACACTCGAGACTGAAACTCCTTGGTCAGATGGAATCAATTACTGGGCAAAATTGGGAGGTTAATTTTCCCCAGAATGAGATGTGCCTTTTAGCTTTGCCATCTCTTCCACTCCAGTTGGTGGCTTATTTGGTCGCATTGTTCTCTGGCCATAGGAACCAAGTTCCATTAGGGAGGATTTCCAAAAGAGTTGATTTGAAAAGGAAACTCCATCAGCCCTCAAACTCAATACCCACTGAAGAGCAGGCTGTTATTAACCAAGCAGCATGGGCGGATAATCACCAGGATTCACAGTGGATGGGCATGAGGTTAATCCAATAGGAAGAGAGACAATTTTCCAACACAGCATCATTCACTGGAAGAACTGATGCTGAAGCTGAAGCGCCAGTACTTTGGCCACCTGAGGCGAAGAGCTGACTCACTGGAAAAGACCCTGACGCTGGGAAAGATATAGGGCAGAAGGGGAAGGGGGCAACAGAGGATGAGATGGTTGGATGGCATCACTGACTCAACGGACATGAGTTTGAACAAATTTCAGGAGATAGTGGAGGACAGAGAAGCCTGGTATGCTGGGGTCGCAAAGAGTTGACTTAGCAACTAAACAATAACAACCATTCCCTTTCTGAAGTTCCCCTGGCTATGACGTAGCAAGACCCAGTACAGGCGGAGCCTTCCTTTTTGGAAACTACCGTGAACATAAACTAATTCCTTCATTAGAATAACTTTCTAAGTATGAAAGCATCTCTTTAAAAACAAATAAAACAACCAGTGTTCATCTCCCCGAAATGAATTTGTCTCTTCTGGATGGTTTAGTGTAAAAGTAAAAATAGCTTCTATTTGCTGCTGCTGCTGCTAAAAATAGCTTCCATTTAATAGAACATAAACAATATAACAAGAATAATGATAACAACAGTGACTAAAATGTATTCAACCTATGCTATGTTTCAGGAAATGGTATGATTTTTTTATTTTCCTGAACTCAATTCTCTCAAAACTGTCCTAAACAGAGGCACTGAGAAGTTGGGAAACTCGCTCAGGTTCACCTGACTGGTAAGCAAGGGGCCAGAAGATGACCCCAGGTGACCTGACTCCAGAGTCTACGATTTAAAACCTCACCACCTTGTAAACTGCATCACTCCATCCGCTCATAAATTCCAAAATGAGAGATTCTCTCAACACTTTCTAGGTGGGGGGTTAGAAGCATAGAGATATTCACTTAAGTGAATGAAGCTGCTATTCCACACCATGTCCGTCAGACTCAAAAACCTGAGCTTATCCATGAAAAACTCTACAGAGTCTCTGCAAAGAGCCACTTTTGCAAGATCTTGAATGACTGCTAAGTCACTGGTGTGTGTGCGTGCACTATCACGTCCAACTCTTTGCAACCTCCTGAACTATAGCCCGCCAGGTTCCTCTGTCCATGGGATTTTCCAAGCAAGAATACTGGAGTGGGTTGCCATTTCCTACTCCAGGAGATCTTCCCTACTCAGGGATCGAGCCCACATCTCCTGAATTAGCCCACAAATTCTTTACCACTGTGCCACCTGGGAAGCCCAAATCATTCATAAAGATTATCAAATCTAATATCTTTTATGCTCTTCCATTAATCATCTTTAAGCCTATGGCTAGATCAAATTTAGTGGATTTATATGACAGAATGTGGTCCACTGGAGAAGGGAATGGCAAACCACTTCAGTATTCTTGCCTTGAGAACCCCATGAACAGTATGAAAAGGCAAAACGATAAGATACTGAAAGAGGAACTCCCCAGGTCAGTAAAGGTGCCCAATATGTTACTGGAGATCAGTGGAGAAATAACTACAGAAAGAATGAAGGGATGGAGCCAAAGCAAAAACAATATCCAGCTGTGGATGTGACTGGTGATAGAGCAAAGTCTGATGCTGTAAAGAGCAATACTGAATAGGAACCTAGAATGTCAGGTCCATGAATCAAGGCAAATTGGAAGTGGTCAAACAGGAAATGGCAAGAGTGACCGTCAACATTCTAGGAATCAGTGAACTAAAATGCACTGTAATGGGAGAATTTAACTCAGATGACCATTACATCTACTACTGCGGGCAGGAATCCCTCAGAAGAAATGGAGTAGCCATCATGGTCAACAAAAGAGTCCGAAATGCAGTACTTGGATGCAATCTCAAAAATGACAGAATGACCTCTGTTCGTCTCCAAGGCAGACCATTCAATATCACAGTAATCCAAGTCTATGCCCCAACCAGTAACGCTGAAGAAGCTGAAGTTGAATGGTTCTATGAAGACCTACAAGACCTTTTAGAGCCAACATCCACAAAAGATGACCTTTTCATTATAGGGGACTGGAATGCAAACGTAGGAAGTCAGGAAACACCTGGAGTAACAGGCAAATTTGGCCTTGGAATGTGGAATGAAGCAGGGCAAAGACTAATAGAGCTTTGCCAAGAAAATGCAATGGTCATAGCAAATACCCTCTTCCAACAACACAAGAGAAGACTCTACACATGGACATCACCAGATGGTCAACTCCGAAATCAGACTGATTAAATTCTCTGCAGCCAAAGATGGAGAAGCTCTATACAGTCAACAAAAACAAGACTGGGAGCTGACTGTGGCTCAGATCATGAGCTCCTTATTGCCAAATTCAGACTTAAATTGAAGAAAGTAGGGAAAAACGCTAGACCATTCAGGTATGACCTAAATCAAATCCCTTATGATTATACAGTGGAAGTGAGAAACAGATTTAAGGGCCTAGATCTGATAGATAGAGTGTCTGATGAACTATGGAATGAGGTTCATGACGTTGTACAGGAGACAGGGATCAAGACCATCCCCATGGAAAAGAAATGCAAAGAAGCAAAATGGCTGTCTAGGGAGGCCTTACAGATAGCTGTGAAAAGAAGAGAAGTGAAAAGCAAAGGAGAAAAGGAAAGATATAAGCATCTGAATCCAGAGATCCAAAGAAAAGCAAGAAGAGATAAGAAAGCCTTCTTCAGTGATCAATGCAAAGAAATAGAGGAAAACAACAGAATGGGAAAGACTAGAGATCTCATCAAGAAAATTAGAGATACCAAGGGAACATTTCATGCAAAGATGGGCTCAATAAAGGACAGAAATTGTATGTACCTAACAGAAGCAGAAGATATTAAGAAGAGGTGGCAAGAATACACAGAAGAACTGTACAAAAAAGATCTTCACGACCAAAATAATCATGATGGTGTGATCACTCATCTAGAGCCAGACATCATGAAATGTGAAGTCAAGTGGGCCTTAGGAAGCATCACTACGAACAAAGCTAACGGAGGTGATGGAATTCCAGTTGAGCTATCCTGAAAGATGATGCTGTGAAAGTGCTGCACTCAATCTGCCAGCAAATTTGGAAAACTCAGCAGTGGCCACAGGACTGGAAAAGGTCAGTGTTCATTCCACTCCCAAAGAAAGGCAATGCCAAAGAATGCTCAAACTACTGCACAATTACACTCATCTCACATGCTAGTAAAGTAATGCTCAAAATTCTCCAAGACACGCTTCAGCAATACATGAACCATGAACTTCCATATGTTCAAGCTGGTTTTAGAAAAGGCAGAGGAACCAGAGATCAAATTACCAACATCTGCTGGATCATGGAAAAGGCAAGAGAATTCCAGAAAAACATCTATTTCTGCTTTATTGACTATGCCAAAGCCTTTGACTGTGTGGATCAAAATAAACTGTGGAACATTCTGAAAGAGATGGGAATACCAGACCACCTGACCTGCCTCTTGAGAAATCTGTATGCAGGTCAGCAAGCAACAGTTAGAACTGGACAAGACTGGTTTCAAACAGGAAAAGGAGTATGTCAAGGCTGTATATTGTCACCCTGCTTATTTAACTTCTGTGCAGAGTACATCATGAGAAATGCTGGACTGGAAGAAACACAAGCTGGAATCAAAATTGCAGGAAGAAATATCAATAACCTCACATATGCAGATGACACCACCCTTATGGCAGAAAGTGAAGAGGAACTAAAAAGCCTCTTCATGAAAGTGAAAGAGGAGAGTGAAAAAGTTGGCTTAAAGCTCAACATTCAGAAAACGAAGATCATGGCATCTGGTCCCATCACTTCATGGGAAATAGATGGGGAAACAGTGGAAACAGTGTCAGACTTTATTTTTTGGGGCTCCAAAATCACTGCAGATCATGACTGCAGCCATGAAATTAAAAGACGCTTACTCCTTGGAAGAAAAGTTATGACCAACCTAGGCAGCATATTGAAAAGCAGAGACATTACTTTGCCACAAAGGTCCATCTAGTCAAGGCTATCGTTTTTCCAGTGGTCATGTATGGATGTGAGAGTTGGACTGTGAAGAAAGCTGAGCACCAAAGAATTGATGCTTTTGCACTGTGGTGTTGGAGAAGACTCTTGAGCGTCCCTTGGACTACAAGGAGATCCAACCAGTCTGTTCTGAAGGAGATCAGGCCTGGGTGTTCTTTGGAAGGACTGATGCTAAAGCTGAAACTCCAGTACTTTGGCCACCTGATGTGAAGAGTTGACTCATTGGAAAATACTCTGATCCTGGGAGGGATTAGGGGCAGGAGGAGAAGGGGATGACAGAGGATGAGATTGCTGGATGACATCACTGACTCAATGGACGTGAATCTGAGTGAACTCCAGGAGTTGGTGATGGACAGGCAGACCTGGCATGCTGCGATTCATGGGGTCGCAAAGAGTCGGACACGACTGAGCGACTGAACTAGAACTACAATGATATTATATCCTTACATTTTATCCAAAAGCTTATATAGACAGTCCTCTCACCCATCTCTTTTAAGAAGACACTCCCATAAGTGAGCACACACCTCAACAGGAAGTAGACATCAAGAGTTCAAATAGCTTGTAATACAGTCTTTGGAATTAAAAATTGATGTCATATCTGCTACTGAAACTCCACATTCTTATAATACCTGATAAGTTTAAAGGCAGGTATTTATTATTGCTCTTCAGTCTCTGGGTCAGAATAACACCAGCCTCTGGTATCTGCTAATTGTATGCCATCCATTAGAAGTAGGGGCTTTCCAGGTGGCTCAGTGGTGAAAAATCCACCTGCCGAAGCAGAAGTGGGTTCAGTCGCTAGGTTGGGAAGATCCCCTGGAGAAGGGAATGGCAATCCACTGCAGAATTCTTGCCTGGAGAATCCCACTGACAGAGGAGTTTGGCAGGCTACAGTCCATGGGGTCGCAAAGAGTCAGACATGACTGAGAAACTACACAACAACAACAACAACATTAGAAGTAGAACTCGGTGTGTTCATGCAATCCTTAGAAAACGTCTTGAGTTTCTATTGCATACGAGCGTGGTTTGGTGGTTTAGTTAGTCGTGTCCGACTCTTTGCAACCCATGGACTGTAGCCCACCAGGCTCCTCTGTCCATGGGATTCTCCAGGCAAGAATACTGGAGTGGGCTGCCAGGCCCTCCTCCAAGAGATCCCGGGGATCTTCTCAACCCAGGGATTGAACCTAGGTCTTCCGCATTGCAGGTGGATTCTTTACATTTGAGCTACCAGGGAAGCCCTTTCCTCCCCTAAGGAGTATATGACTCTAATAAAGGCATTTATGAGATGAGAATGTGACCAAGGGGACAGTCAGCTCAGCTCAGTTCAGTTGTCACTCAGTCGTGTCCGACTCTGTGCGACCCCGTGGACTGCAGCAGGCCAGGCCTCCCTGTCCATCACCAACTCCCGGAGTTTACTCAAATTCATGTCCATTGAGTCGGTGATGCCATCCAACCATCTCATCCTCTGTCATCCCCTTCTCCTCCAGCCTTCAATCTTTCCCAGCATCAAGGTCTTTTCCAAGGAGTCAGTTCTTTGCATCAGGTTGCCAAAGTATTGGCTTCAGCATCAGTCCTTCCAGTGAATACTCAGGACTGATCTCCTTTAGGATGGACTGGTTGGATCTCCTTGCAGTCCAAGGGACTCTCAAGAGACTTCTCCAACACCACAGTTCAAAAGCATCAATTCTTTAGTGCTCAGCTTTCTTTATAGTTCAGCTCTCACATCCATACATGACCACTGGAAAAACCATAGCTTTGACTAGACAAATCTTTGTTGGCAAAACAATGTCTCTGCTTTTTAATATGCTGTCTAGGTTGGTCATAACTTTTCTTCCAAGGTGCAAGCATCTTTTAATTTCATGGTTGCAGTCACCATTTAATTGTTTGAAAACAATCTAAACTGAAATAGATAAAACATCAGTTTTCGTTCATTTGGAGGAGTGGGAGTGGTATTTACATTAGAGCAGGACTCTTCAGAGTTCATATATAAATTATAGAATTCATTATAAGAATTTATTCACCAGCATAATATTCTGGATCCCAGATGTCACAAAGTGAAGCTCACCTGTATTGAAATGATGTCTGGGACTTCCTTGGAGGTCCAGTGGCTAAGAATCCACCTGCCAGTGCAAGGGACATGGGTTTGATTCCTGGTTGGGGAAGATTCCACATGCCTAGGGCAACTAAGCCCACGCACCACAACTCCTGAGCTTGCGCACTAGAGCCCAGGCCCTGCAGTGAGACGCCACCACAGCGAGAAGGCCAAGCACAGTGAAGAACAGCCCCCATTTGCTGCAACTAGAGAAAGCCAGGGAGCAATAACCAAGATCTGGTATACCCCAAAACAAAAGTTAAATTAATAAAAAATTTTTTTAATGAAATGACGTCTGAGATGATACTATACAGAATCATCTAAGAGGACATTCTATTCTTGGTAGACACCGAGAAACAGTGTTTTGTTTAAACCAGAAGAAATATAGACCTATCTTATAGGTCTGTCCACACAGACCTATCTTATGTCCCATCACTCTTTAGACTGGCATAACACAGGTGTAGCTTGAGCGTTGACTCTCCCCAGTTACAGCATCTTTAGTGTATAGGTGTAGAAGCAGCCTTCGTAATGGGGCTTTCTCATTATTATTATTTTGTGGTCAAAAGGTTGCATACACTAATTTTTTTTTTTTTTTTGCTGCTGCTAAAGCTTAGAAAGGGTGGAAAGCAAAATATTTTGATAATTATTCAGGCCATCAGGTTACATAAGAGGTTCCGCAGCTTTCTGCATCAGACTTGAACAGTTGAAACCACAAATTCTGTTTTTGCAGCCGTAAAACATTCGTGGCAAAAAAAAAGAGAGAGAGAAAGAGAGAGAGAGAGAGAAAATAATAAAATCCATTTTCCATTCGCTTGAAACTTATAAAATTTAATGTGGTGAAAAATGACAGTTTATTCCCCGTAGGAAACGGCTCGGAGCCGTGTTTCACGGGCAGGGTGTGGAGACGGCCGTGCACATTTGCAGTCCGTGAACACTGCGAGAAACCTACATGCTGCAAGAGGGTGTCGCGAGGCAAAACATCTAAGTGGAAAGGTAATAAGGCCTCGATCTAGAAGGAAAAGCTGTGCTTTCTCACTGAAATAACTAAGCTGCAATAAACAGCAGAGGATCGCACATCAACGTGAGAAACAGATGCAGACAGACACACACCTGTGTGTAGACGTCCCCAGGCAGGACTGATGACATTTTGCTTTTTTTTTCAGACTGGAAAACACTGAATTATTTTTTTAGATGGCATTAGTTGTGATCTCTGTAAAATACAATACTCATATAATATTTGTCTCTTTATGATGTCTGTCTAAAAGCAAAATTAGGGCATCTGATTTGAGAAGCAAGAATATAAGTTCTGGGCCTGGAAGTAACCAGAGGAATAGGTGTTGGTTTGTCCTTGAACTCATCCAGCCTGGATTATTTTTCTGTAAAGTTAATGGTTGGACTAAGTGACTTCTGAGCTCAGGTTTAAAACTGGGATGTAGCTGTTTTACAGTGTTGCGTTCGTTTCTGCTGTAAAATGAAGCGAATCAGCTGAGTGTAAACACAGATCCCCTTCCTCTCGGAAGTCCCTCCCACCCGGCTCCCTATGCTACCGCTCGCGGTCCTCACAGAGCACTGAGCCCCCTGTGCTCTACAGCAGCTTCCCACTAGCTATCTATTTGACACATGGTAGTGTGTGTATCAGAGAAGGCAATGGCACCCCACTCCAGTATTCCTGCCTGCAATATCCCATCCACAGAGGAGCCTGACAGGTGACAGTCCCTGGAGTCACAGAGTCGGACACGACTGAGCTCGAGGCGCATGCTGCCTGCCTCGTCTGCCCACACCTCAGTGCTGCTCTTCCAGCTGACACCACCCTTCCCTTTCCCCTCTGTGTACACATTTCCAACCCTATGTCTGCATCTCTATTCCTACCCTGCAAATAGGTCATCTGTGCCATTTTCCTAGATTCTACATACATGCCTTAATATATGATATTTAACAAGGAGTAGGGGGAAGCAGAGGATGAGATGGTTAGACAGCATCACCCACTCAATGGACATGAATCTCAGCAAACTCTGGGAGGCAGTGAGAGACAGCGAGGCCTAGTGTGCAGCATGGAGTCCATGGGGTCGCACAGAGTTGGACATAGTGACTCAACAACAATTAAAATTCTTTGGGAATTTTTAAAGAGGATAATTATCTAGTCAATGGAGCTTTGAACCAAGCAACAAACAGCCAAGGGACCGAAAACAAGAACGGCTTTGACTAAACCTGAGTGAAAATGAACATTACCTGTGTGGGACGTCTGAGTCCCACGATCGCTTCAGTCAGATATTTAATGTTGGACTACGTATATCTCTTAGCTATTGCCATAATGATGCCGGGACCACTCCAAAACTCAGTGGCCTAAAGCGATGCGCATCTCTTACTGCTCCAGGGTCTATGGGTCAGCTGGGCAGTTCTTTTGATCTTGTGCAAGTTCGGGTGCCCTCCACTGGGTTTGGGGTTTGCGTATAATTAACTGTTC
This sequence comes from Capra hircus, assembly GCF_001704415.2. Taxonomy (NCBI): domain Eukaryota; kingdom Metazoa; phylum Chordata; class Mammalia; order Artiodactyla; family Bovidae; genus Capra; species Capra hircus. The sequence goes on along the minus strand of NC_030826.1, from coordinate 58,363,068 downwards.
ATGAGGTTCACTGGTGGACCAACTGGGGGATCCTTGCAACAGGACAGCCTCACTTATGTGTCTCGTGATTCACTGCCTTCCGACTGGAGTGACAGAGGTCACACAGCCAATGTTTCTCCTCATCAAGGAAAGTAGCACAAGTTTGTGCTCGTGGAGCACGGGATGTATCCTGGGCGAGAGAAGAGACGCACACGGCCACTAGAAGCGCATGCTCAGAACCGGCACCTTCTCACACTCACCATGTGTGACTGGTAGAGGCAAGCTACAAGGCAGTCCAGGTCCTAGGGATGGGGAGATGGAGACCCTGCCTTCAGGAGCGCTGCTGGGAAGTCCCATTGTAACATGTGTGGATTTCGGAGGTGTGGCAACTGACTATACCTAGACACTGGTATGGCTGAAAGTATGATCTTTATTTTATATTCTGATGGTAAAAAATAGGTTCCTACCAGGGGGAAGGGTGGGGATAAAGGATAGTTAAGAGAGATGGGGATGGACATTTACATACTGACATACTGAAAATGGATAACCAACAAGGTCTTACCGTTGGTACGGGGAACTCTGCTCAACCTTATGGGGCCTCCTGGATGGGAGGGCAGTCTGGTGGATAATGGATACATGTTTACATAAGGCTGAGTTGTTCTGCTATGCATTTGAAACTATGACAACACTGATAGCTGGCTATATAGAATATTAAAAAAATTTTAAGGGTCTCTCTATACTTACTAGGTTCAGTTCAATTCAGTCGCTCAGTCGTGTCCAACTCTTTGCGACCCCATGAATCGCAGCACACCAGGCCTCCCTGTCCATCACCAACTTGCAGAGTTCACTCAAACTCACGTCCATCGAGTCGGTGTTGCCATCCAGCCATCTCATCCTCTGTCATCCCCTTCTCCTCCTGCCCCCAATCCCTCCCAGCATCAGGGTATTTTCCAATGAGTCAACTCTTCACATCAGGTGGCCAACGTACTGGAGTTTCAGCTTTAACATCAGTCGTTCCAAAGAACACCCAGGACTGATCTCCTTTAGAATGGACTGGTTGGATCTCCTTGCAGTCCAAGGGACTCTCAAGAGTCTTCTCCAACACCACAGTTCAAAAGCACCAATTCTTTGGTGCTCAGCTTTCTTCACAGTCCAACTCTCACATCCATACATGACCACTAGAAAAACCATAGCCTTGACTAGATGGACCATTGTTGGTAAAGTAATATCTCTGCTTTTCAATATGCTGTCTAGGTTGGTCATAACTTTTCTTCCAAGGAGTAAGCGTCTTTTCATTTCATGGCTGCAGTCACCATCTGCACTGATTTTGGAGCCCCAAAAAATAAAATCTGACACTGTTTCCACTGTTTCCCCATCTATTTCCCATGAAGTGATGGGACCAGATGCCATGATCTTCGTTTTCTGAATGTTGAGCTTTAAACCAACTTTTTCACTCTCCTCTTTCACTTTCATTAAGAAGCTTTTTAGTTCCTCTTCACTTTCTGCCATAAGGGTGGTGTCATCTGCATATGTGAGGTTATTGATACTTCTCCCTGCAATCTTGATTCCAGCTTGTGCTTCTTCCAGTCCAGCGTTTCTCATGATGTACTCTGCATAGAAGTTAAATAAGCAGGGTGACAATATACAGCCTTTGATGTACTCCTTTTCCTGTTTGAAACCAATCTGTTGTTCCATGTCCAGTTCTAACTGTTGCTTCCTGACCTGCATATAGGTTTCTCAAGAGGCAGGTCAGGTGGTTTGGTATTCCCATCTCTTTCAGAATGTTCCACAGTTTATTGTGATCCACACAGTCAAAGGCTTTGGCATAGTCAATAAAGCAGGAATAGATGTTTTTCTGGAACTCTCTTGCTTTTCCATGACCCAGCAGATGTTGGCAATTTGACCTCTGGTTCCTCTGCCTTTTCTAAAACCAGCTTGAACATATGGAAGTTCACAGTTCACATATTGCTGAAGGCTGGCTTGGAGAATTTTGAGCATTACTTTACTAGCATGTGAGATGAGTGTAATTGTGCAGTAGTTTGAGCATTCTTTGGCATTGCCTTTCTTTGGGAGTGGAATGAACACTGACCTTTTCCAGTCCTGTGGCCACTGCTGAGTTTTCCAAATTTGCTGGCAGATTGAGTGCAGCACTTTCACAGCATCATCTTTCAGGATTTGAAATAGCTCAACTGGAATTCCATCACCTCCACTAGCTTTGTTCGTAGTGATGCTTCCTAAGGCCCACTTGACTTCACATTTCATGATGTCTGGCTCTAGATGAGTGATCACACCATCATGATTATTTTGGTCGTGAAGATCTTTTTTGTACAGTTCTTCTGTGTATTCTTGCTACCTCTTCTTAATATCTTCTGCTTCTGTTAGGTACATACAATTTCTGTCCTTTATGGACCCCATCTTTTCATGAAATGTTCCCTTGGTATCTCTAATTTTCTTGAGGAGATCTCTAGTCTTTCCCATTCTCTTGTTTTCCTCTATTTCTTTGCATTGATCACTGAAGAAGGCTTTCTTATCTCTTCTTGCTATTCTCTGGAACTCTGAATTCAGATGCTTATATCTTTCCTTTTCCGCTTTGCTTTTCACTTCTCTTCTTTTCACAGCTATTTGTAAGGCCTCCCCAGACAGCCATTTTGCTTCTTTGCATTTCTTTTCCATGGGGATGGTCTTGATCCCTGTCTCCTGTACAATGTCACGAACCTCACTCCATAGTTCATCAGACACTCTATCAGATCTAGGCCCTTAAATCTGTTTCTCACTTCCACTGTATAATCATAAGGGATTTGATTTAGGTCATACCTGAATGGTCTAGCGTTTTTCCCTACTTTCTTCAATTTAAGTCTGAATTTGGCAATAAGGAGCTCATGATCTGAGCCACAGTCAGCTCCCAGTCTTGTTTTTGTTGACTGTATAGAGCTTCTCCATCTTTGGCTGCATAGGATATAATCAATCTGATTTCGGTGTTGACCATCTGGTGATGTCCATGTGTAGAGTCTTCTCTTGTGTTGTTGGAAGAGGGTGTTTGCTATGACCATTGCATTTTCTTGGCAAAACTCTATTAGCCTTGCCCTTGCTTCATTTCATATTCCAAGGCTAAATCTGCCTGTTCCTCCAGGTGTTTCCTGACTTCCTACTTTTGCATTCCAGTCCCCTATAATGAAAAGGACATCTTTTGTGGGTGTTGGCTCTAAAAGGTCTTGTAGGTCTTCATAGAATCGTTCAACTTCAGCTTCTTCAGCATCACTGGTTGGGGCACAGACTTGGATAACTGTGATATTGAATGGTTTGCCTTGGAAACGAACAAAGATCATTCTGTCATTTTTGAGATTGCATCCAAGTATTGCATTTTGGACTCTTTTGTTGACCATGATGGCTACTCCATTTCTTCTGAGGGATTCCTGCCCGCAGTAGTAGATATAATGATCATCTGAGTTAAATTCTCCCATTCCAGTCCATTTTAGTTCACTGATTCCTAGAATGTCGACGTTCACTCTTGCCATTTCCTGTTTGACCACTTCCAATTTGCCTTGATTCATGGACCTGACATTCCAGGTTTCTGTGCAATATTGCTCTTTACAGCATCGGATCTTGCTTCTATCACCAGTCACATCCACAGCTGGATATTGTTTTTGCTTTGGCTCCATCCCTTCATTCTTCCTGGAGTTATTTCTCCACTGATCTCCAAGTAGCATATTGGGCACCTACTGACCTGGGGAGTTCCTCTTTCAGTATCTTATCATTTTGCCTTTTCTTACTGTTCATGGAGTTCTCAAGGCAAGAATACTGAAGTGGTTTGCCGTTCCCTTCTCCAGTGAACCACATTCTGTCAGACCTCTCCACCATGGCCTGCCCGTCTTGGGTTGCCCCACAGGCATGGCTTAGTTTCATTGAGTTAGACAAGGCTGTGGTCCTAGTGTGATTGGATTGACTAGTTTTCTGTGGTTATGGTTTCAGTGTGTCTGCCCTCTGATGCCCTCTTGCAACACCTACCGTCTTACTTGGGTTTCTCTTACCTTGGACTTATTGTCTTCCAGTGATTTTTTTTTTCCCTGTGTAATCCACTTTTTGTCATTTAGTTGCTAAGTCATATCTGACTATTTTGCAGCTCCATGGGGTGTAGCCCACTAGGCTCCTCTGTCCATGGGATTCTCCAGGCAAGAATACTGGAGTGGGTTGCCATTTCCTTCTCCAGGGGATCTTCCCAACCCAAGGATCTATGCCAAGTCTTCTGCTTGGCAGGCGGACTCTTTACCACGGAGCCATCTGGGAAGCCCATAACCCATTCTACTTACCACCATTCAGCATCATATCTGGTCAAACCACAATTTGGAGCTAATTAATCACCAATGAATTACTGTAACATTGACTATCTATCTACTTTTGGATTAATGGTGAGGAAACTTTCATCACAATTAAAAATATATAAATATGAATCTGAAATTGGTCCTAATCTAGCTGTTATACAGAAAAGGATAGATATAATTCTTGTGCAGCCTGGAATCTAAAATATTAGTCACAATTAAAATCTAGAGATATGGAAGATGTGAGATCAAATACTATCTTTCTGCTATTCTTAGTTGATGATTTAATCTTTTGAGTCTCAATTAGCTTTTCTTGAAGAAAAATACCAAAATTTACTTATTCAAAGTGTCTTCTAATGATATGTTCTATCACTGTAAGTGGACTCAGCTTATCAACACTCCTAACTGGTACTACAGCACCTATAACTTACTGAAGTCATAGAACATTTTTTTTTTAATATTCTGAGTACTCACAGTATCTAAATAAGTAAAAATACTCAAGTTATATGTTATAGATTGATGTCAGTAAATGGCTCTGAAGACACTTAGCCTGGAACAAATCTTAAGCTTCTGCACATGAATACTAATTTCATTCTGCTGGGGCTTCCCTGGTGGCTCAGTGGCAAAGAACCTGCTACCAATGCAGGAAATGCAGGTTTGATCCCTGGGACAGAAAGAGCCTCTGGAAAAGAGAAAGGAAACCCACTCCAGTATTCTTGCCTGGAAAATCCCATGGACAGAGGAGCCTGGTGGGCTATAGTGCACAGGGTCACAAAGAGTCAGATGAGATTTGGTGACTAAATGACATCAGTAACAATTTCATTCTGGTAAATTTTATCAGTACTTTTTTTGGAACATGCCTGTGGAAAACATTAAAAATGCTGTTTCATACAAATGTTTTCTAATACTGTAACTGCTTTCCACCAGTCATGTTCAAATCTTGCCTTATTATAACAGCCACTTTACATCCTGGTAGATTAATATGACTGAAAGGAGAGAAATATTTGAGATCAAACATGGTAGTGAAACTTGTTATTTCTTGTCTCATTTTCTGTGTTATACTAAAAATAGCTGGTAAGTTTAAAAAATTACACAAAATAATTATTATAGTTCATAAACACTGTACGATAGAAAAATATAATGGACATACAGATATAGACCATTGCTTTCCTTTTTAGAATGAGTTCTAGTGATGTTTATGAGAATGAGACTTACTTTTATGCTCAACATGTCCTTAAACCTTTTAAAAACTCCAAACCATTTAAAGACACAAGGTGAAGGAAACACATTAGAAATTTCCCAATAATGAACTATAAAAATATAACATTACTAACTTAAAACCAACATTATTCCCCTCCTTGTTAGACTTTGGCACTTTTCAGCATTAGATACAATTAAAAATATTTTTGAAGAATATAACTGAGTCTTTTCAATTTGAGAAGAAAAATGTACTGTTGAAATACCAGCTAATGTGCAAATGCAAAAACCGAAAAGTAGCTAAATATAAGACAGAGACACCCGAAGAAGCGATTTCTTTAGCCTTCTAAAGCTTGGTCTATACCAAAGCCACAGTTTTTGTGGATGCAGATGTGTCCCTAAGAGCTTCCAGCTGGCACAGCAGTGACAAGGTGCATATGCTTTTTCATACTTTTTGTTGTTTATACAAAGTTATTTTGGTTGACTCCACACAAATATAGGGAAATAGAAGCTTGAGGCCACCACTGGAATTATTCAAAAAAAACAAAGAAAACCCATGTGTTTCATTCATACAGCAATTGGGGTGAATGTGGTTTTTGGCCAACATTTTCTAGAAAACCACCTAGACCCACAAATTTCTTCTGAGACCAGAGCCACAGGCAGAATCCCAGCTGACGGGTCTCACTGAGTCTGGAGAGGCAGACTTGTCTAGGTTGTACACTCCATAGTTTCCTGATCTCTTGAAAGACCAGAGGAGGTTTATGGAACTAGGAAGCACTCAGGGGGCTTCCCAGGTGGCTCAGGGGTGAAGAATCTGCCTGCCAATGAAGGAGGCACCGGAGACGTGGGCTCCGTCCCAGGGTCAGGAAGATGCCCTGGAGGAGGAAATGGCAGCCGCCTCCAGTACCCTTGCCTGGAGAATCCCACAGACAGAGGAGCCTGGCGGGTTGCGGTCCATCAGGTCTCAAAGAGTCGGACACGACTGAACGCACAGGCCCCACGCAGGAAGCAGTGGACGGCTTTCAAGCGCTAGTGGAGCAAGGAGTCCAGGTGGGCTGCCTCCGACCGCTCAGGGCCGAGCCGGCCTCTGTGGCTGCGTCCCGTGGTCCCTGCTCACACTCACGGCCCGTGGTGCTCCCCGGGCTCACATCCGGACTTTGCTACTCACGCCTGCTGAGGATCCCGGATAAGTCACTTAATCATGCCTTACCTCAGTTCCCTCACGTAGAACATGAGGATAATAGCATATAACTCACTGCGTTCTCGTTAGCAGGAAATGTGATTGTACATGCAAATCTGCTTACCACAGTGCCTGGAACGCTTCAAACACCACAGGGTTTGAAATGTTAGCTGCTGAACTGTTCTTTCTTATGTCATCATCATCATTAGTCATTTGCAACCAAACACACACAGAGAAGTCTGACTGTCGTAAATCCGACATCGACCTTATCCATCACGTAAAATGCTTATCGCTAAGAAAGGAATTCCTAGAGAATCCCTAATTGGAGGATTCCTCCTATGGGGAACCACCATTAATACTCTGGGCTCTGACGCTGGCAAATCATTAAAGGGGACCGAGCATCCTGTCAATCAGACCCGTCCTGGCCTCTGGAAGCACCGTTAATCCCGGGACTCCCCGATCAGCATTTACGGAGCGCCACACCGGGCCGCAGTGGGACTAAAGAAGGAGGAAAATCGCCCCGCACCAGACGCATGGCACAGAGAGGAGACAGCCATATTCTCAAACAAAGACCGGGCACGAACGCATCTGCACCAGCATCGGAAAGCAGCAGGGTGGCCAAGGGGAGCGTGTATACACGATGCCTACAGGGCTGTGGAAGGCTGGACACTAGAAGGGACACGCTGGCCACGACTTGGAAGATGAGAGGAAATCAACAAACAGGAAAACGGGGGGAAAAGGACTCTGCATATAGAATAGCAGATACCAAGGGTAGACATAGACATCAACCAAGTAATCTTCAAGCAGGAATTATGGGAACAGAGCTCTTCCCTCCCCAACTATGCAGAAAGCAAAAAATGACTTAAAAAACATAGACCACAGATGCCTACGCAAACCTCAAGCCTTAAAAAAAAAAAAGAGAGAGAGAGAGAGACCCAAAAATAGCACAAAGAAGAGAGAAAAATGATACTTGCTTAGATAACGGGACATTTTACTTGCTTTTGGAAAAAAAAAAAATCTCTCCTTGAGTGCCTTCTCTCCACAATCAGAATCTTTCTCCTTTTAATGGACCAGAGGAAACAAAGTAATATTTATTGTGTCTCTTGCGTTTGCTCCTTACAAAAATGGCATTAGCCTCATATGGAAACACTTTGACAGGCCCCTGAAAATAATTCCTTAACCACAAACATGTCTTCTACTTGTCTGATCTCAAATTGTTCCAAGGGAGTATCACAATTTCAGGTCAACTTTAAGGATATGACAGGCGCTATCAGTCCATTAAACATGAATGATATATGAGGGAGAGGCTGCAGGCGTTGGCACAGCAAGAGAGTCTGCAGCTGGGAGTCCCGGCCCGGGTCCCGGAGGGTGTCTGCCTCGCCGGGAACATTCCTGTCCCACCTGAAGACACTTGCTGGCAGCTCCTCCACACAAATGAAGGGAGGAACAATGGACCTTCTCTCTGTGTTCATCACCCAGATACCATCTCGGAACCTCAGTGCACCATGATTACTGGGAGCAAAATAACCCAGATAGGATTTCACATCCAAGCTCTGGATGCAGGAGGGACAGAGATGCCAGCACACAAACAACCCCTCTCCCCGCATCCCACCCCTCCTCGCCCCCCACGTCCACCTCCGTGGTGATCTTTTGCTTCTAACTGGCAGACACTTGATCTGCATGAGTGCTTTGTTCTCAGAGTGCACAGGCCGCTGGAGACCGACTGATACGTGTGGGAAAGGGGCGCCACATCACCGCACCTGTCGCGGGGGATGCCCGCACACCCGCCCTTCCCGCGGCCCCATTGTTCACCGCCTGGTTCTGTTTCGGGAGCGGCAGAAGCCCAAAGTCGCCAGCATTCAACATGAACAGGTACAAAGAGGGGGCTCGGTGTCTCCTGAAGCCTGCCCAGTGGCCTATTTCAACAGTAAGTGTAGCAACCCTCTCTCTTTTCAGAGCTGCGGCTTGTAAGAACCAGCACAAGGTAACAACACAGGCGTTTATTTGGGCCATCCATTGAACAAGACTGGCGTGAATTACACACACACACACACACACACACACACACACACACACACACTATTCCCATTTGGTATCCTAATTCAATGTTGTTCCTGTTTGGCATCCTCAGGTCAATCCTATCTTACTTTAGTGAAAGTAAAACAGACTTGAGATCAAAGGCAACAGGAAGTTTTAACTTCCAAGAGAGCGGGCTGCAGGACCCACACCGTTTCCCAGCCACCTCCTTGGAATGCCGGCCGAAATCGAGTGACTCAACATACAGGTCTTAACAGAGAACACACTCAAATCCAAAGGAGCTAAAAAGAAGCTATGCAGCCACAGCCTGAGTAGCCATGCATCAGGGAAGCAAGGCCAGACTGAGCAGGTGGATGGCCCAGCTGTTTAGCCGGTGTCCGTTACTATGTGGACACTAAAATGTTAGATTCTAACCGCTCGATGGTGGTAATAACACATCATAAGACCTGGAAATGGAAAAAGCCCATTAAATCATCAAGGAATGCCTCTGCCAGCACCGAAGGCACTTCCCAGAGAATATTCCTTAAAACGCCCCTTGAGATGTACTCCGAAGACCAAGTCATTTTATCCACCTCCTGAAGAGCGCAATCCATCTATCTTCAGTATCCGATTGCTGTTATGAAATTAAACTTTGGCCTCAAAAGCATTGTCCCATACCCAATGAGTCCACGGTACCAGGTTTTCATTAAGGACCAGTCGTAACCCTTGGAGGAGGCAGGAAAGGTCATTTTATCCATTCCCCTACCTCCGGGCAGGTCTCATGTGAAATGACACCAGCCTGGCTCTTATTATAAAAATTCCCAGAGCAGGAAGTTCTGTAAGCCCTGTTGTAATAGTGCTTTCCCATGTCACATAACCCTCCTGTAGAAAGCGCTTTCTACAGTCTAGACAAAATCCCTCCAACCATAGTTTAAAAACGTGTTCCCGCAGGAGCCGAGGACTATTTATCACCCCCAATGCATCGAGTGTACCTGCAGAGAGTGACAATTTAATAGTGCTGCCTCTGTATTATAGCTTTTGTAGCCTAGTCTTGATTTCAGCTAGGATTTTCCTACCCACGTTTATCACAACAAAAGGTGATGTGGGCTTTTAGAATGCAAGGGTTGTTTTCCTTGTTGCTACTTACGGGCATTGCTTTTTATTTTGACTAGCTATGAAAATAACATTGAAAACAGAATAGCACTCTCCTGACTGAGACAGTTAATTCAGATGTTAAGTGTGATGCAAATCCACTTAATGTTTTAATTTCATAGCTCATTTTCCTTTTATTGAAAGAATCATAAAGAGCTGTACTAAACCAATTAAGTGTGTAAAATCTGAAATCTAAAAACCTACAAGTATTGTTTAAATCTTACTGAAGTACAGTTGGTTCACAACGCTGTTAACTTCTGTCGTACAGCAAAGTGATCCTACACTCCTACATACGTAAGTTGGGGCTTCGCTGGTGGCTCAGACTGTAAAGAATCTGCCTGAGACGCAGGAGAGGAAGATTTGATCCTTGGGTCGGGAAGATCCCCTGGAGAAGGGCATGGCTACCCACCCCAGTGTTCTCGCCTGGAGAATCCCGTGGACAGAGGAGCCTAGTGAGCTGCAGCCCGCAGGGTTGCAGAGTCGGACACGACGGAGCAACTCACACACTTTATACATATTTGTACATTCTTTCCCACTGCAGTTCATCACAGGATATTGACTCTGTCCCCCTGGGCGGCACATCAGGACCTTGTTGCTTGTCCACCCTGTGTAACAGTTGGCATCTGCCACTCCCAAACCCCCACTCCATCCTCCCCGGCACCCTCCCCCCGGCAACGACAGGTCTGTTATGTTTCTGTGAGTCTGTGAAAATCTTCAAATATTGAAATGTTCACCATGCAGCATGCTAACTGTGCATCACTTCCATTACTTAAAACAGAAAAGAGGAGAGAATCTTACTGACAATCTGAGTCACTATAAGTAATTGAAAGTAATGAAATAGCATCTCTGCATATTACATCTTTAACTGCTCTTTTCAAAATTATAATGAAGCCTCAGTTGTCTTTTAATAAGGAACCTGGAAATGTAGAACCTGAGTTTATGCTTTCGACAACTTTATTATCTGCCTTTCAACCAACGGGTGAGAATAGGCTTACCAACAAGATCCTTTGAGGAAAGAATCAGAATCGATTACTTGCATGATATTGTAATTTTCTCCACTTTTGAAAAACAAAGTTTACCAGAATAAGTTTATGCTAAAATGTATGTTTTCAAATTAACATTTAGGAAAGTTTCTAAAAGGTATCACATTGATAAAAATGAAACAACATAAAGTAAGTTTTGTGATGGAATCATTTGTACTTCGTGTTTATTTCAGATTTGAAACAAAATTTGAAAGCATTAAATTCTGTGTGTGTTCAGTCATCTCTGACTCTTTTCCAACCACCACGGCCCACCAGGCTCCTCTGTCCATGGGATTTCCCAGGCAAGAATACTGGAGTGGGTTGCCATTTCCTCCTCCAGGAAATTGTCCTAACCCAGGGATCGAACGCGTGTCTCATATCTCATGCGTTGGGCAGGCCGATTCTTTGCCAGTGCGCCATCCCGGAAGCATTACATTCTAAAGGGTGAAAATGTGAGGTATCATTGTCACCCTTATTCTGTATTGTGTTGGGCGGGGAGGGGGAGGGCGGTGTTTTCTTCAAGTTCGCAAGGATAGGAGTTTTCCAATGAACATTCCAATGTAAATTTTCTAATAAAGTTGTCAAGCCAGACTTTCTTCACATATCATGATAAGAAAGTTTAGCCTTCTGAAAATTTTGAAGATAGAGATGGCTTCACTCAAAGTAGGTCTGAAATCTTATAAGCATTTTATGTTACATCCATGACACAAGGCTCCTGTAAGCCTATAGTCCTGTATATGAGACTACTATTAGGACGCTGCTTGGGCCTCAAATGAAATTTTGGGAGAACTTCATTTTTAAGTCTCTGCCCTCAAAGAAAGACAGACCTCCGTGGATTTCCGAACTCAGCCAGAGATGTGAAAACACTCACTTGCCTGCACCATCACCACCAGTTCACGTTTTATTGAGTGCTTACCATGTGCTAAACATGCCACAGGTATCATATGATTTGATTTTCATAACCACCCTGTGAAGTGAGCACTGTCGTGATTTCCATTTTGCAGGTGAGGTTCACCAAGGTTAAGCACACTGCCCGGGGTCGCACAGCTGGGAAGCAGTGCGGCCCGGATTTGGACCCCAGGCTGTGCTCGGCACCAGGCTTGGCAGGGGCATCTCTGAGAGACTGCTTTTACCGTCACTTCGCGCCCCTGTGTCCTGTGTCCAGCCAAGGCAGCAGCTTGGAATCATCAGACATGTGATGCACGCAGAAAGGCAAATCAGACCTGAAATAAAGACGGCTTTTAAAACACCTCTCTCAGTCTCATGACACATACGAAGGAGAGTGACATTAACCCGCTTGGTTGGATTTGTTTTTCTTTGTTTAAAAACTGGAAGGCACTCAAATTGCCTTACTACTTCTGATCTAATCATCATCCCGAGGATCTGTAGGTCACACCAAAGAGGAAAAGAATGAGACCAGCCACCTACCCTTCTACCAGAAACACGCACAGGAGCAGCAGCAGTTAAGCATGCCAGAGCCACCTCTGGGGACATTTCTAAACCGCTGCCCTCCACCCCCACCTCCCAAAACAGTGAATTAAGGTACAGAGAGAAATAGGACAATCAGAAAATCAGTACAGGCATGCCATATTCAATAAAAACAATTTCTCACTTTAATGAAAGCTATTGCCGCTTTTTGTTCAGCCATCCGTCATTCCATGTCAACTGTGAACAGGAAGAATTCCATTGTAACAAAGTGCTCCTTTTGGAGGGTTCGGGGGAATATTGAACAGTAGACCTTCAGCATTTAGGTTAGATTAAAAAAAAAAAAGCACATAACAGCTATTAGATGTAATTAGTCCCTTTGTGACACAGGAAGTTATTATTTGGCACAACTGGCAGTTTTAGATGATCTTAGAAAGTTTGTCTCTGTGGTGAGGGTGCTCATTGCTAGGAGCAAACGGATGAGCTTCAAAGCACATTGGTTTGGATCATTGGAAACAGATAATCAACAGATGATGGAGAGAAAAGTGCCCCCACCCCACCCCCCCTTCCTCATTTTTTTTTTCCTTCTAGATCTCCTTGTCAAAGGATGATTGATACATGGGGAGCAGCCCTTGAGATGCCAGCCACTGCCTGAGGCACTTCCTATAATCAAAGCACACGCCCACCCAGAGCTAATTAGACCTTAGATTAGTGTCAACTGATTGATTTAAAGCAGCCTTCCTCCCATCTCCCTGCACCACGAGGATGGGGTTGCTCTCCAACCCAGCTCTCTCAAGAGACAGGCGAATTATTCATGGGAGCTCCAAGGAGGAAACTTAGAGATAATGCAGCTAAAACAGAACCAGAAGAACCTTTACAGAAGGAAAGCAAGAGGGAGGAGAGAAAGAGAAACCTACAGAGAGTAAAAGAGAATGAATCCTGCTTCCGATTGCAATGAGACCTCTCGGTCCAATGTGTTGAAGTTAAGTTAGGGAGAGTGTTTGTGATGTTTGAAAGAAAACTATTTGCAATTTAACCTAGGAGGGTTCTGAGTACATTTGGCTACAATTTAGATACCATTATTCAAAGTCTTTTCCCTTCATTTTCCCCCCTTCTCCTTTATAAATATATGAGCCGGGAACATTCAAAGTTGTCTTAATGGATTAAGCAGAGACGAGGCTGAAAAGAGCAAATTAAAAATGAAATAGTTACAGCTGTTGGAACTGGCATTGGGCAGGGAGAAGTAAAAAAGATTTCTCTGCTCCCAGAATAAAGGTGATTTCACAAAACACCAGGCCCTTGTAGAGTTCAGACACAGGTGTGCTTACAAAATGTTGCGAGGGATCCCCTGACTTACTCACTAGGACACAGCTAGATGGCCTGCTCTGCAGAAGTACACAAAAAGTTTCGTTTCGGCTAAAAAGGGAGCCAATTCCTGGTGACTCAGAGGGCAAAGAGTCCGCCTGCAATGCAGGGGACGCAGGTTCAATCCCTGGGTCAGAAAGAGCCCCTGGAGCAGGGAATGGCAACCCACTCCAGCATCCTTGCCTGGGAAATCCCACGGACAGAGAAGCCTGGCAGGCTGCAGTCCATGGGATGACAGAGTGACTAAGGCAAGACTTCCCAGAAGAGGGGGGTCAGGGCCCAGCTTCAGTCTTCTTATTTTAAAGACTGTTTCCACTTGTTAAGTCCTGCTGCCACTTCTTTACTCAGAATTCTGAGTACAAGAAGCACTGTAATGGCTGCAGAAACATATAAGAAAGATGGCACCTTCGTCCCTTGGGGTGGGCAGGGATTGCTTCCGGGACCACCTTGCCACCTCCCAGCTGCAGATAGCAAAGTCCAGGGATGCTCAAGTCCATCACGTAAAATGGGTTAGTACTGTCGGCGCCCCCATCGCAGGTCCTGAATCTGCAGATACAGATTCCTGACTGTTCTGGCTAACGGAATGAATAGATTCATGGAAGGACCCCATCTTGCCTTCTGGATTGGGAGAGGGCTGGAGAAAAGGAAAAGGGGATGATAGGGGGTGGGGGGTGATGGGGGAGGCACACAGAAACTCAAAAGAGCAGCCATGGCCAATTAACTGAACTGATGTTCCAATTAGGCATTATTCCAGATATTTTTTTAAGTCATTAGTGCTTCCACGGCTATGTGTAGCACCTCACTCATTTCCCACAAAACCCCTGGAAGATAAAGTATGTGTCATCCATAAACACAGTGGATATTTCTCCCATCACAGATGAAATGATTAAAACAAGTATTGTATTTCCCTTCCTGCCCACCACACCCCTGCTTCAGATGGTAAGAAAACTCAATGGACCAGTACCAGATGGGAAAACTTCAGGTTTCTCTTTACTAGTCTTACCAATATGCCACACTACCTTTCAGCCTTCTCTCTTAATGGCATTTCACATACACATTTACTTTCACTGGGTCTGTTCTGTGCATGCTCAGTCATGTCTGGCTCTTTGCAACCTATAGATTATAGCCAGCCAGGCTCCTCTTCTTGTGGGATTCTCCAGGCAAGGATACTAGAGTGGGTTGCCACTTCCTCCTCCAGGGCTCTTTCCAGTCCAGGGACTGAACCCACATCTCTTGCATCTCCTGCACTGGCAGGCGGGTTCTTTACCGCCGCCCCACCTAGGAAGCACTATCTTCATTATTATTATTTTTAATTGAGATGGTCTATCTGCCAGCCTCCAGGTTTGTTTGCTGTTTTGGCCATGCCACACAGCTCGCAGGATCTTATTTCCCCAACCTGGGATCAAAGGCACACCCTGTGCCTTGGAAGGCAAAGTCTTAACCACTGGACCACCAGGCGAGTTTCAAAAGCTAAGTCTAACAGCAAGTGTTTGAAGATTTGAAGAGTTATCCTTCCTGGCTCAATGAGCTTCCCTGGTGGCTCAGTTGGTAAAGAATCCACCTGTAATGCAAGAGACCTGGGTTTGATCCCAGGGTTGGGAAGAGTCCCTGGAGGAGGGAATGGCAACCTACTCCAGTATTCTTGCCTGGAGAATCCCATGAACAGAAGAGCCTGGCGGGCTACAGTCCATGGGGTCACAAAGAGTTGGACACGACTGAGCAACTAAGCACAGCACACACAGCTCAATAAATGAACCAGACCATAAGCCGGGAATCTAGGAAGCCCCTAGAGACGATCTAGGGAATCCATATGAGGAAGTGTTGAACACTGGGTTAAATACCGGAGGGATAACGTAGGTATTTATTGTATGGGAAAAGCTCTAAGGCCACTTCCAAATGATGCCCACCAAGGCTGTACAGATGCAGGGGAGCCGGCACTGAAACCTTAACACTGAACTCAAAAAACGTGTCATAAAAACTGACAGAAGTTTCTGGAGTCCAAAATGCAATCAGGCCCCAGATCACCGGTGCAGATTGAAGTTATGTGCAGAGCAGAATGAAGCTACTGTTTTATTTTTCTTGCATGTGGGTCCCAGCATCATAATAACGGCTTTCAGGGGCTACTTAGCTTGAAATATGAAGCCACAAAGGCCAAGAGTAGGTAAAATCTGGACAATTCCATCCACGTCACTGTTTCCCCCTGGCTTCCTCATCTCCCTGCAGAGAAGGGAATTCGGAGAACTGACCTCAAGAGCCAAGAAGGCTGGGGCTCACAGGAGAGTCCTCCAAATGCCGATTCGGCGAATTTTAACTTCTTCGGCTGTAAACCTTTCAATACCTCAAAATAAATCCTTCAATTTTATATGAGATTTCAGCCTCTGCAGCTGTAGATTTATGCAGTGTGCTGAGGCCGAGCCAAGAGAAGTGCACATAAACGATGTGACAGAGCGCGTCAGGATGTTATCCAGCTTCGCGCGACAGAGGTGCCCTCTCAGGAACTTTCCAAATGTCGTGCTCGGCCCCCCTCGTTGATTAGCTGCTAAAGCAGCCAGTCTTCTGCCATGGATGTGTGTGTCCAGCTGCTGGCCCGCGGCTGCAGAGAGGCAGGAAGCTGTCCACTTCCTCACCCCTGGCCCGGATCTGAGACTCACCGCAGGCCTGCCCGCCCGAGTGCCAAGCTATGTGTCTCGGTTGCTAGCAGACAGCGGAGCTCTGCAGTATACTACACTTCACGATCCAGCTAAAATCACCAAGAAACTGTAAGACATGTCAGCCAGGCAAATAGACAGTAGGTTTTGACAAGACCAGGATAAAGACAATAATAGACTTATCACTAGAATCACTTAATTGGAGGACTTAGGAATGAATTAACTAGGGACTTCCCTGGTAGTCTGGCAGTTGAGATGTCACCTTCCAATGCAGGGGACACAGGTTTGATCCTTGGTTGGGGAGCTAAGATTCCCCATGCCTCGCTGGACAAAAAACCGAAACGTGAGACAGAAGCAATACTGTAACAAATTAAATAAAGACTTTAAAAGTGGTCTACATTAACAAAAAAAAAAAGTCTTTTTAAAAACAAGAATAAGTGAACTAGTATTTTTCGAGCATTATTGTGAATCAGGCTTTGTGCTTTTAGTAGTTTTCTTATAAACATCTTAGTTAATCCTCACAATGATAGAACAAATACATGGCATCAGATTTTATAGAAGAGGAGGCTACAGGTCCGAGATGTGAAATCCCTTACCTGAAAACGCCCCAGGTCCTATATCCACTTGAGGAAAACACCTGTCTCCTACATCTCAACATTATATGAGCCACTCGAAGTAGAATGACAAGTCGCTCAAAAATAGCAGCCTGTAAGTAGCAAAGAGGAGACTGTTCTTTAGCTAAAACTATTGGGAGAGACCCAAATTGTTACTCTTGAAAACTGTGCCGGCGCTGTCGTCACAACTTCAGCTGTGCAGGAGAAGATTAGAAGTTGTTAACAGTGGCTGAGATCATGACTTTTAAATGAAGTTTTCATTTTTATCACAGCTGTACATGCAGGAGTTCTACCTCTGGCCAGGATGGAAGTAAAAGGAACCCTATTGATCCTCTCACCAGAAATAGCTTTTTTTAAAATTGGGACAAAAATCCTGGAGAGGGTGGTTCTGGAGACATTGGACATCAGCCTGTGAAGGACAATGAACCCTGAGAGGATAGAATCAACAAGCCGAGTCCTACCACTTACCTCGCTGACTGCTGGGAGGGAATTTAGGGAAACCAGGTGGAGCTCAGACATCTCCTTGAATGGAGGAGATAGAAATGGTTGTCTGAAAAGGTCAAGACAACTGGAGCTCGCAGGACAGAGTCTTAGCAGGAACGGAGATGCACAGAGCTGGGAGCTCCAGAGATGGAGCGTGTGCAGTGCGTTTGAGAACACTGCCTGGGGCCGAGGGAAGAAACACCTGCAAGGGAGCACTCTCTAGAGCTCAGCCAGGTCCCACCAGCCAGAAGGAAAACTTCATAGTTCACAAGTCATCAGGCTGAGCAGAAAGGGGGAAGTCGACCCTGAACTAAATGCTACTCTGGTCTTGCCTAAGCATGATCCCAAAGGATCAAACTATCTCCAAAAACCTGCGCCTGAGAATATTTTTCTTGTATTATCTCTTGGGTAATTTCTTTTTCTTATAATGTTACATTAGTTTCTGCTGTACAGCAAAGTGAGTCAGTTACACGTAAATATGCATTCCTACCCCTCTTCTTTTCCATTATGGTTATCACAGGATATAGTTCCCTGTGCCTCACAGTAGGGCCTTGTTGTTTATCCATCCCATACAACAAGCTGTGTCTGCTAACCCCAAGCTCTCATTCCATCCCTCCCTACCCCAGCCAGCTTGGCAGCCACAAGTGTGTTCCCTGTGTCCAGGAGTCTGCTTCTGTTTCATAGACGGATTCATTTGTATCATGTTTTAGATTCCAGATATAAGTGATACCATATGGTGTTGGATAATTTCTTTTCCTCAGAATATCTCGGGATCGTCAACAGATTTCGGAGACTAAACCTGCTGCCAGGATGTACCTGTTGAGAGTCAGTCACCACAACAGAGCCCCAGCAACTTCCTTACCCCGTTTCCCATGAAGAGCGGAACCACGACCCTTGGTACCCAGTCCTGTTTGGTCTTCTCCAGAAAGCAACCCCCTGCCTCTAGTTAGGGGAGGGGCAGGCATAAGGTGATGGAAGGTCGGGAGCAAATCCTTATTTTTCACACCTTATCCTTCACTCCCGTGCTCCCTGGTGCCCTCCTTAGGGCCACGTACCTGAAACTTACAATGTTTCATTAGTATAAATGAACTTTTTTTTTTTTAATTATTTACTTGGCTGAGTCGGGTCGTAGTTCAAAGTTGCAGCATGTGGGATCTTTGACCTTTTAGTTTCAGCCTGAAGGACCTAGTTCCCTGACCAAGGGATGGAACCAAGGACCCCTACACTGTGACCCCAGAGTCTTAGCCACTGGACCACCAAGGAAGTCTAAATTCACTTAGTTTTAATTAATATCTTCATCCACAGGCATGTGATTTTCAAATCCCTACCAACTCAAGTCATTCACCAAACCAGTCATTCAAGTCTCATTCTCTAACCTCTCCCAATCCCTAATCATTTCCAGTCCACTGTGTTCTCTTTCCTACCTTTTCAACCTCAAGCTTTCATTGGAATTAATTTACTGCCACATGAGGCATTCTGAAAGAGACGCCTCTATGCTGTATGGCACTACTCAAACCACGTTCAGACAGTGTTTAGCCAGAAGTTCAAGTGAATTCTTCCTAAACTGCAAACTAACTGCATTCTGAAATTTGCTGGCCTAGGCGCATACCATTGTTTATCTGTTTATTATCTCATTCTACTGATCTGGAAACTAAGACTTAAAATGATTAAATAAGTTTTTCAAAGTCATATGATTATACTTACATCTCAGCAGTTTTATGAGTATTAAATAAGATAAATCACTTATAGTTATTATCTTACGATCAAGTAAAAATAAAAGTTTTCTAGTGATGAGAAAACTCATGATGGTACTTATCGATTCTGCAGCTTCTGCACTCAGCACAGGTAAGTCTGCAGGGAAAGTGAAGAAGACAAAAAGACACTTGAAGGAAGAAGATGCACCATGCTCAACCAGGGATAATGACATTTGTTTGATTTCTGTGTTGTTGTTGTTGTTTTTAATATTTGTAAGTGGCCATGAAACTAAAATACATTGGGAGATAAATGATGAACAGTCATTCTTTCAGAAGAGTAGGAATAATTTCTTCTAATGTGAGAAAAATAAGTATAAAACTTTCAGTCATTCTTTCGCCAAATATCTTCAGAATATCTTTAGAGTATCATAAGGCTACATTTGGGCTTTCCAGGTGGCTCGGTGGTAAAGAATCTGTCTGCCAAACAGGGGACACAAGTTCAATCCCTGGGTTGGGAAAATCCCCTGGAGAAGGAAATGGCAACCCACTCCAGTATTCTTGCCTGGAAAATCCCATGAACAGGGGAGCCTGGTGTCCTGCAGTCCATGGGATCTCAAAGAATCAGACATGACTTAGTGACTAAACAACAACACAATAGCAATGCTGTATTTTACTATATTTTCAAAAATCCCTTAATCTTTTATTTTTCTATCTTTTTTTGGTGGTGTTGTTCTTATTTCCAAGTAACTGGTAAAGCTTCTGCCTGAGGTCATCAAGGGAGGATTCACTAGTACTAGACTGGCCCTTCTACAATGAACAACTAGAAAACTGGGCAAAATATGTGAAATGACTGTCTTCAGACACTCGGAAACACACGTTACAGAACTGTCATCCCTACAGGAAGAGAAACAAATAAGGTGAGCTGCTGTCTGTGGGGTCACACACAGTCGGACATGACTGAACTGACTTAGCAGCAGCAGTAGCAGTGGGCTCATTTTGGCTTTCTGCCTGGATGCAGTTTCCGAATTATGGTTTGGGGAGGGAGAAACGCAGGAACACAGTGGCCTCTGTAATCTGAAAAGACAGAGATCAGGGTTCGGAGACTATTTCTTGGGCTCCAAAATCACTACGGATGGTAACTGCAGCCATGAAATTAAAACATGCTTGCTCCTTGGAAGAAAAGCTATGACAAACCTAGACAGTGTATTAAAAAGGAGAGACGTCACTTTGACGACAAAGGTCCATATAATCAAAGCTATGGCTTTCCAGTAGCGGTGTATGGATGTGAGAGTTGGATCATAAAGAAGGCTGACTGCTGTAGAACTGTCGCTTTTGAATTCTGGTTCTGGAGAAGACTCTTGAGAGTCCCTTGGAGTCCCTTGGTGCAAGGAGATCAAACCAGTCAATCCTAAAGGAAATCAACTTTGAATATTCATTGGAAGGACTGATGCTGAAGGCTCCAATACTTTGGCCATCTGATGTGAAGAGCCAACTCACTGGAAAAGACCCTGATGCTAGGAAAGATTGAGAGTAGGAGGAGAAGGGGGCGACAGAGGATGAGATGGTTGGAAGGCATCACTGACTCATTGGACATGAGTTTGAGCAAACTCCAGGAGATAGTGAAGGACAGGGAATCCTGGTGTGCTTTGGTCCATGGGGTCACAAAGAACTGGACATGATTTAGCTACTGAACACAAAGCACAAACATGGTCATGCTGAAGAATCTTAACCACCAGCGCAGAATGCCAAAGGCCTCTGATTGCTCTACTGTATTTATCGGCATCTTCTTTTCTAACAGACTCTGATTGCAAGTTACTGCTGTTTGCTGAAACCATTTGTTTCTACTCAAAGTTGACTCTTCTCTGATTGCAGATGGAGAAAATACCCCAGAATATCTCTCTCTCTGCTGCAAGATCACTTAAGGATGGAGACCAAAAATCATTGTCATTATAACAGTAGGAGTCTGCAGAAAGTTTGGTATCAAATTACTTGAGACATCTGTTATAGGAAATGATGTGCTATTTTTGAAAATAGTATGGGAAGCAGCAGCCTGAGTGCTAATCAGTCTAAACATTTTCTTTAGCTATGAATTCCATTTAAAGGAAAGGTTTTTTTCTTAAGGCCATGGATCATTAACATTTCAATACACCAAGCCTAGATCTGGCAACTTCAAGAAATTTTTCAGAAGGAAGGCACACAACCCAAGGGACTATCTTAATTAGGTGCATCAGCCCAATTAATTTGTGGTGTATTTCAAGCTGAAACAAAGGCCCAGGAATGAGTCTTGCTGTCCCAACCTCGTCATAAAAGTTCTACGAAGCCTCTCCCTCAAGCATTGCAGGGAAGGAAGACAATGGATGGAGCTGAGCCTCCAGGGTCTTGGCAGCCAAGAAAGAAGCAGAGGGGAGGCTCTGCCAGAGCTCGTATCAGTGTGGAAAATCACACCACAGCTAGCTGCAGCGAGGAATTCTTGAGAATGGAAGGAGCAGACAGCAAAACATCTGATAAAAGCAAAAATTTTAAATTGTCCTGAGGATGCGTTTTATCGTCTGAATCAACAGGTCTCTGAAACGCAGACCCTCCTCGGAGACCTTCACTGGCTCCTTTTCCCTCTGTAAGTCCTGAGCACTGAAGCCATCGCTGGATCCTGGGAGGACCCTCTTGGAGCACTTCCCCAACTGCCTGGGACCCAAATGCTTCTGTCTCGTTTCCTCCAGCCGATTAGATCCCCTGACTGTGGCCACCAGTTTGAATCAGGCCTGCGCTTGCTAATTTGAATTGTTTCTACTGTGTTACAAAATCAATATTATGGAGAATAGATGAAAAAAAATAGATGGCATTTTTAGAAGGATGCTGAGAAGAACAACTTCAGCCTCAACACCCATAAAAATGCCCGCAAGTCTATTTCTGATTCAGAAATTCCATCAGTGCAGGCTTCCTTCTATGGGTCAAAGCAGAAGAATATACTGCCATGCAGAGAGTATGTCGACAGATAATTAAATCATCATTAGTCATCAACCACTTATAGTGAACTTTCCCGTTCTAAATGTTTCCAAGGCAACAGAGTTCCTAAGGCTTTATACGTGAGAAGGTGAAAATATAAACCAATGCACCAACCAAGTGGCAGGAAGACAAGTGGGAGTAAGGAAACAGGCAGAGGTCAGGCTCTGAAGACCTTGGGAAGAGAAGCTCATAAAGAAACTAAATGGGGAACAAGCAGTTGTCCAAGGCCTAGTTTGGGCTTCCCAGGTGGCGCTAGAGGGATGCAGGAGACATAGAGACTGGGGTTCTTCCTCTGAGTCGGGAAGACGCCCTGGAGGAGGGCATGGCAACCCACTCCAGTGTTCTTGCCTGGAGAACCCCATGGACAGAGGAGCCTGGCAGGCTACAGCCCCTAGAGTCGCAAAGAGTCGGATGTGACTGAAGGGACCGAGCACCCACACACCACAAGGCCTCGCTTACCTATCCTCCAGTGATGTAAATCACCCTAACACACTGCAGGGCCCCATCATCTCCTACAGTGACGTAAATCACCCTGACACACTGGAGGGCCCCATCATCTACAGTGACGTAAATCACCCTGACACACTGGAGGGCCCCATCATCTCCTACAGTGACGTAAATCACCCTGACACACTGGAGGGCCCCATCATCTCCTACAGTGACACAAATCACCCTGACACACTGGAGGGCCCCATCATTTCCTACAGTGATGCAAATTACCCTAACACGGGACGGCCCATTGCCGGTCCTTCTAGAGCAGTGGTCCCCAAACTTTTTGGCACCAGGGGCCAGTTTCGTGGAAGATAATTTTTCCACAGACTGAGCAGTGGGGATGGCTTCAGAATGATTCAAGCACATTACATTCACTGTATACTTTATTTCTATTATTATATCAACTACAGCTCAGATCCTCAGGCACTAGATTTGGGGCGGTTTAGGATCCCTGTTCTAGAGGAACAAAAGCCCAAAATGACCCTTCCCTTAACCATCGATACTTAGGAAATGACTGAGTAAAGTGGGTGAAAATTCATAGTCCTCAGAGAACAGGAAAACACACGGCTTTAGCCCATGGTGTCAGGCAGATACTGGATGATTACCAGCCCAGTGGTTAGAGAAAGTGTTCCCATCCGGGAAGTCTGGATTGGGCTCGACAGATCTCCCTGGTTTCATCTAGGAGTCTATGATAAACAATGAATGATCTATGGCAGAAGAGCCTCCAGGTGGAAAAAGTGATGTGTCATTTCAAAACAAATAAATGAGACAGCTCTACAACTGAACTAGGATGACTACAGATGCTTGGTTTTACTCCAATGAATTCCCAATCTGGCAAGAGTAACGTGGAAGAAGTGATTGAGAAACGCTCATCAAGAAGGATCAGCGCTGATGAACTGATGCTTTCAAACTATGTTGTTGGAGAAGACTCTGGAGAGTCCCTTGGACTGCAAGGAGATCCAACCAGTCCATCCTAAAGGAGTTCAGTCCTGGGTGTTCATTGGAAGGACTGATGTTGAAGCTGAAACTCTAGTACTCTGGCCACCTGATGCGAAGAGCTGACTCATCTGAAAAGACCCTGATGCTGGAAAAGATTGAGGGTGGGAGGAGAAGGGGATGACAGAGGATGAGATGGTTGGATAGCATCACTGACTCAATGGACATGAGTTAGAGCAAGCTTTGGAAGACAGTGGACAGGGAGGCCTGGTGTGCTGCAGTCCATGGGGTCGCAAAGAGTCAGAAACAATTCAGCAACTGAATAACAGCAAGGACAGAATACTAGATGAATCTGGAAGAGGGTCCCACACCTACCCCAGGGAAGGCTTCCCAGAGCAGGTTACATCTGAGCGAAGGCTTGGAAGAGAGGGGGTTGGGCAGGTCCAGGGGAGAGGGGATTCTCTGCAGAGGGGGCAACAGTAAAGTGCAGGCAAGGTGTGGGTAGCTGAGCAGAGCTTGGAGTGTGTAGAGGGTGAGACGGGTGGGGACGAAGGCCAGAGAGGCAGCGGCCAGGCCCCAGGGTCCTCCTTACACGCCACAATAAGGAATTCACGGGAACAGACATCCACGCTGATGCACGTGCCTGCTAAGTCGCTTCAGTCATGTTGGACTCCTTGCGACCCCATGGACTGTCGCCCCACAGGCTCCTCTGTCCATGGCGTTCTCCAGACAAGAAGACTGGAGTGGGTTGCCATTTCCTCCCCTAGGGGACCTTCCTGACCCGAGCACTGAACTTGGGTCTCCTTCACTGCAGGCAGGTTCTTTACCACTGAGCCACCTGGGAAGTATTTGTATGTATATCCCCCACCTTATTCCAGAAAGGACTTAAAGCGGCTGTTGCTCAAAACTTTGGGTTATATTATCAACGCAATTGAGTGTAATTGAAGGATTTTAAGCAGGGAATGACATGCTTAGGCATGCATTTAAGAAAGATTACTCAGGCAACACAGAAAACAAATTGAAAGGGGTAACAGGAAAAGGGGCGGGACTTCAGGCAGCTAAGGAACAATGGAGGCAATTATAATCATCCCCGGGGGGAAAAATATAGCTCACGCCTCAAGAAACGCAGTGGCCCCAGAATGGTGAGGAGTGGGCAGTTCTGAGACCCACTGAAGTCTGGACAGGGTAATTTCTAAGCTCATGGGCCTGATAATGCTTAACACTCTGGGACCAAACTGGGCAGAAAGAAACTGCTCAGGAAATATGTCTTGATAAGGAATTTGAATCAGGGAAACAAGTTATCAAGACAATTTGTCTGATACGAGAAAGCATTGACGGTGTAGAAACAGACAGTTCCAAGTACTTCGAGTTTACTTTGAGTTTCCATTGGAAACATCTTCCCAGTCTCTTTTAAGAAGAGCCTTCTTTCTTTCAAAAGACAAACGTCTAGTATTGCCCAAATCTCCTCACTGCGCTTGAAACGACATTTTTGGTGCATTTTTCAAAGTTGCTGCTGTTGCTCCCAACCCCTGAAGGTATAAAAATATATCTCACTGTCCTGTCTAGTTCCCAGCAGGCAGAAACTGGGGGAGGTTTTTTTTTTCTTTTTCTATAAGAAAAAGCTCTGCCCAGTTAAAGGAAATACCTCACACAAAAAGTTAACAACCCAATAATTTAAATTATACATTGTGAATAAAAATGTCCAGCATAGAGCCTGGAATACGGTTTTAAGAAGAATCTTAAAAATGATCAATGGAAAGAATTGATGAATACCAAATCTCCTAAAGTTCTCTATAATCTTGGGTTGCTAAAATGTTCATTTGCGTTTTCCTATAAAATGTTATGGAAAAACCTGAAGGAACTTTTTTAACTAACTCAGTAGAATCAGGCCATAGGGAAATAAATTAGGGTGAGGGACAGGTGAGAATGTATTGGTTAAACAGAAAGAAAAGTATGTGTTTTTTTTCTGGATAACATCATAATTAACATGATGATCTACATAAAAATGACTCACAATCAAAAAAAGAAAAAATAAATAACAGGTTCAAAGAAAAGAGAGTTTTAAATAAATACACAGTGTTAATAATTGTTCTAGATACACTGACAATAGCAATTGGGAGAAAGGTACCTTCACTGGTAATCTGTATTTTCATCACCTAGTTTTCTAGGTGAATTCTTCTGAATCAATATATCAAAGACACGCCCTGTTGAATTTAGAAGTCATTCACTTA
This sequence comes from Capra hircus, assembly GCF_001704415.2. Lineage (NCBI taxonomy): Eukaryota > Metazoa > Chordata > Mammalia > Artiodactyla > Bovidae > Capra > Capra hircus. The sequence goes on along the minus strand of NC_030826.1, from coordinate 58,337,315 downwards.
CTTAATTTTGGACTCATTCATATGACACATTACTGAGTGTGGCTACTGCTGGGCTTCTGGGGTCAGCACTGGGTCCCTGCCACCGTGTCATGTCTCTCCTCCAGTTTCCAAAGACGTGTTCCTCATTTGAATTTCAGATTTCACCAGAATGGCCTTTTGTAAACTATATTTATTTATTATTTGCTGTGCTGCCTCGTAGTTACGCACGCGGGGTCTTCGTTGCTGGCTGAAGCCTGCAGGATCCAGCTCCCTGACCCCGGATCAGATCTGCAGAGTCGGGAGCACAGAGTCCAAGCCACTGGACCACCGAGGGAGTCTCCAGAGTGGCCATCAGTATCCACACCTCTGCCATCACCTTGCTCGTCGTGACATACGTATTCTCCAAGACGGCAGAGGCTGCCTCTATGCCTCTCCTCTTTTCTCCCTGAGTTCTCACCAGGATGGTCTCTAACAGGCTTAATCAAGTCATACTGCCACCGAATGAAATGTCCCTTGAACGTCATTATTTCAAGAATTAGGAGCAGCTTAAATTATAAACATGTACACAAAGTAACTAAGACTTCATGACTTATTTGCATGTCACTGGCTCAGACAAAACTTTATGTCATATTGGTTGAGACAGACTGCTGTCTGCTCTCTTAGTAAGTATAATACCTCACACTTCTCTACTTTGGGTCCAGTTCACTCTGGATTCAATTCCAGCATGTCTCACGTAAAGGGATCATAGTTGTGTGGACAGCTGGTTTTTCTCTACCTGTAAGAGGAGGCATGATTACATTGATAGAAGCATTCTCATTTTTGAAAAAAGGATGAGAACCTATTGGACAGCACGGGGAGTTCTGCTCTCTATGCTCTGCGCTGATCTAAATGGGAAGAAAAGACAAAAAAAAAATGCATATGGCACACATACGGCTGACCCACTTCTCTGTGCAGCAGAGAATAGCACGACATGGCAAAGAAACTGTGTGTGTCTGTGTGTGTGCGCACATGTGCTCAGTCACTCAGTCATGTCCACCTGATTGCGATCCCACGGACTGCAGCCCACCAGGCTACTCTGTCCATGGAATTTTCCAGGCAAGAATACTGGAGCAGGTTGCCATTTCCTTCGCCAGCAGATTCTTCCTGACTCAGGGATCAAACACATGTCTCTTGCATCTCCTGCACTGACAAGTGAATTCCTTATCACTGAGCCACCTGGGAAGCCCAAAACCATTGTACTCCAATAAAAATTCTTTTAAAAAGTTTTAATAAGGTTTGAGTTGTCTTCATAGAAGCAGAATCTTCTGAAGCAGAAAATACACTAAAAATAAGACCCATGCCCAAATCATGGGGAGAAGCTAAGTGAAAGGAAAATGGGGCTGACTCCCTGGAAATGATTCGGAGAACATGTGTGATGAACTAGACACCTGGAATCCAGTCCCGCTCTCTCCACCAGTTAACTGCTCAGCTTAAGTCAGTCCCTTAACCTCCCAAGTTTCTATTCCCTCCTCTATTAAAGAAAAAAAACAACAAGGATTAGATTAGATGGCTTTTAAAGATTTTTTTTCCTAGTTCTAAAATTCTACAGTTCTTAATACCTGCAGACTTTCTTTCACATACTCTGACTGCTAGAAACCCCACCTTCTTTTAATAAATTCTATTTACTTGCAGGTGGTTGGACTATTAAGAAAAGCAAATTGTTTAAATAATGTCTGACTTTTTGACTGGCTTGACTCTCCTAACGGGCCATATATATAATTTTTTTTTTTCCGGGCAGTGATTTTTCAGGTACATCAATCAAGTAGCCAGTATTTATTGCCTGGAGCTAATTAACTTTCAAAATGACATTTTCATTTGTAACGCAGGGTTGAGATTTGAACTCAGATCTCATCAATGGAAAGCAGCTGCACTAATAACCCAAGCCCCCTAATTCTGCCAGCTTGCCCTCACCATAAATGTGTGATTAATCGCAGGTTTAAGGGAGTTCTCAGTTACTGTGAAAACAAATCATTACCAGAAACTGGCATTCCCAATTTATTTTATTTATTTTATTTTTATTTTTATGACTTAGACCCCATTCTCCATATTTTCCATATGTTTGGGGTCCTTTTCATCCATTCAGCACCTCGCGGAGAGCGCAGCTCACGCCTATCTCCCATTGGGTCATGACGAACAAGAGAATTTTGCTGTTTTCACTTTTCAGTTTCAAAGGTGGTAGAAACATGAGCACTCTCGAAGAAGAGGTGAGCGAACCGTGTGGGACAGAGTGAAGGCAAAGACGTGCGAGCCACTCCTCAAGTGGGGTCCGTGCAGCGAGCGCAGCATTTCCCTCCGCTGTGAGATCCAGGGACGTGGCCACTGAGGGACCGGAGAGCTGGCAGAGGGCTCTGAGAGCGGCTTAAGCGTGTGCTCAGTCACTTCAGTCACGTCGGATTCTGCGACCCACGGACTGCCCTCCAGGCTCCTCTGTCCATGGGGTTTCCCAGGCAACAATACTGGAATGGGCTGCCATGCCCTCCTCCAGGGGATCTTCCTGACCCCGATATCGAACCCACATCTCTTGTGTCTCCTGCATTGGCAGGTGGATTCTTTACCACTACGTCACCTGGGAAGCCCCTGAGAGTGGCTTATCTGTACCTTTTCCCCTATAATAGGAGAAGGTCATATAAGCAAATCTAAACAATTTAACCTCTTGGCTCTTGTTTGTTGAGAGTAATGAGAGTAACTTGACCACCTCTGGAGAGCATTTGAGGGATACTGTGATTAAATTTACTTTGGGGACACCCAACTGCAAGTCAAAACATGGAGTCCAAAGCAGTGACAACTGCCACAAGAATCAAATGGAAAGGGACACACCCTCCGAAGATGCCAGGGACGGAGGAAGCATTCTGTACAGATAAATACAAGCCTGAATCTGCAGTCACTCGGGGCAGCCTCTGTTAGTGGCCCCTAATGTTCTATTGAGCTGCCTCTCAAATCTGCGACCTCAGGCAGAACGGCATTTCCGGTTGAGTACTAGCGGGAATTAACTTATTTGACAACAGTTAACAAGACTCTCCAGCAAAATCAGGTAGGCTGGCTAGTGAGTGAGTGAGTGAGTGAGTGTGTGTGTGTGTGTGTGTGTGTGTGTGTGTGTGTACCTTATGCCTCACACTCCAAGATCTTCAAGGTCATTCAAGTTCATGAGGACATTTCGGTGAGTATCTATACAAACTGCCTCCATTCTGTATCTTGAGAGAGACATGGACCTCTCTCCTACGATCGGTGGGTGTTGTAAAGGAATGAAGCTCCTGCTCTTGCTGAACTACTTATGTCTCACATGAGGGTTCTCTTCTCCCACTTGCATTGCCTTTCCCCAGACAGTGTCATCCAAAGTTGATTCTGTAGAATCAGTAAGATGGATTTATTGCAAAAGGAAGTTTGAGGTTAAACAGGTTGGAAGTTAAAGAATGAAACAAGATGGTTCCAATGCCAGATATCACAGGGACCAACAGAGCACGTGCTTGCATAAACATTTCACTGGCTGATGCCACCTCAGGACACCTCTCACGGGCTGATGCCACGTCAGGACACCTCTCACCGGCTGATGCCACGTCAGGACACCTCTCACTGGCTGATGCCATGTCAGGACACCTCTCACGGGCTGATCCCACCTCACGGCACCTCTCACTGGCTGATGCCACCTCAGGATAACTCTCACTGGCTGATGCCACCTCAGGACACCTCTCACTGGCTGATGCCACCTCAGGACATCGCTCACTGGCTGATGCCACCTCAGGACACCGCTCATGGGCTGATGCCACCTCAGGACACCGCTCACTGGCTGATGCCACCTCAGGACACCTCTCACTGGCTGATGCCACCTCAGGACACCTCTCACAGGCTGATGCGACGTCAGGACACCTCTCACTGGCAGATGCCACCTCAGGACACTGCTCACTGGCAGATGCAACCTCAGGACACCTCTCACGGGCTGATGTCACCTCAGGACACCGCTCACTGGCTAATGCCACGTCAGGACACCGCTCACTGGCTGATCCCACCTCACGGCACCTCTCACAGGCTGATGCCACCTCAGGACACCGCTCACTGGCAGATGCCACCTCAGGACACCGCTCACTGGCTGATGCCACGTCAGGACACTGCTCACGGGCTGATGCCACCTCAGGACACCGCTCACTGGCAGATGCCACCTCAGGACACCTCTCACTGGCTGATGCCACATCAGGACACTGTTCACTGGCTGATGCCACCTCACGACACCGCTCACTGGCTGATGCCACCTCAGGACACTGCTCACTGGCAGATGCCACCTCAGGATACCACTCACGGGCTGATGCCACCTCAGGACACCGCTCACTGGCAGATGCCACGTCAGGACACCGCTCACTGGCTGATCCCACCTCAGGACACCTCTCACGGGCTGATGCCACCTCAGGACACCGCTCACTGGCAGATGCCAGGTCAGGACACCGCTCACGGGCTGATGCCACCTCAGGACACCTCTCACGAGCTGATGCCTCAAGACACTGCTCACTGGCAGATGGCACGTCAGGACACCGCTCACTGGCTGATCCCACCTCAGGATACCGCTCACTGGCTGATCCCACCTCAGGACACCGCTCACGGGCTGTCTCTGTCTTGTGCTGCAGCCATTCCCCTGTTTCTCCCTTTCCTCCTCCTCTGGGTCTAGCCTCAGTCTCCTTCTCCTCCTGTGAATATGCTTCTTATGCAAAATGATGCAGCCCTCCCACCCCCGGCCCTGCTTCAGAGGCTCTGGTCCACCTTAGCCTGGCCCCAAACTCATCTAGGATGTTCTAGGAAATAAAATTGGTTTTATTTGCTCATTTACAGATGTTGAGAGTTGGACCATAAAGAATGCTGAGCACCAAAAAATTGAAGTTTTCAAATTGTGGTGCTGGAGAAGACTCTTAAGAGTCCCTTGGACTGCAAGGAGATCAAACTAGTCCATCCTAAAGGGAATCAACTCTGAATATTCACTGGAATGACTGATGCTGAAACTCCAATACTTTGGTCACCTGACGGGAAGAGCTGACTCATTGGAAAAGACCCTGAGACTGGGAAAGATTAAAGGCAGAAAGAGAAGGGGATGACAGAGGATGAGACAGTTGAATGACGTCACTACCTCGGGAGATAGTGAAGGACAGGGAAGCCTGGAGTGCTGCAGTCCATGGGGTTAGCAAGGAGTTAGACAAGGCTTAGTGACTGAACAAGAACTCATTCTTAGACATCTCATGCTTGCCCACCAATCTCTGCAAGTAAAAAAGGCAGGGAATGTCATCTCCCCTATGAATTCTATAAGCATCTTCAAGAAGCAGAATTATCCCCAGCTAGGGTATTTTGTTCTAATTTCTTTTCCAAATTTACCCCATTTTACTTATAATTGCTTTTCAACTCAATACCCTGTCAGTACATTCACTCATCCTGTCAAAAAGAGTACTCCAAATCTGGTGAGCACAGCATGACTTTAAGGCTCTTAGAATACGACTTTCAGGATGATTGAATCTGTCTGCGTCTACTCTTTTTTAATATTTACTGGTGTGCATTTGATTCACAGGGCGGTGTCAGTCTCAGGTGAACAGTAAAGCGGCTCAGTCATGCCCGCACACACAGTCATGCCCGCACACACAGTCATGCCCGCACACACAGTCATGCCCGCACACACAGTCATGCCCGCACACACAGTCATGCCCGCACACACAGTCGCTCTTCCTCAGACTCTTCTCCCATGCGGGCTACTGCAGGACACTGAGCAGCGTTCCTGTGCTGCGCATGTCTCATTTCTAACAGTGGATTTTGTTTGCCACCTACCAAAACTCTCATGAGTTCTCACACTTTTATGTCCTCTCTCTCATACACCCACACCCACACCCACACCCACACCCACACCCACACCCACACCCACATCCCACTCTCCACTTATTCTCTTTTAAATCCACACAGCAGTAAACGCAGAAACAAATAAAGTAGTCAGTTAATCTTTACTCTTCCCTGAGACATGGGAAAAAACACATGGAAGAGGAAAAAGAGCAAAGTCAAAGAGAGCAAGACACAGGAGGACGAAAAGCGGGAGCAGTAAGGAGGAGAAAGAAAAGGAAAAGCGCAGCAGGTAGGGCGTCGTTGGCGCACGAGCACAGAGGCTCAAGGAAGTGGGGGTGCGTGAAGCCAAAGGGAGGAGGATTCCTGTCCTGGGAGCTGTGTCTCCTGCCTTTCAGTGATCATGGGGATAAAATACTGACATACTCACACGCACAGTGAACCTGTATGCTTAGAGACGTCACACAGACTCACACATGTGGGTCTTCCTTTTGGGTGGGAAAGTATGAAACTGTTAGTTGCGCAGAGTCGTGTCCAACTCTTTGTGACCCCATGGACTGCAGCCCGCCAGGCTCCTCTGTCCATGGGATTCTCCAGGCAGGAATACTGGAATGGGTTGCCCTTCCCTTCTCCAAGAGATCTCCCTGACCTAGGGACTGAATCCCAGTCTCCCACATTGCAGGCAGATGCTTTACGGTCTGATCCACCAGGGAAGCCCCCATAGGATGGGAGCTGCCCCCTCCACTTTCCTCCTGCAAAAGATGGCAGCTGGAGGGGAGTAAACTTACTAGGATCAAAAAAAAAAAAAAAGTGGGACTTTTCTGGTGGCCCAGGGGTGAAAAATCCACCTTCCAATACAGGGGCCACGGGTTCAGTCTCTGGTACAACACAATCCTGCCTGCCCCAACTCAGACTTGATGCTGACAAAAACAAACATTTAAAAAACACTTACCCCACCAATGACTGACCTTTCTTTTAGACACGAGCTTCCAGTACATGAAGGCTTTGTAAGAGGTGAGGTGGACTCTATGCACTAATAAAGAGGACCTTCACTCTTATGCTCTTCCTCCCCTGGTGCTGTGCGGACCGCACACAGGGCCTGCTCAGAGGAGAGTCCAAGCACAAAGATCAAGGTCCACTGGACCAGGCTGCTCCCCAGCAGGTCTTTCCCTGTAACATTTCCAGCCTCCAAGCCACCCTTCTGAGGTTTAGCAAAGTAGCCAAAGCCAAGGGTGTTAATACAAACCCAACCTCAGGTCCTCCTGGTGACTGCAGAGCTCTCACGTGGTCCTTCCATCCTGAGTCACCTCCACCCATGAGACCATGGCTTTGGAGAGGGTCATGCCCACAGACACGTCCTTCTGTGTGTGTGACTGGTCTCTGCCAAACTTGTGGTGAGACCTTGGATGCCAAATGTAAGCAATTACAGGAGTCCCCATCCTGTGGCTGAAGGCATCTGCTTGTGGGAGTATATTCCCTGGATGCTGTTGGAGCTGGGGATAAAGACCACTGGGCTCCCCAGGACATCTGGAACAGTGTCCTGGAGCTGGCACTCACCCCAGGGAGGGGCACCTTCCCCTCTTGCCAGTATCTACAACTGCCTCTTTCACACGAAGGTCGCTGAAACCATTAGTCACCACGAAGAGGCTTCTGGGCCACCCACTATCCATCATTTCTTTAATTGACTGGATACCAGGGCTTCCAGGGAAACAGGGACCAAAAAAAAAAAAAAAAAAAAGACTGAGTAGAAATTAAAAAAAAAAAAAATTGACAAATAGCTTGAAAACTGCTCCCAAATTAGACAGCGACCTTTTTCAAGTTCATCCTGAAAATTCTGAAGTATCTATCGTGTCCGTTTTCTCTTTTCCAACTCCACAGTCCTCCTTTCATCCCCCCCCACTTGGATTCCTGTGAGCATCGGCCAGTGTGTTACTTTCCTCTAATGTCTTTGTCTTCCAAATTATCCAGCGATATTTTAAATTTTTTTTATATTGGAGTAAAGATGATTAACAATTCTGTATTAGATTCCGGTGTATAGCAAAGTGATTCAGTTAAACATATAGATGCATCTATTCTTTTTCACACTCTTTGGGATTTAGGTTGTTACACAGTATTGAGCAGAGTTCCCTGCGCCCTACAATAGGTCCTTATGGTTGACCAGCTGTCTTCATGAAAGGAAACATCTAATGATGCTTCTGGTCTTCAATGGCACTCTCCTCTATAGCATAACATGCAAAATATTTACATTTCCCCATACATACTGTGCACGTCCATGGCGATAATCCACTGTACGTTCCATTGCTCCTTCTGGAATGTTATTCCATTTCTTGTATTGCCTAATCCTTCAAAGGCCGACCCATTTGCTCATCTGCTCTGTAGAGCCTTCCAAAGCCTCTCAGATGGAGCCATGCTCTTTTTTAATATGTGTCCTGTTGTACACTATTGATATCGTAAGTCAATAGTGTGGCTCCTGTGATACAGGACACTCTCCAGGAGAGGCACAGACAACATTTTTAGGTCTTAGTATAAGATATGACACATAGATGTTCAACAAATATTCAATAAACGTCTGATAAGAAATGAAAAAATAAATGAACAAATGACTCATTCAGCATCACTAATGGAGAGTTCGCATGCTGCACAGATAGTGTAAAACAGTGGCTAATCCACACACAGTTCTGTGCATGTACATACATATGTAGCTTGGCACAATCCATATAAACACAAATAAAACCCAGTACTGTGAGTATACACGTCACACGTAACATGCATTTTTTTTTCTTTAACTGAAAACTATGACCTAAAGACTTTATTGAGTCAGGTTTTCCTGTATTCACTTGTCCATTTTTGCTTTCTTTTTGCTTTTCTAATTCCTACCTTAAATGCCATAGTTCAGATATATCCCATATGTTTTAGCCGTCTTCCCTGGCTGGAAGATGTTTTGTGGCTGTTCTTGTTGTTGTTTAGTGGCTCAGTTGTGTGCAGGTCTTCACAATCCCATGGACTGCAGCCCACCAGGCTCCTCTGTCCATAGCATTTCGCAGGGAAGAACACTGGAGTGGGTTGCCATTCCCTTCTCCAGGGGGTCTTCCCAGCCCACGGACTGAGCCCGCATCTCCTGCATTGGCAGGCAGGTTCTTTACCACTGAGCCACCAGGGAAGCCCTGAAATCCTGTGCTTCCTGAAGATTCCTCTGAATCTTTATAAGCTTCAAAAGAGGTTAATTAACGTTCTTCTTTCTCAAGGCGATGTTGAACCTAAACAATCCCAATGATACTACTTCTTATTAGAACTATTTCATTAAAATGATTTCTAGAAATTTAATACCTTCTAACTCCCTTCCTCACATCCCTTTTCCCTGCAACTGCATTTCTTTTGAAAGGACAACAGTAAAAATCAGAGTACATAAGTGAAGAAGTGTTGTTAAACGTTTCTTTTAATCTGAGAGCTGCAGCTGTGTGTAGGTCAGTAAAGTAAAGAAAGATTCTGTATGAGATGCTATACATATTCCAATGTTTTCCAAAAGGATACTTAAAACATTCACAAAGGGAATTCTAGAAAACCAAAAAGATTTCTCCCTCCAAAAGTTGTGGGAGCCCCTCTGAATTAAAGCTTCCGACCTCTGAGTACCAGGCTGCCCTTGATTAAAAACAAATGGAACATGAGCTATGGAGCGTAAGCCTACCTGATTTATGGCTTGGAAAATTAAGTTACTATTACTTATGGGGCTTGGAAGCCAAGGCCCAATGCAAGAGCTAATTGAGAGTGGAGAAGGGGTATATGCCGAAATTGGGAAAATATATTTTAGAGAATGGCTGAGTGAAGACATCAGGGTATGTAATTAAATGGCCTTAAAAAAAAAAAGTCACACTCCCAACAAGCTCTTATATCAAACAATTGGAATGTGTTGGTTTTATTAACTGGTCTTCTGCCATTTGCTCCATCAGACTGGGTACTCCTGAGTGAACTTCACCGTTGACTGACTCTAGTAAACATATTAAAACCTTCATTATGAGGTGTCTTATAATAATGCAGTATTCGTTTAGGAGAGAATTTTGTGATAGTTCTGCAACAGTTAACTACTGTTTAAAACACACGCAATTGCTAGGTTTTGGTTAGCTTGTACAGATTTCTACTTCCATGTTGCTGGAGTCATAAAAGTGTATCTTGTGGGGTTTTCTGACTCATCAAGTGAATTCCCAATAAATCCTAGGAAGGAATTTTATTTTCCTAAGAGTTAGGGACCAGGAAGTCCTTGCTGTGAAAGGTCAAACGCTGGAAGGCGTGGGAGGGAATAAAATTATGCCCAGTGTTCTTGCCACCAGCTCTCATTCCATTGTAAATCCGCCTTCCAAGTGGCTCAGAACGTTGTAAGATGAAGAACTAAAAAAATTATTTCTTCCTTAGAGTAGGGCTGTGACTACATGAGTGATAAAATTGATGACATATGTAGAGGCTTTTTATTTTTGTTGGCCAATCAAACATTCCAGACTGATTGCTGTAATTTGTTAGAACAGCTACTCAAAATCTTTGAAATTGAAAGGTGATGCTGTCAAATCATAGTAAAGATCACTTTCATTCTCATGAAAGTTGGCTATTGAGGTAATATGTATACATACTTATTTAAATTCCGTGAAGAGCTATTCTGTTCATTGAGAGTTGTTTTTCTAATTGAGACCATACAAGAATATTTCCCCACCTAATTCTTTTTTTTTTTTTTAATGCAAACACTTTATCATATAGTTGTGGTTCTCACCAAGGGGTGGTTTTGCCCCGAAGGGAACATTTTGCAGTGTTGGGAGACATTTTTGATTGCCATATCTGGGGCAGGAGGTTGCTACTACCATCTAGATGATTGAGGACTGGGATGCTGTTAAACGTTCTAGAATGCAAAGTACAGTCCCCCCAACCAAGAATTATTCAATCCAAAGTATCAGGACTGCCAAGGCTGATAAACCCTACTCAAGGGAGGTTTTCAGCTATTCGGTGTGTAGACCACTGGGGCTTCCCAGGTGGCCCAATGGTACAGAACCCACCACTGACACAAGGAGCAAGAGACAGGAGTTCCATCCCTGGGTTGGGAAGAGCCCCTGCGGGAAGGCATGGCAACCCACGCCAGTATTCCTGCCTGGAGAATCCCAGGGACAGAGGCGCCTGGTGGGCTACAGTCCAGGGGGATCACAAAGAACTGGCCGCGACTAAGTATCTGAGTGCCCAAGCATGCATATGCATATGTTTAGCTGATTCACTGTGCTGTGCACTTGAAGTTAACACAACTCTGTAAATCAACTTTACTCCAATAAAAAAAATTTAAAACAAAAATATTGAAGGAGGTTTTTAAGAATTTATGGAACTCCTTTTTAATAAAGGTCTAAAATGCCCAACAGGAGAAAAATTCATTCTTAAAGAAACAAAATTCTCACCTTTCCCTAATTTAAAGATTTTTTTAAAAATTATTTCAGACTTCACTGAAATAATAGTAGACCGTTTGGGGGTATTTTTAGTCTCACCTCTGGCTCTGTGTTGGTGAGATGCGCTGACAACTTCCAGCTACAGAAATACGCGTACGCCCTTCAGAGGGACACGCTACTGCAGTTATCTCCTCTTCCAGGCTATGCTGTTCCTCGGGATCCATTTAACTTCAGCTCACTAGCCCGAGGTAACAAAGATGTTTCACACTCGCTAATTAGGGGCTGGCAGGTAACCCAGCTAACCCCTGGGATGGGAAACACATGGTTAATAAATTGTTTGGTCACACTGAATGCCTCTCAGAGATGCTCACAATCAACCATCCATCCACAACCTCTAACCTTTTGGGTTTTCTGCTCAGGAATTTGGAAGAAGGCAGGGAAGCCAGAGAAACACAGACAGCAAGAAAGAGCTCCTGAGAGACCCAGAACCAGAGGGCCCACGTGTAGAGACTTTCACGGAAGTGCTTCTCTCACTCATCAACACGAGGAGTGAGATGTCGCTAAACAAAGAATATGAAGGAATCTTTCAAGACGTATACAAGTACATGTAGAAGCCATCTTTCACAATTTCTTGGTCATTTGTTTAAATTACTGATTCCAGACTACCATAGCTACTTTCCATTATTAGAAAATTTTTTTTAAAGATTATTAATAAATCAGAGAAAAATTAAATATTGGGTTGGCCAAAAAGTTTGCTCGGGTTTCGCCATAAGATGGTACAGAAAAACCCAAATGAACTTTTTGGCTAATTTGATATGAATATGATAAGGTTGCCAACGGAACTTAAAGATGTGTAACAAAGCAAAGTCCCTCTCTCTCCCTTCTTCTCCACCTTCTCCCTTCCCCTCTCTCCACGTGTGCATATGTGTGGGTGAGTGCGTGTACTCCTTATGAGACAGAAAACGTTATGCTAGCATTTCTTCCTATGGTCAATGATATCAGTCATATTTTATTTCTGGCAGCCCAATCTATGCCTGGAAATAAGTTAATAAGCGCATGATGGAAGTTAAGTATGATTTAAAGATGAAATATAACTGTATTGAGAAAAATGCATCCTGTGAACTGGAGAATTTTTCAAAAGTGGTTTCAGAAACACAGCTGAGCCGAATTTCATTTGTGAGCCATGGTCTGGAGCATGGAAAAGGTTGACCGGGTGCTTATTTATTAAAATTAAGAAATCAAATTGATGCTGGGAGCTGTTAAGAAAAAAAAAAAAACAAAACAGAAATCCAACCCAATATCTGCTTGTTTAATAAATTCAGCCCCATGAAATTGCTGAGTTTATAGGCCAACAATAAATGTTAGCAGTTTTACATGGCTTAGTTTAATAGTATCATATGCACACACACAAAACTACTTAATGGAACAACTTAAATCTTTCCCCTTACCTCCCAAATTATCTGCGAAAGAGAAGCATGAAAGTTATACCCTGTCTTCCCCTTCCACTGGTGTGGGATGACGTCTTAGAAATATTCCCTCCCTCCCTGTGAAGTGAGCGGAAGCTCCTCAGTCGTGTCTGACAATTTTGCAGCACCGTGAACTATACAGACCGTGGGACTCTCCAGGCCAGAACACTGGCGCGGGCAGCCTTTCCCTTCTCCAGGGGATCTTCCCAGCCTAGAGACCAAACCCAGGCCTTCTGCACTGCAGGCAGATTCTTTACCAGCTGAGGCACCAGGGAAGCCCAAGAACACTGGCGTGGGTAGCCTATCCCTTCTCCAGTGGATCTTCCCAACCCAGGAATTGAACTGGGGTCTCCTGCATTGCAGGCGGATTCTTTACCAACTGAGCTATCAGGGAAGTCCTCCACAGGCATCTAGAATAGTCTTCACTTCAAGAAAGAAGTAGTCATTTCTGGATGTGCTGGGGTTACATGGGAAGTATGGCTGGGACGGGGCTTCCCAGGTCGCTCAACGGTAAAGAATCTGCCCGTCAGTGCAGGAGACGCAGGAGACGTCGGTTTGATCCTCGGGTCAGAAAGATCCCCTGAGGAGGAAATGGTTTACCCACTCCAGTATTCTTGCCTGGGAAATCCCATGGACAGAGGAGCCTGGCAGTTACAGTCTACGGAGGCACAAAGAGTCAGACACGATTGAGCATGCACACGTGCGTGCGTGCACGCACACACACACACACACACACACACAGAGGCTGGGACTCTCCAGCCGTAACCAGACAAAGATGTGGGATCAGAGGAAAGGGAACCACAGCAAGAAACACTCAGAGCTGGCTCCACTTTCATTAAGTCTCACAAGCAGCCATCAAGGCAGCACCCTTATTATCAGGCCCCTTGGACAGCAAAGAGATCCAACCAGTCCATCCTAAAGGAAATTAGTCCTAAATATTCATTGAAAGGACTGATGCTGAAGCTGAAACTCGAACACTTTGGCCACCTTATACGAAGAACTGACTCTGAAAAGACCCTGATGCTGGGAAAGATTGAAGGTGGGAGGAGAAGGGGACGACAGAGGATGAGATGGTTGGATGGCATCATCGACTCGATGGACGTGAGTTTGAGTAAACTGCGGGAGTTGGTGATGGACAGGGAAGCCTCACGTGCTGCAGTCTAGGGGGTCGCAAAGAGTAGGATACAACTGAGTGACTGAAGTGAAATGAACTGAACAGATGTGATAACAAAGGCACAGGCTGGTTCAGGGACTGCTCAGGTCACATGTTTGTGGAAGCTGAGACAGGATCCCTTTTGTCATGTAATCCCAGCATCATACTCCTCCGCAGACATCGTCCTGTCCTTCCTCGCAACCCTCCTTACCCTGATGCATGTTTCTTTATGGCATCAATTGTGAGCAAATTTGCACGGGCTCATGTCCTTTTTGTGTCTGTCTTCCCTCTAAACGCAAGATTGCTGACTGCATCAACTGTGTCTGTTTCATCTGCTGAGGCATAGGAGATAATAAATGGTTGTTTTGAGCTTCCCTGTGGCTCAGTGGTTACGAATCTGCTTGCCAAAGCCGGAGACACAGGTTTGATCCCTGGTCTAGGAAGATCCCAAATGCCGTGGAGCAACTGAGCCTGTGAGCCATGACTTCCGAGCCTCTGCTCTAGGGCCTGGGAACTGCAATGAAGACCCGACACAGGCAAAAATAAAAATTAAATCAATCAATAATCTTTTAAGTAATTGTTGTGACAAATTACTGTTTGAATGAATGACTGACTGATGTACCTTGCCTTCCATTAAGGGGCAAGGAAACAGTCAGAGCAGCAAGTCATTAAGTTAAGAGTAAATTCCTAGGAATTTCCTTGGCAGTCAGGTAGCTAACACTCCGAACTTCCAATGCAGGGTACGTGAGCTCAAACCCTTGCCAGGGAACTAAGAGCTCGTACACTGGGTGGCACAATGAACAAAACAGAAGAAGAAAAAAACAGTAAGTTCCTAATCAAAGGTAGACACAGCATAAGGGACTGGGGGCCAAGCCTGAGGACACCGCCAGGCGCCGTGGGTGGGACCCTGACGATGCCACCTTTTCTGACCTGCTTGGTGGGGAACACAAGGCACAAAGCCCACTGGGTCAAGAAAGTGGCCCACTCCTTCCTGTAGGCCTGGTCCCTGACTGCCAGCAGACCTGACACACTGGCTCCTGTCCGGTCTCCTCTGGCACAAGTCCAAGAAGGCTGAGCAGGACTCAGGTTTTGCTTTGTGGCTACAGATCAAAAATTTCCCCATGAAGTCCAAAAGGCCCAAACAAGGACTGAACCCATGCGTTGGCCCTAATGAGCACCAAAAGGCAACCAAAGCCACCGCTGCACAGAGGGAAGGAGAAACCAAACTGGGTGAGAGAGTGCACAACCGCCTGTGAACTGTTTCCACCAATTTAAATGAGAACGTTTTAAACACAACAACACGTTTAGGGATAATGATTCCAACCACTTACAAGGGTTTCGGAAGAAGAAAACGAAACCAGCATTAGATAAAACAGGGTGGAGAGCATTTTCTTTTGACAGGGACCCTAGGGAGGAGCCTAAGCAGCAGCAGTTAATGCAAAGAGGGCTGAGTATTTGAGACATTTTCACTGAAAGCCAGAGCTCGTACAGGCTGGATTTATGCTCACCTCCAGGTACATGCATGAAGGAAAGGGAGCCAAAATTTGCACGATCGTAATCATCCTCTCATACTCTTTTATCCCAAGAGGAGGAAATATTACGATCAGAGAATTTATTATTCCTTATTCAGGGTAAGGAAGGCTCTGTGTGAGTCCGTAAACAAGCATACATGGAGGTCGGGATATTAAGTGTGGAGACTACGTTGGGTTCCTTGATTCCATTCCCAACCTCAGAGTTGGGGTGCTCATGGAATATCAGCAGAAGGCAAGGTGGAGTTCATTCCATGATGTACACATCCAGCCATCAACCATTCAGCAAACATCCATCAAGCCCCAATTAGATGCAGCCAAGTACAGCCCACAGGGCTTCCCAGGTGGCTCAGCGGTAAAGAACCCACTCGCCAATGCAGGCAATATGACTTTGATCCCTGGGTGGGGAAGATCCCCTGGAGAAGGAAATGGCAACCCACTCCAGTATTCTTGCCTGGGAAATCCGTGTGGTTCAGGGCTGAGATAAGAGTAAACATGGGGTTGCAGGGGCACACAAAGAAACAGGCAAGGATGCCTGGGTGGAGATTGAGACTCTCAGAACTGGAGGTCCAGCTGGACGCTTTATAAGAACAGAGGTCTCTGAATTTGAACGGACATACTTAGGGCTTCCCAGATGGAACCCATCTTCCAGTGCAGAAGACACAGAGACTCAGGATCAATCCCTGGGTCCAGAAGCTCCCCTGGAGGAGGAAATGGCAGCCCACACCAGGATTCCTGCCTGGAGAACCCCATGGACAGAGGAGCCTGGCAGGCTATACAGTCCATGGGGTCGCAAAAAGAGCCAGACACGACTAAGGCAACTACGGACACAGAGCATGTATATGCAGTTTGCCACACTCCCCACGCTGTGCAATCAGCAGCATCTATCTGAGTGGCCACTGCTGGTGACAGTGACCTCTGAGGGAACTGGCTGAGTTCACGAGGCAGCTGAGAAGTGGCTCTCAGGCTGGTTGAACCCCAACGGTACATTAGCCGTGCAGACTGGAGGGAGAAGGACCTCAGGAGAGCCAACTGTCCTTGAAACGGAGTAGAGGCATGAAAACGAGCCCCAACCAAAGGGGCCAGCAGGTCAGCATTGCTGCAGAGGCCAAGGGCAGGCACTGCAAAGGACGGCGAAAGATTCGGGGTGACTTTCAAAAGTGACCCCATCCATATGTAGTTAACTAGTTATATAATACATGAAAATTAATGATATGTGTATTTCATAAATATAAACAGTTACATTGTATAATATATACAATTCTATAACAGATTACATATAACTTATATATTCCATCAATATATTTTATATTTGATTAATATATCTACATATTATTTCTTTTTTAAAGTTATATTTTATATATTGTTCACATTAATATATTTATATATTACATTATACATCATTTATAACTGTTTTTACTATATATTTATATTTATATATATAAACTATATATACTATATAGCATATTATTGATATATAATATATACAGTCCACATGTATTTTATAAGCATAAACACACACTATATATATCATATATATATTATATACTTTTATAAACACAAATATATATTTATGTATAAATATATAATAAATTATGTATATAATCATAAATTATATATTATATATAATAAATTATACTATATAAATTAATAATACACCATGTCCATTGGTAATAGATCACAAACAAGGAATTCTTTTTTTTAGTACAAGGTCTGGATCAAGAGTGCCAGATAAAACACAAGATGCCCAGTTAAATTTCAAATTATTTAAAATATGAGTTTGTCCCACATGCTACATGGAACATATCCTAGGAAAAATATATACATACACGTCCCCCCAAATCACACGGGACACACTTACCCTGGAAAGATTCATTATTGTTGGTGCTCCTCTGAAGCTCAGAGCTTCCTGGAGCCCCTCATTTTCTCTCGCTCTGTCTGGCAGGCCCGGCCTGCACAGCTGGGGCCTCCCCCCAGCGCCCCCGACCCCGTGGTGTGCACCCAGACCCTCAGGGCTCTCAGGGAGCCTGGAGAGGCCACACTGAGCACACGGGACTTCCTGTCCCCACGCGTCGCTTCCTGTCCCCACGCGTCGCTTCCTGTCCCGTCTGTGGCCCGTGTGCAATGATGTCTCACCTTGTTTGCACCCCGCTGGCTCTCCTTGGGGCTCCCTCCCAGACACCCTGAGAGCAGGCTGAGGAGGACGGTGGGTGGCTGCACAGGGAGCCCTGGGGATCTGGAGGCCGAGTGGGAGAGAGTAGGTGGGGAGGTTAACCAAGTCAGCAGCCTGCTGGCAACACCCAACAATGACCCTGTCGCTTTAACACAAAAGAGGACTGTGCCCTTGCACTTCTCAGAGATCATCCCTGCTCGGGTCAATCGAGGGGTCCCCCCAGAAGAAAGCTGGCCGAGAAGCCCATTCTCTGAGGCGCAGCTCAATTACAGCCCAGACTAGGAGGCTCCGGGGGAGCCTTTCAGCCCAGGGCAAGCAGGGCATCTCTCACCAGCGCCTGAAGCACCGGTTACCAGATCCAGGATGTCGCCACCTGCATCGTTGCAACCGGTTGACACCTTTACAATGATCATTTTCCATCTTTTCCCTAACCCCGCCATGGGTCCTTGAGCGAGAGTCACTGGAGCTGTCTTCAGGAAGAGGGAGAAGGGTCCTGGGCTCACGGGGGCCTTCCAGCTCAGTCTTCCAACGGGGAATTAAACTTTTAATCTGATTTGACACAGTTATTTGGGGAATCCACAGACTTGTCATGCGGCAGATGATTAAAGCGGAACTAAGGGATTTGGACCTGTCTTTGTGAAGAAGGGGCTTCCCTGGTGGCTCAGAGGTTAAAGTGTCTGCCCGCGATGCGGGAGACCTGGGTTCGATCCCTGGGTCGGGAAGATCCCCTGGAGAAGGAAATGGCAACCCACTCCAGTACTCTTGCCTGGAGAATCCCACGGACAGAGGAGCTTGGTGGGCTACAGTCCACGGGGTCGCAAAGAGTCGGACACGACTGAGCAACTTCACTTTCACTTTGTAAAAAAAAAAGAGTTGGAGGAATTTTCTCCGTTTCTCCTTTTACACATCCCACACAACAAAACTGCGCTGCAGACACTTGGCAACGCTCTGAGTTCCAGTGGCAAGCTAGGCATGGAAAAAACAACAAAACAGAGACAGTAAAAGACCTTTTCTCACCAAGTTGCTGGCGAGCATGCACGCGTGCTCAGTCACTCAGCCGGGTCTGAGTCTTTGCGACCCCAAGGACCGTGGCCCACCAGCCTCCTCTGTCCATGGGCTTCTTCAGGAAAGAAAGCTGGAGTGGGTTGCCAACTGCTTAAACCAAAATGTTGGCGTTACAGGGATGGGCTGTTTAGTCGCTCAGTCGTGTCCGACTCTTTGCGACCCCATGGACTGAAGCCCACCAGGCTCCTCTGTCCATGGGATTCTCCAGACAAGAATACTGGCGTGGGTTGCCATGCCCTCCTCCAGGGGATCTTCCCAACCCAAGGATCAAACCCGTATCTCCTGTGGCTACTGTGCTGGCAAGTGGATTCTTTACTACTGAGCCATGGGGGAAGCCAGCTAGTAAGTATACAATTCATTTTTTTTTCTTGTCTTCATCACTAGCCAACTTTGCTTAAAGGAGTTAGCAAAAATAGTAAAATCAATTTTTCCTTTAACCGAAGAGCATTTTCTAGGGGGAAGGGCGGCCCACAGGGCACAGCATGTCGGGTCAAAGTTCCTCGATTAGAGACTGAACCCAAATCCTCTGCAGTGGAAGCCCAGAGTCCTAACCACTGGACCACCAGGGAAGTCCCTCCAAAGAGCCCTTATAAGCAATAACAAATTATGGTAAAATGTCAATAGGGTTTCCCAGTTGGCACAAGTAGTAAAGACCTGCCCGCCAACGCAGGAGACAGGAGATGCGGTTCCATCCCTGGATCAGAAAGACTCCCTGAAGAAGGAAGGGCAACCTACTTCAGTATTTCTGTCTGGAGAAACCCATGGACAGAGGAGCCTGGAGGGTTACAGTCCATGGGGTCACACAAGAGTCGGACACAGGTGAGCGGCTAAACACCAAGGCTTTACCCCAGGGGAACGTGTGTCTGTGGGCGCGACACTCGCTGTCTTCAACCGGTTTGCCTTTGTCATTACGCATCCTCACAGGTTCCCTCTTTGCTCCTTAGGGACAGTGGGAGGGTGGTAAGATGAGAGCACGTCCCTTACTCAAATAAGAACAGGGTTCACCAGCTCTCGTATCTGAAAACACTTTTCTGTTCCAAGACTAAAAACACACCAAGGTTCGAAGATCAGAGAATCACATTCATACCTCCCACCACTCGCCTATCGACACCGGGGAAGCAGGTTGTTCTGTATGAGGACCAACAGTCCTCACTAGGACTCTAGCTCTGGAACAGCGGGTGTTCAAGGGGAGAGTCACGAGCTCCGTGAACCTCATGCAGAGAGTGCTATGGGGTGGGGTGGCGTTTCCTGAAGTCCTGAAGCCCCAGGACTCTTTTTTATGGGAGCCCTCCCACTCTTTTCTGAGAACTTCATTGTCCCCCCTGCTACAGAGGTGCAGACCAACAGAGACCTGTTGTTCTGCGCTGGGTGTAGAGACTTCCAGGCCTTGCATCTTGACCTTGGGCAAACTGCATCAAGTTCTGGGACTCCATTTCACCATCTATAAAACAGCAAGAACCCTATATGCCTCTCCCTCCTTCATAGGCTTGTTTTAAGGGCAACATGTTAAGGTCATCCACCTAAAAGCACTTAGAGGTAAACAATTAATGCAGGATAGGTATTTATACGATAACTGTTGTCGCCATTCTGACAGCACCGTCCTCTTATCGTCATCAGTGGATGGTATGAAGTTCCCCCTTGCACACCCTGCTCCACAGACAGCAGATAATATCCCACCTTTGCATCGACTGTACCCTCTGCCTGGAAAGCTCCTTGGCCCCAGAGCCTCATAGTCAGCTTCCTCTCCTCCTTCAAAGTTTGTTCAGATGCCCTTATGGTTGTAGGGGGAAGGATGTGGGGAAAGGCTAGTTAGTGAGCTTGGGATGGACAGGTACACATTGTGATATTTAAAATGCATAACCAACAAGGACCTCCCTACGGCACATGGATCTCTGCTCAAGGTTATGTGGCAGCCTGGATGGGAAGGGAGTCTGGGGGAGAACGGACACATGCATGTGTGTGGCTGAGTCCCTTTGCTATCCACCTGAAGCTGTCACATTATT
Organism: Capra hircus; assembly: GCF_001704415.2. Lineage (NCBI taxonomy): Eukaryota > Metazoa > Chordata > Mammalia > Artiodactyla > Bovidae > Capra > Capra hircus. The sequence continues at coordinate 58,316,698 of NC_030826.1, read as the reverse complement.
GTCTGCTGATCAGCTATGGAGGTGGTGGAGGTGGTTTAGTCGCTCAGTCGTTTCTGAGTCTTGTGCCCCCAGGGACTGTCTCCTGCCAGGCTCCTCTGTTTGCGGGATTTCTCTCCCCAGGGATTGGACCTGCGTCTCCTGCTTGGCAGGTGGATCCTTTACCACTGGGCCACCTGGGAAGCTATACCCCAATACAAGTAAAAAGTTAACCAAAAAAAAATGTGTTCAAATGCCATCTTCCAAGGAGGCGTGCTCTCATTCCTCTACTCAAATTACAGCCCGCACCTCCACCCTCGGCATTCCTGACGCTCCACGGCCTCTGCTACGTATTTTATTGTGCTTTATTTCTTCCAACACACTATAAAGTCCATTGTGCTCACAATAATTTTGATTGAAGTAATGCATTAAACTGACATCATAAATACATCACTTAGTATGTTTATGGTCTACTGTCTCTCTCTGTTTCACAAGGTGAAATATCTGTCTGTTTTGTGTATTAAAATATCCCAAGCTTATTTAAGATAGCACTTGGCACAAGTAAACATTAAAAAAAATATTTGTTCAATGAAGCAATTAACTGAAAATAAGTGTGTGGCCATCCATTGCCTGTGTTGTCTGTTCTTTAGCCTAGAGTCCAAAGTCAAACACAACCTAACCTACCTTTTCAGCATCACCTCCCTCCTCCCTTTTTTTGGTTTTCCCCTTTGATAAACACACTCAGCTAATATGGATTGTCTTTCATTGCCCCCAACATCCTACAGAATTGTATAAACTGTCTTTATTCTGCTTCTTTTCCTTAGAAAGCCCACTCTGCAAGCGGTCTCATTTCAAGTCCTCCTTATCTTTCCAGTTCAAATGGTTTTTCCTCTGTGAGCCCCTTCCTGATTTCCAAGCAAAGACACGCCCTATCCCTTCTCTGTACTCAGCATGTGGCTTAGGCCTCTAATAAGGTCTTTACATTGACCTTGCCCTCTATTTGTTTGGGGCGCTGTCTCACTTGCTAGAGCTGCCATCACAGACCAGGTGACTTAAGCAACAGAAACGTATTTTCTCACAATTCTGGAGGTTAGAAGTCTGAGATCAGGTGTTGGCAAGGTTGGTTTCCTCGGAGGTCTCTGTCCTTGGCTTGCAGACCACCGTCTTCTCACTGCGTGTTCACATGTTCTTCTGTGTGTCTGTGTCCAAACTCCGTTAAAAGGATAGCAGTCATGTGGAAATAGGGTTCATTGTAATGACTTCATTTTAAGTTAATTACTTCTTTAAAGATCCTATCACAGGAACTTCCCAGGTGGTCCAGTGGCTAAGACTTCCCATTCCCAATGCAGGGGACCCAGGTTTCATCCCTGGTTGGGAGCAAGATCCCACATGCCGCATGCAAACTAAGAGCTAGCATGCCACAACTGAAAGATCCCATGTGCCTCAACTATCATAAAACATCCTATATGCCACAACTGAGACCCAGAACAGCCAAATAAATAAATAATTTTAAAACAAATAAAAACAGAGTAAGATCTGTCTTCTGAGAGTTAAAAAAAAAGACCCTATTGCCAAACACAGTCCTTTTCTGAGGCACTGGAGGTTCGGCTTCCACATATGAATTTGGAGGGGCCTCTCAAGTTCAGTCCACAGCACGTGTGTACCCTCAAGCTCCCCCAACCTGCTCCAGGCTATGAACCATGACTCTCTTCAGGACAGGCACTTGGTCTCATCCATTTTTGTAACTCCCAAGCAACCTAGCATAGTTTCAGGCTGTTAACTGGCTCTTGAAAGCCACTGGGTATAGCACCTGTCCAAGCACAGCCTCACAGAAAGCAGAGTCTCTGATGAAAATGGTTTTGAGTCTTTCCCTGCTCTTTAGATCAACTGTCAAATCAACACGATCCCCTGGAATTTTTCTCAACTTTCTGCCTTATCCCTTTTCTTTCTCCCCAGGTTTGCTCTCTTGAAGCTCATTTCCCAGATGAGGAATGATTTGCTTCTTCAACTGCTCTTTGGAAATGAAAATAAAGGCTTCCCTGGTGGCTCAGAGAGTAAAGAATCTGCCTGCAATGCAGGACACCTGGGTTTGATCTCTGGGTCAGAAAAGATCCCCTGGAGAAGGGAATGGCAACCCACTCCAGTATTCTTGCCTGGAGAATCCCATGGACAGAGCAGCCTGGTGGGCTACAGTCCATAGGGTCGCAAAGAGTCAGACATGACTGAGCGACCAACACTTAATGAGAATAAACCAAGTCTTCATTCTGCTTATCAATAAATGAGCATCTTTATAACTTTTAAGTTTTTTGAGGGGGGGGCGATCTGGACCATTTTTAAAGTCTTTATTGAATTTGTTACAATACTGTTTTTGTGTTTTGGCCATGAGGCATGTGGGATATCTTAGTTCCTGGAGCAGGGATCAAACCCACATGCCCTGCATTGGAAGGCAGTCTTTTTGTTTGTTTATTTATTTTGGTTGCACTGGGTCTTTGGAGAAGACTCTTGAGAGTCCCTTGGACTGAAAGGAGATCAAGAAGCTGAAACTCCAATACTTTGGCCACCTGATGAGAAGAAATGACTCATTGGAAAAGACCCTGATGCTGGGAAAATTGAAGGCGGGAGGAGAAGGGGTCGACAGAGGATGAGATGGTTGGATGGCATCACTGACTCGATGGACATGAGTTTGAGCAAGCTCTGGGAGTTGGTGATGGACAGGGAGGCCTGGGGTGCTGTGGTCCATGGGGTCACAAAGACTCGGATACGACTGGGCGACTGAACTATACTGGGTCTCCGTCGCTGGGTGAGGGCATTCTCTAGCTGAGGTAAGCGGGAGCGGCTCTCCACCGCAGCGCAAGCGTCTCGCTGCGGGGCCCCTCTCGTGCAGAGCCAGGCTCACAGGCTCACGGGCTGACTTGCTCTGTGGCCTGTGGGATCTTCCCAGACCAGGAATTGAACCCTTGTCCCCTGCACTGGTAGGCAGATTCCTATCCACTGGACCCCCAGGGAAGCCCCTGTAACTTCCAGTGAGGAGAAATCCTGCATAAACAGTCTAACATTGTAATAAGTAAGGTATGATCAAAACCTAAGGAGACTTTCTATCTGAACAGTGTTCTAACTATCTGCGTTAGCATCTGCCTATTTTGTATTCAGGGCTTGTTGATTTGGAAGTACACAATATCCTCGACAACCTCTGCTTCAACTAAGAAAAAAACCCTTTCCAAACCACAAGAATGGTGTATATCAGTCAAAATATGAAAATGCTCTTAGCTAACACAGGGTCCAGCTTGAGAAACATTAGCTGAGAGAACTCTAGACACGCGTCTTAGGAGACTGACAGTGAAAACTGCTGCGAGCCTGGAAACACAATGGACTCTCAATCTTCCAGAAGATGGCTGATCTCCACAGCACAGGTTAAAGACCTTATATATAGAAAAGCAGTCCTTAATTTAATTCTTCCATTAGCATTCATGGACAAAACTCTGACCCCCTGATTTCCGGTTACTGAAAAGAACACACATTCTGTCAGTGAGACTGAGGGACACAAAACTAGATATTGGTTAAAAACAAGACCAGTTGGAAATTTATGCTGAAAGAATAATGTCATCAAAAAGCTATCTCTAAGAGATAAGGATACTCAAAATCTCCAAAATTAAACAAAATAATCCTTGTAATAACTTTTAAGAACAGGAGGCAGTGTTTTCAGGGGGGATAAAAGGACTGAATTAAGCAAGGAAGGTGAAGTTATCTCACTGTTTCTAGCTGGCATTTGCTGTGTGAATTGGCATAACTCACAGATTATTCTTGGGTTGCAGGAGCTTCATCTGTGAGAAGGGCAGATGAAGTGACAAGGCTGAACTGTGAACTCTGGGGAACTCAAACATCTCCATAAAATTGCCTTATATTTCAAAGCCTTCCCTCAGTTCCTGGAAGCCCCCACTGACTCTTTCGGGGGGTGCTTGTGTTGGACAGAGAACCAGGAGCACTTGGCACGGTACAACGATCAGGTTGTACCATTTCTGCAAGGAGCCAGGACTGGGGACGGGGTTCTCTGGTGCTCCCAGGGTCCCCCACCTCCTGAAGCTGAGACACTCAGACCATTCATCAAGAGGTCCCACGCTGACAACAGTAACACCCACAAGACACTGTGATGACGAAAGCATGCCAGTAAAGGAAGCATAGCTCCTGGGGTCACACCACGTCACTCCTTAGCAATCTTATCAGCATGATATGAAGACACACACTGACCATGAAGTTGCTATTGAAAGGACAGGCCAGGTTTACATAGGAAAAACGAAGAGGGAAAGTGACTCCTTTTCCCTAGATAATGTGTCTTGCATTGTTTGAGCAAATTTGTTCTAATAAGCTCGATTTTTTACAAATGTATTCCAATGGGAAACAAATCTGAATCTCCCCTTGCCAAACGCCAGGAGCTGCTCATGTAGGCATCGCCTGACAGCCAGTTCCCATTCCTAGCAGGTTGAGCTGTGGACGGAACGCCACATCACCCGAAGAATCTGCCTGTCAGGGAGAGACCAAAAATGATTCAGATCATAGTAAGATCTGATTATTTACAGACTGTACACTGAAGTGGTGTTTTCTTCTTTTGACTTTGCAAGTCTCATTACACTCTAGGTATGCAAAGTAAATCGGGTAACAGTTGCCCCACCAAAGTTGTCAAAAACATGGAAACCCAGAAATTATCAGCATGTTACAGACCAAATAATCAAATCCAGGTGGTGCTAGTGATAGAGAATCCACCCTGCAATGCAGGAGACTTTAAGAGATGGGGGTTCAACCTGAGTCAGGAAGATCCCCTGGAGGAGGGCATGGCAACCCATTCTGTTATTCTTGCCTGGAGAATCCCATGGACAGAGGAGCTTGGCGGGCTACAGTCCAGGGGGGTCACAGAGAGTCATACACGCCGGAAGTGATGAGCACGCACGCAATCGAATCCTGCAGGCTGTTGAGGGTTATAACAATAACAATTATGCAAAGGACCTGGCAACCGATAATCTGTTGTCTGTCTTTATTGGTGTTGTGTAGTCACTAAGTCGTGTCTGACTGTTTGGGGACCCCATGTTTGGCGGACCACTAGCCCGCCAGGCTCCTCTGTCTGTAGGATTTCCCAGGTAAGGATACTGGAGCGGTTGCCATTTCCTTCTCCAGGGGATTTTTCCAACCCAGGGAATGAACCTGGGTCTCCTGCATTTCAGGCAGTTTCTTTACCACCGAGCCATCAGGGAAGCCCTCTGTCTTTGTACATTGGCCTTGTTTGACATTTCATATGAGAAGAATAAGATGATATGTGTAATACTACCTTTATCTTTTACAGATGGCTTCTCTCACTTAGCATAATATTTTTCAGGTTCACCCACATTACAACCATATCAGTATTTTGCTCCTTTTTAATGACAAATAGTACTTCACTATGTGGGATAGTCAACACTTTATTCATCAATTGATGGACATCTTTAGGCATAAATAAATAATAAAAGAGTAGTGCTGCTTTGAAGACCCGCTTTCACTTCTCTTAAATAAATACTGGAAAGTAAAAGCTGTGGCCTATGGTAACTTTCCCAGCGAGTCAGCATGCATCAGGCAGCCAAAGTACTGGAAAAGCCCCTGATGCTGGGAAAGACTGAGGGCAGGAAGAGAAGGGGACGACAGAGGATGAGACGGTTGGATGGCATCACTGCCTCAATGGACATGAGTTTGAGCAAGCTCTGGGAGTTGGTAAAGAACAGGAAAGCCTGGAACGCTGCAGTCCGTGGGGCAGCAAAAAGCCAGACATGACTGAGCAACTGAAATTAACTTATGATAATTTTATCTTTCAGAAACCACTGAATTATATTCTAAAGCAGCTGCATCATTTTATGTTCCCACCAGCAATATAGGAGTCTTCCATTTTCTTCACATCCTCACCAACACCTTTTATCATCTTAAAAAAAAAAAAAACTTTATCGAGGTATAGCTGCTTTACAGTGCAGTGTTAGTTTCTCCTGTACGGCAGAGTGAATCAGCTCTACCCACACACACACGGCCTCTTTTTGTGGAGTTGTAAGAGACTTGAGACTTAGCTTGTCTTTGGGTCCACTGACATCTGGATATTACTGATATATTATCATAAGTGCGTGAAGACAAAGAGTTGTTGATATTCAATGGTCATTCCCTCTATTATATCAAAAGTCCCCAGCTGCCATCTGTCCTTATTATACTATTTGAAAATAAGCTGCTAACAAGGACTTCTCTGGTAGTCCAGTGGCTAGGACTCCACATTCCCAGTGCAGGAGACCCGGGTTCGATCCCTAGTCAGGAAACTAGATCCCACAGGCAGCAACTCAAGATCCCGCATACCACAACTAGGACCCGGCACAGCCAAAGAAATAAAAATAAATAAAGTAAAAAAGAAAATAAGATTTTGTTCTCCCCTCTCTGTCCTGTAACTATTTGGTCACCTCCAGTGTAGACTAGTATGAAAAAATTTCAATCACACCTAAGAAAAAATAACCCAGAAGTGGTGAAAGAAGAAGTGACAAAGCGCAGTTTTTCAGCAGACACACAAAAGAAATTATGCAGCTTGATGTTTCTAAAAAAGAAATGGAAACAGCTCAAGACCATAGCAGCGAAATTTCAGGCTACCGAGTTTTGGCTTCTCATTTCACCAGTTCCCAGTATTTCTACTGAAATGAAAAGGTTAGTCATTAGTCAGTGGAAAATTTTGTTGAAGGGAAAAAAGTATATACTAATGGAATCTGTTGTCCAGACTGCAAACTGCTTTACAAGTGACAATTAATTAATACCCACAACACAGGCATAAGGCAGTTCTAACCCCTATCACAGCAAAGCTTTGCTGAACCTTATTATTTCTTAGGATGAAACATTTTGAAGACAGGACTGGGACATGGGAATGTCATGAGAATTTTTACAACGTATAAAGGGCACATATGCAGACCTTTCATTTTGCAAATTACTTAGAGAAGTAGCAGGATAAATCCGATGAACTTCCCATATGCTATCAAAAACTCATTCTCTTTGGGGCATGGATTAAGTGAAACTCTTCCCACTTCATTTGAAGACATGCTACTTTTCTTTCCCTCACTCATGACACCCAACTTTGACCAACACAGAGTAGCAATATGGCAAACTTGGTAGCCGGCAGTTCATCCAACACACACACACTCATCATCAACTGAACGTCAGTTTTTGTATTTCCTGAAACTGTCCGTTCCAGTATACTTCATAGCAGTGTCACAGCATTAAAGTTGCCAGCAGTGGGTGACGACAGAGTTGGGTGTGGGAGGTAGAAGAACCACAAGATAAACAAGAAACTAAATCACAGAATCTTGTAAAACAAGGGGAGATGCTGACCAGAGATCCTCACTCCCATCCCCTAGGAGTGGTGACGTCATGAGTCATTCCATCAGCACAATGTTGATGGCTGTGTGTTCTCCTCCCCTCAACTCCAGAACTTTTCCAGGTTCGGTCAATGCCCAAGCCATCAGGCCAAGGGTTATTTTCAGCTCCAGCAGCTCCCTTGTTTTGCGAGCAGCCCAGACAGGAAACCACCCAGTCTGGGAGGATTCAGTTAGGTCCCAAAAGAGCACACACTCAGGTACAAAACTTTCAAGGCAGCAAGGGATGTTGCGGTTAATCTCCATGCACCACTGAAGAGGGGACAAACAGGCGTTGGTTCTCCAAGGGATTAACACTGTTTCACACACATGCACATACACACCCTTCACACACATACACACATGCATATATGACAATGTGTGTATGTATATGCATGCACGTGCCATATTCACATGTATATTTGTACTATATATGTAAACATATGACACACATAAACATATACTTGTGTGTGTGTATATATGTAAAGACATAAATGAATGCATATGTACCTAAACATGACATACACCATACAGAGCATATATTTTGTGTATGCGTATACACATATATGTATGTCTGTGTAGTATATGACACATAATATTTGTATGCATGTGTGTATACACATGTATGTGTATGCATGCGCACACACATGTACATTTACTTAAATGTGTGTTGTACAACTACATCACACACATACACATATTTTCACATAGGTATGTACATACACAAACATATGTGTATATGTATGTAAGCGTATGAGGGGTGGGTCTAAAGGCATTTTACAGCCCCCATTCCTCTCCACGTGTTTCTACATGGATTTCTACAGAGAACTTGCGGAGACTTTAAATTTACTCTTTTTTAAGGAAGATGCTTCGTTTCAATGGAAAGCGCCACCAGTTAACCATCATGTGAGTGTAAGGGGAGCAGTCTCGGGCGGATTCTGTAGACAGGGAAAAATGTGTCACATGCAGGCTTTTGCTTACAATTTGGAGAACGTCCTTAAGGTGAACTGGACTTATCCGTCATCTCCCAGGAGGCTCCAGCTGGTAAGTCCATCTGACGTTCCTGGACCTACAGGTGCCCACGTGGCTTTAGAAAGAAAAGTGGGAAGAGAGGGCAGGAGGGCACAGCAGATCCCACAGTCAGCTGTGACACCAGGAACCTACTCATACAAAAAATTACTCAGTTTATCTGAAATTTAACCGAGTTTCCTAAAGTTTGTCTGAAACCCTCTCGTTGGTACTCATACATATTCATTCTTACGTCTTGATTTCTCCATGGCCAGTCTGGCTGTTCTAATCTTTATTTCCTCATGAGGAATAGTCCACAGCTGGGAATAGGAGAATCTTAATATTTTTTGGATGAATGGATAGACACGTAACAAACATAACCCAAATCATTAACTCTTACAAACCGCACTATCTAACATAAAATGGTCAAATTAAAGTTAATTGAGAAAATAAATGTCCATAAGAACTTTCAGATGTATGACTTCAGATCACGCTATTTAATACGACAGTTTCTATAGCTGGTAGGTTGGTACTTGAATTGAGACTAATTTCTCCCTAGAGGTGAAACTAAAGTTCCATTCAACCATGGGTAACTACCATTTACTGAATGCTCAGTATCATCCAACAAATATTTATACGAACCTTTAACTCTCACAAAGCCCTACTGGCAAGAGAAGTTTAACCCTTTTTCACAAAGGAGGAAAGGGAAGCTCAAAGACGTTAAGCAGTTTGCAGAAGATCACACAGCCGTCTTCAAGGACAACTGGAATCTGAACTCAGGCAGACTGGCTCCAATATGGCATCCTAGCTATTCAGCTACACAGTAGCTCAAATAAAACAAATTCTATGTATTCAACAGGGCTTCCCAGGTGGCTCAATGATAAAGAATCCGTCTGCCAAGAAGGAAGCTCAGGTTTGATCCCTATGTCTGGAAGATCCTTTGGAGAAGGAAACAGCAACCACTCCAATATTCCTGCCCAGGAAATTTCATGGACAGAGGAGCCTGGCAAGGCTAATCACAGAGAAGTCGGCATGATTTAGTGACTAAACAAAAACAATGTATTCAACCACACTGGTGGCTCAGCAGTACAGGATCCACCTCAATCCAGGAAACTCAGTTCAATCCCTGGGTTTGACCCCTGAGTCAGGAAGATTCCCCTAGAAAAGGAAATGGCAACCCACTCCAGTATTCTTGCCTGGGAAATCCCATGGACAGAGGAGCCTGGAGGGCTATAGTCCGTGGGGTCACAATAGTTGGACCCGGCTTAGCGACTAAACCACCACCACCACCACCACAAGCTGACTCCATAGCTTTTGCTTCCAGGAAAAAAATGAGTTCTTGCTGCCCAAGCCCTAGTTCTCTTTCTCTGCCACCAATAATATTCTTGAGCAGGCCTTGTGTGCTTCTCCTCCTACAACTCCCCACTTCCACGTGACTCCTACTCAACACTGCGAATGGCTTTCCAAAATAGCAGCAATCTATGAGAAGACTCTTTGGGTGTTAGTTCTAAAAGGTCTTGTAGGTCTTCATAGAACCGTTCAACTTCAGCTTCTTCAGCATCACTGGCTGGGGCACGGAATTAGATTACTGTGATACTGAATGGTTTGCCTTGGAGATGAACAGAGATCATTCTGTCATTTTTGAGATTGCATCCAAGTACTGCATTTCGGACTCTTTTGTTGACCATGATGGCTACTCCATTTCTTCTGAGGGATTCCTGCCCACAGTAGTAGATATAATGGTCATCTGAGTTAAATTCACCCATTCCAGTCCATTTTAGTTCGCTGATTCCTAGAATGTCGACGTTCACTCTTGCCATCTCCTGTTTGACCACTTCCAATTTGCCTAGATTCATGGACCTGACATTCCAGGTTCCTAAGCAATATTGCTCTTTATAGCATCGGGTCTTGCTTCTATCACCAATCACATCCACAGCTGGGTATTGTTTTCCTTTGGCGCCATCACTTCATTCTTCCTGGAGTTATTTCTCCACTGATCTCCAGTAGCATATTGGGCACCTACTGACCTGGGGAGTTCCTTTTTCAGTATCCTATCATTTTATCTTTTCATACTGTTCATGGAGTTCTCAAGGCAAGAATACTGAAGTGGTTTGCCATTCCCTTCTCCAGCGGACCATATTCTGTCAGACCTCTCCACCATGACCCGCCCGTCTTGGGTTGCCGCACCGGTATGGCTTAGTTTCATTGAGTTAGACAAGGCTGTGGTCCTAGTGTGATTAGACTGACTAGTTTGCTGTGAATATGGTTTCAGTGTGTCTGCCCTCTGATGCCCTCTTGCAACACCTACCATCTTACTTGGGTTTCTCTTACCTCAGGCGTGGGGTATCTCTTCACGGCTGCTCCAGCAAAGTGCACCCACTGCTCCTTACCTTGGATGAAGGGTATCTCACCTATTTAAGTTTCCCTATCTCTCAGTCTTGGGGACGGGAAAAAAATGCAAAAGTAGGAAGTCAAGAAACACCTGGAGGAACAGGGAAATTTGGCCTTGGAATGCGGAATGAAGCAGGGCAAAGACTAATAGAGTTTTGCCAAGAAAATGCAATGGTCATAGCAAACACCCTCTTGCAACAACACAAGAGAAGACTCTACACATGGACATCACCAGATGGTCAACACTGAAATCAGATTGATTATATTCTCTGCAGCCAAAGATGGAGAAGCTCCATACAGTCAGCAAAAACAAGACCAGGAGCTGACTGTGGCTCAGATCATGAACTCCTTATTGCCAAATTCAGACTTAAATTGAAGAAAGCAGGGAAAACTGCTAGACCATTCAGGTATGACCTAAATCAAATCCCTTATGATTATACAGTGGAAGTGAGAAATAGATTTAAGGGCCTAGATCTGATAGATAGAGTGCCTGATGTACTATGGAATGAGGTTCGTGACATTGTACAGGAGACAGGGATCAAGACCATCCCCATGGAAATGAAATGCAAAAAAGCAAAATGGCTGTCTGGGGAGGCCTTAAAAATAGCTGTGAAAAGAAGAGAAGTGAAAAGCAAAGGAGAAAAGGAAAGATATAAGCATCTGAATGCAGAGTTCCAAGGAATAGCAAGAAGAGATGAGAAAGCCTTCTTCAGCGATCAATGCAAAGAAATAGAGGAAAACAAGAGAATGGGAAAGACTAGAGATCTCCTCAAGAAAATTAGAGATACCAAGGGAACATTTCATGCAAAGATGGGCTCAATAAAGGACAGAAATGGTATGGACCTAACAGAAGCAGAAGATATTAAGAAGAGGTAGCAAGAATACACAGAAGAACTGTACAAAAAAGATCACGACCCGGATAATCACGATGGTGTGATCACTCACCTAGAGCCAGACATCTTGGAATGTGAAGTCAAGTGGGCCTTAGAATGCATCACTACGAACAAAGCTAGTGGAGGTGATGGAATTCCAGTGGAGCTATTTCAAATCCTGAAAGATCATGCTGTGAAAGTGCTGCACTCAATCTGCCAGCAAATTTGGAAAACTCAGCTGTGGCCACAGGACTGGAAAAGGTTAGTGTTCATTCCAATCCCAAAGAAAGGCAATGCCAAAGAATGCTCAAACTACTGCACAATTGCACTCATCTCACATGCTAGTAAAGTAATGCTCAAAATTCTCCAAGCCAGGCTTCAGCAATACGTGAACGATGAACTCCCTGATGTTCAAGCTGGTTTTAGAAAAGGCAGAGAAACCAGAGATCAATTGCCAACATCTGCTGGATCATGGAAAAAGCAAGAGAATTCCAGAAAAACATCTATTTCTGCTTTATTGACTATGCCAAAGCCTTTGACTGTGTGGATCATAATAAACTGTGGAATATTCTGAAAGAGATGGGAATACCAAACCACCTGACCTGCCTCTTGAGAAATCTGTATGCAGGTCAGGAAGCAACAGTTAGAACTGGACATGGAACAACAGACTGGTTCCAAATAGGAAAAGGAGTACGTCAAGGCTATATACTGTCACCCTGCTTATTTAACTTCTATGCAGAGTACATCATGAGAAACGTTGGGCCGGAAGAAGCACAAGCTGGAATCAAGATTGCCAGGAGAAATATCAATAACCTCAGATATGCAAATAACACCACCCTTATGGCAGAAAGTGAACAGGAACTAAAAAGCCTCTTGATGAAAGTGAAAGAGGAGAGTGAAAAAGTTGGCTTAAAGCTCAACATTCAGAAAACGAAGATCATGGCATCCGGTCCCATCACTTCATGGGAAATAGATGGGGAAACAGTGGAAACAGGGTCAGACTATTTTTTGGGCTCCAAAATCACTGCAGATGGTGACTGCAGCCATGAAATTACAGGATGCTTACTCCGTGGAATTAAAGTTATGACCAACCTAGACAGCATATTAAAAAGCAGAGACATTACTTTGCCAACAAAAGTCCGTTTAGTCAAGGCTACGGTTTTTCCAATAGTCATGTATGGATGTGAGAGTTGGACTGTGAAGAAGGCTGAGGGCCCAAGAATTGATGCTTTTGAACTGTGGTGTTGGAGAAGACTCTTGAGAGTCCCTTGGGCTGCAAGGAGATCCAGCCAGTCCATTCTGAAGGAGATCAACCCTGGGATTTCTTTGGAAGGACTGATGCTAAAGCTGAAACTCCAGTACTTTGGCCACCTCATGCAAAGAGTTGACTCACTGGAAAAAACTCTGATGCTGGGAGGGATTGGGGGCAGGAGGAGAAGGGGACGACAGAGGCTGAGATGGCTGGATGGCATCACTGACTCAATGGACGTGAGTCTGAGTGAACTCCGGGAGTTGGTGATGGACAGGGAGGCCTGGCGTGCTGCGATTCATGGGGTCTCAAAGAGTGAGACAGGACTGAGCGACTGAACTGAACTGAACTGATGAGAAGACTCTCCCACTGGAATTATGCCCCAAATTTAAGATCTTATCAAGTTAATTCTCCCACTCCTCCTCACCCACTCTCTGCTCCAAAATACAGGACAAGGTCAAAAAGTAGGAGCAATTAACACAGTATAAGGCTTCTTTCATAAAACTTGGTGAGGGGAGGGGAGGGGTTGGGGTACAGATTTCTCAGACTAGGGATTCATATCCAATAGATAAACCCAGAAAAATGAAAGTATTAGTCACTCAGTTGTGTCCGACTCTTTGCAACCCCGTGGACTATAGCCTGCCAGGCTCCTCTCTCCATGGAATTCTCTAGGTGAGAATATTGGATTGGATACCCATTGCCTTCTCCAGGGGATCTTTCTGATCCAGGGATCAAACTCAGGTCTCCTGCATTGCAGGTGGATTCTTTAACATCTAAGCTACGAGGAAAGCCCAAAAAAGCTGTGCATAATTCCTTTTATTAAGGATGGCTCACGTCATTTCTACACTCACAGCAGCTATATTTTGGATGAAAGGAATATTTTGGAAAGTTCCCTAAAGTCATTTCACGTAAAGGACTATAAAAATATTAGGCATCGTGCTATCTTATCTTCATTTAATAGAGATGTAATGTATCTTTATTAGCCAGTTTTAAAGTAATATTTTAGGTGATGACAAGTTGAAAAGACTGGATATACGGAACTGTAACTGGAAATTTTCACTGGGAAAATTTAATCCATTTTGACTGATGGCTGGAAGAGACGGTAAGATTGACTTAACAATTTGGAAGGCCAATTCATCAGCAATAATAAGCTAGTTTCAAGGGGGAAAATAAGATGTTAAACCATGAGATCCCCCAGTTAGAAAGAAAAAAGAAATACTACAAAAGGCCAATACAAGATACATTTCCAAAGAAGGTTGCTCAAACTATATCCCAGGATATTCTTTTTCACAATTGATTTTAAAGAAAACTAAATAACTGTCCATGTGTAATGTAGGAAGTAAAATTCTCACTAGGCAAATAAGGATAACCAGAATGATGCTTTTAATAAGCGCCCTTGAATTTCAAATCAAAGGCTTCCAGTTCACTCTACAATGAAGGTACTGATTTTTATTCCATCATCTGCCCACATGGAACCATACTAGACTTCGGTGTTTGGGGTTTAGGAACCAGCTGAGGGATCTAGCACTGTAGAAACACTGGAAACCACTGGCTCCTGCGGCCGATTCATGTTGATATGTAGCAGAAATCACTCATTATTGTAAAGCAATTATCCTCCAATTAAAAATAAATAAATTTAAATTTTTTTAAAAAAGAAAACCATTGTCACCGCCTTTAACTATCTAGGACATTTGTTCCCAAATTAAACTACCGGAAGCGTCAAACTCATGTGACTCTTGACATTCTAACTACTGTCAGGAACAAGAGAAGTATCTGCTCTGTTTCACCACCATCACCCAGACTACAGAGTCTTCTCGCATCCAGGCCCAGTGGACACAAGCAAACCCACCACACGGCAGCAATGGACTGTGTGGGCCAGGCCGGTAGGCGTCTGCATATGAACCAGGTGTATTAAGCCACTGCATCTCATGAGAACGCAAAACCCCATTTTGCTGTAAATAAGACTGTTGGTTCAGGACTTCATGGCAGTCCAGTGGTTAAGACTTTGACTTCCCTGGTGGCTCAGACAGTAAAGCATCTGCCTACAATGCGGAAGACCCGGGTTCAATCCCTCGGTCGGGAAGATCCTCTGGAGAAGGAAATGGCAACCCACTCCAGTACTCTTGCCTGGAAAATCCCATGGACAGAGGAGTGTGGTAGGCTACAGTCCATGGGGTCGCAAACAGCCGGACACAACTCAGCAACTTCACTCACTCACTCATCACTCACTGGGGGTGAAGGTTCCACCCCTGGTCAGGGAGTTAAGACTGCACATGCCTTAGGACGAAAACACCAAAATATTTAAAAAACAAAAACAGAAGCAATCTTGTAACAAGTTCAATAAAGACTTTTTAAATGGTCCACATAAAAAATGCTTTAAAAAAAAAAAAAAACCTCGAGTTCTCTCCCAGTGGAGACTGCAGGGAGAAACAGGGAGATGCAGAGATGGAGCTGAGATGGTGAGACCAAGGAATCTGTGCGCCGCACCCACCCGTGACTACAGAAACCCTCGGGTAACCTCCGCATCAAGGTAGATTCGACCTGGGGGCACTAGTTGTTATGTGTCGGATCTGATGTCCTCTCAAGTTGAAAATAATTACCTCAGTGAGACATATCAAGAAAATTTCACCCAGAAAACACTGATGGAGCCATATGGGGAGAGAGACAGGGGATAAAACAGGAAAGAAAAGGAGTAGGAATAGGAATAGAAGTGGGCTGCAGTCTCCACCTGCCAGAGGTCTCTTTATTCCCCACTCTTTTTACTCTGCCCTTCACACTTTGAACATTTTCCATCTGTGCATGGAAAGCTCCTTGAGTTCACCATTCTTCTATTTCCCACTAATATTTCAGCCACTGTAGAGCTATGTTCATTTGCCTATCCTGTGATTTCTCTCACGTCTCTTTTCATGCATCTCCTGGAAATACCCTTTCCCCTCTCAGGTATTCTCTTCCAGGTCACTACTGTTTGTCCTTAACATTTCAGCATTCAGTTCAGTTCAGTTCAGTCACTCAGTCATGTCCACTCTTTGCGACCCCATGAATCACAGCACACCAGGCCTCCCTGTCCATCACCAACTCCCAGAGTTTACCCAAACTCATGTCCATCAGGTGGGTGATGCCATCCAGCCATCTCATCCTCTGTCGTTCCCTTCTCCTCCTGCCCCCAATCCCTCCCAGCATCCGAGTCTTTTCCAATGAGTCAACTCTTCACATGAGGCGGCCAAAGTATTGGAGTTTCAGCTTTAGCATCAGTCCTTCCAGTGAACACCAGGACTGATCTCCTTTGGAATGGACTGGCTGGATCTCCTTGCTGTCCAAGGGACTCTCAAGAGTCTTCTCCAACACCACAGTTCAAAAGCATCAATTCTTCGGCGCTCAGCCATCATCACAGTCCAACTCTCACATCCATACATGACCACTGGAAAAACCATAGCCTTGACTAAACAGACTTTTGTTGGCAAAGTAATGTCTCTGCTTTTTAATATGCTGTCTAGGTTGGTCATAACTTTCCTTCCAAGGAGTAAGCATCCTTTAATTTCATGGCTGCAATCATCATCTGCAATGATTTTGGAGCCCAAAAAAATAAAGTCTGACCCTGTTTCCACTGTTTCCCCATCTATTTCCCATGAAGTGATGGGACCGGATGCCATGATCTTCGTTTTCTGAATGTTGAGCTTTAAGCCAACTTTTTCACTCTCCTCTTTCACTTTCATCAAGAGGCTTTTTAGTTCCTGTTCACTTTCTGCCATAAGGGTGGTGTTATTTGCATATCTGAGGTTATTGATATTTCTCCTGGCAATCTTGATTCCAGCTTGTGCTTCTTCCGGCCCAACGTTTCTCATGATGTACTCTGCGTATAAGTTAAATAAGCAGGGTGAAAATATTTTGGCATCAACCCCACTCTATCTTAGAGGCCTGCCATGATGCCCAGAAATGAGCTAGACATCTTACAGATGTACAGTCACAGGAATCTACTGACGTTTTCCTACAGTGCCCACTACACTATATTGTAATTCTGTGTTTACTGGTTATTTTCTGCCTCCAGATATGAATTCCTTGAAGGCAGAATTGTATCTTTAACCTTTGGATCATCTACATATGTCATGAAAGACATTCTAGGGAAAAAGTGTTAAAGTAATAATTATATGAATGTATACAATTTTCTAAAAGGCATATTTCAGTTTTGATGAAGATACATAGTTTGATCAAGATTTTGACATAAATTCATGGCTGAACTAGAAATAAAAGTGGCCTAACCCCTGGTGGTTCAGCAGTAAGAATCTGCCTGGAATGAATGAGATACAGGTTCGATCCCTGGGTCGGGAAGATCCCCTGGAGGAGGAAATGGTAACCCACTCCAGTATTCTTGCCATGGAAATCCCAGGGACAGAGGAGCCTGGTGGGCTACAGTCCATGGGGTCCCAAAAGAGCTGGGCACAACTTAGTGACTAAACAACAACTGAAGAAAAAAAAAAAGAATAGAAGCAGGAATAAGACTAGGGAAGACAGAGGGCCGGGAGAGTTAACTGAAGTTGCTCTGATGGAGACCCTGAACCTCTGCCAGGCCCTGAGAAGCTTGCTGTTGTTGTTCTTAAGGCTCCATTTCATTAAGACCAGGAGTTGGGCAAGGTGCCCTCCTGATTGCTGGGCCAACATGCTGCTCTGTTACTGCTACCATTGAGAAGGAAAGGGAAAAAACATATCTGGCATCATGGCTTAGACAAATTCACATTGCATTGTGGAAGATGCCTGTTTGTTCAGCTCGACTCAGTTCCAATCTGTTTCAGTCAAATAACTTTTTATCCTTCTTCCACATTTTGTAGGAGAGGAAGGAAAAGAGAGGAGCAAGAGAGAGAGATGGAGATAGACAGTGAGAGAGAGAGAAATACGAGAACACGGGCTCTTAGGGTCTACTGATTTCTGCCCAGCCCCCTTTGAAAGCGGGACATTTCCTGTGCAGGAAGAACTGGACTGGGATTATGTATCTCTGCTCTGAAAGCGCCCGTCTCTCGGCCCCGCTCCAGCTGTGCCAGGCCTGCTCTGCTGCAGGGCTGCTCTCCAGCTGCGGTGCCTGGCTCTCTCACCGCAGCGGCTTCCCCTGCCGCTGCAGTGAGCAGACGCTCTCGGCACGAGCGTTCAGAAGCTGCAGCTCCCGGGCGCTAGAGCACAGGCCCAAGAGCTGTGGTGCCGTCTTACTTGCTCCAAGACATGTGGGACCTTCCCGGACCAGGGATTGAACCCGTGTCGCCCGCTTTGGCAGGTGGGTTCCTAACCACCGAGCCACCGGGAAGCCCTCGACTGAACTGTTTCTTGGTTCACTCATGGTTTCAAATAGGAGATAAGAACCCAATATCAAGTAGGTTTTTTTTTTTTTAAAGTAAAAAAATTTTGTATGAGGTTGAATTCAATACACAGAGAAGGCAATGGCAGCCCACTCCAGTACTCTTGCCTGGAAAATCCCGTGGACGGAGGAGCCAGGCAGGCTGCAGTGCATGGGGTCACGAAGAGTAGGACAGGACTGAGCGACTTCACTTTCACTTTTCACTTTCATGCGTTGGAGAAGGAAATGGCAACCCATCTAGTGTTCTTGCCTGGAGAATCCCAGGGACGGGGGAGCCTGGTGGGCTGCCGTCTATGGGGTCGCAGAGAGTCGGACACGAGTGAAGCGACTCAGCAGCAGCAGAATTCAATACAAGCAGGAATACTTTGGTTCCCGCCTCAAAAGTGAAAGTTACTCAGTCGTGTCTGACTCTTTGCGACCCCATGGACTATACAGTCTGTGGAATTCTCCAGGCCAGAATACTGAAGTGGGCAGCCTTTCCTTTCTCCAGGGGATCTTCCCAACACAGGGATCAAACCCAGGTCTCCCACATTGCAGGTGAATTCTTTACCAGCTGAGCCACAAGAATACTGGAATGTGTAGCCTATTCCTTCTCCAGGGGATCTTCCTGACCAAGGAATCAAACCAGGGTCTCCTGCATTGCAGGCAGAGTCTTTACCAACTGCACGACCAGGGAAGCCCCACCCCCAAATAAGTCCTCATTTATGAAATGCTTAAGGATGCTCACTCTAGAGCAGTTGTATCCATCAGACAGCTCAGAATCTTGAACCTAGAAGAGAATGCTGACAGGCTAGCCCAGTTGGAAACAATGGTCAAGTCTCTGACATGTCTTAAGTTCCTGTGATTAAATAATTCAAGGCATTTTGCACTTGCCAGTGGGACAGAACAGTCCCTATTTCAGGAAGAGCCTCCCTTGTCACTTTGAAAACCAAAGGGAAAGAAAGATAGCAAATTTGGACAATGTAAATCTTGTCTTAGAAGTCAGTATGAGGAAAGACTGTAATATAATATTTAACTTTTAAAAATCTAAATAAATAAGTAAGACTGTAAGACTTAAGTTGAAACCAGAACCAATTGCCCAAGTATCTTATCAGGCATGATCCCAGCCCTGAGATGGAGGTAAAGAGTGAAGTAAGTGAGCTATAAAATCAGATCCTTGGAGCACGCAAACCCACCCTTCTCAGGTTCTTATTCACTTGAAAAAGATCTGCTGAATTTGGAATTATGTGACTTAAAAAAAAAAAGGTTAATCATTGACTTCATTTTCCCCGAAAGTATAGCTAGATAGGTAATATGTATAGTTCTACAAACACACATTCCAAATAATTTAGGAAATGATATAATTAGTTTAGCATGGTAGTTGCAGTCACTTAAGAAAAAAAAAGGAAAAAATTGCTCACTGCCTATTGCCTGTTTCTTTCTGGCTATTTCACAAGGAATTGAGAGACTGTATACATTTGCCCTATTAATGCTTTCTGCTTAGGAAAACTGAACTTCCTTCTTCCTGATCAAAAGCAAACAAAATTGATTTGGCCAAGGGTCTGAACTGTAGAGCACTGCAGAGAAAATGCTGGATATCCTCTACTATTTGTTCTACACAGAAAGGAAAAAACAACAACAACAACAACCCACACGTGAAAACGCAGAGGGAGAAGGAGGAAAAAGGAGCGACAAGGAAGCAGCTGAAAAATTGTGTAGTTTCAAGTGGGGGGAATGGGGAGGGGAAGAAAAAAAGAAAAGTTACATCAGGACACAAGAAAGAGGTGATGTATTTCCAAAGATCACTGTCAACAAGTTCCCAGCCTGGAACTTCCCTGATGGCCCAGCGGTTAAGAATCCGCCTGCCAATGCAGGGGACATGGGTTCGATCCCTGGTCGAGGAAGATTCTACCTGCCGTGGGGAAACGAAGCTTGGGCACTGCCACTGCTGACACTGAGCGCCCTGGAGCCCCAGCAAGAGAAGCGCCGCAGGGGCGGGCCCGGAGCCGCAGCTGGAGGGCAGCCTGAGCGCAGCCCCGGGGACCCAGCACGGCCCAACACATAAACCGATAAAACGATGCTTAAACATGAGAACTCTAAAACAGAGAAAGAAATCCCCAGCCTGATCCCCTCACCATAGCATGAAGTGCATGCCCTTCAGTCCTGTTCAACTCTGGGCGACCCCGTGGACTGCAGCCCCCCAGGCACGTCTATCCCTGGGATTCTCCAGGCAAGAACACTGGAGGGGGTGGCCAAGTCCTCCTCCAGAGGCTCTTCCCGACCCAGGCATCGAACCCTTGTCTCCTGCGTCTCCTGCACTGGCAGGCAGGCGCTTCACCCACCGGCAAAGCCCCCCAGAGGGATGCGCGTGCTTGAATCCAGCCCCTGCACCGTCTACCTAATGAATGGTTCCGCCCCAGGGCAAGCTCCACCCCTCCCCCACCCCCACCCTCTCCCCCTGCCCTTCCATCCCCACCCCTCACCCCTCCGTCCCACACCGCCCACCCCAACCCCCCCCACCCCTGCTACATTCAGCGTGTCACTTCAGTCAGTTCAGTCGCTCAGGGTGTCCGACTCTGCGACCCCATGGACTGCATTATGCCAGGCTTCCCTGTCCATCACCAGCTCTCAGAGCTTGCTCAAACTCATGTCCATTGAGTTGGTGATGTCATCCAACCATCTTGTCCTCTGTCGTCCCCTTCTCCTCCTGCCTTCAATCTTTCCCAGCATCAGTGTATTTTCCAACGAGTCGGCTCGTCACATCAGGTGGCCAAAGTATTGGAGATTCAGCTTCAGCTCAGTCCTTCCAATGAACATCCAGGACTGATCTCCTTTAGGATGGACTGGTTTGATCTCCTTGCTGTCCAAGGGACTCTCAGGTGTCTTCTCCGACACCACAGTTCAAAAGTATACAATTAGTTAAATTCTATGTCCAAACATACAATTAGTTAAAAGCTTTTCTGCACCTATATCCACCTTCGCAGAAAAACTGCAAAACAGGAATTCCCAGAGAACTGGCACATGCCTGACTGCACACATCAGTGAGAAGTGTGAAGCCTTGTCTGGGTCAAAGCCTTCTCAGGGCCAGAGGCCCGCACCATCTTCCGCTAACCCAGTACTGCTACATGCTGACCAAAAGCAAAATCACAGGGACTCACCACTCTCACTGCCAAGACCCTGGGTTCAATCCCTGGTTGGGGAACTAAGACACTGCAAGCCAAACAGCATGGCCAAAAACAACCCACCAAACAAACAAACAAAAAAGCAGAATAAAAGCCTGAGCCAGTTATTTCCTGGATACCTACTGTTTCAAACATTGTGTGGATGATGGGGAAAAAAGCTGGTGAAGAAATCAGATGTACTTGTTTTCCTATGGATTTTACATTGAAAAGACAGCCAGTGAGCAAATAACCATTCAAGTCGTGTCAAGTATCAGTACTATAAAAGAAAAGTACTAGATACCCCAAGATACAGATCGAGGGCTCTAATTTATATACAACCAGAGGGTGAAAGTTCCAGGGAAGGTCTGAAACTGGTGGTCCAGTGGTTAAGCGTCGGCCTTGCAACGCAGGGGACACTGGTTTGATCCCTGGTCCAGGAAGATCCCGCAAGCCTTGGAACGACTAGGCCCATGTGCCACAGCTATGGAGCCTGCGCTCCGGGGCCTGGGAGCTGCAACAACTGAGCCCCAGGCCCTGCTCTACTGAAGCCCCAAGACCTAGAGCCCACGTTCTTCAACAAGAGGAGCCACCACGATGAGAAGCCTGAGCACCACAGCTAGAGAGTAGGCTCTGCTCACTGCAACCAGAGGGAAAGTCTGTGCACAGCAAAAAAAATCCAGCATGGCCAAAAATGAACACATTTAAAGAAAAAGAAAAAATCTCATTTTCCATTAGACTCCACATTGCACAATGTGAGTAAGCAGGGGAGTTGAGGTTGCTAGTTTCATTATTTTAAATTTTTTTCTTGTTTTGCAAGATTTTTTTTTTCTTTCTCTAAGTAGATGGGATGCAGGATTCTTTGGAGGAAACAGAATCCACAGCCAGAGAGCAGAAAGACGCTACCTGAACCGGAAGTCTGAGATAAGTGCCAGCGAATGTCTGCCATCTCGGGTAAGAGCTCTCTCTGTCCACGTCATGGGGAAGGGACGCTGGGACGCTGGGTGGCAGAGGCAGAACCTCCCCCGGGAGGCCTCGGCCCAGGCAAACGCTTTCAGTCTTTAGGGCAATTCTCAGGAGCCACATCCTGTTTTCATCCAGACTGGGGACTCATCTGCACGGCCAGACCAAGTGAGAGCGCTCCTCGCAGCCCTGGGTCTCTGCACTAGGCTGGGGACTATTTCAGCAGCCCTCTATGCATCATAATTCAGCTGCAAATAACATTACCCAGGAGGAGCCCAGCTCCAGGAGTCTCTGAAAGCTCCATAATTGGCAAAAGCTACTTTGCAGTTTGAATGTTCATACACAGAAAAAGGGGAAAAAAAAAAAAAAAAAAAAAACCAGGAAATCTCTCTCCATCTTATCAACAGAAGAACCTACATGAGAACTCAGCCTTCCTGATTTCTCGCCCAGAATTCTTCCCAGTCTTTATTTTTATATCTGTGGGTAGCAGAGGAAAAACAAATGTACTCTCTCCTTTCCAAGTCCAAGGTTTTTAAAATATTATGTGCTTTCCTTAAATTGCAGTGTCACTTTACACAATATATTTGTATTATTTAAAATTGGCCACATTAAGTGACTGGTAGACTATGTGGAATGGCACCAAACAATTGCTGGGTGGGTTTAAATGCATTTCCAGGACCTGACGTCATAGAATCTCCCATTAGAGTAAGGAAAATTGTAAGTTTATATTTGCCATTATAAGAGTCATCCTAAACATATGCAAAATGCATTTAGCCTAATGTGAGCTATAGGCAGAAAACCAGGTAAGACTACTGTTCCACTAAACTGCCCCTATTGAGTGCTCTCAGAACAAAGGATATAGAATCACAAACTGCAGACTTGGAAATATCATCCAACCTAACCCCTTATCAGGTTCTTAAATGTTCCTCCATTGATAGGGATCTCAGTACGTCTTAAACAGTCCATTAGGCAGATTTAATTTGTTTCAATCCAGAAGAGTACAAAGAGAGAGAGAGAAGGAAGGGAGGAAAGAAAATAAGAACAAAGACAGGAAAAAGAAAGACACAAAGAAAGAGAGAGAGGAAAAGAAAGGAGCCTCCAACCCACCCTCAATGTAAAGAATTAACAAGCTACCAAGAGTACAGAACAGCATTTTACCGGGACAGTCAAATAAAAAAAAATCATCTGATTAAGAAATAAAACTTTGCCTTAAAGAGGAGCTGAGCCAAAGTATTAGTTTGGCAAATATTTATCGAGTACTTGGGCTTCCCAGGTGGTGCTAGTGGTAGAGTCCATCTGCCAACACAGGAGATACAAGAGATCCGGGTTCTATCCCTGGATAGAAGATTCCCTGGAGGAGGAAAGGGCAACCCACTCCAGCATTCCTGCCTCAGAAATCCCATGGACAGAGGAGCCTGGTGGGCTACAGTCCACGGGATCGCAGGGTCGGACCCAACTGAGCACACACGCTATGGGATGGTGTTATACACGGTGTTACACACGGTATCACATGCCTAGCACTGCTCTAGGCACTGGGGGTAAAGCAATGAATAAAAAGTACCATACACTCTGATGACCTACTCCAAGAGCAGTTTATAAAGAAGAGCTTATATAAGAATAACAAGCGATAACAACAGCAAACACTCCTGGACAGTGACGTGCCAGACTTTTGTTCTAAATGTTTTATGTATGTTAGTATGTTTGATCCTCATTATGACCCTATGTAGAAGGTACTTTTATTACCCCGGTTAAATTCCTGCACGTGAGAAGTCTAAGAACTTCCTCCAAAGTCGCTTGGCAGCACTCGGTGGAGCAGTGCACCCAGGCAGCGGGGCTTCAGAGCCACCATGCTTGGTTGTCTGTTAGAAAAACATATGTGTGTTGGGGATGAGGCCAGGGGGTTGCTTGGTAAATCAAAAGGGAAATGCTGATGCTATGGGGTGGATGTCAAATTTAATTCCAGAGGAAACCCAAGAAACCTGGAGTGGGAAGCTTATCTCTTCTGCAGTGCGTCTTCCTGACCCAGGAATCAACCCCGGGTCTCCTGCATCGCAGGGGGATTCTTCACCAGCTGAGCTTTCAGGAAGCCTCAATTTTTGTTTTAGAAGGGGAATCTGTAAATGCCTCCTGGAGGGACTAGCCCTAATCTGAGGCCTGAGAGTTGAATAGGAAATAAATAAAGTTTGCTGCAGAGGGGAAAGGGTAGAAGGAAACGATGCCACCAAAGGGGACCTCAAGTGGCCAGACCCAGAGCAGGCAGACAGCACCGATGCCTGCCAGGAACAGAAGGATGGTCGTACACCTGAATCTGACGGACAGGGCACGGCTCTACTGTGACACCACTGAGATCAACTCTTTTTTAAAAATTACTCTTTAATTTCTTGGATGCCTCCTTCATTTATGAGTTAGTTAACAATGACGTGTCAGTCACTCCACAGGTGCTTAACCAGTCCTCTGCCTCTAAGGCGCTCCTTGCTCTAGATGAGGTGACAGGATTCAGGACCAAACCATCAACAGCTAAGCAACATAAATGCTTTGAAGATGGAAGGCAAGATTGCAAACAAATTAACCTAAAATTAATTTAGATAAATTAATCTGTAATATATAATTTAATCAATCAATTTGCAACTAATGAATTAATCGGTAATTAATATAGATAACTAATACATGTCTAATCAGTTACACAAGTATTAATTGTTCAGTGGCTCAGTCGTGTCTGACTCTTTGCAACCCCATGACTAATATTTTATATATTAATCTATAATTGCTATTGTTCATTCACTAAGTTGTGCCTGACCCTTTTCCACCCCATGGACTGCAGCATGCCAGCTTCCCTGTCCTTCACTATAACACAGATGAGTAATACTTATATAATCAAAACAAATTAATCTACAATTAATATCGATAATTAATATTTGTCTGGACTATGAAGAAGGCTGAGTGCCGAAGAATTGATGCTTTTGAACTGTGGTGTTGGAGAAGACTCTTGAGAGTCCCTTGGACTGCAAGGAGATCCAATCAGTCCATTCTGAAGGAGATCAACCCTGGGATTTCTTTGGAAGGACTGATGCTAAAGCTGAAATGCCAGTACCTTGGCCACCTCATGAGAAGAGTTGACTCATTGGAAAAGACTCTGATGCTGGGAGAGATTGGGGGCAGGAGGAGAAGGGGACAACAGAGGATGAGATGGCTGGATGGCATCACTGACTCGATGGACATGAGTCTGAGTGAACTCCAGGAGTTGGTGATGGACAGGGAGGCCTGGCATGCTGCGATTCATGGGGTCGCAAAGAGTCGGACACGATTGAGAGACTGAACTGAACTGAATCAAAACAGCAAAGGTATATTCTGAAACTTGAAAGAATGACTCTAAGCTTATTTTGGGGAATAATGGCCAATAATCATTTATAAATCTCTGGAACACAAGTAGAAGCAATCTGAATTAAAAGAACTACCAGACAATAAAATACATCATGAACCCATAACAACTTTACATTGTGGCGCTGGTGCAAGAAGAGAGCCCTGGTCATCTCATTACAGTCAGCCTGCACTTCAGGTGAAAGCCTACAGATCACGCAGAATCTCCAATGGTCCGGAACTCTGCTCATTACTGAGTGGCGCCTGGGTGGGAGGGGAGTTTGACGGAGAATGGATACATGGAGCTGCAGCACTGAGCCCCTTTGCTGTTCGCCTGAAACTAACACTGTTGAGCAGCTGTACTCTGATACAAAACAAAAAGTTTTTTAGAAAAAAATCTCCAATGATAGATGAAAACAGAATGCCACGTAAACTTTTATTTTTTTTAATTGGGGGATGACTGCTTTACAATGCTGTGTTAATTTCGGCTCTACAGTGGGTGACTCAGCTTTCTGTATTCACACGCTCCCTGCCTCCTGGGCCTCCCTCTCACCTGGCCCTCCATCCAGCACCCCTGGTCACCACAGAGCACTGAGCCGAGCTTCCTGTGCTTTGGAGCAGGCTCCCACTAGCTCTCTATTTCACACATGGCAGTGGATATGTGTCGATCCTAATTTCCCAATCTGTCCCCTCCTCTCCTTCCCTGCCCATGTCCACACAGCCGTTTCCTATGTCTGTGTCTCTGATTGAATGGTTTGGTCATTAAATTTGCCCATTTAGACCTTTCCTGAGTTAGGATAGGGCTAAATCTCAATACACCCATCCTAAACTGAAAACATTAAGTTGGAAACACATTTAATATACGCAACCTACCAGACATCACTGCTTAGCTTGTTGTTGTTTAGCCACTTAGTTGTGTCCAACTCTTTGCGCACCCATGGACTGTAGCCTGCCGGTCTCCTCTGTTGACAAGATTTCCCGGGCAAGAGCACTAGAGCAGGTTGCCATTTCCTCCTGCAGAGGGTCTTCCTGACCCAGGGACTGACCCCACATCCCCTGCATTAGCAGGTGGTGTCTTCACCACTGAGCCACCTGGGAAGCTCCTAGCTTTTTTGCTGTTGTTCAGTCTCTCAGTCGCGTCCAGCACATTGCAACCCCATGGCCTGCAGCACGCCAGGCTTCTCTGTCCTTCCCCATCTCCCAGAGCTTGCTCAAACTCGTGTCCATTGAGTTGGTGATGCCATCCAACCAGCTCGTCCTTTGTCATCCCCTTCTCCTCCTGCCTTCAACCTTTCCCAGCATCAGGGTCTTTTCCAATGAGTCGGCTCTTTGCATCAGGTGGCCAAAGTACTGGAGCTTCAGCTTCAGCATCAGTCCCTCCAGTAAATATTCAGGGTTGATTTCCTTCAGTTTCAGTTCAGTTCAGTTCAGTCGCTCAGTCCTGTCCGACTCGTTGAGACCCCATGAATCGCAGCACGCCAGGGCTCCCTGTCCATCAACCAACTCCCAGAATTCACTCAGACTCACGTCCATTGAGTCAGTGATGCCATCTAGCCATCTCAGCCTCTGTCGTCCCCTTCTCCTCCTGCCCTCAATCCCTCCCAGCATCAGAGTCTTTTCCAATGGGTCAACTCTTCGCATGAGGTGGCCAAAGTACTGGAGTTTCAGCTTCAGCATCATTCCCTCCAAAGAAATCCCAGGGCTGATCTCCTTCAGAATGGACTGCAGTTTAGCCTATCTTAAATGTGCTTGGAATGCTTACAGTAGCCAACAGTTGGGCAAAGTCATCTCACACACAGCTTAGTTTACAATCAAGTGTTGAACATGTCATATAATTGACTGAAAACTGTTCTGAAACTGGAAACCAGAATGGCTGTCTGGATGCAGAGTGACTGGGCAGTTTACCCTCCGGACCACCTGACCGACCAGAAGCTGCCCAGCCCCACAGGAGATGGTCGTCCCGCACACCCATCACCCAGCAAAAGAGCAAAACTCAAAACTCAAAGTACAGTTTCTTGTAAACTCGTATTGCTTCCATAAAATTGTAATGTCAAAAAATCATAAGTCAAAACATCATATACTGGGGAATGTATTATTTCCATTATTTGGGGTTTTATTCATGGATTTTTTAAAGATTTTTATGTTTCAAGAACATTAAGTTTGGTATCATTTGCTTGTTGCCAATGGACCCATGGCTTCATCTTAATTTACTGACACACCTACAAGATACACCCTACTTACAGCTACCCACAGCTTCGGTGAGCACACATATATATTTGCTTGTCTACGCTATTAATTCTTTCTCTCTCCACAATGATAACATAGAATATGAGACAATTGAATCTGGCAAAATGTTATCCTGGCATAATCATTGGGACCCTGCGTGAGCCAAGTCAACTTCAGAAGTGATTTCCCTGCACCACAGTCTTTTTTCTTTTTTTTAATCAACGGATTAAGTTATTTGTCTGCGCTGGGTCTTAGCTGTGGCACACAGGAGCTGTGAAACGCGTTGCTGCGTGTGGAAACTTTAGTCTCAGCATGCAGGGTCTAGTACCAGGAGCAGAGATCGAGCCCTGGCCCCCGCACTGTGAGCACAGAAGCCTTGCCACTAGACCACCGGGAAGTCGCATCATGTCTTCCCTTTATGAAAACCTCATCCCACCTGAAAAGACTTCACAACTGTAACTCTTGAAAAAGACCGTGAAGAAAATTCTCAAGATACAAAAATATTTGCAGCTCTGTTTCACCCTTTTCTGACAACCTCTCCTTGGCTGTTTAAAAAGGAAACACCATGCTTTATTTTCCCCCAAAGATGATCTCCCTGTAGATTCGGTGATACGGTAGAGGAGCCACATAACTCAGTGGGCGGCCTGACTCCCCACACACCTACTGTCTGAACGAATAAACAAAGACGTCCCCCAGCTGGGCATTCCTTCACAATGCTAAATCCACTGTCTGTGGCTCCCCTTCTCTACTCTTGATTGAACTCTACCCTCAAAGCTCCTTCTAGGAACGGGGTAACCAGCAGAAACCTGGGTTACACCATGCAGTATATTTATCTAATGAAACATGAGCTCTGGGTACAATGAGCCATGCATTGCCACAGACACGCCATCCATCTGCTGAAAATAATCAATCTCAGAAAAGTCCTGGGAAAAGTTAAAATTGGGTACATACCAAGGATTAACAGGGGGTTCAAGGGCAGAACTGAAGTTATTTTATTGACTTGGAGTCAGTGCCTGGGGAAGGGATTGGTCTAAAAAAAAAAACGCACGTGTCATGTAAAAGCCAGGGTCGCCTCCACAGCGGTCACATGGGTTGCGCAGAGCTGCCTCTAGCTGATCGTTCCAGTTTCCAGTCAGAGGGACACTCCCAGCTGGACAGCTAAGAGAAATTTCATGTCATCCTACAGCCCCACACAGGACCCTTAACCTTGGAAAAAAATACTATTAACAGTTACCATTATGAAGGAAATAGTGTACCACATTTCTTGAGTGCCCATGATATGCCAAGAATATTTGTGAAGATGCTTCAAATTTAAAAAACCTCATGTGGTCCTCCTATGAACCCTTTGAAAGTGAAAGTGCAAGTCACTGAGTCATGTCCAACTCTTTGCAACCATAGTCCATGGAATTCCCCAGGCCAGAATCCTGCAGTGGGTAGCCTTTCCCTTCTCCAGGGCATCTTCCCAACCCAGGGACTGAACCCAGGTCTCCCTCATTGCAGACAGATTCTTTACCAGCTGCACAGGGGAAGCCCAGAACCCTTTGAAGTAGCTATTATTTTGTTTTTGTTTGTTGCTAAGTTGTGTCCAAGCTTTTGCAACCCCATTAACTGTAGCCTGCCAGGCTCCTCTGTCCATGGGATTTCCCAGGCAAGATTACTGGAGTCAGTCACCATTTCCTTCTCCAGGGGATCTTCCAGACCCAGGGCTCAAACCCGGGTCTCCTGCAGTGGCAAGCGGACTCTCTACCACTGAGCCACCAAGGAAGCCGAGTTGTGGCCACTCCCAGTTTAGAGATCCTCACATAACAGAGACTCTTTGAGCTCTGACTGCAAACCCAGCCACTCTGAGTGCAGCAGTACACTGACAGAAAGCTGGGAGAGACTGGAGGTTTGTCCCCAAGGGGCCTGACGGCTGACTATCCATCAGCTTGAATGGTGCTCATCTCAGACTGACGGGATAGTAGCTGACCAGAATGGAGGGAAGGTTTTCTCTGGCAGGATCCGGGTTGCAGAGGATGAGAGTTCGAAGGAGATGTTCACATACCATGAAGCAGGAAGGGACACATCACCGAGCCCGTCTCTGCCTCGGGCCAGGCTGGGTGCACGCAGCTGCCTTCATGCTCTTGTTTGCGGGAGGAACTGCCCGAGCCCCCACACACTCCAGACACTTCCTAATTTATATGGAACTGACTGACTGATCGATTGACTGGATGCATGACATGTGGGATCTTAGTTCCCTGACCAGGGATCGAACCTGCACCCTCTGCATTGGAAGTGCAGAGTCTTAACCACTGAACCACTAGGGAAGACCCAGCTCTAAACAAAATTATTCCTGAAGAAAAGAATCAGGGTCAGATGGGCATGTCTTGCTAAAATAAAGGAGAGGACTTGAGGTGAAAAGTGAGAAAAAGAAATGCAGTGGGCTCCCCCAGTCTCGCCCTGGCTAAGAACGTAAGCTCTCTAGTCAGAAGACTTCAACTGTGGATGCAGGCTCTGGAATTTAGACAAAATAACTTTTCATTTGCAAAAGTGGGTTAAGACTGGAACCTACTGGGTCGGGTTGCTGCTGGATTTAATGAGTTAAAGCACGTGAAGGAGCTTGGCAGGTAACAAGGACTCAAGGGAGGACAGTCGTTACTGTCATCCTCGTCATCAACGGTACCGTCATTGTCCTCAGCAGCAGCAGCGCCATCGGCATTCCCTTCCAGCTCCCCATCGTCCCCTACGAGCACCTTCGATACTCTCTGCATCCTCACCTGCTCCATGCATCACAGTCTCACGTCCTCTTACTTATGCATAGATGGCAGCCGGGCTCCGGATAAATAGAAGAGAATTGACTTTCCTCTTTGCTTTCGGATATGGCCAATCACAAGCGGACATATTTCTCACCACTTCCTTGTTTGAAGTAGAAGCAGAAAGAATGGAATCCTGAAGAACTAGCTATTCTCAACTCCATTTTTTTCCCCTTAATTAAAAACCATAGACATTTCCTGACTAATTTGTCAGCCACCCACAGCCAGCTGTCTGATATTTATGCAGAGACACCATCTCTCAGAAAGGGCTTTTCCTCCCTCTATAAATGTTGCCACCTTCAACATGCTCTTACTTTTAATAGTTTCCTGTACTTTTCCTTAAAACTGATAGACCAAATTGTTGAAGAAAATGGTGGCGGGGGTAGGGGGGTGTTGGGGAATGAAGTCTGGCAAAATGCAGTTTTTAAGAACCAGAGCTGAAAGTCTAGGATGTTTGACTTGGAGTAACAGGGAGGGAGTTACACAGAAACAAAGGGGAGCATTAGCTGAAGAGAAGGTTCCAGGACAGAGCGAGGAAAAGGGACCTGACGGCAGGAAGGCCAGGTTGACTCCGTGGATGCTGCCCATCCCATCGCACTCCAGGAAGGTACTCCACAAGGAGTACTTCATCGTTAGTCACTCGGTCATGTCCGACTCTCTGTGACCCGTGGACTGCAGCCCACCAGGCTCCCCTGGCCAGGGGATTTTTCAGGCAAGAACACTGGAGTGGGTTGCCATGTCCTTCTCCTAGGGGATCTTCCCAACCCAGGGATGGAACCTGAGTCTCCTGCATTGGCAGGTGGGTTCTTTACCACTGAGTCACCAGAGAAGCCCATGAACTTCATCACTCTTATAAATCCGCACGTATAGCCTCCTGGTCACACGTGTGCAAACTGCAGAATCGCCTCAGAGCCTTCATCCATCCAAGCAGTGTCTTTCAAAATGGGGTTCACAGAGGGAGACCGAGTAAGCCGGGACAAATAAAACTTTCAGAAATGCAATCCAAATAAAATAAAGCCCGGGGTTTTCCTCTACTGACTTTGATTCACAAATGATGTTTCTTATCCCACACAGAGAGACGTTTCCCTGCACAGTCCCAGAGATGAAGCCCAAGTGTCAACTTCAATATGAGGATTTAATTCTACATTTCCTTCAGCGGATCACTAATTCCAAGGTTCAGCATGCCTGAACATTCTGTGGTTGGGTAGATTTTAGTGGTCTTTAAGAGATTACCTCAAATGCAAAAACCTCTCAATACAAGACCAGAAAGATTTTGAAAGAAAAGAAAAACACTTCCAACTGCTCTAGAATTCAGCTTTCAAGAATTTAAAATTACTTAAAGCCATGTTTTAAAATCTCAGTTGTGCCAGGTTTCAGGCATGGGAGACGTCCTATCCTCCGCTTGTTATCAGCCAAGTATTTACCGACTGACTGAGTCACACACAGCCAGCAGAGATCTTAATAAAGAAGAGACAGTTCTCTGCCCTCAAGGGACTTACAGTTTATTGCAAGCCTTTTGTTTTTTAATTAATTTATCTATTTTAAATGAAATAAATATGAATATTTTTAATGATAAAAGGTACAATTCACAAAGAAGATAGACATCATAAGCCATTAGATCCTTAGCAACAAAGAAACAAAGGCACATAAAGCAAAAATCGGAAGAAATATAAGGGAGAAGAAACGATGCATAGTCACAGCGAGACATATTAACATTTCTCTGAGGATACTTTATCAAGTGCAGCTCTCTGCCCACAGGGACTGGCCATTTAATCGCAGGCCCTTTGTGTTATGTACTATTGTAGTTCAGCGCCTCTGTACGCACAGTTGTTGGACGCACAATCAGAGAGAAGACTGTCTCATTTCAACTTATTCTGTTTCGAAGAATGACTTCCATCAAGAACCATTTGGACTTTCTACTTGCATAAAAACATTTCACCTGAAGTTGGCGGAATCCACAGATTTCAGAATTCGAGGCACCCAAGTGCATATGTAGAAGCGATATGAAGCCAGCCTGTAAAGCAAGGTGCAGGAGCTACAGAGGGCCACTGAGGTCTGCAAAGAGACAATGGCCAGGGATCTCACCCGTGGTCCAGGGGCTAAGAATCTGCCTGCCCGAGCAGGGGATGTGAGTTCAATCCTTGACTGGGGAAAGCTTCATTCGCCTCAGGGCAACTGAGCCCGTGAGCCACAGCGAGAGAGTAACTGCGACTAGAGAACGCCTGCGCCCAGCAAAGTACAAATAAATAGAGACTTTGAACAATAAAAGGAGGTAACGGGCAGGCAGGCAAGCAGAGAGGAGAGGCAAGCGCTCTCATTCCAGGTGAAGGAGGTCCCAGAGGCGCAGATGCAGGCGAGAGGGCCAGGTGCGCCGGCCCGGAGCTGGGGACTGCCCGTGTCCGTGCTCTGGGCCGCCATGGAGTGGAGATGCATTCGGGCTGAACTTGAAAGCGCAGGACACAGAAAGTGTTTTGTCCCCTGAGGAGAGCGTCCCATTTTCCACTCAGGTCCAATTTGCGTGCCACAGCCCTGAGTCTGCGATCTTCCTCTCAATGGACGCTTATGTTCTGGCCAGGGAGGGCAGCCCTCGCCAAACGTTATGGTTTGGAAGGGTCCTTCACAGGGGTGGAAAACCGAGTTAACTCAATTAAGGCCCGGGGTCCTGGGCTTTGAACCAGCCACAGTCTCGATTTTATGAGAGGATGAAAAGTTAATTATTTGCCAAGTTTGAGCAAAGCCCACTGTGAAAAACCCCTTTCCAAAAGAGGCATTTGCCTGTCAGCTTCCCTGTGGAAAATTAAGGCAATTTGAACCAGGGTCATAAGGAGACCCTAGGAGCTGGGTGATCAGGTGGGGGTTCGGGGCTCTCCCATCCCCACCTTGCCTCTCTTCATCTCATGTCTGAAACGGAGGCTGGAGGATGACTGCAAGGTCACCAAAGCTTATGTTTACTTCCATAGGCTATTTGGAAAAATAGAAAATAAAACCCAAGTTGAATTCAGAAAGTCAAGTGTTTAGGGTGCTCTTTTATCAGTGAGTGTGCTAAGGTCATTTCAGTTGTGTCCAACTCTTTGCCACCCTCTGACTGTAGCCCACCAGTCTCCTCTGTCCGTGGGATTCTCCAGGTAAGAATACTGGAGTGGGTTGCCGTGCCCTTCCCCAGGGGGGTCTTTTCTACCCAGGGATCAGACCCGAGTCTCTTGTGTCTCTGGCGTTGGCAGGCAGCTTCTTTACCACTAGTGCCACCTGAGAAGCCCATTAGTTGTGTACCTAGGCTAACTGTGTTGGACTTAGGAAAAAACTGGACTTATGAACATACTCGCAGAACAGAACTTGTTCATATGTAGGGGGATTACTGCAATCCCAGGGAACATAATAGAGATGCTACTCCAGGACCTAGAACAAAGCAAAGGAGCATTTTCAAATCAGTGCACCCCTGGCAAGAAGAGCGGACCTGAAATAAACAGCACCGAGTTTGATTTTATCGTCAACCTCAAGCAGCACCTAACTGTTTAGTAAAAGCAGTGGTTGAATGAAATCAACTGGAAACTGTTTTCCATTGGAGTACAGGATTCCTACTCTGTCTGGCTTGTTTGTGGGGTATGTTATCATAGACATTATGAGAAAAACTCAAGTCTTAAAGGAACACACTGGATCAAGCCTAAAGGACATCATGATACTTCTTTGCATCAACTTAAAGAAAATGAGATGAATCAAAAGCAAACAAAACAAAACAAAACAAAAAAACCCAGGCAATTTATATACATCAATAAGAGAAACTCGTAAAAAAGACAAGAGCTTAGTAACATCTAGCAAACAAATTACTCAATCTTATCACATACAAGAAAGAATTCAAAGAGCAGTCGGGGAAATAAGTAAGTTAAAATATAATTTCTGCCTTTGTGTTGCTACCATGTGGTGGGAGAGGAAAGCCATGTGGATGCAAAGACCTCTGAAAATAGAAAACTTGATGAGCTATGAATGGTGCCCATTTTGTTTCAAAAAGGGCTTATGTCAGTTTAGAAAACTGCATATAATATCAAAAAATTTAAAATGCATGAAAATCAATTAGAAAAACAAAGTGAACAAAATGACAAACACAGACGCAACATTAAGGTGAGGATAAGCCAGGTGCATCCAATCCACTGCTCTATGCGACATCATTGAGTGCTCTCACAGCCAAGCAGAAAGGAAGGGCTGGGCAAGGGGAGGTGGGCATTACAGCATCGTCGAGATCAGCAGGCAGTACTCCAGGCTTAGCATCGTCGAGATCAGTGACCAGTAGTCCAGGCTTACATAGGGCTTGCTGTGTGGTCAGCAGGCAAGCAACACCCTAAACCTTTTACATACAGATTAACCCATTTAGGCTTCCTTGGTGGCTCAGTGGTAAAGAATCTGCCTGCAGTGCAGGAGCTGCAGAAGACACGAGATCAATCCCTGGGTCAGGAAGATCCCCTGGGGAGGGGCACAGCAACCCACTCCAGTGTTCTTGCCTGGAGAATCCGATGAGCAGAGGAGCCTGGGGGGCCACGGTCCACGGGGCTGCAAAGGGCTGGACACGACTGAAGCGACTGAGCACAGCAGAGCACAGCGAGCTCATTCAACCTCATGATGGAGCTCCGCAGGTGGCACAGTGGTAAAGAATCTGCCAACCAACGCAGGCGACTCAAGAGACTTGGGTTCGATCCCTGGGTCAGGAAGATCCCTTGGAGGAGGGCATAGCAACCCATTCCAGTACTCTTGCCTGGGAAATCCCATGGACAGAGGAGCTTGGTGGGCTATAGTCCATGGGGTCAAGAAGACTCAGATCTGACCATACGACTGACCATGTGCACTCAACTAGGAAGTCCTAGTTAGAGTTAGCTTTCAATCCAAGCAGTTTGACTAGATAAGGACACCCCTTCTCATTCCAACCCCAGGCTATAAACCAAAGGGAAGCGGTTTGCAGTTTTTGTTTTATTTTCTTAGACTTTCTTAAGCGCTCCTCTTTCTCTGGAAACTAACAGGCAAACACATGTTTATCACCAGGAAAATTAACATTCTTGCAAAAATAAACAAGGTGAGTTAAACTTAGAGGCCAATCAGTAAACCCCCCACAATATCCAGGAGAGGGAGTCATCTGCTGAGGAGGGGTGGTCAGGAAGGCTTCCTGGAAGAGGTGTATCTCAAAGGATTGAGGAAGTATCTCAGGAAATAGGAATTATGGGTAGGCTAGTGTATTTTTCAGGATCTGTTGGCAAAATTGAGTTCCTGAACTATGGTCGCATGAAAATTCAGTTCAATTTCCACTGAACCCAAAGACATAGACCGTCCAGTACTGATAGCTCAAAGAGAAAAAAAAGTTAGAGCTAAGCACTTCCTTGGCAAGTATTGCCAGGTGCCCACAAACACCGCAAATTCCTTCCAGGAAGACGGCAACCACATGGCTTCTGTGTTCTTTTCTTTCTCTCCTCTGTGTTTCTTCTCACCCATCCATTCCTAAAGTCACAAATCTGCAATTTCAGATGTCAACGACATAGCAGCAAAGGGCGGGAAGCCGAGTCAGGGAGAGGAGGAATAATGAAAGTGGCCTTGGGTTGCTACCCCTCGGTCATTCCTGCCAGGAGACCCCATTGCGAAGATGCAGAAAGCCACCCTCATTGACAGCCTGGTGACAGATATGAGAAAGGTCACCATCTGAAGCCGCTGGAGCTTCCTGGTCTCTGATAGTCCGAGGCAAACAGAACCCTGCTAGCGGATATTCTCATAACATTCATTTGCTTCAAAATCAGATCAGTGAAGGGCTGAGAATATTCTCTGGGAAATCTGGTCAGCCTTGAAGGAGAGGCTTCTAAATGCAGTCATTGATGCCATGATTAAGGGGAACAATTATCTCTTCCCTTTCTTCTGCCACAGAGGATTGCTAGAGGCCAAGAACTGATTAGTGCAGGCGAACCAGCCCTGCCCTCCCCATACCCCCAGGCCCCCGACCTGCTGTCTCCCAAATGGAAACGGGCAGAATATTTTTCAGCTGAACTAATTCACGAAGCTATAAAACTAGCAGCCTTGCTTACCATTCACCAATTGGGATTTTAAAACTGAAAAATAGGAGATTAGAACATGTTGGCTTTCTATACCATTACTACAATTAAATAAACAGCCCCCTGTGTGAATTAATCGCCTCGATGCGGTCTAACACAGTGCAAGAATCTAGGCGAGATTTTGAAAAATGTTGAGATTGATTCGAATCAACTAGGAATTGCTAATGGTTTTTATAGCTTTCACCACTCTCCCCCCAAAGCAAGCACACACGCGCGCACACACACACGCACATCTCTACACTCAGGAATGCGGTGGGGTCTCTGTGGGTCAGCCTCGATCCTGCAAAATGAATGCCCATGTTGCTCTTGCGCTGCTTGTCTTCTCGATATGGCTCAGAACAGACAGAGACTACAGTGATGACCTCCTCTTTCCACAACTGCAAGCTTGCATTCTATAAGCTGCCTGGTGTTTATTGCATGGTGAGATCTTGGACCAGGGTCTCTAAGCAGTGACCCAATAATCCTTGAAGCAAGACACCGACCCCATGTGACAGAAACAGCTAGTATTTACATGAAAATGGAGAATACTTAGCTCTCTAGGAAAACTCTAAGTGCTTCAAGACTCTACCTAAGAAAGATACACGGAGAATAAAAGAATAGTAATGCGTGTGTGTAGAAGCAGCCATTCATGTTGATCAATTAACTTATAACTTTTTATTTGGTATTGGAGTGTAGGTGACTAACAAGGTTGTGTTAGTTTCAGGCATACAGCAGAGTGGTTCGATGACTCACATACATGCATCTATTCTTTTTCAAATTCTTTTCCCACTTAGGCTGCTACAGAGCAGTGAGCAGAGTCCCCTGTGCTCTATAGTAGGCGCTTGGGGGCTAAATATTTTAATAAAAAATAAAGGTGACAGAAAACATATTCCAAAGCTTTGAGGGAGACCATGTACTCAGGCTTCAGCTCTGCAGAAATGGCCTTAATGATCACAGCTATGGGATGGGTGGCCCTGACTTCCAATTATCTCAACTCCTCTTAAGAAAAGAATGGAAAGCCCTACACACCACAGACGGTTCACGTGACAGTCCTGGAGATTACCGTAGGGAAAAAAACCCAAAGTAGCACGAGTTAAACAAGAACCGTGACAGCCTGGTTAATGAAGGAGAGTGGACGCACTCCATGAAAGCCACGAACACAGCAGCAGGTGGAGAAGATGTTGACTTTATTTAGCATTAATTACAGGAAAGGGTCTATAAAATGTGGTCAAAAATGATTAAACCCCAACGTTATGCCAACATTATGCCAGCCTCTGTTCCAAGGCAGGTGTATTATTGCTGGTCCCTGGGATTAAAGTAAATCATTGCTTTTCCATGTATCCTGAATATTGCATTTCATTATTTTTTACTGCCCTGTTTCTCGAGGTTTTGTGGCTTAATAGGCAGTGTTACGGATAAAGTCAACATGAGTTCCATGTTGGGAGAGGGAATGTGGGGAAAAGGATACCAAAACACCGCTTCAACATTCACTCCCCACCCTTAAACTCCTAGCTGAACGTTCTCTACATACACCTCCAGAAACCTCTCTGGGGTGAGACATGCTTCCAGTCATTTGTTATTGTTCAGTTACTAAGTTGTGTCAGATTCTTTGCGACCTCATGGCCTATAGCCCGCCAGGCTCCTCTATCCGTGGGATTTTCCAGGCAAGAACACTGGAGTGGGGTGCCCTCTCCTTCTCCAGGGCATCCTCCTGACCCAGGGATCGAGCCCGCATCTCCTGCACCATCAGGCAAATCCTTCACCACCGAGCTGCCAGGGAAGCCCACCTCCAGCCATGCCGACAGATAGACCTCTCACATCCCATGGATGCTGGACTATGCACTTAGATTTGAGATGTCCCTCAAACTACTCACTCATCTGTAGAAACTCAGCTTTGCTTATTTGAAGCCCCAAACTTGCTTCTGGAAGCCACAAAGTGATGTTAATAAATTCAAACAGAAGATGGGTTGGGGTCATGCACAAATCCCAAAGGAATCACAACATACTTACTAAATCTCAACTGAAAAGTAAAACATCCAAGTAGCATTTTCCAACAGGATCGCACTATTGGCCATGAAAAGATGCGCGAAAACCCGAAAGAAGGTAACTCAGACTTAACCTGCTGGGAGAATATTTAGCTATGACAGTTTTTCATAAGCTACAGCTTTTTCATAAATTAAAAGAGTCATCTTGTCCCATCACTTCATGGAAAATCAAAGGGGAAAAAGTGGAAACAGTGACAGATTTTATTTTCTTGGGCTCCAAAATCACTGTGGAGGGTGACTGCAGTCATGAAATTTAAAGACTCTCACTCCTTGGAGGGAAAGCAATGACAAACCTAGGCAGCATATTAAAAAGCAGAGACATCACTTTGCTGACAAAGGTCCGGATAGTCAAAGCTACGGTTTTTCCAATAGTCAGGTAGAGATGAGAGAGTTGGACCATAAAGAAGACTAAGAACTGAAGAACTGATGCTTTCTAACTGTGGTGCTGTAGACTCTTGAGAGTCCTTTAGACAGCAAGACCAAACCAGTCAATCCTAGAGGAAACCAGTCCTGAATATTCTCTGGAAGGACTGATGTTGAAGCTGAAGCTTCAGTACTTTGGTCACTGATGTGAAATCATTGGAAAAGAGTCTGATGCTGGAAAATACTGAAGGCCAAAGAAGAAGCAGGCAACAGATGATGAGATGGTTAGATAGCACCACCAACTCAATGGACACGAGTTTGCACAAACTCCGGGAGATAGTGAAGGATAGGGAAGCCTGGTGTGCCGCAGTCCATGGGGTCACAAAGAGCCAGACATGACTTAGTGACTGAACAGCAACAACCTAGGAACTCACAGATGGGTTGAGAAAAACCAAACAATAAAAACATTCTCATGATTCACTTCATGAGGTCGATGTACTCACTGACCATTCAACTTTGGCCACCACCAGTGTCTCAGGAAACAACACTCAAGCTGCTGGAAATCTGGGGCAACCTTCCCCTGTCCTAATGGTCCCTGATTTGGGGGATGGCCAACATACATGGGATCGGGCCCAACTGAGCAATTAACACTTTCACTTTTCACAACACACTGTTCCTTCAAGCTCTTTCTCACCGTTCCTGGCCCCCTCGTCAGAGTCCTGTATCTTTTTGTCTTTAATTCACAGAAAACAAAAGGCTAGGCCATTGCCGAGGGACCTGCCGCCATGTCTCTGCTTCCCAGAATGAAAGGGAGCGGGCCGAGAAACACTCGAGAGCTGCATCCTGGTTTCAACATACAGTTGGCAGCAGTAGCGAGAGAGGCAGGGCACTTGTTCCCGATGCCAGGGGCCCTGCAGAGGCTGGGGGGAAGACAAAGTGGCGCCATGCTGCAGCAGTGCTTCCCAGCCTTTTTCCTTTTCAGTATCGCTCTTTTCCAAGAAAACTTCTTTTGACTTTTCCTAATTGCCCCTCTTCTCCATGAAATTTTTAGTGTCACAGATATACTGTATATCCATTTACATATTGTATGTGTATCTGTGCTTTATATTGGGTTGGCCAAAAATTTCCTTTGGGTTTTCCATAAGCTCTAATGGCAAAAAATCCAAACTTTTTGGCCAACCCAATTTAAAAGAAGAATGAGGTTTTCTTCTTTCTTTCTTTCTTTCTTCCTTCTTTCCTACATTTCTCAAATGAAATTTTTGGTCAGTCCAATATACTTTTTAAAATATGCTTTCTGTCTTTCTGTTTGGCTTTTCTTCCTTCTTTCCTGAACAAACTTTTTGGCCAGCCTGATTTTAAAAGAATGAGTTTCTTTCTTTCTCAAATGAACATTATGGACAGTCCAATATATTTAAAAGAATTTTTTTCTTTTTTTCTTTCTTCTTTCCTTCCGTTCTTGAACAAACTTTTTGGCCAGCCAAATATGTTTAAAAGAATTTCTTTCTTTTCTTCCTTCCTTTCTTTCTTGAATAAACTTTTTGGCCAGCCCAATATATTTAAAGGAATGAATTTTCTTTCTGTATCTCTCTCTTTCTCGTTCTTCCTTCCCTTTTCCTTCCTTTCATCTTTTCCCTGGCCCTGAAAAGAACCAATTTTTACCCCTGGGTCCTGACACCATTCCTGTTGAGTTTGCGTATGCTAGCTAGTACCTGCTTCTTAGACCTTGGGAATGCAGTGATCTGCCCACTGAATTTTTTTCTCTCTAGGGCAGGGCTTCTTAACCTCTGAACCCTTGACCTTCGGGCCAAGTCACCCTTTTTGCCTCAGGGGCAGTCCTGGGCAGGGTAGCATGGTTAGCATTACTCCTGGCCTCTAGATGCCAGTAACACTTTTATCCCCCATTCCCACTTGTAACAACCAAAAATGTCTCCAGACCTTGTTAAATGTCCCCTGGGGCATTTATGGGGGGACAAAATGCCCCCTGGCTGAGAACCAGTGCTCCTGGAGGGAGGAACACAGCAGTGAGCAAGGCAGGCAGAGCCCCTGTCTGTTTTGCTACTAAACAGTTAATTAATTTTAACAGCCCTCAGATGCTTTACTTCTCAAAAAAATTAAATAATATTAAAGTTCCTCTCCAACTTTATTATCCTATTGCAAGTGATGTCTTTGTGTTTCTAATTTAATAAACCAGGGCTATTTAGAATAGCACTTTCTCCCTCCAAGGTTTGAACTAAAATCACATATACAACTGATTCCACTTTAAACAAAGCTCAAAAGCATTTATTGATGTTCTTCCAAAATCGGTTTGTGAATGATCTTATACAGGGAAAGTTATGTAGATATCATCTCCTTATAGATTACAGTCCTGAGCAAGTAACTTGTGGTCCTGTAGAGAGCTGAGCACAACAATATACACAATCGAGCAGACAGTGGGTGTCATGCTTTATGAGCATAAAGCCATCAAGGAGTGTAATAAAATCACATTGAGCCTCGTTAAACATTTTGTTGACTTTTTGTCAAAGTCATCTCTCTCTCCGCCCCTTCCTCACTCATTCATTTTCTCTCCCTCCCCCCTTCATATAACTTGACACTTTTCTTTTAATTGGAGGATAATCGCTTTTCAATATTGTGTTGATTTCTGCCATCCAACACCACGAATCAGTCGTATACATCCTCCTCTCTTGAACTTCTTCCCAACCCCCCACCCCTCCAGGTCACCAAAGGGCGCTGGGCTGAGCCGCCTGTGCCTGCGCAGTGGCCTCACACGGGTTATCTACTTTACACACAGCCGTGTACATATGTCAACACTACTTTCCCAGTTCTTCCCACCCTCTCCTTCCCCCGCTGTGTCCAAAGTCTGTTCTCTGTGTGTGCCTCCCTATTCCTGCCCTGAGGCACTATTTACCACAGCTGAACAGGAAAGCAACCTAGATGCCCATTGACAAAAGAACGGGTAAAGAGCGTGCGGTACATACATACAATGGGATATTCTTCAGCTAGAAGTAGGGACGCGTTTCAGTCAGTTCTAGTGAGGTGGATGAACTTAGAGCCTGTTCAGTCAGTTCAGTTGCTCAGTCGTGTCTGACTCTTTGCGACCCCATGAATCGCAGCACGCCAGGCCTCCCTGTCCATCACCATGTCCCGGAGTTCACTCAGACTCACTTCCATTGAATCGGTGACGCCATCCAGCCATCTCATCCTCCATCGCCCCCTTTTCCTCCTGCCCCCAATCCCTCCCAGCATCAGAGTCTGTTAGAATGAAGTAACTCAGAAAAACAAATTTCACATGTGAATACATATATATGGAATATAAATTGATGTTTTGCAACTTGAAAGCCAGTACTGAATTAAATGATTATAATAATAAAAACTAGATCTTATATTAACATGCCACTTCCCTGGCTCAGATGGTAAAGAATCTGCCTGTAATGCAGGAGTCCCTGGTTTGATCACAGGTGCAGAAGATCCCCTGGCAAGGGGAATGGCTATCCATTCCAGAATTCCTGCCTGGAGAATTCCGTGGACAGAGGAACCTGGCAGGCTACAGTTCATGAGGGTTGCAAAGAGTCAGACAAAACTGAGCAACTAACTCGTTCACTCAGTATCATCAGAAGTACTTCTCACACACAGAAAAGTCTTATGATGTTGACCATGAAAAAGTATTGTTCCAACTTAAGAAGTCATGTAGAAAAGGGAGGCTTAGAAAAGTTTAGTGATGGGAACAGAGGCTGCTCATAGGCCCTTTCATCACGTTACACAGAAGCCTTTTGGACAGTATTGAAAATGTCCTACTATTCTTGCAACCGCCAAGCTCTATTTAGCCAAGGTCAACAAA
Organism: Capra hircus; assembly: GCF_001704415.2. NCBI lineage: Eukaryota > Metazoa > Chordata > Mammalia > Artiodactyla > Bovidae > Capra > Capra hircus. The sequence continues at coordinate 58,273,693 of NC_030826.1, read as the reverse complement.
ATATTGCCTTCCTGGACACAGAAATCAACTCAGAGCCTCTGAGTGAGAAGAGGATTGAGGTCAGTTTTTATGCAGTTCATGTCTCTTCAACATAGGAGATCATGCGGTATCTCGGTGAACATTAAACAGATGTTTTTATTCACTACCTGAAGCAGAAAATCTACCTAAGAATGGAACTGACTTAACGAGAGGGTCCAAATGGGTCGAGGATCCATCTGCAACTCGGACTGCTGATACACCCCCTAGCTTGATGCTTTCCATTGGAAAATCACCATCTAAGAGACAGCTGATGCGGGTACTTGGTTTAAACGGTTGCTGCATTTTATCTATGTATATATTTGGCTGAGCTGCATCTCCCATGCTGCCTGCAGGCTTTCTCTAGCTGGGGCTCCTCCCCGGTTGTGCTGTGTGGGCTCCTCACTGTGGTGGCTTCTCTTGTTGAGAAGCACGGGCTCTAGGTGCTTGGGCTCAGGAGTTGTGTCACATGGGCGTAACTGCCCTGCCACATGTGGGATCTCCCCGGACCAGGGATGGAACCCAAGTCCCCTGGATTAGCAGGCAGATTCTTAACCACTGGACCACCAGGGACTCTGAAATCCCTTAAAAAACTGGAGAAGCACACTGAAGATCAGGATGAGTTCTTGTTTTTTTTAAACTAATGACCAGTGTTCTGTGGATCACTGTCAGCCCTAGAGTTTGACCAAAGAACTACTCAGGAAGAGGCTGTTGTTTTTTCTCTTTTTTTTTTTTTCCTCTATAGACAGGGAATGGAGGTGGGCTTCCATTTCCTTTCCATTTTTATGGTCAAATCGTCTTGAAAGGAGAGGATATTTTAAGTTGTTAGAACTTAAAACTCCATATTTTTGTGGCTGGCTCAGCACCCAGGAAACGTCTATTATCTGAGGTCTTGTTCCTTGCCAGAACTCACTGAAGACCTTGAGGGATGCTCCCCCCTCCCCAGTGTCATCCTCCCATAGGCAACAGACTTGATCTTTCTAACCAAGGGACCCAGGTGTAGATATCCTGTTGGCAAACTCATCTATGAGTTAGCTAAGCCCCTGCTGGGGTCGACATCTAGGGACTGCCGTCGGAAAGCCTGAACGGTTACTGTCCCATTTTGGAGTCCTCTCTCTCTCTAGCCCAGAGTTAAACTAACTGGCTGAAGAATCAGGAACTTCTAAAGAGGCGTCCAAAGGGAAAACCAAATAGCTCATAAAATCTTACCCCAGTCTGTAAAACAGCGAAAGAGACACTTAGCATAGAGTGTTGTTTTCCTGGTTTTCGTTACTTTATGAGGTCTCAATAAGATTCCTGGGGCTGCTGTAAAAAAGATTTCTTTCTAGTGGTTTGCTAGGCTAGATCCCCCCGCCTCTCAGTCCCACCTTCTCTTCATGCCACCCCTTCCTTGTCTGATAGACAAAAGGGTTTCTGCGTCCTACCCTAGTTCTGTCAACTGGCTTTTTTTTTTTTTTAAGCTGAAAATGCTTCTTTTCTTTCAGGCAGTGTTTGCTTCTGATGGTGCTTGTCAAAGCTCAAATTATGGATTCAGCAAAGCTCTATGGACATAGCTTTATTAAAAAATGAAATATGGTAAAGTCTCCCAATCCTGGGAGGTGAATGCTATGATGTGCCGCCCAGACCTTCCTCAGCATCCCTGAGTGGTCCTTTCCCTGGTCCCTGCACGTATCCACGGAACAGACACACCTGGCATTTGGCCCAGTCCCACAATGGGTCCACCTGACGTGAACAGCTGACTCAAGGAAAAAGACCCTGTATCTACGAAAGATTGAGGACAGGAGGAGGAGGAGGGGGACAGAGGATGAGACGGTTGGATGGTATTATTGATTCAATGGACATGAGTTTGAGCAAACTCTGGGAGAGAGTGAAGGACAGGGAAGCCTGGTGTGCTGCAGTCCATGGGGTCACAAAGAGTCAGACACAAGCAACTGAAGGTACATGATGGGTCCTTGGCCGGTAGGGTGAGAGCTACCAAAGCAGAGGGCAATGAGAGCTCTGAAACTATCCCCTCTCCTGGATGAGACAGTAAGTCAATATCAGTATTTCATCTTGAAAAGATGGCAGACATTAATACCACCCTTAAAATTTTAAAGGGCTAAATCAGAGATCAGCCAACTGCAGATCACTCTGGTCTTCTCTGAGTGGCCTATGAGCTGAGGATGGATTTATATTTATATATATATATATATATATATATATATATATATATATATATTTGGCTGCCATGTGGCATGCAGAATCTTAGTTCCCTGTGCAGGCAATGGAAGCGTGGACTCAACAACTGGACTATCAGGCAAGTCCCTTGGATTTATAAATAGCTGAGCTTTAGATGCTTAACTAGATGGCGTAGTTTAGTTGATAAGTTTGTCTCCAAACTTACAGTGGTACATGCATTCAAAGTCACTTCAGTCCTGTCTGACTCTCTGCAACCCCCCTGGACTGTAGCCCACCAGATTCCTCTGCCCATGGGATTCTCCAGGCAAGAATACTAGAGTGGGTCGCCGTGCCCTCCTCCAGGGGATCTTCCCGACCTGGGGATGGAACCTGCGTCTTCTGCACTGGCAGGCAGGTTCCTTACCACTAGCACCACCTGGGAAGTCTTTCATCCTTTGCCAAAATATTGTCTGCAGAGATCTAGACCGTCTAGACGTTCCACAGAGCAGTACACTGACCACTTAGATCAATGGCATGGCGTCCATCAGTCCATCAGAGGAGCCACGAGATGACTAGCACCATCGGAGGCCTTTGTAAGATATGCATGCCCCAAAGCACGCAGGATAAATCCTGCAAAGATACAGGGGTTATGGGACTTCCCTGGTGGCTGAGTGGTTAAGAATCCACCACGCAATCCAGGGGATGCAGGCTCCATCCCTGACGGGGAGCTAAGATCCCACACGCCTCCCACACGATGCGCAGCTAGGACCCGACACAGCCAGACAAACTCGTAAATAAATATTTTTTAAAAGATACAGGGGGTTTCAGTAGAAGTTTTACAGTTGGGCAGGGAGGCATTTTAGCATAGAGGTCAAAAGAACAGTCTTTTGCATCCCTTATATGTGAAATCTAAAAAGAAATGATGCAAATGAACTTACCTACAAAACAGAAGTGACAGACATCATCACTGACTCCATGGACATGAATTTGAGCAAGCTCTGGGAATGGGTGATGGACAAGGTCACAAAGATTTGGACACGACTAAACGACTGAATTGAACTGAACAGAACAGAAAGACACTCATACTTAAAGAGCAAACTTATGGTTGCCAGGGGGCTTGGATGGGGGAAGGAAGAGATAGTTATGGACTCTGGGATGGACATGTACACACTGCTGTATTTAAAATGGATAATCAACAAGGACTTACTGTACAGCACATGGAACTCAGTGTTATGTATCAGCCTAGTTGGGAGGGGTGTTGGGGGAAAATGGATACATGTTTACCTATGGCTGAGTCCCTTCACTGTTCACCTGAAACTACCACAACATTGTTAATAGGCTAAACCCCAATAAAAAACAAAAAAGTTAAAAAAAGTCCTCTGCTATTCTCTGCCAAGCAAAGAGTAGGTGCTCAGAAATTGGAAGGTAAAGAGATTCATGGTACTGATAATAACGATAACTTTTATTAGAGTTTGGAGGGCTTTCCTGGTGGCTTATATGGTAAAGAACCTGCCTGCAATGCAGGAGACCCATGTTCGATCCCTGGGTCAGGAAGATCCCCTGGAGAAGGGAATGGCAACCCACTCCTATATTCTTGCCTGGTGAATCCCATGGGCAGAGGAGCCTGGCAGACTACAGTCTATAGGGTCGCAAAGAGTCAGACACGACTGAACCACTAACACTTTAGAGTTAGGAAGATCTGGCCCTGTACTTTTTGTTAACCTGCCCTTGTCTTAAGTCTAAATTTTGTTATGATGCCTTGATTTGGATAATTGGAGTCTGATCAAAATGTTGGTTCAGCCCCCTTAGCAGTTGTGAAACCCTGCGCGTCATTTCATATCTTTCCGAATTACGTATATTATCCCCTGTAACAACAGGTTTAGATCAGATAACACCTAAAATATCTTCCATCTTGCAGTCCTTGATGGCAGCTCCGATCCACAAGCGGCTATCTAAATTTACAGATTAATTAAATTAAAATCCGATTCCTCAGCTGCAGTAGCCACAGTGTTCAATACGCACGTATGCCCAGTGGACAGCAGAGGCACAGAATATCCCCAAGCTACATCAAGTTCTGTTGACAGACCTGCGCTGTAATACTACTATAATACCTTCCAGTCTTCTTAGGTCCAATTTACACACACATACACACCCTGGAAGCTCAGCTGGCAAAGAATCCGGCTGCAATTGCAGGAGACCCCGGTTCAATTCCTGGGTCGGGAAGATGCCCTGGAGAAGGGACAGGCTACCACTCCAGTTTTCTTGGGCTTCCCTGGTGGCTCAGACAGTAAATAATCTGCCTGCAGTGCAGGAGACCTGGGTTTAATCCCTGGGTTAGGAAGATTTCCTGGAGGAGGGCATGGCAATCCACTCTGGTATTCCTGCCTGGAGAATTCCCATGGACAGAGGAGCCTGACAGGCTGCAGTCCACGGGGTCATAGAGTCAGACACCACTGAGTGACTAAGCACACACACATAAGTAAATAATCCATAACCTAAAAGCTAACAGCATCTGAAATTATTCATTCATAAGTGCTCAGCACTAGGAGATTTATACATAGTATCTCACTTAATTTAATCACACACCATCTCTATGAAACTGTTAACATGTTCTACCATGAAGATAATACTTTGTCCACCCAATGCGAAGAGCCGACTCACTGGGAAACACCCTGATGCTGGGAAAGATGAAGGGCGGGAGAAGAAAGGGACAGCAGAGGAGGAGATGGTTGGATCACTGACTCAATGCACATGACTTTGCGCAAACTCTGGGAGACAGTGAAGGTCAGGGAAGCCTGGTATGCTGCAGTACATGGGGTCACAAAAAGTCAGGCAGGACTGAGCAACAACAAGCATACAGACAAGGAATCTATTTAGTTTCTTAAAGTGATTAAATCTTTATCCCCAGTGGTAAAGATCCTTAAGCACTATCCCTACTTTCTTCCATCAGTTTCGATGCTGATGGCAGTTACAATGTGTCTGTCTCTGAATCCCAATATGGCCAGAACTCAAGCAGCTAGTAACTGGCTTGCAGGCCCTTGGACACAGAGGCTTGCCTAGCTTCTCAGTTCTCAGGGCAGCGTACTGGAAACAAAGGGAGCATTGCCTGGAAAGGGTCCCACCCTCTGGCTTTCAAGTTCATTACTTCTTGTCTCAGGATGACATTTGGGTCACTCTGTGCACCTCTCTCCCCTGATCTTCATACATATTCTCTTTGTTAATCTTTTTTTTTTCCTATACTGAAATCTGAAAATAGCAAAGTTGTCTGGATGCTCTTTTATTTCATTAATTTAATAATAGCATAGATGTCTGGATACTGTGTTATTCCTGGAAATAGCACAGCATAGACACTAGCCTAAAAATAGCATAGATCTTTGGATGCTGTGTTACTCTATTAATTTAATAATTCCAATAACATTCTGCTTCCATCCTATATGCTGCTTTCAGAGTATACATAAGTGCTTGTGTTTGTGGCGACAAAAAACCACCTGGCTGTTAGGATTGGAGGTTCAGAAGAATTGCTTGACTTGGGCAAGTTGAGAACTGAATTTTATATTTTGGAAGAAAAAAGGGGGATTCCCAGGTAAGAGTTGTGAAATGTAACTGACTAAAGTTCAGCTGGCTCTAAATATTTTTTTGAGATGAAATGGTACTGCTGCACATTTTGAGGGACAATAATATAGCTGAAAGGCAACCTGGCTTGGAGCCAGAAGACTTGTGTTTTGGTACTAACTCTGCCACTCATTGCTGCGGGCCTTGGACAGGCAATTCAACTACTGAGTCTTATTCTCCTCCTCTGAAAATGGTAACCATAGTAATACCAGCCTTACCTAACAGATGCTGTGGTACCTGGCCCTACCTACCCCTTTGAGACCAAGGAAAGGTGGTAACCGCACATTTTAATGTAATCAATGCTGCTTTCAAATGTTGATTTTACATTCTATGAATGCATATAAAAATGTACATAAAAATAACCTCAAAAAATTTTTAATGTTTAAATGGCTACTACTAAGGAATGCTTTAAATGTCTCCTGTATTAGCCCTGTAAAACTTACAGGACTGTCTCAATGTATCATTGACTCAGTGGACACGAGTTTGAGCAACCCCCGGGAGATCGTGAAGGACAGGGAAGCCTGGCACACTGCAGTCCATGGGGTCGCAGAGAGTCAGATATGACTGAGCCACTGAACAACAGCCAATATATCCTTGATCTTGCGTCAAGGGGATATGTTATTTCCAGGTTGTTTTTTTTAAGTTGGCAGAGAGCAGACATCAGTATTATTCATCAATACCTTCTTCTGTTCTATTTTGGGGAATATATAGAGTGATATTTCCTTGGTGTCCCCTTGAATTAAGGAAAGCTATTTGACTAATTCTGTCCAGGAAGCTTTGAGCAGAAGTTGCTTGTGTGGAAAAAAGAAAGAAGCTACTTGTATGATTTTGAATGGTAAGAAATTCTCTACATTCTCTTCCTTGGCTGTGACAAGAGAAAAAACCAAAGCGCTGGCTGGCGTGGGGATGTCAGGACACTGCAGCTGCCTGGCATGCTGAGCTCCTGAGGGAAGACGCTTTTCCCACACCGAACGTCTGCTATAGCCTCAGACGGGGGTCACAGGACAGCTGCACGTAGCTGTATGCTCCCTTGCTCAGATCTGAAACAAGAAAGAAAAGGCTCTCTCCAAGACACAAAATACAAGTTTTTCCTCTTGGTCTACCTGAGCTAAGATAGGTCCTACCATATGGGAGATGTACTTACTCTAAAAAGTTATTTGTAGTTTATCTAAAATTCAAACTTAACTGAGCTCCTCTTGGTTTTATCTGGCAACTGTAGTCCTGATCCTGATCGACTTCACTGCTGTCATTTCTCAGCAGCTGAGTCCTGTCCAACTTCCTGTGACCCCACGGACTGTGACCTATCAGGCCCTTCTGTACACTGGGTTTTCCAGGCATGAATCCTGGAGTGCGTGGCCACGATCTTCTTCAGGGGCTCTTCTGGGAGCAGGGATTGAACCCGGGTCTCCAGCGCTGGCAGGCAGATTCTTTACCACTGAGCCACCAGGGACGCCCCCGACCGACTGACCCGAACGTCTTCTAGAGGGAGGAAGGGAGGACACAGGAACAAAATCGGGCTGCATTTCTCCTCTTTTTACCAAGAAAGCAGACACACTGGATGCTAAACACAGAAAGCACCAGCGTCTGCTCTAACAGATACCCATTAAGGGATTTCTGAAGAGGAGTCCCAGGATGAGCTGCTTTATCCAAAAAATAATTTCAAGCTTAAACCTGGGATTAGCAAGTACTATCATTCAACCCAACTGTATAAATATTTATTGAACACTTTTAAACAAGGCACTAGTGAGGATTCTGGAGTCTCTGCTACCAAGGTGCTCCTCAAGCACTAGGGAGAAGTGAGTGAGTGCGAGAGCAGATGTGAGGGACACCACGTGCGGTGTTCAGAGCGCCGTGGGGCGCCAGGGCAACGCTGTCCTTGCAGAGCCAGTGCTGGAAGCGTGGGAAAGGGTGTGGGCAAGAAGTGAGACAGGGAGCCACCGGGAGGCAGAGGCCAGAATGGACCTCACGGCCAACGTTTACAAAGAAATTTCACTCCGAATTTGAAATCTTTTTTTTTTTTCTCTTCTAATGATTTTTTAAACTTGGAGGATAATTACTTTATAATGAGTTGACAGGCATTGAAGAATCTAAAAATAATTAGATACAAAGTGTAAGGGTGACGTATTGTAGAAATGGAGTTTTTAATCCCTTAGCTATTGGTTGGAAGGGTGAGAAGGCAAGAGGAAAAATTCAAAGATGAAAAATATGACCTTGTCTACATAAAGAATCCTTTCAAACTTGTCAAATCAGAATTGCTTATGTATCTCGCCTTCTCTTTGTGACATTCCTTTAACGTAAGTAAGACAAAAAATAATAATGTCAGGATCACAGAAAAACCCAGATGAACCTTTTGGCCAACCCAATAGTGTTTTTAAATTTTATAAATTTTATATTTCACAAAATGCACATTCAGCATGAAGGCTGGTTATCAGTTGATCTATTTATATGTTTCTATTAAACCTATCCATGTTTGTTTCAGAGTTAACTGTCAACACTATGATGTGTAAGACACACAGAGTACAGATGTATGAAAGAACAGCCTGAGGCCTCGAAGAGCAGGCAGTTGCCCAAGACCCCATGACATGGAGAAGGCAGAGCTGGAAGAGGAACTCACCTTTTACGATTCTTCATTCTATATCCACCCAACTTCCTGTCCCTTGTGAGGTAAACTAATTGGCCCAGCAGTTGCTTTGGACAGAAAGCATTACAACTCGCAACTTAGAAGAGCAAGGAGAACACCATCAAAAATGATGACATCCAATTCTTTTCCAAGTCTTAAAAAGGTCCTCACTTGGCACCCCTCTTAAATTGAAGGAGACAGTAGTTCACAGACAGTTGGCAAGAACTACAGGCCAGTGAATCCCCATGAAGAGAATATTCATATCTATACTCATGTAGAACCCATGGAAAACATGGAGAAATGAGACATTGGAGTGTTTTTACAAACTGTTATTGTTGAACCAGGCCCAGAAACCCATGACAGAGCATATAGGTCTGGAACTTGGCAAGACTCAAAATTAATGGTAGCGTCATAAAGTTATATATAATAACTTCTTAAACCATGCACCAGGAAGGAGGCTCATATAGGGAAACCACCTCAGCCCACCCATAAATAATCCACATTAATATCATAGGAGAGGTCATAGGCTGGAGTCATGTGCTGACATCTGGCTGTTTCTGGCAGGATAGCCTATACGGTCTCCACAGATGGCCTTTAATTAGTGGTAGGCTGCCCCAGCAGAGGGCAGCGTGGGCAGGAATGGTCATTTGGACTCCCCACCTCATGCCTGGCTCCTAGGGCTCTTGGCATATCGTCAGAAGCGCCACTGTGGTGTTCCTGCCAATGGGTCTGATGTCACCAGTGGCAGCCCCTTGCACTACCATCATCACTGGAGGGAGGTCTCCTTGGAGACAGTCTTGGCTACAAGGGCTTGGTGCAAATTGGCTGGGAAACTTGGAAGATGGATGAAGATGGAGAGAATCCGTGGGATAAACATGCCTTTAGGGGCGTCCCTACAGGAGTCTTTGGGTTTTGGCGCCAAGAAGGCTGCTTAGTCTTCTTGAACTCAATACCTTCTGATGGGACTTCCCTGGTGGTCCAGTGGCTAAGACCCCATGCTCCCAAGACAGGGGCCCAGGTTCAATCCCTGGCTAGTGAACTAAGATCCCACAGGCTGCAACTAAAGATCCCACATGCCACAGCTAAGACTCAGCATAGCCAAATAAATAACTACTAAAAACAACACACACATTCTGAACTCTTTCAGCAGCAGGAAGAGATACGGACTAGGCTTGTCTCCTTCCACGTCTGAGTTAAGTGGCAGAGGAAAATGCCCACAGGTCATTTTTCAAGAGCCAAGCTGCTGATGGATCCTAAGATCCACTGCCCGGAAATAAAAACAATCAGGCTTCTGTTCCAGATATAAAGAGAACATGACTTACTGTGTCCAAAATGGAATACAACAGGCAGCAAAATCATGTCTTGAATTCACCAGGCCCAGAAGTCCAGAGGACACTGGGGCCCTAAGCAGCGAGGCAAGCTCCTCTTCTGAACTGAAAAACAAGAAGATATTCTTGTATACCTGACTCTCAGCAGGGACGTGTGAGAATGGATCACATCAGGAGCCTTCTAAGCTAGGTGAGTCTTTGGCAAGGACCGGAGCTATGCTCTGCTCTCCACGGTGAAAGTGGGTATTGGCCGGTGGACAGGTGAGGATTTGGCCAACTTCCTGTTGGGTTTTTCCACTGATGGCCTTGGAGTTTTGTGTTTCAGAATGTGGTGGTAGTGAGAGTCACACTCAGCCAACTCAGCTTCCTCAAACAGAGTAGCGACAAAAACCCAGGAGGATAATAATCTGCGTCTTCAGAACGTTAGGCAGAATGCTTCATCCACTTGTCTGCTCTCTCAATATCTCGCTTGACAACTTTCACGTGTTGCTGTTGTTCAGTCATTCAGTCGTGTCCAGCTCTCTGTGGCTCCGTGGACTGCAGCACACCAGGCCTCTCTGTCCCTCAATGTCTTCCCAAGTTTGCCCAAGTTCGTGTCCATTGAATCGGTGATGCCAACCAGCCATCGCATCCTCTGTCGCCCTCTTCTCCTTCCGCTTTCAATCTTTCCCATCAGTCTTTTCCAATAAGTTAACAACTTTAATGGGTTCACTCAAATGCAGTTTCCAAGACTGACATGGATTTCTACATTATACAGAAATCCTAGAAGACCAGGAAGACTATTTCAGTATGCGACCTGGGAGACGCCGCACCGCCCAGATGGGAGGGATGTCTTCCTCTAGGGTGAAGGGTACAAACACCTAATCATAGACAGAAGACCTTCTATTTCAGGCAAGGGGAACTGCAGGAAGACTGAGGGAACAAGGGCAAAACTTTATTACCAGGAGCTCTGTGAAAGTCACGAGACTTTGAGGAAATATATAAATCATGAGAAGAATCAATAGAAATTTTTTTTAAAAAAAGCCCTAGGGACTTCCCTGGTGATCCAGCGGCTAAGACTCCAAGCTCTCAATGCAGGGGCCCAGGTTCCAGCCCTGGTCAGGGGATTAGATCTCATATGCCACCACCAACCATTCACGTGACGCAGTGAAGACTAAAGAGCCTGCATGCCACAACTGAGACCAGCCACAACCGAATAAACAAATTTCAAAAAGAGAGAGAAAGTCCCTAATGTCCTCCCTGTACATACATGTGGAATATCTCCAATCAAATTAATATCACATGGGCTAAGAAACTCCCAGATAAGAAAGACGGCAATCAGTCAGATACAAATTTCATAGATTTAAGCTGAAAGTTATTTCATGTCAAAAGTTATAAAGGGAAGGTCAAGGCCCAGAGTATTCCTGACAACGCTTTCACTCTTCCTCATTTTGGGGATAAACCAGAGACAAAATGGAGATCCCTGTGTGAGCTTATTTTACTTTTTTTTTTTTTTTAATGTGGACCATTTTTAAAGTCTTTGTTGAATTTGTTACAATGTTGCTTCTGTTGTTCATGTGTTCATTTTTTGTTCTCGCAGGTGAGAGCTTAGCTCCCCAATGAGGGATGGAACACACCCCCTGCATTGGAAGGTGAAGTCTTAACCTCTGGACCACCACGGAAGTCCCCAGACATGAGTTTTGATTCAGCAACTTATTAACTCTGTGACCCTGCAAGTCTTCCTCCGTAAAATGGGAATTACATATACATGTCTCATTTGTTCATTCATTTAATTGATATTTAATCCCCTGGAGAAGGGAATGGCTACCCACTCCAGTATTCCTGCCTGGAACACCCACGGACAAAGGAGCCTGGCAGGCTGCAGTCCATGGGGTCGCAAGAGTGGGACATGACTGAGTGACTAATACTTATGCTTAACACTTTCACTTTTGTATCTTGGGCACCAATTAAGACGTCAGAAGAGTTGCAATGAACAGAAACAAGAAAAGACAAAACTTCCACTTTCATGGGTCTTACATTCTCGTAGGGGAGCCAGATAACAAATTTCTTTCAGTTAATACATAACACACAGGTAGTGATAAAAAGGCAAGTAATATGGGAAAGAGGGATAAGACAAGTGACTTGCATGGTGGTGAGGGTACCACTTCAGATGGATGGAAAACCAAGTCCTCTCTCCAACAGAAGAAATTTGAGCAAGGGTCAGATTATGTCATGATGGAATAAGTCACGAGGCTATTCAGCAGTAGACTATCCCAGGCAGAAGAGACACCAAACACGAAGGTTTGGATGCTTAATGTGTAGGAAGAAATGCCAGGAGGTCAGTGGAGCAAAACGAGCCAGTGTCCAAGGTCAGAGTCCAGTGGGGACCAGAGCCCATGAGGCATCATGTTCATTTTTCCTCTATGACATTCAAGGGAAGGACTTGATTTCCATGTGCCCATTAACTGTAAAACTCCGGAGCTGCACACACAGCTAACGTTTCTTGACTGCCTGCTGTGTGGCAGGTCCCGTCCAGCACTTGCCTGCCATCACACCGGTTACTCTTCTCTACGACCTTAAGACACAGGCGCTGTTATTATCCCTTTTTACAAGTCAGGAAACTTAGGCTTAAAGGTTAGACAGCTTGCCAGAGCTGCCCTGCTGGTAAGCGTGGGAGATTCCAAAGTAAACATGAATAAACCACAAGGAGGTTAAAAGGCTCACCCTGCTGTTCGAAACCCCCTACTCGGAGAAGAAATTCCAGTAGATCGTGCTTGGCCGTGCTCTTCCGAATCAAGGAAGCAGAGTCGGGGGAACCGGGGGATGGACCGTTTGGAAGAGCCAGTCTGCATCCCCAGACATGCACTGTGCTTCTGAACCCCTCATTCTCAAGGAGCCTTCACTCTCTGCCGCCCCCGGGCTTATGTTTCCACTGATGCTGCGGATCATGCTGAGAGCTGAGAAGCCCTCTGTAGCCTTCTCCTCATGTGGTTAGAGGTGGAGGAGAGTCTGGGCTGCGGTGCCAGGGACCACACCTCTTTGTCAGGAACATGTAATTAAAAAAGAAAGAAAGAAAAAAAAAAGAGTGAAGAACTAGCCACCCACCCCCATCTTTCTGAAACATGCATTCATGCGCACACATTCAGGCAGAAGCCAGCCTGCGTCCATCACCCAGGGCCTGGGGTTCTGATGAAAACATTTTCCACCTGGCACAGTCAGGCACTAAACACCCCTCCAACCCAACCTGAGACTTGGACCGTCCGTGGAGATATTTTTAAAGGCATGACACAGAGGAGTGTGACACACTCGGCTTTCTCAGTGGGTGGGTAGAGTGTTATTTCATGTTGTTCTTGTCACTCAGCCCAGCATTATAAGTGTGCACTTTATTGCTGCACAGAGAGTGCTCTGCTGCCTGGCCCAGCACAGGCTGTTCCCAGCGAGGGGGTGGCGCCCCAGCCTGGCGCGGGGCAGGCGGAGCAGCGAGCTGCTGGGCACACGGGGCTGCCCTCGGGGTCTCCCTCTGTGCCTTCAGCTCATGCTCAGCGGGGTATGAAGTGTCCTGTTCCTTTTCTTGATACTCTGTATTCCTCAGTTGCTGTCCTTGGGAAAATTCCAGATATTCCCATATTTAGTGACACCTACACCATTTCTTAAACGGCTATTTTTTTCATGCTCTTGGTTGTTGTTCAGTCACTACGTCCTCTTTGCGACCCCATGGACTGCAGCATGCCAGGCTTCCTCTGTCCTCCACTATCTATCTCCTGGAGTTTGTTCAAACTCAAGTCCATTGAGTCAGTGATGCCATCCAACCATCTCATCCTCTGTCGGCCCCTTCTTGTCCTGCCCTCAATCTTCCCCAGCATCATGGTTTTTTCCAATAAATAGGTTCTTCGCGGCAGATGGCCAAAGTATTAGAGCTTCAGCATCAGTCCTTCCAGTGAGTATTCAGGGTTGACTTCCTTTAGGATTGACTGGTTTGATCTCCTTGCTGTCCAAGGCACTGAAGAGTTTTCTCTAGCACCACAGTTCGAAAGCATCAGTTCTTCTTGGTCTGCCTCTTTTGCTCTTTCCTAATGGGATGTTTTCCCCAACATCACACATAAAACTTAGAATTAGGACTGAGTTTCTCTGTCTCACTGTTTACACACAAAGATGTTGGTCATCAGGCTCTCACCATTTCCTTGAGGGCAGGCCAAACAATGATGTATCAGGAAGCATGGGAGCCAGTGGGTATGTCTGCCCGGGACACAGACAATAAAATTGTGAGAGCTTCCCTGGTGGTCCAGGAATCCACTCACCAATGCAGAGGACGCAGGTTCGATCCCTGGTCAGGTAACTTATATTCCACATGCTACAAGGTGAGGCCAAAAGATACAACATTATTTTTTTAGAAAGTTTTTAATGAACTGCATCGACGTGTGCTAGTGGACTTGTCTGTGCAGCAGGAGGAAGAGAAAGGGTTCAAGGATGACGGAGGATGCGATGGTTGGATGGTGCCACTGACACAATGGACATCAGTTTGAGCAAACTCTGGGAGGCAGTGAAGGAGAGGAGCCTGGCGTGCTGCAGTCCCCGGGGTTGCAGAGAGTTGGACACAACTGAGTGACTGAACAACAAAGAAGCAGAGGCCGATTATTGGTAACTGTCTCAAGGAGCTTTACTATATGACAAAAAGTAGCGCCTTCGATAGGTCCAACAGTCGAAGTCAAAGGCGCTACTGGGGAAGGTGGAGGTTGTCTGGAATGGGGGAGATTCCAGAGCATTTGCAGGCTGATGTGACTGAGACACTGGAGAGAAAAGGTAATATTAAGAGATGGCTAGACTGCCATGGAGCAAAGGCTCCACGCAGGTAATTCAAGATGGAACCTGGTGCCCCAGAAACACAGTCCATCTCACAGGGGAGCGCGCTGCGGTCCCCACGGAACGCATAATATGCGGTCCTGAAGGATGAGGCAGGTCATACATTTATATGCAGAAGAGGAAGTTCTCTTCTGCCTGCTTCTGTTTTCAGTGAATAAAAGATGCATTCAAGCCCTGACAATGAGTGGGGGAAAGCAAGAAGAGAGATGTGACATGCGGCCTTGGAGAGTGGGCTTGGGACTTGACCAGGGGGTGGAGTGTGACTGCCAGGGCCTGGGGGAGGCTTGTGGTCAAAAACAAATACGCGATCAGGTAGCTCTGCTTTGTGTTCCCCTCCTGCCAGATTCAAATACTCTGGTGCAGGCTCAGAGTCTGTGGAGAGTGAGGCGGAAGCAGAGGAAGAGATGTTCCTCCAGGTCAACCAGCTGGAGGAAGAGAGGGGGGGCTGAGCCTCTTTGCCAAGGCGGTGATGACACGGATGGGAAGAAAGGAATGAAGGGTGGGAAAGCCTGAAGGAACCGTGTCAGATGGGAGAGGCCGTGGGCCTCATCCAGACCCCCCAGGTGGCTCAGGGATAAAAAAAACTCTGCCTGCCAATGCACGAGATGGAAGAGACATGGGTTTGACCCCTGAGTTGGGAATATGCCCTGGAGGAGGATATGGCAACCCACTCCAGTATTCTTGCCTGGGAAATCCCATGAAAGAGGAGCCTTGTGCATGAGTTACAAAGAGTTGGACATGACTGAGCACACATGTAGTCTCCCTATTCACTCTTCCTACTGTATTTCAGCTCCAGTGATCTCTCTCTGTCTCCAAAAAATACTAATAACGTTCCAGCCTCAGAGCTTTTGCACTTGCCATCCTGTTACCTCGGAGAAGGCAATGCACCCCGCTCCAGTACTCATGCCTGGAAAATCCCATGGACGGAGGAGCCTGGTAGGCTGCAGTCCATGGCGTCGTGAAGAGTTGGACAGAACTCAGTGACTTCACTTTGACTTTTCACTTTCATGCATTGGAGAAGGAAATGGCAACCCACTCCAGTGTTCTTGCCTGGAGAATCCCAGGGATGGGGGAGCCTGGTGGGCTGCCGTCTATGGGGTCACACAAAGTCGGACACGACTGAAGCGACTTAGCAGTTTAGCAGCATCCTGTTACCTGGAAAACTGAATTTTTTTTTTCCATGTGGATGAATTTGAAAGTCTTTACTGAACCTGTTACAAGATTGTTTGTTTTTCATTTTGATTTTTGGGCATGTGGGATCCTAGCTCCCCAAACAGGGATTGAACCCACACCCCCTGCACTGGAAGATGAAATCTTAACCACTGGACTACTAGTGAAGCCCCACCTGGAAACTCTTATCTCAGAGCTTCTATGGCTGACTGTATCTTCACTGACAGCTCATCTCAGAGGCCACCTGCTTAAAGAAGCCCTCCCTGGCCATCATACCTAAAGTACCATCAATGTTTTAATCATTTTCTGAAAAAAATATCATCTTCCCATGTATCACTTCTTTTAATGGTAAGTTTCCCAAACAGTCTGCAGGATTCATAAAACGAGAGTATCTTGGTCCCCTTTTGTTCACCAATGAGTCCCCAGTACGCAGAACAAAGTTTAGTCTGTGAGGGTCCTAAATAAGAAAAACAACAGCAAAAACAGGAAGCGCAATAGTAATAATAGTATACCATCAATGATCAGCGTAGAGGTGAACAGAAGTCATTGAAGCTCCCTCAACTTCATTCACACATTGAAGACTTTGGCCCACGTCTTACCTTTAAGATCCCTTCCACTTATAATGCCAGTTGTATAACAGCCTGATATAATCTCAGAGACTCACAGGAATGTTAATACTCAACATATATCCTTGAGGCCAAGAGAATATATCCCTTGAGGAAAAAATCTCTTTATCAAGTCAAGATAAATGATCTCATGTGAGCAAAGAAGGGAGCAAGATGTGTCCAAGTGAACTTGGACATTTTAGGAATCAGTGAACTAAAATGAAGAGGAACCAGGTCAGTCACTCAGTTGTGTCCAACTCTTTGCAACCCCATGGACTGCAGCACACCAAGCTTCCCTGTCCATCACCAGCTCCCAGAGCTTACTCAAATTCATGCCCATCGAGTCAGTGATATCATCCAACCATCTCATCCTCTGTTGTCCCCTTCTCCTCCTATCTTCAATCTTTCCCAGCATCAGTCTTTTCAAATGAGTCAGTTCTTCACATCAGGTAGCAAAGTATTGGAACTTCAGCTTCAGCATCAGTCCTTCCAATGAACATTCAAGACTGATTTCCCTTACGATTAACTGGTTTGATCTCCCTACAGTCCAAGGACTCTCAAGAGACTTCTCCAACACCACAATTCAAAAGCATCAATCCTTCAGTGCTCGGCTTTCTTTATAGTCCAACTCTCACATCCATACATGACTACTGGAAAAGCCATAGCTTTGACAAGATGGGCCTTTGTTGGCAAAGAAATGTCTCTGCTTTTCAACATGCTGTTTAGGTTGGGCATAGCTTTTCTTCCAAGGAGCAAGGGTCTTCTAACTTCATGGCTACAGTCACCATCTGCAGTGATTTTGGAGCCCCAAGAAAATAAAGCCTGTCACTGTTGCCATTGTTTTCCCATCTATTTGCCATGAAGTGATGGGACCAGATGCCATGAGTTTTAAGCCAACTTTTTCACTCTCCTCTTTCACTTTCATCCAGAGGCTCTTTAGTTCCTCTTCACTTTCTGCCATAAGGGTAGTGTCATTGGCATTATCTGAGGTTATTGATATTTCTTCCGGCAATCTTGATTCCAGTTTCTGCTTCATCCAGCCCGGCATTTCACATGCTGTACTCTGCATGTAAGTTAAATAAGCAGGGTGACAATATACAGCCTTGACATACTTCTTCCCCAATTTGGAACCAGTCCACTGTTCCAAGTCAGGTTCTAACTGTTGTTTCTTGACCTGCATACAGATTTCTCAGGAGGCAGGTAAGGGGTCTGCTATTCCCATCTCTTGAAGAATTTTCCAGTTTGTGTGATCCACCGCAAAAGCTTTGGCATAGTCAATGAAGCAGAAGTACATATTTTTCTGGGATTCTCTTGCTTTTTCGATAATACAGCAGATGCTGGCAATTTGATCTCTGGTTCCTCTGCCTTTTCTAAATCCAGCTTGATTATCTGGAAGCTCTCAGTTCACATACTGTTAAAGCCTGGCTTGGAGAATTTTGAGCATTACTTTGCTAATGTGTGAAATGAGTGCAATTGTGTGGTAGTTTGAACATTCTTTGGCATTGCCTTTCTTTGGCATTGGAATGAAAACTGACCTTCTCTGGTCCTGTGGTCAGACTCTTTTGCTGACTATGACGGCTACTCCATTTCTTCCAAGGGATTCTTGCCAACAGTAGTAGATATAATGGTCATCCGAATTAAATTCACCCATTCCAGTCCATTTCAGTTCACTGATTCCTAAAATGTCAATATTCCCTCTTGCCATCTCCTGTTTGACCACTTCCAATTTGTCTTGATTCAGGGACCTAACATTCCAGGTTCCTATGCAGAATGGCTTTTTACAGCATCGGACTTTACTTTCATCACCCATCACACCCACAACTTGGCACTGTTTCTCCTTTGGCTCCATCTCTTCATTATTTCTTGAGTTATTTCTCTGCTGATCTCCAGTAGCATACTGGGCACCTACCAAGCGGGGGAGCTCACCTTTCAGTGTCATATCTTTTTTGCCTTTTCATGCTGTTCATGGGGTTCTCAAGGCAAGAATACGGAATTGATTTGCCATTCTCTTTTCTGGTGGACTCCATGTTGTCAGAACTCTCCACCATGACCCATCCCTCTTGGGTGGCCCTACATGGCATGGCTCATAGTTTCATTGAGTTAGGCAAGGCTGTGGTCCATGTGATCTATTTGGTTAGTTTTCTGTAATTGTGGTTTTCATTCTGTCTGCCCTTGGATGGATAAGGATTAGAGGCTTATGGAATCTTCCTGATGGGAGGAACTGACTGTGGGGGAAACTGGGTTTTGCACTGATGGGTGGAGCCATGCTCAGTAAATCTTTAATCCAGTTTTTTGTTGATGGGTGGGGCTGTGTTCCCTCCCTGTTGTTTGGCCTGAGGCCAGACTATGGTAGAGGTAATGGCACCTCCTTCAAAAGGACTTCTGCACACACTGTTGTATTCAGTGCCCCTGACCCTGCAGCAGGCCACTGTGGACCCACGCCTCCGCCAGAGACACCTAGACACTCACAGGCAAGTTTGGCTCAGTCTCTTATGGGGACACTGTTCTTTCTCTGGGGTCCTGGTGTACACAAGGTTTTATTTGTGCCCTCCAAGAGTCTGTTTCCCCAGCCCTGTGGAAGTTCTGTAATCAAATTCCACTGGCCTCCAAAGTCAAACTCCCTAGGGGTTCTCAGTCGCTTTGCCAGATCCCCAGTGAAAGGTCGGGCAAGGTCGGGCCTGTTGAGGCATGCCCGGGCGTGTTGAGGCATGCCCCGGAAAAGTGCCGCAGACAAGTCCCGGAGGCGGGCCGACAACCAAGCCGTCCAATCAGGTGCCGACATGGAGCCCTTGGACACCAACCACCGCTGAGCCCGCGCTTTCTTCCTTATATGGGAGCCCGGCCCTGGCTATAAAACCTTTCCCCACCCCTCATACCTCGCAGACTCCCTTTGCTTCCTTGCTCACCCGCCCCCGGGAGTTCTGCCCGAGAGCGACCGCCCAATAAAGGCTCTGATCAACGGTCCATAGAGGGAGCTCTTTCTTCCCGCAGCGTTTCTTACATCTGGCACCCAATGTGGGGCTCGAGGTGAGGGCCCCCGGCACTCGCCGTCAAGGCCCCCTCGAGCTCCACCGCCGCGGTAGCCCCGGACCCAGGCGGCTGACCAACCCCCCGGACGGCAGGATATGGGGTAAGTCCCTTCAGCTTTGGGGCCTGCCCTCCCTGGCGACCACCTCCTAGGGCCCGGTAACGGGTGCGCACTTACTGGGCCCTCCCGGTCACCAGCTTGTGCGGGAGACATCCCCAGCGGCTGAGTAGACCTCCAGCTTCGGCCCTTCCTGGTCCCCAGCTCGTGAGGAAGATGTTCCGAATGGCTGCACAGACCTCCAGCTTCCCTTGGCACATCCAAAGACGTTCAGGCAGCGGGGGTTGCCTCCACACTCTGTGGTCGCCATGGGATCGACAGCCTCCAAACCCGATCCCCAACACTCACAAGCCTGGCCTCAGTATCCCCTAGAAAATGGCTCACAGTGGCCAACCACAGGAACATTTGACTTTGACGTCCCCCGTGATTTAGATAATTACTGCTGGAGAACGGGAAAATGGTCTGAGGTCCCCTATGTTCAGGCCTTTTGGGCATTGCGCTCTCGCCCCACCCTGTGCACCACGTGCACTCCCAGACAAATCCTGCTTATCATGGCTCCCCCGATTCCATCCTCCCGGGCTAAGCCAGCTCCTCCCATCTCTGAGTCCTCTGCTTTCTCTGTTCCCCCGGAAGATCTGGTGGCCCCTCCTCCCTATACCTCTCCCACGGCCCCCACCCCTTCCACTCCGGTTCCTGCCCCCTCCCCCTCCACTCCAGCCTCTCCTACCTCCACTCCCGCCCCTGAGATTCCACCACCAGCCCCAGATCCTCCGGCCCTTAACCCTATCTTGTATCCTCCTCTTCCCCCCGTCACTCCCTCCCCTTCCCCAGTTAGCTCCCACACCCGCTCCCACAGCAACCCTCCGGGAGCCTCCCCTCCTCCTCCCCCAGCCCCGCTACTCCCTCTTTGACAAGTAGCCGGAGCTGAGGGTCTAGCCCAAGTTCATGTCCCTTTCTCCCTCCAAGACTTAGCACAGATTGAGGCCAAACTGGGTTCCTTCTCCTCCAACCCCACTCAGTACATTAAGCAGTTTACTGGTCTGACCCGCACCTACGCCCTGACATGGCAGGACATATATGTCATCCTGGGGTCTACCACCACCCTCAAAGAGCGGCAGGCCATCTGGATGGCAGCCAAGGCTCAGGCCGACCAGCGGCACTATGCCAACCCCTCCCCCGAGCGCCCCCCGGGGGCCCAGGTGGTTCCTGACACTGACCCTGATTGGAACTACCAGGAAGGGGGTGGCGGCCAGCTGCGAGTACGCTATATGATAGAGTGTATCCTCGATGGGATGGAAACGTCCTCTCATAAGGTTGTAAACCTCCTCAAACTAGATGTGGTGACCCAGGGGCCCGACGAAAACCCAGCCATATTCCTTAAATGGCTGACCGAGGCCCTCGTCCAATACACCAGGCTGTCCCCTGAGTCCCCCATCGGGGTGGCCACCTTGGCCAATCGTTTTATCTCCCAGTCTGCCCCCGATATCCGAAGAAAGTTGGCCAAGGCTGAGGACGGCCCTCAGACCCCTATCCGAGACCTGGTAAAAATGGCTTTTAAGGTCTACAATGCCCGAGAAGAAACTGCTGAGGCCAGCCGAAAGGCAAGGCTCAAGCAAAAGGCCGAATTCCAGGCAAGCCTCCTAAACCAGCAAACCCAGGCCTTGGTAGCGGTCCTGCGGCCAGCAGCGGGCTTGGGGCCCCAAAACCCCCCTCTGGGGGCCTGCTTCAAGTGCGGCCAAGAAGGGCACTGGGCCAAGATGTGCCCCGATCCGCGGCCTCCTTCCAAGCCGTGCCCGTTGTGCAAACGACGAGGACACTGGGCTAGTGACTGTCCCCAGGCCTCTTGGGCCTCGACCTCTAGGGGCCGGGGACCAGAGCGCCCCAGGGAGACCTCCTGCCCTCCTCCGGCTTTGGAGCTGCTGAGCTTCGATGGTGACTGACGCCGCCCAGACTCGGGGACCCCAATAACCCAAGCCGAGCCCAGGGTAACACTCCAGGTAGCGGGTAAGTCCATCAATTTTTTGGTTGATACGGGGGCTACCTATTCAGTCCTTCCCTCTTTCGGAGGCACTCTACGTCCTTCCCAGGTTTCAGTTATGGGCACTGACAGCCAACCCTCATGTCCGCTCCAAACCCAACCACTATCTTGTCAATTAGATTCCTGTCTATTTACCCACTCCTTTTTGGTCATCCCCTCCTGCCCTACTCCTCTCTTGGGAAGAGATATACTTGCTAAGCTGAAGGCCACTCTTCAGCTAGCTCCAGGATCGGCTCCCACGTCAGGGGCCTTCCTAATGCTACTTGTTGACCTTCTAACCCCTTTTGTTAATCCTGAGGTCTCACAATCCAAAGCCCAACTGACTCAGACTTCTGTCGTCTATCTGGGCCTCCGAATCACTCTGACCACTAAAGCCCTGACAGCAGACCGGTGTAGCCTCCTCCGGTCCATCTGCCCTCCGGCCGACGGAGACCAGATATTGTCCTTCTTAGGACTGACGGGATTCTTTCGACACTGGGTCCCAAATTATGCTACCCTGGCCAAACCTCTATATGCTACAGCTAAAGAGACTCCCACAGGGCCTCTGTCTTCCCCCACCGAAGTGACTCAGGCCTTCCACGCTTTACGCTCAACCCTATTGGCTGCACCCCCCCTCTTTCTCCCAAATCCCAACTATCCGCACCATCTATACACTGATGAAAAGGGAGGGATAGCTTTTGGAGCCTTGGTGCAACCGATTGGCCCCGAATTGCTGCCTATTGCTTACATATCCAAACAACTTGACCCCACAGAAGATGGTTCCCCTGCCTGCGGGCACTAGCGGCGGCAACTACGTTGTACGCCGATGCTAAAAAGCTGATTCATGGCCAACCCCTGACCATCTTCTCACCTCACCGTCTTGGTGACCTTTTAGCCTCTAGATTTCTTTCTGAACTCAGCAAGTCCAGGCTCCAACAATTTCACCTGGTATTTCTGGACAATCCTCAGGTTTCCGCGGGCCGCTCCCCACAATTAAACCCACTTTCCTTGCTACCCTCACTCCCTCTCTCCTCAGAACCCCCAGCCCACTCATGCTCGGAGGTCCTTGAGTCCCTCATGCAACCACCCCACAACCTGTTCTCCAAACCTCTACCAAATCCAGAGCTAACTTTGTTCATCGATGGCAGCTCAAAGCGAGACCCCAATGGAAACCGAAGGGCGGCTTATGCTGTGATAACCACCCGGGAAGTCCTAGAAGCTCAGCCCTTGCCACCCGGGACGACTTCTCAGAAGGCTGAACTAACAGCCCTAACTAGAGCCTTACACCTAGCAGAAGGAAAGAGGGCCAATATTCACACAGACTCCCAAGTATGCCTTCTTGATTGCCCATTCTCACGCGGCAATCTGGAAAGAACGGGGCTTCCTGACCACTAAAGGATCCCCCATCTGTAATGCCCCCCACATTACTCGACTGTTAGATGCCTTATCCCTGCCCAAAGAGGTCGCCATCGTACACTGCAAGGGACACCAGAACACCCATGACACTGTCGCTCTGGGTAACAATATGGCAGATCAAGTCGCTCGACAAATTACCTTACAACAAGCCCCCGAGCCCCTGCTGACTTTGAGATCCACCCTCAACCCAGATTATTCCAGCGAGGAAGCCAGAGCCTTGCTGGCGCAAGAAGGGGCTCAGAGGCACCCGTCGGGATGGATACTACTCCATAATAAACCGGTGCTTCCTGAGCACCAGGCTAAGGCCATAATATCCCAAATCCACAATACCCTCCATATTGGACCAAGGGCTCTCTTTTCCTTTCTCAGCCCTGTCTTTTCTCCCCTACATCTCAGACAGACCATATATGCCGTCCACCGCTCCTGCCTAACATGTGCCTCCACCCCTCCTCAAGGAAGACTCCGACCCCCATAGGAGACTCACCAGTTGAGGGGACATATGCCCGGGCAGGATTGGCAGATAGACTTCACCCACATGCCCAGACATCGAACCTACCGCTGTCTGCTGGTCTTGGTGGACACCTTTTCAGGATGGGTCGAGGCCTTCCCCACTGCCCAGGAGACGGCAGCGGCGGTGGCGGAGGTCTTGACGGCCCATCTCATTCCCAGATTTGGATTGCCAAACTCTCTCCAGTCTAACAATGGGCCTGCATTTATCTCGCAGATCTCTCAGCAAGTGGCTGCGGCCCTGGGTATCGACTGGCATCTCCACATCCCTTATCGGCCCCAATCATCAGGCAAGGTAGAGCAGGTGAACGGCATCATCAAGACCCATCTGACCAAGCTTGCCTCAGAACTGCGGCTGTCTTGGGTCGACCTCCTTCCTCTGGCGCTCACTCGCATTCGCACCACACCACACTCCAAAACAGGTTTGACCCCTTTTGAACTGCTCTACGGCAGGCCCTATCTCCTGACTCACCTCCCAGAGGGAGAGGCTCCCCCACTCGCGGGGTACCTCCCCCTCTTCTCCCTCCTACGATCCTTGCTGAGGGAACACGCAGACCAGGTCCTGCCACAACCGACAGACGACGAGGGGCCCACCCAGCCTCTGGCCTCAGGAGATCAGGTACTGCTAAAGACCCTGAGTCCCCGCCCACTACAGCCTTGCTGGACGGGACCCCATACTGTAATCCTCACCACTCCTACAGCAGCCAAACTCCTGGGACACGAGCCCTGGTACCACCTGACCCAACTCAAATGAGCTCCCCCGGGTCTCCCAGAGACAGGGGTGGCCCCGGCCCCGACCCCTTCTCCCGATCACTCCTACCGCTCCACCCTCACGGGGCCGACCAAACTGACCATCACCCGAACCCCTCTGTCGTCGATTCCTGAATGGCTGAGAAGACCACAGTCCAATTCGATCTGACTAGACCTGGTCTTTTTGCAGCAGGGGGGCCTCTGAGCAGCCCTCAAAGAAGAATGCCGTTTCTATGTTGATCATACTGGGGTGGTTCGAGAGTCCATGGCTAAAGTAAGGGAGGGATTAGAACGCAGGAAGAGAGAGAGGGAGGCCCAGCAGGGCTGGTTTGAGTCCTGGTTCCAGAGCTCCCCTTGGCTGACAGCTCTGCTATCCTCCCTAATGGGACCACTCATCATTCTCCTGCTGCTCCTGACTTTCGGGCCCTGTATCCTAAATAAGCTTTTGGCCTTTATCAAACAACGGCTCAACACGGTCCAGCTGATGGTGCTGCGACGGCAGTACCAAGGGCTTCCAACAAGCACTTCGTGACAAAATTAATGGCAGACGCCCCGTCATCCAGGCCACACCCTACCCCTCGTCGCCCCCGTTCAGCAGGAAGTAGCCAGAGAGAACCGTCGCCCCTTGTCCTATATCAAAAAGGCCAGGATGAAAGGTCGGGCAAGGTCGGGCCTGTTGAGGCATGCCCGGACATGTTGAGGCATGCCCAGGCGTGTTGAGGCAGGCCCCGGAAAAGTGCCGCAGACAAGTCCCGGAGGCGGGCCGACAACCAAGCCGTCCAATCAGGTGCCGACATGGAGCCCTTGGACGCCAACCACCGCTGAGCCCGCGCCTTCTTCCTTATATGGGAGCCCAGCCTTGGCTATAAAACCTTTCCCCACCCCTCATACCTCGCAGACTCCCTTTGCTTCCTTGCTCACCCGCCCCCGGGAGTTCTGCCCGAGAGCGACCGCCCAATAAAGGCTCTGATCAACGGTCCATAGAGGGGGCTCTTTCTTCCTGCGGCGTTTCTTACACCCAGGTTAGGAAATCTGTTGTGGGTCCTAGAACTTTCTTAACAGTGAGAGAATATCTTTGGTATAATTGCTCTGCAGTTTGCGGGTCATCTGCTCTTGGCTCTATCATGGGGCTGATGGCTACCTCCTCTAAGAGGGAGGACATTTTAGGAATCAGTGAACTAACATGATGGGGAACAGGCAAATTTAATTCAGATGACCATTATATCTACTGAGTGAGAATTCATTAGAAGAAATGGAGTAGCCCTCATAGTCAACAGGGCTTCCCTGGTGACTCAGGTGTTTAAAAAATCCACCTACAAAGCAAGAGACCTGGGTTCAATCCCTGGGTTGGGAAGAACCCCTGGAGAAGGGAATAGCTACGCACTTCAGGATTCTGGCCTGGAGAATTCCAGGGACTGTATAGTCCATGGGGATCACAAAGAGTTGGACACGACTGAGCGACTTTCACTCACAGTCAACAGGAGTCCAAAACGCAGTACTTGGATGCAGTCTCAAAAAACGACAGAATGATTTCAGTTCATTTTCCAGGCAAATCAAAGAAGAGATTTACCAACACCTTTTCTTCCATTTCACATTAATCCTTTAAGTTGTGGCTAGACTGTGTGCTTAAAAGGAAAAGCCAGAACAACATGGTCCACAGATGCAGTTGTACCGACTCAGTTCATCTTGCACCTTTGGGTGAGTTCCATTGCATTTTTATTTTTCTTCTCATGTGTTTAGATGATATGACTAGGGCTTCCTAAACTGTAGAAGCAGTCTCATTGACCCAAGAATCACCAAGATCTTTATCGATTGATCTTAGTCAAATTCTAATTATTTGTTAAGAAGCTGATGAGAACTCATTTTATCCATTCTCTTCTTTCTGCAGCCATTATTAAGTTAGGGCCATCTACAGCCCAGGTCTTCTCCTAAGAAGTTAGGAATTCAACTCCTTTTTCAAGCTCTTTGTGGTTGTTGTTCAGTTGCTAAGTCATGTCTGACTCTTTGTGACCCCAGGGATCTCTGCATGCGAGGCTCCTCTGTCATTCACTGTCTCCCAGAGTTTACTTCAATTCATGTCCGTTGAGTTGGTGATATTATCTAGCCTTCTCATTCTCTGTCGCTCCCTTCTCCTCCCACCTTCAATCTTTCCCAGCATCAGGGTCTTTTCCCATGAGTTGGCTCTCTGGATCAGGTGGCCAAAGTATTGGTGCTTCAGCTTCAGCATCAGTCCTTCCAATAAATATTTAAGAGTTGATTTCCTTTAGGATTGACTGGTTTGATCTCCTGGCTGTCCAAGGGACACTCTAAGAGTCTTCCCTAACACTACAACTTGAAAGTATCAATTCTTCATCACTCAGCCTTCATATTCCCTCCTTTCAAAACTCAACTAAGAATAAGTCATCTGGCGTTCCACTGTTCTATTCACTTACTCTTTGGCCAAAGGATTCAGATGCCCAAAGAGAGGCCATCGAAACTAGCAAAGATCAGTTATTTCGCAAAAGTCTCACGCCCACTGACTGTGGCCCTGTGTTTCCTCTTTCATTTTCCAATTCTGTGTTCCACATCTCTGCGTGAAAGAGGTACGTTCCTCCCTCCCAAGTCATGCAGCCTAACTCTTCTTCCCTTGTGTGCTCACTCAGCTGTGTCCAGCTCTTTGCAACCCCATGGACTGTAGCCCACGAGGCTCCATGGAATTTCCCAGGCAGGAACACTGGAGTTGCCATTTCCTCTTCCGGGGGATTTTCCTGACCCAGGCAAGGATAGAACTCTGCACCTCTTGCATTTCTTGCACTTAGCAGGCAGGTTTTTTTACCACTAGCACCACCGGAAAGATAGCCTTTCCCCTACATCCAAAACCCCCTCCTCAGCAAATTAACGTGACTTTTGGGGTTGTAGGATCTTTATGTGCCTGAGACGGAAGCCAGCAACTGAGCAGCCTTGAATGGGGAGCCTCGAGGTAAGAAAAAAGGCAGGAAAAGCATGGGAGGAAGGGCCTGCCTGCTTTGAAGACTGGTCTAAGGCTTCTTACTTGAACTTTTGGTTTTTATAGTTCTATAAAAGGCAGCTGACAAAAGAGATCCCGTTTTGGGAGGGTCCAGCTGGCGGGACTGAGTGGGGCGGGGCGGTCCCAGTATTGGAAAGCCCGGCCTGATTTTCATCCATGATGTCAGAGAGGCATGGGGTTCCCAGTGAGCCAGAGGGTGGGGGAGTAGACAGCCCCAGCCCACTCCCTGGCCCTGCCAGCAGCAGCTTCAAATGCTGCCTTCCTGGCACGTCTGCAAGAGCCCTTTTCCTTCTCGGAGATGTTTTGCCATGTTTAGAAGGGAAGCTCCCTCGCTCTCCTTTCTGGACTCCAGCATGGGTATCCATGGGGGCAGGAGGGCCCGGAGGCTCCCTCGCACGTCCAGCCTTGACCTGGCTCTCTGTTTGCTCTTTCAGCGAGGGATTCACTTCAGGGCTGGTGCTGCAGCCCACATCTTTCTACGGATCTGTTGTTCCGGGCTGCTGGGCGGCAGGTCCCCATGTCTAGGTTTGGGGGACCAGCCTCTGCTTCCTCCCCTGACACAGAGGCAGACACTGGGCCACAGTGCTGCCCAGACGAGAGCGGGTTGGTTGTGAGTGTGGGTTGTTTTCAAACAAGTCCAGTCTGGACTTGTGGGTTGCTGTTGTTGTTGTTGTTGTTTTTTTTTTTGGCTAACTCACATCAAGCTAGTCTGCTGCACTGGCCCCAGCTCTACAGTTTCCTGTGGAGAAAGCGGGTCAGCTCTCCAAGCCCTCGGGGACTGGGGGTGAAGCAACAGCTACTCACTGAGCCCTGACTCAGAGGACGTTCCTCCTCCCAGGCCAGGAGCGGCCACTGCCCAGCTCCGGGGAGAGGCTGGAGAGGGGAGAGAGGGCGGGAGCCAAGGAGAGCAGTCCAAGGGCCCTGAGTGCTTGCTTTCGGATTTTCAATTCTCAAAAGGTGGCAGGAGCAGCTTCGGGGTACCAGCGCGAGGCAGTTGAACCTGTCCTCTGCGTGCTCAGCGTTTTCCTCTGGAGGCTGCCCAGATTCTCCCTACAAGGCCTGGCAGCATGGGCAGCAGGACCGAGTCAGAGCCAAACCCCCCGGAACACTGCTGAGCGGCTCAGAGTGGAAAAGCCATCCACCTCAACTGGCAACTGAAATGTGCTCCCGTTCCCTCGGCCTTCTTCTGCGCTGTTGGTCTACACGGTATTATTCCTGCACCGTCCACACATTCGAGGGTCAGATGTCATGTTCAGTGAGCTGGAGACCAATGAATGCACGGCAGGAAGACAGCCAGGGAGGGAGTTGGCTTCACCCGGATGCCCCAAAGACCAGGGCTCTTTGAACACAGCTGCCCTGGGGACAAGGGTATTGGAGGGAAGGTGGCTTCCTCTGTACCACGAGGGACTAGGCATGAGAGTGGTCCCTGATCCTCGTGGTCTGTGCCTGAGGACTCACAGGTTTCCAGTGCTGTCCCTCCTCTCTGCCAGGGAGGGCCCTGAGTGGAGCCAAAAGAATAAAAATGAAGCTCCTTCTACTTGAGGCAGTTAGGAAGGGCTCTGCCACCCAGGCTCCCCTAGTAGCTCAGTGGGTATAGGATCTGCCTGCAACGCAGGAGACTCCAGTTCAATTCCTGATCAGGAAGACTGAAGGCAGTTAGGAAGGGCTCTGCCACCCAGGCTCCCCTAGTAGCTCAGTGGGTAAAGGATCTGCCTGCAACGCAGGAGACTCCAGTTCAATTCCTGGATCAGGAAGATCCCCTGGTGAAGGGATAGGCTATCCACTCCACTATTCAGGCCTAGAAAATTCCATGGACAGAGGAGACTGGCAGACTACAGTCCAAAGACTGTAGGGATCCCAAAGAGTTGGACACGACTGAGCAACTCCCCTTTCGTTACCACCTACCACTTATGCTTTATTCTTTGAAAACCAAAGAAATTATTTATTTGGCTGTGCTGAGTCTCAGATGTAACATGCAGGATCTTCAATCTTCATGTGGCATGAGAAAGCTTTAGTTGCGGCAAGTAGGACCTTCAGCTGTGGCATGGGACTCCTGGCTGGCACATGCAGGACCCAGCTCCCTGACCAGGGATGAACACAGACCCCCTGCATTGGGGACGCAGAGTCCCAGCCACTGGACCATCAGGGAAGTCCTCACATTCCTTATTCTTATTTCTCCTTTCTCTTCCTACTGTCTCTTGCTCATTAACTGGAGGCTCCCTTGTGGCTCAGTGGGAAAGTATCCACCTGCCTACGCAGGAGATGCAGGTTAGATCCCTGGGTTGGAAAGATCCCCAGAGGGGGGCATGGTGACCCACTCCAATGTCCTTGCCTGGAGAACCCCATGGACAGAGGAGCCTGGGGGGCTAAAGTCCATGGGATCGTTAGGAGCTGAATGGACAGCAGCAACCTGGCATGCACCTTGGGCGGTGACTTAGCTCAGGCTTCTCTAACAGATTACCACACTAGGTGACTTGGCAAATCCTTCCACAGTTCTGAAGCCTGATACACCCAAAATCAAGGTTGAAGATGAGAGATCATGATAGCAACCTCAAAGGGTGGTTATAGAAAGATTAAAGGAGCCAATGGGTGAAAAATGACTGGAACTGACATGTATACACTGCTAGTATAATCTAGGTAACTAATGAGAACACACTGTTTAGCATGGAGAACTCTACTCAGGGATCTGCGGTGACCTAAATGAGAAGAAAATCTAAATAAGAGGGGATACACATATACATACAGCTGATTCACTTTGCTGTACCGCAGAAACTAACACAACATTGTAAACTAACTATACTGCAATAAAAATAATGAAGAAAAATGAGTAGCACATTATAAATAATCAATAAACAGAGCTACCCCTTCTTCACTACATCAGATTAAGAGATATTATCCGTATTGATCCTAATCCCCCAACTAGGAACTAAGCTTCTGCTTCCAAATATTACCATAACTAAATACTTCCTAAAATGGTAGAAACTACTATGCTTTTAAAATCTACAATGAAAAAATTAAGTCTACAGTGACAGAGCAGTCTCCTTCGGTTGTTGTCTCCTTCTGATCTTCTCAAGCTCACTTGTTTTTATTCTGTCCTTGGCATCAGTGACACAAACTGGTTCCCACTCTCTGTTTACAAATAACGCAGCCCTGGCAGTTTGCAGTTTCTCCAGACTGTTCCCTCCATGCCACATGGATGGCATTTGGGAGGCTCTTCACTGAATATCTTTCTTGACTGAAGCAGTGTCGGTGTTCACATACCCGCATCCTCACATCCAACGTCCTTCTGGGAATCAATCAGTTCACAGGGTCCCCAGAACACATTCCTTCCCTCCACACATTCACATCCAAAGGGTGCCCTGATTCTCTCATCTGGGAAATATGTCCCAAAGACGTTCACCTCTAGGCTTCTGGTGACCCAAGGCTGTGATGACAAAATGCCACTCCCATCTGATAACCAGTGTCTTGGCTTAGGTGAAACCAATTTCTAGGGGGCAAAGAGCCAAATTCACGGCCAGGCCGGGGGCAGACATTCCATTCTAGCGTGTCTACTTGTCCAATAAACCTTCTCCCTGGGGGGAGTGATGACTCCAACTGGACCCACACCTGCACAACAAGAACAGAGCCTCTACAGACTTCTTCTGCCCATGTCCTGAACTCTCCCAGACCCACCAGAGGCAGGAAAAAGTGAGCAGGTGGGAAGGACCTCCTGCAGGTTCTGGAGCTGGTGTGGGTTCTTCAGGGAAGCTCTGCCATCAGCTCGGCTCCACGTCTGGCTGGGCTGGACACCCGTGGGGCCTGCTCTGGGCCCTGGCTTCACCGCCGTGAGGTGCCGAGGCAGGACCCGATGGCCTCCATGGTCTGGCCGAGCTGTCAGGACTCAGTTTTCCTTTTCCCCATGTTCAACATGACGGTGACACCTCTTTATCCTAGGCTATGAATGGCGCTGCTGCAGTACCTGGAACAACATTTTTGGTGTATCATTAAATGTGTTCTAGTTTCTGGTGCTGTTCCCCCTTTTACATGGAAGTACTTCTTCAGTCAAACTGAAGTCAATGGAAACAATGACGATTAGTCAGTTGGTGAACGTTTATAAAGTGCTACTTCAGGCTGGGTCCTTGGGTATGGGGCAGAAGGCAGACAGAGCCTCGCGCCACTTCAGACCCTGAAGGAAGACGACAATGACTAAACGTGGACACAAGAATAACATCCTGAGTGCTCGGGGCAAAGAAAATTGGGCAATTGGGGGGGGCGTACTGTGGTGGAACAGGGACTCACTGCCCGACGTGCAAAGAAGCCAGTACCGTGGTGCCAGCTTTGAGAGGAGTTCATCACGAGGTGGGCCTAGCAAGGAGACAAGCGGCAAGGCTCGCAAATCTGACTCCCGGATCCAGGGTTCACAGGGAAACTTAAGGGGTTGGGGCAGACTTCCAGGACTAGCAGTAAATCCATAACTGAGCTACCCTTGGGCTTCTGGAAGCCAGCTTCTCCTTGTTGAAGGGCTTCTCCCTCAGTTAAAGATACAGCCCAAACATTTCTACTCTAAGATCTTTAAACTGAAGATTCTTAGTGCCAGGCTCATCCTGAAGACAGAGGGTTTCTGTCTTGAACACGTGCAGAGCTGTTTCTGTAAAATAACTCCGGGTTTGCTTAATCAACAACCTGTCCAAGGAGGCAAAGCCAGTTTAATCTGGTCAGTGTTTCTGTACTATTCGGGCACCTCGCCTAGGTGACAGACAGCCCCTTTAAGAAGGTGCCATGTGACGATTAGATGAAAAGGAAGGAGCAGTCCAAGCAGAAGGAATAAAACTGCTGAGGCTTGATGTCTCTAAAAGGCCAGGAGGAGTCCGGATGAGCAAGGGCCAGAGATCAGAACATCCTTGTAGGTGAGGGTTAGGAGATTCATTCAAATTTGAAGGATTTTGCAGACTTCAGTGATGGGAGCTGAGCTGCTAAACTCCAGCAGAGTCTGTGCAGTCCTAAATGTAGATAATCTATCACTGCAGTTCAGTGGTAATCCAGAGGAAGAGTGTGGTGGCTGTTTAGTAGACAGAAACCTCAATCCAAGTTATTAATTTGGTGAATCGGCCTGGGAAGGCTGAGATTGGAGGACATGTCCCACTGATGAAAGAGGAGGAGGCTCGTGAGCCAGATTGGAGGGTGCGCCAGGCTCAAGGTATGCCCAGGAGAAAGAATGGAAAAAGGGGCACAGGAGATAGGGAAATCCACTTGGGAGGACACCAGAGGAACGACAGGACTCTGGTGGAGATAACAGAATGGAGTAGGCCAGGGGCCCCTGGGTTCTGAAATAGAGGATGGGAAGTTATAACATGAGAGAATTAGGATCAACATGGACCCCACTGCCCATCTTTTTCACTCAACCAGACCTTACACATAGGAGAGTGGCTCGAAATTAGACAAGACACAGACTTCCCCAAACCCTATGTTTCATGTCAATTCTTTCCTAGTTAAAAGAATCAAGGGATTTCCCTGCTGACTCAGTGGCTAAGACTCCATGCTCCCAATGCAGGGGGCCTGGGTTCGATCCCTGGTCAGGGAACTAGATCCCACACGCCACAGCTAAGTTGGAAGATACCACATGCCACAGCCAACACTCAGTGCAGCCAAAGAAATACTTTTTAAAAAGTCAACATATGTTTGTATTTTTTTTTCCTCTACTTATGCATTTTCTAGTCATTCCCAACTGATTCTAACTTACATTACAAAATGTTTAGTTTGTTGATTATGAAAAACAATACTTAGAATAATTTTTTAAAGTCATAAAACCAGCTTTACTCCTGCCAGTTGGAGACTAATCTTAATATTTGATATATTTGTTTCTAGTCCTTTTATGTGCATATGCATACATTTATGTATTTTCCATTCATCATTGGACTAATACAGCATATTCTTTTCACTATGAACTTCTGTATGAATATGCCTTAAACTTATTAACGACTGATAATATTCCTTTGTAAGGTCCTACCAGTATTAACTATGTCTCTATTATTTTACTTTTTAAAAAGTATTTCAGCTTTGGTACATGTTATTACTAAGTTAACAGGCTTTATAAACACTTCCACGTATCCTGAGGTTGAATCTTCACAAAAGCCATAACAATTAGCTGGATACTATGTTTATTTCCTGTTTCATAGATGAAGAAACTGAGGCTTAGTGAGGTTTGATGTCCTACATAAAAAACATCCCAGCTCGTAAGAAGTACAGCCAGGAATACTATTGGGTTGGCCAAAATGTTTACTTGGATTTTCCCATGGGATCTTACTTATTCACAGAATGTTCTCACCTTTGTGTATTTGTATCTGCAAATAGTTTCACAAGACAGCTTCTCAGAAGTGGAAATTCTGGATCAAAGGTGTAACCTTTGCCCTTTTTATAATGTCCTAATGAAACTGAACGTGTTAGTCACTCATTCCTGCTTGACTCTGTGATCCCATGGACGGTAGCCCGCCAGACTCCTCAGTCCATGGAATTCTCCAGGCAGTACCGGAGTGGGTAGCCATTCCCTTCTCCACGGCATCTTCCTGACCCAGGGATCAAACCCAGGTCTCCTGCATTGCAGGTGGATTCTTTACCTTATGAACCACCAGGGGAGCCCCTAGAGGCTGCGGAAGGCCCACCCCATTTTGGCAGTTAGCAGTGGTTCACAGTCTTGCTCCCCTAGACGCTCCTTTTCCTCTTCTCTCCACACACACCGGGCTGTCTTCCTTTGTTTTACTTCCTTTAGCTTCTCTCTGGGTCTGCCTTCCCCCTTGCTTGTTGGGGAATCAGGGAAATTCTTTTGTCTCCCATGGAGCAGTGTCCTGCCTGCCTTCGTGCTTCCTGAACTTTCTCCAATAACCGAGTTCCACTCGTAAGCGGAACTGTGGTGAATACAATTTTCCCCATCTCATTATACTCAGACAAATGAAACCAAGCTCAAGATCAGAGCTCTATCCATCTCTGTTTTATTTTGGCTTCTTTTTGTTCATGTGACGATTTCATCCTTTTGGTCTTTGGATTGTGGTGTGCGCACTGAGAAATGATGCCAACTTTATTTCAAATAGTTAACCACTTACCCCCAAAATAGACTTTGGTATATATAGAAGAGTGAACTTATGATTAAATTTGGCATTCAAAATTATAGGAGAAAGAATCATGAAATAAAGCTGGGACATCTTTCTCTGTGCATTCTCTGTCTATCGTTTCTTCTACAACCACCATGCTGTTTTGATTACAATCTATTATAATAGCTCTTTAAAAAACAGTCTTGGCTACTTGCACCATTTCTGTTTCCAGATGAATGTTAGATTCACTTTTTCAGATCTTTTAGCCTATATTATTAGGGTTTTTATTAAAATCATTTAAATCATAATATAGTATCAGAAGAACGTGTATCTTTATACTATCTGATCTTCTGACCAGGAATAGCTATCCAAACATTAGTGCATATCTTTTTAGGAAATGTTTAGTATTTATCCTAATTAGGGTCAAAAAAATTCTTAATGTCTTATTCTAATTGAGAATTTTGAAAAGATTTTTTACTGGACAATTGATGTTCTATTAGCAGTTTACTAGCATTTTCATGTGTGATTTTTACATCAATAATCATTTGTGAATGTTCTTCTATAAAAAGTGCAATTCTTTAATAAGTCTTTGTTTTCTCTCCTCCATATCAGCCATCTTCCTGTTTGGCTTTTCTCACCCTCTTTATTTTCTCTTCATTCCTAGGGTTTCTTAAGTTTGTTCCACATCACTGATCTTATTTCCTACAGCATCAAGTCAGCTTCCTACCATCTCTAGGATAGACGTTTTTTCAACATTACAAGTTCTGTTTCTGTGTAGTAATTCTATTTCTCTTTAATATCCTTTATATTTTCTGCTCATTGACTTTGTTTTATTCAAAGGGTGCAAAAATGACTTGGACGCAATGAAAAAGAAAGGGAAAAAGAGCCAAGAGGAGAAAACAGGTTAAGGTGAAATGATGGAGGAACAAAATGTTGGTTTCACTTGCTTCTTTTAATTCCTCTTTCTACAGAAGGTAATTTCAAAGGCATGCTTTCCTTTTAGCTTTTAGAATAAAGTTCTGCTTTTCTTGAGTTGATTTTTTTTTTCTCTCTCATGGGTAAGAGGTTGATTTCTCTCTCTCTCTACTTGTCCTGGAAGGAGACTTTTATCCAAAAGGAATGTTTGTAAATAGCTTGTACATTTGGACTCTTCTTAGCCTCTCCTGTTATTTGCTTTCTGCTGATTGAAACTATATTTTACCCAGAGGATAAGCTGAATAAGTAAATGAATCCATAACTCGATGAATTCTAAAGGAGAAGTCCAATGAATGCATTTCTCAAACCCCATGATATCCTGAAACAAGACGGTGAGTCCCGCCAGGATATTCACAGCCGAGACCTCCACATCTTAGATGGGGATGGCGGCATCAGTTAAGCACGTCCCTGAGATGCCAAAGGTGAGTTCCACAGGGCTTTGCAGCAGGAACTCTCACAGCAACAGGAGCCTGCCAGAACCGTGAGAGGCAGACACTGTGCCCTACAAACCTTGTTTCCAAGCACAAACAATGCAGAGACTCAGCCTGTGACTCAGTGATTCCCAGCTGTCTAATCTCAAGGTTAGACACAGGCCACAGGACACTGAGGACTGGTCTGAACAGCACAGGGGCTGGGGAGACGCCACAGGACTCCCTGAGAGGAGCCCTGACGTGGCTCTTCAGAACCCGGGGACAGGCACGGGAGGGCTAAGATGGACGGCAGGGAGGGCATGAGGAGGCACCACTTTGATGCTCTTGTCTTGCTGTTCAGATGCTACACCGTGTCTGACTCTCTGCGAGCCCATGGACGGCCGCACGCCGGTCTCCTCTGTCCTCCACTATCTCCCGGAGCTTGCGCAAACTCATGTCCATCGAGTCAGTGATGCTATTTAACCATCTCATCCTCTGCTGCCCCCTTCTCCTCCTGCCTTCAGTCTTTCCCAGCATCAGGGTCTTTTCCAAGTAGTCAGTTCTTCGCATCAGGTGATGGAAGTATCGGAATTTCAGCTTCAGCATCAGTCCTTCCAGTGAATGTTCAGGACTGATTTCCTTTAGGATGGACTGGCTGGATCTCCTTGACCCCCTTATCTTGCGTTAAGTCATTCTTCTGAAGGGCAGGATCACGCTGTGGGGAAGAACTCAGTCTACCTCTCTGATGGGGAATTCTAGTCTTCGGCCATCTTTGTTCACCTCTTCCTCAAGGACTGGGGAGGGGGATCAGCTCACCAGCTCCTCACTAGGCAGGGTCACGTGACTAGTGTTGGCCAATGGGCTGAGGGCAGAAGGGATGTGTGTCATTTCCAGAACAGAACTGCTGTTGAGAGACCCTTCAGCATCCCCTTGGCTGCCATGGCAATTGGGAGGCAATGTCCCAGGTGACAGTGTTTCAAGATGGTGACCCCTCCTCCAGTCTAGGTCTCTGAGTGATCATAAGTGGCTAGAGTACACACGAGGAATAACCATTTGCTGCTTTAAGCCATGAAATTTAAGCTATTTGGTGGACTTTGAGGTTTCTGATAAACATGGCACAAGCTTGATTATTTTGACAGATACATTCTCTTATTAACTGAATGATCATGAGCAACTCTCTGAGCCTCTTTTCCTGCTTAGTCACTCAAGTCATTTCTGGCTCTTTGTGACCCCGTGGATAGTAGCTCTCCAGGCTCCTCTGTCCATGAGATTTTTGAGGCAAAAATACTGGAGTGGGTTGCTATTTTCCTCCTCTAGGGGATCTTCCAGACCAAGGGATTGAACCCACCTCTCTTGAATCTCTTGCGCTGGCAGGCAGATTCTTTTCCTACTGAGTCATTCGGGGAAGCTGAAATCTCTGATAGTCTATCAAATTCCTTGGATATCAAGTAGAGAAAATTGCAGCATCCGCCTTAGCAAAGAGATTAAGATACTTTAAGGTTTGTAAAGTGCTAACCAATGTGCCTTAGATATCAACAAGTAGCTCACAAATGTTAGTCCTTAGCCCTATTAGATTCTCCATGGGATAGAAAGTAAAATGATTGTTCTTCTGTCAAAGCAAGGAACTTCACATGTGAAAAGAGAATGACAGAAGCAGGGAGAGAAAAGAGGGAGGGACAGGATGGAGGGAGAGAACACTGGAAACATCTCATTTTCAGAGCAGCTCAGGAGCTCCTCATGCAAACAACTAACACTGTATTGCCCAAGCTCCACAGACCAGTGTCACCAAGGTTCCATGAGATCTGAGCCACTTGGTCTTTTTAAAGCTAAGTAACTCAGGAGAACAAAGGTTTGAACTTCCCAGGACGATACCCCCATGTGTCACTCATCTTCCTCTTCATTATGTCCCAGGACGGTCGTGGCCACCTCTGGGAAAGCAGGACTGCTTTCTAGAAGCTCTGATTTTCTCACAGCAGGGAGGGAAGCCAACTCAGGGAGTGGCACCTTCTCCACACACATTCTCCTTGGGGTGTCTCAGCATTCCAGAGGTGTGGCTGGGTATCACTCCACCCATGAGGTGTCTTCTTGGCCAAGTCTCATGGATCCAAACACCCATCAGGAGGACTGTGCAGTGGTGGGAATAATGGGGATATATTTAGCATCCTCCATTGTAACCTAGATAGCATATTAAAAAGCAGAGGCATCACTCTGCTAACAAAGGTCCGCAAAGCTATAGTTTTTCCAGTAGTCACATAAGATACAAGAGATAGACCATAAAGAAGGCTGTGCTGAAGAACTGTCGTACTGGAGAAGACTCTTGAGAGTCCCTTGGACAGCAAGGGGATTAAACCACTCAACCCTAAAGGAAATCAACCCTGAATATTTATTGGAAGGATTGATGCTGAAGTTGAAGCTCCAATACACTGGTTACCTGATGCGAAGAGCTGACGCATTAGAAAAGACCTTGATGCTGGGAAAGACTGAGAACAAGAGAAGAGGACGACAGAAGACAAGACAGCATCACCGACTCAACGGACGTGAAGTCACGCAAATTCCAGGAAACGGTGGAGGGCGGAGGGGACTAGCGTGTGGCAGTCCACTGGGTGGCAAAGAGTCGACACGACACAGCAACCGAACAACACTGTCTCCCCCAACAGACGGGCTCGAATTTCTCTTCTTGCTCCAGAACTGTAACCCTAGCTTTAAATGATATTAGAATCACCTGTACCTGTAGTGACAAAGCAGCAATCAGCCATTTGAGATTTCTCAGTGACTTCCCTACTTGACTCTTCCTTGCTGATTCTATCCTGGGTTGAACTCCTAAAACAGATTTCTGTCCTTCAGTTCAGTTCAGTCGCTCAGGTGTGTCTGACTCTTTGCGACCCCATGAATCGCAGCATGCCAGGCCTCCCTGTCCATCAGCAACTCCCAGAGTTTACCCAAACTCATGTCCATCAAGTCAGTGATGCCATCCAGCCATCTCATCCTCTGTCGTCCCCTTCTCCTCCTGCCCCCAATCTCTCCCAGCATCAGGGTCTTCTCCAATGAGTCAACTCTTCACATGAGGTGGCCAAAGTACTGGAGTTTCAGCTTCAGCATCAGTCCTTCCAATGAACACCCAGGACTGATCTCCTTTAGGATGGACTGGTTGGATCTCCTTGCAGCCCAAGGGACTCTCAAGAGTCTTCTCCAACACCACAGTTCAAAAGCATCAATTCTTTGGCACTCAGCCTTCTTCACAGTCCAACTCTCACATCCATACATGACCACAGGAAAAACCATAGCCTTGACTAGACAGACCTTTGTTGGCAAAGTAATGTCTCAGCTTTTTAATATGCTATCTAGGTTGGTCATAACTTTCCTTCTAAGGAGTAGGCGTCTTTTAATTTCATGGCTGCAATCACCATCTGCAGTTATCTTGAAGCCCAGAAAAATAAAGTCTGACACTGTTTCCACTGTTTCCCCATCTATATCCCTATCCTTCACAGAAATCACTTAAAGGTGCCAGCTTCCACTGATCCAATAGGGCTTTTCTACTGGACACCTCGATTGTCCAGGAGTCACTAAGGAGTCCAATTATGTTTCCTCCCTGAACTTTCCGCCAGCTGGTTTTACAGGCTGAGCCCCCGTAACCGACAACATCGTGTGCTAAGAGAAGGCACTTCTATATAGACACAGCTACATTGACTCTATCAGGTAAGGCGTGGGTTTTAGAGGGAAAAGTGGTCTTGGACTGGCAGAGTAATTCCCACCCATGTTCAAATCCTCATATCATAAATAACACATGTTGATAACCTATTGTGCACAAAGCCAGATTTTGTCTAACATTTTCCGCATGGTACATTAGTAATTCCTCTGTCTTCTGTCTCCACAAAAGCTAAGGCAACCTTCCTCTCTCTCCAAGCCCACTCTGGGTTTTCATTGTTGTTTTCAAATGATTCTGAAATGTCTTTACCTTGGGCTGTGCTGGCTCTCTGCTGCTGCACAGGCTCTCTGGCTGCAGCGAGCAGGGGCTGCTCTCCAGTTGCCGTGCGTGGGCTTCTCATCACAGTGGCGTCTCTCGTTGCTGAGCTCGGGCTCGAGGGCATGTGGGCTCAGTGGTCTCGGCTCCCGGGCTCTAGAGTGCAGCCTCAGTAGTTTGGGTACACAGGGTTAGTTGCTCTGAGGCATGTCGGCTCTTCCCAGACCAGGGATCGAACCTGTTTCTCCTGCTTTGGCAGATGGATTCTTTACCATTGAGTCACCAGGAAGCCCCCACTCTCGCTTTTCAAAGTTGCAGGGAACTGTCTTATCACAGTTCCGCACACCCGCCGCCCGCCCAGCCAATGTTCTGGGGATTACCCATCACATTTCCATACTGAAACTGCTGAAGACCTCTGCCAAAGGGTGTGTCACAGCCTCAGGCAGTTAGAGTTTATACAGGAATGCTGTTCTTAAACTTGGGGACCCAGAGAGGCCACTGGAATTTGCCGAAGGGCCAGGACCAATCATAACAGAGCTCCCAGTGGGAAACTCAGGGTTTCCTACAGACTGCTCTCAGCCTGCTCCTTGCAGAAAGATGCTGTGGATAACCACAGAGGACCCTAGAGATGCTCTTCTGCCATCAGCCCGAACCTGCCGCCCTAATGGCACGATGCTTCCCTTAATTCTCTCACTTGTCCCTGTAAGAATGAGCAAGCCATCTCTCCAGTCCATACCACTGTGTGAAACACTCTCTTTAAATAAACATCCTCTTCCAGTGCTGTGTGCTTAGTCGCTCAGTTGTGTTCGATTCTCTGCAACTCCATGAACTGTATCCCACAAGGCTCCTCTGTCCATGGGACTTCCCAGGCAGGAATACTGGAGTGGGTTGCCATGCCCTCCTCCAGGGGATCTCCCCAACCCAGGGATCGAACTCAGGTCTCCCACATTGCAGCCGGATCCGTTATCACCTGACCCACCAGGGAAACCCAGTTAACAGTGTTTATTTGTTGAGATTCTACTGTCTCTATTTACTTTTTCTTGATATCCAGTCTTCACAAAAGTGCATGGAAACCAAAATATCACTGTTGCAAAATTCTAAGCAAGTTTGAAAACAAGGAAAAGCTTGATTTAATTTGGTGTGTTACATCAATTTAATGGGTGAGCAGCATGGAATGAATTGCAGAAAAAAATCAATCAGAGGGTCGAGGAAGGAACCAGCCAGCCTTCCAGGTCCTCCTAAGTGAGTGGACTCATAGATTGGCTTTGCCATTTCAGCTTAGAGTAAATCATCACCACACTGGCAGAAAGACATGCAGAGATAACTCTGATTAGAACTTTTTTTTAAATCATCTGCAATTTTTTATAATTCCCAAACCCAAAATATCTGATTTGGGGGTATTCTGATAATTTTTACACAATAAAGGAGATTTCTATAATGATGCAAATTAACTAGTACTCCAGAGAGATGAGACACTGAAGATAAATAAAAGACGGCTTTACAGAAGTTTATCAACTTGACTAAGGTCTTAAAAGACAACA
This sequence comes from Capra hircus, assembly GCF_001704415.2. Classification (NCBI taxonomy): domain Eukaryota; kingdom Metazoa; phylum Chordata; class Mammalia; order Artiodactyla; family Bovidae; genus Capra; species Capra hircus. The sequence goes on along the minus strand of NC_030826.1, from coordinate 58,232,614 downwards.
GAGATACTTCCCAGATGGCACTGGTGGTAAAGAACCCACCTGCCAATCAGGAGACATAAGAGACGCTGGTTCGATCCCTGGGTCGGGAAGATTCCCTGGAGAAGGAAATGGCAACCCACTCCAGTACTCTTGCCTGGAGAATCCCATGGACAGAGGAGCCTGGTGGGCTACAGTCCACAGGGTTGCAAAAAATCAGACAAAACTGAGTATGCATGCCATACCATGCTAGAAAAGAAAATTAGAGTACCTACAGATGATACTGTTTTGAAATGTGTAGAGCAAGCCAGGTGTAAAAAAAGGCTCCTGGTTGGTTATGTGGCAACTAAGAATGATACTTCAATCCCTCATTGCCTTTTTAAAAAATCTCAAATCTACTTTTCCAGTCTTGTGTCTCTGCAGAGTTCCAGGACCACACCTGACCGTCTGGTACACATCTCCATTTAGGTGTCTGACAAGCATCTCTGAATCATTATCTTTAAAGCCAAAATGAAAGCTGCTTCACAACAAGAGAAGTGAGGGTTCCATGAAGTATATATTAAGGGGAAGTCTGCTGTTTGAAAAACATCCAAATCTCTACCCTCTCCAATCGTGCTGCGATAGGTCTGTTTTCATCCCCTGCTCTTTACATTCCAGGCCACAGGGGCCTTTCTGCCGCTGACTTCAACAACGAGGGCTTCTCACTTGCAGTGCGCTCTTTCCTAGACACTTCTCAAATTTGTGCACATCTAAGATCTGATAAGGGCTTCCCAGGTGGTGCCAGTGGTAAAGAATCCATCTGCCAATGCAGGAGATGCCAGAGGGAGACTAGGGTTCAATCCCTGATCAGGTAGATCCCCTGGAGAGGGAAATGGCAGCCCTCTCCAGTATTTTTGCCTGGGAAATTCCATAGACGGAGAAGTCTGGCGGGCTACAGTCCACAGCGTCACACAGAGTCAGACACGACTGACGCAACTAAGCACAGCGCACACAAGCGCCTGAGCCCAGAAGAGCTGCGAGCTGCACACACCTCAGCTCAGACAGCTCGTCCTCAAAGAGGACTTTTCTGACCTAAAATGTCCCTTTTTTCTCACTTTCAGTCTCTATCACTCCCTGGATCCTTCATTTTGGTCTTTAATATTGAAACTTCTTATTCCTTCTTTACGTTTTTCATCATGTTCACCATGTGAGCAGGAACTCTGCCTGTCTCCGTCATGACTTCCCTGAAACAGCATCCAACACATAGTAGGAATTCTCTAAATACTTGCTGAATAACTGACACCATGAGTCATCACCCCCAAGACCTGTCCTTTTCATCTTTTTTTCTTCCTTGCAAACATCACTGCCTTTCACCTAATTACTCAGACCAGACAGGATCATCCTAGAACCTTCCCTCCTTCTTAATCTCATTTTAAAATGAGATTGCCAAAGGAAAGTAAATTACCTTCTGAACTATTTCTCAGGCCTGGCCCCTCCTCACTGCCTCCAGGTCACTGATGGAGCAGAGGGTTTGTCTTTGTTCGCAACCATTACCCTCTGACTGAACCCCCTCCCCAAGGGCATCCTTCCCGTCTACCCCCTTGTCGTCCGTCTTGTTGTTTAGTCGCAAAGTCATGTCTCTTTGCGGCCCGGTGGACTGTAGCCCAACTGGTTCCTCTGTCCATAGGATTTCCCAGGCAAGAATACCGGAGTGGATTGCCATTTCCTTCTCCAGGGGATCTTTCCAAATCAGGGATCAAACCTAAATCTCCTGCATTGGCAGGCAGATTCTTTACCATTGAGCCACCCTGGAAGCCAGTTTAGCCCCCAGATTGCTGTAGAACGTAAGTTTGCTCACTTCCCTTCTCAATCTTCCAATGGCTTCTCATTTTCTAGGAATAAGGTGTGAACTCCCTATTATGTTCTGGAAGATATTTCATACACTGGGTCCTGCGGGCCAGGCCAACCTCTTTTCCTACCATCTCTTGCTTATTAACTTCAAGCATAAAGCACAAACCCTCCCTCTACCACCTGATGGCTGTCAACAGCTGCTCTGATTTGCCTAAAATTGCCCATTACACATGCATGGACTTACTGTGTGACAGGTAGACCCTAAGTAGCAAAGGCCTAGCTCAAGCATTTTCCAACTTGTCTGGACACACCAAGGTGCACCGCATTTAATCTTGCCTCCATCTGCAGTGGTCCCCAACCTTTTTGGCACTATGGACAGGTTTCTTGGACAACAATTTGTCCATGGACCAGGGTGTTGGGGGAGGGGGAGCCAGGGAGGGGGGTGGTTCAAGATGACTCAAGTGCATTACATTTATTGTTCAATAATTCTAAAGGTTGGGAATGCCTGCATTATAGGATTTTTCACTTCCCTAGTGGCTCAAAAGGTAAAGAATCTGCCTGCAGTGCAGGGGACCCAGGTTCGATCCTTGGGTCAGGAAGATCCCTGTAGAAGGGAATGGCAACTCACTCCAGCACTCTTGCCTGGAGAATCCCCATGGGAGTACATTTTTTGTGGTGAGTTTTAATCAACTCTAATCCTCTGGAATTTCTTGTTGACATATGGCTTCTGATGAGGAGCCATTATTGAATGCTGAAAAGATGACAACTCCCAGAAGAGCATCTGTTTGAGGCTGGTAATGTGCAGAGGGCTCCAGTAATCACTGCAGAATGTGATAGAGGGGGGGCACACCCAAGCCCCACTGGATCTGAGCCTTCCTCACACTCACTATCATGAAATAACATTTGAATGGGATGCCTTTTTCTAGTTCCTTATACAACATAGCCATTCATGCACTTCTTGCTTTTCAACAATGAGAGGCGACTTCTGCCTCAAGCCCTGATGGAGAAGCTAGTACTGGAGACGCTCCAACGCTCTTTCTGCCAGAGAACCTTTCCCAACCACGGCACAGGCAGGTAGAAGCCAGAGAGTATGACTGTCCTGCTGAGCTGAGGAGGCAGGGATCAGACATTAGCAAACCTAACACAAGGCCCAATCCCAGGGCAGGGAACTGGGAAAGGTGGGAGTACAAGGGCCTGCAGGGAATGAGGGGTGCTGTGAACAGAAGTTCATGCATCCGACGCACAGTGAGGCCAAGCGAACTGAACTGTCGGGAGTTTGGAAAGGGAACCAAGGGAGTCTGAAGCAGAGAAACAGGGCCACACAAGGAGATGAGGTGGCTGATGCTCTAAAAAGCCTTCAACTCTCAGAACCGTTTGGCAAAGCACTTTTAATAACCAGGTGAGGGACGCGGGGGCAGGCTGGGGGAGAGGGGGTCGCAGGGTGTGTGATCGCCTTGTGCACAGTCCTTTGATCGGCTGATGAGGGAACAGGGGGTGTCACAGGGGTTCCGCCCATCAGTCCTGAGGCTCCAGGAAGCCTGGGGCTTGGTGCTCATGGTCATCAAGTAGTCAACATCTTCTCGTCGATGAAGAGGAAGGGATTTTTTACATCTGCCAAACTCAAGAAATGTACCTCAAACGCTATTATCTAGATACTTCAGAGAGGAGCTAAAGCAGAGGATATGGGGGAAGGCCTGTCCCCACCCCAGAGCCCCATGGAGTCCTGCTCCTTACAGTGTGAGAGGTCTGTGCAGGGCTTTCTGCAAGACTTTAGCCAAGGGCTGGGCTGCTAATGTGTGTGATGAGTGATGAGACTCCATGAGGCCTTCTACAGAGAAACTGCTTTAGGGGTGAGAATGGAGACTCTAGGGATCACATAGTATGTGGAAACACTGGATTTTTATCCCATCTCAGGCATGCAACTAGATACCGTTGGGTCTGTTCCCTGAGGAGTAAGGACTGCGATCTAGAGATGGATCAACAAACTATGTCCCATGGACTGATTTTATATATTTTAATTGTTTTTTTAAAAAATTAATTTATTTCGCTGTGCTGGGACTTAGTTGTGGCATGTGGGATACAGCTTCCCAACCAGGGATCAAACCCCGGCCCTCGGCACTGGGAGCATGGAGTCTTAGCCACTGGACCACCAGGAAAGTCCCTTTTAAAATTTATTTATTTAGCCACATGGAGCGGCATGCAAGATCTTAGTTCCCCAACCAGGTATTTTAACCCACACTCCGCTGCAGTGGAAGGGCAGAATTTTAACCACTGGACTCCCCCAGGGAAGTCTCCTGATCATATATGTTCATCTGTGTGTGTGCTAAGTCGTGTCTGATTCTTTGTGACCCCATGACTGTAGCCCATCAAGCTTCTCTGTCCCTGGGACTTCCCAGACAGGGAAACTGGAGTGGGTTGCCATTTCCTCCTCCAGGGTATCTTCCCAACCCAGGGATCGAACCCTTGTCTCTTTCATCTCCTGCATTGGCAGGTGGATTCTTTACCACTTTGTCACCTGGGAAGCACCTCCCCACCCCAGAAGGTATATTTTTATAAAGAAAATGTTACTGAAACACAATCATGCCGATTTGTTACATATTTTTATGGCTACTTTCTTGCTACAAGGGCAGAGTTGAACAGTTGCCCAGAGACACTATAAAGCATGTGCCTAAACTGGCCTCATCTGACTTTCCAGGAAAATTCTGCAAACCCCTGCAGCAGAGAAGGACTACTCTAGAGTGCCCTGCTGCTGCTACTGTTAAGTCACTTCAGTCGTGTCCCCCCATAGACCGCAGCCCACCAGGCTCCCCTGTCCCTGGGATTCTCCAGGCAAGAACACTAGAGTGGGTTGCCATTTCCTTCTCCAATGCATGAAAAGTGAGAGTGAAGTCGCTCAGTCGTGTCTGACCCTTAGCGACCCCATAGACTGCAGCCTACCAGGCTCCTCCGTCCATGGGATTTTCCAGGCAAGAGTACTGGAGTGGGATGCCACTGCCTTCTCCGCTAGAGCGCCCTATGGAAGCCTAAATCCAAGCTCCAACAGGATTGAGGAGAACCTCTAGCATCTTATCTGCCTGCCAGAATACAACCTAACATGCTTTAAAGAAAGACAATATAATCTAGGCTCCTTACAATGTATTATCTATAATATTCATCAGATGATTATGAAATATGATAAGCAAAGTAGAAAAACATGACCCAAAATCAAGAAAAAGAAATAAAGGCAAAGAATAGCAAAGATCCCAAAATGAGTCAGATGCTGGAAAGAGCAGACAAGAACTTGCAAAGAGATATGAAATATCTGTTCAAGAATTTAAAGGAAGATACAGTCTGTTTTCTGGCGGGGGTGGAGGGGGGCATGCCACGTGGCTGCAGGATCTCAGCTCTGAGGCCAGGGAGCCAAGGCGGGCCCCTGCAGGGGAAGCACGAAGTCTTAGCCACTGGACCACCAGGGAGGTCCCAGGAAAATACAGCGAATAGCTATAGCGAAAGAAAAAGGATACATTGAAAATTCAAGAACTACTTTTTTTTTTAAATGGAGAAATAGAAGATTGAAATTTGAAATTCAAAAAAAAACTCTCGTGGCAACATCTCTCCCTGCCCCCAATACCCACCTAACATATTCTCCTTAAGTTTCCACCTTATCTTCTTTCCTAGACTGAAAGCTCTCTGAGAGTTCAAGCACTGGATAAATGTTTACTGTTCACTCCGTAAATACACCAGGCATTGAATACATACCTAGGAACCAGTTTCACCAGATGCTCACAGACTAGTGGAGGGAAATGACAAGTGAGCAGACAATTCTAGTAAGGGTCTTTCTTAACATGTTGTCTAGGTTTGTCAAAGCTCTTCTTCCAAGGTGCAAACATCTTTTAATTTCGTGGCTGCAGTCACCATCCAGAGCGATTTTGGAGCCAAAGAAAACAAAATCTGTCATTTATTTCCACGTTTTAAAAAACAGAGACATCATTTCGCTGACAAAGGTCCCTCTAGTCAAAGCTATGGTTTTTCCAGTAGTCATGTATGGATCTGAGAGTTAGACCATAAAGAAGGCTGAGCACTGAGGAACTGATGATTTCAAATTGTGGTGCTGGAGAGGACTCTTGAGAGTCCCCTGGAGAGCAAGGAGATCAAACCAGTCAGTCCTAAAGGAAATCAACTTAGCGACTGAACAACAACAATAATAAGTTTCTTATAGATCTGATGGATACCAGATGGATAAATAGATGAGAGAATGAATCAATGAACACATTTCCCCAATTTGGGAGTTGTAATTTTTAAATCAAGTCTGACCCCAGTCTGAACAATCCCGAGGCATCTCCTTGCAGGGGCAGCTGGCAGAGAAGAAAGTAAAATGTCAGGCAGGAACTAAAACCCCTTAATAGGATTTGCCCTGAAAACCTGGCATTTCATAAAGCAACAAAGTAAAGCATTCTATCCTCTGTTCAAGTGGAGCACAGACAGTATCTTTCCAATACATCACAGGAACTATTATGTCTTTGTTGTTCTTGAGCCTTAATTTAATTGTAAAGAAATGTGGTATCATGTTTTGCTCCATGAAGAGGAAAATAATCCATGTCTTATGCCAGCCAATAAAAACAACTCAATATGAGGTCTGAACTTCTGATTATCTTTGTTTCCCCTAATTCTAAGTTTTTTCCTTTCTTTTTTGATGTATTTGGCATTAAATCAAACTCAAGTCTTAAAAGCAGGTCTTAGATACTACTGCTACTGTTGCCCATGTTAGTGTTGCTATTGCTGTGTAGTCCTAGGTCACGTCCAACTCTTTGGGACCCTCACCAGGCTCCTCTGTCCATGGGATTCTCCAGGCAAGAATACTGGAGTAGGTTGCCATTTCTTCCTCCAGGGGATCTTCCTGACCCAGGGATCAAAACTAGTCTCCTATATTGGCAGGCGAATTCTTTACCACTGAACCACCAGGGAAGTCCCTTGGGTTAGCGTAGACATCCAGAAAAAAACATGAAAGAAAGTTGATTTAACACAATAGGCTCTGGCAATGACTAGAGAGCAAGAATCCAGTGTCACCTCCTATAACACGACCCAGGGAACCAACATCATAGTCTTCTAAGAGAGAGACCAAGGCAATCAAATGATACGGAATTTCACTCTTCTGAACACATATCTTGAGTATTTCAGGAAGGATTAATTGACTTCAAAAAGCCAATGAGACTTTGTCATCTCTTAGCAGAACTGTTCATGCCTTACCACAAAGAAAACATTCTATAAGCCCCTCATGTGGTTCAGTGATTTGTAGGACAAGTACTATCCTCATTCTCTTACCCACAAACCTACCCATCCACAGCCCTAAGTTATTCAACTATTCATTCCTCCAACCTGTGACTCAAAGGGGATGAACACTGATCTTTCCTACTCGGTCATGGTAATCCTTTTTCTCTGTAAGAGTGATTGCTTTGAAAAAGGACATGGGATCCAGTTCTTCCAGTGGTAAAGAATCCACCTGCCAATGCAGGAGCCTCAGGAGACTTGGGTTTGATCCTTGGGTCAGGAAAATCCCCTGTAGGAGGAAAAGGCAACCCACTCCAGTATTCTTGCCTGGGAAATCCCATGGACAGAGGAGCCTGGTGGAATGCAGTCTGTGGGGTCACAGAGACTCAGACAACTGAGCGACTGAACAGGCACACAAAGCACACACAGCCCAGCTCTTACCAATAAGATGGGAGAGAAGTCTATAAAGGGAAGGGCTTCAAGGGGAGACTAACTGTCACCATTCTGCAAAGGTCAGCCCTTTCTGCAGCCTGGTGACAGATCCATCTGTGACCCCTGACACTATCACAGCCATCTTTCAGATGCAACAAAGATAATAAAGTAAGGATGATAAAGCAGTCAGAAAGAACCCCAAACCCTTGAAGACCATCCCTGGGCAGAACAATTATCAAACCTGCGTTTCTCTGTCACAGGACATTTTATTACATGACTTTATAAAGCATTTTTATTAAGATAGCTGTGTCATAACTTTCTTTTTCCTGAACCCAAAGAGACCCCAACACAACTCTCTGTTTTTTTGTTTTTTGGGTTTTTTTTCCCATTTCTAAGGTGATCATTGATTCAGGATTGTAGGAGACTTAGATGAAGAAAGACACTGGGGAATAATATCTGTAGGGAAAAGAATCTGGGTTGCCATGTGAATTGAAAACCAGGTGTGATATCACCCTTGAAATATTTTGTTTATTTGGGGATATTCCACCAAGTTAACATGCCCCAATCTGCATCATAACCCACAGGTTATTAGGCAAGAACAGGCTTTAATCCTAAAGCCATTTCATCAGTGGGCCAGGAGTAGGTTCAAGCTTCTGGAGCATCCAGACAGCACTCTCGCATGCAAAAAGCCAAGCTTCAGTTAAAAAATAAGCCTGATAGTGAGAAATAATCACCCTGCTGACCTTCATGGAAAATAACTGCATTTTAAAAATCAGGATCATTTTTTCTCAGCTAATATAATCTAAAGTAAGCTGAAAAGTTAGTTGTGAAACAAGCAATAGAAGAACAAGACCAACAGGTGATTCTGTTGTTATTTAGTCGCTAAGCCGGTCCGACTCTTTGTGACCCCATGGACTGCAGCATGCCAGGCTCCTCTGTCCATAGTATTTCCCAGGCAAGAATACTAGAGTGGGTTGCCATTTCCTCCCCCAGAGGATCTTTCCGATCCGAGGACTGAACACAGGTCTTCTGCATTGCAGGTGGATTCTTTACCATCTGAGCCACCAGGGAAGCCCATGGCTTAAGCATACGGACTGTTTTAACACTAACTTTATACAGTCCTGCTGCTGCTGGATTAAATGTGGGAGATAAGGGCTCAAAGACATTTTTTTTAATTAATTTATTTTTTAATTGAAGGACAGTTGCTTTATAGACTTCTGTTGTTTTCTGTCAAACTTTAACATGAATCAGCCATAGGTATACATATGTCCCATCTCCCTCCCAATCCCATCCCACTAGGCTGATACAGAGCCCCTGTTTGAGTTCCCTGAGATATACAGCTAATTCTCACTGGCTGTGTTTTTACTATTTGGTAATGTAAGTTTCCATGTTACTCCCGCCACACATCTCACCCTCTCCTCCCCTCTCCCCATGTCCATAAGTCTGTTCTCTATGTCCATTTCTCCATTGCTGCCCTGCAAATAAATTCTTCAGTACCATCTTTCTAGATTCTGTATATATGCGTTAGTATATGATATTTATCTTTCTCTTTCTGACTTACTTCACCCTGTATAATAGACTCTAGATTCATCCACCTCATTAGAACTGACTCAAGTGCATTCCTTTTTATGGCTGAGTAATATTTCATTGTGTATATAGATACCACAACTTCTTTATCCATGCATCTGTCAACAGACATCTAGGTTGCTTCCATGTTCTAGCTATTGTAAAAAGTGCTGCAATGAACAATGGGATACATGTGTCTTTTTCAATTTTGGTTTCCTTAGGGTATATGCCTAGGAGTGGGATTGCTGGGTCATATGGTGGTTTTATTCCTAGTTTTTTAAGGAATCTCCATACCAGCTTCAAAGTGGCTGTATTAATTTACATTCCCACCAACAGTGCAAGAGGATTCCTTTTTCTCCACACCCTCTCCAGAATTTATTGTTCGTAGACTTTTTGATGATGGCCATTCTGACAGGTATGAGATGATATCTCATTGTATTTCTGATTTACATTTCTCTAATAATGAGTGATACTGAGCATCTTTTCATGTGTTTGTTAGCCATCTGTTTGAAAGACATCATTTTTTTCAGGCAGATCCTTTACCGCTGAGGCACGAGGGAAGCCCCAAATAAATAAATAAATGTACACTACTCAAGCAAGTCTGATAAAAATTTAGAGTGCACTCTAAAATTTTGGACACTTTAGATGAGGAAACTAATGTAAAATATCACATGCCTAATAGAGTAGATGCCTATGTAATATTTTAGTACGTATGGCATAAAATAAGATGTATTCTTCTAAATAAGCTAATTTTTTCATTTTTTTATTGCTGTACTAAAAAAATGTTATTGTATAATCTATATACTACATTTGTTTTTTTAATTATTACTTTTAACTTTATTGGAGTATAGTTGATTTTCAAATTGTGGTGTTGGAGAAGACTCTTGAGGGTCCCTTGGACTACAAGAAGATCAAACCAGCCACTCCTAAAGGAAATCAACACTGAATATTTATTGGAAGGACTGATGCTGAAGCTGAAGCTCCAATACTTTGGCCACCTGATGTGAAGAGCTGACTCACTGGAAAAGACCCTGATGCTGGGAAAGACTGAGGGCAGGAGGGGAAGACGGCGACAGAGGGAGAGATGGTGAAGAGCATTACTGACTCAGTGGACATGAATCTGAGCAAACTCCAGGAGATGGTGGAGGGGAAGAGGAGCCTGGCATGCTGCAGTCCGTGGAGTCACAGAGTCAGAGACAGCTTAGCGACTCAACAACAGCAACAGTTAGTTTCAGATGTTGTACACATACATACAAGAGCTTTCTGAGATGCTCTTCCAGGGTTATAATCCTCAAATTGGGCTTACTTGTTTCAAATCAAACTCTGGGAGCAAATTAGGAAGAGAGAAATGAAAGCCTTGGTTTTCAGGAAACAATTTCTGGTCTGTCCATTTACAAACACAGAGGGAGCAAAGTTGAATCTTACAGAGATCAGACTGGGGGGCGTGGGGTGAGAGGTGGACTGGGGGCCAGGAAAAAGGCAGTCTGAGTATGAGACCCCCTGCAGTTGGTCAGATTCAATTGCTAGGTCTGAGGAAACCCTGAACTATTTCTCCTGGAAATTAAATTGAGATTTGAAACTAATGAGGGGCCCAGGTATAGAAGTTGTTGGATAGCATGTGCAGCTAATTATTTCATCCAAAGGAGCCAAAGGGACCTTGAGACATTTCCACTCAGCCTATAAACTAGGGAAATTAATCCTAAAACCTTGAAGGAAAAAAAAATTAGAACACCAACATAAAAGTACATTAAATCTGCTGATAACGTCTCCTCATCTATCTGGGAGGTTGCATGTAGGCCAGGTGGAAATTTTCGGTTCCAATGAAGGTCAGTCTCACTCTTTTGTGAAAATTTGGCCAGAAACAAAAGGCTTGCTTTAACTGGGGCCAGCCCCAGACTGCTCTAAATGGTTTCCTATAAGAATTCAACATGCATAAAAACTAGGTAACTACTAAGAACCGACTGTGTAGCACAGGGAACTCTACTCAGTGGTCTGCGGTGACCTAACTGGGAAGAGATTCCCAGGAAGAGGGGATACGTGTGTCTGTGCGGCTGATCCACTCTGCTGTACACCAGAAAGGAACGCAAGAATGCAGAGCAACTACACTCCAATTTAAAACAAGTAAGAATTCACTGCTCTGTGGCGGCAATTCTATTTTCACAGGGAAATTCCTTCCTAAGGAGAAGGAAGTCAATACGTGTTATCAGGAACTGTGCCGTCTAGTCAGTCAAGCAACTAGGTTTGGGCATTTCCCTAGGTACAAAGTCCTGTTACCGTGACAACAATGGAGCTGGGGGACTTTGTTGGGGGCAGGGCTCAAAGATAAAAGATTAAATTAGGGAACTTAGTTTCCTTATCGAAGAGTTCCAAGTCAGGTAGTATCTACAATAATATCCCTTTGAAAAGTATAAAAATAATTATCTTGGCCAGCTGTTCCCAAGTCAGGCTGATTCTTAGCTTAGCCCGTAGAATTTAAAAATGAAAACCAACGTGCAGACGCTCTGGGCTCCATCCCCATTCCCAGACCTTGCTACATTAACCCAGGACACCTTTTAGACTTCCCTGGTAACACTGATGACCGACCAGTTTTGTGATGTGTTTACCTAATTTACAGAACATTGAACATCTGGGGATATAATAAAATCTGAAAGATTTAAAAAAAAAATCCTTCCAGGTAATCATTGACATGTAAAAAGTCCAAATTTAGAGGAGTAGACAGAGTCCACGTGGGTGACAACCCCATAAATGCTTAGCAAATATAATTTTAAGTGAAAATTAATACACTACAGGCCACATGCTATTAATAAAAAGGCAGTCAATATGCATATATACCTACTGCAAAGAAGCCATCAACAATCCCTAGCCACTATTATCATCATCATTATAATCAGCATTATCATTGTTTATGAACTTTCTAGGGCAAGGTAAGCCAAGACTTTTCTGTAAAGAGCCAAAGAGTAAATATTTTAGGCTTTGTGAATCTTAATGTCAATGATAACTACTCAGCTCTCCTATTCGATCACAAAAGCAGCCACAGATGGCACATAAATGAATGTGCATCGGTGACTGTGTTCCAATAAAACTTTATCCACAGCAACTGTAATTTTAAGTCAATATATAATTTTCACGTCATAAAATATCATTTTTCTTTTCAACCACATAAAATGTAAAAATCATTCTTAGCTTGTGGGCCTTACCAAAAGAAAAATAAAAAGCCAGCTGTGGAAAATAGGATATGTTACCTAAAGACTCTCTGTCGTACAAAAGATCTCTATAACATATTTATCTTTTGTATATCAAAAATTCTGTATCAATTGAACCACTTTGTTTAAATATCTATTAAAAGGACAGAACTCATATTATTTATTCTTACTGTCAAAATGTAAATACAAAAACAAAACACCAAAAACAGCAACACCACCCCCTTGCAAAAAAAAGGTGGGGGGACACAAGGAAATATTTGGAAGGGATTCATGTATCTGTTACCTTGACAGTGGTGATGGTTTCATGAGACTGTTTGCAAATTCCAAACATTTCTTACTGTACACAGGCAGACCTTGAAGACACTGCAAGTTCGGCTCCAGGACACTGTAGTAAGGAAAATTCCAAAATAATGTGAGTCACAGGCATTTTTTTTGTTTCCCAGTGGATATAAAAAAAGATGTTAACACTACATTTTTTGCTGTTTTGTTGTTGTTTAGTAGCTAAGTTGTGTCCAACCCTTCTGCAATCCCATGAACAGTAGCCCACTAGGCTCCTCTGTCCATGGGATTCTCCTGGCAAGAATACTGGAGTAGGGTGCATTCCCTTCTCTAGGGGATCCTCCCAACTGAGGGATCAGACCTGCGTTTCCTGCATTGGCAGGTGGATTCTTTACCATATACTATAGCCTTATATTAAGTGTGCCATCACATTATATTTATAAAAATAATACATATGCCTTCCTTAAAAGATACTTTATTGTTAAAACATGCTAACCATTATCTGAACCTTCAAGGGAGTTGTCTTTGCTGGTGGTGTGTTTGCAATATCGTAAGAATTAACAAAATGGGATACCCAGAGACACAAAGGAAGCAAACACTGTTGGAAAAAATGGCACCAATAGACTTGCTTAACTTGGGGTATCCACAGATATTCTTCTTTTTAAAAATAAATAAGGCTTATTTTTTATAAGGTGGCTTTTATTTTTTTCTGGCCACACCATGAGGCATGCAAGATCTTAGTTTGCTGACCAAGGACTGAACCTGCACCCTCTGCACTGGAAGCATGGACTCTTAACCACTAGACCATCAGGGAAGTCTGCTGTAGTTCTACAATTTGTGAAAAAAAAAAAAAAAAAACACAACATCAGTGAAGAAGTATAAAGCAAAGCTCAGGAAAATGAGCTGAAAAACGTGCTTTTTTTTTTTTTTTCTGTATATCAGTTATAAGTGAAAGTCGCTCAGTCATGTCCAACTTTTTGCAACCCCATAGACTACAGCCTGCCAGGTTCCTCTGTCCATGGAAGTTTCCAGGTAAGAACACTGGAGCAGATACATGTTCCCTTCTCCAGAGCATCTTCCCAACCCAGGGATCAAACCCAGGTCTCCCACACTGCAGGTGGATTCTTTACTGTCTGAGCCACCAGGGAAGCCCAGGAATATTGAAGTGGGTAGCCTAGCCCTTTTCCAGGGGATCTTTCCCACCCAGGAATCGAACCAGGGTCTCGTGCATTGCAGGCGGATTCTTTACCAGCTGAGCTACCAGGGAAGCCCATATCAGTTATAGTCCTGCACTACAGCCGTTAAAAGATACGACGACAGCGGGCCCAGTTTGGCCCACAGACTTTAGTGTGCTGGCCACTGGTTTAGAATCTAACTCCTGTTCCATGGAGCAGCCTGCAAAGAAACAATCACACACCGGAATCTGGCATCTGAGAGAGGCTGACCCCCAACGGTGCACGGGGTGTGTGCACTTTAAGGATGCACCTGCCATTCAGAAGGAAAACCTTTCCATCTTAAAGGTTTTTGCTGATACAAAGAACATCTGATTTTCAGAATGATGTAAATCCCAGTTTTGCTTGCCAGTAAATTCATGTACATCATGTTAACAGCAGGTTTGTATTAAACATTTCATTAAAGATTGGATTGAAAGATGAAATTGTTTACATACGTTGCAGTGCAGAGGGAACTGCCCCTCCACTCTGCCTGCCAAGGGCACTGCAGCGGACGGAGACCCTCTGGAATGTGGGTGAGACACTGAGGCGCGGTCCTTGGGGAAGTCCCGCAGACCCTCTCCACTCGGCCTGTGTCCTTAACAACTGCCAGACAAGCTGTGAGCAGTACTGCCAGACTCCACCAGCAGAGGTTTCATTTCTGACAATGAAGATAACAACTTGCTCTAACTCAAAGATGCAGAGCGGGTATCTTTTTCCCAGTACTGGAATGTCCCTACCCACAAAATCACTCACTTTTTTGTCGATTCAAGTCACTTAAACAATAATGCTGTATGTTGTGCGGTTAAGATGAACACTGGATTGTGTAGCTTATATTTTTTGCAAGAGATTTCGAACTGGGGAGAGACCAACGCTGGTTCTGAGTCTGGTTCCTAAGGAACACAGTTGTCTTTTTGGCTCTGAAATTCAGATCCAGAGAGACTGGACACAGGAAGAACTGGGCTTGGCAGCCTCCCCCAGGCCAGTTCTCCTTGCCACGAACCAGGAGCTTCCCAGCAGACTCCAACAGGCAAACGGTCCGCAGAACAAATGTTTCAATGGAGGGTGGGGGGAACAACCACCACAGACGCCAAGAGAAGTGGCTGCAGAGGAGTGGTGCTGGTAAAGTGTGTGATTCATTAAGTCTTGTCTGAGTGGCAGATGCTCAGCATTCGATGCTATTGCCTCCAATTTAAATCATTTTTAAAGAAGTGCTGGAAAAGGTGCTGAAAGGCACCTCACTCTGTTCCCGCACTTGAAACACACTGTCTGCTTGTGCACTGTGGTAACACTTTGCATTTTGGCTAGACACCCTGTGTGGAGCCGTGCTGGAGCTTGAGTTTTTTGGTGTTTTTTTTTTTTTTTTTTTTTCCACAAGTTTGTACAGTTAACTGAAGGCAGGAAGAGAACATAGTATTTCCACCAGCCAGAGTCCCTCCTGATGCCATCTGTGAACTTAAAGCATGAAAACGGAACTCCCCCTCTGCGAGGAGAAACCCCACCCAGCACATCCAGCCTTCCAGTCCAGGTGAAGGGGCTGCCTCCTTCACCTCGAGTCCGTGGAGAGCATGTGCTTCTCTGCCCGCCATCCTTCACTCCTAGAATTCTCTTCAGAACCCCCGGAAGTCTGCAGCTGCTGATCGTGGTTTATCATCACCAGTTAGGACGGAGGCTAACGTTGCTATCATGCCTGTCAGTACCCAGTGACATCATAGAGATTCCAAACAGGGGGACCTTGGTACCTGCCCCCAAATATCTCTATGGGTCATCACAACCACTCCAGGCTCACGCAAAAAGGGAGGGCACATGCCACACGGCTGAGCCTTGAGGATACGCTTGTTGCTGATCTTTAGTCACTAAGTTGCGTCTGACTCGTTGAGACCCCATGGACTGTAGCCCACCAGGTTCCTCTGTCCATGGAATTTCCCAGGCAAGGATACTGGAGTGGGTTGCCATATCCTTCTCCAGGGGGAATTCCTGACCCAGGGATGGAACCTGCGTCTCTTAAGTCTCCAGCACTGGCAGGCAGGTTCTTTACCACTGAGCCACCGGGAAGCCATGATGTTAAGCGCAATATGCCAGTCACCAAAGGACGAACATGTACGATTCCACTCACAGGATGTCCCTGACTGTGGTCAAATTCAGAGAGAAGGGTGATAGAATGGTGTTGCCAGGGGCTTGGGGTGGGGGTGGGGGATGAATAGTTCTTACTGTTCACTGGGGAAAGGGCTGCAGTTTTGCAAGATGAGAAGAGTTCTAGAGTAGGCTGGGGTGATGGCTGCACATTTAAAAACCACACACTTTAAAATGGCTAAGATGGTAAATTTTTAAAAAATACTTATTTGGCTGCAGCAGGTCCTAGTTGTAGCACACAGGATCTTCAATCTTCACTGTAGAATTCAGGACCTCTCTTTATTCAGTTGCAACACTCAGGATCTTTAGTTGGGGGCATGAAAACTTTAACTTGTGGCATTTGGGATCTAGTTCTCACCCAGGGATTGAGCCCACACTCACCGCACTTGGAGCTTGAAGTCTTAGCCAGTGGACTACAAGGGAAGTCCCAGGATGATAAATGTTATGTCAAGTGTATGTACTTCACCACGATTTACAAGAAACAATACAGGTCAGAAAGTGGTTAGAAAAGTCCCAGTGAAGATTTCCAGTTCTTCCCCAGATGAGCCTGAGTTAGCATCCATGAATGAAATGTAGTTTTCAGGGATATTCATCTGAGATCTAGGCCTTTGTATTCTCAAGCGTCTTGACAGGCAAGTTGAAACTTTTGTTAGAAATGCGGTTCTTGCTGATAGAAACCCCTCCAGCTTCTCAGAATATCGCCAACACAGGCCTTCAGCCGCAAGCCAGAAAATGTGCGCAACTTTGCTGAAAAGTTCAGAGAGCACCGCTGGTAGCTGACTGGAGCTCGAGTCTGGCAGATAAGTAGACAGACACAGGCAAAGGAAAACATCCAGACCATGTGAAATACAACTGCACCAAGAAATAATAATGATGCGTAATCTGTTTACCAATGTATAGATTTCCAGATATTTTCACAAACAGAAATCATATAGTCGTCACAACAAACCCATGACCAATCGCCACCATGAAGGCCTGGAAGGTACCCTCTGTCATCTTCGCCTATTCTATTATTTCACCTTCAGCCTAAATAGAGAGAGACCAAGACCAGGAAGCCTAGTAAGAGGAAGAGACGCGATTCTAAGACAGGGTTGTTTATCTGCTTGAGGTTGTCGTCGTTTAGTCGCTAACTTGTGTCTGATTGTTTTGCGACCCCACAGATCGTAGCCTGCCAGGCTCCTCTGTCCATGGGATTTCCCAGGCAAGAATACTGGAGTGGGTTGCCATTCCCTTTTCCAGGGTATCTTCCTGACGCAGGGATCCAACACAAGTCTCCTGCATTGGCAGGTGGATTCTTTACTGCTGAACTACCAGGGAAGCCCTTTCCTTGTGGGAACAGCTGTTTTTTAGCCCCAGATTCTATACTTAGCTTTTTCCCTTAATGTAAGTGTCAAAGAGGAAAGGAAAGAAAGATAAATCCATAGATCTTTCTGGGTGACAGATGGATTCTAGGTCTTCAAATAAGCTAAAATATCATCTCACTGACTCCTATCTCTTCAAGGCTCTGGTCAATATCCTTCTGGTAAAAAAAGAAAATAAAAATCACAACCAAAATCGAGGCTCCCAAATAAGTACTCATGGTATTGAAAGTTCTTTTTACTCCCAATGTATCAACTTTATGTCATATTGAGCAGAAATAAACACAAGTAAAAAAACTTGAGCCTCCGTTATGCCCACCATCAGATGGCCAATCCCCGTGATGCTTAATTCTTCAGTGCCACCACTGCGTGCCATCATCTGGAAAACGCAAATGCAATGTTCTTCCCCTCTCCTCCTTTCTGTCCGGAATGCAGATGTCCACATAAACTTATCTCTCCTACAGAGTGACCACAGACAGATCTCCCCAAGTCACAGACTCACAAAAACTGCAAGGAGCCTAAAACAGACCCCTGCAGGACCGTCCTTAATCATTTCCAGACAAACGAGATACAATTTCAAAAGGTCTTCAGGAAACGCAACTCCACTCCATCCCTGGTGGCCTGTTTTGAAGCTCTACTCCCATCATCAGAACGATCTCTATGATCACTACTCTCAAGTTCATCCTGCTAGTTTCACCTTCTGAAACACATGGTGTTTCCAACTTCACGACAACCTCTCAAACATAAAAATCAACCAGTAGAAAAGCAGACTGATATACAGTAGACAACACCCAAACAATACCATCTTCTACAAGAGAGCACAGTATAGGGATGTTTAAAATAATGATGCATTCTAATATCTTCAAAATATGATTCAATATAGAAATACTTGTAATACAGAAAACTTCAGGTTAAAGACCTCTGCACATGTGAATATACTTAGATGATGCTTTCTTGGTGTCAGTTTCTTCCATGCCTATCATATGCCTGTGTAAGCAAATAAAACTTTCTAGGTACGTCCACATTGCCTGGACTTTGCTGGTATGTATGCATTTCCCTCTGTCCCTGAATGAGCCCGTTTCAAGCACATGTATGTGTCTGTGCATGGGTAGAAAGATAAGCTTAGCAATTGTGTGATTTGTTTCTGCTTAGGCAGTTAAGTGACTAATCTCCTGATTGGAACCAGATTTGTATGAATTAGGAGTTGAAATTGGAACAGTCACTGCTGTGTGCAGGATATAAAGTGTATAAAATGAATGGGGTATTAACCTTCAACCACTGAATATTAATCAGCTTTTCATAAGAAAGAAAACACGGAGCTTGCCACACTAAATATTTGCAGCGCTTATTGACAGGATGTGATTTCTTTTCTCCCTTAGTCCTGTTACTTCCAGTCAAGGACTGAACACCAGACAATAGTCAACTTGACCTGGACTAATGTATGATTTGAAAACCCCAGGTACTGTGGGTAGGCCAGGCTCTGTGAATGTGTGGGACCTGATGAAATGATATGCCTTTTATCAAAAGCAAGGCTGTCTTCCAGTCACTCCTGCAAACCAGGCCAAATGTAGCCCAAAGGGAATTCACAGAAAGACTGTGGACAGGAAACCTTGATGACCACAAAAATGAACATGTAAAAGGAATACATTTCCCACTGCCCTGAAAAGGATTTGCAATTGGGGAACAATTTGGTCTGAATATTTGAATGAAATCTATATCAACACCAAGAAGGATTATAAAAAGAAAGAGTCGTATAATAATGGAAGCTGGGTGAGTACAAAACCTATAATAGTCCTTTTTTCTTATGCAATATCGCATTTGCTTTTGTTTGAGAATGCAAAGTCTTGGGTCTATCGCTTGTTAACGATAACATAGCATATTTCTATCAATTTCTACATTTAATCTTATCTATATCTGTATCAATCCATATCTCCATATAAAAACAAACAGAAATATGTATGTAGAATTTGTTATGTCACCAAAGAAGGCAATGAATTATCTTTTGAAGATATTTTGAAAAAATATATTATATTTAAACATTATATGCCTATAAAACTATGTTGTTGTTTAGTCACTAAATCTCACGTGACTCTGCTACCCCACAGACTGTGGCCCACCAGGCTCCTCTGTCCACGGGGTTTTTCCAGGTAAGAATACTGGAATGGGTTGTCATTTCCTTTTCCAGGAGATCTTTCCAACCCAGGGACTGAACCCGTGTCTCCTGCACCGGCAGTGGTATTCTTTACCACTGAGCCGCCAGGGAAGCTTATAAAACTATACATAGCACTATAAAGACTGTACGTTATGTGCTAGACTTAAGCAGTAATTGGACTCAATTTAAAGATCTAGGGAGAATGAAAAGGAGAATTTCTCCCATACCTGGCTCATGCAAATCTGCAAATTTTTTTTAATATACATTCAATTTTTTTTTTCATTTATTTTCAAAGCAATGCTTCAAATGAAGGCAGTGTATATTTCTATTACACTGTATTTATAAGTCAGTAGATACCTCTCAACCTCAAACACATCAGAACAGCATTAAGTAAATTATTTTCCCCCTAGGTGATCTCTCTCATTTAATTTATTTTTCCAACAGGTGACCCTTTTATTGTCTACACCACTGAGCTGAGATTTCTGCTGCCCTCATATGCTTTCTGCCAAAAAATTCTAATCCTTGATCTCAAATGCAGAAGTAATGTGCATAATGTCCATTTAGCACTTAAAAAGCATTCTACTCCCTTTCAGCTGGTAGTGAGAAATCCACCCTTCTGACTAATTCCATAAAGCTGTTGTTGACTGATAATAGCTTTGTATCATCCTATAGGACAGTTTTTTCAGACATGTCTGTCTCTTTGCGACCCTATGGACTGTAGCCCACCAGGCTCCTCTGTCCATGGGATTTTCCAGACAAGAAAACTGGAGTGGGTGCTATGACTGATAACAGCTTTATGTCATCCTATGGGACAGTTTCTTGGCTTCCCAAGTGGTGCTTGTGGTGAAGAATCCACCTGCCAATGCAGGAGATATAAGAGAGTCGGGTTCAATCCCTGGGTCGGGAAGATCCCCTGGAGAAGGGCCCTGCAACCCACTCTAGTATTCTTGCCTGGAGAATCCCAGGGACAGAGGAAGCTGGCAAGCTATAGTCCACAGGGTCGCAGAGAGTCCGACGTGACTAAAGTGACTTAACATACAGGACAGTTTCTTAGGCAGAAATTCTAAAGAAGCTTTCTTCCCACCCACATAATCGCTATACCTTAGTTATTCAATCAAACCCTAGTTTAGGTACTACCATGAAATGTCTTTGAAGAGAAAAGTAAGGCTGCTATCAGCTGAACTTAATACAGGGAAAAGAGGCTGGATTACCCCGAAGTGCTGTGTGCTCAGTCACTCAATCCTGTACAACTCTTTGTGACCCCGTAGACTAGCCTGCCAGGCTCCTCTGTCCATGGAATTTCCCAGGCAAGAATAGTGGAGTGAGCTGCCATTTCCTTTTCCAGGCAATCTTCCACACCTAGGGACTGAACCCTAGTCCTTGCATCTGCTCTGTTGGCAGGTAGGTACCACTAGTACCACCTGCTGCTGCTGCTAAGTCACTTCAGTCGTGTCCGACTCTGTGTGACCCCACAGACAGCAGCCCACCAGGCTCCCCCATCCCTGGGATTCTCCAGGCAAGAATACTGGAGTGGGTTGCCATTTCCTTCTCCAATGCATGAAAGTGAAAGTGAAGTCACTCAGTCATGCCCAACTCTCAGCACCACCTGAGAAGCCCGTTATTTAGATGGGCCTAGTGTAATCACTCCGGGAGTTGGTGACGGACAGGTAGGCCGGGCGTGCTCCTATTCACGGGGTCGCAAAGAGTCGGACACGCTGAGGGACTGGCCTGAACTGAACTGAGTGTCAATGACGTGAGCCCTGAAAGACGAGGCAGACCAGCCGAACAGAAAGGACGAGGTGGAAGCAGCCAGCCCCACAAAGGAGACGTCAGAGCTCGAGCGCTGACCTGCCTCACTGCTGCTGGCTTGGAGGAAGGAGGACGGGAGCCAGGGCCCTGTGCGAACCACCAGTGAGGAGACAGAGGGGTCTCTGTCCTGAAACTCCAAGGAGCTGAGTTAGACTGGCCATTTGAACCTGAAAGGGCTTCTTCCCCACAGCCTCAGGGAAGGAACGCAGCCCTACCCACTCCTTGGATTTAGCCTGGTGAGACCCATGTTGAATTTTGACCTATAGGAACTATGAGATAAGAAATTTGTGTTGCCTTAAACCACTAAATTTATGGTCTTTTTTTCATGGCAGAAAGTGTGTTGAAAGTATTAATCACTCAGTTGTATCCATCTCTTTGCGATTCAATGGACTATAGCCTGCCAGGCTCCTCTGTCCATGGAATTCTTCAACCAAGAATACTGAAGGGGGTTGCCATGCCCTTCTCCAGGGGATCTTCTAGACCCAGAGATGGAACCCACGTTTCCCACATCACAGGCGGATTCTTTACCGTCTGATCCACCAGGGAAGCCCATTTTGGCAGAATTAAGAAACTGACTCAGGCACCTGCCAAAGATTCTTGAGAAAAAACTTCATTAATCCGAGTGAAGGAGTCTCGCGTGAGCTCCAGGGAAGCCTGGGAAGGGACTGAGTGTTGGAGGAGAAAAATATAACTCTAGGTAGTGATGGAAAAGGAAATGGCAACCCACTCAGGTATTCCTACCTGGGAAATCTCACGGACAGAGAAGCCTGGCGGGCTACAGTCCACGTGGCCGCAAGAGTCAGACAGGACTGAGCGACTAAACAACAGCAAACACTAGGAAGGGCACTCCTAAATCCCATCTCTGACTTTACATGTTTTTTCAAATTGCTTTTAAGCAACTCTACTGAAGCTAACACAGCACTGGAAACCAACTATACTTTGATTTTAAAAAAAAAGAAACTGTTGCTTCTCACCTCAATATCCTGGCTAGAGTGTGATTAACTCTTCTAGAATGCCGAAAAGAGAAGCAACCAAGTGTGATATGGAGGTAACAGAAGCCGGTGGTGCCCCTCTCATTGGTGTTTCTACATATTTGGCCACAGCATCTTAGTCCATTTCTAATTGAAGATCTCTGATGCTCTGAGAAGTTCAACAGCTTTACAGTAAGTCTCCTACATACACACTTTCAAACTTTCAAAGAGGCCAACGTGCGTTTGCACGTCCAGCTGCGCGAGTTGGTTCTCACGTCTAGTGTACAGTGTCACGTGCGTACATCCTCTACAAGTGGCTGTGCTTTTGTGCACTTCACTGTACAGTATCACACAGAGTACAGTGGGGCTCAGTTTATCTTTACTTCAAGCCCAGGGTGTCTGGAAGCAAGAGGGTAGACAGTACTGAATCCATCCGGGAACCGGAACCTGAGCCGGCAGCAGCAACGCTGCAAGGCATGTGAGTGGCATCGCACCTTGCCCTCTAACTCCTGTTGCTGACGATCCTTCAGCTCTACCCCCTCCCAGCTTCCCTTTCTCCTCCTCTTTCTGGCTGTTCGCTTGGTGCCAGCCCTGGCACATGCCAGTTGTGCTACTGTACTGTAAGATTAAAAACGTTTACCTTCTGTTTTTGCTATTTTTATATATATTATTTGTGTGAAAAGTATTATAAACCTATTATAGTACAGTCCTATGTACCCAATTGTGTTAGTTGGGTACCTAGGCCAACTTTGTTGGACTTTTAAACAGATTGGACTCACAAATATGCTCTCAGAATGGAACTCAATTGAGTTCAAGATTTCTAATGTCTTATCCTAAGTTTCCTGTATCATTTCTCTGCTTCCCTACTTTATTATGAAAACTGGCTAAAATTTAAACAAACACATTTACTATTAATAGACCACGAGAAAGTATGTTGTGTTCATACATGTAAAGAGAATAAATATAGGCATTTACCTGGATCATTTGCAGTTCAAGTAACATTATCAAAATGCAATTCTGCTCATCTGACTCATGGATAACTGAAACCAAAAAAATAAAAAGCCAAAAAATTAACCAAAGGAATCCAGATACTTGGGAAGAAGAGGACTTGGTTTAGATAACCTACATCGATGCTTCAGTAATTCTCTACTGCACTTTTCCCAAGAGCTCGTGGCCACTTTCTCAACACTGAATAGCCCTGGCACTAACAAGCCTGAGTTTGCCTTTAGTAGATAATATCGACTTGTTATCCTGGAAGGCCAATTGAAAAGCCCTAGGAAGAAAATGGAATGACTCAGCATGCGTGCTCAGAGTGGAATCTGGAGACTCAGGCTGCAAAGGCCCGGGAGCCTGAAGGGAGCGCTGTTTGGAGGGTGGCCCTCCCCTCTCCCAGCCATCCGAATGCCACTGGCATTGCTCGCACCCTCACTTTGGTCTACCAGATCTCTCCCTTTCTGTCATTTCTAGACCAACAGCCAAGCACCTCAAACCCCAGAATCCTGCGGCAAATAACTCCTGCAGTCTGCTGGGTTTCAGAACTCAGCCACAGACCCATCCCTTTTCCAAGTCACCTCATCAAAACTTCCAGAGCCGGAGGGAGGTTCGGAGACTCGGGTGGTTTCAGCTGGAGCTGCTTATGAACCTCCCAGCTAAAAGCAATCAAGCACATGGAGGGAACCCTAAAAAGAGGTTGGCATAAAGGTTTATGCAATGTCTTGGCTGAGATCGTAAAGTGGAATGCCCCTCCCTGCACTTTTTGGAATGAGATCCCTAAAGAAGCAAAATGATCTGGAAAACATCCTTCAAATAAAATGGATGTGAAACGTCCAACTTGAGCATTTCTGTAAATAATGAAGCTTTAGCTTAAGAACTGCATCTCAGTCTATGAGAGCCTTAAATCTCTAGCTGAGCTTAAGACAAATCCTTAAACTGATGAAGGAAAAAAGTATAGCCTCATTGGAGATTTTTATAGGGAAGAGAAAGAAGAGTCTTGGATAAAGAGGAGTAGATTCAGATACATCTCCAACTTCCCCCTACACTGTTGTTTTGAACATCATCCACTCTGTTGGTTAGGAAGAGCTGCTAGCAGTCCAGCAGAAGACTCCATGCTTCTAATGCAGGGGGCATGGGTTCAACTCCTGGCTGGGGAACTAAAATCCCATATGCCAAGTAACAAAAACAAGACAAAAACAAAAGCTCTATGCCAGCAGTGATAGTTACACAATTCTGTAAATACACCCCAAATCACTGAATTGTATAAGTAAAGCAAGTGAATTGTGTGGTTATCACAATTATAACTGATTTTAAAAAAGGGAAAGAAAGAAAGTGCTGCTAATGGAGGGAGAGGAGGAGGAAAAAAAAGATGTCTTAATATTTATTTTTGTCCAGAGCAGGTAATGGCAGCCCACTCCAGTATCCTTACCTGGGCACAGGAGCCTGGCGGGCTATAGTCCCTGGGTTCACCAAAGAGTTGGACACAACTTAGCGACCAAACAGCAACGAAAGAACAAAAAAAGCAGCGTCAACATCACTGTTATATGCACTGGGAAACAAGAAAAGTGCCTGTGACTCACATCATTTTGTGTGGCTCTTGTGAAGCTAGTCAACAAGAGGAAATCACACAAGGCTACAGGGATGGGACCATTTATTACCCTCTGGTCTGCTCTGCGGAGAAGGCAATGGCACCCCACTCCAGTACTCTTGCCTGGAAAATCCCATGGACGGGGGAGCCTGGTGGGCTGCAGTCCGTAGGGTCACAAACAGTCCGGACACGACTGAGCGACTTCACTTTCACTTTTCATCTTCATGCATTGGAGAAGGAAATGGCAACCCACTCCAGTGTTCTTGCCTGGAGAATCCCAGAGACGGGGGAGCCTGGTGGGCTCCCGTCCATGGGGTCACACAGAGTCGGACACAACTGAAGTGACTTAGCAGTCCGCTCTGTGTTCTGACCTGATCTTCTTTGGAAAGCAAAAGTAAGAGCAACCCTCAAGCAATGTCACTGGCAGGCTTAGACCTCAGCCCCATTCCCATCACCCGCCAGCCAGTGACCAGCTCCAGTGCCATTACCACCGCCTTGCCGTGTCAGACTTGACATGCCTGGAAACACAAAGCGAGGCCTCTTGGACCCTGAATGACTTTCTTCCAAGTCACTTTAGGAGTAACATTTTCCAGTGGCTCCACAAGAGTTCAGAAACCTGCCAGTTTTGAGATGCATATTTACTCAAACTGGGAGTCTTCCTCCAAGTCCAGCAAGGTTATCTAGTGCTCTGTCCTTGGGAGCACAGGGGCCTAGCACAGGAGAGGGGGAGGTGAAGGTCAGGACGCCTCTCCAGCTGCCACACACAATCCCATCCCAGAGGAGAGACCTAGGATGATTAAAATACTGTTTTTGCAGCTGTCACACAAACGTTCTTTAAAATTCCTCTTCTGTATCCTAGGATTTAATGCAAATTGTCCACAGAACAGGAGGGTCAAAATGATAATTTAGATGCAATTAGCCAGATGTGTTGGAATGACATTTCTCCCACTCACTCCCCTAAAATTATCTGAATAATTTACACGTACATAATCACCTTACTCCAGTGGGAAAGGCGTGTACCCTTGTTTATGTCCCCTAAATACCTAAACTTTCTAACAGTGTTACACCCAGAGAGTGTCAAGTCCGGAGAAGTATATAAGATAACTTTTTGAGGCCAAGCTGTCTCTCTCTTAAATGCAGACAGAATTAATTTGTTTCCATTAACTCGTTATTAAGTTACTTGACTTTGATTCCCAGCACAAACGTATTAAAAAAAAAAAAAAAAAGAGGAGGGGGGAGGGTAGTGGTGGTAGATTTTCAGGAAATAGCAAGTCCTTTTTTCTACTGAGATAGAAATCATTTGGCAAGCCAGGGTGAAATACCTCTAGCTCCCAATAGAAAGAGGGAGAAAAAAAAATTTTTTTAGAAGATGCTAATGAACCACAAAAGAAAAAGAAGGAAGTGTTTTTTTTTTAAATGAGACCTTACTTTTGAAAGCAGCTCAGTTTGCAACCAATTTTTGAAGAAATGTCAAAGTGACTCCTTTGGGACCCGTGTATCAGAACTAAACCAGGCGTTCGGATGACTGCAATAAAGACGTGAGCAATTCAGGTGACTTTAATTAAACAGCCAGCATCATCAGAACTGACCTTTCAGACATAGCCTTTCATCTCCAAGCAGGAGGAAGCTGCTAAGAGCCAGTGACATGGATCGAAGGGACGGAGGG
This sequence comes from Capra hircus, assembly GCF_001704415.2. Lineage (NCBI taxonomy): Eukaryota > Metazoa > Chordata > Mammalia > Artiodactyla > Bovidae > Capra > Capra hircus. Next base: position 58,206,200 of record NC_030826.1, on the reverse strand, counting down.
GCCTTAGGTCCCGGGAGCCAGGCTGTGCTGTGGGATGACTGCGTTGGCTGGACTTAAGGGGGCGTGGGGGCTGCTCCTCAGGAAGGCAATCTGCTTTTAAAACAACTTATATGGAGGAAGTTCCACAGGCTAGATGACTCCCAGAGACAACTCCCAAGGTTCACCTGCCTTTTTAACTGGACGTGCTCGAACCCCTTGGTCCCCAAGGTGGTCACCTTCGTCTCACGGTTCAGAAATCACTCATGTGAAAGAGATGGCCAACAGGAAGCGCTGGGAAAGAGACTCAATACAGGGAAGCCAAGCCCCAGGGTAATCTCCCTGCAAGCAGCAGGCCTTGCTTGCAGCCATATGTAAGACCGCTTAGCTCCATCCAGACATGGAGACAATTCAGATGTCAAGACAGCTTACGAAACTGCCCAAGACAGCGGCTTGGAGATGATCGCTGGAAGAAGTCATCAGTCCGGCCCCTCCAGAGAGAGGCAGAGCCGCACCAGCCAGGACTGCGCTGAGGGCAGAGAAGCAGAAGCGGCACCGGGGAGGCTGGGCGTGGCAGATGTGGGCTTCAATGTCTGGGCACCCCTGGCGGCTCAGGCGGGAAAGAACCGGCCTACCATGTGGGAGGCCCGGGTTTGATCCCTGGGTCAGGACGATCCTCTGGAGGAGGAAATGGCAGCCCATGTGAGATACAGAATGGATAAACAACAAGGCCCTACTGTAGGGCACAGGGACTACATTCAATATTCTGTGGTAAGACTGTACAGTATATTTATATATTGTAAATACACAATTTATAGTGATAAACTGTAACAGGAAACAATATGGAAAAGAATATCTGTAGTAAAACTTATTATATAATTGTGGATTCTTGGGCTTCCCTCGCCTCAGGTGGTATAAAGAATCTGTTTGCAAATGTGGGAGACTTGGGTTCGATCCGTGGGTTGGGAAGATCCCCTGGAGAAGGGAAAGGCTAGAACCCCCATGGATGGAAGAGCCTGGCGGCCTACAGTCCATGGGGTCACAGAGTCGGAAACGACTGAGTAAGCAAAAAAAAAAAGTGTACCTGAATCACTTTGCTGTGCAAAAGGAATTAACACTGTATATCATCTATACTTCAACAACAAAAACATTATTTTTAAAAAAGGGGGGGCAGGAATCTCAGAGAAAGAAAAGGAGATTGTGGGATTTTACTATTGTATTTATCTAAACTGAGGAAGGAGCTACCAGCCTTTCCTCCTTCCCTTCTGGGAAGGATTAAGACTTCTGGGGTTCCCAATCCCTGAAAAGATTACAGTCTTCCACATCCCTGCCTGTCTGTCTATAAAACTGTGATTGCCAAGCTACTTGTTTCCCGGTACCCTGGGTTTTCACACATGGTGAAATTGCCAATGTTCACCTCCTTGCAGTCATGAGATTTGCTTTGGCCAATGGCATGTGAGCAAAGGAGAAAGACCTTCAAGCGGAAGATAAATTTTAAGAGCCAATGGACAGTACCCCTGCTTCCTGCCTTATGCCTATATCCCTGAGTGAAGACAAAGTGGTCCAAAACCCCCCAACTCCATTCCAGGTAGCCCTGTTCCTGCTGGCTGACCCATGATGACTGTGTAGTACAAATAAAACATACACCTCTGTTATTTTCAGCCACTGAAATTTTGACATTGTTTTTCGGCTAAAGATACAAAACAAAATGTAAAATAATAGTAAGTCCAAAAGATTTCCAATTGTTTCCCTAATGACTGCTTGGATAATTTGACATTTCCATGAAATAACTGAATTCTTTCCAAACTGCTTCCCTTTCTTTGAGTGTTTGTGCTCATTTGCAATCAACTCTTTGTGACCCCATGGACTGTATAGCCTGCCAGGCTCCTCTGGCCTTGGAATTTTCCAGGCAAGAATACTGGAGTGGGTTGCCATTTCCTTCGCGGGGGGGGGGGGGGGGGGGGGGGGGGGTCCTTCCCAACCCAGGAATCAAATCCGCACCTCCTGAATCTCCTGCATCGGCAGGCAGTTCTTTGCCTCTACACCACCCGGGAGCCCTTCCTTCTCTTTATGTCTATGCTGTTACAGGGGTTCATGAAGTGTGTGTCTCATCTGTCTATCAGGACATCAAATCCTCCTCATCATAGAAACTGCCCTATGGTAAAGCACAGAAGACCAACCAGACTATTTTAAATGCTGTGCTAAGATCCCTCCACTGTCACTTAACCAGCCAAATGTCCTTGGAAAATTCACTCCAATTCTCTAAATCTCAGCACTCTTAACTATAAAATTAGAATCATAATTTCTTTGAAAAATTTTACTTCTGCATATATTTGTTTCTGGCTGTGCCGGGGCTTCCTCCTTGCGAGAGGGCCTCCTCACTGCGGGGGGCCTATTGTGGAGCATGGGCTCCAGGGCGAGAGGGCTTCAGTAGCTGTGGGGCGCAGACACAGCTGCCCCGGGCGTGTGGGATCTTTCCAGACCAGGGACCAAACCCGCGTCCCCTACACTGGCAGGCAGATTCTTCGCCCCTGGACCGCCGGGAAGTCTAGCATCGTGATCTCCATCTTTCCAATCTGCTGTCCCATGAGGGAGGATGGACAGATTGTACTGATTCTTCCCCTTCACTTCTTGTCCAACAGCAGAAATGCTACTCAATTCTCCTGAGAAAGTGTTTCCTTTTCATAAATGAAGATGATAACACCTACCTCCCCCTCTAGGGTCAGGATTAAATAAATCAGTGAAGACAGAGCTATTAGGTATATGCACTAAATTTGTATCAGCAGATGTAATTTGTGTGATCATCATTATAGTAAGAAATTGCACAAGACCTAATACACACTGCATCAGGCGGATCCCCTGGAGGAGGGTATGGCAACCCACTCCAGTATTCTGGCCTGGAAAATCCCATGACAGAGGAGCCTGGCTGGCTATATAGTCCATGGGGTGGCAAAGAGTCAGACACGACTGAGCACTCACACCTACAGAGATTTCTTACTTTTTCTGGTTGGAGAAGGAAATGGCAACCCACTCCAGTACTCTTGCCTGGAGAATCCTATGGACGGAGGAGCTTGGTGGGCTACAGTCCACAGGTCGCAGAGAGTCGGACACAACTGAGCGACGTCACTTTCACTAATACGCACTGCAACTTCTTCCTATAATGACGATCAGAGATTACTTGGACAGCAAAGAGATCAAATCAGTCGATACTAAAGGAAATCATTGAATATTCATTGGAAGGACTGAGGCTGAAGCTGAAGCTCCAATACCTTGGTCACCTGATGCAAAGAACTGACTCAATGGAAAAGACCATGATGCTGGGAAAGACTGAAGGCAGGAGAAGGGGATAACAGAAGATGACATTGTTGGATGGCATCACCAACCCCAATGGATGAGAGTTTGAGCAAACTCAATATAGTGAAGGACAGGGAAGCCTGGAGTGTTGCAATCCATGGAGTTGGAAAGAGTCAGACACAACTTAGCAACTGAACGATGAAACAGGTCCTCAATGAATCTTGCCTGCTTCCTTGGTCCTTGGAGAAAGGGCCATTCCTATTTTGGAGCGGGGTTATTTGAACAGCATTATCAACTGTTAAACAACAGGCTGGCCAAAGATCTACCGAGAAAAGGCCTCAAAAAAGTCTCTGCTTTAGACCCATTTACAGAGAGACGTGTCTAGATCCTGAAGACGCCAGGTTTTTTCTTTCCCATTCTGCAAACACATGGCTTCCATTAGTTGACTGATACTAACACATCTGAAGCTTCCAAAGTACTCTGGGCCTCTGACGAGTGAAAGGCTTGCATGCCCAACAAGGAAAAGGCAGGCTCTGCAGGCATGGCATGCTGCCAGGGGCGGGGCAGCAGAGGTGTTGAGTTTAGGTAGGAGACCGAACCTGGCTCTGTCGTTAATGACCATCCTGTCCACACCTGAACATAAATTAGCCACACCTGGTGAGGCTCCTAACGCTCTGAGCTCCAAAGGTGATGTCACTGTGCATATATACCCTCCATTAATCAGAGCGAGCGTGTGTCTATATGGGCGCTAAATAGGGAAGGGAATCGTGAATAATTTGTACTGTGTGCTCCACACCACCTCTGCTGAGCCTTCTCATCCAAAGCAAACCCCAGCTCAAGTGCTGTGCTCCTTTTATTTTAAGGACATCGTTGTTTGTTCAGCTTCTTAGAAACAAGCCTGAATTCTAATTAGCTTGCAGTTAGAGGCTGCAAAATGGTAACTTGATCCTCACCTAAATTTTACCGTCTGTTTCCCATCTTCAAAGAGACTCGCTTTGCTTTTGTCCTGAGAGACAGTGATGCCCGCAACCTCATTTTGTCTTGTGTCTCACAGCAACAATGCTATTTGGCGAGGAGGGCTAGAGGCAGACACAGCACTGACCTGAGGAGTCGGGACAATTCTCTGCTCTACATTTCATCCCCAAGGGGAGGACTCCAGGGAAATAAGGCCTCGGGTCCTTGATTACAGAGGGGACCTACTTCATCAGGGTAGTCCCGTTACCTCTCAGAATGTTTGCAGTTTCCAAGTGTGCAGCACAGGTGAGCAGATAAAAGTGATGAAAGAACAATGAAGGCACATTTATCTAATATTTGGAAGCGGATGCATTTTTAAAAATTATTTTATCATTTTTATTTTTTTGGCCATTCCACTCACCATGTAGGATCTTAAGCTCCCCAACCAGAGATCAAACCTACACCACTGCATTGGGAGCACGGGGTCTTAGCCACCGGACCACCAGGGACTTCCTGGAAGCTGATGTGTTTTCAACACGTCCCAACTCATCAGATTCTGTCCACAGCCCCGCAAGTTAGGTGAGCAGTTACTATCAGCCCGCTTTACAGGTGAGGAGAGAAGGATGGAAGGAGGAGAGTCACTCTGATTGGCATCACAGCTCCACCCAACTTTCAAACTCCGGGTTAGTTTCTCCATTGCTCCACTTCTGTGTGTCTTCACATGTGAACTGGGGGGAAAGGACAGTCGCTACTTTTTCTTTCAGGCAAGGCTTTATTTATCGGGGTCCCTGCAGCAGCAGGGAAAGGGAGAACAAGCAACAGGTTCCTTTGCCTGCTCCCCAAAGCGAGGAGCACTGGTTCCTTTATGGGGTGAGGGTAGGGGTGGCTTAGGTTGTTTACCCACCCCCTCAGGTAGTGCTGTGTGCAGGAGGCAAGCATGGTACCCTGTTTTTGCTCCAGGTTTCTCTAAAGTGGCATTTGTGGGTTTTTGGTCTCTTTTATATCTTTCGTCCAGAATTTGTCCCAACTGTGCATGCACGCAGTTATTTTTAGTCCCATACGGTTTCTTTGTATTTTGTTGCTTCAGGAGAGGTGTGTCCAGGTGCTCCTGTTGCTATTTCTTGAGTTGCTGTTAGGTTCAGTGAGTTAATAGATGTAAAAGAGCTTAATGGTCATTCGTGACATGGAAAGTGCTGAGCATCTGCTGGCTGCTGTGATGATAAGGAAAGGTATAAAGTTGAAAATCTGGGGACGCAAGAGGCTTAGGGCTGAAAATGTCCATGGAAACAAGACTTGACTGAGATGAAAACTCCATCATCATAGCACGGAGGAAACCAAACTGACAAAACGCCCTCATTGAGATCACTGTTCTGCACCCCACATTCCATCCTGCAGTGTCCTCACGGGTTCCTCAAGGGCCCCAGGGAGACCCTGACCAAATCTAACGGTTGGTTATGGAAAGTTCTATTTCCCTCATTTTACAAAAACACATCCAAAAACGTCTGGGAGAAAAACAGTGTAAGTTTGATCCCTTCCAGTCCGTTGGTAAAATAAATCTTTCGGGCACCAAGTACCATGTCCTTTATGTTGCACACATTTTCTGATTCGTTTCCCGTGAACAGGGTGACAACTGTACTGGTGTGTGCAGGAGTGAGGTGCTATCTAACACCCGACGTTTTCAGAACCAAAACGGGAAGAGGCCTGGGCAAGACAGATAGCTGGCCACCCGACACAAGGCAAGGCTTCTATCCGTCCCATTTTGCAGGTGAGGGAACTTAAGTCTGAGGATTCCCAAGGTCGCTGCTAGACCAGCCAATCAGTCTAGCTGGGATCTTTAAACCATTATAAGATAGTAGTTAGAACGAGCCTCTTCCTGTGGGACAAAGCTATAGCATGTCAGCAAAGGTGTGAAATAAGCTACTGCTCCCCTTATTAGAGGGCTTCCCTGGTGGCTCAGCGGTAAAGAATCTGCCTGCCAAAGGAGATGTGGGTTCGATCCCTGGATCAGGAAGATCCCCTGGAGAAGGAAATGGCAACCCACTCCAGTAATCTTGCCTGGAAAATCCCATGGACAGAGGAGCTCGGTGGGCTACGGTCCATGCAGTCACAAAGAGTCGGACGTGACTGAGCACAGCACAAAATTCTCCTAGACTGTGTTTCTCGACTGTTGATGCTGTTATTCTTCTTCTATTATTAGACTTCCAAGATATTTAGGGCACAATCTGAATTGTTAATGAACAGACTTTTATTTCTTAACCAAGTTCGTTCTACCTCTGAGGAAAAGGAACAGTGACATTAACATTACCAGCTCCAAGAGAATCAAGACTTGATTTCCTAAGAAAAAATGTGTACTAAAATCCATCTATTTCCCCATCAAGGGAGATCTCAGCCAGCAGTGACTTTCACGGATTATCATTTCAGTGGCCACGAGTAACCCTCCAAAGGCATTATCTTAGCTCCTCCACACTTGCAAAGTGTATTTCAAGGTCACATTACCACCAGCTCTCCTGCCTGTATAAAATAAGCTCACAGAGTAGGATCTGCCGGCTGTGTGAACCAAAAGTCATCATCTCAAGTTAGAAGGAGGCCCAGGAAAAGAGGTTCCACATAGAAAAGGATTTTCCAATTTCCCAAATAATTGTTCATGAATGAATTTACTTAAGTGAGAGCTTAAGTGCTTTTCAAAAGAAACCAGTGATCATAGCTGTGAGATGAACACTGCATAAATTTAAAGGCTACTTGGGGACACTCTGAAATCCCAAGGCAAAACTGACTTTCTCGGTTTGATGGAGGAATAGGGCCAACTGAGAGATTAGGCTGATTCTGTTTTTCATGAGTCATTTTGTCTGTGGATATGCCTCGCAAATTAAAACACACATAAAAAAATCCCTAGGTGTGAGGAGATTAAAGTTTCAAATCTGGTCATTTGAAAAAAATCACAGAAGTGTTGGATAAAAGCCACAATGTTTGCAGGATTTTATTTTTCTTTTTAAAATCCTAGGAGCTGCTGAGCTTATTTTAAAAAAAGAAATCCTTGGTTCCAATAAAAAGTGAAGGCTTTTGGAGAAAGTCACTTTCTTTGATATCAGATGTATTTTAGTCTGTAATTTTCCACTCTGGCTTATGTGAATGTCTAGGCTTGATTCCATCAACTCATTTAATCTCTGATTTCATAAAAAAGCATGTTTTCTGTTTATCTTTGTCCAAACTGAGTGCAATCTGTGCTTTCTAGTTCTTCTAACAACCTCAACTTTCCAAATTTCGTATCAGAATGCGTGTGTCTCTTGGTACTTCTATACTTGTCTTGACAGGTTGGAAACTGCATGTTCATAGTGAGAAAATTAAGTTACTACTCCCAAAGACACCCAGTTACAAAACTGTAATTTAAAAGCACATCATCACTTTAATTTACTGCAAGTAGGTGAAGGGTTGGGGGGTAGGGCTGGGAAGAGAAGTTAATACAAATGAGTGCTGAGCTACAAGTTCCAAAATTAACAGAGAAAACTTCCCCAAATGTTTAATTTTCATATACAAGCTAGTTACTGAATTGGAGAAAAGCATTCAATGCAAGCTCATTTGAAACCAACCAAATCCAGAAACTTGAATTCATTTATTATTACATCTATTCCATGAAACTGAGAAAACTATTTCAGGGAAAGTACATGGCCATTTGGTTACAGGAGTTGAACATTTCAATACAGCACAACCTCCAACCCTACATACAGATGAAAACACTAAGGACTACCTCTTGTTTCAGCTAATGATACTCATTCTGTTACAATCTGGCCATGAGTTTATAAAGACATATTTCACTTTATTGTATCCATCATTACTCCAAAGAGATTTCCAATATCCAATAAATGAACAAAATATTTTTTCTGGATTACAAACACTGGCTTCCCCAAAACACTTGCAAAATTCTGGTTGTCAGTTTCTCAATTTATATTTAGGACCAAATCCTTAACACTCAGAAAATCAAGTCCTGAAAAAAGTATTAATTTGTACCACCTAACCATACACACACAAGCACAGGCACACACATGCACACACACTGCAATACCTTCCACAAAAGACCACGCTAGTGAAGAAAAAGAGTGAACACACAGTCTACCACATCTCATGAAACAGACTCAAGTTCACTGTTCACGTAGAATAAAAATTTTAAAGGTAAGCCAAAAGGTTCAGATTAAAGGCAATACTTTTCGTTATTCGTTTGTGTTTATTTCCGGTTCCTCGTCAGTTATAAAACTTTGGCCTTTCAAAAACGAGTTTATTTGTAACTGAGAGTGATGAGTTGGCAGCTGAACTCGGGTCTGGCCATTCTACCTGAGCAATGCAAAAACAAATGCTACAGAGGCCTGCAGAACTGTTTTACGCCCCCACTGGCAATCCTCTTGTCCCCCTGAGATTGTCTTAATTAGAGTAATGCTGGAAGTATTCTTCATTCATAGATTAATTAGCTGATGCCTAAGCAGCTATTTGAACATAAAAGACAACATGTAAATCTATAATTATTCGTCCTCAAGCTAATGATCATTTAATTAGTGTTTTCTGTGGGTTTAATGGTCCACACAGAAAAAGGCAGTATGGGGAAGAGGCTTCTATCACTACTGTAAGATGTTTAGGACTATAGATCTAAGTGGAACAACAGGTATTTATTTAATGTTCAAATAAAGCTTTTATAATTAGAGATTAATTAGAAATTGCCTCTTCCTTTCCTCATGACTAAGAGTATAGGGAACTGAAAATGAAGCATGGCTTTTGGCATCATTTGCATACTTCCAGAATTAGGAATCATAGTTTGCATCAGACTAATCTGATGTTTTATGACAAATCCAAAGATCTATCTGAGGTAAGGTAGACAGAGCAGAAAAGATGTTAATTCCGGGGTGTTTGTACAAGTTATGAAGGCGCTTCTGTACTCTTAGTAAAGCAGGATACTAGTTTCCTAAACAGGACGTCATGGCCAAGTTGAAAGTCATCAGATAAAGCTAAGTGTTTTGCAAAATACCTGCATTTGACCTTCTGACATGGTTTTCTAACTGTTTCTCTATAATTTCCCCTACTAGATGATACAACCAAAGCCAAGTATTCGGGTGTATAATCTTTCTATTTTTAGCCTTATCCAGCCACTAGTCAGTATTCATTAAATGCGTTGATCAATAAACCCATAATAAAAACTAGAAACAGTCACACATAACTCAGATGAGCAAATATGCTTCTAAGAATTATTCCTAGGAACTTAAAAAAATATTACATCAAAGAAAATGTCACCAGCCCTGTCACGTGTTCTCCATTCAGAGGTCCCTGTTGTGATGCTGGGTCATTAACACAAACATCACCACGAGGAAACTGTCCAGAAAACGTTCTCAGGTAACGTGGCACTGAACCAGTCGTTTTATCTAATCAGTATCAGCATCTTGGGAGTTCCCTCGTGGTCCAGTGGTTAAGACCCTGTGCTTCCACTGCAGGGAACACAGGTTTGATCCCTGGTTGGGGAACTAAGATCCTGTGTGCCACATATGGTGCAGTCAAAAAAAAAAAAATCTGTATCAGGTGACTTCCTCAAGACACAATTTTCTCAGTTACAAAATGGGGCAATTGTCACAGTCAAATGGAACAATCATAAACCTAAACAGAAAGAAACTATTCAATACATGCCCACATATTCACATCAGCTGTTTCTACAGAAATTTCAAGAAACAAAAAAAATTAGAAACTTATTGAAAAGAAGTAGAGGCTTACCCTCCCTGGACAAGAATTTCCTTTGCCAACCGATAATTCAAGTAGCACAGAAGCAATATTGGAGAAAAAAATACCAACATTTTGGGATAGTAAGAGGCACACCCTACACCTATGCTTTGGAAAACGCTGTAAAATTAAACATTCAAAGAGAGTTCTTAAAAAAAAAAAGGCAGTTATAAAGATATGTTGTATTACGTTTTTTTTATCAAAAGGAGAAAAATTAAAATAATACAAAGAATTTAACAGTGGAATGGCTTCCCTGGTGGCTTAGACAGTAAAGAATTCACTTACAATGCAGGAGACCCAGGATGGATCTCTGGCTCGGGAAGATCCCCTGGAGAAGGGAATGGCTACTCACTTCAGTATTCTTGCCTGGAGAATCCCACTGCCAGAGGAGCCTGGCAGGTTGCAGTCCACCGGGTCACAAAGAGTTGGACACGACTGAGCAACTAACATTTTCATTTCTCATAATTGGGAACATAATAATTATGCTGTCTTAAATTTTACTCAAAAAAAAAAAATTTAAGTAATAAGTGAAAGATGAGTATCTTAAAGTACCCAGAAGTCTACTCTGTTTTTCAGAAGGACGTTTCTCACCTTCCTTTTGGGACTCCTGGTACGATTTCTAAATTCAGTGCCTCGAAAATCTCTGTACCTACATCAGACACCACAGAAGTGTCAGGCTTTCCTTACCGAATAAGCCAGCAGGGCAGCAACATTCGACCAGGTTACAAAAATGTGTGTCTCAAGAAACTCTGTTGGAAGGTTCTTGCAAAGGAGGAGCATGCAGCATCCATGCTGGCTTTGGACCCACAGGTGAGGCACAGAAGTCACAAAACACTCCCCCTGAACTCTGTGACAAGAGTCTTGCCCACCTTAGCCTCCAACTTCCCTTACTTCTTGTCCTGCTCTGTTTTATATTTTTTTTAGTGTGGACCGTTTTTAAAGTCTTTATTGACTTGGTTACAATGTTGCTTCTGTTTTATGTTTTGGTTTTCTGGCCTGGAAGCATGTTGTATCTTAGCTCCCCAAGCAGGGATCAAACCTGCACCCCCTACATTGGAAGATGAAGTCTTAACCACTGGACCCCCAGGGAAGTCCCTTGACCTGATGTATTATCACCAATTTCTACAGTGTATAAAAAAAACCCTGGTCTCTGAACCTGAAAAGTAAGATAACAATAGAAAATATATTTCAATCTGAGTAAAATATCAGTTTTTAGAAGGAAGGCCTGAATCTGTTTAAAACAAGGCAGGAGAAAATCATATTGCTAATATAAATTACTTGAAACTTACACCAAGGAAAAAGCCTCTGCTTAATAAATAAATCTGAGAACTGCTGTCTAATATTTTTCCTTGGCTCCTTTTCTGAATATTTATGCATTTGCTCAAGACTATGGATTTTTAAAAATCCGAAAACAGAACAAACATTTTTTTAATCACTGATGACATCATTTATGCCAAGTTTCCTCCTCTTTTTAGAAATACAAAAACATACAACAAACCAACCTAATCAAGAAATGCTAGATTCTGGGACATCTACTGCTTTGCATATTAATTAGTAAAATGAGATAAAACGTGTGAGTGCCTGTTTACAGAAGTCATAGGCATTCTGAAATGCAGGACAGATTCCTTTTATTAATAACAAGGGAAGCCAGGCGAAAGAGAGCGAAAACCTAAGTAGCTCACACTCCAACAATTAAAGAACAAACGTATTTCGTGAAGACTCTGACTCCAGACAGCTTCGCTGTCCTCCTCCCCACTTTTTTATTGGAGTCTCTGAAACCATTTTGCTTGGGGGAGAAAGTAGATTTTAGTAGAGTGGGAAAAATGCCAAACATCCATGGCAACTTAGAATTTTTCCACTTTCTTTACATGTTCAATTGAGACCTTCATAAAATTATAAATGAAAGGATACATTATGAGCACTTTCTTTGAAGGGGGGAAAAAAAGGGTCTTGCCTGGAAGTAAAATTTTGGAGTCTATATCCTGCTTCTCTAGAGAACACTTGGGAGACTTCTCTGCCAACAGCAGGGCCCCTGAAACAGCTTGTCTTTGCCTTCAGATTTCTAAAAGGTAGGCCACCGATTGTTCCCCGATAGTGGATGAGGCATTGAGCAGCAGGAGGGGGCTGGAAAATACTGGACTCTGTGTTGGTGTCTGGGGGCTGAGGTCAGTGTGTCTTGGCGCCCACTGTCCACCCCCCACCCTCTCCTTCCATCCCTCCCCCACCACCAGGGATTCACTCCTGTTTACTTTGGGGAGACTGCAACTTCTGTTTCTTAACATTTAAAAGAACTTTAAAAGCTTATAAAAAGGCTCTTAAGAGTTCTTGGACACAGAATGCCTCTTACAGAACAATATTTTGATGAGTTAAGTGTAAATGAATCAGAAACCTACGTATTAAATTTCCCTTGACATATACATCAGTTTAAAAAATTAATGGAAAAAGTGCCCAGGGCTCAAAGTGTTCCGGGTTTTCTCAAACCCCAAATGCTTGAACATGAAGAATGATATTCTGTTTGAATCAGCCTGGTTTGCTGATTCTTCTTTACCACTCCCCCGCCCCCAAAAAAACCCTCCTTGTAAGGGAGGGGGTAGCATTTCCTGATGGTGACCTGCTACCCTGGGACATGCCCCTTTCCTGGTCCTTACTCTTGGGTTGAGGCAGAAACCAAAGGCTGGGCTGACACTGGAGAGATGTTCAGCCTCTGTTCACTGATGGTTGACCCTAAAAGCATTTTTTTTTTTCCCCAAGACGTAGGAAACTAAATAAACAATCACAGAAGACCATAAATCACTGACAAAGATATTTAGATTTGAAACAGCCCTTAAAAAGAGAATGTGCCACAATTTGTCCTTTAAAGATTAGCTAGGTCCTGGGTCCCATAACTTTGGATCCCATGAGCTCTGCTGAGAAAGAGCCCAAGGTTCAGAACTTGAGGACAGGTCTAGTTTGGGTGTTTTCTTTTTTTTAATGCTTATTGTGGGTCCAAGAAAACACCCAGCGAAATACCCACAACCCCAAAACCTAAAACCAGACTGGATTTCTAAAACCACCCTCTTCTGAATTTTTTTTTTTTTTTTTTTTTTTTTACTTTTTTCCTTCTTTAGGTTTTGTTTTGTGAATGGACGACCATACTTGGTGAGCAGCCAACTGTGCAAAGTTACTTCAGTCTTGTGAAACTCTTCACAACCATATGGACCACAGCCCACCAGGCTCCTCCATCCATGGGATTCTCCAGGCAAGAATACTAGAGTGGATTGCCATCTCCTTCTCCAGGGGTCTTCCTGACCCAGGGACTGAACCTGCGACTCTTCAGTCTCCTGCATCGTCAGGCAGTTTGTCTTTGTTGTTTTTTACCACTAGCGCCTCCTGGGGAACAGCTGACTAGGAAAACTAAGCAGGTAAGCAAGATACCAATGCTGCCTTTATGTGACCTGATCATTTGGGGAGATAGGGCCCAGATATTACAATTGAGAGCTGCTGTTAACTTTTCAGGGGAAACGATCCATGTGCTGAGCTGTCCACAATCATGGTAGTGCTGCTGAGGAATCAAGGGACCTGGCCTGAGCATCTGTATCCTCAGAACTAACCTCGGGGGCCAACAGGCAGGGTGATGGCTTTGAGCTCGAAATCCCCAAGTTCCCTCTCATTTGGTTAAAGTACATAACAGTTTTCTGCGAACGGCAATGAGCTCTCTCTAGAAGCTGTTTTTACTGTCAGTTTCAGAATTCACACTCTATCTCCTTTAGGAGAGTTTGCGGCCCCGGGGTTTCAGAGGAGGCCTAAACACTCTCCAGCTCAGCAATGTAGATACAAGAGAGAGCTTGCTTACAGCGGATCTAGACCTCGCTCATCCTTTCTCTAAGAAGTGCTCTCTCGAAAGCTGGGTGGGGCCTTGAGGGATGGGGAAGTGATGTTTACAGAAACACACATTTTCAAGACAGTGTGTAGCCTTATCCCGCTCCGAGGATGTGCTGAATACACGTTTGTCGAATAAGTGAGTGGGAAAAGGGTAGGCCTTTCCCAGGAAACTTGTACGGATAATGAAAAGTTAAAAGACATTAAAGACAGCAAAATGCAGACCCCTCCACCTCAACAGCCTCCCCTCGCCAGACCCGTCCTCCGCACAAAGAGGAGCAAAGGGGAACTGTCGCCACAAACAAAGCTCGTTAACAATTCCCAGGAAATAAAAATAGTATCTGGGTAATAAAAAAACAAAACCTTACCTTTTTTTTGTTGTTTTTTCTTGCCTTTTCTTTTGTTCTTAGTCTACTTTCACTGACTTACAGGGAGCGGCATGGAAAAGCCTCAAATCCCGAACTTTCTAGCACCAAGTGGCTGAGGGAAATCCCAAGCCAAGATGGCGGCAGGCCGAGTGCAGAGACGCTGGAACTGGCCACGCGAGAACTCCGGCCCTTCCCGCGAGAATTGCAGCCCTTCCGGTGAGAACTCATGAGAACCCCTTACCCCAGGGTCAGGAGCCCTGTAAACTGCCCCACGCACAGCCGAGCTGGTGAAAGAAAGCTGAAGTTTCAACCTCTCTGTTCTTGTTGATAGAGATAAAGCTTTCCATCACTTCTGATCTGAACAGTCTCTACTGGCTCCATGGACACCAGGCAAGAGGGCCCTCATTGGGGTCTGACTCGAAAAAGCAGGTAAGAAACCTACGAAGCAATGAGATGCCCCCACCTCCAAGGCCCCTTTGTCTTTTCTCTACCCCTTCCTGGTGGCCATCAGTTCTTAAAAGCTCCTAACGCTTTTTGCAGAAAAATGTAAAGACAAGGGAAAGCAGCAATAGTAACAGCTTCTTGCAGACCCAGAAAAACCCAGAAAATAGGGAAGGTGCTAGAAGGGTGGTAAAAAGCTTGACTTCATCTCTGTGAGAACTGGAGTCTGTATATAATATTATCAACAGAGAAGAGGACAAGACATAGAAATGACCAGTGCCAGCACCTTCTCTCACAGTCTCAAGCCTCAAGAACAGACAAAAGCAGACAGGGTGTTCCTCACCCAAAGACGTTCCTTTCCTAAGTTACTGAGGGCGAATCTCTTCCCTCAGCCTGGGCTTCTCTTGTTCCACCTGAAAATTCAGAAATCTGAAGCCTTCCCTGCCTTTTAAGATTTACTTAGTTAAAGGGGCTAGAAAGGAAAAGCAGGCAATCACTGTGTTGCCAGGTGCCCCTTATATGCAGATTTGGAGGCCCAGCTGGCTCCTGGAATTTCCTCCCAGGCCTCTCCACATTCTCCCCTTGGGGAGTGAAATTTATTTCAATGCTAGTTAAGACCCACCTTTCAAATTATTTAAAGCAATTAAACATGCAAAATTTCCATATCCGGCTCACAGTGACGCTCTGCATGATATGAACAGCTTCAGCTGCAAGTAATCTTAAAATTCCCAACATCAGTGACATCTCTCATGGGTGAGAGAGGCCAACCTCTGCTTATTTTCTAAAGAAAAACTGGAGAGAAAATAGAAATGAATGTGTTGTGCTAAATCGCTTCAATCCTGTCTGACTCCCCTTGACCCCACGGACTGTAATCCACCAGGCTCCTCTGTCCATGGGATTCTCCAGGCAGTGCTGGAGTGGGTTGCCATCTCCTACTCCAGGGGATCTTCCTGACCCAGGGATGGATCTCTGCTGTCTCCGGCATTGGCAGGCAAGTTCTTTACCACTAGCACCACCTGGGAAGCCCACGTGAATATGTATAGTCATATATATTATGATTATGTTAATATATATGTACTTACCATAAAACAACTCAAGTTGACAAAGGTCAGCTGACTCTATTAAAACTTTGAAATGATAAAAAGAAAGGAGCTACCTCTCCCCTAGGGGGAATCTATGCAAGTAGAAGACGAGTAGAATAAAGCAAAAGTGAGCTTTCAAGATCTAGAAGATAACCTGGCGGGGGAAGGGCATCCCACCTTCCCATTGCTCTGCCCTGCCCCGTAAGGATTGTAGGATTGTAGTTGATAGAGCCAGACTTTATTTGGATTTGCATGTTTGCTCAGAAGAAGAGCCACAGAGAGGTCTAGAAACTCAGCTGGTGTTTGACACAAATCTTGAAGCTTGGACCGAACCCCCAGCCCCAGTCCAGGGCCTGATGTGAATTATACAGACTTGATCCCTTTGCCTTTGATATGGAAGCTGGCCCTTCACACTGGGCTCTTGGTGCTAAAGAAAACAGTCCTTGCGGAATCATATTTGCCTGCTGCCCTGGCTGCTCGCAAAGCGCCGCTGCATTCAGGGTCGGTGTCGGTGGGGGTGAATGGCAGGGGTCCTTTCTTCTTTGGGTTTGATACATCCTTCCTTCCGCTGCTCCTTGCAATCAACTGCTAGGAGAAGGAGGGGAGCAGGCAGGAGGGAGAACGGGAGGCTTCCGGAAGCCTCTCTCCTTCCACACTGTCGCAGTTTGCCCGATAATGACCCTGGAGACTTCCACCTGCCCCCAGCGAAGGACTTGGTTACCGGCCCAAGCCCTCCCAGGCATCGCCCCGTCCTCACTTCCTCCTCTTCCTGCCCCCAGCCCCCGGCCTCCTGTGGCTCCACATCTCAGGAAGCCGAGCTTGGGGCTCTCTAGCTGTGAGGTCTCCAACCTTCACTCTGTGGGTCATCCTCATCCACAAACGCACAGACTCGAGCAGTCGCATTCCTGGATTCATTTTTGCATCTGGAAGTGAGCGGGTGGCTTTAAAGATAGCAGGTCACTTATTCTTTCTGTTGATAAATAATATCCCTGTGCACTGTGAGGAAAGGGCTTCTTCGTGCATATTTTAAAACTAATTTAGAATTGGTTTTTCGTGTATAGTCTGTCTTGCCCTGGGGTCAGACAGCCTAAACCCCAAACGTGGGGCTTCTGCGGGGATTTTTTTGGCTGTGCTGGGTCGCAGTTGCAGCATACGGGTTCTTTAGTTGCAGCATGTGGGATCTATTCCCTGACTACGGGCATGGAGTGTCTGACACTGGAACACCAGGGGAGTTCCTAGAGCTTTCTAACACCAACTTTTCTAATAATGGCGTTTTTTGTTTAAACTTTCCAGTTTTGCCTGCACTGGGTGCCACAGCTTGTTTCCTCTTTGCAGACGAAAAGCAAAGGGTGGCGATCATCCTGGAGTCTCAGGTGACCTGCACCCCTCTACCTGCGGCTTGTGGCTGGTGGGACACACCCTGGAGCAAAAGCCCTGGTATGCAGAGAAGGTTTGTTGCTTCCCTTTCACTTTTTTATTGGAAGACTTGTTCTGGCGGGGCGGCAGGTACACGCCTGCAGGGGTTGGGGACTTTGACTAGAGCACAAACTTCCATAGGCGTATGATTTTCTGGAATCAGCCCCCGCTTTGCAAGTTAATTTCAGAGTCACACCTCTAATCCTGGCCTGTCATCTCACCGATATGTGTCCTAAGGGATCTGGGGCAAGAGCATATAGATGGTCCAACATAACCACTGCTTCTGTTTGAAGAAAACAACTGCAAGGGCATGACCCACATAGAGCGGGTATCGCTGCAGTCTGCTCACTGGAGGGACTAATTCAGAGGCTGAAACTCCAGTACTTTGACCACTTGATGTGAAGAGCTGACTCGCTGGAAAAGACCCTGATGCTGGGAAAGATTGAAGGCAGGAGGAGAAGGGGATGACAGAGGACCAAATGGTTGGATGGCATCACTGACTCAGTGGACTTGAGTTTGAGCAAACTCCAGAAGATGGTGAAGGACAGGGGAGCCTGGCGTGCTGCAGTCCGTGGGGTTGCAGAGAGTCAGACACGACTGGGTGACTGAACAGCAACATAGTTGCAGTCACTATATCAGCACAGGTCCCTGAGCCAGACCTCATGGGGTGCCAGGTCATGAGTACGTTACAGTCGCAATTAAAGTGAAAAGAGGGAAATCACCCTTGCTTCCCGAACAGAAATTTATTTATTGATAATGTTATTTATTTACTTATTCATTTATTTTTGGCTGCGCTTGGTCTTCGTTGCTCTTCAGGACCTTTCTCTAGTTTCAGAGAGCCGGGGCTGCTCTCTCGTTGCGGTGCACGGGCCTCTCACTGCAGCGGCTTCTCTTGGTGCTGGGCATGGGCTCTAAAGCGCAGGCTCAGTAGTTGTGGTGCTCAGTTGCTCTGAGACATGTGGGATCTTCCCAGACTAGGGATCAAACCTGTGTCTCCTGCATTGGCAGGTGGATTCTTTACCACTGAGCCACCAGGGAAGCCCTCTGAAACGTTTATTTTTAACATGGCAGATAGTTGATAATAATAGGAGCTACTAAGGCATGTGGAAGAAGTAAGAAAGGTCATTAGGGTTAACCATGTTTGAAAGGTTTAAAGACTCGAAATGCATCTCCAGGGCCAGGCTCTTTGTTGCCACCCGCTTCCCTCTCTGGCGTGGGCCACACTCCTCCCACCTCTTCTGCTGCGTCACGTTGCTACCCAAGGTCTCCAGTCACGCATGTCCCGCTGTGTCCACTGCTTCCTCTGGACCCTGCTGCCAACTGCTTTTGTGTGGTCCACCCAGCCCTCCAGTTCCACCTGACAGGCCATAGTCCTGGAACCTTCTGAGTTTGGTCTCTTTTTGAAGCCCATAAGCAGCTTCCTCGGTGGCACTAGTGGTAAAGAACCCACCTGCCAATGCGGGAGACATAAGAGATGCAGGTTTGATACCTTGGTCCGCAGGATTCCCCGGAGGAGGGCATGGCAACCCACTCCAGTATTCTTGCCTGGAGAATCCCCATGGACTAGAAGAGCCTGGTGGGCTACAGTCCATGGGGTCACGAAGAGTCAGACAAGACTGAAGCAGCTGAGCATGCACAGTGCCCGTAAAGCCCCGTGACTCTAGACCAGCAGTCCTCAGCCTTTTGGCCACCAGGGATCGGATTGATGGAAGACAGCTTTTCCGTGGGCAGGGTAGGGTGGGGGATGGCTTGGAATGAGTCAAGTACATTGCATTTATTGTGCGCTTTGTGTCTGCTGCTACACCCGCTCCACCTCAGATCACCAGGCATTAGATCCCGGAGTTTGGGCCCCGCTGTGCTGAGACTGTACCGTGGCATCCACTCTTTCAAGCTCACTTCTGCCTGAAGACAGAAATCAAGTCTAGGAATCCACAACAAATACACATTTCCATCCAGTGGTAGAGTTGAGTGATTTCTCCCCCCAACAATGAACACACATTAATTTTGCATTCAAAAATCTTAACTGTTATTTTAGTTTACTGTCAAAATCCAATATCCAAATACACCAAAGTGCTTCTCTTGAGTTTTTCTTTTTCTCTTTTTTTTTCTTCTTCTTTTCTTTTTTATACTTCTTTTTATCTCGACTTTGCAAACTCTTTTCCCCATTCCACACCCCTGGATTCACTAGGGCAATTTGTCTTTGAATTTGCCACTTGGGTTTTTTTTTTTTAATCAAAATGGATATGACAGACTGATTGTGTCTCTGCAGGTCAAACCACAGGACAGTGTGGCCAAGAATTCACTTCTGTGGGTGAATGGAAGGCCCATTTTTCATTTTCTTTGTGTTGGGGACTACTAACTTGATTAAATTTAGACCTTTTCCTGGCTAGGACCTAGTAACCCTCCAGCCATATTACAGTGAATTTTGAGAAACTTGGCCAAACGTTGGGCTCTACCAGAATTTTACCTTTTTGGATTTCAGATTAAATAGGCCATCAGCAGAGCTGTGGATAACTTTGGATCACACAGGGAAGCACATTGTCATGGAATTTTTTTTCATATGTTAATATAATGATTTAATAAAGACATTTGGCACAGAAATAAGACTCTCAGAGACCAAGCATTCTGAACAATGAGAGGATTAAGATCAGCCTATAGGGGATATTAGCCAAAGTGTCTTTTCTGGCTTTGGTAAAACTCTTCCATCTGTTTAGAGATAAATTCATTATCCTTAACTAAAAATCCTCCTGAAATAGATGTGGTGAAAAATAAAAAGTTCAGCCTCTGTTATAAGACTTTCCAAGCAAGCTTAAAATCGCTTAGAGACAAAAAGGCAGGAGGGAAAAGAAAGGGCAGAATCTGCGGATAACGAGGGCCCGCCTTGGTGTTTTATCTGCAAAACAGCGCAGGTCGCAAAGTCTGGATCCCATTTCATCGGAACTAAACATAAATGTAGTGCCTGGAATTCTCCCAAATGAATAAATTCTTCGCTGATAATTTTTAAGTACAGAAAGATCAACAGGATAGGAGCATGAGGGGGAGCTGCGGGCTGCAGAGTGTGTGTGTGTGCATGTATATGCACGTGTGCGTGCGGGGACACGCGCGTGCCTGCGGATGGATTGGGGAAAGTAGAGTGTACGTGAAAGTACTCAGATTCTCATCGGATGTGCCCGTCGGAGTGGGAATCCCCAAGGCAAGACAGGTGTGCGTTCTTTGCATTTAGCTGGGCAGGTGGGAGGCTGGTGGACACATTGGTTTTCCTTTTTCTTTTGGACACGCCGTGCTGAATTTTGTCTTTCTTGGGAAATGCCAGTAGACTGATTTCCTCTAAAGAGCTCATGCTAACTACTTGCTCTCGTCTGTTCCTGGTCAGTTTTCCTGTCTTATCCTGAGGACAGCAGCCCGACAGACCCAGACCTCTCTTCCTTAAATCCGCTTCAGATCTTCTTTCTCTCTTTCTATAGGCTGGTGTTCCTCCCTGGATGGTGGACAAAATGATGCCAGTTTAGGGCAGGTAAGAGAATACCCTGTGGATCGTTCCTCTCCTTAATCTTCCATTTCGTAAGGTCCGTTTTTAAGATTAGTTTGTATTGTTGTAATAGTTGATTTGCAATGTTCTGTTACTTTCTAGGGCTTCCCTGGTGGCTCA
Source organism: Capra hircus (assembly GCF_001704415.2). Lineage (NCBI taxonomy): Eukaryota > Metazoa > Chordata > Mammalia > Artiodactyla > Bovidae > Capra > Capra hircus. The sequence goes on along the minus strand of NC_030826.1, from coordinate 58,185,411 downwards.
GGTGGTAAAGAATCTGCCTGCAATGCAGGTACAGCATAGTGAATCAGCTGTACATATACATCTATCCCCTCTCTTTTGGATTTCCTTTCCATTCAGGTCAACACAGGGCGCTGAGTAGCGCCCCATGTGCTACAGGAGGTCCCTATTGATTCTCTGTTTCACATATACTAGTGTGTATATGTCAGCCCCAGTCTCCCAGCGTATCCCTCCCTCTCCGTTTCCCTTTGGTAATCAAAGCTTGTTTTCTATCTCTGACTCTCCATTTTGTAGACAAGTTGTTTGCACCACTTTTTGAGAGTCTGCATACAAGAGATCTCATACAGCATTTGTCTTTCTCCACCTGACTCACTTCATTCAGTACGACAATCTCTAGGCCCATCCCTGTCGCTGCAAGTGGCATGATTTCATTCTTTTTATGGCCGAGTAATTTTGTGATGTCTTGCTGAGCACAGTCTGAAACTTCTACAGTGATGGAAAGAACAGAAATCTATGAGAGACCCATGTTCACTCTCAGGATCGAGGTTACCAAAGGAGGAACTGAGTGATTTGTTTACATAAATCTGTCCACCAAGTCTTGAAAAGTCCTGCAAGGAATGCGATTCTTTTGGGGGCCTGAGGTTCTCCTTTAGCGTCTTGTTTGAAAAATGAAGGAAAAAGAAACGGCCGTGGAATCTGCTCTTCCTTCAACCACTGGAAGAAAAGAGTAGAAGAAAAAAGTTAACAGAGACGACACATGTCCCTCCTCTTTCCTTCCCGTCTCCTGATCCACGGGCAAAATCTAATAAAGATGATTAAATTACATGTCTTTTCCTCCCATTGAAATCCACTGCATACTATTCAAATATTAGAACTCAGGAAATAAGGTCCCTCATGAAACCTTAGACGGCAACACAGGGGTCTGAGCTGGAGGTCTGCCTGACTGGGCAGCTCTAATTAAGAAATCACCCTGCTGAGCAGAACTTAATCTAAATAAAATATAAAAAGGAATTCAGTGAAAACCATTACCTCCTCCCCGTACACCTCAGGAGAGCTTCCACTCCCCTCAGTCCTAACAGCTTTCTCTCCCGGCACTGGGGAGCTCTGTGTTGCTCCATGTGCTCGTGATACAATCAAGAATAAAAACCCAGCTCTTAAAGAGGAAGCTGGGTCTTGTGCCTGACTCTTGCTGTTTGGCCAGACCTCCTAGGGTCCATATGCAGATGTAGTTGATGTTATTTTGGTTTGGAGGCAGGATAGGGGATAGGGAAGCGGGTAAAAAAGTCCGCCTGCAATGCAGGAGACACACAGGAGATGCAGGTTCAACCCCTGGGTCAGAAATAGCCCCTGAAGGAGAAAAATGGCAACCCTCTCCAGTATTCTTGCCTGGAGAAAAATCCCATGGGAGAGGAGCCTGGCAGGCTACACTCCAAAGTGTGTCACAGTGTAGGACACAACTGAGTGGCTAAGCACACACAAAAAAAGGGGATGAGATTTGATCAAGGATTGATGAGTTGGACATCTAACCCACTCCTCCAGCTTTAACAGTGAACTGGAAATTCACAGACTCTCTGTAGGGCGGCTGGATTTTGCTGGCCGATCCATTATCTGCTTTCGACGGCGTGGTCACTTGAGAGCAACTTGGGTCTTTTCAGCATCCTCCCCTGTTCAGGTTAGTCCTTCAAGCTGTGCAGAGTCTGCCTCAAAGTACTGCGTCCAAGTCCTAGGTCATTCTGGTAGCAGGTGACGATGTTTAGCCTTGTTCCTGCCTACAGTCTGTAGAAACCTATGTTGCGTTCTGGCTGTTGACTCCCATAAGCATTTTTCTTCTCTTTTACACGACTATGGCTTCACATGGGCTGCCAGGCCTGCCCATGGTAGTGATTCTTCTCACATGGGCTGGCTGCCTGCCCACAGCAGTGATTCTTCAACTGTTAAGAACCTGTTGAAAGAGATGGACCCTCTTCCTAGCAGAGAGAAGCAGCACGGGGGCATATACACTTTCCCAGTGGATGGTCAGTCTGATTGTTTAGGCAGTTCTCCCTTCTCTTGTTGCATACAGTATTGGGTTGGCCAGAAAGTTTGAGTTTTTCTGTAAGATGTTATGGAAAACCCAAATGAACTTTCTGACCAATGCAAAAGACTATCCTCATAGTATTGAAGTGAGTGAGTGAGTGAAAATTGCTCAGTCGTGTCCAGCTCTTTACGACCCCATGGGCTAGAATTCTCCAGGCCAGAATATTGGAGTGGGTAGCCTTTCCCTTCTCCAGGGGATCTTCCCAACCAAGTGGTGGAGGGCATGTCAACCCACTCCAGTATTCTTACCTGGAGAATCCCCATGGACAGAGGATCCTGGCGGGGCGCAGACCATGGGGCCACCAAGAGTCGGACACGGCTAAATGGCTAAGCACAGCACAAGCTCCTTATCAAAATACTTCTGGCTCAAGATGGGAAAATTGGACTTCATTTTCAAAGGTTGAATGAATGGAGAAGAGGAAAGGAGCAGAGGAAAAAAAGAGAAAATAGTCTGAACACCCAAGCTAGGTAGAGAGAAGTGATTGAAAAGAAACGTCTGATTTTCCTATCTCTCAGCATGGCTGCAGGACCTCTGTTTTCTCCACATCCCCTGCCAACCCACTGTCAGGTTCAGGAATAAAGAACAGAGGATGTAAGGGGAAGTCTGGATGTGAAGCTTAGAAAACACATTCATAAATCGCTGTAGATTCTCATTCTCTGTCTTACCATTGGTTACCTTCGCACCTGCGTCAACTTTCCATTACTTCTGTGGACATTCTATAACTTCTTCCCCTACCCCAGTCACCAGCTGTGACTCATCCCAGAATGGGGGTGGGACCAGCTTCAGCTGAGTAGCTTTCATGCTGACATGTGAAAGAACAAATTTCCAGCTATTGAACAAATTTAGATTTTCTACAGTTATTATAGAACCATATCGATCTCTAGAAATCTGTGTCTCATTCTCTGTGAGACACAACCGTGATTCATAGGAATGTAAGCTGGTACAAACTTTCTGTGGGATCATGTCTCTAGTTCTTAGCATTCATTGTAATAAACAAGGCAGAGTGTTTTGTGGCAGTGACTGTTAACCACCAAAATGATCTCATTTACTCTGGTTCTAGAAATATCTTAACATTTATTAATACTTAATAGTTAAATATGCCTCCAACAGCATCAGAACTCTGGAAGTGGTGTTCAGATCTGAATATAAGATGATGTGCTTGGTTGCAAAAAAAAAAAAAGATGGATAGAACTATATTTGCCCTAAAAAAAGGAAAAATCTGAGTTCAAAGGTGACGACAATTTGCTAGTTACATTAAGCTTAAACATTCTGATCTGGAAAATGGAGACAATAATAGTATGTGTCTCATAAGGCTATTCTGAAGGTGGGCTGGAGCCTGGTGGGCTGCAAAGAGTCGGACATGGCTGAAGCAACTGAGCACACACACGTGCAGGCAAGTTGCTTGTGACATCCTGAAGTCCAATGTGGGTCGATCAGAGCCTCATTTAACAGCCTGTCTTCTGACCAGTCAAAGACACAAGTGGTCCTCCAGTCCACAGAGCCCATCCAGGTAGGGCTGCACCAGGTCTGGGATGCAGCCTCCGTGACTGTATTTGATTAGAGCAGTGAGAATACATCACTGTTATCTGAACAGAACTCAGTTACAAATACGTGATAAATGACTGAAGAATCTTCTAGTGGACCGCTCAACTTCAAGTGTGATCAGGTTTTCCAGGAAGAGTGAAACAAACCTGCGAGTGGGTGGACAAGTACTGGAGAGAAAACTTCTCTTCCTGAGATGTAGTGTAAGGAAAGCTGCAGCCCAAGGGGTATTCTAGGCCGCTCCTGTCAAGCTGGCCCTTGGCCTGGCATCTGTAAATCTGGTGCAGTGACACCCAGCACACGGCGTCCCCGTCACAGTCGAAAGTCATGACGTGCACAGTGTGATGGCTCCCAGGGCTGGCACAGACAGCGTTGACGAACACATGACCTGACCACACAGCAGCTTCAGACCTGCACTCAGACTCGACCTCCACTATTGGCTCTGTTGAAACAGCGCTAACCAAGAGGGCCAAACCTGCAGAAGGACAAGAGGAACGTTCTTGCAAAGCCCGTCTCCAGCTCATAGAAGGTGATGAACTAAAACTCCACCATTTACGTCTAAGTGATGGAGGGGAATGCTCCCTGTGGGGCTCTTAAATAACTGTGCTTTGCCCATGGCAGAATTCCTGGTCCTGAAGTTGCTTCCTTTCCTTATAATAACTGTCCACTAGGTAGCTTGTGGCCAGTGGGCTAAGAAACAGGCGGTTGGTGTCAGCCTCTCGAGATGCCAAGTGGAGAAGTTTCTCTCAGGTTTCTGGGTGGGTTTTTCAGCCAACACCCTTGAAAGGAAGCAGAGCCTGTATGCCACAGGCATTTGGGACACAAGGACCTACACAGTATTTTTGAAAAGTTCAGTATCGCTCGCCGATAAAGGGGCATTCAGTGTGGGCGAAGGCACTCCGCGGAGAGGGTGGAGACTGGGCTGCCAGGCGGTCCTCGGACAGCGTTTGCAGCCAGTTTTCTTTTTCCACCGTCTCTAGAGTTGAGTAGGTGCCAAGACAGCTGAAAGCTTTCGGGGACACCCATAGACACAGATGGGGTGCCCCCCGCTCCCCCAACCCCTGTCTTTTCCATGGAACTTAGCAGCAGCGACCAGGGGCGTCATCACAGAGCGTTAATTTTTTCCCTTGCCTGGTTTCCCACATTCTGTGACCACTGCGGAGCATGCCAGGGAAAATATTGAGAGCCTAGGTAAACGAAGGGGAACCCAACATTCACCAGTCTGGCCTTAAAATAGCCGGCGGAACGCCCCCATCCTGGAGAATACACAGGCGGTGACTGTTAACCAGTGGGCCCAGAGCACCCGCCCACCCCACCCCACCAGCTCGCCCCAATGCCCGTGAAAGCCTATCTCAGAGTACAGGACAAAGAAGGAGCCTTTGCTGCTGGGTTGCCTTTGCCCCCAGCCCACACCTTTGGTGAATATTAATGAACATGCAGTGACCTGACGGATGCAAAGCCGTGCATGCCGCTGGGTGGGATGGGGACCTTGGGATGGGGTAGGGGGTTGGACAGAGCAGTCAGGCAGAGCCAAGGTGTTCCTGGAGGAGAGCGGAGGCTTGAGGAGCTGCAGAATGCTCCCCAGGGCTGGGCACCCCAGGCAGAAAGGAAAATGCCTCCATATTGACTATTGGATACGCCGGGCCATAGCTCTAGAACTTGACTGTTGTGTCATAAGGCTGTGGATCCTGGATGGAGTTTGTGAGGTGGAGAGGAGCTCTAACAGGAAGAATGGAGATAAAGAGCACAAAGATGGGGAGAAGGGAATCGGGTGAGGATAAGGAAGAGTGCAGAGTATCTGCTGCGTCACATAATATTTTCTTAAGTGCTTCACATATAAAGTTGCCAGATTTAGCAAATAAAAAATGCAAGATATCCAGTTAAATTTGAATTTCAGATCAGCAACATACATTTTTTAGGATAATTTCCCCTGATATGTTTGCACAGAATTATATTTTTTAAAAATCATTTTTATTGGAAATAGAACATCCAGCTAAATTTGAGTTTTAGATAAACAAAGGATAGGTTTTGTTATAAATATGTCTCATGTAACCTTTGAGAGATGATTATACTTAAAAAGACTGGTGTTTATCTGGAACTCAAATGTAACTGGTTGTCCTGTATTCTATCAGCAACCCTGCGGCCATCCAGGTGTTGCTGCTTCAACCAGAATAAAAACCCTTGAGGGCAGAGACAGTTTCTGCCAGGTTCTTTCTGCAAAACCTAATGTTGCCCATTCCACGTACTATTCTGCCAGGGTACGTGTGCATGGCTTATTATGAGCCACGCGATCTCAGGCGAGTAACTTAACCACTGTTTCCTCAATTTTCTTGCCTTCTAAACGGGAAAAACGATAGCTGCCTGCCTTAGAGAGTTGTTACAAGGAAACAGTACGGGTAAAGTACTAACTGTGTTCTAGGCTCACGGAAAGCACTCGATAAATGTTAGCTATTATTGTCACTAGTAGTATTATCGTGTGCTTGTGTGTGCTCAGTTGCTTCAGTCGTGTCTGACTCTTTGTGCCCTTATGGACTGTAGCCCGCCAGGCTCCTCTGTCAGTGCGATTTTCTTCCAGGGAATCTTCCCCACCCAGGAACTGAACATGCATCTCCTGCATTGCAGGCAGATTCTTTACTGCTGACCAGGGAGGAAGCCCCAGGCTGAGCTCTAGACTCATTAAATTACTCGCAGACCAGGTTGCATTGAAATAATGGGATTTCTAAACATTTTTTCCCTGTTTTGCTGTGATTTAAGGAGATTTGCAGAAATATTGAATGCTCCACCAACTTAAAAATATTTCCTCCACCAACTTGAAATTCCCTCCAGTGAATCATTTTGATTATATCTTCCTGCTGCTGCTGCTAAGTCGCTTCAGTTGTGTCCGACTCAGTGCGACCCCATAGACAGCAGCCCACCAGGCTCCCCACTAGAAGAGCATAAGTTGGTTCACTGTCTTTGGAAGGTAATTTGGCAACAGCATGAAAAATTACAAATCACTTTCTCTTTAAGTAGCGAATCAATTTTCAGGATTTTATCCTACAGGAATATTTGAACATGAACCAGGTTATTTATTCCACCATTGTTGAGACCAAGATATTAAAGTGACCTAAATGCCCATCACAAGGGCATTGGTTAAATCTGTTATGCTGTTAATGTGTGTGGGTGTTCCGTCTTTGTGTCTGATTCTTTGTGACCGCATGGATTGTAGCCTGCCAGGCTCCTCTGTCCATGTGATTTTCCAAGCAAGAACACTGGAGTTGCCAGAGTTTCCTACTCCGGGGGATCTTCCTGACCCAGGGGTCGTACTCGAGTCTCGTGGATATCCTGTACTGCAGGCGAATTCTTTACCCCTGAGCCACCTGATATGTTATTAATACATTGATAGAATAAATGCAAATTATTAATGAATGTGGACACTCTTTCAATACTGATATAGAACTCTCTAAAATATGTTTTTATAAAAGGACAAGGCACAAGAAAGCCTGTAAAATATCATGCCATAGTGTTAAAAATTAGAGGGACTTCAAGGAGGTACCCATGGAGTATGGGTTGAATTCAGTGCCATTCTTCCAAAGAGTCATAGTACAGAAGGGAGAGGAGCCACTTTACAGGGTCAAGACCTGGCAAGCACTGCAAGTTCACACCGTCAGTGGTCGGTCTTGGGGACAGTATGTCCCTGTGTTACGATGATGAGGACAGACTTCATCTCTTTGGTCATCCTCCCGAAAACCCATAACCCGGACGAGCCATGACAAAAATATTAACCCAACTCAAATTGAGGGGCATTCTACAAAATATCTGACCTCTTCCAAGCTGTCAAGGTCATCAAAAGAAGGTAAGTCTGAGAAACGATCACAGACGAGAGGAAGCTGAGGAGATACAACAGTTAAAGACGAGGTGGTATCCTGGGTGAGATCCAGGAACAGAGAGGACAGTGGGGTGAAACCAGTAAAATCTGATAGGCTATGGGTTTTGGTTATTAACCATGTGCTGATGTTGCTTCCTTAGCAGTGACAAATGGATCCCAGGAATATGAGGTTAACAAAAGAGAAAATGCATGGTGGCGTATGGAGGGGCCCTGCGATAGCTTCGCAAAGCCTGTTTAAATTTTCTATAATAAAACACATAAAAAGGTAAAGGGGGTAGACAGCACATTGGACTGACCAAAAAGTTCATTTGGCTTTCTCCATCCGATGTAAAGGAAAAATCCAAACAAACTTTTTGGCCAGCGCAATATAATGGCTTACATGCCCCTGAAACATTTGTGGAAGAATAGGCCCCAAACTGATAGTTTCCATTACCTCTGTAACTAAGAAGGATCTGAGTTGTTGGAGGGGAAGATTTCACTGTATGTACTTTAAAAAAATATATTTTTATTCTATGTTGGAATATGGTTGATGACAATGTTGTAAGAGGTTCAGGTGTACAGCAAAGTGATTCAATTATACATGTACTATTCTTTTCCAAATCTTTTCCCATTTAGCTTGTTACATGATATTTATATACAGTTTAATATTTTAAATTAAAATTTGTAAATTTACTACCATTTAAAAATGCTACAATTGACATTTTACAAAAACAGAATTTTTAATCCAAGTTGTTTCTAAAAGATGCATTAGTTTTGAGTTGCTTTGTTTTTTTTTTAGTAACCCATCAAATCAGATTCCATAATGCACCAGATCAGCTCCCAAAGAAGTAATTAACTTGGATTAATTTTTCATATTAAGAAGTGGATGGTCCCAAAGTACAAAGCTTCAAGGACAATGGTACTGGGAATATGCAAAGGGAAAGAAAGCCTTTGATAACGGTCTGAATGCATGGTTCTGCCTGAGGAGACTCTGAGCACCCAGGTGACGTGATGAAGGTACATGGTGTCCAAGGAGGGACGGGAAACAGAGAAAATGCCCAAAGAGGGGGCTGGATGCCCCAGAGACCGACTCTGCTGATGTGACGCGCTCATGAGAGTCTCTCTCCACCTGCTGCCCAGCAGCCTCGACCTTGTATCATCCCAGTTCCACAACAAGCCTTTCTGTGCTTTGACCCTTAAGCCAGAGAAATGTACTAAACCATCAGACTTCTGCAGGGCACTCCGGACCACAGGAGAGCTGACTCTGGGGTCCTCCCTTCCTGCCCTGACCCATCACCCCTCTGTTTCAGCCACTGCTTAGCGAAAAAATCAACTGGGAGGTGACAATGAAGTGAATTCAAACCTGACTTCAGGAAGAGAAACCGATCCCTTCAGGCAGAGTCGCAAGCTGGAGAGAAGGGATACAAGATTAACCGGTCACTGAGCGGCTGGGGGCCAGGAGCCAGGACACCCAGCAGGAGAGGCAGAGAGACGGCTAATAATTCACGGCGACACATTAAGCCAGCTCCTTGGGGGCTCCAGCTTGGCTGATTGCAAAGTCAAAACAGAACTGTCGAAAACTGGGAAGGCGCTGTCACTTTTACTGTATTTTTCCACATGTATTTTAATTTTTTTTTTTCAATTTGGAAATGCTCGTGGGGAGCCGGAAAAGGTAGGCTGGAGAACTCCCGGGGTCTGCAAGAGGAGAAACTGTGTCCTTGCCCAGTTCTCAGTCTGATTCAAATCAGCTGCTCCCCAAGGGCATCCTGCAATGAAGCCACCAGCTAGGTGGCTTCCTGCTGCCACCGTGGAAACATCCCCACTGCCTCTCGCTTACACTGCCCTTCAACGCCAGCAGTGTGCAGCCCTGCCAGGTTACACTAGAAACGTCCTCAGCCCACCAGCCACACCAGCTTCCTCGGTCCTAAACCCAGCAGCTGCCGAACAGGGAGCAGACGGGGAGAGATGAAAAACACCCCCGAAAGTGAGTAACTGGGAAACCCAGGGCAGAGAGGCAGAGGAGTATTAAAATACTCTGCACTTGGGATTGACCCCTGCACACTGTTGACACCGTGTATAAGACAGACAGCTAAGGAGGACATCCTGAACAGGGCAGGAAACTCAACCCAATCTTCTGTGGTGACCTGAGCGGGAAGATAGCCCAAAGTAGCCGGCCAGGCTCCTCTGTCCATGGGATTCTCTAGGCAAGAGTCCTGGAATGGGTTGCCATTTCCTTCTCCAGGGCCTCATCCCAAGCCAGGGATGGAACCCAGGTCTCCTGCAATGCAGGCAGATTCTTCACTGTCTGAGCCACCGGGGCAGTCCGTGTCATGTGTACTTGTATGGTTGTGAAGGACAGGGAAGCCTGGAACTCTGCAGTCCATGGAGTCACAAACAGATACGACTTAGCAACTAGATAGTGACAACAACAAATGGTTGATTCATGTTGCTGTACAGCAGAAAGTAACCCAACATTGTAAAGCAGCTACACTCCAGTGCAGATTAAAGCAAACCTCCATGCTTCTCCCAGCTGATACATGGGGAGCCCGCTTCCACAATGCCCAGCCATCCTGTGGAAATTCACAAAAAAGCAAGCGGCAAGTGCCAGATGTTTGACGGGACGGGACCGTGTGCCGGGTTTCGGGGAGAAGACGGGACATTCCCGCACACTGTGAAAGATGTTCTGGGAGATTTACCTGCCCTTGGGTCTCATAACCCTTGGCTTGTTGTTCTGAACTCTAGGCGTGCATATTTACTTAGCACTTACTTTCTAAATTATTAGGAGTACTCTCATCACAATGGAACATTTAAATAACATTTGCTACATCAGAGGGCATGTCCTCGTTGAAGAATAGCCTTGTAGATTATTTTAACTCATAGAGCTGACAACTTGACTTTAAGGGTAAGCATGTTTGCCATCCCCCCTTACACACACACACATACCCACCCTCTCCTCTCTTCCACCAAGCCTTGCACTTGCTTCTGAGGTCTCCCCAATGGGCATGGGACCGGCTAACCCCCCAAACAGCTGCTGTTCAAAAGGCTCAGCTGCTGAACTCTCCCTTTGGTTGGCCAAAGCCTGTTGCCTGGGTCTCAGGTTCCTTTGAGATGGCTCCAGTCGAGTGCCCGGCGGGTCTTCCACCGCAGGCCTTCTGCACCGTCCCCTGACCTATCTCATGGAATAGTGCAGAAATACAGTTCCTCTATCGTTCTCTGAGTCGGGGATTGAGGAAAGGGGGAACGTGCATGCACACAAAACCTCCCTCGAAAAGATTAGCGCAATTATTAGCCAGGAGCGATGGTTATAAGCCATTCTACTCTCAAATTCTCCCCAGCGCCAGGTCACCTCAGAGGCTCTTAAAGCCCCAAACACAAGACAGTGTGTTCTCCTGCATTTTGCCACGTCGTCCTAGAAGGCGACTGGGCCGGTGCTTAATGCCGCCCTCACCCACAAGGCTAATAAGCAGAGGAAGTAAACAGTGAATAAAGCATGTGTCTGAGCCCTGGGTCCCCACGCCCCCGTAAGTCTGTAAGAGGCAGATGTCTGGGGCCAGGCGTCACTGGCAATTGATTTGCCCAATTTGGGCAAAATGCTTACTACAACACTGCTGTAGATTACAACTCAGCTCGTGGTTGGTGTTCAATATTGTGCTATCTCCCCCTGCAACTTTTTTTTGGCTGCTCGCTACAGCACGTGGGATCTTAGTTCCCTGACCAGGGGTCACACCCACGGCCCCTGCAGTGGAAGTGTGAAGTCTTAGCCACTGGCCCACCGGGAACCCCACTCCCCCTCACACCTTATGTGAACAACAGCCATTGGCCATTGTACTGTCACTCTGCTGGCCCATCCAGTCTCCTTTCAAGAGTTAAGGATATGTTTCAGGAGGGAAATTTAATCGTTCCCAAACTTGGTACCCACATCCTTATACTGCAGACATATTTCAGACCTGTAATCACAGAGGAAACGAAGTCTTTAATTTTATCCCCCTCAATATATATTGATTACATAGATGGTTATGAGAGACATACAAAGAAGAAAGGCTGGAGGATAGAAAGGTTTGTGATACGTATGTGGCGGTGGCTTAATTGCTCAGTCATGTCCAACTAACGCGACCCCATGGACTGTAGCTGGAGAAGGCAATGGCAACCCACTCCAGTGTTCTTGCCTGGAGAATCCCAGGGACAGAGGAGCCTGGTGGGCTGCTGTCTATGGGGTTGCACAGAGTCAGACACGACTGAAGCGCCTTAGCAGCAGCAGCAAGGACTGTAGCCCATCAGGCTCCTCTGTCCATGGGATTTTCCAGACAGGAATACTGGAGTGGGTTGCCATACCCTGCTCCAGGGGATCTTCTCGACCCAGTGATCGAACCTGAATCTCCTGCATTGCAGGTGGTCTTCTGCATTACCTAATACCAACTGACTGATTAACTACATTTAAGTTACTGATAAATTAAATGAGACATTGAAAGAATTTGCCAGTTGAGTCCAGACTGCTAATCCAATAACTCTGTGAATATTCTACCCAAAAGAGTACCTCCGTGTGTAAATAAATATAGAGGTGACCATTACCTACAGTTCAGGAAACAATTCAATCATTCCTTTGTTCTTCAAATGTTACTGATTCCCTACCATATTAGGCGCGTTTCTCTTAGAGCAGCCATGTTAAAAATCCTATTGTTTCCAGAGGAATCAGTACTGTCTGGAAAACACAGGCCTGGGAAAGAAACTCTCAATGGGGAGCAAAAAAAGAGGACATTTTCTATGTGATGGCAAATTGAGAAAGCCTTCAAGCATCTATGGTTCATTGCTGGGAAAACCTACAGGTGTTAAACTTTGCACATGTCTATGAATTACATTTACAAAGTATTAGCTATAACCCCGTTTCTACGAATCCACATCTTTACAGGCTTCCGCCACATTTCTCATGCAGCAGGCTATCAGACAAGCTGCTGCTGAAGGAAATAGTCTGGATGTAAATGACCAAGTCACAATAATTATTTTATATTGCATGTTATCTATATCCACACATCCGGACAGAACAAGCAATATACCACTGTTCGCATGTAACTTTGATAGTGTGTGCTAACAGACACACACACACACGCACACACACGCAGTCTTTCCCATATGGGAAGTCTAATGTTTTAGTTAAACTCCAAAAAGCCCTTTTTTGTAAAATTGGAGCGCAACTGAAATTCTATCTGAATTGGCTTCGCAAAATGGAGGTTAAAAATAATTAATAATAATAAACAGGTCATTTGGAAAGTACCTAAAATCCTGAGGCTAAAGGCATAAACATAAAAGAGCCTAATCGTATAGAATGTATACACATCACTCTTGAGAATTATTGACTAACGACAAGACAGATGGGAAGATACAGCTGCTAAAACAATGTTCTCCTTAGGTTGCCTAGAACTAAGCATCTCACGTTATTACACTGACCATAAGCAGGATGGGCATTTTCGAGGCTTCCTAAAGGAAGTATCTGAGGCATGTCCATCACATTCAGTGGGGCCTGTCCACCCACAAACACAGGCACAAACTCATCCAAACCTGATAGTCCGCTCTGCAGAACTGCGTAATTACTAGATCAAGTTCCCAGGAATGGTGATGATGACCCACAAGAAGGAGGACAAAGAGCAGAGCAAAGAACAGCTCGGCTCCGAGGAGGCACAGAGCTGTTTGTCCACCGAGGGGTCCAGTCTGTAGGGGCCCAGGTCACCAGCATCTGCGTGTGGATGGACTTTCCAGAAAGGATGCTCCCCAAGTACCACTCATGGGCAGAAACCAGATTCACAGCTGGTGCCTGCTGCTCATGCCTGCCTGAGCTACGTCTCTTTGAAACCAGACAGGGCCAAGGGCTCCCTTGTCCACTTCTGGTGAATCTTGCAAATTCAAAGCAAGGGAGGGTTACCGATGAGGTGATGGTAGGAGGCAGAGGCCCGGCAGGGACCCAAGGCAAGAAAGCTTCCTTGCCAAGAGGAGAACCCTGTTACGTGCACACAGCCATTGCTCATTATCTCCCCAAATCCAACGAGCCCACCCCGCTCGTCCATTCACATCAAGGCCATTCCTTCGCAGGGTTTGGCCTGCCTCTCCCATAGCAGCCAGCCAGACAGGGCGCTGCTGTGAGGCTGCGGTCACCACCAGTACCTAGACCGCGGCCAAAGGAATAGAAAAAGAATCACCACCGAATGGTCTGTCTGAGTAGGGGGAAAACAAGTCCCATGCGACTGACACACAGCTCTTCAACCCAGGCAGCTACTCACCTAGATCTGGCAAGAGGATTGACCAGAAACATTACGTTCAACATCCAGACTCAAAAGGAGCAAAATCCAAGGGGATCTAACTCGGCCATGCTCTGCCCTGTCCGTCGGTCTAGCCGACCCAGGACACGACCCCGATGAACGCAGCCCTGTCGTGGAGAGGGAGCCAGGGTCCCGCCCAGGCCTGTTTCTCCTCCTCAGGTCCGAGCCGCAAGCCCCAGCGTCGGTGTGCCGAACACCCGCTCCTGACATTGAATGAGCCCACAGAATACCTCGATCTGATCTTTTATAGTGCTTTGTTTATTACCTGTGTGCCCTTATTTCATAAGGGAACTGAGAGAGAGAGAGAGCGAGCTCGCAGCAATGATGAAGATGACTATTCGCGGCGATCCAAAGACAGCGTTTCTTAAGCTTCATTCATACAGCAAATGTGCCCAAACAACCTAGCAATTGTTCTCTCAAATGTCACCTTTCTGTAAGGGCCACTGTGCCGATAAACCTCGGCGCTCTCGGGGTGTGTTTTTTTTTTTTTTTTTGCTCCCCTGATGTGCCCCCCTCCCCCAAATAGCTGTGTTATCCTCCAATATCTCCGCAGAAATTGAACCAACAAGAAAAGCTTTTCTTCTTCTTCCAGCCAGCACCCCCGCCCCCGCCCCACCCGTGTTTCTTCCTCCTGCAAGTGCAGCTTGAACAATCTGGCCCTGTTTCGGGTGCGTTCCTGTGGCCCCGTCTCTTCCAGCCCCCCGTGGGGGACCCGGGACGGTGCGCCCAGAGAACAGAGGCTCGCATTCAGCCCTGGCACGGGGTTGCTGGGGGGTGGCGGGGGGAGGCAGAAAGACGAACCGAGTATACCTAGGACGGTTGCGCCACCAACTTGATACCTGGGCCGAGAGACAAAGGCTCTTCAGAAAAAGTCCCGGGCGGCAGGGTGACCCCCCTCCCCCTCCCTCCAGGACTTCAAAAGATAACAGGGGCTGAAAATAAAGCCCTGGCGTAATGAAAGTTTTCCAAGCCATTTCAGGAGTTATTACCCATGATGACAGAGGACTCACTGCCCCCTCTTTTGGGTGAAGCGACTCTTCTCCTGTGTGATGAGAGCCTTTCTCTTGGCGTGTGTGAATGTGCACATGAGTGTATACACACACGTACGTGCCTTCATCCCTGAGCAAAATGACCAGAGCGCTCGGCTCCTTACGTAAGCAGAGGTGCCGCTGTGTCTTGGAAAGTCCCTGATTCGAAGGGAATCCACAAAATGAGGAAGCCCTCTCAACAGGATCCCTGTTTTATTCTAAATGAAGGGTAAGTGGGCACTTTGTAACTTTTCTCCCTGTGTTTATTTCCGCCTGGGATCCAGAATTTGCACTTGCCCATGGAAGAGGGTGGAAGTCTTCCGGATACGTTCTGAAGATAAAAAGGAAGGGTGTTAGTGCAATTTTAACAAACCACAAGATGTTCAGAGGACCCCTTCTCTACATGGGACGGTGCCCTGCTTAGAATAGTCAGACTTCAAAGGCCAGCTTGGAGACAATGCCTCATGGTTGTTAGCTCCAGGGCCTTACCCAAAGTTCTTCTTTGAGAGAATAAATTTTTAGCCAGAAGCCTGGAGACCAAAGAGAAAAAGCCAAGCCTACAACGTAACTGGAAAATAGTGGGATAAATATGCACGTCAAACAGGGTTTTTCTATCTGTAATTCAAAAAAATTACTTGCCCATAAAAAAGAATGAAATCCTGTCATTTTCAGTACCATGGGCGGACCTAGAGATGATCGCACCAGGTGAAGCAAATCAGACAGAGAAGGACAAACATCACATGATACCATCCACATGTTGAATCTAAAAAGACGACACAAATGAACTTCTCTACAAAACAGAAACAGACTCACAAAGAAAACAAATGTATGGTCACCAAAGGGGAAAGGGAGTTTGGAATTAACAGATACACATGAAGTAGAGAATCAACAGGGCCTACTGTAGAGCCCAGGGACCTCCACTCAGTATTCTGTAATAACCTACACGGAAAAAGAATTTCCTTGTTCGGTTGCTCAGTCATGTCTGACGCTGAGACCCCATGGACTCCTGCACACCAGGCTTCCCTGTCCTTCACTGTCTCCCTGAGTTTGGTCAAACTCATGTCCATCGAGTCAGTGATGCCATCCAACCATCTCATCCTCTGTCGTCCCCTTCTCTTCCTGCCTTTAATCTTTCCCAGCATCAGGGTCTTTTCCAATGAGTCAGTTCTTATAGGTGGCCAAAGTATTGGAGCTTCAGCTTTAGCATCAGCCCTTCCATTGAATATCCAGGGTTGATTTCCTTTGGGATTGACTGGTTCAATCTCCTTGTAGTCATGTATATGTGTATCTCTTCTCTACACCTAACACAACATTGTAAATTAACTATTCCCCAATATAAATAAAAAATAATACACACTTGGAAAATGGCTCTAAATCACTCCTCTGTGTATTTGCTTTCTCAAGAAGACTGTAAACTCTATGAGAACAGGACCGTACATCTGAATCCCTAGCATCTAGTACATTTAAGTAATGCTTTTGAAACTTTGAAAAATTCCAGATTCACAAGGAAGAGAAAAACATGTAGTCACGTGCAGGAGCCAGCCAATACCCAGTCATGGGGACCAACTGTTCAATCTGTGTGAGTCCTGTAAGTCGGTTGTTGAACGTGAAAGTGAAAGTCACTCAGTCGTGTCCAACTCTTTGCGACCCCATTAACTATACAGTCCATGGAATTCTCCAGGCCATGGGATTTTCCAGGGAATACTGGAGTGGGTTGTCATTTCCTTTCTCCAGGGGATCTTCCCAACCCAGGTCTCCCACATTACAGGCAGATTCTTTAACAACTGAGCCACAAGGGAAGCCCAAGAATATTAGAGTGGGTAGCCTATCCCTTCTCCAGGGGATCTTCCTGACCCAGGAACTGAACCAGGGTCTCCTGCATTGCAGGCAGATTCTTTACCAATGGAGCTATCAGGGAAGCCCTTGTTAAACATAGCTGCTATTAAAAGTCGAATTCTACAAACTTACAATTAAAGAAGTTATATCAAAAACAAAAGTGGATAAGCTCACCACTTCCTTACTATTTGGCAATGTTTCACCTTTGTCTATATCCTTGAGGTTATCTATATCTCTCACGTCCATATTGGAGTTTCCCTGGTGGCTCAGTGGTAAAGAATCCATCCGCCAAAGCAGGAGACACAGGTTCGATCCCTGGGTTGGGAAGATCCCCTGGAGAAGGAAATGACAACCCTCTTCAGTATTCCCTGGAAAATGCCAGGGACAGAGGAGTCTGGTGGGCTATAGTCCATGGGGCCACAAAGCATCAGACATGAGTTAGCCACTGAACAACAACAGCAGCACGTTCATATGGTGGAAATACTGTCCAGTGGCTGATTGCTACTCGTCTCTCCCCGACTGTGTTCAGTGATATCACAGTTTTAGCTGAGTGAGCCATGGTAGGAACTTGAACACCATGGAAATCTAAAAATACTACAAAGCAGATTTGTCATTGAATAGACTTAAAAGTAGTGAAGGAAAGGTTAATAATGCATATCGAATGTAAAACTATATCACATCTTTAGTTATTCCTTTGTGAGTAGCCAACAAATATGTACCAAGGATATGTTCTCAAAAGCCGTCTTCTGATCGCATGAAGTAATCACATGATCAACTAAGAAGTGAGCTTCCAACGTATATCTTCTTTCAACTTATTCCTTAATAAAAATTAAAATATCGACCAGTGTTCCTATTGGAGTTATACTCCTTTGCCAACTGCAAAAGAGAACTTAGTGAAATGTTTTTCAAGAGTCAGTTAGTTATGTGGAATTTACGATGAAAGGTATTTCATATTTTATAAGTATTTGCAAATTGTATGCTATACCTCCTTTATATGAATAAGAATTATGATTAACATATGTATTTATAAACATGAATATATTTTCTTCAGAGAGCTGGTGCTTAAATATTTACCAGTACATTATTGTCTAATAGCATAACTCCATGTAAGGGGGTAATTTAAATGATGTATGTTCATGTATGACTCTGTGGCCCTACAGGCTATAGCCCACAAGGATCCTCTGTCCATAGGACAGGGCAGAATACTGGAGAGAGTTGCCACTTCCTACTCCAGGAGATCTTCCAGACCCAGGGGTCAAACCCATGTCTCCTGCATTGCAGGCTGATTCCCTACCTCTGACCCATTAGGGAAGCTTTTATGTCATATAGGGTGATAATGAATCAATTTAAGTGAACCTGTGTATGTCTGCGTACATGTCCCTTAACTTTGGTTTAATGGAGGCAGATGGGAAAAAAGTGAAAGAAAACTATAGCTAGAAAAATGACGCAGTACGAGGTTTTGCTAGCTACCCTACTCTTTCATCGGGACCACCAAGAGCAAGGCTCGTTGAGGAGAGACAAAGGGCGCAAGAGCCCACTCTTACTACGGTCAGGCCTCTGGGGAATGTTTTATGGTTTCCACAAGGACTTTGGCACAGATGGGTCATGGGAGCCTCATAAGGACTTTGTGAAATAGGCGAGACAGAGAGGGCGGCCACCCAACGGAGGAGCATGTCAAGGCTCGGAAGGCATATGTAGTTAGCATACGTCACGCAACCGCGGGTGGCTAAGATGTGACCCTAAGAACACAGGTCTTCTGATGCCCAGCTCAGAGTTCCTCAGCCACTTTGGAGCAGCTCCGCTGCAAAGTTATATCCCTCTTGAAGGTGAGTGTCAGCAACCAGGCAGTGCAGCAGGAAAGGAAGGCACTTAGGACTCTGGAAACCCTGCTTCGACTCAGCCACACCTCCTTTCTGCATCTGCTCAGACAAGAAACTGAAAGCTCAGAGTCCAGCTTTGGATCTGCCTGTTAGCCCACATAGAGCGGCCACCGCTCCCTGGGGTCAGCAACCTCCTGACTGGAGAATCTGTCCAGCCCGGCAGATAGGTGGCTGCAGAGTCCAGGTCCTACAGCACCACGCATCAGAGCTCTAGTTTTCACCTTTTTTTTTTTAATTGCAGAACCCTTTTTTTTTTTTTTTTTTTTCAAGCAAAAACCTATCTGAAATAGAAAAAGATAATTCAAACCCAAAGGCAAGCTTCTATAGGGATAGCATGCCACTTATGGTTAGAACAGCTGTCTGCTCACGGGGACTCTGAAAGGATTATCCTAGTCTTCTCGAAGAGCTTTTTGAAAAACTCCACCCTAACAATTAATGAGGGTGGTGTGTGTACTTGTGTGCGTCTGTTATTCTCTGTCCATGTGTGAGTGCTGTGTGTATGTGTGTATATATCAGAGAGTGTGGGGTCAGGGGCAGAGGGTTCCGTCATCTTCCCTGTAGGTCTCCTGAAAGTGAAGTGCAACCCGGTCATGTCCAACTCTGTGAGACCGCATGGACTGTAGCCCACCAGGCTCCTCTAGCCATGGGATTTTCCAGACAAACATACTGGGTGGGTAGCCGTATTCTTCTCCAGGGGATCTTCCTGACCCAGCGATCAAACCCAGGTCTCCTGCATTGCAGGCAGATTCTTTACCATTGAGCCACCAGGGAAGCCCGAAGGTCTCCTGAAGCTTGGCTAAATACCTTGAAATCAAATACCATGAAATCTTGTTGCCATTGGCAACAAAAGCACAAATGAAAGACTAAGGACCTTTCAGTAGAACTGTTAATAGCTGGAAAAAAAACAAAATGGCAAGCACATATCGTACTATAGGAGAGCAGGCAGGTGGATCTGTAATCGTAATAATGGCGAAGAGTGCTTGTTACGTGCCACACACTGCTGAGTCCTTCAAACGTATCATCATTTTAATGTTTCACAACCTCCCTTTGAGATAAGCTCTCTCATCAATCATGGCTTCGGTGATGAAGAGATTCTTGCTTCAAGAGGCCAAGTAACATTCTCAAGCTTTTACTGCTTGGAAGTGATAGAGCGAAAAATCAGGGCTGGCTTCCCAGGCATGCAACCCGCTCAATCGCCTAAGGGGACCCCAAGGGCCGCTGCTTGGGGTTTAGTGCTCTGCAGAGGCTGTCTTAAAACGCTTGGTAATTCTGCCTTTGAATGCATGTTTTATAAGTTAGGTTGGATGGAGCATTTCCCAGGGGCCTGGGGCCACTTCTCTGTGTGGTCCAGCCTCTTCCTGCCTCCTGCCTCCTGCCCCTGCCCCCCCAGGATGGGTCCACGGCTGTTGCTCCAGACCTGCGTGTCCTCCCATTTGCCAGCCCTGCCCCTGACTGCTGCCCATCCCCTGGGGCAGCCCTTTGGTCCTGCAGATACACATGGCCGAAGCACACAGGGGAGCAGGAGCAGGTGAACACCCTGGGTTCCTCCAGAGAAGAGAGCCGTAGACATCCCCATCTAGGGGGAAGGAGGGGCCCCTCCTGCACACACCGATCCGGACGTGACTCGTATCCTAGAACGGAGGTTTTGTGTCCCCTGCGGCTCTGGGCCTCCCATTTTCATCTTGCAGTTGGTCTGGTGCTCCACTCAGCTGGCCCTGCTGAGACTCAAATCCAATCACTTCGAGTCAAGAGACTGATCACTGTGTGGACACCTTCTTCTGCCATCCCTGAGAGTCAGCATCTGTTTACTACCCTCTGGACCAGTCAGCCGGCATTAACGGGCTCCTCCTTTGCCAGCACCCTCAAAATGAGAAGGGGGATTGTAATAATAACACCTGCATGGTTGGGAGTGATTAACATATTTGGAAGAAGCATATAACATAGACAACAAACCTCTACCTATAAATTTGAAAGAAACCCTGACCCTCCATTGTAGAAAATGTCCTAATACTTTATTTACTCAACAAAAAATTCAGTGATTCTTAAAAGAATTCAGTTCAGTTCAGTCGCTCAGTCGTGTCCGACTCTTTGCGACCCCATGAATCGCAGCACGCCAGGCCTCCCTGTGCATCACCAACTCCCGGAGTTCATTCAAACTCATGTCCGTCGAGTCGGTGATGCCATCCAGCCATCTCATCCTCTGTCATCCCCTTCTCCTCCTGCCCCCAATCCCTCCCAGCATCAGAGTCTTTTCCAATAAGTCAACTCTTCACATCAGGTGGCCAAAGTATTGCAGTTTCAGCTTCAGCATCAGTCTTTCCAATGAACACCCAGGACTGATCTCCTTCAGAATGGACTGGTTGGATTTCCTTGCAGTCCAAGGGACTCTCAAGAGTCTTCTCCAACACCACAGTTCAAAAGCATCAATTCTTCAGCGCTCAGCTTTCTTCACAGTCCAACTCTCACATCCATACATGACCACTGGAAAAACCATAGCCTTGACTAGATGGACATTTGTTGGCAAAGTAATGTCTCTGCTTCTCAAATGCTACCTAGGTTGGTCATACCTTTCCTTCCAAGGAGTAAATGTCTTTTAATTTCACGGCTGCAGTCACCATCTGCAGTGATTTTGGAGCCCAAAAAAATAAAGTCTGACACTGTTTCCACTGTTTCCCATCTATTTCCCATGAAGTGATGGGACCAGATGCCAGGATCGTTTTCTGAATGTTGAGTTTTAAGCCAACTTTTTCACTCTCCTCTTTCACTTTCATCAAGAGGCTTTTTAGTTCCTCTTCACTTTCTGCCATAAGGGTGGTGTCATCTGCATATCTGAGGTTATTGATATTTCTCCCAGCAGTCTTGGTTCCAGCCTGTGCTTCTTCCAGCCCAGCGTTTCTCATGATGTACTCTGCATGGAAGTTAAATAAGCAGGGTGACAATATACAGCCTTGACGTACTCCTTTTCCTATTTGGAACCAGTCTGTTGTTCCATGTCCAGTTCTAACTGTTGCCTCCTGACCTGCATATAGGTTTCTCAAGAGGCAGGTCAGGAATTAGTGATTATCAATTATCGTTTTTATTTATATGACCCTATTTGCAAGTAAGAGCTTATAAACCATTTTTATGGCAAAAAAAAAGCAAAGGGGAAATGTGTGTGTGTGCGCTGTCACTCAGTCGTGTCCGACCCTGTGACCCCATGGACTGTAGCCCGCCAGGCTCCTCCATCAATGGGATTCTCTAGGCAAGAGTACTGGAGTGGGTTGCCATGCCCTCCTCTAGGGGAATCTTCCCGACCCATGGATGGAACCAGCATCTCCTGTGTCTCCTGCATTGGCAGGTGGATTCTTTACTTCTAAGCCGGCAGGGAAGACCAGAACGTGTGTGATGGGCAACCAAAAGTCCCCGGGTTTGCCCTCTGTTCATCCCATTCCTTTGGCCAGTCCCAAAGTGAAGGACTTGCCATTCTCCTGCAGGAATCTATGCCCACATGTATCCTCTGAAGAATTCCTAAAGGTCCTGTTGACCATTATTTTAGGACCACTAGCAAGGCTAAAGATGCCCCCGAAGGATAAAGGCCTAGGGACTCCAGGCTTATGAAATAGCCTCTGATGTTAGAAGTTCCTCCAGTGAAAGAAAAACACAGGCAGGGAGTCAGCAGGAATGCTCAGAGGCACCCTTCTCCCTCTCCGTGCCTTTTCCAGAACCATGAGAGCTGCGCCAGTTTCTTCCTGGGAGGTGGTGGTTGTTTAGTCGCCCAGTCAAGTCCTACTCTTGCGACTCGATGGACTGTAGCCCGCCAGGCTCCTCTGTCCATGGGATTCTCCAGGCAAGAATACTGGCGTGGGTATCCATTCCCTTCTCCAGGGCATCTTCCCGACCCAGGGATCAAACCGGCATCTTCTGTATTGCAGGCAAGTTCTTTACCATCTGAGCCACCAGGGAAGCCTTTCTTGGGAGGCTGCTCCTTGGGCTCAGTCACGTCCGACTCTCTGCGACCCCATGGACTGTAGCCCGCCAGGCTCATGCGATGACCCGCATGTAAATTCTCAAAGGGCAGGCGCTCTGCCTGCCTGTCTGACTGCTAGCACAGGACAGAGCTTTGCGCATTGTGTAGGTGCTTAGTAAGTATTTAGGGAAAGAACCCTGCTGGGTGGATCTAATCCAAATGCAGACATCCCGCCTGTTAACTCTGTGGCTGGCATATGTACCCTCTTTAGCACTAGACTGCTAGAATTAGGACTGAGGAGGGAAATCCCTATCCTTGCTCCCCTCCATTCCTTCCCTCCTATCTATCTCCGCGGTAACCAACAGCTAGCAGGCCAGGGCCCCTTGGAGCCTCAACAAGGCCAAACAGGTGTGAGAGATTAGCTCCCTGGACGAGCCTCTGTCCAACAAAACAATGTCAAATTCCCCCGCTAATAAAGTCCAGAGCTGTGCGCAATTCTCCTTGTTGTTATTAAGCAGGAAAGAAAACACAGCCTGGCTTTCCCCCACCCCCAATTAGCTCGGAGGACCCTCCGATGAGCCGAATCTAAATCAGAGACCTGCCGTGATCTGGCTTCCAGGGCAGACGGGGCCTGCCTTCCCCAGCGAGTGGAAACTCACTGGCGCAGGTTCCCAGCCATCTTGGCATGAGGGTGCAGACAGCCCCCCGCCCCGAGCCCCCACCCCAATATCCACGGGCTGTCTCTGCCTCTGATTCAAACCACCTTTGCGACTCCCTGCCAGATAACTCACTTTGATTTTCCATATGGAGGCTTGGTCTGCCCTGCCAGTTCAGTGTTTACAGGGATGGGCTTTTTGACAGTTTCGCCGTCAGTGAAGGCGGGGATGGGCCCCCTCCCCTGAACATGAATCACTTGCTTGTCATCCAAAAAAAAAAAAAAAGAGTGGGGGGAAAGATCAACATCCTGAAGCAATAACAACAAAAGAGAAACCCCAGAGGAACCCAGAGATGGAGGTGCCTCGTCTCTCCATTCTGCCTTCATCCCCGCCTCAAGCGGGTCACGAAGTAGAAGACGGACAGACTCCAAGGTGCTTCCAGAGCCAGTCCATGGCTGTGTCCCTCCGTGTTCACACACGGGGTTAGGGAAACCTGAGCCACCAAGGTCCTCCAGTCCTTTCCCCCGCCCCGCTTCAGACAGAGCCTGGAGGGAGCCTTTCTCAATCTTGAACATCTTAACTGCTGTTTAGTCGCTAAGTCATGTCCGACGCTTTTGCGACCCCATGGACGGCAGCCCGCCAAGCTCCTCTGTCCATGGGATGTTTAAACAGGTTTCATAATAAGCTCCTGAGTTAAGCTTATGTTTGCCAGGCACTGTCTTAAGACTTCAAAGCATTACTTCATTTCATCCTCACAAGAACCTTACAAATGACCCTCATTTGATAAATGAGCAACAATTTAAAAAGCTGCTCCCCCGAAACACACGGCTAGCCCCTGGTAGAACTAGCAAATGACCCCGAGTCCAGTGTCATTTGCCAAATAGTCCTGCTCCCTCCCCAGCGTCCCCTTCTGGGCGCAAGGTGGGATTACATTTCCTGGGCTCAGGTTGGATAGGGCCTCCTACTGGCACTGGTCAGTGAGTTATGGAAAAAGCGGGGCTGAGCCCACGTGCCTCTCCCATGAACACACTGTATCCTCATGGTAACTTCCAGAAAGTTCTGTCAGTCTGGGTCCCAGAATAAACATACAAAGACAAGGGAGCAGCTTCTAGTGACAGTGATAGACATCACTTAGCTGATAAAAGGCCTGTGTAGTCAAAGCTATGGATTTCCAGTAGTCACGTATGGATGTGAGAGTTGGACCATATAGCTGAGTGCCGAAGAATTGATGCTTTTGAATTACGGTGTTGGAGAAGACTCCTGAGAGTCCCTTGGACTGCAAGGTGATCAAACCAATAATTGCTAAAGGAAGTCAACCTTGAACATTCATTGGAAGGACTGATGCTGAAGCTGAAGCTACAATACTTTGGCCACCTGATGCAAAGAACTGACTCATCAGAAAAGATCCTGATGCTGGGAAAGATTGAAGGTGGGAGGAGAAGGGGACGACAGAGGATGAGGTGGCTGAATGACATCACCAATTCTATGGACATTAGTTTGAGTAAACTCCAGGAGTTGGTGATGGACAGGGAAGCCTGGCGTGCTGCAGTTCATGGGGTCGCAAAGAGTCAGACGTGACTGAGCGACTGAACTGAACTGACTGAATAACTAATGAATAAGAAATAAATGTTCATTATTTTAATTCATTAAAGTTTCAGGTTTATTCCTATGAAAGCAAAGAAGATAAATAGTTTGCGGAGAGAAGGAGGTCAGGACGTAGGAAGGGACTTCCGGGATGTCTGTCTGAGCTCCATTTCCTAACTTGAGTGCTGGTTAGAAGGATGTTAGCTTTATAATACTATGGTAAATATTTGTTTCATGGAAGTTTCTGTATCAGTGTTTTTTGATTTCCTGAAACTCAGCTTATTCTTTGCTTTCTATTAGAGTATAATTGCTATACAATGTTAGTTTCTGCTGTACAATGAAGTGAATCAGCTGGTGTTTCTCTTTTACGCTAAAAGATTAAAACACACCCGAGGGTTGTTTGTCACCATATCCCGACAGCCCTGACTGATACAATGCAGTCAGCAAGACATTGTGACCCCTGTTATAAAGTACTTCCTTATCTCTCTGGTCCCTCTTCTGCTTAGAGGCCAAGAAATGTCTATCTTCTGAAATGAGAGCTAAAACCTTTGGGGTTTTGTTGTTGTTAAGACAATGTGTTTTTAACCCAAAGGACAAAGTTAGAAACATGAAGCAAAACATAGAATGGAGGCACCGGGGCAGAAAGTCTTCACAGTTCTCAGCCCTAATTTCCTTAGGGATGACGGCTGCATCCCAAAAGGCCAGGCACGATTGGCTCTGAAACAGAGGGAGCAAGAAAGGGACATCACCCACAGCTTCTCTCCAACGCCGCTTTTCTCTGCCTCAGCACCCTCGGCCCAGACTCACGTGGTTACTGTAGTCTCTAGAGCATAGTATGCTCATTAACTGCGCACATCCAGGGAGGCAGGTGAAACAGCTTCACGGGACACGCAGGCAGGAGGCTTCACCCAAAGGAGAGGAGGTTCCCGATGGTCTGTCCCCACTGGCAAATTGTTGTTGTTCAGTCGCTAAGTCATTTCAGACTCTCTGTGATCCCATGGACTGTAGCCCACCAGGCTTCACGGTTCTCCAGGCAACAATACTGGAGTGGGTTGCCGTTCCCTTCTGCACGGGATCTTCCCGGACCAGGGATTGAATGCCCATCTCCTGCTTCGGCAGGTGGATTCTTTACCACCAAGCCACCAGGGAAGCCCGATGCCTGAGAGATATCCAGAGGGATCCTCTCAGTCAGAGTTAGACCAGGGTACAAGGGCAGAGGGAACTTTTAATGCTGTCCCCTGGCCATGAACCCAGCTCAAGCAATGCAGCAGGCACTCGCGGAATCTCAGAGTGCAGAAGGCAGGGAGTCAGTACACACTGTGACGGAGCAACTCCCCACACCCCAACCCGTGTCAGTCGGAAGGCAGCAAGATGCTTTCTTCGGGAAGGTCACGATGGTGTTCGGTCATCCACTCCCTTCTATGCATTGCTGCCCACCCCCTTCTCCTAAAATTTAAAGCCAGCACTGCGTGGGGAAATGACAGGGACCGCCAGCTTTAAAAGACGCTTTTGAAAAATTGTGTTTTTGTTTTGTTTCATTTATTTTGCTCTGCCCACTAAGGTGCAGAGGCTCTCTGCAAGTTCAGCTGCATTTTAAAACTCTGGCCCGCTTTTTCTCTGGCCATGCTGTGTGGCCTGTGGGATCTTAGTTCACCGACCAGGGATCAAACCCTCACTCCCCGCATTGAAAGCATGGAGTCTTAACCACTGGACCTCCCAGGAAGTCTCTGAGAGCTCTTGCCCTCTTGAAAGCCAGTTGCCAAATCCTCTTGAAAGCCAGTTCCCAAACCAAACCTCGGGTTCTTCCCACACACCTTCAGGCAAAGTGCTGAGTTTTCACTCTGAGTTCAACCCTTTGAGAGCCTCTGTCAGCCCTCGGAGGCTGTTGACCAACAACTGTTTCCCAACCTCAGTGTTTGCTGATCTAACCTCACTCGTTAAGCCAACAAAAGGAGTCAATGAAATTGATTTTCCCTTATTATAAAACCAGGCTATTAATCACTGTGGCAACCTGGCACGTGATCTGGTCCCTTCCATAAGAGGCGCTAAACCAGCAACATGGTAAACCACCGTGCTGTTTGGGGAGAGATACACTGTTAACCTGTGGTCGTCATACCATAAAAGAATTTTCATTACAGTCTGGGCAGTGCTCAACTTCAAGGTCCTATAATAATAATCCATCGATTTTTTATTTTTTATTGTCACATGCTAAAAGCAAAACGCCTAGAGCATGATTACTTTCACACCAAGGTCCAGTTGGGTGTGAGCCCTCCCACTGTAAGTTAAGGCAGCTGTGCCCGCCTCCTGCCCCTGCACCCGGAAGTGTGCCCGAGAGAAACCCACACCAGGGATGACTCATTCACAAAGGGATCCAGACAGGCCACCTTTGCCAGGCATAGGACTCTGGACTTTCTCTCTCACCACATTTCTCTCTCCCTGCCTTTTATTTTAGGAATTTGCAAGATATCACAACACAAGTTTGTATAGTCAAAGCTATGGTTTTTCCTGTAGTCACGTACAGATGTGAGAGTTGGACCATAAAGAAGGCTGAGCACCGAAGTACTGATGCTCTCAAACTGGGGTGCTGGAGAAGACTCTTGAGAGTTCCTTGGACTGCAAGGAGATCCAACCAGTCTATCCTAAAGGAAATCAGTCCTGAATATTCATTGGAAGGACAGACACTGAAGCTGAAGCTCCAATGCTTTGGCCACCTGATGCAAAGAACCAACTCATTGGAGAAAGACCCTGATGCTGGGAAAGATTGAGGGCGGGAGGAGAAGGGGGAAGCAGAGGATGAGATGGTTGGATGGTGTCACTGGCTCAGTGGACATGAAATTGAGCAAATTCTGGGAAATAGTGGAGGACAGTGGAGCCTGGCGTGCTACAGTCCATGAGGTTGAAAAGATCTGGACACGACTAGTGACTGAACAACCACCACAACACGTGGGTCAAGGGTGCAGACCCAGGAGACAAAACTTGTGTTTGAATGCTGCTACTTCTGCTAAGTCGCTTCAGTCGTGTCCGACTCTCTGCGAACCAAGAGACAGCAGCCCACCAGGCTCCCCCGTCCCTGGGATTCTCCAGGCAAGAACACTGGAGTGGGTTGCCATTTCCTTCTCCAATGCATGAAAGTGAAAAGAGAGAGTGAAGTCGCTCAGTCGTGTCCGACTCTTCGCGACCCCGTGGACTGCAGCCCACCAGGCTCCTCCGTCCATGGGATTTTCCAGGCAAGAGTGCTGGAGTGGGCTGTCATTGCCTTCTCCAGTGTTTGAATGCTAGCTCCCTCTTATTCTTAGTTGTGTGACCTTCAGCCACTGTGCCTCAGTCTCCACCTCACAGTGTGATTATGAGGACAAAGTGAGTTAATTTGTGTCAAGCGCTTAGAAGGGGACCCGCGCAGAGACGTTATCCAGTCGATGCAGGTCACGTGTTACCATGGCAACACAGATGAAAGGGTGGCTGCCGTTCTTTGCCTTCTAAGCTATAAGTTCTGTGTTAGTGAACACTTGCCCTAGACATCTTTTATATATTTTGAAATATTTTTACATATTTAGATAGGGACTTCCCGGGTGGCACAGTGGTAAAGAATCCTCCTGCCACTGCAGGACATGCAAGAGACTCGGGTTCAATTCCTGGGTCGAGAAGATCCCCTTGAGGAGGAAATGGCAACCTGCTCCAGTATTCTTACCTGGAAAATTCCACAAACAGAGGAGCCTGGAGGGCTATAGTCCACGTGGTCACAGAGACTAGGACACTACTGAGGAACTGAGTGCACACACATGTATTTAGATACTTAGATATATTTACATTTTTTATATATTTTGGTATTTAGACACATTTAAAGGCACACCCCAGATTTTACCCATCACCTACACCCCATGGATCCAGCAGCAAGTCTGGTACCCAGTGTTTAATTACAATGCTTATGATGCCTGGCAGGTTATAAATTTTCACTGATCAGACAAATGAGTGTTCAAAAATCACTTTATCCACTTTTCTTTAAATGAATGTGTGCTCTGTTTAACAGATTGTGTTAATAAATAGAGACTTAGGGAGGAAGGTTCTCCCTGAGCAGGAGAGAGGGAGAGACAAGATGTGAGATTCAAAGGAGAAGAGATTTCCTGTTTATGTAACAGGAGACTATAGCCTCTGCTGGCATCTCTCTGACTCTGGGGACCACATTTAAGAGGGGTCCCAGGGTTTCCTGGGGCTTCCCTGGTGGCTCAGATGGTAATGAATCTGGCTGCAATGTGGGAGACCCAGATTTGGTCCCTGGGTTGGGAAGATCCCCTGGAGAAGGGCATGGCAGCCCACTCCAGTATTCTAGAGCCCGGAGAATCCCATTGACAGAGAAGCCTAATGGGGTACAAGTCCAAGAGTCACAAAGAGTCAGACACGACTGAGCTCTTCACCAGGCACTTCACCAGGGCTTCCTAAGTAGTTCGGTGGTGAAGAATCCATCTGCCAGTGCAGGAAACACGGCCTCAATCCGCGGTCCAGGAAGATCCCACGTGCAGAAGGGCAGCTAAGCCCGTGCACCGCGACTCCTGAGCTGTGCTCTAGAGCCCTCGCTCCGCAGCAAGAGAAGCTGCCACAGAGAGAAGCCCCGGAGACCGGAGGGCAGCCGCTGCTCGCCGCGACTAGAGGAAAAACTCCCTCAGCAACAGAGACCCAGCCCGGCCAATCAAGAAATAAAATGGCAAATTAAAAAAAACAGGGGCCCCTGCAAACCGCCGGGTCTTTAGGGAGGCGATGGGGACGATGAAGGCGCTGGAGCACCTGTGGTGCATGATGAGCTGAGTCAGCGCCAGAGAGGAGGGGGCTCCTGCTGAAGCGGGAAAAGGCTGCTCGGGACGCCACAGACTCTGGAGCCCGGTCCTCAGCACCTTCCGTGTACAGCAGGCACTCTGTTCTGTGACCCTGTCTCCAAATATGTCTTTTTTTAATTTTCAAATTTTTTCTGTATTTATTTTTACTGAAGCCTAGTTGATTCACCAAGTTAGGTTAGTTTCAGGTGTAGAGCAAAGGGATTCCGTTATATATTGTATAATATATTATGTGTTATATATATATGAAGAAGATATATGTATTCTTTTCAGATTCTTTTCCATGGTAGATTATCACAAGATGATTGTAGATTATTACCAGATTTTGAATGTGGTTCCCGTGCCTCCAAGTGTTTCCTGAATTCAGTGCGGACTCAGCCCCAGATTGCCGGTTATCCTGCTTCTGTGATGCTGAGATGCCCATACATTCCTCACTTGAATGGTTCCTCTTCTCCGAGGCCTAAATTCCAAGCCTATCGGCACAGCGCCCAAGATCCGCGTCGACCTTGCTCCAGCCCTCCTTCCCAGAGCCACTCGGCCCTCTTCACCCTGCTCCGTGTCCAGCATGCTTTGCAGCGGACGCCCCTGATCTGGGAAGATTATGTTTCCGCCCCTGATCTGGGAAGATTATGTTTCCGACTTAACGTGCCCCGCCACTTCCTCCGCCTGATGGAGTCTGACCCCCCTCCAGGCTCTCTGCTGAGGTCGCATCCCCTGCACGGCCTTGCCTCACCTTCCGGAGCAGCTCTGAGACCTCCTCCACCTGCGTCCCCCGGGAATGCGGGACGGACTGACATGTATACATCACCGTGTGGAAAATAGATGGCTGGCGGAGGCTGCTGTGTAACATGGGGAGCTCAGCTCAGTGCTCTGTGATGGCCTGGGGGGGATTGAGGGAGGGGATGGGATGGGGGAGGGGTGGGGAGGGGGAGGGGAGGGGAGGGATGTAGAGGGAGGGGAGGGGAGGCTCAAGAGGGAGTGGATATAGGCTGATTCACGGTGTTGTACCGCAGAAATAACACAGTGTTGTAAAGCGATTATACTCTAACTTAAAAAAATATTTTAAAAACCATTTATTTCTTTGTTTATTGCAGGGTGGGGGGAGGGCTTCCCTGGTGGCTCAGATGGTAAAGAATCTGCCTGCAATGCAGGAGACCTGGGTTTGATCCCTGGGTTGGGAAGTTCCCCTGGAGAAAGAAACGGCAACCCACTCCAGTATTCTTGCTTGGAGAATCCCATGGACAGAGGGGCCTGGCGGGCTACAGTCCATGGGGTCACAAAGAGTCGGACACGACTGAGCAACTAATACTGTGCACACTAAACGTTAAACAATAAAAGAGGACAAATCCTGAAATTTACTCGACTTGACATCCCATGAGCCTGCAGCATGCCTGGCCGAACAAGTAGGGAGAAATAGAAGCTGGAGATGATGTCCCATTTAGTGTGAGAGAGGTGTTTTAATTAGAGACTAAGCCCCCAGTGGGCTTTGCTAGAGAGGTACAGAGACCTTTGACTCCCACACAAAGGTCTGTAGCAGGGACTTCACATGATGCAGAAGGCTGACCCAGAGGGCCTTGAGGATCTTTATCAACCTGGACTTGAGAGTCAAGGATGCTATGGAGTTTGCAACTGCAGCTCCAGACCTTCAGTCGCTTCACTGGAAAGAGGCGCATAAAAGTCTTGGACGTGCACACACTGCTATATTTAAAATGGATAACCAACAAGGACCTCCTGTACAGCATAGGGAACTCTGCTCGATGTTATGTGGCAGCCTGGATGGGAGGGGAATTGGGGGGAGAATAGATAACAGGTATATGTATGGCTGAGTCCCTTCATTGTTCACCTGAAATGATCACAGTATTGTTTGTGAATCGGCTATACCCCGATACAAAATAAAAAGTTAAAATAGTCTTGGTCCTGGGACTTTGCAACCCCACAGTGGTGCTTCACCAAGAAAAGGATGCTTTTTCACCCGTGGGAAATGAAATAAATATGAGCAAAAAAAGGATTACCTAGCTCTGAATATAACCCAGAATGTCTAAGACCTTTCTGCAAATAGATGCAAAGTAATATCTACATATATATAATTTTTTTTTTTTTTACCATACATTCTCATAGCTGAAAGAGGCAAAAAAACAGGAGGAAGGCAAGACGTGGCCTTCCAGATGTGTCAGAGTTGTGATAAGTCATGTTTAAACTTTACCCAAAGTGAAATAAAGTGTCAACAGAAACTGCCCAAACTCTCTGATCAGGTCAGGCAAACAACCAATCGAAAAAAAATCAATCAAATGTGAAAGGTGGCTAAAAGGGGTGAGAACGCTTACCTCTGTGATTCCCATAGGAGCCAGGGCTATTTAACATGTTTTCTGCCAGCGGCTGCTGCTCCTCCTCGTAGCTACAAACTAGCCACAAGGAGGCCAGAGGCTGTTGTTTTGTCCTGGCTTGGTCGTGAGCGGTCTAAGAACTCAGCAGCACTGGCTGAAGATGCAGGAAGGAGGCTGGTAATGGTGGGCTGGAAAGAGATGGAGGGACTCAACCCCAGGGCCACAGCTTTGGGCAAGGAGGTGGCCAAAGCTGCAAAGATGAATGGAAAGTCAGATCTAGATCTGGAAGACCGCACAGACTCAAGGAGATTGGCTCACGTGGGTGGGATAGCTGAGCCACAAATCTCTTAAGTGAACTGCTGAATTCTGCTGATGACAGTATTATAACAGGGGAAGAACAGGTGTTCAGAGATATGCATGAAAGCATATGGTAAATAAGCTATTTCCATGAAATATTTTGACTACCTGATAAAGTAATTAGGCTCATTGTAAAAATTGAGGGAAACCTTGGAAAGTGTGAAAAAGAAAATAAATATCACTCATGAACCTCTTAGCCATTTAGAATATTGTTGACTTTCAGATATACATGTGGATACATGAATATTGGGCTTCCCTAATGGCTAAATGGTAAAGAATCAACCTGCAAAGCAGGAGTCACAGAAGATGCGGGTTCAGTCCCTGGATCAGGAAGATCCCCTGGAGGAGGGCATGGCAACCCACTCCAGTATTCTTGCCTGGCGAATCCCATGGGCAGAGGAGCCTGGTGGGTTACAGCCCATGAGGTTGCAAAGAGTCAGACACAACCGAAGCAAGTTAGCAAGTACGCACACAACGTTTGTCACAGTCTTTCTTCCAAGGAGCTCGTGTCTTTTAATTTCATGACTGCAGTCATCATCTGCAGTGATTTTGAAGCCCAAGAAAATAAAATGTCACTGCTTAGGGGGAAAATGCATTAAAATTAGAGAAGGAGAAAAGTAGGTGAAACCAGAGAGTTGGAAAGGGCAACATTTTGAATGTTTATCACTATTATATTTGAAACTTTACATGGATCATCCCTTTTCATCCTCACAAAATCTACAGGCTCGGGACAAGGATGCTCATTGTAGCTTGTTTATAATAGTGAAAAATTGAAAACAGCCTTCTTGTATAATCCTGAGGGAAACATTATGCTGTGCCCATGAAGTGCTTTACCACCAAACCCTTAAAAGTGTTTATAAAAAATTCTGTACTGACAGGAGACAGCGCTCAGAGCATGACGTTAGGAGAAGCATACAGAATTGTATGCAATAAAATCACCAAAGCTCGTCTGTTGTCCTTGTTTACGCGTATGCATGAGGTACGGTTACATACTCGTGCATCCATGGGTATGTCTGAAGTTAGCAGTGTTATAAATGGGCAGTGAGATCGTGAGTAATGTTTATGTTCTTCTTCACACTTTCCAAAGTTTCCCCCGATTTTTATAATGAGCATACCTACTTTAACTATTAGACAGTCAAAATATTACACGGAAACAGCTTATTTGCCATATACTTAAAAAATAGCTTTATGTATGTATTTATTATGACCTCACAGATATACAATCCATGGAATTCTCCAGGCCAGAACACTGGAGGGGGTAGCCTTTCCCTTCTCCAGGGGATCGTCCCAACCCAGGGATCAAACCCAGGTCTCTTGCATTGCTGGTGGATTCTTTGCCAACTGAGCCACAAGGGAAGCCCAAGAATACTGGAGTGGGCGGCCTATCCCTTCTCTAGCGAATCTGCCCGACCCAGGAATTGAACCAGGGTCTCCTGCACTGCAGGCGGATTCCTTACCAACTGAGCTTACCAGGGAAGCCCTTCCTAATTTTATGTACTTGTTTATTCACTGTGCGCGGTCTGCCTTGCTGCACACAGGCTTTCTCCAGTCCCGGTGAGCAGGGGCTGCATTCTAGACACTGGGGCGTCGGGTTCTCGTGGCAGCGGCTCTCGTTGCAGAGCAAGGGCTTTGGGACACAGGGGCTTCGGAGGCTGTAGTACCTGGGCTCCGCAGTTGCAGCACGCGGACTCAGTAGTCGCGACTCCCAGGCTCAAGAGCAGAGGCTCAGCGGGTGTGATGAGGCTTAGCTGCTCCTCGGCTTGTGTAATCCCGGATCGGGGATCCAGCCCGTATCTCCTGCATCGGCCGGCGGAGTCTTTACCACTGAGCCACCGGCGATGCCCATACCGTGTGCTTTTCGTGCAAAACTCTGACGCGTATTACTCCTCTGCTAGTCCATTCTGAAGGACATCACCCCTGGGATTTCTTTGGACGGAATGATGCTGAAGCTGAAACCTCAGTACTTTGGCCACCTCATGCGAAGAGTTGACTCACTGGAAAAGACCCTGATGCTGGGAGGAGAAGGGGACGACAGAGGATGAGATGGCTGGATGGCATCACTGACTCGATGGACGTGAGTCTGGGTGAACTCCGGGAGTTGGAGTTGGACAGGGAGGCCTGGCGTGCTGCGATTCACGGGGTCGCAAAGAGTCGGACATGACTGAGCAGCTGAACTGAACTGAAAGTATCCTCACCAAAGGACTTCAAGTGGCCACATTTCTTTAACAAGGACAAATTACAGACAATTGGAAAGTGTCTAAAATACATCAGTAACTGCTCTGTTGCTCTCAGTCTCGGAAACATACTTTCCGTGTTCTCACAACAAGCAAGCAGTGTGTCTCTAACACCAGCAAATAGATATTCAATGTATTTTTAGTCTGAAAAGTGTATGACCTGCTCACATTCTTTACTGATGCTGAAAATACTTTGGGGGTGTCTTAGGAAATTATTAGAACCATATTGGTGTTACTCCCAAATAAAAAAATAAAATAAAAATGAAGTTTTCATTAACCATATGTTCTATTAACCAATGTCCTAACATGACAATCCTAAAAAAGAGAATCTTACTGACATTTTTTTTGGTAGGATTGATTTTGTTTGTTTTAATTTTTACAATGTTGTGTTGGTTTCTGCCATACAACAAATCAAATCAGCCATAATTAAACATACATCCCCTCCTCCTTGAGTCTCCCGCCCCTCCCCATCCCACCCCTCGAAGTCATCAGGAAGAAAGGAGCTAAGCTCCCTGTGCCACACGGCAGCTTCTCACCACCTACGCATTTCACACGTGGTCGTGTGTATACACTGATGCCACTCTCTCCATCCGTCCCGCCCTCTCCCTCCCCGACTGTGTCTGCAAGTCAATTCTCTATATCTGCATCTCCATTCCTTCCCTGCAAATGGGTGCCACCTTTCTAGAGTCCGTATATGTGTGTTAATATACAGTCTTTGTTTTTCTCTTTCTGGCTTACTTCACTCTGTGTATGGGGCTCTGGGTTCATCCATCTCACTAGAACTGACTCATATCCACTCTTTTTAATGACTGAGTAATATTTCACTGCGTATATGTACGACATTTTAACACATGGTAGGCAGGGAAAACTGACGGAGCAGAGCTTTTGAAGGGTGGTTTTCTTTCTTTAAAAAGAGTCATAAAAGATGGGGGCAGGTCTGGGGAGATGAAAACAGATTGTGGCTCATCACTGAGAATGCTGGTCCTAGTCTTTTTCTTAGAGAATAGTTGGGGTGGGGAGAGAGGAGACAGGCCCCTGGACCTCATTAGACTTTTCATCCCCTAATCAGAAAGGTGCTACCTTCCTCCCTTCTGCTGGGCTCAAAGCCAGAAAGCAATTCACCTCATCTATAGCCTGAGGTTCGGTATCAAAGAAAGCTGGGAGATTGCTAATAAGACCCCAGGAAGGCAAATCACATTTGATTCCAGGAAACTCAACTGGTTTTCAGCTTAGCAGCTTTACATAATGGACATTCCAAGTCAGTCCAAAAGAGAGATCCTTTCCAAGATATTCAAGGGTTTAGAGTTAGACCAATGTGATGTCATCTCGAGGACGCCATTCTGTTAAATATCCTGGTGTGTTTTCAAGGAAGTTTACGTAATAAGTTGCTCAGAACATGAGCATCAATAAAGCAGATATTAAGAGCTGTTGTAGTTGTTGTGGGCTTTTCTGAGAGCTCGGTTGGTAAAGAATCCGCCTGCAATGCAGGAGACTCCGGTTCGATTCCTGGGTCAGGGAGATCCACTGGAAAAGGGACAGGCTACCCACTCCAGTGTTCCTTGGGCTTCCCCTGTGTCTCAGATGGTAAAAAATCCGCCTGCAATGTGGGAGACCTGGGTTTGATCCCTGGGTTGGGAGGATCCCTTGGAGAAGGGAGAGGCAGCCCGCTCCAGTTTTCTGGCCTAGAGAGTTCCGGGGACTGTGTAGCCCATGGGGCCGCAAAGAGTCGGACACGACTGAGCGACTTCCGCTCTCACTCCACTTTCAAGAGTTGTTACTGTTGTTTAGGCGCTCAGTCCATGCGACCCCATGGGCTGTAGCCCTCCAGGCTCCTCTGTCCTTGGGATTTCCCAGGCAAGAATACTGGAATGGGTTGCCATTTCCTTCTTCTCCATGGGATCTTCCCGACCCAAGGATCGAACCCACCTCTCCTGCATTGCAGGCAGATCCTTTCCCGCTGACCCACCAGCGAAGCCCAGCTATCTAGAGTAGGTGGCTGCATGTACACAACAATTTGAAGAGAAATGAAAGAGGCCCATAGTCAAAAATACGTTCTCCCCTCTGATAGTATCACACCTAGGGCTCCCCTATTGGAAAAGGGTACTAAGGTGTATTTTGTCTTCAAGAATTCCATTCCAAAGGCTAACAGAGCTGCTAGTGAGAGCAGGGTGAGTTGCTGACATTCAACCACGAGATAACCAGTAAAAGCCTCTTGAGGAAAGTGAAAGAGGAGGGTGAAAAAGTTGGCTTAAAGCTCAACATTCAGAAAATGAAGATCATGGCATCTGGTCCCATCACTTCATGGGAGATAGACGGGGAAACAGTGGAAACAGTGTCAGACTTTATTTTTGGGGGGCTCCAAAATCACTGCGGATGGTGACTGCAGCCATGAAATTAAAAGACGCTTACTCCTTGGAAGAAAAGTTATGACCAACCTAGATAGTATATTCAAAAGCAGAGACATTACTTTGCCAACTAAGGACCGTCTAGTCACGGTTATGGTTTTTCCTGTGGTCATGTATGGATGTGAGAGTTGGACTGTGAAGAAGGCTAAGCACCGAAGAATTGATGCTTTTGAACTGTGGTGTTGGAGAAGACTCTTGAGAGTCCCTTGGACTGCAAGGAGATCCAAGCAGTCCATTCTGAAGGAGACCAGCCCTGGGATTTCTTTGGAAGGACTGATGCTAAAGCTGAAACTCCAGTACTTTGGGCACCTCATGCAAAGAGTTGACTCATTGGAAAAGACTCTGATGCTGGGAGGGATTGGGGGCAGGAGGAGAAGGGGACGACCGAGGATGAGATGGCTGGATGGCATCACTGACTCGATGGACGTGAGTCTGAGTGAACTCCGGGAGTTGGTGATGAACAGGGAGGCCTGGCGTGCTGCGATTCATGGGGTCGCAAAGAGTCGGACACAACTGAGCAACTGAACTGAACTGATAGAGGTAAGGATCTACATTAGCCAGCATACTGCTCAGAGGAGGGGAGAAGTGTCCAGAAGAAAAGAGAGCAAGGGGGAAGGATACATTAGGAGGTTGGGATTAACATACGCACATGACTTTGTAGAAAATAGATTACCAACAAGGACCTAAGGTGTGGCACAGGGAACTCTGCTCGGTATTGCGTGACAACCTACAAGGGAAAAGAATCTGAGAACGTGCTTGCGTTATATACACACCAAACCCAGGGCCGTCCAAGGAGAGACCGTGAGAGAGCACCGCTTTCAGCACTGGGGCTCGTTGTCTGTCTGTGCTTCCCTCCGTCATTTGTGCTCTTCAGGGCCTTTTTTCTTTCCTTTTGTTTTGCTTTTGTTTTGTTTTGTTTAACTGAAGCATAATTGACTTGCAATAGCGAGTTGGAGACAGTCGCGAACTACGTAAAAGCACGTCAGGACTGAAATCCAGCCTAGAGGGCAGTGGGCTCTTCACAGCTTCAGACAGACTGATGGGGTTCACAGAGATATAGGGGGAAAAAGCAGCAGAGCAAACAGGAGCCTCTAACTAATTACAGTCAACCCTGCTTCATTGGTTCTAGCTCCTCGAGGTACAACAACAATACTCTCAAAAATACTTTTTAAAAATATTTTCTCTTCGGGGGGGAAAAAGCACATATTCCATAGATGGTTTTTTGAAACACCAAGCGCTTAGAATGACAAGCCTTCTGCCACTCTAAACGCCCCCAAGGCACAGGTGAGGTGACGGGTCGGTGGTCTGTGAGCCGATCCCTCCTCCCCGCTTTCCGGACCTTCCCCCTCCCCACACGGCCCCCTGCTGTCATCGCTGCCGGATTCCTCTCATTCTTCCTCAGGGCTCTGACCTCCTCCAGCCAAACAAGCAGGGCCCATTCTGGGAGCAAGGACCGCAGGGCAGTGGGGTGACGAGGAGGAAGCGATCGATGCCCTAGGCCTTTCCCACACTGACCAGTGTTTGCACACCGGGGCTCAAGGTTGGTCAGGTGGAAGCCAGAGGTTCTGGGGAGGCGGGGGGGGGGCTGGGAGAAGGCTGCTCCTGTGCCTTCAGCCACAGGGAGGTTTCCTGGAAACGGCGGACTCCAGCTGCCAGGTCCCTTGGAGGACCCACGCCTCACGCTCCGCCTCTCCTATCAAGATGCTGTGGGTCCCTCCTTCTCTCTCATGTGTGACAACGACGCCAACAGTCCGCACAGGTCCTCTCTGCCTTGGAAACCCACGAGGAAATAGGAAATGGTCCTTGAAAAACAGGCCGATGCCCAGGGTCCTGGGTCCTGCCCTTCATAAGCAAACTGGAACTATTTGTGAAGCTGTCTGCTCTCAATTAACCAAGAACTGACTCTCCCCATGGTGTTGAAATCTGTGTTTGCCTCTTCCTTCTGTTGCTGTCCGGGATCGTGATGATGACTGCTATTACCAGACTAGAAGAGAAGAGGACAGAGGGAAAAAGAGAGGGGAAAACCCGAGTCGATCAGGCTGCTTCCTAAGTAGGACGTGTGGGCAGAGGAGGGTGAAACTTCTGCCCTGATGAAGACCCTAAGCTTCTCTGCTCTGTTTCCCGATTTCTCACGTGCTCCAGGCTGCTCTGTCCCTCTGGGCTTGTGGTCATGTTGCTTCCTCTCCCCCACCCACCTGCCCCCTTGATGCCCACGGAGCTCCTATCCTTATATCAGCACTTAGAGATGCGTGTCCCTGAGCATCCTAGTTAAGCCACCAGTCCCTCGACTTTGCTTCCACTCTGCCCCCCAAAAAATTTTTAAGTGGTTCTAATGCTCTACAGCATCCACATATTAATATCTGAGTCCCCTGGAGGCAGATTCTTCTTTACCGGGTTCATCTTTGTATCCTCAGACCCTACATGGTGGGTAGCATAGAGTAGACACTCCCTAATCATCTCATGAGCACACACATTTGTAGATTTATATTACTAAGAGCCTCTCTATCCTTACAGTTCCAGAAACCAGAGCCATAAATGGGTGTGAGCATTTCTCTAGACCAATACGCAGATGGCGCTACATGGAAGTGATACTGGAGAGGCTCTTCAGACAGTCTGTCAGCTTTATGTTATGTTACGTTCAGTCGCTCAGTCCTGTCTGACTCTTTGCAACCTCGTGAACTGCAGCACTCCAGGCTTTCCTGCCCTTTACAATCTCCCAGAGTTTGCACAGACTCATGTCCACTAAGTCGATGATGCCATCCAACCATCTCATCCTCGGTTGCCCCTTCTTCTCCTGCCCTCAATCTTTCCCAGCATCAGGGTCTTTTCCAATGAGCAGGCTCTTCGCATCAGGTGGCCAGAGTATTGGAGTTTCAGCTTCAGCATCTGTCCTTCCAATGAATATTCAGGGTTGATTTCCTTTAGGATGGACTGGTTAGATCTCCTTGCAGTCCAAGGGACTTTCTCCAGCACCTCGGTTTGAGAGCATCAATTCTTCAGGGCTCAGCCTTCTTTATGGTCCAACTCTCACATCCCTCCATGACTCCTGGATAAACCATAGATCTCCCCAGCTCATTCCCAGCTGCAGGTTAGCCCAGCTGCTATCCAGCCTCTGGTACCCGCATGGCTGGGCAAGGGGCACTGGAACCACCACCCACGGCCCTGGGTGCTGCAATCTCCTTCTTCCCACACCACCTCTGCTCTCTCTGCCCCAGGCAACAGAACTGTGCAAACAAGAGAGAGGGCCTAGGAAATCTGAAGTCCCAGTGACTCCGATGTCTGCCTGACCTGAACACTTCATATAAAGTCAGCCACTTCCTGATACCAAACATCCCTTGAGGTGACTGGGGCACCCTCTGGTAATCTGAATGTGCCCTGCATACCTGGGTGAGGCAGTAAGCTATTGTCTCTCAGCTCTAAAACTCCTCTACAGCATTTATGATGCTAAGGTGTGTGTGTGCGTGCCTAGCCACTCAGTCATCTCTGACTCTCTGTGACCCCATGGACTGTAGCCCACCAGGCTCCTCTGTCCATGAAATTTTCCAGGCAAGAATACGGGAGTGGGCTGCCATTTCCTCCTCCAGGGGCTCTTCCTGAACCGGAGATCTAACTCTTGTCTTCAGTGACTCCTGCATTGGCAAACAGATTCTTTACCACTGGGCCACCTAGGAAGCCCGTATGATGCGAAGGTGTGTGCGTGCCAAGTTGCTCCAGGCATGTCTGACTCTTGGCTGTCCTGTGGACCGTGGCCCACAAGACTCCTCTGTCCATGGGATTCTTCAGAGAAGAATATTGGAATGGGTTGCCATGGCAACCTTCTCCAGGGGATCCCGATTCAGGGGTCAAACCTGCACCTCTGCATTGCAGGTGGATTCTTTACGGACTGAGCCAGCAGGGAAGCCCAGAAACAGAAGCAAAGAACCTCAGCTCCTTGCTTTGTCCTGGAAATGCAATGAGACGTACAGGGAGTCTATATGAAAGTGCTTCAACGTCTGTTAGAAAGGCATCGTCGTCTTACAAAATGATGGAAATCTGCATGGAGGCTTTGCATGGCGACCAGCTCTGAAGACACTTCCTAGTTCTGGCCTCAGAAGGCTCTGCAAGACAGCTCCTCCCACCTCCATCAGCCGCACAGCGAGTCATCCAGGTTCCCTGCTTTGTGAAAGACTCCCCTTGATGGAAAGAGGGTGCAATCCCCTCTTCCTTTATTGGTGAGATAACAATCACCTGTTTCCAAAATGAGACACATTCTGGATGTTGCAATGCCACGTTGACCCTTCTGTGCACTGAGAGGAGTAGAAATTGGAGGATGTGGGTTTTGAGGCAAGAGATGAAGCAGAAGGGGGTGGCGGAGCGGGATGAAGACCATATTTATTCCACGCTTACCGTCATGCCACAGTATTCCATTCCTGTCAAGAACGGTGAGATCTGGAAGAAACTTGAGGGATTAGTGGGAAGTGAGCGTGGGGGAAAGAGGCGGTACGATCAATTGCCCAAAAATTGGCCCAGCCATATTTCCTCATTGTTCTGCCAACTGGTTTTGCAATAAATTGGAGGGAATTTGGCAAGATATTCAACCAGAGCATGGACAGTGTGTTGGGACCAAAATAAACAACCATGAAGAAGTTGGCAGCTTCTCATTGGATGTTTCAGAAGTGAGACACCGAGCTGTGGGCTACTTCTTATAAGTTTGCGCCTGCTCAGTCACACAGTGGTGTCCAGCTCTCTGCAACCCCGTGGACTGTGGCTCGACAGGCTCCTCTGTCCATGGGATTTCCCAGGCAAGAATACCGGAGTGGGCTGCCACTTCCTCCTCCAGGGGGTCTTCCTGACCCAGGGATGGAACCCGGGTCGCCTACATCTCCTGCGCTGGCAGGTGGGTTCCTTACCGCTGTGCCACCTGCAAAGCCTCTGCTAAGTTTACCTAATGAAAATTAAAATGAGGTCACCAATGACAAATTTCTCTCCTAACATTTGAGAAACAAACAGTAAATAGGAAATACTTTCAGGAAACACACAAAGAATTAGAGAAAAAGTTAGAATTAGATCAAATATTTAAGATAAGTTAGATATAGTCAGCACACTGAACTAAAGAACTTCAGTCCAGAAGCTCCACATACAGAAACTATTCAGGCTTTCTAATAACTGGGGATTTTTTTTTTCTAGAAAAAGATGTCCCTGAGATCTATCCATTGCTAGATTTTCTTGAATGAATGTCTATGAATGAGCAGAGGCTCTTGACAATGTGTGTACCATGAACTCTTGGAAATTTATTGAAGACTTTTTTCTAAGAATTGTATATTTAAAGGCATAACTTGAAATATACACTGTTATAAAAAATAAATTATATTGAAATGCAGTTATCCAAATATTTAGAAAGCAAAGTTGTGATATATGATATACACGCTTCTTTCTTAACAAGATAAACGGGATCTGACTCTGGGACGATTAATGGTTCCTTGTTGACATAAACCATACCCTGACCAGAAATTCCCATTCTTCTCTCTTTTGTCCTCACCTTATGCTAAGTCATTAGCTTCATATTTATGCACAAGAGGAAGTTTCTTTTGTTGTTTAGTCTCTCAGTCGTGTCTGACTCTTTGTGACCCCATGGACGGTAGCCCACCAGGTTCCTCTGTCCATGGGATTCTCCAGGCAAGAATACTGGAGCGGGTTGCCATTTCCTTCTCCAGGGGATCATCCCAACCCAGGGATAGAAACTACATCTCCTGCTTTGGCAGGAAGTAGATGGCACACTTGAAAAAGAACAATTTTAGAAGGCTTTGTCTACACAGCAACGTTTACAAAGGTGTGGTTATCGGAGACTCACCGGAGACAGTGCAGAAACCCAGGGTTTGAATTTCTAGACCCCAAATGATGAGGAGAAGCAGCAGCCACCTGATCTTTAAAGGACACTTTGAGTTGACCAGATTTAGAGGGCCCCTGATTTTCCATTGGGAAAATCGTCCATCCCAAGATGGGGACCCCTCCTTTCTCGTGGAGGGAGTCAGTGGAGCAAAAACTCAGACTTCCCTCTCTTCCTTTTTCCCAGCCTCCTACCAAGTCTCTCCGTGGGATGAATCCAACCAGAAGCCAGGGGGCGAAGGAATCCACTGATATCCTCCCAAGAACACGGAGGACAAGGGGGGAAAGTGACCTGAAGTGACGCACCAAAGACATCAACCAGTATTAAAGAAGGTCGCGCTCTGGTTCCAAATGTTCCTCCTCTCTGCTCCATCTCTCACGCTCAGATCCCCTCCCTGACGCACATCCAGAGCTCCCCAAACTCACCAAGTACTTTGAGTTGTCCATAGTTTAGGTCAGTCCAGAGCAGTGTGCCTTTAGCCTCTTTCTCTAGATGAGTTCCTGGCTAGTTCTAACTTCAGGATTCAGATAAAAGGTCACCTTCTCTTGGAAACCTTCTCCAGTATTCCAAGGCAACGCTGCCTCTGTGTTTCCCAGAATATTGCATCACTTCAGCACTTCCCAAAGTGCTTCCCTGAGAATGCGAGTCCTGGCAGGTATATTTTTAGGTGAAATGTGAAATACCAGTTTACAGGGTATTGGTGTTCCACGGAATATAGTCACGGGAGAATGGGACTTTATTACAACACTTGATCCAAATTCCTTTAGACTTAAGACAGAAAATGCTCAGAAGAAGGGGACAAATTTATGTGGAGAGTGATCCAGACGGCAGTGAACGTGAGAATTCACTTTCAAAATAAAGCTATGTTAGTTACAAATGCTGGATCAATAGGCGAAGAACACATTTTTGCCTCAAAACCCTAATCCTGTCCTCGGAGGACAGATGCCAAGGAATATATATATTTGAAACAAAAAAAATGCCCGTCACATGGAACTTTAATCAGAGCAGGACGCTTAGGCGAACTCGTCTCTAAGGAGTGAAGAAGCCCCAGACCAGATGGGGCAGAAACAGGAAGCCGCAGCCCCAAGGACACAAGCCTGTTGGTCACATGAGCTATTAGATGGTGGCATTTTCGTTTTCTAATAATTATTTTTGGAGACTCAACCAAATCGTGTTATGCATATATTTTTTATTGATTTGTATTACTTTACAATGTCGCGTTAACTTCTGCCGTACAGCACAATGAATCGGCCGTGTACGTGCATTCGTCTCCTCCCTTGGGGCTTCCTTCCCGTTCAGGCCGCACTGAGCAGAGCCCCTTGTGCTAGTCCCGTATGCTCTCATTATTGTACACGCAGCATCAACAGTGTATATGCGTCAATTGTATT
The DNA here is from genome assembly GCF_001704415.2 of Capra hircus. NCBI lineage: Eukaryota > Metazoa > Chordata > Mammalia > Artiodactyla > Bovidae > Capra > Capra hircus. The sequence continues at coordinate 58,141,331 of NC_030826.1, read as the reverse complement.
GAAGTACAGTTGATTTACAAGCTTCTGCTCAATTCTTCTGTGCCACAAAATGACTCCGTTTCACATACATGTATATACGTATGTTATTTTTCACATACTTTCCCGTTATGGTTTATCACAAGATATTGGATATAGCCCCCTGTGCTCTACAGGAGGGCCTTGTTGTTTATTATTCATGTATTTTAAATTTTTCCTTCTGTGAAAAAATTGACTTTAAAAAATAGTGATATGTTTGACACTTGTTAGGCTGTCTTGGTTTTGAAGAAAGATGTAAAAAGGCTCCTCAGACTCCCCAGCTCCCCCAAGGAAGAGGGAACGTCATCACTATGGACTGTGACCACCCCAGGGGCCCCCCAGGAGAGAAGCAGAACGTGAGCCGAAAGTAGGAGGCGCTTGGTTTTGCCACCTCCTCCCCAGTAGACTCGTCTCCATCACAAGCTTCTTATTTTCTGCTCCCTAGTCCATGGACAGGGGGTTTGTCTGTGATGGTGCCTAACTCTCTGGTATTGCTGCTCAATAGAAATGCCAACCCCAGGGCCTCCCCGGTGGTCTGGTGGTAAACCACCCACCTGCTAATGCAGGAGACATCAGAGATGCGGATTCGATCCCTGGGTCAGGAAGCTCCCCTGGAGGAGGGCGTGGCAACCCACTCCAGTGCTCTTGCCTGGAGAATCCCCTTGGACAGAGGAGCCTGGCGGGCTACAGTCCCTAGGGGTTGCAGAGAAGGACATAACTGAAGCGACAGCAGACATACCCGGGCAGGAGACACAAGTTCGATCCCTGGTCTGGGATGATCGCACGTCCGTGCAGCTACTGAGTCTGCGTGCCACAACTACTGAGCTTGTGCTCCAGGGCCCAGGGGCCACAACTAGCAAGGCCCACGAGCCCCCGAGGGCGGCCCCTACTCACTGCCACGAGAGAGAAGCCCGCTCAGCAACGACTCGGCGCAGCCAAAAACAAACAAATAATCAAACACTCGAACTTTTAGAAAAGCGAGATGCCAGCCCCAAGGCCGCAGTGGCACCTGAACCCCCGGGCCCCTTCTGGACACTATTCCTCACGCACATCCTTGTCCTTAAGGAATCAGTGAGCACTGAGCCGGGAACGTCTGTGATGAGCTGCGGATGTTTTCGCTAGTGCCTTCAGCGGACAGCGTGGGGACTCCGGCTTTCATGGCTGGATGGTCGGGGAGGGTTTGAAATCGGGGGAAATCTTCAGGAAGTGTGTTCCTATAGCAACCCGGAACCAGCACGTGCAGACCCATCACACGCATTTAGGATCTCCACCAGTGGCTGCTCTGGTGTTGGCACGGTCCTGAGAGGGACCCCTGTGACCCCCTCGCTGAACTACAAAAGTAAATTAATCTCTTCCAAATGCAGTTCCTTCCATTCAGCTCTTAGAGCCCGAGCCGTCCAGATGGCCGGGCTAGTTGAAATGAAAACCATTTTTCTTGTGACCAGCTCATGGTTTCAAGCGGAGCAGACACAGCAGACTTGACCTCTTTCCTACTCAAGCTCTTAAAGAGGCCAGAGATCTTCAGAGGGCTGGGCGTGTGTGCATTTCCCCGGGCAGATGAGGGGATGAACCAGAGGTAACGTGCATTAGTGAAGTTTCTGGGCGCGTTAGGAACTGGGACCATTCTGCTCCTGTGAGCAGGTTCTGACTTCTCTGAGCCTGGAATTTTCTATCTGTAAAGCGCGCCTAGCAAAGGTGACACCTGAGCTGGGGAGGTGATGTGGCTAGAGGGGAACCCCAATAAGGATGAGCCTTGCTCTCCCCCTGGTCGTTTTTACCCTAGTTGGTCCCAGCACCCCTTGCCTTCCTCCCCTGTCCACTTACGCATCCCCACCTTATACACAGCAGTGTGTGTGTGTGTGTGTGTGTGTTTGTGTGCATGCGTGCTCCGTTGTGTCCAGCTCTTTGCCACCCCATGGACTGTAGCCCGCCAGGCTCCTCTGTCCATCGGATTGCCCAGGCAAGAATACTGTTGTCATTTCCTCCTCCAAGGGATCTTCCTGACCCAGGGATTGAACCCACGTCTCTTGCGTCTCCTTCACTGGCAGGCAGATTCGTAACCACTGTGCCACATGCGAAGCCCTCACACATAGCAAAATTTCGAAGACACTCAGTTTTTGTCCGACTCTTTGCGACCCCATGGGCTGCATGGCCTACCAGGCTCCTCTGTCCATGGGATTTTCCAGGCAAGGGTACCAGAGTGGGTGGCCATTTCCTTCTGCAGGGGAATCTTCCTGACCCAGGGATCGAACCCAGGTTTCCCTCATTGCAGGCAGATGCTTTACTAACTAACTAAATGTTAGTTAGTTAGTATTTAGTTAGATGCTTTACTTTACGAACTGTCGGAGCAGAGCTATACAAATCCTAGCTCGGGGCTATCTGGCATCCTTCATCAATTTTTGTTTATAAAACATGGTAAAACAATCAATGCCTGGAAACTCCAGTATACCAACCTCAAGAAAGGGTCGTGTTTGCGTGGGCACACACACGTGAGTGTACACATGCTTTCCAAATTGTTTTCTTCTTAGGTGAGGGCTACTAGAGCTACAAAAAGCGCCATCAGGACTTCTCTGGTAGATCCTTGGTTAAGAATCCACCAGCCAGGACAGGAGACACAGGTCCCATCCCTGGTCTGGGAAGACTGCACGTGACCAGCTAAGCCCATGCACCGCAGCTACTGAGCCTGTGCTCTGGAGCCCGTGAGCTGCAGCGAGAGGAGCCACCACGAGAGAAGCTTGTGCCCGCGACGAGAGCGCAGCGCCCGCTGGCTGCCACGGGAGAAAGCATCGCACAGCCAAGAAAACCCAGGGAAACGGAAAATAAAGTGTTTTTAAATCGGGTTTCCCTTGTAGCTCAGTTGGTAAAGAATCTGCCTACAGTTCAGGAGACCCAGGTTCGATCCCTGGGTCAGGAAGATCCCCTGGAGAAAGAAATGGCAGCCCACTCCAGGATCCTTGTCTGGAAAACCTCATGGACAGAGGAGCCTGGTGGGCTGCAGTCTATGGGGTCGCAAAGCATCGGCCACGACTGAGCGACTAACACACACAGAAAGTGCAATAAGTTTTCTGTCCACTACTTTACCTTTCACCGGTGACCAAAAAAAAGATATGAAGACTAAATCTCACCCATGTTTATTTTCCTTCTTACTTAATAGGGTACCATGTATCAATGGATTGGTTTTGGCTCAAGGAACAAAACTCCTCATTAAAAGCAGTTTAAATGATAAGGACACATCAGAAGGTAATGGGGCAGGGTGTCTCCAGAAGGGGTTAAGTCAGCCACTCAACAACTGGTCTCTTTCAGAGTGTTTTGGCTTTCCCTAATAATTGCAACTGATAGCAGCTTCAAGCATTACTTAAAAAAAAAAAAAAACAACATTTTTGATTATTTATTTACTTATTTGGTCAAGACTTACATGACAACCCTTGAAGCAAAAAGAATGAATCTTTTGATGAATCTTTCGTACAGTATTTTCCCAGAACCTGCAGCAGATTGCTGTTACCTTTCTTATGCCGAGTTTAGAATGCCTGCCTCTAAGTCCATCACTAGCATAGGGAACCTTAAGAATCTCATGACTGGTTAAGATCCACGACGTTGTCTCCCTTATCATCCTCCTAGTCCACCCTCCCTGGCACATGGTTTCTCTAAACTTCAACCAAATCGGGGTCCTATGGGGGAGATACAGCAGGAATTGGCAACCGAGCCGTTGTGGTAACCAACAGATGCCTAGACACAATATTTCTTTCATTGCTCTAATCTGTTTGAACACAAACCATAGAAACTTTCATAACTGAATCACAGATTCACAGATGACATAGTTGTCTGTGTTTGGAACAGAAATCAATTATCTATATGATGGGTGTATGGAAATCTTTTATTATAACTTCATACCACGTAGCTCAGTGGTAAAGAATCTGCCTGTCAAAGCAGGAGGTGCAAGACATGCAGGTTCCATCCCTGGGTCAGGAAGCTCCCCTGGAGAAGGAAATGGCAACTCGTTCCAATATTTTCCTTTGGAAAATTCCAGGGACAGAGAAGCCTGGTGGGCTACAGTCCATGGGGCTCACGAAAGCGTCTGACTTGGCTGAGCACGCACTCATGAACTTAGTTATCTCAACCTTCCTTCCTCCAAACTTATCCATCCAGCAGCTTGTTCCAAGGTGACCTGCTTGAGGAGGTGCGAGTTTCCCCTTAAAGATGAAATAAAACGATGGTGCGTGTTCATGGCAGGTGATGACTTTGTTCTGCAGTGGAACAGCTGATAACACTTCATTCGGGAAAGGGGCAACTCTCCCAGAAGCTTGGAGATGTCTCAGCGCGGCAGGCAGGAGCTCTGCTGGGAACGGAAGATCGGACCAGGGGACTGCCTCCCACCCAGCTGAGGCTTCCAGCCAGGGGCAGTCTTGAGGATGGAGGTCCGATCACCGGGCAGTCCTGGGAGCATGGTCTCTCCACTTTTAAAATAGCCCAGCGATGCGGCCCCGGAACCTGAAATGCGAAGGCCTGGAGTTAAACCCAGACCCTGCAATTCCCTCTTCCCCACAGGCCAAACGAGGACTAATTTTAAACAAACCACCATGGCCGAGCCCGGGAAAAGGCCGGCTCGCGCAGCGATTTGAGCCGTCCCGCTGCACGCCCCACCCGGCCTGTTTACTTCTGCGGAACCTCTCGGGGACGGACCACCGGGCTGGGGCTTGGGACGTGTCCATCCTTCCCTGAAATTCCCTTTTCAGGTTAAGATTAGGAAATCCTTCCCCACACCGGCCCCCACCGAGCCAGAAGCTCCTGCCTTCCTCCCTTCTGGTTGTTTTCATTAGGAACTCACGTCTGGATTCCTATAATAGACTAGCCGAAAAAAGAGTCCTGCTAAAACCTGTCTGCATAGGTGCTGAAGTCACGGGTTTTTATGTCAGTCAGTGTTCCAGAGAAACAGAAGAAATAGGACATTATATATACATGTGTGTGTATTTATGTATATAAGATCCATATTTATTATAGATTATATAATGTGATATATAATGTGTAAATATATGTTGTATTTATTATATGTATTATATATTATTGTATGCGTTATATATTATATTCCTTATTTATGTTTATATGTTTTTATACATACTTAATGTATATTATATATATATATCAGTTCAGTTCAGTCATTCAGTCATGTCCGACTCTTTGCGACCCTATGAATCGCAGCACGCAGGACCTCCCTGTCTATCACCAACTCCCAGAGTCTACCCAAACCCATGTCCATAGAGTTGGTGATGCCATCCAACCATCTCATCTTCTGTCGTCCCCTTCTCCTCCTGCCCCCAATCCCTCCCAGCATCAGAGTCTTTTCCAATGAGTCAACTCTTCACATCAGGTGGCCAAAGTATTGGAGTTTCAGCTTCAACATCAGTCCTTCCAATGAACACCCAGGACTGATCTCCTTTAGGATGGATTGGTTGGATCTCCTTGCAGTCCAAGGGACTCTCAAGAGTCTTCTCCAACACCACAGTTCAAATGCATCAGTTCTTTGGCGCTTAGCTTTCTTCACCATCCAACTCTCATATCCATACATGACCACAGGAAAAACCATAGCTTTGACTAGACAGACCTTTGTTGGCAAAGTAATGTCTCTGCTTTTCAATATGCTGTCTAGGTTGGTCATAACTTTCCCTCCAAGGAGTAAGTGTCTTTTAAGTTCATGGCTGCAATCACCATCTGCAGTGATTTTGGAGCCCCCCAAAATAAAGTCTGACACTGTTACCACTGTTTCCCCATCTATTTCCCATGAAGTGATGGGACCAGATGCCATGATCTTAGTTTTCTGAATGTTGAGCTTTAATCCAACCTTATATATTTAAATATATGTTTTATGTATTATATATAAGGGATATTCAGGTGGCTCAGTGCTAAAGAATCTGCCTGCCAATGCAGGAGGCACAGGTTTGATCCCTGGGTCAGGAAGATCCCCTGGAGAAGGAAATGGCAGCCCACTCCAGTATTCTTGCCTGGAGAATCCCCTGGACAGAGGAGCCTGGCAGGCTATACAATCCATGGGGTCACAAAGAGTCAGACACGACTGAACAACAACATTATATATAAATGCATAATTTTAAAGATATATAATTTTATAATTATGCATGCATATGGGCTTCCCTTGTATATCAGCTGGTAAAGAATCCGCCTGCAATGCAGGAGACCTGGGTTCGATCCCTGGCTTGGGAAGCTCCCCTGGAGAAGGAAAAGGCTATCCACTCCAGTAATCTGGCCTGGAGAATTCCATGGACTGATTTCTAAATCCCATGGATGGAGGAGCCTGGTAGGATACAGTCCACGGGGTCACAAAGAGTCAGACACGACTGAGCAATTTCACTTTCTTCATATACATATATGTGTGTATATACATATATGTGTGTGTGTGTGTGTGTGTGTGTGTGAGCCATAAGAGACGTGGGTTCCACCCCCGGGTCAGGAAGGTCCTCTGGAGGAGGAAATGGCAGCCCACTCCAGTATTCTTGCCTGGAAGATCCCATGGACAGAGGAGGCTACAATCCACAGGGTCGCAAAGAGTTGGACATGACTGAAGTGACTTAGCATATACATACATATATATATAAAGTCATTCAGTTGTGTCTGACTCTTTGTGACCCTATGGACATACAATCCATGGAGTTCTCCAGGCCAGAATCCTGAAGTGGCAGCCTTTCTCTTCTCCAGGGTACCTTCCCAATGCACGGATCGAACCCAGGTCTCCCTCATTGCAGGTGGTTCTTTACCAGCTGAGCCACAGGGAAGCCCAAATACATATACAGAAATATGCATTTGTATACATTTCCTGACATACACTGGAGGAGGAGGTGGCAGCCCACTCCAGTATTCTTGTGTGGAGAATTCCATGGACAGAGGAGCCTGGAGGGCTACAGTCCATGGGGTCACACAGAGTTGGATACAACTGAGCACTTCATATATATATGAAGAAATTTGTTTCAGGGATTAGCTCATGTAAATTACAAGGACTAGAAAGCCTGGAATCCACAGGGCAGGGCAGCAAACTAGGACCTCAGGTGTGGATGAATTCTGCATTCTAGAAACAGACTTTCTTCTCTTCTGGTAGACAGTTTTCGCTCCGAAGTCCCCTTTGACGACCTGAATGAGATCCAACCACATTACTGAGGTAATCTCCCTTACTTAAAGCCAACAGTTCATGAATGTTAAACACACCTACACGATACCTCCTCAGCAATATTTAGATGAGCATCTGATTAAACAGCCAAGCGCTGCAGCTTCACCAAGCCCCCACATAGAACTAACCGTCACATCTTCTGGCAGCTTTGCTGGCTGCTGAACCTCTGTGAAGTTCTTGTATCGTAAGCAGCTTTGGAGATGTTCAAACCTCTTAGCTATGGAAAGATAAAGATTGCATGGACCTGGGATTCACGGCTGCAATTTTACCCCCAGGCAGCACCACCCACTGAAGACGCCCCTGACCCTGGGGGTCTCCATGTCTCAGTCGAGTCGTGATGAAATAGCTCTCAAGCTGCCTGCTTATTATGTGTTAGGCAGTTTGCTAAGTACTTAAACAGCATCATTTGGCTAAGGTTATTCCACTGAAATGAATCCTTACATTCTCCTTTGCAGATGAGGAAAAACCCAAAGCTCAGAGAGGCTCAGACACTTGTCTGAGGTCACACAGTGCTCTCAGCAGAGGGTCGAGACGTGAACTGCACTCTCTGACACGTGTCCATGCGTGTCCTGTGGAGCAGGACCTAAGACCAGAACTGGATGGATGGATGGGGGGTTTCTTCCTTCTTCCTTCCGTTCTGTCTTTCCCTGCTTTCTTCCAGCTTCCTACAAATTGTCCATTCCGGGCACAGCCCTCTTGGCAGCTTGCCATTGTCGGGGAGGGTGGAAATCAAGGGAGGGGTTAGCAAAGCTGAGGTGCTGAGAGTTTTCAACTAGCAGCAATCAGGGGAGAGCAGGAAGAGACGTTTTGAGATGTGAAACATGTTTTTGCCAAAATTCAAAATCTGGCTCTGAACAGAGTTAAAATATTACCTCCGACCAAAGATGTCCCGGGAGTCTCTACCTTCATTCAGTCATGCTTGCCCAGATCACATTTGTTTATAGTTGCTTTACAATGTTGTATTAGTGGCTGCTGCTGCTGCTAAGTCGCTTCAGTCGTGTCTGACTCTGTGCGACCCCATAGACAGCAGCCCACCAGGCTCCGCCCTCCTTGGGATTCTCCAGGCAAGAACACTGGAGCGGGTTGCCATTTCCTTCTCCAATGTAGGAAAGTGAAAAGTGAAAGTCAAGTCGCTCAGTCGTGTCCGACTCTTAGCGACCCCATGGACTGCAGCCCACCAGGCTCCTCCGTCCATGGGATTTTCCAGGCAAGAGTGCTGGAGTGGGGTGCCATCGCCTTCTCCGGTATTAGTGTCTGCTGTACAGCAAAGTGGATCAGCCATACCTATGCAGACACCCCCTCCCTTCTGGCTCTCCGTCCCATTCAGGTCACCACAGAGCACTGAGCAGAGCTCCCTGAGCTACACGGCCTGCTCCCATCAGTTCCCTATTCATCCGCAGCATCAGCAGTGTCTGCGTGTCGGGCCCGATCTCCCAGATCCTCCCACCCTCCTTCCCCCTTGCGGTTCGTGTATCTGGCTGCGGTTTAGTCATTCAGTTGCCTCTGACTCTTCTGTGACCTCGTGGACTGTAGCCTGCCAGGCTCCTCTTGTTCATAGAGTTTTTACAGGTGAGAATACTGGAGTGGGTTGTCATTTCCTTCTCCAGGGGCCCTCCCGGACACACCTCCGACATTGACAGGCGCATTCTTTACTGCTAAGCCACCAGGGATGCCCTGATACACATATGCAGTGAAATATTACTCAGCCATTAAAAAAGGAATGAAATTGGGTCATTTGTAGAGAAGCAGATGGGCCTAGAGAGTAGAAAACAAGTCATAAATTAACATATCTATGTGGAATCTAGAAAAACGATACGAAGAAAGTGAAAGGATTAGTTGCTCAGTCCTGCCGCCTCTGTCCCCATGGACTGTAGCCCGCCAGGCTCCTCCGTCCATGGGATTCTCCAGCAAGAAGACAGAAGTGAGTATCCACTCCCTCCTCCAGGGGATCTTCCCAACCCAAAGACTGAACCCAGGTTTCCCACATTGCAGGCAGATTCTTTACTGTCTGAGCCACCGGGGAAGTCCTGAAAAATTAAATAGGTGATCCTGTTTGCAAAGCAGAAATGGAGACACAATCACATTTTTGATATCAGCCTCCTCCTAGTCCCAGGCCAGAAGATGTCGAAGGATACTGCCCAAGTCAGTCTCTGTCTGCAAGCAAATGCAGTCATCCCGTTCAAGATACTCACGGAGGAAGAGGCCAGGCCTTGCCTAACCTATTCTCCTGCCCAATAAATTACATTTAAGATTGTCTTTGCAGCTTCTGTCCTCACCCAGCCGAGCATTACTGTCTCAAAATCAGAGACCTGAAACCACGGCCTCTGGGAGAGACAAATGGAAACAAAGCCTGCGATGATCAACCAAGAACGGTTTCATTTCACACACAACGGGCAGTTTCTGCCACAACTTTTTCCTTCGAGTGAATCAACACCAATGAAAACTGGCTGATGTTCTGGCTCACCAGAGAATGCAGAACAAAGCCGTGAAACGGAGCCTGCCCGATTCTAACCCAGTTCAGAAGGACAAATGGGGAGTCACTCAGCAGACCCCAAACCCCTGGTCAGAAAATGATGTCCATGGAGCCAACCGTTTTATGAACCACCGACCCAACCCTGTTGCTAGGCAAGGAGATTAAAATAGTTAGTTCACCAGGCTTGCTGTGGTGAGTGACGTTTTCATCAGTCCATCATTGACCCGATGGAACTTCTGTGTTTTCATGTAAAGTCAAAGGTGCAGTAGGAAGAATTTATTTTACAAAATGACTCCAGCACTTCTACCACGTGAGGCATGTATCTGTCTCTCTCCTTCACGTCACTCAAGCTCCTGCTCAAACGCCACTTTCTCAGAGAGAGAAGCCCTGGTCACCCTCTCGACATGACACCCTCTTCCACCCAACACTGGGATTCCCTGGTGGCTCAGCAGTAAATAATCCGCCTGCAATGCAGGAGTCGCAGGAGACACAGGTTCCATCCCTGGGTCAGGAAGATGCCCTGGACGGGGGCATGGCAACCCACTCTAGTATTCTTGCCCAGAGAATCCTATGAACAGAGGAGCCTGGTGGGCTGCAGTCCATAGGCTGCAAAGAGTCAGACATGACTGAAGGGACTTAGCGCGCACACACACACACACGCCACCTAACACAGCATACCTTCTGGATCTGGATTTTAATTCCTGGCATCATATCGATTATATATATCTGTTTCTTTATGAAATCTATCTCCCCTGCTAGAATGTACACTCTGTGAGCACTGAATCATTGATTAATCTAATCATAACTCTGTTTTCAGCATCTAGAACAATATTCAGCACAGAAGAGATACAAGGGGCTGGATAAATACCTGTTGAATGAATCGATCAACGGATCAGTCACGTAACAGACCTTGCTGAGGGTTTCCCTGGTGGTCCAGTGGCTAAGAATCCGCTTGCCAATGCAGAGAACGCAGGTTCAGTACCTGGTCCAGGAAGATCCCACGTGGCCTGAGGCATCTGTGCCCATGTGCCACAGCCACTGAAGTCTGTTCTCAGAGCTCATGCTTTGCTAAGAGAAGCCTGCGGACCACAACGGACACCACAACTAGACAAAGTCCTCACGGCAACCAAGACCCAGCACGGCCAGCACACAAATAACAACTTTTCAATTCTGTACATTTTAGAAAAGGCCATTCTGAGAGTGAGCAGTCTTGGAGCTTGATATTTGAAATTCTCTCGTTGGACAGCTACCCTGAAAATTCTTGACCTTTGCTGACTCCTAGTTTCAGATTCCATGGGCTATGATTAGGCTGAAGTTTGAGAGTCTCTGATTTAGCTGGTAGGAAAACCAGCCGAGAACTGTTCTATGAGTCACATGGACAGAATTGCCTTTGAAGAAGTATCCAATTGAAATGTAGACACCAACAGTTGAGCATCAGATCACCCCAGCAGGTCCGCATCCTAGATCTGGCGTTTCCCAGATGAGTCATCTTGGGATATTTATCTTAGCATCTCCGTGTTTTTGGTTTCCTTGTATGTAAAACAGGAATGATGATACTTCATAGGATTTTGTGCAAGGAAAAATAAGCAAGTACATGTAAGTTATATTTCCTACACAGAGGGAACACTCAACAGGGACTAATCGATGTTCATTTTGTTATTTGAAAAATTAATAAAGACAGTGTCATTTAGAGCCAGAGCTTGGGCGAGGCTGTGGAGCACCAGGGACACGGAATGTTACAGAGGGGTCACTGTCGGGCGTCAGCCGTGCACCTCTTCTTAGTCCTGGATCTGCAAGAAACGGACAAGCAAGAAATAAAACTAGTGTGAGAAGCATGTTAGATGCCGTTTGTCTCGTGGTATTATGATGCTTTATGATGGGCTTCCCTGATAGCTCAGTTGGTAAAAAATCTGTCCGCAGTGCGGAAGACCCTAGTTCGATTCCTGGGTTGGGAAGATCCCCTGGAGAAGGGAAAGGATACCCACTCCAGTGTTCTGGCCTGAAGAATTCCATGGACTATATAGTCCGTGGAGTCGCAGAGGTGGACACGATTGAGTGACTTTCACTTTCATTATGATGCTTAGAGAACATGTATCACCATCAAAGGAAATGCCATTCAGGAGAAGAACAAGATCCAAACCCCAGCAGGACCAAGACTCACATTTTAGCAAATGCAGAGGTTCCCCGAGGTCGCTGGACAAAATCCCCATTGACAATAAGACCAGTGGTTCTCAGGCTAATCTCCAAACTTCCTTGAGTTCCCATGGGCTTCTACCTGGTACATCTACAGGCTTGCCCATACACATTTGGCAAAGAGAAGTCTTCTATTTTGTAATTTTTAGTTGGTGTATAGTTGCTTTACTGTTGCTGTTACAGTTACTTTATAGTTGCTCTTGTGTTGGTTTCTGCTCTACAACAACGTGAATCAGCCATAAAGTGAAGTGACTCAGTCGCGTCCGACTCTTTGCAACCCCATGGACTGTAGCCTGCCAGGCTCCTCCATCCATGGGATTTTCCAGGCAAGAGTACCAGAGTCGGTTGCCATTTCCTTCTCCAGTCAGCCATAGGTATACACATATCCCTCCCTCTTGAACCTGCTTCCCAGTCCCCCCATCGCACCCCTCTAGGTCATCACAGAGCACCAAGCCAAGCTCCCTGTGTTATACAGCAGCTTCCCGCCAGCCATCTATTTTATAAATGGTATTGCATAAGCCAGTGCTACTCAAAGAAAGGTCTTTTAGAGATACCTGTGAAGATCACATGTTACCATGAGAACAAAATGCATTGGCAAATGGCATGCCATTGACTGGTACTCCAAGACTGAGGACAAGATGAGAACTGTATGAGGGGTGATTTCAGGAGGAGCTCTGCATCATCAGGCTTCCAAGCTGCCTGTCACAATATGATGGAGGTCCTGCCATGCTGTGTGGGCAAACCAACCCACCTCTCTGACCACATCTGATCACGCCAGGGAATGGTCGATAAGTCAAAGGTAGCCACACAGGGCCTGGGTGTGAAGTCTCAATGTCTCTGGAGGACACCGTATTCCAGTTCTGCCCCAAGAGATCGTCTAAGTGGGATGATAGATGGCATATTAGCCCATTCAAATCTTTTCTTTCAGGAAGTATGACAGTTAGACAAACTAAGAAAAGACTGGTCTCCTAAGTACAGTTCTCTAGGAGAGTGGATATGCCTCATGGTTCTGGCTCTACTAAGATTCAGGCAGACACCGTGATGGAGGACAGATTATCTCTTTCTTGCGATTCATCCCCCTTCCTGGGGGTAACCACTGGGGCTCTCCCATAGCTGGACACAGAACCTCACACATAATCGCCAAGTGTTTTCATAAATTTTAGTAATAATACAACAATCCAAGGGAAGGGGAAAGAAGGCTGAAACAGCGAGAATAAAAATGTCTGTCTGTCCTCATGTCCTTCCAAACCGATGACTGGTTTTGAAGACTTTGATGTAAGGATATCATCCATGATATTCACAGTGCCTCCACATTCTCAATTATTTCTCCATTGTGTTTGTAAGAGAATTGGAGCTCAGAGTTATGGAGTAAATTTGTTGCTACAAAACTGCAACTTCATAGGTTTGCTTAACCATACCGCATTCCTCTTACCCTGCTGCGGCTGCTGCTGAGTCGCTTCAGTCGTGTCCGACTCTGTGCGACCCCAAAGACGGCAGCCCACCAGCCTCCGCCATCCCTGGGATTCTCCAGGCAAGAGCACTGGAGTGGGGTGCCATTTCCTTCTCCAATGCATGAAAGTGAAAAGTGAAAGTGAAGTCACTCAGTCGTGTCCGACTCTTAGCGACCCCATGGACTGCAGCCCACCAGGCTCCTCCATCCATGGGATTTTCCAGGCAAGAGCACTGGAGTGGGGTGCCATTGCCTTCTCCGCCTCTTACCTTAAGTTAACCATAAATTTTAACACAGGTAAGATTTAGATCTTGAAATAAATTCAAACTGTGAAAATGAAGGAGAAATCTGTAATTATGATCTAGCTTTTAGTGAAACTGAATGTTAGTCGCTTCAGTCATGTCTGACTCTTTATGACGCTATGGGCTGTAGCCAGCCAGACTCCTCTGTCCTTGGAATTCTCCAGGCAGGAATACTGCAGGGGGTTGCCATTCGCTTCTCCAGGGGATCTTCCAGCTCAGGGATTGAACCCTTGTCTCTTGCATCACAGGCAGATTCTTTACCAGCTGAGCCGTCAGGGAAGAGCCCATCTCTTAGTGACCAGCTTTCAAATATGCCGCTGGGACTGTGAAACCATTTAATGAAGTTAAAAGCAACACAACATATTCTGCCATTTTTATCCCTTCCTCTTCTGCATTTGGGGGCTTCCCTGGTGGCTCATATGCTAAAGAATCCACTTGCAATGCAGGAGCCCAGGGTTCCATCCCTGGGTTGGGAAAATCCCTTGGAGGAGAGAATGGCAACCCACTCCGGTCTTCTTGCCTAGAGAATTCCATGGACGGAGGAGCCTGGTGGGCTGCAGTCCCTGGGGTCGCAAAGACTCGGACACTACTGAGCGGCTAACACTGGTCACTGGTCCTCTTCTTTTGGCCAGAAGGTGGTGGTGGGTGGTCATGAACTGTCCCCTCAAGCAGGAAGTCAAAATAGTCACACTCAGATTCCCGATGTCCCAGATGCACAGCTGGCAGTGGACTCGGACTCTCATGGGAAGGGCATGAGGCACGGGTTAGTCCTTGGCCTCCACAGTTTGCTCTGACTTCTGACAGGCCAGCTCGGACCGGAGCTGTGAAGTTTCCTAAGCTCTGGGCGGGTCATGCAGGCCCACCCTGCAAAGAGCAGTCTTTCACCTTCTGAAGACGTGACCCTGTGAAGCAGCAAGGAAGGAACTTTCTGGCTCCACTCCCTGGCACAGTCGTGACCTAGGGCCGCTTATTCTGACTAGTGAGTCCTCACAACTGAGCCTCTAGAAATCTGTAGTTGATGACCTGAGTGAAACGGATAACTGAATCAGAGGATGCGAAAAGCATGCTTCTCCTTCCGCCTCCACCCAGACCTGAAATCTTTCGAGTGAACCAGACAAAGAGGAGCTGGTAAGACTGACCTCAGGGAAGAGCAAAGTCAGGGAGAGAAGCTAGCAGACTCGACAGAGGGCATTCTGGAGGGCCCGGCCGACTGTGTAACTAAAGAGGGAGGCAGCCACCTTTTGCAGTTCCAAAAAGTATGTTGTTCAGTCACTCAGTCGTGTCTGACTCTGTGACTCCACGAGCTGCAACATGCCAGGCCTCCCTGTCCGTCACCAACTCCTGGAGCTTGCTCAAACTCATGTCCATTGAGTAGGTGATGCCATCCAACCATCTCATCCTGTCACCCCTTTCTCTTCCTGCCCTCAGTCTTTCCCAGCATCAGGCGCTTTTCCAATGAGTCGTGTTGCTTTTTCCTAAAGCTGCCCTCATTCCTATGTCCAACCCCAGGGAGGCAGGGCAAGTATCACTCTTCTCATAACTTCATTTTAATTTTTTAAAATTTTTTGGCCACACTGCTCAGCATGTGGGATCTCAGTTCCCCAACCAGGGATCAAACCACACACTCTGCAGTGGAAGTTTGGAGTCTTAACCGCTGGATCTCCAGGGAAGTCCCTCTTCTCATGATGTGAAGTGAGAAAGCAGAGTCCTTTAAGGCGAGCTGCCGGAGCTCCCAGGAGTAAACTGTTCCCCATCCCATCCTCACGGCCACACGCCCCTGGGCAGCAGCCCCTAAACTCAACATCCTCCGCCCTTCCCAGCGGCGCCACCGAGCTCCTTGCCATGGTTTCGCTTTCCTGCCCCTGACAACGGCCGTCTGTCAGAGGCCCTCGGCGCCTGGAATTCGAAATTGTTTTTCTTCCCTCCCTTCCTCAGGACCAGATTGTTCCTGAGCTCCAGGCTGCATGGCCAGCGCGGGCCTGACGGGCTGGCACGAGGCTTGTGTGGAGGATCAGGGTTTGTTTGTTCAGGACCGCTCATGAGCGATGGAGTGCTGGCCTTGGCTTCCCCGTGAGAGGGGCAAGGCAGCTAGGCATGTATTTGCAGGGAAGCAAACTTCTAGAACAAACAGAAAACACACACGCTCCACATCCTGTCGGCCAAGCCCAGGGCTCCCAGTCCTGACAGGTGATCCATTCCGGCTTCCTCACCGAGACGTGAGCCATGAAGCGGGGCGCAGACTGGGGTTCCCCACTTTCCAGCAGGGTGGGCCCGCAAAGGCGACCTCCACAGGCGCTGCATCTGCAAGCTCCGCAGCGTTCTTGCGGTTCCTCCAGCACACCCGAGTCTTCCCCACCCCAGGGCCTTTGAGTGGACGCCTGTCCTGGCCTGGTGGGCTCCTCCCGCGGCCCCCTGCCCTCAGGAACATTGTCTCTAAGGCTGCAGGCATCAGCTTAAACCCCATCTTCTCAAAGAGCCCTTCCCCGGCTATCCTGTGCACTGAAGGGCGCCCCCACCCCCAGTTATTCTCTATCTCGGGCCCTCGTTTGTGTTCTTCAGATATTTGTCCCAATCTCTAACTCTCCTTATTTGCTCTTTCTTCCTGTTCAAACGTGAAGGGCCTGGGGAGTTGCTCTCAGCCGGGTCAGTGCAGTACCTGGGGTCCGATGAGGACTCAATCAATATCTGTTTAAATCATAATAAATGTCCTTGCTTTGTCCAGGCTTAATGAGTTCAAGACGAAAATCAATAACAGCCACCAGAACCCAGAATCTCCACTCCTGAGGGCCATTTTATCTTCCACTGAGCTCATGCGAATGACAAATATCAGTGGCAGAAAGATACATAGCCCAGAAGGTCAAGGGAACTAATGATTTTAGTGGCAAACAAACAAATAAAGAAATGACCCGCTCTCTGGTGTGTCTTCCATCCGCTGCGCACTATACCAGCTGTGTAACATTTTCCCCCACGTCAGCTTGAAAACCTTCTCTACCTGCGTAAGTACAGAGTGTGTTTATAAAAATATCCTAACTTAATGGTCTGGATGAAGTGATATTATCAGTGATGAGCTAATACACGGAATTTACAAGAATATATGTCTGCTTACAGCTGATTCACGTTATTGTACAGCAAAAATAACACAACACTGTAAAGCAATTCTCCTCCTCTTAAAAAAAAATCCTGTGGCAAGCCAAATGAAAAAGAATATTTAAAAAAGACTGTATACATATGTATAGCCAAATCAACTTTGCTGTATAACAGGAATTAACAGCATTGTAAATCAACTATACATCAACAAAATAATTAAATAGGGAAAAAGTTCTATTTATACAGTACAAATTTGTCAAGTGCCTGAGATTATAAATAAATGAATAAAGCAATTCTACACTCAAGAGCTAATAGTCTTGCTCAGAACACAAAATATATACTTATTAAACTGCTCTAGGAACTTATGAAAAATGCATAAAATAGTATAATGAAATGATTTTAGATAAATGTTTTGATCTAGAATTCATAGGAAAAAAATCAAAAGAAAAGAGTTTTGGTTAAAGTCTTGAAGACAGTCATGGAATAGAGATTGGCACAGAACAATTATAAGGTTTTAGAACTGGGAGAAGTTTATTATTAAATAGAATCCCCTTTTACAAGTGTGCTTTTGGGGGGAGAAAAATTATCTTCATTTAGTTTCTTATACATCCATAGTTGAATTTTAATACAAAAAGAAAAAAAAATTGAATCTGACGAATGTTTGCAAACAAGATACTTCCAAATAGATTTTGCTCATGTTAGCCTGGAACAGAGTAAATGACAAATTGTACTGTTATAGTCAAGGCAACAAAGTCTGTAGTACAGGACCACTTAGCCCAACCCTTAAGCAAGCTTAAGTTTTATCTACTTGGAACAATAAACTCATTGTTGATTCCCAGTTGTATGTGTGAAGCTGTTAATAGAGTCTTACAGAAAACTTTCTACTGTATTTATTTATTATTGCAAAAACAGACACTTTTGTATCACTGCCCTCATTTGTCAGCTAATTATTTTTTCTTATAAAATCCACCCCTGGTTACCTGTAATCCATTCTGCATTTTATCATGTGTCCTGAAGGTAAAACTACAAGGCGACCTCTAGATGTCTTTGTTCTGTGGAAGGAGCTGCTATGTACGCATGTGCATGGAAGTGTTTAAGTGAAATACATCTGACTGTAACATTGTGTAAATTTACGAGGCAGAACATGCTGATCTGATACATTTATTTATGCATCTGATACATTTATATTGTAACAGGACTGCCTCTGTAGCTATAGCCCTTCTGTCACAGCACATAACTGTCATTTCTTTTTGATGTTGGGAATAATTCAGATCTAGTTTGAAGCCAGTCTGATGCTTATAATACAAGGTTGTCATCTACACTCACTATGCCCTGTATCACATCTCCAGGACTTAATTTACCTGCTAGTTACAAATTTGTAGCCTTAAAAATCATCTCCCCTGTCACCCCGCCTCCCAGGCCTTGGTAAATCACCCCTTTACGCTGTATTTACAAATTTGGCTACTTTATTATTTTTCAAAATTATTTAGTTTTAACTGGATGATAGCTGCTTTACAATATTATGTTGGTTTCTGCCATATGTCAACATGAATCAGTCACAGGTATATATATGTATGTCCCTTCCGTCTTAAACCTCCCTCCTACCTCCTGCCCCATCCCACCTGTCGAGGCTGTCACAGAGCACGTAAGTTGAGGTGCCTGCGTCATACAGCAAATTCCCACTGACTATCTGTTTTGCATACGGTAACATATATGTTTCAATTTGGCTTCTTCAGATTTAACATGTACGTGATATCAAACAGGATGGGTCCTTCTCTACCTGGCTTATGTCACTTAGCATAATGTCCCTGAGGTCCAACCATGTAGCCCCTTGAGGCAGGGTTTTCTTCTTTCTCGTGGCTGAATGATATTCCACTGTGTGTGTGTGTGTGCGTGTGTGTGTGTGTGTGTGCTTAGTTTCTCAGTCGTGCCCAACTCTTGCAACCCCATAGACTGTAGCCCGCCAGGCTCCTCTGTCCATGGGATTCTCCAGGCAAGAATACTGGAGTGGGTTGCCATATCCTTCTCCAGGGGATCTTCCCAACCCAGGAATCAAACCCAGGTCTCCTGCATTGCAGGCAGATTCTTTACTTACTGAGCTATGAGACTGCAGCTCAGCTACTAGGGAAGCTCATATATTGTACACACTAATATATGGGTACCATTCCCTTCTCCAGGGGATCTTCCCGACCCAGGGATTGAACCTGGGTCTCCCTCATTCTAGGCAGGTTCTTCACCGTCTGAGCCCCAGGGAAGTATAATCACACTTCTTCTTCACCTGTTCAGGTATTGACTTGATGGGTAACAGGCTCTGAGACTGGTCTCCTGTCTTGGCCATTATGAATAAGGCTGTGCACGTCCTTTCAATGTCCTGTTTTCATTTCCTTTGGGGGGAACCCCTCATTTACAAACGCAGAGCATGAGGTGCATGTGATATTTTCCCCACCTGGTCCCTGTAGCAGAGGCCGGTGAGGGAGTGAGGAGCCCAGGTGCCCAGTCTTTCCACTACATCATTCGGGCTGTTTCAGGAGGAGGTGGGGCAAAACCCCAGCCATGGCACCAAGCTGAGTGAGCAGGATGTGGCTGTGGCCATGGCGACAGGACCGGGCTAGGAATGGAGAGACGTGACAGGAAAGGCTTGGAGGTGAACCATGGTGTGGCAAGTGGCTCCTTTCCTCATAGAACATCCTTATTTTGGGCCTGTTGACTTGCTAAGTGGCTCCTGAGTCATCCCTCTCGAGGCTAGGAACCAACTCAAATAGAGGAGCTCACACATCACGCCTTTCACCTTGGGCACCGTGGGCACCCACCAAATATTTGTTGATTTGCTTTGACTATGATGCTAGAACTATGAGCGTGCCACGGAAGAGTCTGTGTGCCCCATGACCATAGAGCCTTCTGTTTATGTTGGGAAGATTCAGAGCAGGAAAAAAATAAGTCACCTCATTTACAGATAGCAGGCATCACTCCTGTTGAATCAAAGTGCCCTTGTTGACTCGAAAGAACAGTTGAGCTGGAAGAATGTTGCAGAGTGGAAATGTAGCAGGAAGGCGCCATTTTCACTCTCCCTCTCCTGGTGAGAGCTACACCCAAGCACCATCCCATGGGCGTGGCCCCCTTTCCCCAGAGAATGCTGGATTCAAGCTCTCCTATTTAACAGTTCAGTTCAGTTCAGTTCAGTTCAGTTCAGTCGCTCAGTCGTGTCTGACTCTTTGCGACCCCATGAATCGCAGCACGCCAGGCCTCCCTGTCCATCACCAACTCCCGGAGTTCACTCAGACTCACGTCCATCGAGACCATGATGCCATCCAGCCCTCTCATCCTGGGTCGTCCCCTTCTCCTCCTGCCCCCAATCCCTCCCAGTGAAATCCGGGGCATGAGGGCCACCTCTTTGAGCCACAGTCCCCTCACTTGCTGACACAGGTGAGGCACACAGCAGGATGCACGGCAAAGAGCAGGTGTCCAGGAGAGATTGGTGCTTCTTTCCCCACCAATCAAAGCAGTCTAGCAAGGGAGGGTGGGCTGTACAGGGAAAGAGAACAACCTTGTGTGACCTGGTGGAGAGACGATGGAGGGTCGCAGAAGCGGGGATCCTGAGGACTTGTCAAATCACGAGGCAAGCCTTGAACCTTCCAGAAAAAAGGAAGGAACAGAGGCAAAGTGTGGGCATCCCTGGTGGCCCAGTGGTCACGAACCCGGCTGCTGATGCAGGAGTCCCGGGCTCAGTCCCCGGGTCAAGAAGACCCCCTGGAGAAGGGAAGGACTGCCCGCTCCAGGATTCTTGCCTCGGCAATACCATGGGCAGAGGAGCCTGGTGGGCTGTAGCCCACGGGGTCACAAAAGAGTCGGATGTGACTTAGCAGCTAAACAACAACAACAAAGAGACACGGTGTGAATCGAAGAGAATGGTTCAGACTGTGAGGATCTGAACTCCGCTTTAAGGCACGAGCACCGTGGGCAAGTTTGACTCCCTCTTTGGAACTCAGCTTCTCAAGTTTTTTTTTTTTTTTTGTCCTTCCCATCACAGCGTAGAAGCTAAATAAACTAAGAAACACATCAGGGCTCAGCGGGAAAGAATCCCCCTGCCGAAGCAGGAGACGTAGGTTCGATCCCTGTTCTGGGAAGATCCCCATGCCCTGGAGCAACCTAACCTGTGGGCCCAATTATTGAGCCTGTGCTCTGGAGGCTGTGTTCCATAACAAGAGAACCCACCGCAATGAAAAACCTGTACATCCCGGCTAGAGAGGAAGCCCTGCTCATCACAGCGAGAGAAAAGCCTTTCCAACGATGAAGACCCAGCACAGCCAAAATAAATAAATAAATAAAATGATATATCGATAAAAGGAACACATCAGTATGGATCTTGTGATTCTCAGGATAGTAACCAAGAGATGAAGGTGAAATACACTATTTTCTGCCTAAACAGTCTCCACTTCCCCCTGCTTCACAGTTACCTTTGGGGGCAGCTGCAGGGCAGGAATGCTGAAGGGAACACTCTACTCTATTTCAAAGGGCGGTACAATCGGTCTAGTAGGTGAAAAAAAAGCCATTTAAACCCTCTGTGTCTTTAACCATCCTTGACTGTAAAGTGAGCCCTGATGCTGAATGTTTTTCTCTTGGCTGTGCTTCCAGGGTGAAGGGAGGCACAAGAGTGGAGGAGAGATTCGGAGTGGAAGTCCGTCCTTCCATACGGCTATCGCAACTGCATCCTGACCCCTGTTAGCAACGTGGCCTGAGGCTGGCTTTGAGTTGTTTCAGTTCCCTGAAACTCAAACATCCCCAACATATGCCGGGCGCTCCTGAGACATCAGTCATCCCAGACAAAGAACCTCCCACTTCCCAAGTTGAAAAATCAAAGGATGTTCTTTGTTCTTTGCCTTGGGTAGGCTGACGCTGCGGATCCCGTCCAAGCGTCTGGATCTGTAGAAGCTGGGTGCATCAGTTACCCTGGGCTGCCTAAACGAAGTGCCACAGACTGGGTGGATTAAAACAACAGAAACATACCATCTCATAGTTCCAGAGGCTAACAGTCCAAGCTCGTGGTCTCAGGAGGGCCACGGCCCCTCTGAATGCAACAAGAAAGCCCTTGCTGGTCCACGCCCCTCTCCCTGCTTCTGCAGCCTCCGGTGCGCCCTGGCTGACAGACCCACGGACCCAACCCTCTGCCTTCTCACGGTGCCCCTCCCTGCATCTTACGTCCACGTGAGTGCAGATTGTCCCTTTTAAAAAGGATTCCGATCCCATAGGATCTCAGGCCCAACCTCTTCATCATGACCTCATCTCAACGAATTACATCTCAATGACCCTCTTTCCACATAAGGTCAGATTCCAGGGTACTAGGGATTAGGGTGTCAGCATTTTTAGGAGTACCCAGTTCCGTTCTCACCACTACTAGCCTTCTCTTGCTTACGATCAAGAGGTCAAGAATTGAAAGTAACGTTCCCCAAAGACTAAAGACCGTGAACACTGACCCTCTGTCCCCAGTACTCCTGCACGAGAAATGATACATTAAAATGGATACCAATGCAGGCAGTTCCAATGGATAACCGGCCCTAAGCCCTCTCCCTTCACCCAACCCACATCCCCAACCTCCATGAGCTTCCAGACACTTGTAATACATTTCACTTTCTAAGTAATATACCCCTCAAATGATCCTACGCCAAAGCTGTTCACACCACACTAAAGAGTCCTGATGTTGAAGTAACCTATTCTATTCAGAAAAGAAGGCCACTTCTTCCAGGAAAAGACACGACTGTGAATAAATCGAACCCTGAAACAGTTTCACAGCAAATGGTTTCCCGTTTCCCTGAATCCCCACAAAGAAACACTGAAGCTACAATGGACAGACCTCCCACATGGACACAAAGCACATAAAACAACATTGCTTTTACTTCTGTCTTGGCTTCAAATACAGAGAGTTGCAGGGGAAGGTCATTTAAAAACGCTCCCTTTCTTGGTGTCTTCTAATGTATTACTTCAACATGGGTATTATCAGGCTAGTTACCCAAAGACGGATGCAGAACAAGAAGCTGATCGCATTTCCCAATCTTATTTGCAAACAAGCGTTCATTTCCTGCTTATCAAGGCATCGTGCGGGTACTTTGTCCGTTCAAATCATTGTCTTAAGCCAGTGATGCAAACCACTAACCAAGGCCGGCCCCAGCCAGAGCCTGGACGCTCAGTGTCATTGAACTCAAGGAGCAGATAATTAGTATTGAAAGGTGTGATTGCAGCCCAGTCAGCCAGGTAATCAGCCCTTGATTTTTCTTCAAGATTCGAGACCAGTTGGAAATCTTAGCCCAAGAGGAGGCTGGAGGGAATTATCCTGGAAGTGTAGTATCCCTTTTCAAATATAAACACGGGACAATTATCTCAGCCAGTCGGTTCCTCCTTGCTAGGCACACAGCGTCCCAGGCGGTGAGCCGAGGGCACCGGGCTCTTCCCAGGCAGGTCTGCCTCCCAGCCCCAGCTCCCATCACCCCTTCCAAGCCTGTCGCAACCCGAAGATGTCTCTGCAGACTGAGAATCTTCCTCCTGCTGCTTGTTTTGCAAACGTGTCTGCCTCGTGGGAACCTGCCCTGACCTGAGGCTTTGCACTCCCTTTGGGCTGGGATGGTTAAGGCTTCTTGAGAAGGCCTGCTCTCTTTTCCCACTTAGGTCTGATGGCCTGAAAGTGGGAGATCGGAAGGCATCTTTCTGCTATTCCTTCAAGGACAGAGTTCCAGTTCCCCATTCTCTGATGCCAACAGACAACTTAGGGGCATAAAACTCAGTTAAATATTTAAATGAGCATAGGCATAAAAAATAAAAATACTTTAGGCAGTGAGACAAAGCCTCAAAAGATATCCCTTATATGTGGACTCTAAAAAGAAATGATACAAAGAAACTTACATACAAAACAAAAGCAGACTCTCAGAGTTCAAGAACCAACTTATGGTTGCCCGTAGAGGGAAGATGGAGGGGAAGGGACAGTTCAGGAGTTTGGGATGGACATATACACTCTGCTATATTTAAAATGGAGAACTGGTAAGGACCTGCTGTAAAGCGCAGGGAACTCTGCTCAATGTCATTGTGGCAGCCTGGGTGGGAGGGGAGTTTGGGGGAGAATGTATACATGTGTGTGCATGGCTGGGTTCCTTTGCTGGTCATCTGAAACAATCACAACATTGTTAATCGGCTGTACTCCAACACAAAATTAAAAATTTTTTAAAAGAGAGAGTTCCAGTCTCCTTCCTGACCATGGGTGGGTCCTCCTCCATGGACAAGGATTTCATCTGACAAGGAAGGTATATATGGGAACGCACTCACTCTCTATCAAAGGATGCTTTCTCCATCTCTTTACAGGGCTCTGCTTTACCCAAACCCACAATGGCCGATGTAGTTAGACAGCAAGATAAACACGAACATCTGTAAAATACAG
This sequence comes from Capra hircus, assembly GCF_001704415.2. NCBI lineage: Eukaryota > Metazoa > Chordata > Mammalia > Artiodactyla > Bovidae > Capra > Capra hircus. The sequence continues at coordinate 58,117,220 of NC_030826.1, read as the reverse complement.
ACTCTCTCCCGCTCTGACAGAGGCGGTGCAGCCAGTTACTTGCTCCAGACTGAGAGGGAGGGTCCAGGAGGTAAACAGAGCTTGCACGCAAGACTCCGTGTGTTATCAACATATCACGTTCAGGTTCCTGCCAACCTCACAGCAGGCACATAGCTCTGTATTACGTAATGTGGAGAGCAGCAAGGTTCTGGGAAAAGAGGTTTTTTATTCCTTAGAACCTATCTTCCAGCTTGGGCAGATGTCTTCTAAGTCACACCAAGTGACTCAGGAGCTGAGTCCCCACAAAAGAGGCTCAGAGCTCCAGGCCACTGCTGGTCCTTCTTGCTGCTAGAAAAGGCTGACTTTCCAGTCTTCCCTTGCCTTCTACATAAACCGCACCTGCTTCCAGAGTGCCCCGTTCCTTCCCTACCTTCCATGAGTGCTAGCGTTACTGCTCACTCGTGTCTGACTCTTTGTGACCCTACAGACTGTAGCCCCCCAGGCTCCTCTGTCAATGGGATTCTCCAGGCAAGCATACTGCATCAGGTTGCCATTTCCTTCTCCAGGAGATCTTCCTGACCCAGGGGTCAGAGCCGGGTCTCCTGCATTGCAAGTGAATTTTTTAAATTGTCTGAGCCACCAGGAAACTACATTATGAACATTTCAAATATCCAGAAAATTTGAAAGAGTCACCCAACAACCCTCAAGGAGCGTTTTTAAATTATGACCCTTCTCCTAGGTGGCTCTCGTATTCCTATTCTTTTCTCCAAGCCACTTTTTTCAAGAGATTTGTCACGGGAAGCCTAGGACATGGGAAAGCAGTGCTCCGTGGTTGTTCAAGCTGTCCCCCAGGGTTTCTAGCCATCCTCTTTCAGAAAGGAGAACCCAGGTTTCACACAGGTCTGGGTTTGGATCTCAACACTTCCTCTTACCAGCTCTGTGAAGCTGGTGTCGTTGTTCAGTCACTTAGTCATGTCTGACTCTTTACACCCCCACGGATTACAGCACGCCAGGCTTCCCTGTCCATCACTATTTCCTTGAGTTTGCTCCAATTCATGCCCATTGAGTCGGTGATGCCATCCAACCACCTCATCCTCTGTCGTCCCCTTCTCCCGCCTTCAATCTTTCCCAGCATCAGGGTCTTTTCCAATGAGTCAGTTCTTTGCATCAGGTGGCCAAAGTATTGGAGCTTCAGCTTCACCATCAGTCCTTCCAATGAATGTTCAGGGTTGAATTCCTTTAGGATTGATTGGTTTGATCTCCTTGCTGTCCAAGGGACTCTCAAGAGTTTCCTCAGATGTGTTATTCTGTTGCTCTGAACATCAGCTCACCTTCAATTTATGATGAGCAGAGAGCTCGCCCAATTAACCTATGCCGAGCATTTATTAGACCCCGAGAACTCCCCGACATGACATCTGCTAGCTCAGATCCTCACAGTGGCCTCGTGAGGAGAGGAGTCCTAGTGTTCCTCCCATGGTAGAGAACAAGGCTGGACACGCAGGTCCTCCACCTCTGGGCGCTTGTGTACAAGGAGCCATCACGAGCATGGCGTATTCAGTCCAATGTTTTTACTCACGGTGGATTTTCAATGAATAATTCAAGGATTAGTATTAGAAGTAGTCATATTTTTAGAAAGTGTTTTTGATCAGTATCCAATTATAGCTGAGAACGTTGCCAACAATGAGTGCTTCTCACTGCCCTGGATTCCTATTTATTGTTGTTATTTAGTTGCTCACTTACGTCTGACTCTTTTTTGACCCCATGGATGGTAGGCTCCATGGACCCCAGGCTCCTCTATCCATAGGACTTCCGAGACAAGAATACTGGAGGGAGCTGCCATTTCTTTCTCCAGGGGATCCGCCTGACCCGGGGATCGAACTCCGATCTTCTGCATTGGAAGGTGGATTCTTTACCCCTGAGCCACCTGGGAAGCCTCTAGAGTCCTAAATTCCGTTCTTTAAAGAGCTAAGGCCGTTACTAGAGCCTGAACCTCAAGGAAGCCAGCCCCAAACGGAGCGCTCCTCGGAGAGCTGTCTTCTGTCTAGAGGCACAGATCTCTCTGCACAGCAGCGCTCTGAGTGCTTGGATGTTAAATTCAGAAAACTGGGCAGTGCAGCTGTGATAGGAACTGGAGGATGTTCAGATGCCCCAGTTAGGTGATGCCACGCCGTATCAGACAAACAGAATTCAGACTCCAGTGCTGGTGAAGGTATATCTTTTGTTGGCTGGATCATCTTTTTTTTTTTTTTTTAATGATGGAAATCTATCAAGTCTAAACTCTGTCCATATGCCCTTTTGTAAACATGACTGTTTACATTGAGGAAATATTTCCAGACCGGCTCATCCCTCATCTGTTCAGCCCAGAGATATTTTTCATGGTGGCTTCCACATAAATTTGAAACCCTAAGAGTTCTGGGGCTCTTGCCCCAGGGATGATCAGCCCTCCTCTGTTTCTAGGGTGAGGTACGGGATGCCTTAAGCATGGATTAATGAACTGCCATCTTTCAGGCCAAAACAAATAGCTCTTGCAATTCGCAACCCTTCTCCTCCTTCTAAGCATCTTTGAACACCACCCTAACCCAACTCCCCCATGAAGGAGCATGCCAGAGATCACTAAGGGCAGTCTTCTGGCCTTGGGAGAAGCAAAAGAAGAGTGAGTGGATGCTAACCTTTGATGAAGAACCACCTATGAGTGAGAGATACAACTGAAGCCCAGAGATGCAATACAGCTTTTCTAAAATCATGCAGCGGGGACTTCCGTGGCAGTCCAGTGGTTAAGACTTCGCCTTCCGATGCAGAGGGTGAGGGTTCCATCCCTGGTGGAGGAGCTAAGATTCCCACGTGCCTCACGGCCAATAAACCAAAACACAAAACGGAAGCAAAAGCATAAAAAATTCAATAAAGTCTTTAAAAATGGTCCATATCCAAAAAAAATCTCTAAAAACAGTCACAGAGCAAGTTGATCAGACAGAAAAAGAGAAAGAGAAGGAATTTAAGATTTCTGAGCCAAGAGCACTGCTGTGCAAGAGAAGGAGAAGTATGGCATCCCTCATCAGTGGGATCTGAAAAACGAGACAGTGAACTTACAGAACAGAGACAGACTCACAGACTCAGCGAGCAAGCATATGCGTGTGTGTGCAGGGGTGAGGAAGTAGGGAAGGGATGGTTAGGGAGTTTTGGATGGACATACACAGAAGACAGAGGGCGAGATGGTTGGATGGCATCACCGACTCAATGGACATGAGTTTGAGCAAGCTCCAGGAGATGGTAATGGACAGGGAAGCCTGGCGTGCTACAGTCCATGGGGGTGCAAAGAGCCAGACACGACTGGGCAACTGAACAACGATGACAGCTATCTAAAGTGGATACCGAACAAGACCTCCTATACAGCACAGGGAACTCTGCTCAGCTTTACGGGGCAGCCTGGCAGGGCAGGGAGTTTGGGGGAAAACGGATACATGTATGTGTATGGCTGAGTCCCTTCCCTGTTCACCTGAAACTATCATCACGTTGTTAATCAGCTATACCCCAATACAACATGAAAAGCTTTTTTTAAAGAGTACTGCTGTGGATTAGATAAGGAATAACGCCCATTTGCTCAAGTCCAGAGACTCGAGAACTGAAACAAATCCTCGCAGAACAAGCGTTTCGTAAACCACTGGAAGCACCCTAATGACACTGTCTTTCTGAAAGAGAAGCAGCTTCAGATATACCCAGGCAGGACACTGCCGGTGAATCTGATACATTCACATCCAAAGGAAAATAAAAGGTGGGGCGCAGGGGGTGGGGCAGGGGCAGGAATCATCTCTTGAGTCTTTGCTGTTCATAGTTGAAGAAGAGAAGTTAGAGTTTGGATAAGAGATATTCAGCCCATGAGGGAGACCAAGAGCCACGGGACAGATGGACGCGTGCAGAGCGAAAAGGTCCACTAACCGACCGGACAGTGAAACACTCCAAAAGCAGAGTCACAAGCAACTCCGGAGGTACACGTGCAGCCACCAGACTCCTGCAAGGATCTAAAGAGAAGGGGAAGGAGTGGGGGTTGGGGATGAAGCGAGGTGGCAGCGTCTCTCAGGAGCCTGCACGCATTCATGGGAGCTCTATTTCAGCACTCGCTTTGGGAAGGGACGCTCATGCCAAGACGTCTGGTCACAGTCGTCCTTCCCGGGGCCACAGACGCTCACCGCCAGCAGCTGACATGTCATCGCAGAGACGCAGTCAAGGCTGGGCAAGAGGAGGTGGTGGTTTCAGGTGGGCTGGGGCAGCCTTGCGGACTGCCGTGTTTTCTAACCTACCCACAGAACAACACGGAGCCAAATGTTCTGCAGGCCGGGCCAGACTTTCCGACCCCACCTTGGGGGTCTGCCAGCGTTCGCTGGCTCACTCCCCACCGTCCAGCCTTCTTGTGAAATGACTGGTGCTTCCTGCTTCCCGTCGCACCCCAGACCCAGACACGCCACCCCTGCCTGGGTCGCCGCCCTACGGTCTCGTGAGAGGGAGCCAAGGGGCTCTTGAGGACACAGGAGCCCCTGTTCAGATGAGGATGAAAAAAAAAAAATAAGAGCCAGGCCATCTCCGTCCCTGCTTCCCAGTTTCCTTGGAGCCCTTTCTCTGCTCCCCCCTCCCCACCCCTTACTCGTGGTCTCTTCCCCATGGCTGCAATTCAGCACTACATTCCAGCTTCTCTGTGTCCCCAGCTTCCCAGGGACAAGGCCATGGGGATGTTCAGAGAGGCCTGACTCTGAGAATATCTCATCTCCATAGACCTGTCTACCCACCTCCCACCTGTCTCCAGAGAAGCAGCCAACATTCCTTCAGTCCCACAGAGAAAGGGTGTGACTTCGATTACTCAATGAAACCTCGGAGCCAGGCTCTTATGCCCCCAAAACAATAGCGTTATATTTTTCTTGGACTTCCTTCATTTTGTTTGGTTTCTCCTTTGATTAGCAGAAAGAACTCTTCTCCCGCCCGCTCTTTCTGTGTTGTTGTTGTTGTTTAAACACACCAGCACAGTCCTTCTGCTAGGATCCCAACACCCTCCAGGCTCGAGAAGGTAAAGCCCTGGATGGCGAACTCGAGTGACGTCAACCAGCTTGAGAAACGCCATTCGTTTCTCCTGGGCTTTCTCACATGTGGGAATGTCTCTTGGGAGCCTGCAGCCCATCTCGGATCTGTTTGTCTTGGATGCTAATCCCGAGACGCTGGATGAGGTGTTAGTCAGACTGACCTTTCCGGTTTTCTGAGTCAGTGAAGTTAGATCACTAAGTCAGGCGCTAAGTGTTGAAAATGAAAATTGGTGTGTGGGGCAGGCCGAGGGAGTCAGGAAGGTGGGAACAAGGTGGTGAGGGGGGAGGCTGACCCTCTGGTTTGGGTTGAAACAAACACAGCCCTCTATGTGCAATCAAACCCATCCTCATCAAAAGAGATTCTGATCATTTGGGATGAAGCTCATATTACAAAGAGTCTTGTATGGACTTGACCTCTCTCTCTACACACACACACACACACAGCCTCTGAAAAGGCTACCATAAGGCTTAAGTCTCAAGGGAGCTTCCATCCATCCCCAAACAACCCAATCTCCTGGTATTCGGGAAATTTTCTGTTTAGTTGTCCACTGAGCTCCGGAGGTCTGTTGGGTTACAAGAGATATTTACAGAGCATCTTGCTAGGCTGGGGCATTTAGATCACCCACCAATTCCACCCCAGCTCCTCTATCACACAAACAGATCTAATGGAATAACAATGCTAATAATGCCAACTGTTTGGTTTGGATCAGCTTTTTAAACCCAGCTCTTACCTCAGAGGTCAAAATCCCTAGTAAGCTCAAGTGGAAGCAGCTTACTCCCATGTGTAAATAGACAGCTGCTGAGAAGTCATTCTTTAACATGGGAAGCTCAGGTCGGTGCGCTGAGACGACCTGGAGGGTGAGGTGCTGGAGGCTGGAGAGGGAGGGGACAGGTGTATAATTACGGCTGACTTGTGTTGTTGTACGGCAGAAACCAGCACAACATGGTGAAGCAAATTTCCTATAATTAAAAACAAATTTAAAAAGAAAAAATATCTATGGAAACTCAGGCAAGTTCTCATTTAACAGGAGAAAGCAGCCTCCTCGAGAAGCAAAGTGTTTCTCAGAAGGTCACACCACATATTTACAGAAACACAGTGGTCACAGTGGTCTTGGATCTAGGATTATTAACTGAAAGCTATAAGGAGGTTACATTGTGTTGGCAAAAAATAGGGTTTTTTTTAATGTTTTTTGGATTTTTGGCTGCAATGCATGTGGGATCCTAGTTCCCTGACCAGGGGTTGAACCCGCACACCCCACGTTTGAAGGCGAAGTCTTAAGCACTTCACTGCCAGGGAAGTCCCCAAAGTTAGTTTTGAGGTGTAACTACCTGTGCTGACCACCTGGTTAAGCTTTGTTGCCTCTGAATCTTCAGAACTCTCCTATTTCCCAAATCATCAATAAAATTTTTACTCCTGCCTCAGCAGGTCCAGCGCACAATCGGGACTTCTTTCACTTAAATGCATCAAGCAGAGCAGGTGCAATCCTTTTCAACAAATATCTGTTGAGCACCGATTACCTTCAAGGCATTTGCTCAAATCAGATTAAAAAAAAAACAAAAAGCTAAATTCGTTCGTGAAAGCAAACCATCCCTACCATTCTGTATTCTAAAATTCAGCACCTCCTTACATTTTTTTTTCCTACAATTCAGTTCTCAAGAAGAGAAAACGTGATCACAAAAGGAAAGAAATTACCCCCATTTTGTTTTCTCGAAGAACACGCATACACGGACACACGGACTCACAGACGCACAGGCACGTCTGTATGAAATGCTGACTTGTCCAGTAAGATCTCCCTAGATGTCATGGATGGAAATACACTGGGCCTGTCAAAGTGTAAGCTGCAAGTCGGCACTTTTTTTTTTTTTTTTTTTAAGGCTCCAAAGGGCTAAAAAAAGAGAGAGAGAGAAGGGAAAACCCACCAGGAGCCTAAAGGAGTCAGATCTCTCTCTATACTGCCAGGTAATTGTTAGCAGAAATCGGCTATAATAACAGGCCATTTTAAAGGAATGCTAATTCCATTCTCTCCTGCTCAAAGAAGATCCAGGGTCTGCCTTCGTTCCTAACCTGGGCAGTGTGGAGAAAATAACAATACCTTCTTTCAGCAATGGCGGGCATCGGCAAGCGAGGGATTCTGCCATCCCAGGTAAGAGCTGGCAGGAGAGGTGAGTGCCACCAAGGGGAGGCTGGCGTCAGATCTCAGGGTGGGGGTCAGCCAGGAGACCCCAGGGAAGAGGACCAGCCTCCTGGGAGGCAGTGAGGTTTGAGGGTGTTGCAGGGGGCGGGGTGGGGCAGGTAGGAAGAAGGTGCCTTGCTTTCAGAAACTTAGAAAAAGGCTCTCCACACCTTGGTGCGGATGCCAAGCCTCCACCGTGGCAGCACCTCTAGTCTCCTCAGAAAGGGCTCCCTGCTGACAGTCTGTTTGCAGTCTGGGACTGTTTAATGTTTTATACCACTGGTTCCTTCTTCCAAGAGTCTGAGGTTTAGGATTTGGGTGAGCTTGAGGGTTAGCTTCTCTCTCTCTCTCTCTCTCTCTCTCTCTCTCTCTCTCTTTTTGGTTCCTCTGCCTTTTGATTCACAGTTTCCAACACACAAAGCACTTTATACCATCCATGGAAACCTTCGTGGCCACAGACTTAGAAAAAGATTCTGACGAGTGTCCGACCCAGGCGGGGAAGGCAGAGGGCAGTGTCCAAGTATGTGGCACAGATGTGTTGCTTAAAAAAAAATCAGGTCCCCAAAGTGGCATTTCTTTGCGAAAAGCTGGACAGGCAAGGGCGTCAGCTGAGAAATTGGCACAGCCTCCACGATGGGTGAAGCCTTGAAGTTGCCCTTGAGTGGGTCCACTTGGGAAGCTGTGTAGCACTGAGCTAGACCTCTCTTTAGACACTTGGGAAGTGTTTCTGGAATGAACATGCCCTGATTTTTTAAAGGGCTCTGTGCCGCTGTTAGGACATACTGGATGCCTCCTGGAGACAGGAGTCATAACATTTGAGTTTGTCATTGTTCTTGTCCCCACCAGATTCCCTGGCTCCCCTGAGAATGATCTGAGCTCAGGAAACATCGCCAAAAATGTGCAACTAAACTGAGCCTTGTCCTTCTCTCGAAGTCTTCTGCACCCGTTCTGTATCCTCTCTGGAGACAGTCCTGTGCAATCACTTCTACCCACCTTCTCATTTTTCCCCAACCAATTATACAGAAATAGTTGCCTATAATTGGTTAGATAGCATCACTGACTTAATGAACATGAATTTGAGCAAACTCTGGGAGACAGTGGAGCACAGAGGAGCCTGGCGTGCTGCAGTCCATGGGGTCGCAAAGAGTCAGGCGCGACTTAGTGACTGAACAACAATCAGAAATTGCCAGAAACGAAGGTTGAGCCCAGTTGGTTTCTAATCTGGCTGCTCAGGAGAACAGTCAGAGACAGCGGAAGGGACAGCAAGATGCTCAGGGAATCTCCGCTTCAAGTCTCTGAAGCATCCGTCCACCCCACCCTTCTGAGAGCCAGCATCAGCTTCCTCTCTCCTCAAAGCAGCATCACAACCTTTTCCCCACACGTTGTACACGACCAAGTCTTAAACACCAGTGTCTGCTGCACAAATGAAATGTGTTCACACACAGACCAAGTTTGAACCAGAGGATTCTAATCTTGATTCCTCCCCAAAAGATGAGTTCTCCACAGACAGAGAGTACCAGCAGGAAGTGAGATCGACCAGTGGGTTATTGAATCGACCAGTGGGTTATCGAATCGGCCATGTTTTATGCAAAACACAAGAAAAGACACTGACAAGCAGAAATCCCAGCAGCCCCTCTTCGCTCCAAACCATTCTCCTCCACCGACAACCTTGCTTCGGAACCTTCATGCCCAAATGTGGATTGCCTAGCAAACACAGAGCCTAAAGGAGATAAGGCAAGTCTAAAAAGAAACAAGGCATTGGGTAAAACGTCCCCCACTGGAGAACAGAGGTGACGAGGGCATAGCCCATCTGGTCTTCACAGTAAATGAGTTTTTGAGAAAATTTATTTTTTTTTTTATTATTTATTTTGGCTGCAGCGAGTCTTAGCTGCAGGATCCAGTTCCCTGACGAGGGATGGAACCCAGGCCGCCTGCATTGGGAGCACAGAGTCTCAGCCACTGGACTACCAAGGAAGTCACCATAAATGGCTTATACGTAGTAAGCATCCCAGGGTGGGTGTTTTTTTTCTTTTCCTGTTTTACTGTTGCTGTTAGTGTGGGGTTTTTACCACTTGAACCTTAGAGCTGTAAAAGTCTGGACAAGTGAATTAACTCTCAGCCTCAGCTTTCTCATCTGTTAAATGGGTGAAGGAAGAAACACCACCAAAGGTTTTCTTGGGGCGATATGGGTGATTTATCCAATCTGCCCTGAACAGATTGCCGAGCATATGGTAGAGGGCTCTGTAACATCTCCTCTTATTAATAAATGACCTAATGGAGGGAACTCCCTGGCGATCCAGCGTTCAGGACTCCCTGTTTCCGCTGCAGGAGACATAGGTTTGAGCCTCAGTCGTAGAATTGAGTCTACATGCCATGTGGCCAAAAAAAAAAAAAAACAACAACAACGACCCAATGGAGCAAAACGAAAAGAAAGGGGGCAGGACAGTGACACGGGTCCTGCTCCTCCAGAACGATGAGGACTGCTCCAGGGCGAGAGGGACGGTGACTCCCGCGTCTGGCCAGTGGAATGGAACGATTTCGAAAGCCTGGACAAGCCTGAATCAAGGTGTGGAACTGCCGCCACCCAACCCAGAGAAGAAAGAAACCCCAACACACATCAGAGCAGAAAGGACAGCTGTGAAATGAAGTCAGCCAAGGCACCGCTTCTGCCAACCCAGAGACGTTCTCATGCAAAGGAGGCAAAGAGGAGGAAAGGCACATCAGAGGGGCCTGGCTCAAGTCACACTGTGTTCTCTGCTTCTCGGAGACAAAGGCTGCCAAACCCCGATTAGGGGACAGGGAGAAGATAAGAGCAGAGACGCGCTTCCCAAAAGAGTGGACGTCCAGTTCTTCGCGTGACCCAAGAAGAGAGCCAGAGCCCCAGGAGAGCTCCCAGAGAACAGCGAGAACGTGGGGGAGTGGGCTGCCTGGGCCAGCCTGCCTGCCGGCCTTGGAGCCCAGTTCCGTGGAGACAGCAGCGTGTGGGGCTCTGCGTGTGCCTGGCGTGCCAGGAGGCACACGGGGAGCTGGCAACACGGGACCCAGTGATCTGCCTCTCCCATTAGCTCTGCGGCCTCGAGCAAGGCACAGGCTTCTTGCAGGGCTTCTGTTTCTGCCTGTGAAAAAGCAGAGAGAGTAATTTCTCCCCCTCACAGCCTCCCAGAGACGTCCAGGGAATAGAGCTGATGAGTGGATGTAAGGGGCACTTCAAAAGCAGAAGCAGGAAGCAGCGGCAAGGAATATTCGTTAGTGGTGAAATTATTTTTTCAGTAATAGTTGAGAAGGCACAAGACCATTTGCTTCAGAGTAGCGCATGTGTGTGTGTGTGTGTGTGTGTGTGTACGTGTGTGTATGCCTGGGAGAAAGAGACAGAGAGGATAAAGAGTGTACCCCCAGGACTCCTGCGCACAGTTAGTGATTCCTCACGTGTGAATGGGCTTCTGGAGGAACCTGTGAAGCTGGGCTGGGTTGAGTCCACAGAGTTTCTGGTTTGGGCGGGCGGGGTGAAAGAGACCCCAGTGAGGATGGAAGTGAACACTTGACATGGACTGAGCAAGGGCTATTCAGGCCCCAAACACACTTGGCCTATCCCCATCGGGGTCCCCATATTTCCTACATGGGGTGGCCTCCCACTGGCCGGAAGAGCGTGTCCATCCACTGACCCCTGACTGCATCGCCCCGCCCACCTCGCAATGTTTCACCCTGGGGGAGCAAAAAGCTGTGGCACTTTGACATTTACTGACTAAATAAATACCTGCTGGAATTAACTCCGCCCACCCCACCCAAGAGCCAGGGCCTAAGTTTCCCCGAAGCTCAGGTTTCTCTCCTCCTCCTGCTGCTCCTTGTCCTCTCTCTCTCCTTCTTCCTCCAAAGAAATCACAGTTTGGAATTAGGGGCAGGGGTGGAGACGGGAGATTCTGTGCTTTCAAGTGCCTTTGTTTGGGGAGAAAGTAGGATGTTGGGTCCAAATATCACTGCAAGAGAAACCCACGTTCCTAGACACTAGACACCGTCTGTCTATGTCCACACATTTGCCCCCTCTTGCCCTTTAAATCCCACCCCCCGCCCAAGAGGAGCAGGGGAAGGATTCGTGCTTCGGGCGCTCTGGGGACTGCAGTCCCCGGGGCGTATGGGAGTGATTAGCTTACAGATTTCAGGTAGCTCCAGCCACACGTGCAACCCACATGACACCCCTAATTCCAGGCCCAGCTCTCCTTCTCCAAACAAACAGCAGCGCCGTTTGCAGAGGAAAGAAAATGCCTTTCTTAGGAGACCCACAGAGGAAAGCCAGGTCAGAATTGTCTGCTCTGCTCTGGACAAACCCCTCGCCCAACCCAGCCCACTGTTCATTCAAGGGGCAGCTACCCCGAGGCTCATCCATGAAAAGGCTGTGCCTTGTGCTTAGAAAAGCAAGCAAGAAAACCAGGAAGAGAAAAATATTTATTATCCTTGTATATTTGGGTAGCAGGGTCCAGGGGGGTTAGAGGCTTCTGATCTGTTAATAGTGATTTCAGTTCGTGGTTTGATTATTTTCTCAGAACCTGTAAATCCAGGCTTGAAATGTATAAAGATTGCAATTCTAAAAGTTTTACATCCATCACTCCAAAAATTCTCCAAAGGCATGTCTCCAAAACCCTTTCTTATGAGAAAGAAGTCAGAGGGTAGGAAATTTAAGAGAGGATTCCAGAACAAGAACAGACTTCCTCGAAAGTGACGCAGACAGACATCTAGGGGATATGTTTTGACCCACATAAAGATATCTCATCGAATCAGCCAAGGTGTCCTGCCAGGGCCCGAGCTGGAATCTACCATTAGACATTCATTGCTGTGGCTAAATTTTGCTCTCATTCTCTAAATGGAGGTTTACTCAGCAGAGTCTTTGCGGCATACAGACTGAAGATTCAAAAAGGATAACATTCTGTACTTGTCCTCAAGGAGATCATAGTTTAATGGCTCGCATATCCACACAGAGGACAAATGAGAACACCAAGAGACAAGAACAAGATATTATTAAAACAGAGATAAGAGCAAATATCCATTCCTGGGAAGACATCAAGTCTTCACCGAGGGGTTAGTATGTAGCCTGGATCTCTATCTCCTACTAAAGTCTGTCTACCTCTGAGACTGAGAATATACTAGGCATACAGTCATTCACTCCATAGTCTGAATAAGGCTCACATTTTCCCCAGGACAGCAGTGGATGAAGGCAGCTTTCATCTGAGAGAGATACCCTTCCCTGAAGAGGGAGCAGCGCCCTGCCAAAAAGGGCTGGAAGGAAGGCTCCCCTGTCCCTGAGAAGCACATGAAGACAGGAGTAAGCCAATGGATAAACCCAGGAAGGCTGGGTCAGTTCAACACACGAGTCTCTGAGAAATAGCCAAACAACGAGGACAAGACCTGAGGAGTCAAGACTACTCTCAAGAATCAGCAAGTGAAGACACAGGAACAATTCTTTCTAAGGAAATTCCTAGGAAGCATTGCTTGGAATTTTTTTGAATCAGAAGAGAATCTAGGGACTTGGCTGGAAGGCCAGAGGTTGAGACTTCACCTTCCAGGGCAAGGGGTGTGGGTTCGCTCCCTGGTTGGGGAACTAAGATCCCAACCAGGGATGTGTGTGCTTGCTCAGTCAAGTCCGACTCTTCGCGACTCCACTGACTAGCCCTCCAGGCTCCTCTGTCCACAGAATCTTCCAGGCAAGAATACTGGAGTGGGTTGCCGTTTCCTCCTCCAGGGAATCTTCTTGACCCAGGAATCGAACCCAAGTCTCTTGTATGTCCTGCCTTGGCAGGCAGACTCTTTACCAAGTGCATCCACCTGGGAGGCCCCAGATCCCACATGCTTTGCAGCCAATTAAAAAACCAAAACAAAACATTAAAACACACACACACACACACACACACACAGAAGCAATACTGTAACAAATTCAATAAAGATTTTAAAAATGGTCAACATTTAAAAAAAAAATTTTTTTTTTAAAGAGAGTGAACCTAGTCTTTCCTCTGAACCCATTCTTAAGCCTCAAAAGCAACCTCACCATCACTTCCTGGTTCGTCTGACTGAAAATCAAAGTGCCCTTTGCAGGAGTGGGCCAGGGCAGCCTGAGAATGAAGGTGACGCAGGTGACGGTTCATGTCATCCTCTGCCTAACCCATCCGGTCCTCTTGGCTGTAGCAGTTCTCAGGCCTCGCAGAGCTGAGGGAATGAGCTTGGAGGCAAAACCTACCCCCCGCACGTATTGCTCTGAAACCCGCTTTCCCCAGACCTCAGTTCCTGGAGGGGAGTCAGAATCAAGAGAGCCTCCTCGGTGCCAGGAAAATAGAAAGCAATTAGTGACTTTTGCTTTAGGCAGAATCTAAAGGGGAAAAAGAAAACTTGGAGCCTCACTGAACTCCACCTCCCTGGGCCTCTCCGGAACCACAATGTTCAGCCCACTCAGCGTTTGGCCCATGCCACCCTCTCCTCCCCCAGAAGATTTCTCTGCTCCTGGAAAATCATCTGGAAATTGTCATCACCACTGTGCTGGCTGGCAGATGTCCCCCAAAGAGAGAGTGAAGCGTACCACACACTACAAGGCATTTCTGGGCTTGGACCAAGAAAGTGGGGGGGGGGCGGAGTAGCCCAGGCGCAGAATAGCACAGCATCGGTGGGGACAGGAGCCAGAGGTGGGCTCTGCGGGAAGAGGAGAGAGACCAACACGGGTCTGACTCTGAGCCGGGAGCTCGGGACAATTCTCCCTTCTCCCTTGTCTTCCCCTCGGCACATGGATACAGCAGCAAGGAGGGGACTCAGTGCCCTGTGCCCCACGTGTTCTTTCAGGACAAGAAGGGAATCCAGGGCAGAGGCTGAGAGGGAAGGTCTCAGAAAGTAGTGAACCCAGACAGCAAAGCAGCAGAGAACGGGCAGAATTCAGAGGCTGACCCTGATGGAAGCCAGATCAAGCGACAGTAACAGCCAGGGTCTCAGTCTTGCCCCCTTTGGACGTTCAGGCACACAGCAGGAACTTCAAGCCACGTCCGGTGACCTGATTGATGAGGGGAGCTGAGGATGACTGAAGGTGGGCTGGCTGGGACAGGCAGGAGGACAGGGAAGGGAGGGTGACTGAGGGGACAGGCTGTGCCCACTGTGCTGTGTGTCCTGGCCCCAGAATTGCGCCCCACCTGCCGGAGGCCTGGAGACAACACTCAGGCCTGTGGGCCTCGCTCCTGCACAGCCTCCCGGAGTCACCCACACCTCAGCCACGTGCGGAGCGAGCAGCACCCGGTCAGCTGCCCAGGACCTTACGCGTTTAGCACAGCTGTGCGGGCCTGCATGGGAAGCTGCTTCAGTCGTGTCCGACTCTGTGTGACTCCCATGGACTGTAGCCCACCAGGTTCCTCTGTCTGTGATTCTCCAGGCAAGAACACTGAAGTGGGTTGCCATTTCCTTCTCCATTAGTATGGCTGAGGTTCAGACAAAAGCTGGGTTTGGGGCTTCCTCACAGGCCAAGCCTCTGGGGGCAGCAAGGCTGGGCAGGAGAGCAGATCCTGGAGGCAAGGGGGCGAATGCCAGCGCAGAGCATCTGAGCCAAGACCACCCGCCCTGCCTCCCTCTCCTCTAGGAGCCAGAATCTTCCTGCCATCAGACCCCACTTTTCTTCTAGCTCCTGAGGACAACCTGCCGAGTGTGAGATGCCTCCTCCACTCCCAGAAAGTGAGCCCTTAAGGAAAAGGCCCCACCACGTAGGGCTCTCTGAGTCTACTGGTCCCTTCTGAAGAAAAGTAAGTGCCTCGATGTTCGCATCTCTAGCAAGCCTGCCCCTAAGTTACCCAGGAGACTGCTGTGTGTTGCTGCCTTGCGTGCAGGAGTGAAGGGGGATGCAGCTAAAAAGACTCTTCTGCCAACGAAGCTGACAGCTTTGGGAGCTTTAGGGGGACCAGGAGGAAACTCGTTTCTGCAACCACTCCTGCCTTGTCCAGGCTGTCGGGCCTTCTCTCATGTTTCTTCCCACCTGGAATTTGGGGGAGCGGCAGGTTCTAGCCCGAGGACTCACTGTGACAGAAACACCTGCTCTTGCCCATTGTATGTAAACACGCGTTGTCCTAAAGACAGACTCACTGACACCGTGAGATTTGTCTGGGTCTCAATAATGTAAAGGAGGGGCCACAAAAAAAGAAAGAAAGAAACCAATAAAAACAAAAAGAAAACCGTTCCCCTCATCTAAGGCAGGTCACATTTCACATTCATTAAAAAAAAAAGTGTGTGTGGGGGGATTTAAGAGTTTATTTATTCCTTTTACACCAGTGAAAGGGCCTTGGGAGAAAAATGTCATAGAGAGAAGTGGGGGTGGAAAAGAATGAAACTCCTTTCTCAAAACGCCTCGTCTGCCTATTGGAAGCTGGGAAAGAGAGGACAGAGAGACAGCCCTTGCCTCTCCCTTGAACCAAACCCCCAGAGGCAATGTGGTCATAATGCTGCTGGCCTCCTCTGCCTGCTTGCAGACAGCCTGAGCGCCAAGAAATTAATCTGAAATAAACAATGACAAGGCAAGAAGCCCAGTGCATCTCCGGGTTCCCTGGGGACCCCACTTGATGATGCCCCGGGCTGTTTAAGCAGGGGGCTCTCGGTCCGCCCACCCTCTGCAGTTTTCGCGACGTCACAGCACCGAGAACCACCAGCGTTAAGATGTCACTCCTCCGGGATAACCGGAAAGTTGGGGACTGACTTCATGGCTTTGGCCTTCCCGGGGCCCTAGGGTGGAAGGCACTCTGGCAGCTGCCTGAGCTAGACCAGAGGGCTGGCGACCCAGCTTGATCGTCTGCCCAGGAGCCCGGCTCAGGCCACTCGGCATCAGCATGGCATCACAGGAAGCCTTGGCCCCTTGAAACTACGGGTTCGGGTTCCAGAAACCAGGGCGATGCAACGTGCCCCGGGCATCCGGTCCTGCTGAGATAGAAAAGGATTGCGAGAAAGACACAAGATCACTTGTCTTAAATTCTGGCAGTCACCTTTGGAACTGTGTAATAATACCATTTCGCTCTTTTTCTAGGTTGGATGGAGACAGCCCTTCCCCCTGCCCCATTCATGCAGATCGGAAATAATCTGATGTCCCAGCTACGAGGACATCTCGGAGGCAGCAGCTGGGTAGAGGCCCTGCAGAGTGAGACGCAGTCCTCATTCTAAAGCTCCAGGTCCCCTTGGGAAATTGTCCAAAACTCCTGAAAATCTCAGCTCTTTTCTGTTAGTTCTCTCCCCGGAACTAAAGACACCTAAGCTGAAAGGGGACCCCAGGGGAGGCAGGTGGGACTCTGTGACCTACAGGGAAAACGCTTGGGGTGAAGTAAGCGCCCTGACCCCTGCGGAGTCCAGGAGGCAGCGCTGCGCCCAGCGCTGGTTTTATTTGTATTTTTAACTCAGCAAGGCAAAAGCACTTTCAGCTGAAAATGCCCCAGAGATTTTTTTTTTTAAAGAGGGCAATTATGGAGGGACGAACACACACACACAGTCCTAGGAAGTTTCCCGCGGGCCATCCTAGAGAAGCCTGGAGGGAATCCGAACGATGCCCGTCTCCCTGGTACCTTGACTAAAAACGGATATTTTCGAAAAAGGAAGGTTAAAAAAAGACAGGGAGCCAGCACACTCCCTTTGGAAGCAAAGTCCCTCTGGGGCCACGGCCGGGACGTCCCCACTGCCAGCTCTCCCCTCCTCTCCCCATCGGACTCATAGCCAGTCCCGGACTAGCCAGCTCGCCCAGTCTCTCTCGCCTTGGCTGGATCCCCGCGCCCCCGGGGCGCCAAGCGGGTTTGCAGCCTCCGCTGCCCCCAGGGCGGGCCGCGTCAACCGGAGCAGGGGGACGGGTTCCTGCCTCCTTCCTGAGACACTTCCCGTTCACCGCACCCCGCTTTCTCTGCGAAAACAGACGGGGGTGAGAAAACTGAAATGCCCCCTCTCGGCCTGCAGTTTTCGGGGCGCCGGGATGCTCCAATCTCGGGCGACACAGATCGGATCACCTCCCCGAGCAGGGCGCCCGTTTGGGGAGAAACGCACAGGGACACGCACACAGGCGAAGGCGTTTGGGGACGTGCTGCCGGAGGTCTGGAGGCCTGCGAGGTGCAGAGGTCACTTTCTCTGGCCGGTCCACAGATATTCACTGCACCCCGACGAAGCCGCCTGGCACTTCCCTTTTCCCTTTTGCTGTGGCCGCGCAGCCCGGCGCTTGTCCTGAGACAAGCTTACCTGCGGCTCCTTCGCAAAGAGAACTGGAGTCCCACGCGAACTGGGGAGACGGGCAGGCCGGCTCGGGCCCCGGTGAAACGGTGCTAAAAACGAGGATCCGCAGGCCGCTCAGGGAGGGCGCCAGGGCCTGAGGGTCCCGCCCGGGGCTGGGCTCTTTCACCTCAAGGGAACCCGGCTAGGGATGTTCGCGGAGAGCAGGGGCATCCCTCGTCCCCGGCACTTCTACAGAAAACACTGCCCGGGGCTGAGAGACGCGGGAGACGCTGCCGCTCGCATCCCCACCAGTTAGGTTTTTTTTCCCCACCTAGGACCTGCCTGCCTGCAGAAAACGGTTTGGACACAGTCCTCACTTTGGCCAAGGAATTTTAGAGAGGTCGCGGTCCTTAGTCCCCCCGCCTCCGCAGTCAAAAGGGAGCCCCCTCCGCCCACAGGGCCCACCCCCACCGGAGACAGAGGGGCCCCGCCGCCCTAGGCGCGCGGAACTCGCTCCGCGCCAGCTACGCTGGGCTCCTGCTTGGCTCCCGCGTAGACGCGGAGGGGGACCGGCCGCCCGAGCTAGGGAAATTGAGCCCGGCGCCGGCCCCGGACGCCGAGAGAGCGGGAGGGGGAGGCGTATCCCAGACCTCGGTTTCCCTAGGGATACGCTCGCACCGATAGCCTAGGCTCCCGGCCGCAGACCTCGCGGCGTTGCCTCCCTCGCGGGCGGGACTCGAATGCGCGCCTTGTACTGGGGCAGTGCGGCCCAGCGCTCGCCCCTCTGGTCGGTCTGCGCGCCCCTGATCTCCTTCAGCCCCCCACGCCCAGACTGTTCAGCTCTGGGCAGAACGCTCTAGCTCAAACTGGGTCGACAGCCTCAGTTTCTCCATCTGCAACTGGAATATTAAGAACGGGTTTCTTTCCCTCGGGTTCTCTGACTCAGGGGCTCTGGTCCGGGGCTGCGAGCCTTCTTCCCTGGGCAGCTCAGGGAGGTCAACCTGCAACCCGGGGAGAGTCACACCCTGGAGCGAACCGAGTCCCCGCATGGAGGCGGGTGGGGGTGGGGGGTTGGCACCCGCCGGAGCTGCCTGCAGAGATGCAAAACCGCCGCCCCCACTGACTGATCCACGATGCCCACGCGCCAGAATCGGCCTGGTCCTGGCACTCCGTGACGCTTGGCACCTTGGAGCTGGGGGTCCTTGCGGTCTCGGTGTTCCAGTTCTGGGCAGAACAGAAACGTCAGGCATCTCAAATGCTACCCCCACCCCTTCCCCACAGACGACACATCTCCCAGTTCCCCTCGCTGGGCTGCCCAGAGGTGGACCTGCATGGGAGGACATATCGGATAGGAATTCCTGCAGAGAGAAACACACCACCCCCTACCACCACCATCTAAGTTTTCCTGCAGTTTCTGAGCGTTAAGGCAGTTTCTGGGCTTTTGGCGCCCTCTCTGGATGCAGCTAAAAATTGCAGCCCTTTTTTAAAGTCAACTGATTGTTTATCCTAAGTTTTCAAAAAGATACAAAAATATTGGTATGGAACAGAAAGGGGATACAGATCTATAGGTTACAATTTTAAATTCTATGCATTACATATCTCCTATTACATTATCAATTTAAAATATATTTTAAATGTACGTATTTATCTTGACAAATATTTAGTGAAATATTACCAAAAAAAAAAATCACAGTCGTCTTCATTGCCTTCATGCCAGTAAACAGCGGAATTACAATAAAATGCAGCTAAATACAGACGGCCCGGCTAGAGCGTCTGCCCGAAGCTCTGGTCTCTGAGTCCCCTCTTGGGTCAGGTGTCCTTCGAATTGTACTAACAACTGCCCCCTCCCTAGGACACAGATATCAGTCCCTACTAAGCGGGACTTTTTCTCCTAAGAAAGGACGAAGTTGTTCTTAGACTTTCCCAGCGTATTCACGCGGCCAGGAATACAAGGCTGTAGTACCTTGTCTCTTAAACGGGTAAACAAGCTATAGAGTATCAGACACGTCCACTTGTAAGTTACATTCGTTTAAAGAGTAAATAGTGTTTCACAGTTTTGTGACTGGCTACCTTCCGAAGAGTTCCATTTCCTGTAGCAAATGTCCACTTTTTCAGAAAAAATGGAAATGTCAGGAAAAAAACAATTCTCCAAGGAAAACATTCTTTGAAATCTTGCACTAATATCCGCAGTTGCAAATTAGAAATGAGAAGCCTTTGCTGTGAAGAGGGATGATTCACCGTGACAATAATTTAATTCGGAGGCGAACCCTGGCGAAAGCCAGAAGGGGAAGGGGCGAGGTATTTAAAAGTGAGTTTTCCGCCGCGGTGCGTTTATTTGTGATTCTCAACACACGGAACCCGCAGGCGACTAAGATTTTTCTTCCCTCTCAAAACACAGAGCCAACTAAGCAGTTCGTGTAAACACAAAAGTTGTGCTCAAATCACACTTGAAATA
This sequence comes from Capra hircus, assembly GCF_001704415.2. Lineage (NCBI taxonomy): Eukaryota > Metazoa > Chordata > Mammalia > Artiodactyla > Bovidae > Capra > Capra hircus. The sequence goes on along the minus strand of NC_030826.1, from coordinate 58,097,361 downwards.
CATCAGCAACACCCCCACACCCCTGGCCAGAACTTCCGAATGTCTGCAAGTCAGAGAGGATACGGCTGAAGTCAGGACCACGGGCGCTTCACCGCTCCAGGTGTTTTTGTAGGGCTGGGGGCCGGGGGAGGGGGGAGAAAGCAGGCAAGAAGCACGACTCCACCAAAATGGAGTGTTTTGTCTGCGGTGGTACCCATTTGTTTTGGCTTTTTCAAACCCAGTGACGGCCTCGGCCTCCAGGCCCAGCGGCCACGTTCGCCAAGTTCGGTTTCTGAAAGCCAGAGCAGTAAGCGAACTCTCTCCAGGGGTAACTTTGCTCAAGTTCTGATTCGGCCAGAGGTGAAGGGCAGAACCTAGGGATGGTCGCCCTGTCACTGAGGCGCGCGGCGGGGTACGGGCTGGGGGGAGCGGGGGTGCTGAAGAAGAACTAAGTCAGAGTTCAAGGTCGGAGAGGCGCGGGCCGGCTCCCGCGAGTGCGCGGGGCTCCGGCGTCTCTGAGGCCGCCGGCGCGCGCGGGGCACTTCGCTGTGGTTTTCATTGATTCTCTTTGCACCGAGCGCAGCGGAGTCCCGACCAGCCGCACGGGCCCCGGCGAACCAGAGCATGTTCATCTATTTATACGGATTATTACAGAGGAACGGCGGACGTTGAGTCACCAAAACATTTGCTTCAAAAGACAATTTCTAAGCACATTCGGAGGAGGCAGGCTCCAGGAGCGGAAACTGGGCTAGGATTTAAGGAAGGAGCGACAGCTTTTCGAATACTGCAAACCCAGTTAAGTCCCCGGGACCGCGGAGAAAACTGAACAGAAATGCTTGTGGGTGGGGACAAATCCTAGTCCACACACACACACACACACACACACACACACACGCAAAGATTCGCGCAGAGACGGCACCGAATTCTGATATTAAGAGAGGACAGCAAACTTACACACTTGGAAGTCCCGGGTCCCCCGCCTTCCCCGGTGCACCCCCCAACCCCCCGCGGGACCAGAGGCTGCGATCGCCTCCCCGCTCCTCCCCTCTCCTCTCGTCACCCTGCCCAGCACCACAGTCCTTCCCCCCCCCCCCAAATCGGGCCCAATCAGCTGCCTGCCCACCCCCTCAAATGCCGCGCTGTGATTGGCCCTTGTATTTATTAAAGAGCCGCTGGACTGGGAGTTGGAGAGCGCAGAGCGGACCTGGAACTTCAGTGGCGCCGAGACTTGCCAGTTTCACTCCAGGAACTTTTCTTTGCAGGAGGGAGGAGAGAAGGGGTGCGATCGCCCCCGCTTTTTGCTCTCTTTTCCCCTCCTCCTCCTCTCCAGTTCGCCTTCCCCCACTTGGAGCGGGCAGCTGCGGGCTGGCCCCCGCGCGCCTTCCTAAACCCTCGCTCCTGCGGCCGAGGGACGCGCCAGGCTCCCCGGGAGCTGCTCGCTCCGCGCCCGGGCCGCCGAGGGGAGAGGAGCCCGCGCCTCGAGTGCCCGAGCCGCCGCGGCTCCTCGCCTTTCCCGGCCACCCGCCCCCTGCCCCGGGCCTGCGTATGAATCTCCTGGACCCCTTCGTGAAGATGACCGACGAGCAGGAGAAGGGCCTGTCCGCCGCCCCCAGCCCCACCATGTCCGAGGACTCGGCGGGCTCGCCCTGCCCTTCGGGCTCCGGCTCCGACACGGAGAACACGCGGCCCCAGGAGAACACGTTCCCCAAGGGCGAGCCGGACCTGAAGAAGGAGAGCGAGGAGGACAAGTTCCCCGTCTGCATCCGCGAGGCCGTCAGCCAGGTGCTCAAGGGCTACGACTGGACGCTGGTGCCCATGCCGGTGCGCGTCAACGGCTCGAGCAAGAACAAGCCGCACGTCAAGCGGCCCATGAACGCCTTCATGGTGTGGGCGCAGGCGGCGCGCAGGAAGCTGGCCGACCAGTACCCGCACCTGCACAACGCCGAGCTCAGCAAGACGCTGGGCAAGCTCTGGAGGTAGGGCGGGCGGGCGCGGCGGGGTCGGCTCCGCGGCGGCGGGGGGCGCTGGCCCCGGCGGTCTCTCCGCGCCCCGCCTCCCCGCGGGAGGGGGTCGCCGGTCCCCCTGCAGGCTCGGGGCGGGGGGCGCCGGGGAGGGGCGGGGAGGGTTGGCGGAGCGGGGTGCGGGGACGAGGTGTCATTTGGCTGAGAGTTTGACCGAGTTCTTGGGTTGCTCTTGGGGAAAGGGGGGAGGGGTAGGTGAGGCGGGGAGGATGGGGGGGGCACTCGCAGGGGACGCGGTGGGACCCGGCTGCTAGCCTCATGTCCCGCCCCCGGCTGTGAAGGTCAACCCCAAGTGGGGGCCGCAGTGGCAATGGAAGTGTGCCGCCCCCTCCCTCGACCTGCGCAAGCCCTTCGCCCACCGGAATGGGATGCACGGGGCGGGGGCAGACCAAGGCCCGAGGGTCCCCGGGCAGGAATCGGACTTGGGGGGTGGCGGTTGGAAGCTGCTGGAAATAGGTGGGTGCCGTGTGCGTGTTAGCGGGCGGCGGCGGGGCGGGGGGCAGTCCTCAGGAGCGGCTCCTTGCAGATTAAGTGGTTTTTTAGAAAATGTTCAGAGGGTGTTGCGGTCGGAAGCGGGGTGGGTATAAATCCAGTAGCAAAGGCCGGGAAAGCAGGAGCTATTTTCATCCGCAGCGTTTCCAAAATAGAAGAGAAGGGGAGAGGGCGGGGCGGGGAGGGACGCTCAGGTCGCACCAGGAGGACGAAGTTTTGCGGTTCTTGCTTTTCAAAGAAAAGCGGTGAGCTGCAGTCGCGTCTGGCAGGCAGGGAGGCGGGAGGGAGGCGAGGGTCAGTGTTCGAGGATGCCGCGGGGTGGGGGTCGCCTCCGGGTCTCACCGACCTGCGAGCTCAGCCCCTCTCTCTTTCTCCCCGCGCCGCCCCTAGACTGCTGAACGAGAGCGAGAAGCGGCCGTTCGTGGAGGAGGCGGAGCGGCTGCGCGTGCAGCACAAGAAGGACCACCCGGACTACAAGTACCAGCCGCGCCGGAGGAAGTCGGTGAAGAACGGCCAGGCCGAGGCCGAGGAGGCCCCGGAGCAGACGCACATCTCGCCCAACGCCATCTTCAAGGCGCTGCAGGCCGACTCCCCGCACTCCTCCTCCGGCATGAGCGAGGTGCACTCCCCCGGCGAGCACTCGGGTGAGCCTCCCCCCGCCCCCGGGCCGAGCCGCCAGCCCCCACCACCGCGCGGCACCCTCCCCCCGGGAGGCTCTGCTTAGGGACCGCGCGCTCCCCAGGGAGGGGACAAACTAAGCCCTGCGCCCATTCGCCCAGTTCTCGCCTCGCTGCCCAGGACCGCAGGGCCCCACGAAGTCTCTGGACACACACAACACACCCCCTAATCCTTGCATCCTAACATTAATTTTTATTGCAAGGCAAAATGCCTTTACAACTTTACCGGGCTTCTCCCCTTTTTCCCTTTGCTGCCCCGCCTGAAAGCACACACAGGGCTTTTCTACAAGTAGCAATGTGGTCTTCCGGACCCTCCGGGGCCTCGGACCTTCCCCTGATAAAAGGGGGCCGCCGAATGTGTACCCGCGGGTTAATCATTCGACGCCTTATCTCGGGCGCAGCGCGCCTACCTCGCGGATGCGAGGAGGGAGGGTGGGTAGGTGCGCCCCCCGCCCCCGCCGAGACCCGAGCTTCACCTCCCCGCCCTCCCCGCGCCCCCGGGACCCGAGCCTCCGCGGAGCCTTGGTTGATGGCCCTGTGCTGCTTCTTTCGCCGCCCCGCAGGGCAATCCCAGGGTCCGCCGACGCCCCCCACCACCCCCAAAACCGACGTGCAGCCGGGCAAGGCCGACCTGAAGCGCGAGGGGCGCCCCCTGCCAGAGGGGGGCCGGCAGCCCCCCATCGACTTCCGCGACGTGGACATCGGCGAGCTGAGCAGCGACGTCATCTCCAACATGGAGACCTTCGACGTCCACGAGTTCGACCAGTACCTGCCGCCCAACGGGCACCCGGGGGTGCCGGCCACGCACGGCCAGGTCACCTACACGGGCAGCTACGGCGTGAGCAGCACGGCGGCCAGCCCGGCGGGCGCAGGCCACGTGTGGATGTCCAAGCAGCAGGCGCCGCCGCCGCCGCCCCCGCAGCAGCCGCCGCCGCCCCCGCCGCAGCCGGCCCCGCCGCAGGCGCCCCCGCAGCCGCCGCCGGCGCCGCAGGCCGCCCCGCCGCAGGCCGCCCCGCCGCAGGCGCCCCCGCAGCAGCCGCCGCCGCCGCCGCCGCCGCCGGCGCACGCGCTGGGCGCGCTGGGCAGCGAGCCGGGCCCCGCGCAGCGAACGCACATCAAGACGGAGCAGCTGAGCCCGAGCCACTACAGCGAGCCGCAGCAGCACTCGCCACAGCAGATCGCCTACAGCCCCTTCAGCCTCCCGCACTACGGCCCCTCCTACCCGCCCATCACGCGCGCGCAGTACGACTACAGCGACCCCCAGAACTCGGGCGCCTACTACAGCCACGCGGCCGGCCAGGGCTCCGGCCTCTACTCCACCTTCAGCTACATGAGCCCGGCGCAGCGGCCCATGTACACGCCCATCGCCGACACCTCGGGGGTGCCCTCCATCCCGCAGACCCACAGCCCGCAGCACTGGGAACAGCCGGTCTACACACAGCTCACCAGACCCTGAGAAGAGCTCGCACGGGGCGGGGGCCCACGGTGCTGGCCGTGATGATCGCAGAAAGAACCCAAGAAACAAACGCGCGACCCTTTGGACATTTTTGTTTTTCTTCTTCTTCTCTCTCTCTCTCGTTTTTTTTTTTTTTCTTTTTCTTTTAAAGACAACGTTAACGCTGAAGGCGACTCGGACGCAGATTCCCAAGACACTAAACGTTGAGCTATCCAGACGCATCACCGCCTTGTCGTTAGACTGGTGGCCAGCCCACTCTTGGCTAGAATGGACCGGCGGAACCGACGCCGAAACTGGACTGGAAACCTTCAAAGCGAGCGTGGAGGACGATGGAGATTCTCTCATGTGACCAATTTGCTCAGTTCTCTCTGCCTGTTTGGACTTCGTAATTATTTTTTAGCAGTAATTAAAGAAAAAGAAAGTCCTCTGTGAGGAATATTCTCTATTTTAAATATTTTTTAGTATGTACTGTGTATGATTCATTACCATTTTGAGGGGATTTATACATATTTTTAGATAAAAAGAATTAAATGCTCTTATTTTTCCAACAGCTAAAAACTACTTTAGTTTGAACAGCGTGCCCTAGCTTTTCTTGCAGCCAGAGTATTTTTGTATAGATTTGCTTTCTCTTACAAACAAACCAACGAAGGAGAGAAAAAAAAAAAAAAAGATGTGTGTTATATTAACCTTCAAAAGCCACAGATTTGTGTTAACTGGGCAGTTTGGGGGGGTGAGCTTTGCTTAACTCCTCAGGCTTTCCAATTCAAGGAGAAGTTGCCTTAGAAAGAAAAATCAAGGCCTTATTTTGCAAAAACAGAAGTAAACAATAGTCTAGAGACTATTGTGTGAGCATCTGGTAAGCTTTATCATATATATGTTTTTTAACAAGAAAAAAAAAAGCCACCTTAAAGCCTTAAAACCATGCTGCTGGAAAATCTTTGCCCCCTCTTTTAGTGCGTTTCTTCCTGTATGTGCTTGTTCGCCACAATCTTAAGCAGCAGAAGGCAAGCAAAGGAGACGAAATCTGTCTGGGGAATGCTTCAGCAGCCAATAAGTACCCCAGCACACTGCCCCCTGGCCGCCTGCCCCGGCCCCATGTGGAACACAGATGCTAGAGTCCTCTCACTAACACCATCACCTGTGCCTCTCTGAACACCAGCAGTTAACCTTCAAGACATTCCACGTGCTAAAATTATTTATTTTGTAAGGAGAGGTTTTAATGAAAAAACAACAGGAAAAAAAACTCCCTCTTTTTTTTTTAATTTTTAAAATTTACCTTCTTTAAAATAGGTTATTGCAGCAGCCGTCCTCAAAGGGTATGGTCATCTGTTGTTAAATTATGTCCTTAACTGTAACCAGTTTTTTTTTTTTAATTTATCTCTTTAATCTTTTTTTTTTATTAAAAGTTTCTTTGGATTCCTTGTCCTAGATTTGTATAAATGCCTTTTTTGTCTGTCTTTTTTTTTTTCTCCTTTCCTCTTTGTTGTTTTGTTGAAAACAAACTGGAAACTTGTTTCTCTTTTCGTACACATGAGAGTTTGCAGATGTAGTGTATCACTGAGTCATTTGCAGTGTTTTCTGCCACAGATCTTTGGGCTGCCTGAACTGTGTGTGTGGTGACCCGAACAGTGCCAGGATGTGTCAGCAGCGTTCCCCTGCACGTCTCTTGGAGAGAGAGGGGAACAGGGGAGGAGGGTCAGCCCACTGACAAACCTTAATTCCTAGTTACTTCTGTGGCTGGAGAGTTTGAGGATTGCTTTTTAAAAAAGACAGCAAACTTTTTTTTTTTATTTAAAAAAAGATATATTAACAGTTTTAGAAGTCAGTAGAATAAAATCTTAAGGCACTCTTATAATATGGCATCTTTCCATTTCTGTATAAAAGCAGATCTTTTTTTAAAAAAAAAAATATTTCTGTAACTTAAGAAACCTGGCATTTAAATCATATTTTGTCTTTAGGTAAGGTTTGGTTTGGTTTGTGTTTGTGTTTCGTTTGTTTTGCTTGTCCCCCAAACCTTTTGTTTTCTCTGTGAAACTTACCTTTCCTTTTTCTCTCCCTTCCTTTTTTTTTTTGTATATTATTGTTTACAATAAATATACATTGCATTAAAAAGAAAATGGCCTATGGACTTATTCATCTGGTTGTCCTGTAAAAAGGAGGATTTGAAGAATTGGGGCCCCAAAGAAATGGTGGCATCCTGATCATTGTGATGTTTGGGGGGTTTTATGTGTACTTTTAACAGTCCTAAAAACCTGCTAAAGACTGTGTCCCCCAAAATCAAAGCAGAATCTTGAAAAGTGCCGCCCTACAAGGTCACCTAGGGCTTCCCAGGTGGCTCAGTGGTAAAGAACCCACCTACCAATATAGGAGACATATCGGCAGAAGACACGGGAGACATGGAGATCCCTGGGTCGGGAAGATCCCCCGGGAAATGACAACCCACCCCAGTGTTCTTGCCTGGGAAATCCCATGGGCAGAGCAGACAGGCAGGCTATAGCCCATGGGGTTGCAAAGAGTCAGACATGACTTAGCGAATCAACAACCACCTTAGGTCACGTAGAGAATCGCATATCAGTAGTTTGCCCTCCTGGCAAAACGGTTGTGGTTTTAACACCCTCATGGCTTCAGAGCGAAGGCTGCTTCCTTGCAGAAGTCAGAGGGGGCGTATTAACCCTGAAGTCAGTGGCTTGTGAGGAAACAATGCCAAAGGAGGTGACTTGCTTGTCTGAATTCAATAGTGCAAACCCCCTGTGATTATGAACACAAGGAAGAAACGGGGTGTCCATTCAAAAGGCAAAGGAAGCCAAGATAAAGCTGCTGGAAGGGGACCAGGGGGAGACGGCCTCGTTCAGTCTCCGGCTTTATCTGGTGGCAGATGAAATGAGGTTCCCTTCTTCCTCTGCTCCCTCGAGTTTAACTCCTTCTGAGAAGACGCAAAGCCATCGTAGAAGTAATGAGACCTAATCCTGCTTTCCTTGGCCTCCGTTACAGGGGAGTTTCCAGGATCAGAGAAACGTTCAGGTCATTTTTCATTAAACAGATGAAATCACTCCTTCCCTCCCACCCCCACACTGAGACACTCCCCCCGCCCCTCCCCCTCCCCCTGCCCCCTCCCCCCTCCAGCACACAGCCCAGCTGATTGGGGGAAGTGACTCTGAGCGGGCAAGTCTGCCTTCTCATCTCAAGCTGGGTTTGCTTCTGGGCCGGTATCTCTTGACACTCTTCACCAGCGCCCAAACTTGGGTATGACCTCACATTGTCTGTTTTTGCTTACTGGAGTCCTGGCTTGCGCACCTCGCCAGGATTGTGAGGACCAGGAAAACGGTAGTTATCAAATCGAGGCAACATTACACTCTCGTCCTTGGCAAAGTCCTTCAACAAACACCGATTCCTCCCTTGTGCCATAGTGTCATCCCGTTTGCTCGGACCCAGATTCTGTCCTCTGTGGGTACAAAAATGTCTCATTTTCCCCTTGCCAACACTCACAAAATCTCTCAGTCTCCTGGTGTTCATTAGCCCCTGTGCACCCGTAAGTGCCCTAATCCTGTTGTCAATTAAAATCAACACCTTCCACCCCATCACGACCACCTCTTTTCCCTAAACTTCCCCAAACTCCCGTTATTTGTCAGATTGGAGCTTCTCTAGTGGCTAAGGTGGTAAAAGAATCTGCCTGCAAGGCAGGAGACTCGGGTTCAATCCCTGGGTTCGGAAGATCCCCTGGAGGAAGGCATGGCAACCCACTCAAGTATTCTTGCCTGGAGAATCCCATGGACAGAGGAGGCTGGTGGGGTCGCAAAGAGTCGGACACGACTGAGCGACTAACCCTTTCACACTTTCTCCCTCCTGTAAATGTGCTCATCTGTGTGTGACCTTTAGCAGACCTCCTCAGAGCCAGATATTCTGTTGGGACATCGATACGCCCGGTGGACCAAGCGCAGGTGGCTTACTGCCTTGTGCCTCAGTTTCCCTTTTTGTTAAGAATGTTTCTAATCCCTCCCTGGTGAAACAGGGCTGTTTTTAGAGCAGTTGTTAGCCTGGGAGCCTCCAGAGACTTGACTGTCTCAGAATGAACCGATCTGTTCAGGATTCCTACCGCCTTAGAAGAGGGGAAGGGCAGGAGGGTTTTCAGAAATTCCCAAGCGGGTCTGATACACAGCAAATACAGCAGACACTGGACGGCAGAGAATTCTTCTAAATCGCCTTGCCCTCATCCACCAGACCTAGTCAGAACCCCAGATCACCAGATCATAAAATAGGTTAGAGGAATTTTTATTCTAAAGCCAGAAACACAGAGCTTATCACCTTGACAACAAGCACTTGATTGGAAACCTAACAGAGTCCTCCAGATCAGAAAAAAGGCTCCTGTGCAGACCCAGAGTTATTTGTTTATTTCTACTCAAAATCTCTCTCAACTATTTTAACAAAAAGGGATTTTTTTTTTTTAGCTAAATGGGATAAACGAGAGATTTCGAAAAAATTCATTTTGAATCATTCTTTTGCACTGTTGCTAAAGTGGAACTTAGGGGTTAGTTAGAGCTGTGTGTTTACTTTCTCACCTTACTGCCATCCCATCCCCCTCTTCCCTTGATTTCCAAAGTGAACATTTTTGAGGCACCCCAGTGGCACTTTTTAAAATTTAATTAGCTGATGAACAATTGCTGTAACCAGAGGTGGGTTTCCTACTATACTAAAGAAACTTAAGCCTTAGGGCTCATCACTTGCACAGGCTCCTTTGAAGGCCCTGTACTTAAACTTGTGTTTTTAAAATTTATATTCTTTTTTTTTTTTCCTGGTCTCACTCCTTGGCATATTGGGATCCTTGCTCCTAGACTAGGGATTGAACTCTTTGCCCATGGAATGGAAGCACAGAGTTTTAACCACTGAACCACCAGGGAAGTCCCTATATTCTTTTCTTAAAGAGAATTCCCCTCAAAACAAAACAAAACAAAACTGTATAAGCTTCAAGCCTTGTAAAAACTAGGTCTGCCTGTGACTAAAGCTGTTGACAGTAAACCAGGACATGGAAGGCTACAAACAAGAGGCTTTTCTTTCTGTTCTTGGCAGCGCCTGATACACAGTAGGTGCTTAATACAGTATGAGCCCTTAATGCTACCCGTAAACTGATGACAATATCACAGAGCTTGTTAATGGGAATCTCTACCCTAACATTCTGGGGCTTCCCTGGTGGCTCAGTGGTGAAAATTCTGCCTGCAATGCAGGAGACGTAGGTTCAATCCCTGGGTCTGGAAGAACTGCTGGAGAAGGGCATGGCAACCCACGCCAGTCAGTATTGGACAGAGGAGTCTGGTGGGTCAAGGGTCAGACATGACTGAGCATACATACTGAACATAATCCAGTTACCGTAATTTCATGCTGCCGCGTTCCACTTTAGGAAGATCTATACTCCACATTCTTCCCATATACATTTTTGGATCATCTCCTGGAGGGCTATGATTTTTAAAAAATGCAACTGATTAGGCCAGTGAGAGGTGACTGTAGCCATCGGGGGGTGGGGGGGCGGGGAGATGATGGACGCCTAGTCTAGGATGGTGGAAGGTCAAGGTGTTGGCAGGTGATGGATTTGGGAATGATTTTGGTGAGAACTCCCTGAACTCATTTTTTGTTTTCCCTCTCTTCATCTCCATCCATTTTTCAGTGATGTGAAATTTACTCTGACACAGTTTGCATAGAGGTGACCCACTCTATCTTAGCCATCCCCTCCTGCCCACCAAAAAAAACCCATCTCTCTACTCGACAAAACACAGATTCATGTATCTCACAATCCTCTTTTTCACCAGAAACGTCAAGAGAAGAATCCACTGTCTGGAATCCAAGAGGGTCTGTTGCCCTCCAGAAACTCGGTTACTGCACCCCACAGGTTTATGGAATCGGAAATTTGGAAAGCATGATAAGAAGTCTCTTGGTTTGGTTGGACTCTCATTGCAAAGTCCTTTATCAGCATCTCAGCCAAGGAACTGACTGCTCAATCTTTCCTAGAAGGCTTGCATTGATTGACAGCTCATTTCTCCTATCAGGGAGCTCTTTCAAGCTGGAAAACCTTATCTCTGCAGTTTCCACTCAGTGGTCCAGGGTGACCCACCTCTACACCAATGTGATGCCAGTCTTGTCTTTCTTCCAAATGATAGACCTTTAACTATTTGTACAGCTTTCAAGCTTTCTTTTCATTTTTTTTTTAAACCACGTTAAACTTTCCAATACATTTTATATACGATGTGGTTCCCAAGCCTTTTCATATCGTGCCATCTTACTTTGAATATACTTCACTTACTGACATTTCTCTCAACTTACCACTCCCAGAATGATTTCCGGGACTCCAGACATGGTTTGGCTAATACGGACAACAAATAGATTCACCCCTTTCGTCATCAGAAATTATGCTTCTATTAATTCAAAGTCGTGTGTGTTATTGTGGTAGCCACACCGCTCAGCTGCTTATGGAGGACACCTGTCCTGCTGTCGTGCAATTGATTTTTTGAACTTAGTTGCCAGGTTTTGCGTTCACCTCTATTTGGACAGGTGTGTGACATATACAGATTCAATGGTTGGAAAAAGGGAAAAGGAATTTACATCACTGAGCCCCAACTTTGCCAGGCACTGTGACACATGTTTTATAAACATGATCTCATTTAATCCACTTAATAACCCTGAGAGACTGGTGTTATTATTACTGTTTTATTAACAAGGAAACTGAGGCTCAGAGAGATTAAGCAATTAACCCCAGGTCCTGTAACTAGTAAACGTTATCGAGAACGACTATTAACTGCCCCCACCCCACAGCCTGCCTCCCCCCGCCCCAACCAGACTTCAGCTTTCAAAAGAGAATTTGAACTAGAGTTTTTAATGAGAAAGGGAGAGTACATTCTTTTGCAGTAAATTATGTTACAGGGAATGTCTGTTTTTTAAACTTCTGCTTATTAATTTGTTTCTCTAGTTGCAGGGACTGGGGCTATTCTTTGCCGCCCTGTGCAGGCTTCTCCACACACTGCACGTACTGCGGGCTTCTCTTATTGCGGAGCAGGCCCCGCAGTTGTGGCGCACAGGCTTAGTTGCTCCGAGACACGTGGGATCTTCCCAGACCAGGGATTGAAGCCATATCCCCTGTATTAGCAGGCAGAGTCTTATCCACTGTACCACCAGGGAAGTCCCTGGGAATATCTTTAAAGCAAAATCTGACCTATGACCCACCCCACCCCTAGTTCAAAACCTTCTGAGAGCTACCTATTCACATGGAATAAAATCCGAATTCCTTATCACTGGATATTATGCCTTGCTCAAGGATAACCTCTGCGCTCTGTCTCCAGTGACAAGAGATGGTACCATTTAACCAACCTCTGAATACAGGAGCACGCTCAGAGATGCCCACTGGGCACTCGGACAGACGTGCCATCTATAATATTGAGCAACCGCTGTGTGTGGGTTGTGGATCCACCTGCAACTTTTTTTTTCCTGCCTCTACTGTCTCTTTAGACTTTACTCCAGAGCAGGGATCTTTCCATGGCCCTGAGTAATCCCTGCAGATGGAAATGGGGAGATGAGAGCAGGACTTTTCCCAATATTCTCAGAACCTAAAAAGTCCTCTGGTTGTGCAGTGAAAAAATAAATAGTCTCATTACAGTCATTGAAACGTCACATCCTGGAAAATACCTAAACTGGCTTAATACTCAATCTTCTTGCCTCCTCAACTCATGATTGTTTCAGGATGGAAACCTGGAGTGGGAAGATGGGTCCTACCCATCCTCCCCTTCTCTGCACAGGCCGTCTGCCCCACAGGTTCGAAGGGGATTGGACCAGCAGAAGAGAAGAGGAGAAGGGAGGGGACTTTTCTCTGGGTGACATCACACTCTTGGGTCCTTGTCAGTGGTTAAAGCCGCTACCCTTGGTGGACCCTGCAGTCAGTAAGAGCTGATTCTTTATCTCCTGGGGCACCTTCATGACTCCTTATTTATGCAATCATCCTAACTCAGAAACTTATGGTGCTGTTCCAACTGGCAGCTTTCACCCCTTACCTCACTTGCTGCTAAATCGCTTCAGTCATGTCCGACTCTGTGCAACCCCATAGACGGCAGCCCACCAGGCTCCCCTGTCCCTGGGATTCTCCAGGCAAGAACACTGGAGTGGGTTGCCATTTCCTTCTCCAATGCGTGAAAGTGAAAAGTGAAAAGGAAGTCGCTCCGTTGTATCCGACTCTTCACGACCCCATGGACTGCAGCCTGCCAGGCTCCTCCGTCCATGGGATTTGCCAGGCAAGAGTGCTGGAGTGGGGTGCCATCTCCTTCTTATGAGTATGCAAAAAAAAAAAAATTGAATGACATGCTATGAAAGCCATTGATTGTAAATGTTTGATAAATGTAGAACAGTGACCACCCTGATCAAATCATGCCATATAACCATCACCCCAGAAATTTCTTCCATGTTCTCCTTCAGTCAATCCCCATGTCCCATAGGCAACCACTGGTCTGATTTCTATCACCACACACTAGATTTGCCTGCTCTTGAACTTCATATAAATGGAATTATATGGTATGTACCCATTTATATCCGACTTCTTTGACTCACCAAAATTTCTGTGACATTCATCAATGTTTTTGCGTGTAGTCTGTAACTCATTCTTGTATCTTGCTGAGTTGTATTCCATTGTATGAATACACAGCAGTGTGTTTAGTCATTTTTCTGCTGATGGACATTTGGTTGGCTTTTTTTTTTTTTTCTTTAAGTTTGGGACTATTGTGAATAAAACTGACATAAATCTCTCTTGGGCAAATTCCCAGAAATGTCGCTGCTGGATCAGAGAATAGATAAACGCTCAGCTTTATGAGAGACCTCCAACCCGTTTTCCAAGATGCATGAATCATCTCACACTCCCACAGCAGTGTGTGAGCAGTTCTGTTCCTCTGCACTAATACTAACATGTGCTGTCAGATTCTAGATTGTTGACGACTCTTCTTGGGAGTGTGCAGGGGCATCTCACGCCTCCGCCGTGCGCTCCCAGTGGCCGTCCTTCCTGCACGCCCCATGCAAGTCCCTTGCACGGCGATTTGCATCACAGGATTCATATGACATCGAACCCGACCACCCCCTACACTCCTTTGGAACCCAGATGTTTACTTCCTTTCTCTGGATGGGAAGAGTTTGAATATCCATTTTTCTTATGACTTTTCATTTTTGCAGCTGCCTCGGCACCGTATGAATTCAGCTAGACCCATGTAGGGTGTGCCAAGCCCTGGAGGGGGAGGGTGGGGGACCGATTGTCCCGAGTTTCCCGGTCTGGAGGGAGATGAATGGGGCTGAGAATCCAGGAGCATCTGTTTGAGACTCTCAGCTCCCTTATAGGCAACTTGGGAGGTGGATGAATTTGCGGATAAGGGAGGGAAATGTGAAAACCCAAATAAACATCTGAACTTGTAGGTGGTGCTTATTCAGATTACCCCAAATTCTCTGGCCTGGGGAGAGCTGATGCACATTGATGCAGATAAGGGATCTTACAGCAAGACCGTGTTTATGGGGCTTTTGTTCTTGACAGCTTAAAGCACATAGGAACGGTGAGGTTTGCTCTTTTTCTGAAAATACTTAGTCTCTGTAAATTCATCGAGCAAGAGACACTTCTTTCCTAGGGTTCCCCGAAACAGAGAGCAAGGAAGGAGCCTGGGACCTCATTTCCCCTTAAGCGAGGGGCCCCTGAGTCCCAGAATGGCCAAGCCTCTTTCCCCATCTCCCAGTCAACAGACCCGCCTCTGCAGAGCCAATTTTGAAAGTCCCTGAAATTTCTGAAGCCGTCACTGAACATGAACACACATCTGACCTCTGAGTTGATTTCATCACCCAGCTGGCCCCTGTCTGAACCCCTGCCTCCATGGAGAATTCTTGAAATCCATCCTATTCTCCACCTGCAGCTGTTTTCTGGGATTTGAAAAAAAAAATGATATGGCATTTTTAAAGTCTCCCCAGTGGCCCTGCTCTGATCTCCTATTCCCACCAAGACTCTTTCGACTCATTTTTCAACTGTGTTATCTGGTCATTTCAACTCAGCCACAGTAGTGTGTCTAACCCTTGAAACTAAGCGTGCCCCCTCATGCCAAACAGCAGAACGGAAGTGGCAGGAGAGGAAACTGAGTCAGCACAGCACCAGAAATCAGCCGAGAGCTGCAGTGGGTCAACGAACCGGATGACGTTCAGCTGTCCAGCCGGGGGCCAGCACCCAGAGAGACTAATCTGAGCAGTCCTCCTGCGTACGGAGTGTGGAAAGCAGTCTTTCTCTGGTCTCCCCAGCCACGTTGCTCAAGAGGTCATAATCATTGAGACAACAAACGTTTCCTGCTCACTTAACCACCTGACAGGCTTGCTGCTGAAGCCAGTTGCACAAAGGGACCCCACACCTAGGAGGGAGAGGTCCCCATTCAACAAGTAAATTTAATAAATTATGGAGAGTTACGTTCCTGGATTAAATTTAGTCCTGGGAGTTCAGCGAAGGGAAGAAAAAAAAAGAGCTAGAGTCAGGAGTTCTGTAGCTTCCAAACGTCTTTGTCCAAAAGTATACTGCCTTTAAATGCCAAACAAAAATAAAAGATTCTTTAATAAATAAATTGATTACCAGAAAAATGAAAGCAATAGCCTGATTGGTAGCACCATCCTCCATTTAAGTCATTCAAGGTGGACAACATGATAACACATATTGTGTGTGTTATACTTTGTCACAACTTTAGTGACTTAACGGAAAATATAATTCATGACCCACGGTGAGGGTGGGTGAGGGGTGGCAAATTCCTCACTTTCCCAGAAACTGCCTGGGCCGATATGATAGCTACCCTCTCCCCACCACGGTGCCACATTCTCCCTCCTGATTTCTGCCCAAAAGTCCCTCTGGAGAAAGAATCCAGTAGCTTTAGACAAGCAGCCAGTGATCATGACTAAACATCTTTTCTGCTTATCCAGTGCGTCTCCTGATCAATCCCGGACAAAAATGATACAGTCCAACCTGCAGCTGACTCCCTATGCCGAGACCCGGACAAAACACAGGTTTCCCCAAAGTCGGGGGAATTTATACGCGGTGGAAGACGGAAGAGCCGCCCTGCCCAGGGAACTACCAGCCTGCGTGAGGAGCTTCTTTGTAGACCTTCTCCTCTGATACACTGAAAGCTCCTTCCAGCTCCGTCTTCCCGGCTAGCTTGGAAAGTCAACAGGGAAGAAGGGGCAAAGGGTCCCACCATCTGATGATGCTGGGTGGGCAGCGATTTGGGGTGATGCCCGCCCCTCCTGGGAGCAGAGTCTTGACAGACTGCGAGCCCCTCGGGCCAGGACCCGCCCCCCAAGCTGCTGCGGTCCTGCCACAGCTGTTTCCGTTTTTTATGATGATTTTCTCCGCCTTTCATTTTTCCAGGCCAACGAGAAGCTCAGGGGCCCATCTGTTTTTCTCTTGTGCGTTTTCCCGTTCCCAGAAGCAAAGCAGAGACAGGCACACATGCACACACACACACACGCACATAGCACACCAGGCCCCACAGACCCTGCTCAGCCCACGAGGAACCGAAACCAGCAGTGAACAGGCCCCGCCCGACCACTCTCCAGGGACCTGAGATGAGAGGGAGCCGCTGGACAGGAGGAGATGTCCTCAGACGGCTTTCAGAGGACAGTTACACACGTTACCACTGTAAACAGTTACGCACGTTACCGCTGTAAACTTGAGATCCAGGGGGTGTTTGACGTATGACACCAGGCACTCAAAGCCGGTGCTCTGACAGCCTGGAAGGATGGGGTGAGGAGGGAGGTGGGAGGGGAGTTCAGGAGGGAGGGGACTCGTGCATACCTGTGGCCAATTCGTGTTCCTGTATGGTAAAAACCACTGCAATATTGCAAAGTAGTTATCCTCCAATTAAAATAAATAATTTATTTTTTTTTTTTTAAAAGGATAACACCAGCCTGGGATATAGGAACAAAATCTTCCCCTGAAAACCACTGCTTTTCTTCCTAGGAGGACTTGCAGTTTTGTTTTTAACTTTTCCATCCAAAGCAGAAAGAGACAAACAAAACCAGTCCTCGCGCTTGAAGCCCAAAGTGCAAATTCACTCAAATTCCGGAAAAGTCTAAGAGAAATGGCTCCAGCATGTTTAAGAAAAGTTAGAAATAAATTGAAAGACCAGCTTGCTCCTTAAGAGAGAAAGAAGTGGTGTGGTTCCTGCAAAGGAGGACACCATGCAAAGCAGCCAGTGTCCCTAAGGCCCCAAGGACGAAGCTAGGGCTTCGAGGACATTGTCACGTTGAAGGACCCAAACGAGACTTGATATTTTAAAACTATCTGGCTGTGCTGGGCCTGTGCCACTGCTCCGGCTTTCTCTAGTTGCAGCAAGTGGGGCTCCTCCCTGGTTGCGGGGCCCGGACGTCTCACTGCACTGGCTGCGGAGCTCGGGCTCTGGGGCCCGCCGACTCAGAAGTTCCTTCTCCCGGGCTTGAGGGCACCGGCTCGATGGTTGCGGTGCACGGGCTTCATTGCTCCGCAGCATGTGAGATCTTCTGGGATCGGGGATAGAACCTGTCTCCTGCACCCACAGTCAGACTCTTAACCCTGGCCACCAGGGATGTCCCATGTGGGGCTTTTATGACTGTTTTCCCTTCACTGTGTGGCAAGAGGACTCACAGTTCTCTCCGGAGCATGCCACCAGGGAAGCCCGGCTTCCCTCTGTTAATTGTTATTGTTGTTGTTCAATCGCTTAGTCGTGTCCAACTCTTCGCAACCCCATGGACTGCAGCAGGCCAGGCTTCCTTGTCCATCACTATTTCCCAGAGTTAACCCAAATTCAAGTCCGTTGAGTCAGTGATATCATCCAACCATCTCATCCTCTGCTGTCCCCTTCTCCTCCCACCTTCAATCTTTCCCAGCATCAGGCTCTTTCCCAATGAGTCGGCTTTTTGCATCAGGTGGCCAAAGTATTGGAGTTTCAGCTTCAGCATCAATCCTTCCAATGAATATTCAGGGTTGATTTCCTTTAAGATTGACTGGTTTAATCTCCTTGCATTCCAAGGGACTTTCACGAGTCTTCTCCAGCACCACAATTTGAAGGCATCAATTCTGTTGTGCCCAGCCTGCTTTATGGTCCAGCTTTCACACCCATACATGACTACTGGAAATAGCCTTGACTGTGTGGACCTTTGTCAGAAGAGTGATGTCTTTGCTTTTGAATACACTGTCAAGGTTTGTCATAGGTTTGTCATATGCCATTAGTCACTAGGTATTGCCAAATAATGCCTTGGGGTGGGAGAACATTTGCCTTGGTCTAAAACCAATGCTGTGGGTCTATGTCCTTGTGGTTCTTAGTCTCAAACATACTCCTACCACTTCCACTTATTTAAATCTTTGAGGATTTGAATCATGTACTCCAAAGACGTTGAGCTGGTATAGCCTTTTCCAGTCTACCTAGATACCACCCGAGTTATTTGATTGTATTTTACTTCGTCATTGTTTTCCAACTGTTTTATGTGGCTTTGTCTTTTTTACAGCAGTTGATTTCAAGCCAAAATACTGGAGTTTCAGCTTCAACATCAGTCCTTTCAGTGAACACCAAGGACTGATTTCCCTTAGGATGAATTGGTTGGATTTCCTTGCAGTCCAGGGGATTCTCAAGAGTCTTCTCCAACACCACAGTTCAAAAGCATCAATTCTTCTGTGGTCAGCCCTCTTTATAGTCCAACTCTCAAATCCATACATGACCACTGGAAAAACTATAGCCTTGACTAGACGGACCTTTGTTGACAAAGTATTGTCTCTGCTTTTCAATATGCTGTCTAGGTTGGTCATAACTTTCCTTCCAAGGAGTAGTGTCTTTTAATTTCATGGCTGCAGTCACCATCTGCAGTGATTTTGGAGCCCCCCAAAATAAAGTCAGCCACTGTTTCCACTGCTTCCCCATCTATTTGCCATGAAGTGATGGGACCGGATGCCATGATGGTAAGAGAATATTTAGCGTCTTCTGGTAGAATGAGAGAATGAAGGGTATTTCCTAATTATTTTGTCTTTGCTGAGATATTCCCTTATCCTCTTACTAGTACCTGTTTCCCACATCACTGGAATCATCATTAGAAAGCTGAAGTCCAGGTAGCCCTGACTTTGGGCTTGGATGAAAAAATCAGTAGTCCTGCTTTCTGATAACATCTGATTTGAAGTCTCCCAAAATGCAGCCATCTTAAACCAAAAACGATGGCATCTGTAGCTTGTTTTGTTTTTCCATCGGTGAGGGCACTTAGGAGCTGCTGCAGCAAGTGTGTTCCAGGCCTTGGGTCTCATCAGTGTAAGCTGGGAAGAACCTCCAGGCCGCCTGTGAAGATGCGTCAGCGGGGAAGATAAAGGAGACGTGAAAACACCTGAAAACCGAGCCACTAAACTGGCAGCCGCGGGCCACACCTCTCACAAGGCACGCGCGTGTGGAACTGAAGGGAGAAACGGAGCCGGAGAGCAGAAACAGAGAGTCCTGTCACGGAACTGTCCCCAGATCAGCACCCTGGAGGCTGCAGAGAGGAATACAGAAGCAAATAACCAAAAACCCAAGGTGTGTGAGCCTGAGTCTTCCGAGAAGCAGATGCTAAGATGTGTTTACGCGTAAGGACATTATTAGAGGACACGCCTGTGAGAGGCCCCACAGGGAGGGCATTGGACAAGGTGGAAGAGCCGTCAGACCACAAGGTGAGATCCCCTTGGGTAGGGTGTCTTCCTTTCATCTTACCTTTCAGTTGATGGAATAAAACACCATATCAGAGAAAAGGTGATTATTGAAAATGATGCGGAGTTCTTACCAATATAGCATGCAGAGAGACCACTCCACGACCTCCACATCTTACACCCACCCTCCACTGGCTGTACATGTTTTGGAACAAGCAGATGCTACCCCCGAGGGGAAGAAAATTAGGGTTAGGGTTAAAAAACACCCCGCAGGGATGCTAAATTTGGACCTTGTTTACCTTTGATTCTCTGTTTACAGGACTGTGAGAAGTGCCCACTGGTTTTTCTTTTCCACCTAAGGGATAATTGCACTGAGTTTCTGGGGTTCTGAGTTCCCTATCTCCCCCAGTGGTCTCAAGCCATAAATTTCAAGTCACTATTAACATGGCCAGACAGATTTTTAAGACTTCTATAGACAGCAGACAATTAACCATCTCCTGTCAGCTGGAAAATCAGCTCAACGGCTATTCAAGTTCATGTCCAAACTCCTTTATATTAAGGAAGGCTTAGCAAGATTCCTTCAGTCTCAAACTAGAATCCCTCTGAGGCTATGGACACAGGAAGAAGTCCAAAGTGGGGAGCCAGCTGTGAGGAGGAAGGGTTATGCAAAGTCCTTCGTGCACGGGTTGGAAGTCAGTTAGCATAGTCACTAGTTGCTTTCTTTTTGACCCAAATCACTTTATGGGAGTTGTGCAAGTAAGTCGCACAAGTTACCAGCCCATACGTTATCTTCCAGTGTGCTCTGTTCCTGGACATTTGTGTACAACTGTGCACTAACCTGGGACAGGCAATAAAATGGCCAGATGGAGATGCCTGACAGTGGCTGGGGCACCAGCCTGGATCACAGATCATTCCTGTAGTGAAGCAAGGAGCAAGCGTTCCGCCCGAGGTACTGGGGTCCTGGCCCCCGACTCCAAAGGCAGGCACCATAACAAGCACCACCCGGGGAGATGCTGAGAGCCGGGTCTTGCTGCTCCATCCCAGGGAGCACGGCAGGCAGGACTGACTACTGCTCGGAAGGCCTCACGAGTGAACATGGAGACGAGTGGACGCAAATAAAAGGCAAGCAAGCAAGCCTTCCGTCATGCGGACTCAGTTTCTCCTGTTGATTTGGGGTCTCACCAGTCTCCTCTTCAATCATTTACGCTCCCTTCACACTGAATGACCGATTTCCCCTCCCCAGGGGCCTTCCCTATCTCTGTATATTCAAATGCTACCTGGAGTTCGCGACCCATCTCAAATGTTATGTCCTTCACGAAGCCTTCTGTTAGCCCTCCTTCATTCGGTTTTGATGCTTTCAAACTGTGGTGGCAGAGAATACCCTTAATTGAGAGTCCCTTGGATTGCAAGGAGATCAAACCGATCTCATATAGGTCTATCCTAAAGGAAATCACGTATGGATGTGAGAGTTGGACTATAAAGAAAGCTGAGCACCGAAGTATTGATGCTTTTGAACTCTGGTGTTGGAGAAGACTCTTGAGAGTCCCTTGGACTGCAAGGAGATCCAACCAGTCCCTCCTAAAGGAATCAACCCCGAATAGTCACTGGAAGGACTCATGCTGAAGCTGAAACTCCAATACTTCAGCCACCTGATGCAAAAAGCCGACTCATTGGAAAAGACCCTGATGCTGGGAAAGATGGAAGGCAGGAGGAGAAGGGGACGACAGAAGATGAGATGGTTGGATGGCATCACCAACTCAATGGACGTGAGTTTGAGTAAGCTCTGGGAGTTGGTGATGGACAGGGAGGCCTGGTGTGCTGCAGTCCATGGGGTTTCAAAGAGTCAGACATGACTTGGCAAGTGAACAACAGCAATCCTCTTCATGAGGGAACCACTCTTGTGATTGAATCACCTCCCAAAGGCCCCACCATCACACAGGGGTTAGGATTTTAACCTATAATTTTGTAGGAAGACAAACATTCATTCTACTCAGAAATATATTAACTTTCATGCACCCAGGTCAGGAAAATCTCATTATGAGACAACCTCATTAGTGACACTTCATTTTTTTCTTTTCCTACAAGTGACATGTTGGATCTTAGTTCCTCAACCGGGGATTGAACCTACATCCCCCGCATTGAAAGTGTGGAGTCTTAGCCACTGGACCACCAAGGAATTCCAGTGACAGATAATTATTTTAGCCATATTAAAAACTTAGGTGTCTCAAGAATTAGAAAGGAAAAAAGAAAACCCTATAAAATACTAATAAAGATATCCACACTGAAATCTCCTCTCATTAAGAAAGAATTTGAACCCTCTAAAAACTAAATACCAATTCGAGGTTGCTATGATTTCTGCCCCCTTGCCTGGAAATGGCAACATTAACAGTGAGATCTAACAGTTCAAAGATCCATGAAGGAAAAATAAAATACTGTGAAGTCCTGAAATTCCAGTAGAATGCAGTCTGGGCCTTGAACTTGTACCTTTTATGGGAAATCTATTCAAATGCAGATTATAACTTTCTACCTGTTTTGTAGCCAAAGCAAACGAGAGGCCTTTTCCAGAATGGAGCCCGGGCAAGCTGTCCATTTGTTATCTGTCCCCGTCTCTGGGTCTTTCTTCATGACAGCTGCTCTAGTGGTCACCTTCCCTCCTGCCTGTAGAGCCCAGCTGTTCAGGAACAAAGCAAATGGGACGTATTTCATGACAGCAGAGCGAGGAAAGGAAAGGCAAGCTCTGGGGAGGACGAGGAAAGGCAAGACAAGCGTCAGGTCTGGAAGCAGTTAGGCCGGGGTTGGCTTCCTGTCTGCAAAGGGGAATCAAGGTTATTATTTATACTTTTCTTCGGCTAGATTTTAACTGAGTCTGCATCAAAGCCTGGTGAACTGATGACAATGCTTCGAGGGGAAAAACACATTGTGAATTCCAAACAAGGTTATTAAGGAAGGTTTGGACAGTGGTCTGTTCTTCCACTGGAAATGGCATGTGTCTTTACCCACAGACATTAAGACGCAAGTCAATGTTTTTTGGTGCTTTCGCAAAACTTTTCATACTTGCTGAGCCTGTCGTTCACCCAAATGTCTCACTGTAGCCCCATGAGAGGCAATCCCAGTTGATGGTTGAAACTACCCCATGGAATTTCATTTGGTTTATTTGGATCCATTCCTGCTAAATCTCAGCTCATCCTGAATTTTGATTGGTGAAGCTATCAACATCAGTTGTGCCTTTCAATTATTGACCATAAACTCATATTGCAAGCATTTTTTTTTATGGCTTCATCTAATTTTTCTTGATTAAAATGTGGAATGGAACTGAGGCAAAATAGAAACTAAATGATCCTCTTCTGGAGATTTTTGTCATGTTAACTCCTATTTAATACTAAACAACTCTGTTTAGTAGCTGTTGATGACAAATGGCCATCTGAAGCGCAAGAACACATAGCTTTTATATCTGTCTCAAGTCCATTTTCTTTTTTATTATTTTATTTTTTAATTGAACTACAGTTGATTTATGATGTTGTGTTACTTTCTGGTGTACAGCAAAGTAATTCAGATCTAGGATTCTTGCCTGGAGAATCCCACAGTCAGAAGAGCCTGGCAGACGACAGTCCATGGGATCAGAAAGAGTTGGACATGACTGAAGTGACTTAGCATGCATATATTATATATATACATAATTATTTTCAAGTCCATTTCCTGATATCAGTTATGATGCTAGAGCTTCATGAGTTGAGACCAGACAGTGGTCTGGTCCTTCCATCATACCCTTTAATAAAGAACTCACAAATAGTTTCCTTAAAATTACTACCTCTTTGCGGCACATTTACTGAAAATACTTATTGTAACCTATTAAAGGACAGTAATGGAAATCAGATACTGATATTTTTCAAAACTGAGCCTGAGTTTTTTAAATTTTTTTAAGTGTGAGAAATGCTGCTAAAGTAGCCAAGACTCATCCTGTAAGCCGGGGGGTGAGCCGTTACTCCGTCCAGAAGTGCCCTGCTTCTCTTCAGGGACGCTGTGGGGGCAAAGCCAAGCCATTCAAAATGACTGTGAGATACGGTCATTTCAGCTCTGACACCCAAACCGTGTTCTGGGGAGGAGAGAACACGCTGTTCCTTGAGACATGTTGTAGATAAGCCTCCTAGAACTTGCAGCAACCACAGAAAAGTGAGTCCGTTCGGCTCCTCAGCTACTCTATTTGATAAAATGTGACCAAACAGGGCCATTCCCTCCTAAGGAGCACTCTTGGCTCCTGATCCGGCCAGTCCCACCAAACCTGCCTCCTCCACGGTGGCGACAGTGGTGGGGGACCAAGGTTGGGGGTTTGGGGGGGTGTCAATGTAAGGGCCCACCGGAGTTATTCTCTAAAGGGTCATGGAGGCAGTGGAGGCCACTGAGTGGAAGAACTAATAAGGCAAGAAAGGATGCTGACACCTGATGCTTATGGTCCTTCAGTTCAGTTCAGTTCAGTCGCTCAGTCATGTCCAACTCTTTGCGACCCCATGAATCGCAGCACGCCAGGCCTCCCTGTCCATCACCAACTCCCGGAGTTCACCCAAACTCGTATGCATCGAGACGGTGATGCCATCCAGCCATCTCTTCCTCTGTTGTCCCCTTCTCCTCCTTCCCCCAATCCCTCCCAGCATCAGGGTCTTTTCCAGTGAGTCAACTCTTCGCATGAGGTGGTCAAAGTATTGGAGTTTCAGCCTCAGCATCAGTCCTTCCAATGAACACGTCAACATGTAATAGTATGATATTACATACTATGTTACTACAATACGTACACGCCACTCAGTTGCTCAGTCGTGTCCGACTCTTTGAGACCCCATGGGCCATGGCCCTCCAGGCTCCTCTGTCCATGTGATTTCCCAGGCAAAGAATACTGGAGTGGGTTGCCATTTCCTCCCCCAGGGAATCTTCCAGACTCAAGACAGAACCTGAGCCTCCCGTGTCTTCTGCACCAGCAGGTGGATCCTTTTCGCCACTGAGCCACCTGGGGTCCCAAACGGGAAGAGGCATTAGGGTACCAATGTCACCTGTGAGGATCCTGAGGGGCTACAAAGAGCTAAGTCCCAGGGCCAAAGTCAGATGGCTGGAAAAAGAAGAGACAGGATTTGAACCTAGATATTCTGACTCCAAGCCCTTCCCTTGAATCCCACAGCCTCCTAGAGCGCAAGTGAGGGAAGGGAGCCCAAACAGCTGCATTGTGCTACATTTTAAGCCCTTCTTCATGGGAGCGCCGACGACAAAGCCACGAGATGCAGCTTGCTCCGAAACAGGCTTCCAGGTGTCTGAACCAAGTCCAGGCCCCTGGTCTCCCTCTCGCCATCCTTTTCCCTCGGCCCCGAGCCCACCCCAAGCTTTGGTACCTTCCACCCTATCTGCTTCCACAGCGGCTTGTCCTCTGGCTGCCAGTTTCGAGGATCCATTTGGTTTTAATTAAACGACGGCACTCACACCTCCTTCTTGTTCCTTTCGTAAGAGGTGGGAGGGCTCACAGGGCTCTGGGGAGGTTCTGAAAAGGATTTCTTCCACCTCAGCGGACCCTCTCCTTCCCACTGGAAGGGATGGCCAGGAGCTCTGGCCCCCAAGGGATGGTTGGGGGTGGCAAGGGGGGTCCCACTGTGAGAAGGAGGAGGGGAGGAGGAGAAAGGGGGGAGGGGAAGAGAAGGGAGGAGGGAGGGGGAGGAGGGGGAGGGGAGGAGGAAGAGCTGGCCTCGTCAAAGGAAGACCCTTTTCCCATGGAACTGCACTGGGGCTGGTACCATTAGCAACCCTATGCATAATAAGGGTTTGGCCTATTGTCATGCAAATTAATTCAGATGACAACACTCTCTCCTGGACAACACACCCCAGCACGAGGAAGTTTCTCACACTGCCTGGGCCAATGCTGACCGGGGGCCTCTACGCCATCTTTCATTAATTATTTTATCCACCGGCCCCCCGCCCCACCCGCCTCGCTCCTGCAAGATTTGTTTCCAGCGACAACCCCCTTCAACCTCCCAGCTGCAGCTGCCTGCTTCTCATTCTGGGGCCGTCCACAACCTCCCCATAAAGAAAGTAACACCTAAGAACAAGAAATACAAATCAGAGAGGAAGACCTGCATTTCATATCAATGCTAGGAAAGAAGGGCTTGACTAAACAGAGAGATGGAGTTCTTGCCAGGCATCCATGGAGCAGTTGTTGTTCAGTCACTCAGTCGTGTCCAACTCTCTCGACCCCATGGACTGCAGCACACCAGGCTTCCCCGTCCTTCCCCATGGAGCAGAGGCTCCTTTTTGTTTTTCCCCCTCCCCTTCCATTGCGGTGAGTTTATCTAAGCAACATCTCTTCTCCCCAGCAAGCCTGGTTCTCTTCTTGACCATCCAGGGCGCCTGATAAGACGGATCCCTGGAGTTTGACTATAGAGGGGCTGACTCATCCCTGCCATTGCTTGGCCTGCCAACCTCTTTCTCCAGGCCACTGACCAAGTATTTCCCACTTGTCCACATCAGCAGACTTCAGCTCGGGCACTGCCATAGGCTGAGACCAGTTCCTGCCCTGAAGGGAGTTCACTGTCAAAAGAAAGAGGAAACCCCAGAGGCTTCTGATAAAGCCAGGGGAGAAGAGGGTGAAGGCAGAGCCTCGGTGTGTTCCAACATCTTGTCCCCAGCCCTCTCCCTGCCAGAAGGGCTACCCCTGCAGTGAGCTCAGAGCTGGTCCTCTCTCTCACTCCCTGGACTCAACCTTCTTGCTCAGTACACAGTGCAAGAGATTCGTTCCTGACTGTATTCTCAAGCTGCAGGATCTCAGGCGAGTTACTTATTTTCCGTGGGCCTCAGTTTACTCATCTAAAAAATGGGGGTAAGAGTTGTACTCACCTTGCAGAAATGTTATGGTAATCAAACACATAATCCATGTAAAGCAGGAGTCCCCAACCCCTGGGATGATTTGAGGTAGAGCTGGTGTAATAAGAATAGAAACAGGGAGCCCCCTGCCGGTCCAGTGCATGGGACTTCACCTTCCAACGCAAGGGGTGTGGGTTTGATCCCTGGTCTGGGAGGTAAGGTCCCGAAGGCCTTGCGGCCAAGTAACTGAAACAGGAAACAAGAAGCAATATTGTAACTAATTCAATAAAGATTTTTTAAATGGTCCACCTGAGAAAAATCTTTAAATAACAATAGCGGGAATAAAAGGCACAATAAATGTAATGCTTTTGAGTCAGCCTGAAACCCTGCCCTCCCTCCCAGTCCCTGGAAAAATTGTTTTCCATGAAAGCAGTCCCTGGGGCCCAAAAGGTGGGGAGCTCCTGCGGCAGGGCGCGGAAAACAACGCCAGTCACGTGATACACACGGCACGTGTTCTCTGCTGTCATCAGTTTCCCCAAACTTCACCTCTTGTTGGCTTATCTGGCTAACTCTCCACTAATTCTGCTGAGGTCTCTCCTCTATGTCTTGCTTGCAACCCTCCGGGCAGCCCTGCACTGATTTCTTCTGCTCTCTGGGATGTTTCATGACAACAAAATGCATCGTGACACGCAGCGTGGCTGACCCAGACAGCGTGTGACCCGAGGACCCAGACAGCGTGTGACCCGAGGACCCAGACAGCGTGTGACCCAAGGACCATGCTTGTCCACTGAAAGTCTGGGCACTTCCACCATATATCTGAGTGGACGGGGGTGGAGGATGGACAGGGGAGAGTGGGACTATCTAGAGATCAACTTTAGTTTCAACATCATCTGAGCAACAGAAGGGCTTTGTAACCAGACCCAAATTATATGCAAATCACATGCAAATCTGAATGTAAATACTTATGTCTTGGGGAGAAAAATCCTCGAGGAGACATTCTCATCTCTGCTTCCCAAGCCGCACTCTGTTTTCTGATTGGCTCATTTGGAATTTATTGTGAAAATTCAAAGGTGCATACCATTCTCCAGAGGACTTCTATGTACCTGCTGATCAGCGGTCAGAGGCTGAAGAGACCTTGGGAAGCAGACAGGAATTGAAGGGAGCTCTGTGTCCGCTCAGGTCCATTCCAACCTGAGCCAAGAGAAAGACTGAACATCCCCATCATGGACCAGGAGCCAAGGCAACTGAGGCCACCTCAGGGGCCCAGCAGGGCTGGGGGACCACTTTCCAGTGCCCCTGGGCGGCACCGTGCTGACCTTTGGTCACCAAAGACACCTCTCACCCGATGCTCAGTCCACTCAGGGCTTTTTCACACTCTTTGTTTCTTTAACCAGATTTGAAAGGAAGCATAAACCAACTGGGGGCTTCCCTGCTGGCTCAGACGGTAAAGACTGTCTGCAATACGGGAGACCTGGTTTGATCTCAGGATTGTAAAGATCCCCTGGAGAAGGGCATGGCAACCTACTCCAGTATTTTTGCTTGGGAAATTCCACAGACAGAGGAGCCTGGTGGGCTACAGTCCACGGGGTTGGACATGACTGAGTGACTAACACACACATAACCAGCTGAGTTGGGCATCGGGACAGGAGGCAGGGAGGGAAAGAAAGAACACAGGACGACTTCATTCGTTCATTCAATAAAATTACACTAGGTCTCTCTTGGGCGTCAGACAGCGCCCCAGCCCCTACACATAGGATGCCGCTTAAATTCTCAGAAGCAGACATCCCACCCATGAGAAGACTTGGATCTACAAAGCATCTCTGGCTCCACTGTTCACATCAGCACAGTTTCTGGGAGAACATCGTGTAAGCCGAATGTGGTCATTATACATTCACGATGTGTGTGTGTGCAGTCTGTCCAGCTCTTTGTGACCCCACGGACTGTAGCCTGCCGGACTCCTCTGTCCATGGGATTTTACAGGCGAGAATACTAGAGTGGGTTGCCATTCCCTTCTCCAGGGGAATCTTCCAGACCCAGGGATCAAACCCACGTCTCCTTCACTGGCAGGTGTATTCTTTACCACTGGGCCACCAGGGAAGCCCCTCAAAGCATTCGTGACAGTCATAACTGGGAGAGAGCGTGTGTTGCTGGCATCTAGCTGGTAGCGGGCAGGGAGGCTGGCTTCCCTCCTCTCTGCTCCTCCTCGCGTCCCAGGTGGAATAAGTTGGAATTATGAGAGGCCACCAAGGCTGTGTCTACAGATTGGCTGCATTCGGTGGGCATGAGCAACCTTGACCTCTCTTGGTGAGGGTCTCCCAGCTTTGAGAATCCCTCTGGCTTCTATGGGCCTAGTAATGCACTTCAACGTGCTTGTCCTTCTGTCTCCTCCTTGAATGAGATTGCTGGTGGTTGGAAATTTAGATTCTGGAATGCTTTCCAAAAGCCATTTCCTTACCAAAGTGTACTTCCCCCAACGCGAGCCTTCCACTGACCCCCTTGCCTCTCTTTTCCCTTCTCCCTCTCTCTCTTCTCGTCCACCGCCGTTTCACAGGTCGGGGATTCACGCGGGTGCCTGCATCCCTGGCCTGCTTCTAGCTCCACCAGAAGGACCTGCAGTCCCGTGAAACCCTAACCGAGGGGAAGAAAGGAACAGTGGAATCTAGCCCACTTCTTCCCAGTCTCATTTTGCTGGCTTTCTCTGACAACCTGCGCTCTCTGAATAGTGTTCATTTCCAGCGATGTTCCCATTTGCCATCAACAAAGACCAATGGTTGGAGCTACTGGCCGCCTTCCATGTGACTTCATTTGCAAAATCCAGAGAACAGAACTGGGCATCGCTTCACATCCTCTTATTGGTGTGGGGGTGGGCGGGGAAGACTTCCTAGGCAGAGCAAGGCAACACAGCCCTGAAGGCATCGCTTCCAATGCCTCCTGCTTCTGATCCTGCGGCTCGCACAGCACATCTCACCACGCCTGCTGATCGCCAGGCCTGGGGGTGCGGGTGGTGGGGGTGGGGGGCTGGAAAAGGGAGAGAAACACCAAGGCATCGTGGTTCCAGCTGCCTGTCCCCAGCCCGCCATCCCCTGTCCGTGCATGGACTGCGCGCCTCTATCCTCATAAGTCACTTCCCCGAGGTGTCACGGCGTGAAGGGCCGAGGCAGGCTTCTTCCTGGTTTCCCTAATCCTCCGGTGTCAAATAGCATATGCATCACGCCCTTACCCTCAACATGGTTTTGGCATCATCTCCACCAACATCTGTCACCCAAAGTCTGCCCCACACAAGCTTCCCCTTCATCGGATGACAAGGGCCAGGAGGTAAAGCTGGTCTCTTCCTTCCTCTCCTGCCAGCTCGCAGCTTGGGGTCCCAGGGTCTGGCACTTCAGCCGTCAGACAAGCAGGGAACCGTCCCCGAGGCAGAGCCGGCTCCGAGATGGATCAGCAGAGACATCTTTCCCTCCATCCCCCAGCAGAATGATGCCCGGGTGACCTCCTCAACAACATCGGTAATTTGTCTTGGAGAACGGCCATACCTACAGCAAACACAGGGAGGATTAGGACACCGCATATGCGGACAGCAGCAGCCGCGAGTGAAGGTCCTTCCTGAGGCTGATGGGTTACGGAGGGGGAGGCAGAGAGCGAGAAGGATGAACGCGGAATCAGAGAAACCTCGTTTCGGCCTCCAGGACTGAAAGCAAAGGGATGCCTCCACACTGGGCGTGTTGAGGTCAAACCCGAAACGGGCTTTGAGTTGCAGCCGCTTGAAAGCCCACTGGTGACGGATGTGGACTTTGGCCAAGTCAACCGCAAAATAGGATCAAAGGAAGTTGAACAACAACAACAACTGGGGCTCCCCAGCTAGAGGTTTTTTTTTTTTTTTTTCTGCCCTTGGAATGTTAGCCCTGTGGACCTGGTGAGGAAACGGAAGAGAAACGGGAGCAGTGCATTCATGCGAGCTGGGAAAATAGAGAGAGCCAGAAACCGGTTCGATGCCTTGAAGATGGGGGTGGCGGTGGCGATGTTCTCTGTTGCAAGAAAGAGGCAGGAGAGAATAACCCGGGGGAGGAGGGCTACCCAGAAACAGCACTGCTACTTGGACAGGAAATCTCCTCACCTTCATTCAAGAAAAACAGACGTTGAGTCACAATGGATGCATTTTAGAGGTGAAAAGGACAGGGACGTGAACTGGGTTTCAGCTTACTGGCTCTGAGGTCATCATACTCGTTGAGTTCAAATCTAGGTTTTGCCAGTTCATAGCTGTGTGATCCTGGGAAAGTCACTTACCTCCTATGTGTTTCATTTTTTCTACTATATGTAGGGTTGTCTGTAGTACCTGTCTTCAAGGGTTGTGGGAATTCAAGATACACATATAGTGTTCACACTCAGTAAATGTTAACCACTATTTTGATTCCCAGAGGCTCAGCGAACCACTCAAATACTCTTGCCGGGAAAATCCCATGGGTGGCAAAGAGTCAGACACGACTGAGCACGCATAAAGATGAAAAGACTGTTCATATCTGGACATTCATTTGTGAGAGTAACTGTACATCTGTGTCCACCTTAGGGAAGATGAGGAAGTCAAAAGCACCGTGGCTGTGTTCCCAGTCCTTAGACACAAACAGTATCCTGTGACGGTAATTTGCAAAGGAAAATTGTGTTGTACAAACACAGGAGAGTTTCAGAGACCTCCTTCTGCACATCTAAAGCCAGGCCCAGCCACCCATCCAGGGGAGGTTGAAGACGACTGAAAAAACAAAAATAATTGCCTTGAGAAGAAAAACAAACCCCAGAAAGGGTTAATGCATTTGCTCGGCCTTTCAGGTTGTGGCCGTGTCCTAACCTGTCCTCTGGCCAATGAGGACGAAACATCAGCCACTATTTAATCATCTGGCTGCTCTCACCCTCAGTGGAATATCACCCCCTGTGTCCCTCCGCTTCCAACTGGGCTCCTCCCTATTCTCACATAATCTAATGATCTGGAATTCTCAAGTCCTTTCAGCCTGGCTCCATGGGATCAGTTCCCCAGGTGTCAGGCTTAGTTCCGGCGCAGCACTGTGGGAAAGGGGTTAGTCTGTCATTGCCAACTCTGGGGCAATGTCTCTTTATGCAACACATCCATTCCACCCACCAGCAAATGTTCCCAGCTGTGGCAAGGACAGTGCAGCCTCTCTGCATCCCCCTCTGGGTAGTCCTCTCTGTAGAGAAGTTGGTACCTCGCCTAAGAGCATCTCCACAGCCAGCTGAGCGCACCCCGGGTAATAATCACAGATTTCAGGGGCACACCCCATACAGTCTCTGACTCTGCAACTTAATAGAGATCTTTATCGTGGGGGGTTGGGGGAGACTATATTTGAAGGAAATGTGTCATCTTAGAAAGCAGTTAGATTGAATTTTAACGCGGGAATAGCATCCTGGTTTATCTGTTCACATGCGCACTCAGTCATGTCTGACTCTGCGGCCCCACAGACTGTAGCCCACCAGGCTCTTCTGTCTATAGACTTTTTCAAGCAAGAATACTAGAGCAGGTTGCCATTTCCTACTCCAGGGGATCTTCTCGATCCAGGGAGTGAACCTCTGACTCTTACACTGACAGACGGATTCTTTACCCCTGTGTCAGCTGGGAAGTTTTTAGATCTTCTCAAAGAAAGCAATGGAAGATGTCTGTGACATGTGTGGCAAATAGGTTTCATCACCTCTTGGCGACCAACCCTGATGGTTCGGTACTGGACTCTGGAAGCAATCTATTAAGATGGATTATGAAATGATAAACCAGCACTATGTTTTTGTTATTTGACTCTGATTGATTAGCAATGTCTCCCATATGTGAGGGAGGAAGTTGACAGTGATTGATTAGCAGTGTCTGTCCTGAGTATCTGCCTTGGGTACGTGCCTTTGATAATTTCAAAACAAAATTCCTAGTTTTTTAATATGACCATAAGGAATCTTTAAACAGTTTCTTAAAATTTCTGGACCTTTATTTCCATTTTTGTAGACTATAAAAAGGAGAGGAGAAGAATTATGTTTTAAAAAATGTTTGAATGAACTAGTGTCTAAGGTCTGAAAGTGAGCAAAAGCTGTTCAGTCATGTCTGACTCTTTTAGACCCCCCAGACTGTAGCCCACCAGGCCCCTCTGTCCATGGAATTCTTCAGGCAGGAATACTGGAGTGGGTAGCCATTTCCTTCTCCAGGGGATCTTCCCGATCCAGGGACTGAACTCGGGTCTCCTGCATTGTGGGCAATTTCTTTAACATCTGGGCCACCAGGGAAGCCCTGGAGTCTAAGCTCAGTTTTTATTTATACATGTGAAAGCAGATATGAAAATGTCCAAATACCAGCCCCAATCCTAGGGAGGTTTGTAAACGTTGCTTTCCACATCTGTAATAGTTTTCATTTTTGCTTCCCTAAAATTATTTATCAATAAGTTTGACTTTCCAGTCACCTACTCCACTGAGGACATTCTTGCATCACCACATGAGAATCTGAAATCTTACTATCAATGAACGAGGCTCAGAACTTCTCTGGGGAAGCAGGTATATTCTCAGCAAGTGATGTTAAAGATACGGCTGGAGAATAAAGCAAAAGAAAATGAAACAAATAAAAAGCATTAGTTTACACTGACTGGAAAAGACCAACATAGCTCTCTCTGTGTACTGAATAATTCCCTCTTTGTCTGTCTGTCTCTCTTGTTGTCTCTTTCTGTCTATCTCTGTCTCTGTGTCTCTCTCTCTGTCTCTTTCTCCCATCTTTGGAAGTTTCTCTTTCCATCTATAAGAGATATGCCAGAGAAAGTCAGATAGTGAAGGACAGGAAAAGCCTGGTGTACTGCAGTCCACGGTGCGGCAAAGAGCTGGACATGACTGAGCAACTGAACAAAAAAGCAGAAAAGAGGAAAACTTAGCCCTGACCTATAGGCTAGGGTTCCCTCCATAAGAATGGAAGGGAGGAGGGAAAAAGTTCCAGAAACATGAATGAACCCAGAATTTGGAACTAACCTTGGATTGCACTGGCCTTATGTGAAAATAATTGTCAGCTATGATCTATATTTTAAGATTGGCTTTTGTTGTCCTGATAAAAGGGATAGATACAGCTAGTACTATTAATTTCTTCATTCCTCTTGCCTTGAATGCAGATGTAATGCCTGGAGCTGCAGAAGCTGTTTTGTGACCACGTGACAATATCCGTGAGGGTTAAAAGCCAACAAATTAAGCTAGGGCAGTGTAGAAAAGTAGAAGGGAGCATGAATTTGGGGTCATTATTCAGCACTGAATTAGCCCTGCACGACCATCCTCCAGGCTTCCATGTGAGGCAATTAAATGCCTTGCATTATGAAACCACCACTATAAAAGTTTTATTATTTGCAGTCCCTGGGATTTTCCAGGCAAGGGTACTGGAGTGGGTAGCCTTTTCCTTCTCTAGGGGATCTTCCTGACCCAGGGATTGAACCCAGGTCTCCCACTTTGTGGACAGAGTCTTTACTGTCTGAGCCACCAGGGAAGTCCCATACAACTGTTTATCTTACTACTATAATTTAGAAATTTTTTTTTAGGCATTGCACCCATATTGATTCCCACAACTGCCTTACACTGGACCTTAAAAAGAAAAGACCGATAAAGATGTAAATCTAAATTGTCAAGGGGTCACAGAGAAAAAGTGAGTCATGCCCCCAGCATAAATGGGAGGTAGGGGAGTTAGGGGATGAGGGTCCAAAGGAGGGGGAAGGCCAGAATTTCAATCTGATCGACTCTTCTAACACATTCTAGCTGATGGGAACACAGTCTAGGCCACCTGCCAACCTTTTCTAAACAGAGCATTTCTCAAAGCTGTGCCTTAGGTGTCAACACTTCTGAGACATGAGTCAGAGAGAGAGCCATCTGCACGCACAACTTCCGCCCACCTTCAGCTTATCCAGTAAGCAGAGTCTGACTGAGTCAGCTCCCAGCACCTGTGTTCATAACTCGGAGGGCCCCCCGCCTGCCTTTCTCTCAGCCCAGCAGACTGCTCTGGCTTTAGACGTCCGTGTTCAGAGCTGAGGGGCAGTACCATTCTGCATCGTTACCCTTTCCAACAGAGCCTGGAAACACAGCCACTGAAGCGGTGAGGATGGGCTCAGCGTGGGCTGACAGTTTCTTCCCAAACAGCTTGATATTACTCCTTTGCCTTGAGAAGATCAGCAAGGAATGCAAATGGCATCTCCTCACCTCCTGATTTATCCGATTAAAACCATATGTGGGCCATCCTGCTTCCTCTTTTCCTGTGGGCTCCCAGAAACAAGTAACGGGGAGGAGGGGAAGGATTGGAAAGCAAAGGGAACATTTCTTCAGCCTCTACTCAGCGCCTGGCACTGTTCTAGTGGGTGCTGATCTGTGCATTATCTTATATAACCCTCATAAGAATTCCAGAAGCAGGAGGATACCTACCCCATCTTGTGGATAAGGAAGCGCGGCTTGGAGAAAACAGATTTGCCTGAGGCCCATCGCGAAGTATGTATGGCAGAGATCATTAAACGTTACTCATGCTTCTGTGCGCTTCTGCCTTTCCCGGAGTTCTCGGCCGCTGTGTTGGGCACGCTGTTGACAGAAGCGATGCGCGCCACCCGCAGCTGGGCGACTAACCCGTCTTCACATTCTTGCACCGATGAGTCCAGGATGGTTGACCCGTGAGGTAGAAGGAACCAGGGTCTTTGAGTCATGACTTGGAGGAGAGATGGCCATCATTTGGGATTGTGCAAACGGATATTCTCTGAGTTAGTTACTAACCCGTGATGTATACTACTCTTGCTTATACAAAAGTCTCATTTCAAACAGGGTCTGTGATACCCTAAGGAGTCATGGAGGAATCTTTGAAACAGTGAACACAAATATTACACATGTCTGTCGTGTCTAGCGCAACAATCAAGCGCAAAAACGACCCCAAGATGAGTCAGAAGGATCGCATGTGGACAGACGTTCTTGTTTTCTTGGTTTGGGTTGCAGGGTCTTTCGGTCTTTTGGAATGCAGGCTTTCTCTAGTTACAGCGAGTTGGAGCGACTCTGTGTGGCTGTGGGAGGGCTTCTCATTGCGGGGGCTTCTCTTATTGTGGGGTGTGGGCTCTAGAGCACGGGCTCAGTGGTTGTGGCCCACGGGCTTAGCTGCTTCACTGAATGTATCTTCCCAGATCAGGGACTGAACCCGCGTCCCTGCAGCGACAGGCGGATTCTTCACCACTGGACCACCAGGGCAGTACCGGGCAGATGTTTTCTGAAGAGACCATAGAAATGAATTCAATTTTTAAAAGTTTACCCAGGCTGGATTTGTGACCAAGATGCGATCTATCCTGGAGAATGTTCCATGCGCACTTGAGAGAAAAAGTGAAATCTACCGTTTTGGGATGAAATGCCTTATGGCTATCAATTAGGTCCAATTAGTCCAATGTATCATTTAAAACTTGTGATTCCTTATTAATTTCCTGTCTGGATGGTGTGAGTGGGGTGTTAAAGTCCCTCCCCCCACTATTATTATTATTACTGCAGATTTCCCCTTTAATAGTTGCCAGTGTTTGGCTCATGTATTGAGGTGCTCTTTCGCTGGGTGCATATATATTTATAGTTGTTGTATCTTCTCCTTGGATTGATCCTTTAATCATTAGGTAATGTCCTTCTTTGTCTTCTGTAACCGTCTCTAGTAACAGTCTTTATTTTAAAGTCTATTTTATCTGAGGTGAGTATTGCTACTCCTGCTTTCTGTTGATTTCCATATGTGTGTCTGCCTCCCTCTTCAACTTACATGCACTCAGACATAATAGAATCCAGAAAATGCATGTTGAAGTTAATCTTACTAAGCTAGTCTTGCTTCAAGTTGGGCTTGAACTTGGTGTAATAGCCTTTGGTAAATTCCTTCCAAGGTTCATGTCTCATTTTCTTTCTTTCTTCAGCGTAATAAAGCCCCCGGATCTCCTTCTGGAGTGTTCTGTTTGAGAGCTGCACGGCAGACAGTCAATCTACAAGGAAACCCAGGAAACTTTTGGTAGAAATAACTTAAAGAACCACATGTGTGTACAATTTCTGACTCAGGTACCTATTCCAGGTGGGGCTAAACTCTGAGAAGCCAAACGAGGGGGCTTCCCCGGCGGCTCAGCAGTAAAGAATCTGCCTCCAGTGCAGGAGATTCAGGGGACACGGGTTCGAGCCCTGGGTCGGGAAGATCTCCCGGAGGAGGCACGGCAACCCACTCCAGTACTCTTGCCTGAAGAACTCCATGGACAGAGGAGCCTGGTGGGCTACAGTCCACGGGGTCACAAAGAGCCGAACACGACTGAAGCAACTGAGCATGCATGCGTCTCAAGAAGATCCACCTCTATTAAGAAGCTGTCAGAGAGAAGTAGGTGGCGAGATGGATTAGTGGACTGGAAAGGCGCGAGAGGCTGCTGGTGAAAAGCAACAAAGATTTCCGGGAGAGGATTTTTGCATCCTTAGTCCACTTTCTCATTATGTAGCATCTTCCATGGTATGTGACTGTTGATAAATATTCATTGAAGGGGGAATGGACCTAGTGTGATGCAAATCACACGCAAAGCAACATGCAAATTGGGACCATTATGTGAAGTCAATAGTTGAGGGACTGTGCATATTAAAAGTACAGGCCAACAGCTCCCAAAGCCCCAGAAGAGGCTCATAATACTAGCAGGGAGCCTTCCATTCCCAAAGGAGGCTGATGGTCAAAGACAGAGCGCTACTGCCAAAGAATGTCACCAAGCATGAAGCAGGGCCGGTGAAACCAGGAGCCAGGACAGTCTCCTGCCCTGCTCTCCCCCTCCCTGTCAGCGCTGCATTCAAAACAAGTTCCCCTCCATCACCTTCCCATACCGATCAGACCTGATACTTACCGATTGCTCAAATCCCCTTAGTGACAGGGAGACCGCCTGATCCGCTTGTCCATTCGCCACGCTATTCAGGAGGGCTCCCGCGAGACTCCCAACAAAAGGGCAGGGGACCCCGAGACAGCCCGTGAGGCTGGTCACTTTGAACCCGCTAGCACCGCGGGCAGGACTGTTACCAGCTTCTGCATTCCTCCAAGGCTCTCTTCGCTTAAGTGGCCTGGGTGCACGCTCATGCGCACTAGGCAAAGAATCACACGCCTGCGCAGATGGGCACCAAGTCCGAAGACAGGCCAGGCCCCGGCCTCTCAGATACCAGCTCTTCGCCTCCACCCAAGGGCTCGAAGAGTTGCAGGAGTTGGACCATCGTGAACGCTCTGGGCCGGGAAGGTCACAGGCTGTTTCTGATCCCAGCCGTCCGCAGTGTTTGCTTTCTGTGCCCTCACGGACCTCCTGACAGGACTGGGGGACATGGAAATAAGTCAGAGATGACCCCTCTGGTGACCCATGGCCTCGCTGGCCAACTCCTGATTGCAACCGTCTGCCTTCAGTAACAGCCTTTAATTCAGGCCTGCTGGCTTCGCTGAGGTCAGAGCTGCTGCAGAGCTGGTGGGAGTCAACACCGTGAGGCTTGGGAGCTCGGGGCCTTCTTCCCATTCGTGAGACAACCCACAGTCAGTGGGATGGGGAGGATCATGGTTGGGAAGGAGCAGAGGCTTGGGGAATATGGGAGAAGCTTCTGACCTCAGCGAACAGCTCACCTGCCTTTGGCTACTACACACCCTTCTGACTTGAGTGTTATGCTGGTACCCAAGCTCAGACAATGCTTTTCAACTGTGGTGTTGGAGAAGACTCTTGAGAGTCCCTTGGACTGCAAGGAGATCCAACCAGTCCATTCTGAAGGAGATCAGCCCTGGGATTTCTTTGGAAGGAATGATGCTAAAGCTGAAACTCCAGTACTTTGGCCACCTCATGCAAAGAGTTGACTCATTGGAAAAGACTCTGATGCTGGGAGGGATTGGGGGCAGGAGGAGAAGGGGACAACCGAGGATGAGATGGCTGAATGGCATCACTGACTTGATGGACGTGAGTCTGAGTGAACTCCAGGAGTTGGTGATGGACAGGGAGGCCTGGCGTGCTGCGATTCATGGGGTCGCAAAGAGTCAGACACGACTGAGCGAATGAACTGAACTGAAGCTCAGACATGGGCTTCCCTGGCGGCTCAGATGGTAAAGAATCCGCCTGCAACACAGGAGACCAGGGCTCAATCCCTGAGTTGGGAAGTTTCCTTGGAGAAGGGAATGACTCCCCACTCCAGGATTCTTGCCTGGGAAATCTGAGGGACAGAAGACCCTGGTGGCTACAGGCAATGGGGTCACAGAGAGTCAGCCATGACTGAGTGACCGAGCGCGCGCACTCGGGTGAGAGATCTGTAAGAAGGAAGAAATGGCCTGATCAGAGTGAGTCACACCTGCCGAGTCATGAGGACGGCAGGGCTGGAATTTCAGGGACTGGACTCTTGGCCCAGTACCCTTCACCCCCACGCACAGTCCCAGATGGCGGGCCAATGTCCAGCGCCTCCAGCCACCGCCTCCACAAGCCCTCCCTGTCAGAGCCTCCTCTCTCCTATACTATGTAAGACTCTCGCAGGAGTATTTACAGCAGGCAGTTCTAAATAATCAGCAGTGATGACCCCGGAGAGAGATCCACGTTCGAAGCAGATTCCAGCAAAGAAGACTTGTGTACAGAAGACTCTACAGAACTGACAGCTTCTGGGCTGGACCTCCACCAGCCCAGAGCCCAGGTGTGACCCAGGTACTTGTCAGAGCCAGGTGCCACCCCTCCCCCAGCTTCACTAATCCCAGTGCAAACATATTCTATCTTTGGGAAAGCTTGCTTTTCAACTCCAAGGTCCTTTGAGGTTCAAGGAGTCGCAAGACAAATAGTATAAAAAGATGAAAGTTGCTAGAAGGAAGTCAGCATTGATAAGCCATCCTTTACAGGGCTGTAAACCCAGCTCCCCTCTCTCTCTGGGGGAAGGAGCAGGATCCTCTCTGCAGTCTAGGCTGTGGCTCAGCTCTCTTCCAGTGCAGCAGAGGGTACCAGCATCCCAACGGAAGAAAATCACCTGTTAAGACCCTTGCTGCTTATACACATAGTAAACCCACCTGTCAGGGAGATACGGGCCTTAGCATTAACATTCAACCCGCTTTCATTTTTCTTTCCTTTTGCAAAAGCAATGGTGAGTTTGCATTTTAATTTACTTGTTTTGAAAACTTCCAAGTGAAGGCCGAATTACATTATTTAAAAGGTTCTCATGGTTCTCTTTCAATGGTTGGTATAGTGTTTAGCCTAAATGTTCTTTCATTTCTAAAAAATGTCTTTAAAGTTAAAGAATAGTTGATTTACAGTGATTCAGGTGGACAACAAAGTGATAAATACATCACTTTATATATATAATATATATACCCTATATGTATTATATATATACATATATATTATATATGTATAGCCTATATATACATATATATATAGCCTATACATATATTACATATACACACACACACATATATATATCCTATACATATATTATATATATACATACACACATTTATTATATATATAGCCTATACATATATTATACATATACATACACACATTTATTATATATATAGCCTATACATATATTATATATATATACACACACACGTTTATTATACATATAGCCTATACATATATTATATATATACACACATGTTTATTATATATATAGCCTATACATATATTATATATATACACACACATTTATTATATATATAGCCTATACATATATTACATATACACACACACATATATATATATCCTATACATATATTATATATATACATACACACATTTATTATATATATAGCCTATACATATATTATACATATACATACACACATTTATTATATATATAGCCTATACATATATATATACACACACACATTTATTATATATATAGCCTATACATATATTATATATATATACATACACACATTTATTATATATATAGCCTATACATATATTATATATATACACACACATTTATTATATATATAGCCTATACATATATTATATATATACACACACACACTTATTATATATATAGCCTATACATATATTATATATATACACACACACATTTATTATATATATAGCCTATACATATATTATATATATATACATACACACATTTATTATATATATAGCCTATACATATATTATATATATACACACACATTTATTATATATATAGCCTATACATATATTATATATATACACACACACACTTATTATATATATAGCCTATACATATATTATATATATACATACACACATTTATTATATATATAGCCTATACATATATTATATATACACACACATTTATTATATATATAGCCTATACATATATATACACACACATATAGTATATATATAGCCTATACATATATTATATATATACATACACACATATATTATATATATACAGCCTATACATATTTAGGCTTTTCTGGTGGCTCAGCGGTAACGAATCTGCCTGCCAATGCAGAAGATGCGGGTTTGATCACTGGGTCAGGAAGATCCCCTGGAGGAGTAAATGACAACCCATTCCGGTATTCTTGCCTGGGAAATCTCATGGACAGAGGAGCCTGGCGGGCTACAGTTGATGGGGCCACAAAGAGGTGGGCACAACTTAGCAACTAAACAGCAACAGACACATATCTCTCTTCTTATATATATGCAGTAACAATAGACATATATATTCTTATACATATATTCTTCCTCAGACTCTTCCATTTTAAGTTATTCAGTTCAGTTCAGTTCAGTCGCTCAGTCGTGTCCGACTCTTTGCGACCCCATGAATCGCAGCACGCCAGGCCTCCCTGTACAAGATATTAAATATAACTCTCTGTGCTATGCAGTAGATGCTTGTTTTCTCTCTCATGTGTAGTAGTGGGTATATATCAATCCCAAATTCCCAATTTAGCGCTCCCCTCATTTCCCCCAGTAACCATAAGTTGGCTTTCTATTCTGTGAATCTATTTCTGTTTTGTAAATAAATTCCTTTGTCTCATTTGTTTTTCAGATTCCACATATAAGCAATATCGTATGCTATTTGTCTTTCTCCGTCTGACTTACTTCACATCGTATGCTCGTCTCTAGGGCTACTAAATGCTCTTTCACATGCATGCCTTGCTCTTACAGACTGGACCGTCTCCTGTCCATTTTCGTGGGGGCTATTTAATCAAAGCCTGAGACTCGGCCCCACACTCAGAAGGATCCTGGAGTAATTCCTTTCCTGGAGATCAAGATCTTCATTGACCACGTCTCCACGGGATTAAGTGTTTCCAAGACATCATCTCCTTTTTGAAAGGAGCATGCAGCCTTTTCAATCCTGGGTAGTTGATTAGAGAAGGGCCTCTCTTTGAATCCCGCATTGGAAGACTAAGTGCCTGAACATGACTCGGGTAGTTTTCCAACTGCAGCCTTGCCGAGTCTTTCACCCATCTATCCATTCAGCCATCCATTTACTCATTTAATGATAAACACGGTGGGCAGATAAATATGACCCCTGACTTCACAGAGCGCGCAGTGTGGTCAGGGAAACAATGATCAAGGGCCAAAACTGAAGTGAAGTGAAGTGAAAGTCAGTCAGTCGTGTCCAGCTCTTTGCGACTCCATGGGCTATACAGTCTGTGGAATTCTCCAGGCCAGAAGACTGGAGTGGGTAGCCTTTCCCTTCTCCAGGGAATCCTCACAACTCAGGGATCGAACCCAGGTCTCCTGCGTTGCAGGCAGATTCTTTACCATCTGAGCCACAAGGGAAGCCCAGGACCAAAACTGGTGGAGCATAAATCCTAAAGGAAATCAGCCCTGAATATGCTTTAGAAGGACTGATGCTGAAGCTGAAGCCGCAATGTGGCCGCCTGATGCGAAGAGCAGACTCACTGGAAAGGATTCTGAAGCTGGGGGGAAATTTAGGGCAAGAGAAGAGGGGGCAACAGGGGACTGATGGTTGGAAGGCATCACTGACTCAGTGGACATGGGTTTGAACAAACTCTGAAAGATTGTGAAGGACAGGGAAGCCTGGCGTGCTGCAGTCCATGGGGTCGCAAAGAGTTGGATACGACCCAATGACTGACCACCACAAACAATCGCCAAAGGGAGGAAGGGCACAAAACGAATCTGAGAGGCAGGCAGAGGCTCCTCCGGCCAGGAGGCCCCAGAGGGCGCCCTCTGGGTTTTGTTGCCCAGCCTGGGCACAGAGGGCCGCCCTGGGGACCGCCTTCGACTTTCCCATTTCCTCACGTTCTTCCAGAGAAGACACACCCTTCTACTTTGAGTTAAAATTTTACTTCTATCCACACTAAAAGTCTTCCCAAATCAGAGAGTGTTTCATGTCGTGCCACCCACAAGAGGCCCTGACCCCACAGGCACCGTGGGAAGAAGACCAAGACGGGGGGTCAGAGTCTGCAGATCAACCTGGGGAAGGATGGAGGCTCCCAGCCTGGTTAGGATTCTCACCCCAGCTGGGAAACAAGTGCAAAGGTGACCACACTGTAAGGTGGCCAGCCTCTCTGGTTCCATGTGGAAACGAATCAAGATGGCGCAATAGCAGAGCTCAGAAGCCGGGATGGGTCACTGACTGGCCCGTTGTGGGGCAGCACCAGCAAAGCCAGCCACTCCGTGCAGGTTCTGACGCAGGCTCCTGCCCTACGGAAGGGTAGTTTTGCTAAGAGTCACCCTTCCCTGCTGAGCAATTGCACAGCAGGGAAAATAAGCCACGGTGTAATTAGCAAAATGACGGGAAGATATGTCAGCAATTCAAGAACCATTAGCGTCCCCTTAAGTGAACACATGAGCAGCCTTCAGGGCACGGGTGAAGGGGAAAATGTGAGTCTTTGACCCTATTGGACAGTTGCACAAAGATCTCTCAGAAATCTTTATTATTTTTTTTAAGTTAAGAAAGCCAAGGTATTTATTTTCTAATTAATTTTTATTGGAGTTGTTGTTTAGTCGCTCAGTCGTGTCCGACTCTTTGCAACCCCGTCGACTGTAGCCCCCCGACTTCCTCTGTCCACGAGATTTCCCAGGCGAGAATACTGGAGTGGGTTGCCATTTCCTTCTCCAGGGGATCTTTCTGTATAGGGGCTTTATTACAGCTGATTCACTTTGCTGTACAGAGATCTTTAAATTGTGGCAACGTTTTGGTTTAAAATCTTCAAGAATCCAGCTCACGATTTTCTGAGCTCAATTTTTGTATCTCCTCACATCTAGAAGAGCACTAAAATCCTTCGTGGTGACAACTGTTCCTTGTGACTAGCAGAAAGCTTCCAGAAAAAATATCTGCTTGATTGCATACACTCTCGCTTCACCAAAATCGCATACATACTGACCTCTCCCACCCCTGCCTCTTTTGAGCAGCTTCTCAAAGCTGTCTCCAGGCACCTCTCTCTCTGGCTGCAGCCCTCATTTTGCCCCAAATAAAACTTAACTTGCAACTCAAAAAAAAAAAAAAAAATCCAGCTCAGAAAACTAGTTGTCACCAATTTCCAGATAGACTGAAATTGTCATCAATTTTATCATTTTCTTCTGGTCTTCAGAATGCAGGAGCTGCTTAGAATAGATTTAAGGTCAGGCTGATGGCCAGACTTTTTGTCTCCAAATCTTTCTCTCTGAGTAGCAGAGGCTGGGCACCTAGAAACAGCTTTTCACACTGTTTGAATTACATTCTTCTAAGGTACAGTCCATTCTAAAGGAGATCAACCCTGGGTGTTCTTTGGAAGGACTGATGCTAAAGCTGAAACTCCAGTACTTTGGCCACCTCATGCGAAGAGTT
This sequence comes from Capra hircus, assembly GCF_001704415.2. Classification (NCBI taxonomy): domain Eukaryota; kingdom Metazoa; phylum Chordata; class Mammalia; order Artiodactyla; family Bovidae; genus Capra; species Capra hircus. The sequence goes on along the minus strand of NC_030826.1, from coordinate 58,053,507 downwards.
GACTCATTGGAAAAGACTCTGAGGCTGGGAGGGATTGGGGGCAGGAGGAGAAGGGGACGACAGAAGATGGGATGGCTGGATGGCATCACCGACTCAATGGACGTGAGTTTGAGTGAACTCCAGGAGATGGTGATGGACAGGGAGGCCTGGCATGCTGCGATTCATGGGGTCTCAAAGAGTCAGACACAACTGAGTGACTGAACTGAACTGAACTGAACTGAAGGTACAGGAGGGGCCTCACAGGTGGCTCAGTGGTAAAGAGTGCACTTGCCAACTCAGGAGACACAGAGCCGACCCCTCTGTCGAGAAGATCCCCTGGAGAAGGAAATGGCAACACGCTCCCGTATTCTTGCCTGGGAAATCCCATGGACTGAGAAGCCTGGCGGGCCACAGTCCATAAGTCACAAAGAGTTGAACACGACTGAACATGAATTCTCTTCTTGCTTCTGATTGCTGGAGCTCTCCACCCTACCCTGCCCTGTTCCTTGCCATCTCACCCTCTGAAACCCATTCCGTCCATGTCACTCGGCTGAGAGAAAGACAGGAACTGGGATAGAACCTCTGAATATTTGCCTTAAAAGTCTATGATTCTGTTCTCTTATTCTAAAGTATGGAAAGACTTGACTCTGCCTAGTAAGTGGTCTCATTCAGTTCAGTTCAGTCGCTCAGTCGTGTCCAACTCTTTGCAACCCCATGGACTGCAGCATGCCAGACTTCTCTGTCCATCACCAACTCCCAGAGCTTGTTCAAACTCTTGTTCATCGAGTTGGTGATGTCGTCCAACCATCTCATCCTCTGTCATCCCCTTCTCCTGCCTTTAATCTGTCCCAGCCTCAGGGTTTTTTCCAATGAGTCAGTTCTTCCCAACAGGTGGCCAAAGTATTGGAGTTTCAGCTTCAGCATCCGTCCTTCCAATGAATATCCAGGGCTGATTTCCTTTAAGATGGACTGGTTGGATCTCCTTGCAGTCCAAGAAACTCTCAAGAGTCTTCTCCAACACCACAGTTTTCAAAAGCATCAGTTCTTCGGCACTCAGCTTTCTTTATGGTCCAACTCTCACATCCATACATGACCACTGGATAAACCATAGCTTTGACTAGATGGACCTTTGTTGGCAAAGTGATGTCTCTGCTTTTTAATATGCTGCCTAGGTTGATCATAGCTTTTCTTCCAAGGAGCAACTGTCTTTTAATTTCATGGCTGCAGTCACCATCTGCAGTGATTTTGGAGCCCAAGAAAACAAAGTCTCTCACTGTTTGCATTGTTTCCCTGTCTATTTGCCATGATGTGATGGAACCCGATGCCATGATCTTCATTTGTTGAATATTGAGGGGTCTCATTGGCTGGAATCAAAAAGAAAAGGGACTGCTGCAAATGCTTCCATTTGGTCCAGCCTCCAGTATGTCTCCATGGCAACCATGGAATGCATGGCCTGACCCCATCACTTCTGCAGCCTTGTCTCCAAGCTCCCCTCCAATTCCCTAGGCCTTATTCACCCAACACACCAGCCATGCGCAATGACTGTGGGCTCCGCAAACGTGCCGTGCTCTTCTTGGCCTCCATACCTTCATGAAGGGTAGTTTCTAAGCCTCCACTGGGCTTTTACTCCCTTTGACTGCTGGGCAAACTCTGGAAAGCCATCCCTTATTCCTTAGTGTCCCCTGGACACTTCTACTGCAGATCATAGGGCTTTGCAGAGTGCAGAGTGCGCACCTGGGTACAAGTCTTGTCTATGTGCTTCCTTGGTCTAGGAGCAGAGACTATCTCATAACCACACAAAGAGCCGACTCATTGGGAAAGACCCTGATTTTGAGAAAGATTGAGGACAGGAGGAGAAGAGGGCGACAGAGGACGAGATGGTTGGACGGCATCATCGACTCAATGGACATGAGTCTGAGCAAACTCCAGGAGATAGAGAAGGTCAGGGAAGCCTGGCGTGCTGCAGTTCACAGGGCTGCAAAGAGTCAGATATGATTTAGCGACTGAACAACAATGTTTCTAGCATTGGAAAACTCTTTTTTATTTGCATTCTTATAAAACAAAGCTTGTGAAAGAAAAAAGAAAACCCTCAATCTTTCAACTCTCCTTTTTACATCCCTCTCTTGAGATCTCTTATCTTATTTAGAAAAAAAAAATAGAAATTTCAAACAAGAAAAGAAAAAAATAAAGAGACTACTAAGAGGTGAAATTTTCAGCAGAGTGAGAAGAAAAGAAAGAACTGGCTTTGCTTTCTGTTGCATTGATTACATAACTGAAGCCTGAACTCAGATGACAGAGAGCTTGGCAGAATGACTGTCCCCACCATGGAGAGCTGCTGGGCAGGTCCAGCGAATGCAGATGGCAAGAAGCCAGAATCACCTGGACATCAGTTTGGGCTCTGACTTCTGTTTCTCTGGAGCGATGGGAAGGCTGAGCTGGGAGATTAGGAGGCCTCAGGTCCAGCTGAGGCCTTGGCGTCCCCACTGCCAAGCCCGTGCAGGAAGCCCGGCATCACCCCAGCCCAGCCTGCAGCCCCTGCTCCGCCCCTCCCGCCCCTTTCCCAGCTTTCCTACTAAAGCGTTCCGTCTGCTCCCAGACCAGTTTCCTTTTTTTGCTCTGTTTTCTTTGATGAGCTCACACTGAGTGGGGTGGGTGGAGGACGCTAGGAATACTGACCGTGGTGAGCATGACTTGAGTCACCATTGTTACACGGCTCCCACCGCCCAGAGTAGTGAAAGTGAAAGTCGCTCAGTCGTGTCTGACTCTGCGACCCCGTGGACTATACAGTCCGCGGGATTCTCCAGGCCAGAAGACTGGAGTGGGTAGCCGTTCCCTTCTCCAGGGGAATCTTTCCAACCCACGGATAGAACCCAGGGCTCCTGCATTGTAGGTGGATTTTTCTTTTCTTTTCTTTTTTATTTTTTTACCACCAGAGAAGCCCAAAGTAGTGAAAGCAATATACAGAAAATAAAGCAAAAAGTGCATTTCACTTCTGGGCATTAAAGCTTTATAGGAGAAAAAGCCTGAGCTGGGACACCCAGCGGCTGTAGGCTGCTCCCTGAAGCTCGATGACCTTGAGGGCCATCATCAGCTCCAACGTCTTGTGAGAGCAAGAAAAGCTGGGTGGGAGGGGGTGCTCGAGGCTAGGACCCCCCTACCCCAGAAAAAAGAAACCTGAGGGTGGTCATGACAATTTGACTCAAGTATATTCCCTGTTCCATGCATTTCAGCAAAGAACTCTTCCTTTATCTTAGAAACTTGAGTGTCAAGAACTCTGGTTTGACCCTGGTTGCCAGGTTTCCTGGGAAAATCTGGAAATGTAGCAAGTGATGTCCCTAAGACTCCAGAAAATATTACAGGAGGACCAGGCTGGCCCAGAAGGGACATCCATTCCTTCATTCAAAAAATGTAGTGACTGTTATCGACTCTGTGATGTGGTGGTACGCACTCCCCCGTACACACACGCACACAACACCACAACTCTCGCCCTCTAGGAACTTATCTTCCTTTAAGGGGGAAAGGAGAATAACAGAACTTTAAAAAAGAAATAGTTCAAATATATGGCAAGGCAGATAGTGAGGGCTTGGGATTCCCAGGTGGCTCAGTGATAAAGAATCCGCCTGCCCGTGCAGGAGACGAAGGTTCAGTCCCGGGGTTGGGAAGATCCTCTGGAAGAGGAAACGTCAACCCCCTCCAGTCTTCTTGCCTGGAGAATCCCACGGACAGAGGGCTACAGTCCATGGGGTTGCAAAGAGTCGGGCACGACTGAGTGACTGAGCAGGCACGATAGGACAGGAGGGCTAAGGAGGAAGAGACAGAAGAGGGAGGGGCTGTGGAGAGCTGGGAAGTCATTGCTTTGGATCCAAGAGTGCTGCCCGGGGGAGGTGACATGTGAGAACCACACCAGGGGGAGTGCAGATCCGCAGAGTGAGGTCTAGGGCTTCTAACAAGGCTTCCTGGGGTCTCCCGTCCTGTCCTACCCTGAGGCGAGAGGAGCAAAAAAGAGGAGGACGGGAAGCCGCGGCGCCCGCTGTACTCCCTGCTGTCTGCAGAGCCCTGGAAACCATCCGTGCGTTTGGTTACTGTGTTTACACAGCCGGCAGGACACACACTGCTCTCAGGGACCCCCAGAGCTGTCGGGATGGTCCCCGCTTCCCTGGATTCCTGAGGCCCCTGCATCCGGGAGGCGGGGCTCCACCTCTCAGAAGGCCTCAACATTCCCTTGGGTTATCTGAAGACAGGGGCTTCCAGGAGCTCCCCAGCCCAGGTCCAGAGTTTATCTAGACCGAGCTCTGGGCCTGGGGGTCAAGTTGGGAAGGAGGGTTTTGGAAGCTGTTTGCTCAACCAAGAAGGGAAGCAATACCGGCTGAGTAGGTCGCTGGGCTGAGCGTAAATGAGTGAATGAATCACATGACATCTGCCTGCGGTGCTCACACAGGAGAAAGTCCCCTGGAGGCCGGCTCGTATTAAGAAGCATCACAGCTACAGCTCTGATCCAGATACCTGAAGTCTATACCTGCACCCCGAGCATGTTGGCAGCTCTGGTAGCTCAGATGGTTAAGAATCTGCCTGCAATGCAGGAGACCCAAGGTCAGTCCCTAGGTAGAGAAGATCTCCTGGAGAAGGAAACGTCTCCCCACTCCAGTCTTCTTGCCTGGGAAATCCCATGGACAGGGGAGCCTGGTGGGCTACAGTCCATGGGGTCACAAAGAGTCGGCCACAACCGAGCAACTAACTCTTCTTGTTCTCCAAGCATGCAGGCTTGTTTTCCCATGAACTTCCATTTTTGACAGATTTTAGAGTATAGATACTGAGGTTTAGAAAGTTCCATACTGTTAACAGCTTGGCACATTTAATAAGAGGTGGCCAGAATTTGCACCCAAGCATCAGTCTGAATGCTTTAGGCTCTATTTACATTTAAGAGATAAAATCGAGGCAACATCTCTCAGTCTTATGATATGCCTGACTCTTCAAACTCAGAACACTGAGAAGATGACCCTTGATAGAAGGAAAAATCAAGGAAGGGTGATATCCATGAAACTTGACAGCTTCTAGTGCTTCTTCTCCATGAGGTTCTATTTCTTTCAGCTGCTAAGAATAGTACTAAGGATGTTGTGACAAACAAGCAGATGGTTTAGAGCTTAAACAAGTATAGGGCCCAGCAGAGGCCCTTGTAAGCACGGTGGCCTCTGTGAGCCTTGAGCATCTGTGTGGTTGGCGTTGTGTCTCGAATGAAATATTTGTAGCAACGCTACGGCTTGTTCCTCATCTCAGTGACACCGAAGGCCACCAGCAGGAAGGCTCAGACAGGCTGTGGTTTCTGTAAAAGTAAGAAACCAAGGAAGTGAGAGGTCCTGTCTGATGTCACTCACCAAGTTCGTGCAGAGCCTGAAGCCAGGGAGGACCCACTTAATTCTGAGTATCACAGGCCATCAGGCTGGGCAGACGGGGACAAAATAGCCTTCTAACCCAGGGGGCTGAATCATCAGGCCGGTGTATAAAATCCAGATTCGGAAGAGGAAATATGTTCCAGCTTACGCTAACCCTTTCTCACCACCAGTCATCCCAAACCCCCAGACTCAGAGCTGCCACATGCAAGACACAACCAAATGGACCTTGAGCTGGACCTGCTTCCCCGGCGGTGCTAGTGGTAAAGACCCGCCTGCAGCGCAGGAGAGAGAAGAGACGCAGGTTCGGTCCCTGGGTCGGGAAGGTGCCCTGGAGGAGGGCAGGGCAGCCCACTCCAGGATTCTTGCCCGGAGAATCCCATGGACAGGGGAGCCTGGCGGGCTACCCCCGCTTTGGGGTCACAAAGAGGCGGACACTGAAGTGACAGAGCACACATTCAATTACACTAGGCGGCAAAAGTGAACACTTTCCTCCCAGGTGGGCCAGGCCAGGCAGGGACAGGCCATCAGAGGCGTTATTGACAAACCGGGTGTGCTCCTGGACCAGACGGTGACTGGCGGACACTCCCTGGAGACAAGAGGAGAGAAAAGGGCTTCCAGGACCCCTCCTCCGCCCCCCAGCTCCCCGGCTAGGACCCCAGGTGTCTCGCCTCCGTCCCCTCCTCCCGGCTTTCTTGCTGCTACTCAGAGAGCCAGGCGTTCCTTCGGGCTGGCTGTTTAACGAGGCAGGTTGAGAATTTTCAGCCTGGAACTCATGTGTTCTAATCCTATTAAATATGCACCGGCTTCCAAACTCAGCTTTTCAAAACCTTGCCTCCCCGCCCCCACCCCCTCTCCCGGCTTCGCCTTCCTCGGTCCGGCTTGCTTGCTCCCTTCCAGCTTGAAAAGCCATTGCTCAGCTGTTGGCAGGGGTCCCACCAGCGTTTCTGCAAGGATTTGGGCTGAAATTCAGCTACCTGCAGCTGTTCCCCAGTTACCACCCACGTAAAGGAATTTCTGATATTAAAACGAGTGACAAAATTCCTTCCCCCACTTCCCCCAACACATTAGCTTGACTGACGTCCACAGTCTAAGTGGCCAAGTTCACTCTCTCTTGGTTCCCCACATTCACTTGATGACACATTTAATTCCACCCAGCATCATCCCCTCCAACGCCTTACACACATGTCCCCTCACCCTGAAGGACACTCTCTAATAAAGACCATTGACATACCATTTGGGGGGACTTTAACAAAAATTGTGGTCGCACCTCACGGCGTGTGAGACTTGAGTCCCCTGACCAGGGATCGAACTCCCGCCCCCGGCATCGGAAGGTGAAGTCTTAACCACTGGACTGCCAAGGAAGTCCCCCAATTGTGGCCATATTTTCAAACACAATCTACTAAATCTCTCAAGAACTCAATTTTCTCCCCACTTAGTTATCTTTAGCATCTTTCCCCCATCGCAGGGAGTCTTCCTAATTTTTCCCCCAGTGCGGAATGTCGTCGTGGGAGTGAGGAGAGGCAGGGAAGAGGGGGTTGAAGATCCAAGCTTGGAGAGTTCCACGGAGCCTTTCAGAGCTGACGCTGGGGACCGCCTGCTTCCCTTGAACAGCACAAAGATGCAGGAGGCCTCTTCAGCACAGATGGCGCTGTCTCCAGCAGGGTGCCCTGGAGGGCACCCCCGAATCTGGGCGCGGGGCTGAGTCTCCCAGCGCCCTTCGTGTGTGTGCTGGGATTGGGGGTGACGGCTGGGGCTGGGGGCACGCAAGCAGTGCAAATGGCCTTGCAGTCAACCACCATCCTCCTCTGGCCGAAGTCCCATCCCAGCCTGGGCTCGGCAGAGAAGGAGGAGACGGAGGCCAACACAGCACCCACAAAAAGCGCTGGCACTCGGCATTCTAGGGACCTACCTTGAGAACAGGCACTCAAAGGCAGGCTTTTGAGCACTCATTACACCGGAGCCCCTGGACCGATGCCCAGAACCTGGGCTTTGTCTGAGTTTCTCTGTGCTGCTTGGCAGACACCCTGCGGGGAATAACAGAAGGGTCCCACCCGTCTCATCCACCCCGAGGCCGTGTCCCCTTGCTTCTGGGCAGTAGCCAGTAACGCGATCCTTCAAGGCCTCGCCAAACCCCCCTGTTGGGAATTCAGCCAATCTTGAGGCTCTTCAGGGAAGAAAAATTCCTTTCTCTGACCTCTGCAGGTGATCGGATTGAGGTCCCCGCAGCTTGAAATTTGATTTGATCTTTGATCTCTGCTTGCACAGCTGCGACGGTTATTACGCACCATAAAGGGTCCCGACAGCCTTTTCTCACTCACCTGCCCTCCATGGCCAGAGTTGGGGCCAGGTATTCCTGCGCTCGGGCGGAGGATGATTTCTTTGCTTTTCTTATACTGCCTCCCCTGGTTCAGTCCTGCTTTCTCATTCCCCTCATTCCCAGGATTTAACCCCAAATTCCAAGACCCTGGGCATTTTCAAGTCCTTCAAATGAGAGCATGTGGTGTCACAGGAAAAAAAAAAAAAACACACTGTGTTTTAAGAGCCAAATATTTAAACAAGGTCATACTCTCAGAATATCACAGCATATGTCTCAACAAGTTCTCAGGGGTCCTCAGAGTGAGCTTTCCTGGATTTGGCCTGCTTCTCCGACATGGCTAAATCATCCCCTGCAAAGAGACATATTTAAGGCTGCAAGTTTGATGCAGTCCGTCAGACCTGTTTTCTCTTTGTATTAGTGGTAAGTGACACCCACTCAGTACTCTTGCCTGGGAGAATCTCATGGACAGAGAAGCCTGGAGGGCTCCACATAGTCCATAGGGTCCCAAAGCGTCGGACACAGCTGAAAAACAGCAACAAGTGACATATGAACAGGTGAGATTCATTGAAAGCTGACTGTGTTTTGGACATTATGCTAATGCCTTTCCCTGTATGGACACCTCTAAGCCTCGGGAACTCTATGCAGAATATAATTTATTCTCTTATTTCACAGATGAGGAAACTGAAGTTTGTAGGGGGTTAAGTAGCTGGTTTAAGATCAGACAAGCAGGGTGCAGAGTTGCAATTCTCTCATTGGCCTGTGTGAACCTGGGCTCATGTTCTGAATCGAGTTCATAGACTGTCCAGCTTAGCAAATGGTGTGATCAACAGAACCTTGGAACCTTGTCTACATTGTTCCCCCAAGAAAGTCAGTTTAAGGTTTGTTTTGTGGTTACCTTGATTTAAATCTGAAAGCAAGATCAGAATAAACATATTTCACCTCTTATCTTTTAAAATTAATTAGGAGATTGGGGTTGACAAATACATACTGCTGCTGCTGCTGCTAAGTCACTTCAGTCGTGTCCGACTCTGTGCGACCCCAGAGACGGCAGCCCACCAGGCTCCCCCGCCCCTGGGATTCTCCAGGCAAGAACACTGGAGTGGGTTGCCATTTCCTTCTCCAATGCATGAAAGTGAAAAGTGAAAGTGAAGTCGCTCAGTCGTGTCCGACTCCTAGCAACCCCATGGAACTGGGCTTCCCAGATGGTGCTATTGGTAAAGAACCCTCCTGCCAAAGCAGGTGACATGAGAGACGCAGGTTCAATCCCCTGGGTTGGGAAGATCCCCTGGAGAAGGAAATGGCAACCCACTTCAGCATTCTTGCCTGGAGAATCCCATGGACAGAGGAGCCTGGCGGGCCGCAGTCCGTGGGGTCTCAGAGTCGGACAGGACTGAACAACCAGCACACAACTGCTTTAGAGCTCAGACTGTCTTCTGTTTACTTCGGAGAACACAATCACCCCTGGGCCTGCTCACCAGCCCCTCCAGCCCACTCCCCCCGTGGTGGCTTTATTCCCTCCATTTAGCCGCTTTTTCTTCCATGAAGAAGCATAAAGAGAAATCTGTTGTGTTCTGTCCCTTTGTCAGCATGAGCCCTAAAGTCTCGTCTTTCCTGTTACCAGCCGTCTCCCAGTATCTAGCCTTAACCATCTTCTTCCCTTTCACTTCTCATCGGGTAGAGATTCGTGTTAGGTTTTCCCCACCTCTGGTGGATAACTGCAGTAGGTCTTCACTTACTAAAATATGACCATACACATACTCTTGGTATCTGACACACTTTATAACTGAATTGAGACAAAGACCTGAGATACCAAATCTCAGCTTATCCAAGATACTACATCCGAAAAGGAGAGGTGGTCTTTCCACTCAGAAGCTTTTTCTCAAGCTTCTTGGTAGAAACTTACAGGAAATGAGAAAGGATAGTGCAGGGAGCATCTGTAGAGTTGGTCCCTTCACTCAACAATCGTTGGTGTATGTGCACATTTGCTTTGTGTCTGTGTATGCGTGTCATTTTTTGAATCAGTTACTTGCTCGCTTTGGGTGGCGCTGGGTCCTTCCTGCTGCTCTCTCTACTTGCAGCGAGCAGGGCCGACTCTTCCCTGTGGTCCGTGGGCTGCTGGCTGCAGACGCTTCTCTTGCTGCCGAGCGCTGAGCCTAGAGCAGGGCTCAGTACCTGCGGCTCACCGGCTTAGCTGTTCCGTGGCAAGTCGGATCTTCCCGGACCAGGGACTGAACCTGTGCCCCCTACTTACTCAGGAGTAAGACAACAAACGTCTTGGCCTGCCTGCAATTTTGTCCCATCCAAGGCGAGTCTGGGGGAACATCCCCCCCCCAGTTCCATCCTAGGTAAACTAGAACGGTCAGTCCTCTTCACTAGGAGCCAATCAAATTTCCTACCTTGCACTGGATTGTTGTTGAGTCTCTTTTACTTTTTTTTTTTAATTCGGCACGTGGGATCTTAGTTCCCCGACAAGGGATCGAACCTGCGCCCCCGCGTTGGAAGCACAGAATCTTAACCAGTGCACCGCCAGGGAATTCCCTACTGAGTCTCTTTTAACCACATGCGTCACCAGATTGCACTCGGAAATTTCAAAGTTTTAAATTAAATATCTAATGAAATCTCCTGACAGCCAGAGCAAGAACTGTTCAGGGAGCGAGAGCGGTTTTTCCACGGAGAGCTGGCACAGGCATCCGATAGATCCAGTCTTCCCAAGGAAAACCTTCGCAAGTGAAAACAAGTGATTGCTACTTCCCAAAATAGTTTTTCTTTTGTTCCCTTTGCTGTCTTTGGTCTGATTTGTTTTTATGTTTCAGAAGGTTTACAGGTGAGTTGATGGACAGACTCATAGGCGCAGGCAAGACCAACAGGAAAATGAACTGTTCAGATGCTGGACCACTGGCCGTTCGGTCACTGGCCGCTAACACTGAGATACCCGAGTGCTCCTGCAACTCTTCGTCACAAGATACTGTCGAGGAGGAATCACAGGGTGGATGCTCCTGTCCACAAAGCCCTCAATGAAGAAATGCAGGAACCGAGGTGGCCTCCAAGATCGGGGCCCGCTCTGCACACAGGTGAACAGGACACCTTGGTCTGAGCATCTCTCCTCTTGAGGCTCTGTTTCCTCGTCTTCAGCGTCTCTGGCCACCTTCTGGCTGGCTTCACTTCATGCTCTCCCAGGAATGAACACCTGGGGCTCCAAGCACGTCCTCAGATTATAATCAGCATTTCCTTACATCATCTCCAGGAAGTCACCTTTCTGACACAGCCCTGATAAAACCAGTGGAGGGTCAGGAGATGGGCCATGAACAGGCCCCAGAAAAGCACATATGATACCCCTGCCCCTCAGCCCTCGAGAACAGCCCCATCTCATTCACCCTTTTAGCCCCTCCTGTCCTTCCTATGGATCAGGAAGGCCTCGCTTCCCTTCTTTCAGCATGTTTATGAAACGATGGGAAATATGCTGGAATGAGGCTTCAGAGACCGGCTCTAAATCAGCAGAGTGCTCTGTGCTCCAAGCCTATCAGCTTCCTTCTCAATGTCTCCAGTCAGGCATCCAAGGAACAGCTCATTCTCAACCTTCACTGTGTCTTCAACACAACTCTCAATGCCCTTTAAGACATCCCTCCCCTAACTTTTCCCCGAAGCATTAAACACGTCCCTGTTTATCCAGTTGCTCAAGACAGAAACCTGGGAGTCATTCCTGGTGCTTCGATTTCTGCCGCACCCCACATGCACGTGTCAGGTGAATCTGACCTGCAATACCCGGCTGAGCTCTCCTTCCCACCAGCTCCACTGTGGTCCCTCTAGTTACAGCAGCCGCTGCCTCGTGCCTGAGCTAATCAGGCGTCTTCTACATCTCCAGCTTCCTCTTCACCCTCCTACTGTCTAATCGCTGTTCAGCAACTAAGGAATAATCTTTTCGAAGACATCGATCAGATCAGATCTCTCCCTTATTCAAAATCTGCCAAGAGTTTCACACCGCATGTATAATTAGATTCTCACCATCTCCCTTGGTCCTTCTCTTCTCACCTGGGCCATCTTGCCTCACTCCACTTTCTCCCTTCCCAGCTGCAACCAGCTGCGAAAGGCATCTCGCTGTCCCTCCGACACACTAGGTCCATTAGACCATTTACCTCTGCTGTGCTGACCCCCTGGGCTGCGCTTCATTCGGACGCCGCCGTTGCCACCTACCCGTCACCCCACGCCCACCATCCCTGCCCCACTTACCCCTCTCTGCCCTCTTGCACACATCACATGGTGTGTCCTATCCACGTGCCGTGTGTCTGCAGCCCAGTGAGAGCAGGCGCTTGGCTTGCTCTGTCCGACATGGAATCCACAGTGCTGAGAACACTTCCTGTCCGGAGTAGGCAGTCAGTCCTTATCAAATTCATTAACGGATGGAACACCATTATTCCAGTTAAGACAAATGAAGATGCTGATGTGGCGGATAAGCAAAATCACCTTCTGTACTTTGCCATGTTGTGTAACTGCTCTTCATTCTTCAAAAGGTTTAGGGACATTCCTGGGACTTCACCTTCCAATGCAGGGCGTGCACGCTCGGTCTCTGGTTGGGGGGCTAGGATTCCACGAGCCTCCCAGCCAAAAAAACAAAACATAAAACAGAAGCAATATTGTAACCGATTCAGTAAAGACTTTCAAAATGGTCCACATTAAAAAAAATATCTTAACAAAGAAGATTTAACTGGTAGACAGTTTCACCAAACTCGTCTCTGTCCTAGTAAAACAGCACTTTGCTCCTTTTCCTCCAGGCCCTTATTACGACTTGTAATTATCTGATTGTATTCGTCACTACCCCCTTCTCATCTGTCTCATATATTTTAAGATGTGAGCTCACCTAGAGCAGGAACTTTCTCCTACTTGTTCCTGGCTGTATCCCCAACGCTGAGCTGATGGCCTGGCACCCAGTGGGTGCCCAAAATACCATGTGTTGAATGGATAATTGAATAAGAAAGTAACCAGAGCTGGAAATCTTATTAAAAGAGATCATGAGCACTAGTCCACTGTATATATCTGCCACGAGTTACTTATCCATTCCTCTGTCTGGACATGTAGGCTGTTCCCACGTCCTGGCTCTGTGAGTAGTTCCGCTGAGAACATAAGGACGCGTGTGTCTTTCTGAGTGCCGGTTTTGTCTGGGTGTGTCCCCAAGGAGTGGGATTGCTGGGTCATACGGTGGCTCTATTTTTAGTTCCCTGCCGAAGCTCCCTACTGTCCCTTAGTGCCTGCACCAACTTACGTTCCCACCAGCGGCGTAGGCGCGTTCCCTTTTCTCCACACCCTCTCCAGCACTTGCTACTTGTAGACTTTGTCATGATGACCATTCTGCCTGGTGTGAGGTTGTACCTCACTGCCATTTTGATTTGCATTTCTCTAACAATTAGTGATGTTGAGCATCTTTTCACATGCCTGCTGGCCATCTCTATGTCTCCTTTGGCGAAATGTCTATTAAGGTTCTTCTGCCCATTTTGAGGGAATATATGTGCGTGTAACTGAGTCACTTTGCTGTACAGGAGAGATCGGCACAACCCTGTCAATCAACTCTACTTTCATTAAAAAGTTAAAATTTAATTTTGAAAAAAGGTCATGAGCTCTTCAAGAACAATAACTAGAGTTTTTTCTTCTTTACTCCTGGCCAAGATCCTAACCTGGTGCTTTGCACTTAGTAGGAGTTCAATCATCATATTTATTGAGTTGAACTTCACTGAGCAAGCCAAGTTTCAGAGGCTCCATGCCCTAATTAGAAAAACTCTTCTGGAGAGGATAAAGGCTTGGAGGAGGAGGTTGTCAGGAGACCCATGTTCCCAGCTTGGCAGGAGACAGACAAAGGGTTCAATGGGCTCATTTGCATTTGTTTTGCATAAATATGCGAGCTGAGTGGCCTAGCTGGTGTCTCTAAGTATGTCAAATGGCAACTGACTGTGTTTTCAAGTAGGACATTCAGGATCTGACGAACAGTTTCCCAACCCCAGAAGAAGACTCTTCATCTGTCCTGGTTATGGGGAGACACCCCGAATCTGGATGAGCAAACGTCCCTGGACCGGGCCCTCCCTTCGCCCAGGTCACTGCCAGCCACTTCCCCACGCTCAACCCCCACCGAGTACTTGGCAAGCCTGCCTAAGGTGTGGCAACTTCCAACAAGGCCCCGTTGACAGAGCCTAAAACAAACCTCCCTGTTCACACAAGAGTTCGGTGGATGGAAAGAGCCAACTTGGGATACTGGCTAAGGCTCCCAGGGCAGAAGAGAAGTTTCTAACAGAAAACAGCACTTGAAAAAAAAATCATCTTTTCTGGAGCCAACACGGAGTGCTAGGAAGGCTCAGACACATCATGGTATTTTTTTTTTCTTTCCCAGTTAATCCAGTCACCCTGATTTGCATGGGATTTGCATAAACAGCACGATGTATTCAAGCAGCTCTCACTTCAAGAGCCAAGATTAAGGTTATGGACTGGTCCCACCCACGGTAGTTTTGTTCAGCTCCCACTGTGGAGAAGCTCAGGGGCACCTAAAATAGCTCTTTCTATACTGAGGGGGGTGAAAAGGATACAGATGATGATGGAGAAACAGGGGGGGCCAGCGGCCAGGGGATGGGGCTCCCTGTCCTGGCTCCCAGGAGGGGAGGCTGAACAATATGAATTTTAAAGTTGCTCCCAGCTCTGGAATTCTGTCAGTCTCTGCAGGGTGCCAGGGACCAGAGGGTTGGCCTCCCCAGCGCCTGGGATGACCCTGGGAGGGAGATGTACTGAGGCCAGGTCCAGGCTCAGCTAATATTTGTGGAAGGCTTTTCTGTGACAGCCACTGTCACGTGGGGGAAAGAGGGGGCGTGACTGGAGTGGACAAGGGGAGGGATGGGCAGGAAGGAATGTGGATTTCTCCCACTGGCCCCAGCACCATTACCCTCTGCCCAGGAAACCGTGATAAGTCCTTTAAAAGGCTTTCACTTAGGAACCTCTTTCAACTCGAAGCTATCAAGCCTTACCTGGTCCTCAAATAAGGGACAGGAACTCCTTGGAAGAAGAGCTATGGCAAACCTAGACAGTGTATTAAAAAGCACAGACACCACTTTGCGGACAAAGGTCCACAAAGTCAAAGCTATGGTTTTCCCAGTAGTCATGTACAGATGTGAGAGCTGGACCATAAAGAAGGCTGTTGCTGCTACTGCTAAGTCGCTTCAGTCGTGTCCAACTCTGTGTGACCCCATAGACGGCAGCCCACCAGGCTCCCCCGTCCCTGGGATTCTCTAGGCAAGAACACTGGAGTGGGTTGCCATTTCCTTCTCCAAAGGAGGGTTAAGTGCTGAAGATAGATGCTTTGAACTGCTGTGCTGGAGAAGACGCTTGAGAGTCCCTTGGGCTGCAAGGAGATCAAACCAGTCCATCCTAAAGAAATCAATCCTGAATATCCATTGGAAGAACTGATGCTAAAGCTGAACCTCAAATACTTTGGCCACCTGATGTGAAGAACTGACTCATTTGAAAAGACCCTGATGCTGGGAAAGATTGAAGGTGGGAGGAGAAGGAGATGACTGAGGATGAGATGGTTGAACTGCATCACCGACTAGATGGACATGAGTTTGAGCGTCTCCGGGAGATATTGAAGGACAGGGAAGCCCCGTGTGCTGCCGTCCATGGGGTCACAAAGAGTTGGACACGATAGAGCAACTGAACAACTCAGAAGCACTTGGCCAGGTCGATAGTCACGTTGCAGCGCCCAGTGTCGGGCCTGACTCGGGGCTTCCAAATGTGCCTTCCCACCCACCGTTTGTTCTCCCAGTGCCAACGGGGTCTTTGGAATCCCCCGTGTTTTGGGCTTGGAGCTAGTTGCCTTGACCCAAGCTCTCAGAGTGCACACCCAGCTGGCCCAACCTCAGCTTCTGCATTGTACCAAGAAAGATCCCTGTAAAGCAAACGAAGGAAGCAATTTTCCAAGAGGCGAGTGGACATCCCGCAGGACAGTGAAGAAGAGGAATCGGGGAGCAACGTCCAAGGCCCCTGTCTCTCTCTCCCCAAGGTCCGCTATGTGCACAGCCTACTGAGTGCTAAGCGGGCAGCTGAGCACCTCATGCACCCGGCTTGCAGGAACGCCTGCTCTGAGAGGAGGAGAGAGAGGAGGGCAGTGAAGGGGAAGTGAAGCCAAGCCAGGGAGACCTTCCTGGCTTGGCTTCATGAGGCGCCGCTCACTTTGTCTTCATAAAATCAAATAGGTCATCCCTCTACTCCAGAAAGTCACGGCCGAGGGGCAAGAGAACTGGATGAGACGAAAGCAAACGAGCAAAACCAGGACACCGGTGTCTAGGCTTAACACTAACGGTTGGAAGCTGTGGTACTTGTTCAAGTCATTTTCATCCTTCAGGGGTTTTGCTTGTCCATCTTCCTGATGAAATGGAGATTTGAAAAGTGTGCCTTACTTACCGTCCCAAGGTGGTCAAGAAGCACAAAGAGGGGTCTCACAGGTGCTGATGGGAACAAACAGCTATCAAGCAAGGTCCCTGGCTTAACTCATGCCTCTAAAAACAGACATCCCTAAAAGTTCTTCCAACTTGTCCACAAATTCAGAGTTATTCTGATCATCCTGAATTTGATTTCCCTTGAACATTTTATGATCCATTTCATTTATTTTCTTTTATTTATTTCCTTTTTTTTTTCTTTCCTGGAGGATACTGAGAAAAAAAAAAAGAACTAGGGATTCCTGGTTTTTTTCTATCTACATGCAGCTTCTTTAACAGCTGGTAGGATATACATGCCTGACCCATGGGGACAATAACTCATCATGACTTTATGGCTTAAGAAAGCCCTTTGTGATTCGGTGACTCTAAAATAAAGAAGATTTTCCCCAAAGGAGTAGGGTTTTGACTTTCCATGGTCTTACGATGCCCAAGAACCAAACTTACCTATTAAGATGAAACAGAAAGTCCTGTTCCCATTTTGGATGCTGGCCTCCTGTCAAGCTTTAGATGTCCGTGGATTACTTAGCCCAACTTTAAACAGTTTCTAATAACTTTAATGATCCTGCTTCACTTCTCTCTGTCTTTTTATAAAGTAGCCAGGAGGCTCAAAAGATTAAACTTGAGGAACCTTTCCCATTGCCCTTCAGCTGGTTTCCCACTTAAAAGCCCATTTTCCTCTCAAATCCTTGGATCTCCATGGCCGGGCTCAGTCACTTCCGTCATGTCCGACTCTTTGTGACCACATGGACTGTAGCCCACCAGGTTCCCCTGTCCGTGAGATTCTCCAGGCAAGAACACTGGAGTGGGTTGCCGTTTCCTCCTCCAGGGGATCTTCCCCACCCAGGGATCGCATCCTCACCTCCTGCATCGCAGGCTTTACTGCTGAGCCGCCAGGGAAGCCCTGAAACCGATGAGCCCCGGTTATTTATTTAGAGAAGGTTGGGATGCTCTTCTTTCCATCATGAAATGTTGCCAAAGTCCAGGAACAGGGGGATATGGGGAGGGAAAAAGTAAGCCCCATATTGTTGCAATCCCCACCTCCCCCTTGGTCATTAATTGTATCCTGCTGGGAGCCCTCCCTGCTCTCGGGGTGAGCATGTGTCAAACACATTTCCCTCCTCTCAGCACTTGCCAAGGGTGTGTTAGCCTCTCAGTTTTGAGACACAGAGAGAGACCAGAGGAAGGAGAGGCGGGGGAAGATGACAGCCGTGCGGCAGGCTGGGGTCAGGCTCTGGGCTAAAGCCTGTGAGTCAGAGGAGGGGAGGGTGGTCAGCCTTTCTGCAGGGAGCAGCTGGTGGCTGGGCAGGCCAAAGGGACCCACCGTGGTGACCGGAAGTGAGGAGGCTGCAGACTCAGCTGGGGTCTCCTTGCACGTTGCGCCGGCCGATCTTCACTCCACCCCCACCCCCACCCTCGTTCATTCTCAGCGCCCCCCATCAACAACCCCCAACACGGCTGCTTCCCCTCCCAGCTGTTTTGAATTCTTCCAGGAAAGCAAAGTTGAAAAATCCTTCCTGCATGTGGATTTCCCCCGGAGGGACCGCAAGGTACATCACCAAGGGACCAGGACCAGGAGGTTCTTTCCTTTTTCAAAAAAATGTCATTTATTTATTTATCTTCAGCTGGGCTAGCTCTTCACTGCTGCGTGGAGTTTTCTCTAGTTGTGGTGAGCGGAGGCTTCTCGCTGCAGAGCGCAGGTTCTCGGGCACACAGACGTCAGTGGTTTCGGCGCATGAGCTCGGTAATTGCGGCTCAAGGGCTCTAGAGCACTAGCTCAATAGCTGTGGCGCACGCACTTAGTTGCTCTGAGGCATGTGGATCTTCCCAGATCAGAGAGCTTCCTGGGTCAGGGATCGAACCCGTGTCTCC
This sequence comes from Capra hircus, assembly GCF_001704415.2. Classification (NCBI taxonomy): domain Eukaryota; kingdom Metazoa; phylum Chordata; class Mammalia; order Artiodactyla; family Bovidae; genus Capra; species Capra hircus. Next base: position 58,035,487 of record NC_030826.1, on the reverse strand, counting down.
TGCATTGGCAGGTGGATTCTTAGCCCCTGAGCCACCAGGGAAGCCCTAGTCTGTTGTTTGGGGCAGACACAATCTGGGGCTTCCTTAGTCAGCTCTGCCCAGGGGCAAGAGTCTGGCATCTCAGAGCTGTTCCCCACGCGTGCAATCCCAGTCAGCTTCAGCAATTCCCCTCAAGGAACTGGAGGCACCAGGTTGTCTTCTGCCGCCTGGCTTAGCCCTCTCTTCCCTCTGGCCCCAGCAACACCGAAAGAAATCAGAATGTTCTTGCAGATCAAGATGGGCTCAAAGAGATGCTGTTTCTTCGAGATACTGGAGAATATTCCCAGGATCTGGAGTGGGAGTCATCAAGCCTTCCTTTGGTTTCACCCCAGTTTCTCCCCTTTGTAGGGTTATACACAGTGTCTCCCACACTTCACTGGTCTCATGCCTGCCTGGTCCTTGGGATGCATTGTCAAACTGGCTGGGAAGTGATGATCACCGGCTGGCACAGCATAACAGCGCTACTGAGATGCCCGGCCTAGAGGCAGAGAGGTCTTTGTGCAAATTTTCTCTCTCTTATCTGCATAACCCATCTTACCTGAACATTGCATGCTTTAGGGTCATCATCCCTAAAGTTGTTTTTTAAATTAATTTTTAAAAGACAGAGTGAGATTATGTATGTAATGTTGTAGAATATGCAGCGTGCACAAGGCGCTCAAGAAATCTCACTTTATTATTGCAAATAAAGTCAAAAGTGGTTACGTTCCCAACCAGCGTTCTCAGCCTTTTGCAACAAGTAGACATGGAGCAGAGGCCAGACAAGAAATCCAGGCAAAGCTTTGCTGGGGCCCCTGCTGCTGCAGGAGGGAGAGAGAGGAGACAACGCGTCCCTTGCTTGTTTCCCGAGATGGTGGGGGGAGCCGGTTCCCTTTACTGGGTGAGTAGGGGTGTGTCCAGGGGTCAGGCCGGAGGAGGAGCTTAGGTGGCTCACCCGCTGCTTTCACGGTGTGATGTGTAGTGGGCATGCACAGGACCCAGCTTTTGCTCCTGGCTCTTCAGAAGTGGCGGTTGGACTTTTTGGTCTTTTTGTATCTTGTTATACTGTGATGGTGGTGGGGGATTTGTCGCTCGGTCGTGTCCGACTCTTTGCGACCCCATGGACTGTAGCCCGCCAGCCTCCTCTGTCCATGGGATTTTCCAGGCAAGAATCCTGGAGCGGGCTGTCATTCAGAATCTGCCACAAACACACGTGCGTGCAGTTATTTTTAGTCCCTAATAGTTCCTTTGTGTTTTGTTGCTGGAGCAGACATTTGTCCAGGTGCAAGTGATGCAGCTAAAGGGCCCCAGGTCCCAGCCTGCCTCCGCAAGAGTGACACCCGGAAGCGCCTGTTGGACCCACCGCGTCTCCCAGTGCCATCTCCTGGCCATATCGCTCCTCCTGCCTCGTTCAAAGTCGTCTCCTCTCTGGGCCAAGAGCCCCCGCGTGCCCACCAGCCACAATCCCTTCACCCCATGAAAACTCAACCCAAAAGGAGACAGGCAAAAACAAAACAACAACCCCAAACACAAAAAGCCAGCATATGGCTCTCCGGCGGATGCTCGCTTCACTTCCATCCGGCCCATCACCCACCTCTGCACCGACTACACAGCTGTCCTTCCCGCCACACTCAGCCCCTGCATCGTGCCTGTCCTCCCTGCTGGGATCGCAAACCCCAGTCACAGCCGGCTCCTCCAGGCAGCCCGAGGCCTGACACCACCCGGAAAGAAAACCCTTCTCTCCGTGGAAACTGCACGAGGCGCCCCTGCCCCGTCCCTGCCACCCCCCACCCCCATGCTATCCTGCTGCTGCTTCCGTGTGGCTCATCAGGCCAAAACAAACAGCTCGCAGGGCCAGAACTCCAGCGAGCAGCTGCAGCACCGGGTTGGCAGGCTGTTCCAGGAAGCCGCCGCCTCCCCCGCCTCCTCGCCCAGGGAGCCCTCCTGGAAGACTCCAGAATCCGGGCCGAACCTTCTCATTAGCCCTCGCCTGCAGCCTGACCTCATGCTCTGTGGGATTGGGACCCCACACACCCCCACCCCACACTCCTGCTGCGATTCTCCTCCACCTTCTATGTGTTGGGTGCCTGAATCCTGGGATTCACTCTGTCCTCTTTGAGAAACGGGAGAGTGTTCTGTGGTGCTGGAGAAGACGCCTGAGAGTCCCTTGGACTGCAAGGAGATCCAACCAGTTCATCCTAAAGGAAATCAGTCCTGAATGTTCATGGGAAGGACTGATGCTGAAGCTGAAGCTCCAGTACTTTGGCCACCTGATGCAAAGAGCTGATTCATTGGAAAAGACCCTGATGCTGGGAAAGATTGAAGGCAGGAGGAGAAGGGGATGGCAGAGAATGAGATGGTTGGATGGCATCACCGACTCAATGGACATGAGTCTAAGCAAACTCTTGGAGATAGTGAAGGACAGAGGAGCCCAGCGTGCTGCAGTCCATGGGGTTGAAAAGAGTCGGACACAACTGATCGACTGAACAATAACAATAAGTCAGATAATGTAGAAAATGTTTTACTTGTGTTTTCCCCTTTAAACTCTATAAACCCATAAGTATTGATTACTCTCATCTTATATCTAAGACACTGAGGCCCCAAAGACAATTGTCTTGCTCAGGGTCACTCAGTTGGTAACAGGCAGAACCTGAGCCTTCTGGCTTCACAGTCAGAAACTTTCCATCAAGTTGCTGCTACTGCCAGTAGCTCTGGGACTGCCCCTATAATTTACATACTTAGTCCCGTCATCTAAGCCATCTATAGGCTCAGGGGCCCCCATCTAAACCAGGTAAACAATCTGCATGCGTCATTTCGGCTGACGGTGGCAGTCCTTAACGCTGATGCTCTTAGGAGCTACTTGATAGGGGTAATGGTAGTGGGCGAGGTGGGTGGAGACAGAGTGTCAGCGGCGGTGATGGTGGTGGAGATTGTGGTGATAAGGAGCTCATGGTGATTATAACAGTGATTGGTGATGGTGGTGGCGTTGGTGATGGGGACGGTGGTGGCGATGATGATAAGTTGATGGTGGTTGTGATGGTAACAGTGAGGATGGTGCTCATGGTGGTCTAATGAGGACAAAGGTGGTGACAGTTCCATGTTCCTGTTACAGTTGGAATAATCCAAGACATAAATAAACCAGCCAGTTGGCCTTCTCTGTCTCTAAAATCCTCCCTTGCACCCCACACTCCACTTCCTCATCTTTGGATTTTGTAAAACATGTCCCAAGTTCCGAACCTTTGTATGCTGGTAGGAGCATCTGTAAGACGATACAACAGACTTGTATTTATTTATTTTTGGAAAGATGTAAGGGAGACAGCTTCTCTTAGTTAAACAAAACAGAGTCCCCAAAGCCTCAAAACTGGAGGCCGGCTCTCCAGGCGGGAAGGGAGGGCTGACCAGCCAGCTGCCGTCTTTGCCGAGCCGCCCCTTTCCCCGCCGTCTCTCCCTCTGACTCCCACACCCGCAGTCCTGTCAGCCCCGCTGTGAACTACTGCTCGTCCTGCAGAACTCGGGCCCGAGGGTGAGCTGCCATCTGCTCTCTTGGTTCCCTTCAGCCCAACTGAGAGGCTGGCATTTCAATAGAAAGAGGCAGAAAGAGAGGTGGAGAGACAGAGAGACTGAGAAAGGAAACCCGAAAGGAAAACAAAACACAGGATGTTTAGCCAACATCCAGGTTGCAAAGCTCACTTCTCTGAACCTTCATAGCAAATTCACCCCCAGGCTCCCTGGCCAAGTCTCAGTCCCCACACTGCCTCATCAGCTCAAGGCACCTAGAACAATCTAGGAGACCTCTCCCAGGGACCACACTCCGCAGAGTTTCCGACTTGTCCCCATGAGGAAGGGGTCAGAGGCCTTATTATACATTCCTCTACTTCTAACTCAGTGGTAACCTGCCTGCAATGCAGGAGACGTGGAGATGCCCGGGGATCAACCCCTGGGTCAGGAAGATCCCCTGAAGGAGGAAATGGCAACCCGCTCCAGTATTCCTGCCTGGGACATTCTATGGACAGAGGAGCCTGGCGGGCTACAGTCCACGGGGTTGCAGAGTCAGACACTACTGAACGACCACAAACTGCTTCTTGTCACTTTGTGCTCTTGGAGTCCAAGCAACAATCAACCATCTCTGCCACCCACCCGGGGCGCTCCATGCCAGCCCAGATGTCCAGCAACCCTGAAATAAGTGAACACACCCTCGAGGTGTCTGGCCTGCCTCTTAGGATCAGCCTAGCAATACAACAACCTCATGAGCGTACAGTCCCTTTCTAATTAATTTCAGCCCCAAAGCAACAGAGCAGACACCGGCTCGGAGGGCTCATGGCAGCATCAAGGTTGAAAATCCGGGAGCGAGGAGCCGCTGTTAGCCATCTCCTTCCTACCCTGGTGAAGGCAACGTTGGAAAAAGAAATAAGAGAATGTAAACTTAAAACTCAAAGGAGGATAATTCAAACCTCCCCGGGGCTGCAAATTTAATTACTTTAATGATGACTGAATTTCCTTTTGAAGCATGAAACACGAGGTAAATCAAAAAACAGCACAGTGTACTTTTCTCCTATTTGTCTGGCTAGTCTTGTGTTCCTGGGTGATTTGGGGAAAATCTGGGCACTGACCAAGCAGAGCCAGCTCCCCACCCTGCGGTCTCCTGGGGTGGGCATGCTGACCTGAGGGTGTTGCCTCAGGACCCCAGAGCTGGCCTTCACCCAACTGCCCACTTTGGGACTCTTCTAGAAACACTTAGATAAAGGACACAGGATGAAAAAATGGAAAACAAGCATAGGAAGCGTATCTGACACTTTTTTTTCTCCCCTTCGCTATTCAAGTAACAATTTATGCCTGGTTTTTTGCCTGGTTTTTTTCGGACAGCAGATTTTATTTGTTTTTCTAGACTCCTACCCTGTTCCCATCCCAGAGGTGGGGCAGGCTGATATTTTTCTTTCAAGGCTGTACTAAAAATTCCTGCCTCCCTCATCCCTCTGAGTCCCAGAATCGCCACTGCCGTCAGCCGGTACCTCCTTGTCACTCTCGAGACGGTTGGCAAGCCCAGCCTCCCCCATCCCCATGCGATCTGGGGTGGCCTTGAAGCATTTAAGACAAGGAAGATAGGAGACATTCTCCCCTCGCCTATCTCTCCAGCGTGTTACTTGAGGATTCCAATTGTTTCCTTTTAGCAGAACATCTCTGACAAAGCTCCTCCTGCGTTATCACTCCCTATGGTATAATGAGTTCCAATCTTTCCACAGATGTAAAACTGTTGCCGTGTCTCAACCCTCAGCTGGGGCTTCCTCCCGCCTCTCCTGAGCGTGAGAGTGGGGTTCGGGGAGGGAGGGTGGTCAGGAGGGAGGCTTAGTCTGCAGCCTGGGACTCAGAGGGTTAAGTTAGCCTGGCTGCAGAAGCAGAAAGAGGAACCTCGAGGCATGGCATTCCCTGGTCCCAGATGGGGGATGCTTAATAACACCCATCCGCAAATCAACTTGTTTGGTTATCTTGGAGTGTGTGCTGGGGATAACTCATCCTGGCCGGTCCATCCGGATGTAGCCTTGCTCAAAATCAAGCCTTACACAGGAGTCTTATCCCCCAGGGCTGCCTCCTCCCGGGCTGATAAAGAGTTTCATCATGGATGATTCAAGGGGTTGAGATGCGAGCTCTGGTGATAGCTAATGAGGCCTCCAGCCCTCAGCTGACCTCACTCTCTGCTTGTTGACAGGTTCGGTGAGGCTGGCCAAGTAGCATCATCCCATCGGAGCCAAGACAAGTGATCTCCGGCTCTTGCACAGACATTCCCCACCCGCACCCCCCACCTCCCTGTGCCTCCAAGTCCTCCTGGATCGCAGTCCACCTCCCGCATCGAGTTAGAGCATCTAGTTAGAGCTTGGCTGCTTCTTTCTTCTTCCCAGACACTCTTCTTCCCACTCAAACAGTTTGGGACCTGAGTGGGTGGTTTTGAGTCTTGAGTCACTTACAAGCATACAGTAGACCCAACCCTCTTGTGTTCAGAGAAGATTTTAAACTGGGAAGAAACACACACACACACACACACACACATGCACTTGCAGAGCAGCCCAGCCGGAGCTCTGGTCGAAACTGGGGGCCTCTTATCACCCACACAGCCAGCAGCTCCTGGAGTCCAGGTACATGACTGGATGAGGTCAAAGATTCCCAGGCAGCTCTGAGTAGTCTGGGTGGGTACCAGACAGGCTGGTCCAGGACACGATGTTTTCTCTGAGCCTTCTAAGCGTTAAGGATGGCTTTGCAAACACTTGAAGGGACAGAAAGTGCTGGCAGGATTTTGGAGGAATCCTGCCCCCTTTTCACCCGCATGGCCAGTTCTTGAGGACCAGAGCTCACAGTGATCTGCAGCTTGGGCTGTGTCCATGCTGGGCTCAAGGCTGAGGCTGAAAAGCCTCCAATTTCGGTGCCAATTTAATCCAGAGAAAGACCCAAGGGCCTCAGTCATACTAACGATAAATCACACTCCTGACCGCCGAGTGACGCTTTGCTGTTCTCTAAAGGCTTTTGTGTATATTATCTGATCCTCACGCCACATCTGTGAGTTGGATATTGCTAACTCTTTCTCTTTTATAAAGGAGGACATTCAGCTTAGTGAGAGCAGAATGAGGATGCACACTTTGGAGCTCCGACCCCAGAGCCTTTGCTCCTTCTTTGCAGAGGAGATTTAATCCTACTTGGAAATGGACTTGAAGACTTAAAGGCACAATGATGAGATTAACAAAGGCAAAGTGACAGACGAGTGGAGGACATCTTCCTTTTGAGAATTTTTGAATTGCTTTACCTGAGCATATTGTAAAGCTAATTGCTCGTTACTCTAAGTAGTTGGTCCGTGGTTATTGCAGAACATTTTAAAAAGGCTGGTAAGAGAAAGGAAAAGACAAACCATCAGCCATAATTCAGGCCACTGTATATGTGCGCATACAGACGGGCGTATGTGTTCGGGCCAACGCTTCACAACTTCAGGGACTGCAGCCCGCCAGAGTCCTCTGGCCATGGAATCTTCCGAGCAAGAATACTGGAGCGAGTGGCTGTTTCCGACTCCAGGTGATCTTCCCATCCCAGGGATTGAACCTGCGCTTCCTGTGTCTCCTGCATTGGCAGGTGGGTTCTTTACCACTGTGTCACCTGGGACGCACCTACAGATATATGTGCTTGCGTTTCCTTAGAGAGTCGTTCAGTTTTTTATGTATATAAATATTATATATAAGATCACACGTTAATGTATATGCACTGTGTATTCTTATAGATCCCTGCGTAGCTCTTCTTATTTTTTTTTTTTTTTTCCACTTAGAAACATAGATGTATGCTGGAACTATCTTTCCCGGTCAGTGGATAGGTTTATATTATTCTTTAATGATTGCTTCATGTTCTATTGTATTGATATTATTGGACGCTGACACTGTTTTCATTTTTTTATAATTGCAAATTCTGCTGTAATGAAGTTTCTTATGCACATATCATTGTGCACAGCTGTCTGATTATTTCCCTAAGATCAGTTCCTGGAAGTGAAATAACTTGGTCAAAACACACCAAGATTTTCAATCTGTTTTGCCAAAGGGTGTGCCTTTTCACATCCAGTCCCAGCAGCCAGATCTAGGAGTCAAGGCTTCGTGGAAGGACATGCAAGTCTGGGGAGAGCCCGAAGGAGGGGGTCAGCATGCCAGCTGTGTTTAAGGGGATCTTGCATGACATGAAGCAAAGATGGGATTTGGATTCTAGGGGTTAGAGAGATATTAAAGTTTTGGGGTTTCGCTCTTGGCTCAAGTGGTAAAGAATCCGCCTGCCAGCGTGACAGCTGCAGGAATCTTGAGTTCCATCCCCGGGTCGGGAAGATCCCCTGGAGGAGGAGACGGCTGCCCGCTCCAGTCTTCTTGCCCGGAGAATCCCCTGGACAGAGGAGCCTGGTGGGCTGCAGTCCAGGGGGTCGCCCACACAAAGTTTTTGAGCAGAGATTGACTGGGCTAATGGCAAAGGCAGAAGAAAGGAAAGATTGGAAGAGGGGGATACTGGAATAGCAAGCAGCCGTGATGGGAAGGACGAGATGGTTGGGTGGCATCATAGACTCAATGGGTGTGAGTTTGAGCAAACCCTGGGAGATAGTGAAGGACAGGGAAGCCTGGTGCGCTGCAGTCCCTGGGGTCACAATGAGTCGAACACAACTGAGCAACTGAGCAACTGATGGAAAGGGAAAGCGGAGAACTAAGGGTACCAAGATGGGCTGTATCAGTGGGGGGCACAGAGAGGGGAGGAGAGAGAAGAAAGAGAAAGCAGAGAAGGAGATAGAGGAAGCAGAGGAGGAGGGAAATAAGTTGGAGCCGTGGACTGTAGGTGTGCTAAGTCGCTTCACTCACGTCTTTTCAGTCCCACGGACCATAGCCCGCCAGGCTGCCCTGTCCATAGAATTCTCCAGGCAAGAATACTGCAGTAGGTTGCCATCTCCTCTTCCAGATGGAAGGTATGGGGATAATTAAAGATGATACAAAGCTTCTGAGTCTGAGCATCTGGGAGAACAGGGATGCTAATAACACCAAAGAACACGGAGGAAGCGTTCAAGGAGAAGTGGAATTCGCGTTGAGGAGTCTGCTTGTAACATTCATGCAGAGCTGGTCCTCAGGCTGGCCGTGCGGCCCTGGGATCTGCCTTGAAGGCAGACTGGAGAGTCAGTCTTGGAATCCGCCGTCCAGGCTGTAGGAGGTGGCAACCTTGCAGGGAGTGAAGGACAAGGGAGCCTGGGCAGGTCCCTAGAGAACACCAACTTGCTCACCGTGGAGGAGACGAAAGGGCCACGGAGGATGGTGCGGAGAGGAAGAGAGAACGGGATGCGTCCGTGTGATGGGACCCGAGCGTGTTGGAAAGGATGCCAAGGGGCCAATAGAAAACCACAGAGAAGGAGCCGTTCTGGCTGACCACACTGGAGAGACCTGTGTGGGGACAGACAGGGCTCCGTCCAGCTTGCCCCAAGCCTGTGTCAAACCTGGTCTGTGTCTTCACTGTGCTCAAAGCACAGAGTACGCCAGGCCCAGAACAGTGGCAAGAAGGGGCCTCCTAGGTCTGATCCAACCGAGAAGGTTGCCCCTCTGCTGGCCTGGCTCGAACTGGTTAAGCCTGATTGGGGGCAGGGCGGGGAGGGGCTGGGAGAGTTGATCCCAGGAAACTCTTTTTGTGACTTCTCAACATGCATGCATAGCCTCCAGAGAGGGTCAAAGATGAAACAAGATTCACACATCTGCACGCTCTGTTTAAAGCCATGAGACAATAGTAGCCTCGTCGAAAATTCTAAAGTTCCAACCCAGAATAAGGAAGGGAAGATTTTATTCTCTATGTGGGGGAGGTGGTAAATTTCCCTTCTTAATTCGACAAAAAAGTAAAGGTCTTCAGGCTGACACAGATACCACCCTCCCTCTTAAAACAAAATCTTGAGTTACAGAAAAATCATTCTCCCAGAGAAGGTGAGAGGCTGTTTATAATCTCCGCGTCTTGGGCGTCTCTGAAAGTAGTTTCCGAGGCTACCTGGCTCTGTCCTCAGTATCCGAGGGTGCGCACAACCCTCCAGCCAAATCCCTCCACTCTACTTTGCCTCCCCCAGAACTCAATGGAGAGCACACACCAGGCGGAACAAAACAGTGGCAACTGATGACAAATGGACCAAGCTGCCCCAGGTCCCCCTCGCTCTCTGTTACCATGGCAACAGCAGCCAGCCAAAGCCAGGAGATCAGGAAATATCCATCAGTGACAGTCTGGTGGACGCAGGTATTTGGGGACTCAGTTTGAACCAACAAGATCCATCAGATCAGTCTACTGAGGGTTGAAGGGGAGCAGGCAGTGAGACGGGGGGAAGGGGGCTAAGGTTCAAACAGGTGGGCTTTGTCCTCGAGACTAGACACCTCTTTCCTCTCCACAGAGCATTGTAGCATTCTGGTCATTGTTGACACCATACACCAAAGCTGTGTTTTCTTTCCAACATGTTGATTTCTTCTTCCCTCTTTAACTTCACCTACAAGTCTAGAGAGCCTCGAAGATGGGCAGCTGGGTATATGCTCAAGAAGGTATGGAAGGAGGCGGGATATTTGACAGAAGGTCACTGGAGCCCCTTCGACCACTTTGGAGAGTGAACAGCAAACCTGAATACCATCCACTCTTTCCACTCAGGACAGACTAAGTAAGCACACCCTCTGCATTTACAGGCAGAGAGGCATCTATTTATAAGTGTCCATGGGATTCTCCAGGCAAGAATACTAGAGTGAGGTGCCACTCCCTTCTCCAGGGGACCTTCCTGACCCAGGGACTGAACCGGGGTCTCCTGCATTGCAGGCAGATTCTTTACTGTCTGAGCCCCCAGGGAGGCCACGAAAGGGGAGCTGAGGTTACTTAAAAAACTAAAAGTAGGGCCACCATACGAGCCAGCAGTCCCACTCCTGGGCATCCTCTGAGAAAACCGCAACTCAGAAAGAGGCAGCACTGTTCACAACCGCCAGGACGTGGGAGCAGCCAAACTATCTGCCGACAGATGAGCGGATAGAGGCAATGCGGAGCGCACACACGGGGGACTGTTCCTCAGCCACTAAAACGGGGGAAACTGGGCCATCGTAGTGATGTGGACACCAACCGAGGCCCGTCCAGCCAAGGCTATGGTTTCCAGTGGTCGTGTATGGACGTGAGAGTCGGACTATAAAGAAAGCTGAGCACCAAGGCATTGATGCTTTTGAACTGTTGGAGAAGACTCTTGAGAGTCCCTGGGACTGCAAGGAGATCCAACCAGTCCATCCTAAAGGAGATCAGCCCTGGGTGTTCATTGGAAGGACTGATGTTGAAGCTGAAACTCCAATATTTGGCCACCTGATGCGAAGAGCTGACTCATTTGAAATGACCCTGATGTTGGGAAAGATTGAGGGCAGGAGGAGAAGGGGACGACAGAGGACAAGATGGCTGGATGGCATCATCCACTCAATGGACATGAGTCTGAGTAAACTCCGGGAGTTGGTGATGGACAGGGAGGCCTGGGGTGCTGCGGTCCATGGGGTCGCAAAGAGTCGGACACGACTGAGTGACTGAACTGAGTGACATGGATGGCCCTGGAGTCTGTCATACAGATCGAAGCAAGTCAGAAACACAAAGCTCATATGTTAACGCATATATATGGGATATAGAAAAATGCTACAAACGAACTTATATGCAGGGCAGGAAGGGAGATGCAGACATAGAGAGTGGACAGGTGGAGTGCAGGGGGGAGGGGGCGGGGGGATGAACTGGGGGGAGTAGCTCGGGCGTGTATACCCTGCCTCGTGAAACACAGAGAGCTGGAGGGAAGCTGCTGAGGAGCGCAGGGAGCAGCTCAGGGCTCTGTGATGACCTAGAGCCGTGGGGGTTGGGGGGAGGCTCAAGAGGGACACAACATACGCATGCCTAGAGCTGATTCCCTTCACTGTACAGCAGAAACTAACGTAACATTGTAAAGCAGTTCTACTCCAATGAAAACATAAAATGAAAAACTTTTAAAAATAAAAGGGTAGCGACACCAAAGCTTGAGAGAGAAGAGAAGAGTCAACCTATATCGTAGTATATTCTTCACTATTTGAGTTTTTGTGTGTAACAGGAAGCCAATAGTCAAATATTAACTGGAGTTTTATCACAGCTCAATAGACTCGGTGGACATAATTTCCAACCAACGATCATCACCAAACATAAACATAGGAAAGGAGAAAAGAAACCTCTCAGTTACTCCTACATTTTACAAAATGGAAATAACATGTTCCTACGTCGGTGCTTTGAAATTCGGTCATTTGAATCATTCAAATTCTAGGTACACATCAGGAGTCTTGTAACAAGCTACTCTCCACACGCGGCCCACAGCAGCTGGAGGACCGACTCGGCCTGCTGCTCTAAGCTTACAGGCCATTGCTTTGTCACTGGAGAAGCCACAGAGGTCAAGACCAGGATTTCTGCAGTCAGTTGCCAAAACCTATTGGGGTTTGCTGCTTGTATAAGGCAATCAAAACATGCTGTTTTATTGAATATTGACAAGTGTTTAAAGCCTTAACTGTAGTAGAAATTATAACTGAATCTCCTAAAACTGGGGCTTTCCGGGTGCCACTAGTGGTAATGAACCCACCTGCCAATGCAGCAGTCTGAGAGACACGTGTTCAATCCCGGGGTCAGGAAGATCCCCTGGAGGAGGGCATGGCAACCCACTCCAGTATTCTTGCCTGGAGAATCCCATGGACAGAGGAGCCCGGTGGGCTATGGTCCAAAGGATCGCAAAGAGTCGGACACGATTGAAATGACTTAGCACGCACACGCCAAAAACTCTTCTTTCCTCTTTAGTTTAGCAATTGTGGCATTTAAGTGGAGATGGCCCCACACTTGACTCTCTTGGCCTGGTTGTTTCTGAAGCCAGGTTACATCCCTGCACTGCCGGGTGTGTGGCTGGGAGGCTCTTCCTTGGATCCCATGAGCCACACCTGTATCTTTTCACGCTCCCATTTTATGTGTAACAGTTAGACTCGGGTTTCTATATTTACAGCCGAGAGTCCAAACCATACATTCCCCACCCCACCACCCCCACATCTCAGCTCCTTGAAGCTAGGTCTCCATCTCAGCCATCTCTGTTATTCTCAGGCCCAGTGTATTGCTGGTGTTCAACACTTGCTCCTTGAAAGGAAAGCTGTGGCAAACCTAGACAGTGTATTAAAAAGCAGAGACAGCACCTTGCCGACAAAGTTCCCTACAGTCAAAGCTATGGTTTTTTCAGTAGTCATGTACAGATGTGAGAGTTGGTCCATAAAGAAGGCTGAAGGCCAAAGAATTGATGCTTTCAAATTGTGGTGCTGGAGAAGACTCTTGAGAGTTCCTTGGACAGCAAGGAGATCAAACCGGTCCATCCTGAAGGAAATCAACCCTGAATATTCATTGAAAGAACTGATGCTGAAGCTGAAGCTCCAACACTTTGGCCACCTGATAGGAAGAGCTGCCTCATCGGAAAAGATCCTGATGCTGGGAAATATTGAGGGCAAAAAAGAGAAGGGAGTGGCAGAGGATGAAACGGTAAGATAGTATCACCAACTCAATGGACATGAATCTGAGCAAACTCTGGGAGATAGTGGAGGACAGGGGAGCCTGGCGTGCTGCAGCGCATGGGGTCGCAAAGAGTCGGACACGACTGAGTGACTGAACAATAACAGTTGGTTTGGTAACAAGTATAAGTCTTAGCAACTTCCTTTTGGCTGCCTTCTTAGCTCAGAGCCAAATTGAAACTGAGTAATAATTTTATTTACAAGACATTCCCAGCTTTCACCTCGTCCATGCTTCCTGGAGCCTCGGTATCTTCTCTCTGGAGCAAGTTTCTGGCGCTGCAGCCTCAGCAGTGGACGCTGACCTCCACCCTGTCACAACCATCTGCATCCGTGCGGATGAACCTAGGCCTGGAGAAGCGAAACAGCTTGCCCGAGATCGAGTGCCGATAGCGCAGCCCCATCGATGGGCCACCTGCCTGCAAACCCAGGGCTCTGACAATTTCACTTGCTGGACTTCTCCTTGGATTCCCTGACCTGATGGCCTCCGGTTTTAGAGCTGAAGAACCCTCAGGGGGCGAGCAGGTATTTAAAATTCCTATCCGTCTGCCTCCAGTCGCTTCTGCCAGGTGGGAACAAATCACCCCAAACACCTGCGCAGAGACGAGTGGTCAGATTCTGTGCCAGACTCAAGCCAGATGGCCTTTCCTGCCAACAAAATGAGACCTAGCAGGCCAGGGACTCTCTTGAGGGTCCCAGAGCATCCAAGGCCGACTTGACACCAGGCCATCCTCCAGCCCAGAAAGGTAATTTTTCAAACTATTTATTGATTTCTTTTTGGCTGTGCTGGGTCTTCACTAGCTTCTCCAGTCGCTGCGAGTGGGGGCAACTCTCTAGCTGTGGTCCCTGGGCTTCCCATCCCAGTGGCTTCTCTTGCTGTGGAGCACAGGCTCTAGGGCACTCGGTCTTCAGTACTTGGGGAGTGTGGACTCAGTAGTTGCAGCTCCTGGGCTCTGGAGCACAGGCTCAGTAGTTGCGGTGCCCAGGCTGAGTTGTTCCTCGGCATGTGGGAACAACTGAGGATCCCAGATCTCCTCCTGGACCAGAGACTGAACCCACGTCCCCTACATGGGCAGGTGGATTGCCACCCACCGAGCCACCAGGGAAGGCCCCCAGAAAGGTCGTTGGAAGAGTTGGCATTTTGAGGAAGCAGAGGGCAAGGGCAGGGCCTGCGGGGGTGGGTAAGAAAGAATTAAGGCCACCGCAGCTGGCCTCACGTGGAGAGTGCAATCAGACAGGTCCTGCTAGAGACCAAGGCAGCTGTCACGGGCGAACAGAGCTCACCCCGCCGCCGCTCACGTTGTGTTACACCCAGGGAGCCCTCAGAGCTCCCTGAAGCTGAGGAACAAGGAGCCGGCCACGTCCACACAGGCCCCCTCAGCCCCTCCCACAGGGACCTGGAGGCCACTCCGCCTCCGTCGCCTGGTGTCCAGACAGCCCTGACCCGGCAGGGACCCAGAGCAGCAGGACAGAGGTGGACAGGCAGCTGTGTGTCTGGGGGAGTGGAGAGGAGCCCTGAAGGGGAGCTCCAGGACCGCGAGGGTGTGATGCAAACAGCTGACTCCCTACAAAAGACCCTGATGCTGGGAGAGATCGAGGGCGGGAGGAGAAGGGGGTGACAGAGGATGAGATGGCTGGATGGCATCATCCACTCAATGGACATGAGTTTGAGCAAGCTCTGGGAGATGGTGAAGGACAGGGAGGCCTGGCGTGCTGCAGGCCATGGGGTTGCAAAGAGCTGGACATGACTTAGCCGCTGAACAACGAACAACAACAGAAAGGGACCCTGGGCTTCCCTGGTGGCTCAGTGGTAAAGAATCCGCCTACCAGTGCAGGAGACGTAGCTTTCATCCTGGGGCTGGGAAGCTCCCCTGGAGAAGGAAACGGCAACCTACTCCAGTATTCTTGCCCGGGAAATCTCATGGACAGAAGAGCCTGGCAAGCTATGGTTCATGGGGTTGCAAAGAGTCAGACACGACTTAGCAACTGAGCACGCACACAAAGAGAGACCCAGGGCAAGGCTAGGGGTGCCCTACAGGCACTGCAGAGGCTCAGTTTGGGATCTGGGAGCTCAGATTTGGCTGTTGCAGTTTCTGGGTGGTAAAGCATTTCATGCTGGAATCCTGAAAAGCTACACTCTGATCCCTCAGCCCCAACCAAGCCTTGGAATTCCTCTCGGATAATAGCTGAGACTCCCCGAGACCCAGGGCAGTAGCAGGACCACTGATCTGGGAAGATTTCTTTTTATGGCCAGAGCTGATCACAAGACGCGACACCGTGTTTCTGAAGCGCCCTAAATTCAGAGTTCTGACTTAACTGCATGTGAGCTGCATGTGAAATCACTGCAGCCGTCGCTGTAGTTGTTTAGTCCTTAAGTCATGTCTGACTCTTCGCAACCCCATGGACTGTCGCCCACAAGGCTCTTCTGCCCATGGGATTTCCCAGGTAGGAATACTGGAGTGAGTTCCCGTTTCCTTCTCCAGGGGATCTTCCCGACCCAGGGATTAAGCTCATGGTCTCCTGCATTTGCAGACGGGTTCTTTAACACTCAGCCCCCCGGGAAGCCCTGGGGCATTCGTGCAATTGCGAATGTTGTCAAAACTGTGCTTTTGTTCAACATCAGTGTTTTCAAAATACTAGACTGTTACCACCTTGAATTTGCATATATTTTTAAATTCAAGAAAAGGGTGTGTCTGGGGAGGGAGGTGGGAATGGGAATTCAGGAGGAAGGGGACACATGTATGCCTATGGTCGATTCATGTTGATGCATGGCATAAACTGTGACAATACCAATTAAAATTTAATAAATAAAATATAAAATCTAATAAAAACAACAATAAAAAGGGTGATTGAACCCCGACTCTGAGAGTTTTTGTTTTTCATTTGAACTTGAACATCCTTTTTGAATGAATGAGTGAAGAATGAAGAAATGACATGGACCCCTCAGATCAAGACTTTCTCTCCATCCAAGTAACTTGCCCATTGACATCAAAATATTAGCAAATCCCGCTTCCCAGGTTTCACTGTACAATGCCAGTTCCACTCTTGGAATGAATGAAACTTTCACATTCATGTTGGAAGATGGCAGGAAAAGCCATTGAAAACGACTGCTACACCTTGATAACTGGGCAGGAGAGCAGAGGCCTGACATGATTGGCCAGAGGCTGGGAATGGGATGGGACCAGGGGAGCAAGGATGCGCTAACCTGAGAATAAAAGTGGATAACAGACCTGAGCGAGATGTGATTGTCATGATCATTTTGTGGCTTTGGTGGAAAGAGCAAAGGGCAAGACAGTGCGGTGCAGTTGAAAGAATGTCTGGATTCCGACTCGACTACTTACTGAATGCGAGACCTCAATTTATGGGGCTTCCCTGGTGGCCCAGATGGTAAAAAGTCCACCTGCAGTGCAGAATACCTGGGTTCAATCCCTGGGTCGGGAAGATCCCTTGGATGAGGAAATGGCAACCCACTCCAGTATCCTTGCCTGGAGAATCCCACGGACAGAGGAGCCTGGGGGTGGCTAATCGTCTACAAGGTCTTAAAGAGTCAGACACGACTGAACACATACATACACGTGCCTACACACGTGGAGCCTGGCACAAGGAGACACTCAGTGGATGGTAATGCTCCGGGGAGACCAGAATGAGAGCTCGGGAAGAGGCTGGAGAGACCAATGGACCAGCAGATCCATGTTGGGGTGTACTCAGGGATAAGACATGTGGCTGTAACCCCAGCAGTGACTGCTCCAAGGGTAAGACCGCTGCCTAAAAGGCTAGAGTGATTAATTATGACATTTAAGCCCGTAAGAGAAACAGAGGAAATACCTATTAACTCAGAAGAAAGAGAAAGTGGGAGAGTGCCCAGGAAGGGAAGAGGGTGTTGTCGATGGCCTCGAGGGGGCTGGCGTAGCCCGAGAAGGGCCCCTCTGACGACCACCGTGGCCACTGGGGCCAGGACAGTCCAGGCGCAAACGGTGAGGCACTCTGCCTCTGTGCTTGCCATCACTGCCTTCCTGATCTGGGCTTGCTCTAATTCCTGACTTTACTCTCATTCCTAGACAACAGCAATTTCACACTGTCCCTCCTCTCCTTGATAAACAAAGCCTTCTCTGCAGAGGTTCATTCCTTCATCTATGCCAAAACATGTTAACAGGTGACAACTGAAAATAGGAACCCATAGTTATCTGCATTGTAAAATTAACGAAATGAGACTTGACTGGGCAAACGTACTGGGGACTCTGGTTTGTCCTTAGCACTGAGACAGACACCAAAGAGAAGAGAGAAATTCTTCACTCCTGCCTTAATAACATGACGTAGAGAAAAGGGAAGCCTTCGATACTATTGGTGGGAATGCAAATTGGTGCAGCCACTATGGAAAACAGTATGGAAGTTTCTCAAAAAACTAAACATAGAGCTACCATACAATCCTGCAATCCCACTCCTGGGTGTACATCTGCAAAAACCCTACTTGGAAAAGATACAAGCACCCCCATGTTCATCACAGCACTGCTTACAATAGCCAAGACACGGAAGCAACTTAAATGTCTTCAACCAATGAATTATGAAGAAGATATGGTACATACATACCACGGGATATTTACTGAGTCTTTTCAGTTCTGAGTCTTTGCAACCCCATGGACTGCAGCCCGCCAGGCTCCTCTGTCCATGCGATTCTCCAGGCAAGAATACTGGAGTCAGTTGCCATGCCCTTCTCCAGGGGATCTTCCCAGCCCAGGGATCGACTGCCGCACTGGCAGGTGGGTTCCTTACCAGTAGCGCCACCTGGGAAATTTCAGTGGAGTATTGCTGCTGCTGCTGCTAAGTCGCTTCAGTCGTGTCCAATTCTGTGCGACCCCATAGACACCAGCCCACATGACTCAGCCATCAAAAAAAGATGGAAATGGTGCCATTTGCAGCAAGAGGGATGGACCTAGAGATGGTCATACTAAGTGAAGTAAGTCAGACTGAGACAGACAAATAACATGTTATTTGATATCACAACATATATGATATCATGTTATTTGATATCACAAAATACCATAAGGGATGGACCTAGAGATGGTCATACTAAGTGAAGTAAGTCAGACTGAGACAGACAAATAACATGTTATTTGATATCACAACATATATGATATCATGTTATTTGATATCACAAAATACCATAACATATGACAGCATATGATATCACTTATATGTGAAACCTAAAAAAAACGATACAAACGAACTTATTCTCAAAACAAAAACAGACTCACAGATTTGCAAAGCTATTTATGGTTACTGGGGAAATTATTTATGGTTAAAGGGGAAAGTGGGGGGAGGAATCAGTCAGGAGTTTGGAGTTAGCAAATACACATTCCTATATATAAAACAGATGAACAATAAGGACCTTCTATACAGCACAGGAAACTGTATTCAATATCTTGTAATAATGTATAGTGGAAAAGAATCTGAAAAAAAATTATTTGTGGATCACTTTGTTTTATGCCAGAAGCTAGCACAACATTGTAAATCAACTAGGCTTCAGCAAGAAAAAAAAATTAATAAAAATATGCACTCCTCTCACAAGATTTATCACGTGCTTGATTCTTTACGTTCTGTGCATGTTCTGGTGATAGTTACAACCCAAACTGGAAAATATCCAACAGAACATCCACAGCAGAGTGGAAAAATAAATTGTGGGGTTTTTCACACAATGAACTATTTCACCACCACAGGAATAAACCCTCTCCAACTTGATGCAACCATCAGACCAAAGGTCAAGTGAAAGGAGCCGCAAAATCACACATACTGTGGATTTCATCTCTGTTGTTGCTGTCCAGTTGCCAAGTCATGTCTGACTCTGTGTGACCCGGTGGACTGTACCACGTCAGGCCTTCCTGTCCTTCACTATCTCCTGGAGTTTACTGAAGCTCAAGAGGCCACTGATGTCTCTGATGCCATCCAACCATCTCATCCTCTGTCGCCCCCTTCTCCTGCCTTCAATCTTTCCCAGCATCAGGGTCTTTTCCAATGAGTTGGCTCTTCAATGAACGATGGAGAAAACTATATGAGAGGTCAGAGGTGGGGGAAATAAATGACTCCTTTCAATTGAGAGAATGGGAAAGCCACAATCTGAGCTGGCTCAAGAAGACCTGGGATGTAATTACATAAGAATCAACAGGAGGAAGAGAGGTTCCGGAAGAAGCCACAGAAGGGCAAACAGCAGAAAGAAAGGATGCTCTTTTAGGCGCTGGGTACCAGAGACAGCAGAGAGCGCCCAGCATGCCCAGGTGGGAAGTTTGGAATAGGTAAGGGCGGGAGGCCGCGCAGGTGTGGCCGGGGTGGGGTGGGGTGGGGAGGGGGGCGGCTGAGAGCTAGGGCTACAGGTGCCTTGGAGGAGCCACAGGTCTCTGAGCTGAGAGAAGAGGCAGGTCCTGAGGAATGTGCCCCGCTTTCTTGGCTCCTTGGGGACTTCAGGCATTCTAACGAGAGAGAGAGAGACGCGTCCGCCAGCCAGCAGATGTGGTCCATGAATAAACATCCCTGCGGGGCCGGGAGGGGGTGGGCGGGGGAATAATAAATACGAGGAAGGTGGTGGCCTGCCCCTCGGGGTCCCCTCCCTTCCCCAGGGCGCCAGACACGCTCGCGGGCCCGAAGGGGCGGACTCAGACGGCCTCGCTCGGGGCCGGGGCGGCCGCGCATTAATCCGGATGGATTTGGCCATCTCGTGACACAGCCAATCAGTTCGAGGGAGGGGAACGGCAGGAACGCCTCTCCTTTCACGCCACAAAAGGATTTTCGTCCCTTGAGAGCACAATGAAAAAAAAAAAAAAAGCCAATCAAGGCAGGATCAGCTGTGGGCTGGTCGCTGCGGCGCTGTCTCTCCCAGAGGGGGGTGGGGGGGACGTAGTGGTCCGTGTGGGAAACCCACAGCCTCGGCTTCTCACACATTGTTCTCCTTCTCTTCAACGGCACCCCCTCCCCGGCAGCCCGGACCCTCCCCTCTCCCCTCCCCAAAGCCGTTAATGCCACAAAAGATACTTTCCCCATTGTGCCCGGGACAGCTGAGGGATCCCGGGTTAGCCCGGCGCAGCGCAGCATCCTCTCCAGGGAGAAGGGGCTGGGACCGTCCAAATGGAGACCAGGATGCTTATCATACAAAGGAATTCAAGCCTCTCGGGCCCTCTCCTGCTAATCTAGGACGGTGGGGGGTTAAATACGGTTACATTTTCATTAGGCGCTAACAGCAAAAGGGCAGCTTGGCAGGCCGCAGGGACTACACATTGTTATTCAGAAAGTTCCTCCGGCGGTGGAAGGGCAGGGCAGGTGGGGAGGGGAGGGGGCGGCCAGCCTGAGAGCTTGGTCCAGGACGCTCTGGGAGTGGTGGAGCCTGTGACGGTGCGCTGCTGGCCCAGGAGCTCCATCAATGGGAAAAGGCATGTTTGCTCCCAGGAAAACAAACCGGAATTGTGGGGGAGGGGAAGGGCCAGTGGGTGGCTGGGGACAGACTAAGGCCACTTTCTGGGGGCGGGGTCCCCACCACCAGTTCCACTCTGGGGCTTTGCCAGGGAAGGTGGAAGATTCTAGTGCGTATCTGAGAGGCGGTGTGGAGCAGGGGAGAGTTTGGGGGTCGGGGAGGAACGAAGGTGAATCCCGGTTCAGCAGCTGTCTCTCTGGAGCCCCCATGTGACTCTGAGCCTCGGTTTCTTATTCGTGCCAAACGGAGATAAAACCCACCTCCTCAGACCCTATAGAGTCCTCAGTGAGCTTCAAGTGCCAGGTACAAATGAGGGGCTCAAAAAGGGGAAAGCCTTTCTCCTCTCCCCCTGAAGCCCCACTCCCAACAACGGACCCCTAAAGAGACATTTGAAAAGGCCGAATCAAAGACTGCAGGCTTCGATGCAGTGAGTGACTGTCCCTTCTCCTGCTTTCTGCATGTACATGTATGCACATTCAGTTGTGTCCGACTCTTTTGTGACCCCATGGACTGCAGCCCACCAGGCTCCTCTGTCCATGGGATTTCCCAGGCAAGAACTGGAGTGGGTGGCCATGCCCTCCTCCAGGGGATCTTCCCGACCCAGGGATCGAACCTGCATCTCCTGCATTGACAGGTGGATTCTCTACCGCTGAGCCCCCAGGGAAGCCCTGTCTTCTCTGCAGTTTCCTTCAGACCTCCATCCGGACCTCAGCTTGGTCACGATGTCCTCTTCCTTAGACTTCACTCCGTTCAGACATTACAGTCTCCCAAACCCTGAAAACCTGTGCATAAATCAATCAACAGATATGTGAGCTATTTTCTGCTTTGCATTGCTCCGTGCACATTTATAAACACACTGACGATGACGTCATTGTGGGACGAAGCTGTACAGGATGGACTCCCCGGGATGCAGGAGGGTCTACAGGGGAGACAAGGAAGTGAACTTTTGCGACCTTCGCACGTGTCGATCTATTGCTCTTTTCATTCAGGTCGTGTGTTCCTGCCGTTCCTCAGCGTACCTGGGATTCCCAGAAACTCAGGGTGGAATTAAAGGTCAAGGTGGATAAAGAACGGCCACAACAAAGATACGAATGATTCTTTCCATGTAGCAAATGACAAGACCAAGTGCGAACTTAGCCGTGGCCATATCTGTATTGATACTGACTTTTTGGACCCAGAGGGGTCAGGACGGCCTCTTGCCACTAGTGGTGATGTCACTGCCGGCCACTCCCACTTTCTCTTGGGTACAGACCTCTGCATACAGTGGTCCTCGATCCTCACAGAATTGCTGAGTGCTTCTGATGAGATTTCAGGCTCCCTAAGACTGGTTTTTGACCAGAAAGAAGTGCCAAGTCAGGCTAATTGTGCTCAAGAGTTCCAAGGGTTACGTAGCGTGTCTCTCCATGGGACTCTCTCTGTACTGACTCATGGAAAAGAATGCATTTGGGAGGTATGGGGATGAGGGGAGGGAAGGCAGCTGTTTCTTAAACTGGCTAAGGGTGTCTTGGTTGGTGCTAAGATTTGTGTTATGGTGACCGAGTTTCTCCAGTCATTTCTACTTCATAGTTTGAAGCAGAAATTCAAATTCGAATTTGTAGAAATTTGAAAGTAGTTAGAGAGTCACAGAGCATCCTAGAAATAATGCAGTTATCTGCAGGACCTCTGGGGTGAGAGAAAGGGTTATTTTCCAATTCAGGTAGCATTCAGGAAATTCATAACCAAGGGTCTGACACATAAAATCTTTAATAAGCTTCCTCTTGAAAGTGAAACTTATTCAGTTGTGTCTGATTCTTTGCGAGTCCATGGACTGTAGCCCACCAGGCTCCTTTGTCCATGGGATTCTCCAGGCAAGAATACTGGAGTGAGTAGCCATTTCCTCCTCCAGGGGATTTCCCAACCCAGGGATTGAACCTGAATCCCCTGCTTGGCAGGCAGATTCTTTACCTTCTAATCCACCAAGGAAGCCCCTCTTACCTCCATCAGATATCACATGATTTTCGACCTCTCAGTGACTGTCAAAGTCCACACCAAAGAATTCGGAGGACAGGCTTCCCAGTGTAGGGGGCCCAGGTTCTGTCCCTGGCCAGGGACCTAGATACCTCATGCTGCAACTAAAGGTCCCGCGTGCTGCAGTGAAGTCCCAGCACAGCCAAATAAGTCAAATAAATAAATATTTTTTTAAAAAAAGAATTTGGAGTAAGTTAGGCACCAGGAGAAAATAAAGTTTCCAACTTAAACTTGGACTTTTTCCCCCTTTTGAAAGAAGAGAAAATGCCTCACCCAACTGGTTAATAAAATTAGAATTCCAGATCTTTCCAGGTGCGTTGATAAATCCCTTTAGAGGAAACTGCTCCCCTGAAGCCAACAGTGCTCAGAAATTACAACCGGTTTCAGCAATTAAGAGAAGTAAAACATTAAAAAGCGTGAGGCAAAGTCCATTTGCATGCTAATGGCCCCTTCTGTAGGGCTGGGAAGCTGTGTTTTACAACAAAGCAGATAACTTTCCCACTAGAGCAATATTAACCCCTGGGTTCTCACTCCAGCTTCTTGGACCCACTCTTAATGTCTGGGATTCTTCTGGCCCCGGGTGGGCAAGATATGGGTTAACTCTGTGTATCAATCCATCCGCTATGGCCTAATTCTCTCTGGCTTGGGTAGGAGAAGAAAGAGAAAGAGAATTAGAAGTTCTGAATGTGTTTGGGAGGAGAGAGAGGAAGATAGAAAGATGCACCAGGGATGGGAAAAAACACTTCCATAGAAAGCACGCTGGAATGGCCGGGCGCAGGCGGGACGTGGACTTAAGTCCATCTTCCTTCCCCCTGGCGATGTGACGTCAGACACCAGAGTACTTAAATTCTCGGGGACTCAGTTTGTTCATGGAGTGGGGTGGAATGAGGATTTGACGCGGTAATGAAGGTAACTCTCTGCCGATGGTGACCATCGTGGTTATGGTTACGGGCTGGCAGGTGGCATTTGTGGTGTTTCAGGAGGAACGTTACAAAGGCATTTTGGGTACAACCCTGTGAAAAAGTACTGTGGCTTTCCTGAAGATGAGAAGCAGTCCTTGCTGCTTCATACAGAGTGTATGAACCTTAGAATAAGGGCAGATATTGAATAAAGACTACTTTTCTTTCTTTCCAAAGTGGAAACCACCAAGGTCTCTGATTCCATCAAAGATGGCAGCCCTCAAGACTATACCATCCGCCTCCAGGAATCAGGAGAATCAGGATGGTGGAGTTCAAGGATACGCGCTCATCTCCTGCGTGAACACCAAAATCGCAACTAGCAGCGGAACAACTCCTGACAGGAGGGTGTTGGAACACACCGAGAAAAGAGACCCCATGTCAAGGACAAAGGAAAAGCCGCAGTGAGATGGTAGGAGGGGTGCAATCGCATTAAAATCAAACCCCGTACCCGCCAGAGATTCTCGGAGGGCACAACAAGACCTCATGTGCACCAGGACCAAGGGAAAGGAGAAGTGATCCCCCCCAAAAAAGAGACAGAGTCAGACCTGCCTGTGAGTGTTTGACGGTCTCCTGCGGAGGCATGGGTCAGCAATGGCCCGCCGTGGGGACAGGGGCATTGGCAGCAGCAACTGCTATTAGAAGACATTATAGCACCTAGGGCTTGGGTTTGGGAGCTGGATGGATCTGTATTTGAGATCCACTTGCTTGGAAACTGCCCGGCTGTGTTCCTTTGAATAAACATCTTAACCTCTCCGTGCTCCAGTTTCCCACTGTAATGAGGATGATAAAAATCTCACCCATTCTATGTAGAGGTTCTGCCAGTCAGCACCCAATGTGCCCATTATTAAGGGCTAGTTCTTGCTTCTCTTTTAAAAATACATTTTTCCCCCTTGCCTTTCCCCATGACACAATGAGGAAGCAATGCCCAAAGGGTATCCTGTCTTAGATTCCAAGCTAATTCACTGAAATCAAGTTTTTTTTTTTAAAAAAAAAAAAAAAAGGAGGGAAGAGCAGTTTCTGTTCACCCACCAGCATCCTCGTCACTCCCCATGGTCACTCCCACTGCTGATGGGAAAGAGAGGCCGCCGGAAGGAAGGGAAAGCTCATCAAGGGCTGGAAAATATTAATCTGGGAGCTCATGGATGGGCAGTGATGTGCGGCCCCGACAGTGGGCACCGCCTTCACTTTCAGGCTGCCTGTGGGCTGAGCCGGCCCGCCGCCCCGCCCTGGCGCTGGGGGCACTCGGCATGACACGCCAGGTGTCCCCAGTTCGACGTCCACTTCCAGACTGATCTCCAAGACAGGGCTGGGGAAGCGGGTAGAGAGACAGAGCGTGGACTAGCGGACGAGAGAGCTCTGACTCCACCAACAACCCTTTGAAAAGGCCGCATTTTCGCCCCTTCAAGGATGGTTTTCAACCATGACTGTAAATTAAAATCACAGAGGAAGCTTTAAAAAATAATGCTGAGGCACTGCCCCCATGGGTTACAAGTCAGTTTTTCTAGGAGTGAACCTTGAATGTGGGTATTCTTTGAACTTTCTAATAAGACTAAATTTATTCAATATCCTAGTAAAATTTTGATTATAAGTATCCAAAAGTATGTGAAAAGCAAGAAAAGGATTTGCAGATTTCTAATATATTACAAAGTGTGTGACTATATACAGTACATCTTACAGGCAAAGAGAAGTGGAAGGGAAGAAGGAAGGCTGTAGTTGAGGGCTGCTGCTGCTGCTGCTAAGTCACTGCAGTCGTGTCCGACTCTGTGCGACCCCATAGACGGCAGCCCACCAGGCTCCCCCGTCCCTGGGATTCTCCAGGCAAGAACACCGGAGTGGGTTGCCATTTCCTTCTCCAATGCAGGAAAGTGAAAAGTGAAAGTGAAGTCGCTCAGTTGTGTCCAACTCTTCGCGACCCCATGGACTGCAGCCTACCAGGCTCCTCCGCCCATGGGATTTCCCAGGCAAGAGTACTAGAGTGGGGTGCCATTGCCTTCTCCAGTTGAGGTCTAGTAATACATAAATCAATACAGAAGTAGAGGTGATCCATGTCATAGTATATTCTACCATCAATACTGCTTCCAGAATGCACACACAGAAAAGGCCATTTCACAATAACTCAGTGGGATGACGGTAATGGCTCAGGTTCTTGTGACATACCACAAAGCCTGCGGAGGGCCGACCTAACTCACTGTAGTTCTTCCCAAAGGAAGAAATAGAAAAGTTTAGAACAACTGTGGGACTACAAGGTGCCCATAAATAGTGGCTCACTCCTCATTAACTGCTCTGCAGTGATTCTGAGGTGTAGCCAGGCTTGAGAACCATCATCCTGCTTGGAAAATCCACCAGAAGCAC
This sequence comes from Capra hircus, assembly GCF_001704415.2. Classification (NCBI taxonomy): domain Eukaryota; kingdom Metazoa; phylum Chordata; class Mammalia; order Artiodactyla; family Bovidae; genus Capra; species Capra hircus. The sequence continues at coordinate 58,009,622 of NC_030826.1, read as the reverse complement.
CCCCACCATCCTCTTCCTTTCCAGGGTGTGTTTGATCTGCGGCAGCGCTGCTCGCTCTCGGCTGATGGTGGGGTTGCCTGGAGGGCTTTTTAAAAATGAGGACGTCTGATAGGAGCACTCCTATGTCCGTTGCAACACTGTTTACAATAACCAGGACATGGAAGCGACCCGAGTGTCCATTGACAGAGGGATGGATAAAGAAGATGCAGGGCCTGGATACAGTGGGATATTTGATGCTGTTGTTTCGTTACTAAGTCGTGTCTTACTCTTACAACACCACGGACTGTAGCCCGCCAGGCTCCTCTGTCCATGGGATTTCCCAGGCAGGAATACTGGAGTGGGTTGCCATTTCCTTCTCTGGGGAACTTTCCACACCCAGAGATTGAACCCGAGTCTCCTACATTGGCAGGAGGATTCTTTACCACTGAGCCACCAGGGAAGCCCCACAAAGGAATATTATTTAGCCATAAAAAAGAACGAATTAATGCCATTTGCAACAACACAGATGAGCCTACAGATTGTCATACTGATTGAAAAAAGCCAGACAGAGAAAGACAGATATGATGTGATATCACTTATATGTGGAATCGTAAACAATGGCACAAATGAAGTTATTCACAAAATAGGAATAAAGACACAAACATAGAAAGTAAACTTAATGTCATGGGAGGGAGAGGGGGAGGGATAAATTGGGAGATAGAGACTGACATATACACACTGCTATATATAAAATAAATAATTAACAGGGAGCTATTGTGTCACACAGGGAATTCTACCCAGTACTGAGTAATGACCTCTATGGGAATAGAAACTAAAAAAGAGTGGATGTATGTGTAACTGATTCATTTTACCATACAACAGAAACTAACACACCGGTGTAAATCTGCTGTACTCCAGTAAAATTTTTAAATTAAACACAAATAAAAATGAGAATGCCTGGAACTCACTCTCAGAATTCCCGATTTAACTGGCTTAAAGTGGGGCTGCAGGATCAAAGATGCTGCCACAAACTTGTAATCCCATGTATACACAGAATCGTTCTCTGCAGCAGAATTTGTGATAACATTGTCATGTCAGACATGGCAATGTAAAAGTTATCTATGAGAGTCATGAAGTAAACTCTGGTCCAACCTCAACCTAGAATGTTATACATCTGTTTAAATAGAGTGAGAAATGTCTCTCTGCACTGACATGGAGAGACGGTTAGGGTATCTGGAAAGTCAGAACAGTGTTGATAGGATACTATTGTTTGTGTAAGAAAAGGGGAAGAAAGCAAAAAAATGTACTTTTAAACTGCTTGTAGTTGTGTAAAGAAACACTGGGAAAGCATATAAGAAAATAGTAATTTTTTAAATGTTTGGTCATGCTGCATAGCATGTGGGATCTTAGTTCCCAGCCCAGGAATCGAACCCATGGCCCCTGCATTGCCAGCAGGGAATCTTAGCCCCTGGACCTTCAGGGAAATCCTGTACAAGAAAATAATAAAAGTGATGACTCTGGGGACAGTGGGTGACAGAATGTTTGGGATATGGATGGAGCGGTAACTTTTTGGAGTGTCTTGACAGGTAAATCACCTCTTTTCAAGAATAAAATTCTTTAAAACTTCCTCAAATGATTCTAATGAGTTGTCAGGTTTGAAGACATTTGTCTAGAGCATAAATCAGCAAACTAACACCTATGGACCAAACCCAGCCTGCTTCCTTAATTTAAAAAAAAATCTATTTTAAAATAATTTTAAATTGTCAAACTTATTGACACTCCAGCTCAGAAATTCCCCAAATATCCTACACTCAGTTTCCTCTAATTTTTTTCTGTTAAGCTTTTAGTGTGTATTGGGGTGTAGCCAGTTAACAATGTTGACAGTTTCAGGTGAGCACCAAAGGGACTCGGCCGTACGGTTTCTCCTTTCGTTAATAGCTTTTGTTAGTGTGGTATACACTTGTCACAACTAATGAACAAATATTGATAAATACTTATCAATTAAATTATTGATGAATTATTAATTAAAGGCTAGACTTCGTATTTCCTCAGTTTTGCCCTAATTCCTTTTTCTGTTTCAGTATCCTATCCAGGATCTCACGTTACCTTTAGTCATCACATTTCCTGAGACCCCTATTGGCTACGATAATTCCTCAGGCTGACTTTTTGCATTTTTGATGACCTAGACCGTTTTGATGGCATCACCAACTTAATGGACATCAGTTCAGTTTAGTTGCTCAGCTGTGTCCAACTCTTTGCGACCCCATGAATCGCAGCACACCAGGCCTCCCTGTCCACCACCAACTGCCTGAGTTTATGCAAACTCATGTCCATCGAGTCGGCGATGCCATCCAGCCCTCTCATCCTCTGGACATAAGTTTGAGTAAATTCCGGGAGACAGTGAAGGACAGGGAAGCCCAGCATGCTGCAGTCCATGGGGTCGCAAAGAGTCGGACGCAACTGAGCACACACGTGTCCAGTGAAATGAGATGTTGCCAATTCCAAGGACCAGTGCTAATTCAGCCCATCTTCCAGTTTGGAGCAGCAGCAGAGTCCAGCCGCACTAGCCTAGCTGGTGTGTTTTCTCCAGCGTGGACAGCAGGTAGGCGCCACAGAAGCCTTCCCAGCACAGCCACGGGCCTCTCAGCGCAAGGCCGGTGGATCTGCTTGAATTCTGAAGGTCTGTGACCCCAACCCATTCCCTCATGACCTCTCTCAAACCTGACACCCATTCCCAGCTCTACACTGTCTTACCACACCCGTGACCTTCCAGTGTCTTCCAGTCAAAGAGAGACCTACTTCCAGCGATTAAGCAAGAGAGGGGGAGATGGAAATGGGTGGGCTCCCTGGAAGAATAAATGGCAATTCCTGCGCTACTTTCCTTCAGCAGCAGCTAAGCACTCACCCGCCAATGTCTCTGATCCTTTCTGAAGCGCAGGCTGCAGTGCGTAACGGCTCAGTGGATTAACTGTCCTATGGATGAGCAGGGATTACGATCCAACCCCCGGGATACTAAGGCTGACGTCCAATCAGCCATCCATGTGCTCATCTTGTAATTCAGATAAGATGCTTGACAAATAAGAGCCCAGGGCCCAGAACCAGAGCAGCAGAGGCTCTGAAACGCATCCTCCCTGTGCTGTGCTCCCTGAGGGCAGAGGCCTCCCACCGCTTGTTCTCCACCATCTCCACACGATCTGAACCTCGGATCCCCAGCCACTTTTTCATGCTGCACAAACAACTTGGACCAGCTTGGTTGCAACAGAGAATTGGGGTGCAGGAGGGGCGTGGCGAGGAGTGAAGTTGAGCAGCCATGGAGCTCAGAGCATCACTCCGTCGGGACCGGAGAGGACCAGCCTACAGGTGCATTAAAGATGGCCAAGCTTAGACGATTCCGCGCAGGGAGGAAGGACCTTGAGCCATTTCAGAGCAGGCGTTTCATTCTCCACCTCAAGACTGTAATCTCTAAACATCAACTTGTGAAACTCTCAGACATCACAGATATGGATTCCTGCTCTGGGAACTCTGAGAGAGGAAGTGTTGTTATTATTTCTGTTGCTGCTGGGGGTGTGTTATGACTTCTATCACTCCTGCTACTGTTTCCTTCTCTGACTCGCTTTTCCCTTCAGCATCCATTTCTCCTTGGAAAGCTGCTCAGGGGATCATAAAGAGCGAGCTACCAGCATTCGTTCCCTACCCCCTAAGTGGGTTTAAAGAAATATGTATGAATCTATAGAGAGAGACAGATCGCAGCCCCGAGATTGGACCAGGCTACTGCAGCTGCAAAGTTATAAGACCATAAATAAAGTTTATGGTTAAACTGGCCTGACCTGGCTTTGCCCCTAGGTACAGAAGCAGTATCTTGTCATTAGTATGCAGGACACAGCAGCCTAAAGTCTGCCCATTTGTTCTCAAGCCACTCGGCTCTATAAATCTTTAGGCCCAGGGTGGAGTGGGGAGGGGGGAACCAGAGTGAGAGACAGACAGAAAAAGGGTCAGGGGAGAGAGGAGGGGCTGCTAGGAGAGTTTCTAGGCTGAAGCCCACAGGCTCTTCGGTGGCGGGGAAAGCCACATGGCACAGAACATGAAGTCTTCCGCTTCTCCAGTGATAGGCGGAAAAGTAGGAGGCTGTGGGAAAGAGTATCTCATTCATAAAATACTTCTGAACTCTTTTTGTTTAAAAAGCAAGTTCCAAATGATTTGTTCTATGATCTTGCTGCAACCAAGACCCCTGCTTTTGGTGGTTGGTTATTTTTATCTTTGTTTTTATCTTTTCTTTGTTTGTTGCGGGGGCGGGGGGGGCGTTCCCCCACTTTAAACAGAGCGTTGGATTCAGCTTAGCCCCATCACATGGAGTGGGGGGTTGCTGAAAGAAGCTGATGGGGGCATCTGCAGTGCCCCCATCCTTGGCAGGCAGGCAGGCCGCTGAGTGTGAGGGCCCAGCTCTTTGGCATCTCTGCTGAGCTGTCCATGAAAGTAAAGACGGACAGGCAAACACAAAGGCAGACCTTGAAAACCGCTCTGCACTAGGAGTTACTGAGAACTGACTTCGTTTGCTGAAGACAAGGTTATTCCTTCGCTTGGGTGACTTTCCACCCATGTTCTCCTGTCCTAAGGACCTAGGATTTATAAAGGCAGTCTACTGCCCGGGGCCTCTGCTGGGGGAGGAGAGAAACGGGCTCCAGGGGAGGGCAGGCCTACCATTGCTGCCCTTCAGGCTTTTGCCTTTCTCATCAGGTGGCAGCAAGGCGCCCTCTCTCCTTCAGCCTGCCTCCTGGGGAGGAGTGGACGGGTCCCGTGGAGCAAGGCTGCTGGGCAGAGAGGAAGGGACCTGGAGCTGAGGGCCCCACCCCACACGGTGTAGACGGCCCACCCCCAACACCCACCTGTGCATGAGAGATGGTCAGAATGAAGCTGGGGCAGCCTGGGAGGCAGAGCGGAGGCAGGGTCCTGGGCTTCTCAGTGGAGGAGCTGGGGGATCAGACCAGGCTGCTGGCGAGTCTTCAGCGGTCCTGCTGGAGGCCCGAGGGCTTGTATTTGATCTCAAGCCTGTACATTAAAATGAGTTTGGCTCTTGCTTTATTCTTGAGTTTCTCAGTTGCAGAACTCTTTACATTTGCGTGCGTGCTCAAGAACCCACCCATGTCCAACTCTTTGTGACCCCGTGGACTGTAGCCCGCCAGGCTCCTCTGTCCATGGGATTTCCCAGGCAAGAGTACTGGAGTGGGCTGCCATGTCCTTCTCCAGGGGGTCTTCCTGATCCTGGGATCGAACCCACATCTTCAGCGTCTCCTGCGTTGGCAGGCAGGTTCTTTACCGCTGCACTACCTGGGAAGACCCACTCTTGACATTTGTGAATGGATAATTCTTGCCGCGTGTGTGCGTGTGTGTGCACATTTGCAAAGTGTCTGGCAGCACCCTTGGCTCTCACCCATGAGACACGAACAGCATCCCCCGAACAGTTGGGACAACCAGACAGATGTCCCCCGGGGAACAGGATCCTCCCCAGCTCAGAACCCCTGCCCTACACCCTTCTCCCTTTCGCCCCCTCTGGTCGCTGCCATCAGCTTGACTGTGCTGGCCTTCTTAGACAGGCAGGAGGGGCGGGTGGGGGGCAGAGACACAGACAGGGAAGAAACCAGAAGGGTGCCTGGTTCCTTCTTGGGAGGATGCTTTTATGCCCCCAAAGCATTTCTAAGCTCATCCTTAGGACAACGACCAACAAGAAACCAGCAAAATGGCTCTTCAGGTGGGGCTGTCAGATTTATTAACAAAGACGACCATTTTTTTGTATTAGTGTGTCTTGTGTAGTATTCCCGACATACGGATACTAAAAAGTTACTGGTGGTTGATCTGGAATTCAGATTTACCTGGACCTCCCATATTTTTCTGGCAATACGGTCTTCAGGTAGAAGTAATCGCATTGGGGAAAACCCGAGAGGGAACAGATGTTCGCCTGATGCAGAAATATGCCATTCTCTTAGAGCAGGATTTGACCTGAAATCAAAAAAAGCAGACCTCTCCTTAATCTCACTTAATCAGGCTTGACTGAAAGAGCAGACCCTGTCTGAGTGACGCTCTAGATTTCTCCTCTGCCGCCCACGGGTGGTCTTACCCGCACACCCGCCCTGGAGCATCTTTCTCTGGGCTCAGCTGCTAGAGGAGACAGGATCATGGGTGGGCGAGTCTCGGCAGGGCTTTATCTGGATGGGGGAGACGGGGCTGCATCATAAATCCACAAGGAACACGCGCGTTTGCTGCTGGAGCTGGAGGAGCAGGGCAAAACCCTCACTGGCCTTTTTGCCTGTCATCAATCTTGCTTCCGCTTTGAAGGAGAGAGCGCATTACTCATGGCCTGACAAAGTGAGAGAGGGAAGGCGAGGCTGGGGGAGAAGAGGAGAGACCTAGGGAGGCGGGTGAACCATCTGGGGACCTGGGGCAGGGGGCGGCGAGCAGAGAGGGACAGCCAGGGCAGGAAGGGATGATGGGCCAGGTGGCCAGGGTCTGCAGCAAGCATGAGGCTGACCGAGAAGCAGGCCCAGAAACTCTGGCGTATCTGAGATAAGGGGAGACCTCTGCAGAGGAAGGAGGGACGCAGACAGGGGCCGCCACCCGCTCAAGGCACACGGGACTTAGACAGGCCCTTCCGGGCCATCAGCCTGCAGAAACGCGATGGTGGGAGTCGGCCGTGGTCTGGTCTGGCCTGCCTGACGCTGGTCACTTGCTGTTTTTTCACTGGCGTACAATTGCTTTGTAGTGCTGTGCTGGTTTCGCCGTACAGCACACTGAATCAGCCACATGTGTGTGTATCTATCCCTTCTCTCGGGTCTCCCTCCCACCCAGCCCCCACCCACCCCCCAGGTCACCACAGAACGCCAAGCTGAGCTCCAGGTGCTACACGGCAGCTTCCCACAACCTATGTTTCACACATGGTAGTGTACCTATGGGGCTGTCCTGGTAGCTCAGCTGGTACAGAATCCACCTGCAACGCAGGAGACCCCAGTTCGATTCCTGGGTCAGGAGGATCCCCTAGAGAAGGGATAGGCTACCCACTCCAGTATTCTTGGGCTTCCCTGGTGACTCGGATGGTGAAGAATCCTACTGCCAAGTGGGAGACCTGGGTTTGATCTCTGAGCTGGAAAGATCCCCTGGAGAAGGGTATGGCAACCCACTCCAGTCTTCTTGCCTGGAGAATCCCACGGACAGAGGAGCCTGGCAGGTTACAGCCCATGAGGTCACAAAGAGTCAGACACGACTGAGCGACTTAGCACAGCACAGTAGCGTACCTATGTCTTCCTGACCTAGGAATTGAACCGGGGTCTCCAGCATTGCAGGTGGATTCTCTGCCAGCTGAGCTGTCAGGGAAGCCCATGTCGATCCTAATCTCCCAGTTCTCCCAAACTCCCCTCCCCCTGCCCGCTCCCCACTGCCATGTTCTATCCACTTACTTTCCAGTACACACCTCAGTTTTGTCACCTGTCAAATGAAGGGCCTGAATGGAACAATTCATACAGTCTCCGGCATTGTCCAAACTCTGGCTTGACCGGTTCTGTTTTTCTTTCCTTTTCCCTCTCATAGGGTATTGGGAATGCCCAAGCTTGGGACATCTTCCATGATGCAGAGAGACGCTATGTCCAATAGGAGAACACAGGCTGTCGGAAGGCTGGCCATCGTAACCCTAAGGAGTGAGGGGGGAACCAGGTAATGCTGAGACTCCATCATACCCACCTGTAAAATGGATGAAGTGAGCCCTATCCAGTCTACCTACTGGGAAAATGAAAGAGATGACTGCTTGCGATTTTTTTCTTTAATTTTTATTGTAATATATTTGCTTTCCATCTCTGCGTCAGTTTCTACTGTAAAGCAAAGTGAATCAGCCACACACTTATATATAAGCCCTCTTTTTTTAGGCTCCACTTCCACTCAGGTCGCCAAAGAGCTCTGAGCCGGGTTCCTCGTGCTGAACAGGAGGTTCTCCTTGGCTACCTAGCTTATGCAGAGTGTTCATAACGTTTCTGTGCCAATTCCAGTGTCCCGGTTCATCCCACCTCGCTGTCCTGCCTTGGTGTCCATACATTTGCTCTCTCCGTCTTTGCCTCTATTTCTGCTTTCCAAATAGTTTCACCCATTTTTTTCTAAATGGAAAAGCTCTACACAAACATATTATACATAATTAACACACACACACACAGGGCTATGTGACTCCAGCGTCTCTAGCCTCCAAGAGGGGAGACAGAAGGAAAGCCTGTCTGGGAGGAGGGGTGGGGGGAGGACAGATCTCTGGGAAGACCCTGCCAGCCTGTCTTCCCTTCAGGACAACAGCTACATTCCAGAGCCTTGTCAGACGGGACCTCCATGTCTCAGCAAAACGAAACGGACAAGCATGACCTCCCCTTGGCAGTTCACCTTATTGAAGTTGTCTGGGAGGTGAGACATTTATTAACGTGGATGGACTGCCTTCCGAGGGGGCCCTGCTGCTGAGGGCTCAGCAGAATGAATCTTTCCCCAGATGCAATAAGTCTCTGCTGCAGTGTGGAATGTGATAACACTCCCCCTCCCAGGCCTTGCCAAAGGGAGTGCCGTGGTTCAAATGGCAAAGAATATGCCCGCAAAGCGGGAGATCCGGCTTCGAGCCCTGGGTCGGGAAGATCCCCTGGAGAAGGGGATGGCAACCCACTCCAGCATTCTTGCTGGGAGAATCCCATGGACAGAGGAGCTGCTTCACTAAATGTTGTCCACAGACTCTTGTCTGGGAACCACTGGGTTAGATTCCAGAATCTAGGGATTTCCAAACGTGGACATGCATCAGAATGCCCCGGAGGGAGGGCTCGTTAAAACACAGATCGCTGGGCTCCTCCCTGGAGTTTCTGGGAGTTCTGGGGTGGGACCCGTGAATTTCTAGAAGGTTCCCAGGTGTTGTTGAGACTCCTGGCCTGGGCACAGGACTGTGAGAACCACTATTTCAGTGGATCGTGAAGTCCTCCCAGGAAGGACATGCAAAGAGACAGAGGAGCTGCTGTGGTCTGAGCTCTTGAGTCCTGTTGCTAAAACATGGGCAAGACAGACAGCTGTTCCAAGTATCTGTCTGGTTGTGTGTAGACACCAGGTCTCTTGAGGGGCTCAGCTGGGTAACCTCATGTCAGCTGGTCTTTCCTGGAAGGCACCAGGCCAAGATCAAGGATAATGAAGGGTGGGCGAGGGCAGACTTGGAGAATGAACTTACGGTTGCCATCAGGGGAAGGAGGCGGGGAACGGACAGTTAGGGAGTTTGGGATGGACACATACACACTGCTCTGTTCATCATGGATAACCAGCAAGGACCTACTGTCCAGCACAGGGTACCCCGCTCCGTGTTATGTAGCAGCCTGGATGGGAGGGGGAGTTTGGGGGAGAACAGATACACGTGTATTCACTATCCACCTAAATTAGTACAACATTGGTTGCTAATCGGCTATATCCCAACAAAAAAATAAAAAGTTAAAAAAAAAAAAAAAGAATAAAGGGTGAGGAAAACAAAGCCTAGAAAAACAAGACCTTTCAAAAACGAAATTACTCAAAGCTCCTTTAAAACCCGCCACCAGTGGGAACGTGACATTGTAATTATATAACCGATGAGTGTAATTAGGCGCTTCCTTTCTGTTCCCACCCACTTCTCCCAGGCTTTGGGTTCGGGAGAAGGTGGAAGGGGGTTCCTGAGAGCCTCCAGACTCTCTGAGTAATGCCCCACATTCTCCTGCCCTTATAAACTTCCTCAGAAAATAGGACTTGGATCTGTCTGGAGACAAACCCTAGAGCTTCCCATCTATCAATTAATATTTACGGGGCCTTCGCAATGAGCTCAGCCGGCGCATAAAAGACAGCAGTCCTGCAGACTGTTATTAAGCCAGAGGAGAACAAGCACCTCACCTTCCCTTTCACAAGGTGGTTGGCAGCTGGGCGGTTGTGTCTGGGTCAAAATGGATATCCAGACACTCATCCTCCAGACATTTATTGAGCGCTGGATGTCGCAGGCGCTGTTCTAGGCTCCGGAGGTGTGGCGGCGAGCCACAGAAACGCGCTCCCAAGAGGAGTGGAGAGTGGCCCGGGGGAGCTTGGGGCAGAAGCCGGAGGCCGATGCCCACCTGCAGAGCCCCCGTGCCGTGTCTGGGGTGGCCAGCCTGCTGGAGAGTGGTCTGTGCGTTTCATGCCTCCCTTTCTGGACTCCACTTTCTGGGCTCAGACATTTGCAGCTTCAAGGCCAGTGGGCAAAGGCGTCTGAGTTTCGACATGAGACATGCGTCATCTCCATGGAGGAATCGGATGCTTCATGGCGCTCCAGATCTCTGGCCTAAATGAAAGATTTGGTCTACAGCCACGAATTCATAGCCAAGGCTTGAGACCACACCTGAATGTCCAGTGACAGATGACTGATCAAGAAGACGTGGTCCATGCGTGTGATGGAACATTCAGCTCAGTTCAGTTCAGTCGCTCAGTCGTGTCCCACTCTCTGCGACCCCATGAATTGCAGCACGCCAGGCCTCCCTGTCCATCACCAACTCCCGGAGTTCACTCAGACTCACGTCCACCCAGCCATAAAAAAGAATGAATCTGAGTCGTTTGTAGTGGTGTGGGTGAACCTGGAGTCTGTCATACAGAGTGAAGTTCAGTCAAACGAAAACAAATCTCATTGATTAACACATATATTTGGAATCTAGAAAAATGGTACAGATGAGCCTGCTTGCAGGGCAGGAATACAGATGCGGGTGTAGAAAATGGACACGCAGACATAGTGGGGAAAGAGGAGGGTGAGATGAATTGGGAGCCTAGGATGGACATACAGACATTAATATACGTAAACAGACAGCTGGTGGGAAGCTGCTGTAAGGAACAGTGAGCTCGGGGCTCTGTGATGACCTAGAGGGGTGGGCTGAGAAAGTGGGCGGAGGCTCCGGAGGGAGGGGCGATGTCTTTTCTTACAGCTGGTAAGCAGAAAGGAATACAATGTTGTAAAGCAACTCTACTCCAGTTGAAAACATAAACAAATAAAGCCCTGAGTCCAGCCTGGATCACCCCCTCCCTCGCCCTGGGCATCTTCGCAGCAGCCCTGCTCCGCAGCATCTCTGAGACAGTTCAGACTCCCTGCTGGAAGCTGTGCCCAGTGGGGCGTCTTGACCCCACCTCCTCAAAGGGAAACGTGGTTTTGCAGGTAGAGCCGTTCTTGGAAGGTGGCTGGGTTCCAGGGAGCCCATATTCCCAAATCTGAGCCTGACCAGTGCTCCCAATCAGGGTGCTATGAGGGTAAGGTTCACGGAGGCAGGTGCCGTTTGCTTTGTCCAGTGAGGTGATCCTGGCGCCTAGCGGGTTGCTTGGTTCCCAATAGGTGGGCAAAGGAATGTTTGAGTGAGTGAAGGAATCAGGAGCACTGCGTGGAGCTTTGGAGTCCCAGAGGCTTGTGCCAGGAGCTCTCCCCACCCTTATGCTTGTCACACTGACCTCACTGACGACACTCACATTGCCCAGGGGGCATGGAGGCGCGATGTGAGGCTGCCGTTGTCGCTGGGGAGCCACGAGGCAGGAGAAACACGCACCAGATGAGCCGCACAAACGTCTCATAAGGGAGGGAGGGAGGGGTGAACTGGGGCTGGAGGAAAAGCAGCGGGGCCTCTTTTCCTCCCCTCCTGTCACCCAGCCTCCAGACATCAGTTCGCAAGGGGGAGCTGGGGTACATTTTGAAAGAGATTTGAACTCGTTACCGTTAAGGGCAATAGATATGGGATGAGTGCGCCCCACATTTGGAGGTGAGGGAAGGGAGAAAGCAAAGCATAAAAGAAGCTCAGCATGGTTGCAGTGTGATACAAGAATGTTTCAGCATGCACAACGCGTTGGCATAAACACACCAGCCTGTGCAAAAATGTATACAAAGCAAACCCAGGATATGTTCCACAGCAGGGGTTCCCCTCCTCCGAGATCTAACTGATGATCTAACATGGAGCTGATGTCATAATAACAGAAATAAAGGGCACGATACGTGTGATGTGCTTGAATCATCCTGAAACCATTCCCCACCCACCTCCGGTCCATGGAAGAGTTGCCGTCCATGAAACCAGTCCCTGCTGCCAAAGGGGCTGGGAACCACTGTCCTACAGGGAAGCAGGAATCAGAGAACCAGGCAAACTCATGAGAAGAGCAACCACCCTACAAGCAACTCCCACAGACTTGTTCTCCCTCGACAGGACGTGTTTGTTCTCCGCTACCTTGAGGTCTTTGCAGTCGGAGGTACTCTCTCTCTGAGATGACAAGACTTCTCTCCCTGGAAAACTCCTATTCAGCCTTCAAAACTTGATTTTCATTTCATCTTTTACCCCCCCAAAGATGGTTTTCCCCGTGGATCGCCATAGCACCCTGCACCTGCGCCATCATCGCATGTGTAATTTACTATTCGGGTTGAACTTGTTACCTGTCTATCTGCTTTACTTGGCAATGAGCTGCTGAAGCCTAGGGTCCTTTTCTATTTATGTCTCTCTTGTATCTGACACGAAGAAGTCTTCAATACATGTGGGGTTTTGGGGGGATTAAAAAATGCAGAAAGACTATTATACATCATGTCCCATTCAAGCATCCAGTGGGGATCTGTCTCTATGGGAAAGACCAAGTTTGGGCAGAAAGCTAGAAAATACTCATTGAGTCAGACCTTCTTAGCTGTGGGCCATGTCAACACCAGGTAAGAGCCACCCGGTCATTCCGGAGGCCCGGAAAGGAAGCAGGGAGGCTCACAGACGGTTGGAGACTTGTTTATTTAAAATAAGCACTTGCCAGAGTGTTCAAGAACCAGCAGGTTCCAACTTGAACTTTCCAGAGAAGTCACAGTCATATACCCGAATATGCGCCCATTTGGTGCAAAAGCGAGGCAGCAGAATTAAGGATCCCTTTGCCCTGGATGAGAACACCCATTAGATGGCTGCAGTATTGGTCAGCAAGACCTCCAGAAACTTGTAAAGATAAGGTCCCCCCTTCGGTTCCCCATCTAGTGTCTCAGTGCTGCTGCCTGAAAGGCAAGCCAGATGAAGTCACTGTGGGATTTACCGCTATGAATTAATACCACGGTGTTCACAGCTAATGTGGTGGGATCCAGGGTGTGGTGCTGGGGTTCGTTACCGACTGCCTCCTCAGCAGGGTTGTAAACTCCACGAGAGATGTTCCTTCCTGGCTGAAACTTGGCAGCTGGCCGGAACACCTTTCCTGTGGCTGGCGCCCGACGTGCCTACTCATCAGCCTGTTGAAATCTGCCTGGATTTCCACTGCAGATAGTAGCGGGGCCACAAACCTCTGGAATATTTGCCGCTGAAGCGGCTTCTGCTGTGATACTGGCATTCAAAACCCCCAAAGTGAAGAATTAACAGAGTGAGATTGTCACACTCTAGAAGCTTCCAAGTTGTTATGAAGTCACCCCAAAAGCCCCCAGGAGGTCGTCCATAAAGAGGACAGAGCTGTCTTTGGAGGGCACGTAGGTGCAGAAGTGTTAAATAAAGATGTGGTGTGTGTATACAGTGGAATGTTACTCAGCCATTCAGTTCAGCTCAGTCGCTCAGCCGTGTCCGACTCTTTGTGACCCCGTGGACCGCAGCACGCCAGGCCTCCCTGTCCATCACCAACTCCCGGAGTTCACTCAGACTCACGTCCATCGAGTCAGTGATGCCATCCAGCCATCTCATCCTCTGTCGGCCCCTTCTCCAGCCTTCAGTCTTTCCCAGCATCGGGGTCTTTTCCAATGAGTGAGTTCTTAACTCAGCCATTAAAAAGGAGAAATAACACTGTGTGCAGCAACAGGGATGTACCTAGAGATTGCCATGCTGAGCGAAGCAACTCAGACAGAGAAGGAGAGATAGGGTATGATATCCCTTATATCCGAAGTCTAAAAAGAAGTGATACAAATGAACTGATTTATGAAACAGAAGCATCCTCAGAGACTCAGAGAATGCACTCATGGCTGACAGGGCTGGGGGAGAATGAGGGAAGGGATATTTAGGGCATTTGGGGTGAACACACTGCTGTATTGAAGTGGATAACTGACAAGGACCTAATGTGTAGCACAGGGGACTCTGCTCAAAGTTAAACAGCAGCCTGGATGGGAGAGGCGTCTGGCGGAGCATGGATGCATGTATATGTGTGGCTGGGTCCCTTTGCTGTCCACCTGAAGCTATCACAGCTATACTCCAATATAAAATAAACAGTTAAAAAAAAAACAAATCTGTTATTCTGGGGACTCAGTTCTTCACATTCCTAGCAAAAGTTCTCACAGGGTTGCTTCAGAAGAGAGGATTTATTAATATTAGGGAGCACGGAGGGTGGTGAGTCTTTTACTTGGATTCCATTTCTGAGTTATGACGTCTCTCATCCCTCGGGCAGTTTTCACATCCTGAGGTGTTTCTCTCTTCGTCATTCTCTTGGCCATTCATTCACAAGCTATATCTCATTCTAACTTTGCTTCCTCCAACAGCCCTTCCGAAGCTGACAACAGTGGGTATTTTAGGACTCCGACTTGACAGATAAAGAAATCGCCTTTCGGAAAAGTTCACGTGACTTCCCCAGATTCACATGGCCAGGACCACACGCAAAGCCAAATCTTCTGACACCAAGCCCAGGGCTCAGACTTTCCACCCCAGCAAAGTGTTTTAAGTCTGTATTGGAGTTGTTACCATGCTATTTGTTTCCTGTCTTGGTTTGTGGCCCAGGAGGTATGTGGGATCTTAGCTTCCTAACCAGGGACTGAACCCACGGCCCCTGCACTAGAAGGCGGTCATAACCCCTGGGCCGCCAGCGAAGTCCCTAGCCTGCTCTTTGTGTTTTGTTTTGTTTTAATTTTTACAGTGTTGTGTTGGTTTCTGCCGTACAACAACATGAGTCAGCCATAATTATACTTACACCTTGCTGTTGTTTTATTCTCTAAGTCATGTCCAACTCTTGACTCTTTGAGACTCCATGGACTGCAGCCCGCCAGGCTCCTCTGTCCATGGGATTTCCCGGGCTGGAATCCTGGAGTGGGGTGTCATTTCCTCCTCCAGGGGATCTTCCAGGGATAGAACCCATATCTCCTGCACTGAAGGTGATTTTTTTACCTAGCGTGTTCTTAAAAAAAAAAAAAAAGTTGGCATTTTTCTCCTACTTGGTCCCACTTTCTGCAAAGCGGACGAGCAATGGGGTCGATAGCATTGAATTACGAATTTCCCCATGGGAAGGGAAGTGTTGCTATCTTCCACTTGAAGTTAAGGATAGCTCAGTTCAGTTTAGCTCAGATTCCCACTGTCTAGGGACCCAAGATGAAAGGCCCTTTTGAACTCTGCCACCCAGGACACTGGATCCAAGGAAGAGAACCAAGGCAGATGATTCTGACGAACATTGCTAGACTCCTCCTCCCCAGCTGGGCTTCCCTGGTGGTGCAGAGGTTAAAGTGTCTGCCTGCAATGTGGGAGACCTGGGTTCAATCCCTGGGTCAGGAAGATCCCCTGGAGAAGGAAACGGCAACCCACTCCAGTATTTTGCCTGGAGAATCCCATGGACGGAGGAGCCTGGTGGGCTGCAGTCCACGGGGTCGCAAAGAGTGGGACACGACTGAGCGACATCACTTTCACTTTCACTTTGCTCCCGTTAGACCAGAGCTATACAATAACGTTGGAGTCCCTGGTGGCGTAGACGGGAAAAATCTGCCTGCATTACAGGAGACCCGGGTTTGATCCCTGGGTCAGGAAGATCCCCTGGAGGAGGAAACGGCAATCCACTGCAGTATACTTGTCTAGAGAATCTCATGGACAGAGAAGCCTGTCGGGCTACCATCCATGGGGTCTCGAAGAGTCAGACACGACTGAGTGACTCACACACACACACACACACACACACACACACACACACACTCACACACACGCACTCACATCCCCTGAGTCCTGAGAAGGCAATAACATGATAAAAGGAACCAACAAATTAGTAACCCATTACCTACAAATTTTAATTAGTGGAGGGAACTAGACACGACATGAAGGCCGCCCTAGAAATTCTTCCTGTTCCAACCACCTGGCAGGGACATTCACTCTGATCTGGGAATTCTTTCAAGAAGCTGGAGACAACCAGCTCAACCTGTCCCATCTCCTAAGACGAAGGAAAGAGGCCTTGGAGAAGCCCAGAGACACGGGAAAAGGGAAAGGGTGTTACTCACAACCGCCTCTCATTTCTGAGCACATTTTAGTTGAACCACGTAGAAACCAAAGACCAAGAGAGACACCTCATTTTCATACTTAAAGATCTAAAGGCTACTCCTGATTTTCCACCTGAGCAGAATTCCCTAGCACAGAGTGTGTAAAGAGCTTGTTATTGTTGTTTAGTTCCTAATCATGGACTATGACACCATGGACTCTACCCACCAGGCAACTCTGTCCATGGGATTTCCCAGGCAGGAAGACTGGAGTGGGTTGCCATTTCCTTCTCCAAGGGATCTTCCCAGACCAGAGATCGAATACGCACCTCCTGCTTTGGCAAGCAGATTTTTTTTTTTTTTAACCACCAAGCCACCAGGAAAGCCCTGTGTGAAGAGGTACTTGTGTTTAATGTTGAGATGAACTAAACATGCTTTGCGTTGCAATCAATTCCCTACCAACTTAGAGTCGCTTTGGCTCACAAGTATGTCCCTATGCAGCCCCTGATCACACATCAGCTGTGCAATGGGGGGGCGGGGAAGAGGTGATGAGAGGAGAACGTAGGCTGAAGGTGAAGGATACAACTTGGAATCGCATGCGCGAGTAGCCTGCAAGACATATGGCCCTGGTTCTCTTTCACCAGTGTTTTCTTTGTTGACCAGCGAAAGGAGGACATGAGCCTGGAATTCCTTTTACTGTCTCCTGTGTCCCCAGAAGGAAACAGCAACCCGCTCCCGTAGTCTTGCCGGGAGAGTCCCATGGTCAGAGGAACAGGACAGGCTGCAGTCCATGGAATCGCAAAGAGCTGGATATGACTGTGTGACTAACTTTCACTTTCATGTCCAGGGAATCGTCTCAGCCACTGCTGGCCCACAGGTCCCTCCACAACTGCTGCTTCGCTGAGGTGACGTGGCTGGGGGTCCACAGGATGCCCGGGGCTGACCCCTCAGCCCCAGACCTGTTGGAGCAGTCCTCCAGCTGGTGGGAAGCAGGCGTCCCTTCTTGCTCCAGGGACCTAACTGAGAGTAAGCCTGGGACTGTCATCCACATCTCGGAAACTTGACTTCCTCCTTCTGCCTTTCTGGGCTTCTCCCAACCATCACATGAGCATCTACACCTTTTCACGGAAGGGTCAGGAAGATATCAGAAAGTAACACTGGGACCTCCACCTTACTTTTTCCTTTTACCACACCGAGGGGCTTCCCTGGTGTGCTAGTCATAAAGAACCTTCCTGCTAATGCAGGAGGGATAAGAGACATGTGGGTTTGATCCCTCGGTTGGGAAGATCCCCTGGAGGAGGGCATGGCAACCCACTCCAGTTTCCTTGCCTGGAGGAAACTGGAGGATCTCATGGACAGAGGAGCCTGGAGAGCTACAGTCCACAGGATAGCAAAGAATCGGACACGACTGAAGTGACTTAGCATGCTCATGCACACTGCCCCGAGACATCCTAGAGCCCAGGAAAGCAGGGGTCCCGCTCGAATGCTCCTTCTCCTGACCTGTACATCTTCTTGTTTTCCTCAAGAAATCCATGCTTCTCCTCACTCCATACTCATGCCCTGTGTATTTAGAATTCCACTTCATGCTAGTGAAGGATCTATCTTGTCTGTATGGGTTTGGAAACAGAAGAAAATGAGTCTCAAGAGTTGAGAAGAAGGTGGGCATTCAAGTCCACATCACAGCTTGTATAGAAAGCTGAAGCTGATAAGTTTACAAGCTACCTGAGAAGCATGCCCTCCTTCACACGACCAGCCTCATTATTACCTTCTTAGACTTGACCCATCTGGTCTTTTATTTTTTTTAAGGCTTTATTGAATCTGTTACAACATTGCTTCTGATTTATGTTTTTGTTTTTTGGGTTTTTTGGCCCTGAAGCATATGAGATCTTAGTTCCCTGACTAAGGACTGAACCTGTGCCCCCTGTATTGGAAGGCAAGATTTTGACCACTGGACCATCAGATAAGCCCGCATCTGGACTTGCATGAAGAATGCACCTCCCTCCTAATAGTACAGCTTAAATTCAGTTTCTTTTGAAAACAGTAATTCTGGAATTATTGTACTAAGATGTTTTCGATTCCAGAGATTTGCTTGTATAATTAGAGAACGTTATGAGTAGATGCAATTTGCTCCTCCAGGTGGATGGTGACAGTTCCCTGGAGAGTGCTGGTGACCTCATCTTTCCTTGATTTACCTCACTGCAAACTGATCAGTCAGAGGTGGTTTTGCGGAGTCTTCTTCCTGTGAACAAAGCTTGCCTTGAGCTCCTTCTCATGATGAGATGAAATATAAGTAAAGCTAATAACAGAAAGAACCCAGGAAGCTTCCCCTGTTGTGTGATATGTATTACATTGCCGCAAAATGACCGCAAGCAAGCGGGATGGGTTTTAACAGGGGAGTGCATGGGGTCACAGAACTTGACGGGAAAATTGGCCTTCTCGTTGGAGGAAGAATGCTCTTCCCAGCTGACGTCAGAGAGGTGCATTTCCAAAAAATGGAGTGCTACTTCGCCAGATCATTCAAACAGCCCCTGGAATCAGCGGGTGACAGATCATTCTCCCAACTACAAACAGATATGAAGAGATGACACGAAATAGGCAAAATAGATCAAAATCGGTTGAACGTTTTCAACCAACCATGAAAGAATACGGGGAAAGCCCATGGGAACTTGATACTTCCCTTTGAAGAGCTCCACCGACAGAGGCGATGCCTGCAAGACCAGCCCCCACACCACGTATTTGTGTGATGTGTGTATTCTTTCAAAGCCTTTCCACATCTCTAGTTTCTCAACGTCACAGTCTACGAAGCTCATCGTGAAGACATTACTACCTGTAGGTTTCAAGACATAAAATAGACAGCAAGGGCAAGCAGCTGTCTCGGGGTCACATGATCTAGCGGGAGCTACGTCCAGGGTTGTAACCCACATTGCTGAAACTTGACTTCTTCCTCTGCTCCCCAAACACAGGGCTCTGGTTAATTCCTACCATCTGGGCTGCCCCATGTCTGAGGAGAGCAAGGGCTGTTTTTAAGCTAGACTAAGGGACATGGTCATCTAGAATTGCTTTGTCCTCTTGACCTTGAGGCATCCTTGTGAAGTGTCGACGGGCACGTATCGGAATGAATGAATGAAATGGAGCGGGCGCCCTCCCCCGCTTCCCTTGTCATGTCCTGTGGTTACTGCTCGATGGGGCAGGCATCTCAGCCCCGGCTGTACCAGGGAACAGGACTCGACAGGTTGGCTGGGCATCAGATTTCAAACTCCACTCGTTCACTTCTCTTCTCAGCACGTAGGCTTGAGAACTGACACCAAGACAGGAAGAGAGAAAGTGGCAGAGGCAGAAGAGGAGATTAAAAGCTGATGGACAGCTCAGAGAGCTTGAGGGGAGAGGCAGAGTGTGGGCAAGTACAGACCCCAAGAGACTGGATGCAGCTGAGCACACAGTCTGATGGGGTTGCCATGTCAGCGCTTGACCTGGGTGTATCTGCAGCCTTCCACGGGGGAGGGGACATGGGACTCAAAGACATAGAAAGTATCTATCTATGAGAAAAATAAGAAAGAGATAAAAATATAAGTATATAATAATAATATAATAATAATTAATAATATAATATTACTATAATAATTACAAGATAAATATCTATCTCTGAGAAAAATAAGTCTAATCAAAGATGGAAGAATCAATGTTGTTACTGCTGTTCAGTCGTGTCTGACTCCTTGTGACCCCATGTCCTTTATAGTGCGCCAGGCTCCCCTGTCCTTTACCCCCTCATGGAGTTTGCTCAAACTCACATCCATTGTGCCAATGACGCCATCCAACCCTCTCATCCTCTGTCACCCCTTTCGTCTATGCATCCAGTCCTTGATGAAAAATCAGTAGCATTTCCTCAGGTGATGATCTGTATAAACAAGCGCCATTATGGAGGTGGGGAGGGGAGAGTAATTAAAAAAATTAAAAATTGTCTTAAGCTGTGGCAGGAAAGAATAAAGAAAAGGTGCCTTATCAATACTGAGGCTGCTTTTACAAGAGGCCAAATAGTCCAGGAGAGCATCAGAAGAGGGAACTCCATTTACTACCTGGATGAGAGGCTGAGCTGACCCCCAGTGGGGCTCTCTTGAATTCTACATTCCAGGTGCCACATGTAGGAGACAGCCTCCCAGGAGGCACTCGATCCTACAGCAAGGTGATGTGAAAAGCTAAAAAGACCTGCTTGTTGTCAAGTTCAAGTTGATGATCAAGAAGAGCACACGATTTGGAGTGAGAGACAGGTTTCGCTCCCGAATCTCTCGCTCACTGTATGACTCTGGAATCCTCTCTGAGCCCGTGTTTCCGTTGTGTATGACACAAGTGATCATACTCACCACACAATTCTGTTGTCAGCATCATACTTGCAGAACATGCGTAAAAAGTGCTCAGGGCCAGACGTTATCTAAGTGTTGGCATCATTCATCTCAGAGCATCAAGAACCACGAGGCAAATCAGGGTGTGTGCCCTGTCGTTCAGTCGGGTCTGGCTCTTTGTGACCCCATGGACTGTAGCCCACCAGGCTTCTCTGTCCATGGGATTCTCCAGGCAAGAAATTGGAGTAGGTTGCCATTCTTCCTCCAGGGGATCTTTCTGACTTAGGGATCGAACCCGTGTCTCCTTGCATTGGCAGGCAGATACTTTACCACTGAGCCACCTGAGAAGCCTCAGAAGTAAATTCACTAATGCTCAAATGGCTAGTTAATAAAATAGCCAAGACCATAACTTAGCTAATGCTTCTTGTTAGTTGAGAACCAATGATTCAAGGGGGTTAATAAATATTATAGTGTGGCGATTTTTTGAGAAGCTTCCTTTTGCCATCTAGATTGTGCTAAGTCACTTCAGTCATGTCCAACCAACTATTTGCAACACTATGGGCTGTAGCCATAGGCTGCAGGAGCCAGGCTCCTCTGTCCAGGGGATTTTCCAGGCATGAATACTGGAGTGGGTTGCCTATGCCCTCCTCTGGGGGATTACCTGACCCAAGGGTGGAATTCACATCTCTTACGGACTGAGACGTGAAAAAATCAACCCCAATGCAATTGCCAAGGCATTTTTTTTCTTCCCATTCACTCTGAGGGTACAGAAAAGGAGTTCTTCCCCCAGAGATCCAGCTACCCAGGGGCCGTGGGAACTTTCAGCTCGGCTGTGAGGACGGGGGACTGGGCATCCAGGGGATGGCACGCCAGCATGCTCACAGAAAGCCTATCAAGGACATCAGAACCCTTCGGGGCTGCAGGCAAGCTCCGTGGGGCCGAGAGGTGGGGACCACCTCAGAAAGGAAAATGGAACCAACCATGAGCAAAAGCGCTCTCCTGCAGCTCCTTGTGAGACCGTCTCCTGTGGCCCGCCCAGAACACCCAGTAAGCTATAAATCCACCCATCGGGTGAGTCTCCGCCACGGGTCCAGCCCTGCTGGGAAGCAACACATCCGGCCCTTGACGACACTCTCATGACTTCTTGGCTGAGAAGTGGTATTTTCAATCAAGAGAGAAAAAAACACCCTATTATTTTACTCTGGTAATTGACAACAAGTTTCTCATGAGTAATTTTATAGCGCCCAGGGTGTGCCGGGGTTTGACTTCTCTTTACGAGAGCCTCAAACTTGCAGGACAAACACGATTTTGAATGGAATGAAACATCCTTCAACCATCCATAGGAATATTGTCAGGCTTCGGCTGAAATACTCTGATTCTCTGCACCACGAAAGGCCCATTTCAGAGTTTCTTCTGCTAGGTTTTACTTTGGGGAAAAGAAAACATCTGAAATTGGGGATCCTGAAAGATCTTAACTAAAGTAACAACTCAAGTTGTTATATCTCAAATCCAGTATGCATATCTTTTTTTCTTATGACTCTAGATCATGGCAACCAGTGAGTGGTTTCCAAAGTGGAATAGACAGGAAATGGTTCCTCAAAATAATCTTTTAAGAAGGATGGGGAGTGGTTTCTGCAGTCCAAGATAGTCTCCTACATAAACGCTGCCTATTCAATACACTGCCCTACTCAAACGGTGCAATTCACAATATACATTAGTGCAATAAAGGCACTGAGAAACCCTGCAGGAAGGGAGCCTTGCCCATCACTGTTGTGAACACAGAATTTCCCAAAGTAACTACAATACAGTCTCTCCCTACAGGAAATTACACACACACACACACAAACACATTCTAGCACTTAAAAAAAAAAAAACAAACCTTTTATTTCACATTGGAATACAGCCAATTAACAATCTTGTGATGGTTTCAGGTGGACAGTGAAGCGACTTCAGCCATGCATAAGTATGTATCCATTCTCCCCCAAACTCCCCTCTGATCCAGGCTGCCACATAACATCGAGCAGAGTTCCGTGTGCTACACAGTAGGACCTCGCTGGTTATCCATTTTAAATATAGCAGTGTGTACATGTCCATCCCAAACTCCCTAATCACCCCTTCCCCCTAACCTTTCCCCCACCCAGCAACCATAATCTACCACTGTTTAATTCAACAGATTTGGGGAAACCCGGAGGAAAAAGAGAAGGGAAGAGGTATAGTTGGGGCTCAGGAGTAAACCGTATTCTACTTTACTCTGACTTTTGGAATTCAATAACCCAATTATTCACTAAACAAGCTCTGTTGAGTAGTCAATATGGATAAGGGGTATGGGTGATGCAAAGATAAATAATATGTAAAGAAACATGTAATAAATACAACACTGTCAAAAGAGAAAGTGATCGGCTAAAAAAATCTAATCTGATCTCCTTTATACCTAGACGAGGAAACAAGGATGAAGAGAAATTGTCAAGAAACCTGTCTCTAGATACAAAACACCTATGTGCCTTCATTTAGAAGAGAAACATGGTTCTACAGACAATGCCGTGAGCTGAAGGCATCTGCAAAGACACTCAGCGAGAGGGTTTCAAACCCTGTGATTTTTGGAGGGGAGGCAGAAACTAGGATTGCATATTTCCAGGAAAGACATCAAGGAGGAAATCTGAAGAGCCAGATGTCCTTCAGTGAGGAGGATGTTAGACACTCAAAACCGGTCTCTGCATCAAGAGGAAGGAGGCCTGCGGAGACCACAGTCAAGGTCGCCTGGTACCTCCCAGAACTCTGCAGGGCCTTGGTATGCCCTAGGCTGTGGGAGACACTGCCTTGTCCTTGCACACTGAGGACCCAGTGGACTCACTATGTGAATTCACAAAAAGGGCTCCTCTTGTTTGGTTTCATTTCCTCTCCCTCCATTGCTTTAAATTGCTTATGACTGAAGTATTGAGTCTCAGTCCAGGGATGTGATTTTTCTTCTCTCCAGCCCTGGGAGAGCTCATTCATTCTTAGAGCTTTAATGACGACCCAAGAACAGATGGCTTTCATGTTTAGAAGTCACGTTCTGAACGTCTATCCAAGCTCATGCTTCCCTGTACCCCAGATTCCTGTTGGGTATTTGCATTAGTCTCTAAACCTTCCTTCATATTAATATATCCAGACTATCTTCCTTCAAACTCTGTCTCCATCCCAGTCTCCCTGTATCCATCAATAAAATCATTCCTCTGATTCCCTACCCCCTTTCTGTTCTCTCAGGTACTCCATTTGTTGCTGCTGTTGTTTTTAAGTTTTCATTGAATTTGTTACAATATCATTTCTGTTTATATGTTTTGGGGTTGTTGTTGTTTTCCAAATAAGTAACTGCCCTTTTAGGACATGGGTACTGCATACTCTATACTGGGACCTAGAGTCAATGTCAACCTCAATGTCAAGCAAGTAGCTTGGCCTTGTATGACATTGTATCAAAAAGCCTTAAAAGGCTGGCCCCCTAACCTGGGCTGTTCCAGCAGGGAGTTGTTTCAACCCCCAGCCCCCTGCCCCGGCCACAGGGTCAAGCTCTCAAACCCTTCTTCCGTCTCCTCCAATGAGGGCTATCGCTAAGAGTCAGACATGACTGAGCGACTTCACTTTCACTTTTCACTTCCATGCATTGGAGAAGGAAATGGCAGCCCACTCCAGTGTTCTTGCCTGGAGAATCCCAGGGACGGGGGAGCCTGGTGGGCTGCCGTCTATGGGGCCACACAGAATCGGACACGACTGAAGCGGCTTAGCAGCAGCCTTAGCAGCAGCAGCAGCAGTAAAGAACCCGCCTCCCGATACAGGAGACTCGGGTTCCATCTCCGGGTCGAGAAGATCCCATGGAGGAGGAAATGGCAATCCACTCCGGTATTCTTGCCTAGAGAATCCTAAGGACAGGGGAGCCTGTCGGGCCACAGTCCATGGGGTTGCAAGAGGCAGACACGACTGAGCGACAGAACAGCAACAGCGCCTTCAGGTCACCCCTGTGGAGCCCCTGCTGATCCCCGCAGAGTCCTCTCTCTGCACCTGCCTCCCCTGCTCCCCAGCCCCGGCCCCAAGGAAAGCAAAACCCAGCAAGAGGGCGGTGGGATTACCACAAATGAAGTCAGGCTAATCCCGGGCAAGGGCCTTTTATCCAGGAAAAGTCTCCATCGAGCCGTCATCAGAGCCCTCACAATCTCCTCTTAATAACTCGCATGCCCGAACGCTGCAGAGATTAAACCTCGGAGGAATGCGATGCTCTGCAGCCCGACATGGAGCGCCGACGCCAGGGGAGGGGGGCGGGTGGAGCGCGAGGCCAAGGGGGAGCAAGACAAACGCCAACGGGCTCTGCGATCTTTCCCACCGGGAGCCTTTGTTCCGCCGGCACGTTATTTGGTGACCTAGACGGGGGATAATAATGCACTTTATCTGTTCCGTTGATGATGTGTGTGTGTCATAGGTGTACATGCACATTACTGGCTATAAAATATATATCATATGTGCCAGACAGAGAGAGGAGAGAGTGCAAAGGCCTCTGACTCAGTGAGAATGTGCTTTCTCTTAGGCAAGCTGCACCCTAACTGCAATGAGCATCCCAAGCAGAGAGTTTCGGAGAAGTCATTTCACGAAGTAGAAATTACTATGTAAAAATTTTTGTCAGTTATTTTACGTCCGCAGCATTTTCTTTTTTTATATATTTGGCTGAGCCAGGTGCCAGGTCTTAGCTGCATCACGTGTCATCTTTCTGGTTGCAATGTTTAAACGCTTAGTCGCCGCATGTGGGATCTAGTTCCCTGACCAGGGATCAAACCCAGGCCCCCTGCACTGGGAGCTTGGAGTCTTGGCTGCTGGACCACCAGGGAAGTCCCAGAAATAACTTTTTAAAACTAAAAGAAAAAAGACTGTGCTAATTCTCAAGTTCCAGAGCCTGGACAAAGAACAAGCAACATGACCTTCCTTGACATGAGTTTATTTTCTGGAAGTTGTGGACGAGAGAAAAACGGGATGGGAAAACAACTAGATGTTGAAGATATTGCAATTTCTTCAATAATATTGAGTATTCCTGAGGTTGAGTATCACACAACTGCATGTTCACTTCCTGCTTGCAGACCTACAACAGCAAGTCTGCAGATTTTTATATTTTCTGGAAGATCTTCTTGATTAATGAAATTTTCATGGAGAGGCTTCCATAGTAGAACTTAAGAAAAAAATTGGGAGGCTTAAAGAAATCTGATTCAGATCTTGCCTTTACCCCTTGGGAGCTGTGTGATCTGGTGTAACCCTCTTTGGCTCTTGGTGAGCTCATTTTTAAAATGGAATAGCAATACCTACCTTGCAAGTTTTGCATAAAGTGAAGGTCCCTTATGACCCAATATGCTACACAGAGCTTTATCATTTCATATTTACAAAGATGCACTAGGGGAGTGATTTTGCCTCTAAGATTGTCCTTCCTACCTTCTGCAAAATAGATGGGACAACAGCCACCCCAAGGGAAAAAGAGCTGAAGGAGATTAAGTCTCTCTGACTGCCTTTGGGAGGCCATCTTAACCCCTTGCAGTGTCCAAGAAGGAAAGACAGTGAAATCTAATCCATCAAGCTGCCCCAGAGGCTCAGAATATATATGTTATATCTTAGTAATATAATTCTCTTAGGAGACAAGATTGACATCAAAATTGGTTAACTTAGACTTCCCTATAGACAGATGGGGAGATGCTCAAGACATCCTCAGGACCGTTTGTTGACTCCAGGTGAGCTTGCTCTCTACAGGATGCAGCTTACACCCCTGGATTCATGCAGGGCCGAGGCTGTGCCCTGTCACTGACCACCTGAGTCCCTTCCCCATCATCATACGTTAGATCCCTTGAGCTGCACATTCATTCATTCACTTAGCACCTGTGTATTTCAACTGCTTGTTTGCTTTCAGCATACTTCTGGGGGACTTCCCTGGGGGTCCAGTGGCTGAGACTCCAGGCTCCCAATGCAGGGGGCCTGGGTTCGATCCCTGGTCAGGGAACTGAGATTCCACATGCCATGCAGTGTGGCTAAAGTAAACTACTTTAAAAAAGACACCTACAATTTTTCAAAAGAGAATACTCCTGGAAGTTAAGATACGTGCAAAGGAGAAGTACCAGAAGGACTCCCCTGACTAGAGAACTCTTCTTAAAATGATGAGACAATTCTGACAAGTCTTAAAAATCATACCCCGTGCCTTCCTTGCTGCCTTAGGCTGTTTTGACACCCACCGAAATCATCACAGACAGAAGACAGGGCAAAGTGAAGGGTGTAAATTTATTAAGCGGCACTGGAGGGACTCAGCAGGTTTTTTAAGAAAGCAAAGATCAAAAACCAAGGCAACATCCTGTTTAGCACACGGTGGTTGCCTTCAAGAGATATTTCATCTGACTGAGAAAAAATTGGGCATGGGTACACGGAGAAACCGTCACGTAAGGGAACAAGTCAAGAACGTCGAAGCAATTATTCTTTCAACTTTTCTGAAAGTTCGAAACTTAAAAAAATAAGATGAAGATTTCCTATTCATTTTCACATCAGTGTCTCAAACAATATCTATTTTATTGGAAGAGTTTAATGCAGAGAACAGTTGTCCTAATCTAATATGCAGAAGGAGCTGTCTGTGAAAGAAAAAGGACCTGGGTTGAGTCTTTTGAGATAAATTATAAAGCTCATGATTTTTGATGAGCTTTCCTTCTCAAGGGCATAGGCTGTGCCAGGCTCTCTGCTAGTGCTCTGTGAAAACTGCCTGTGTCATCCTCATAATAATAATAATAACCATCATCATTATCCACACTAGCTTTGCCACACCATTCGACAGAGGGGAAAACTGAGGCTCAGAGACATTATCCAAGGTCTCATGGCAAGTGAGGGTGAGAAAGCTGAGGTTCAGTCTCTCAGTCGTGTCTGACTCTTTGTGACCTCATGGACTGCAGCATGCCAGGCTTCCCTGTCCTTCACCATCTCCCGGAGCTTGCTCAAACTCATCGAATCAATGAGGAAACTGGAATGTGAGCAAATCCAAATCAGTGCCCATTTCTCTGAGGAGTAGGATTCAGGTTAAGTCAGAGAGCATGCCAGGCAAGGCCATCTTGTATCAGCACGGTGACAAAAAGATCACAGCTTGTGAGGAAAAGAAAAGGTTGGCTGTGGCAGGGATCACAGCTTTCTCTTTGCCTTTTCATGCTGTTCGTAGGGTTCTCTTGGCAAGAATACTGGAATGGTTTCCATTTCCTCCCCCAGTAGACTACTTTTTGTCAGAACTCTTCACTATGACCAGTCTGTCTGGGGTAGCCCTGCACGGCATGGCTATGACAAACGTAGGCAGCATATTAAAAAGCAGACACGTCACTTTGCAGACAAAGGTCCGTATAGTCAAAGCTATGGTTTTCCAGTAGTCAGGTACAGATGTGAGGGAACTGTAAAGAAGGCAGAGTGTTGAAGAACTGATGGTTTTGAACTGCGGTGCTGGAGAAGCCTCTTGAGAGTCACTTGGACTGCAAGGAGATGAAACCACTCAATTCTAAAGGACAACAACCCTGAATACTCATTGGGAGGACTGATGCTGAAACTGAAGCTCCAATACTTTGGCCACCTGATTCGAAGAGCCAACTTATTGGAAAAGACTCTGATGTTGGGAAAGATTGAAGGCAGGAGGAGAAGGAGATGGCATCACTGACTCAATGGACATGAGTTTGAGCAAATTCTGGGAGATAGTGAAGGACAGGGAAGCCTGGCCTGCTGCAGTCCATGGGGTCGCAAAGAGTTGGACAACAGCAAGGATGACTGGCTATTCCTACTTCTTGCTTTCGTATCAAAACCCTGAATCTTAGCCTGGCACGAACAAGAACTTGCCCCCTCCCCCCCCAACAGTAAATACACATTTCTCAGTCTCCTTTGCGCCTGCATATGGTCACATAACTTAACTGTGACCCATGAGATTTAAGGGGAAACTATCCGTCCAATTTTCAACTAATATCTTCAAAGGAAAAACCTGTATCCTTTGCTCCTTCCTCCTTTCTGGCTGGACTGCGGGTTGGAGAGTTTGATGTCAAATGGCTAATCGTTATCTAGGGTGACCTTGGCACTGGAGGTCACACAAGGAAGCAACAGGACAGAAGCAGGCTGGGTCTCCGCGCACCTGGATGCAGAACACCATTCCTGTCCTGGGCTGCCTAGACCGGGTCTTTGAAATAAGAGAGAAGCAAGCCTCTGAGTGGTTTACGTCTCTGTTATTTGGGGCTATCCTGTTACTGGCAATGGAACTCGATCCTAATTAGAACGCAGTCTAATTT
Source organism: Capra hircus (assembly GCF_001704415.2). Taxonomy (NCBI): domain Eukaryota; kingdom Metazoa; phylum Chordata; class Mammalia; order Artiodactyla; family Bovidae; genus Capra; species Capra hircus. The sequence goes on along the minus strand of NC_030826.1, from coordinate 57,980,856 downwards.
GACTTGAGCCAAGTGTTTCTGTGGGTGATCAGTGGCGGGGCAGTTCGGAAAGAAAGAGAGATCACGGAGAACTTCTCAAGTCAAGTCAAGGCTTGTGTCACTGGTTTCGTAGGCTTTCCAGGCAGACAAATATAATAAAGTTGGCGTTTCCAGAAGAAGAAATACTTTGGCTGGGTGGCATAGAGTGCCCCAGTCTGGAGAACGGATGAAAGAATTTAAAGCATTTGGGAAATCGTGCCAGTAAGCCAGATGTGAGGTGTTCAGGGCCTCATAGAGGGACGGGCTGTGTGGTCAGGAACCGGGCCTGTAGGTCTAGGGTACAAAGCTGAACATGAGGGTCAGACCATGGAGTGGTCAAAGGTAACGGATTTCTCCTTGGTGTGGGCGGCGGGGAGGGCCTTTTACCTTGGGAAAAACAGATACCAGAAAGTGAAAGGAGAGTCACAGAGGGACAGAGAGTGTATCTTAGGCTTGTGGAGGTCCTGCCCAGACATCTCGAGGGGTTCAGGTGCCCATGCCTGTAGCTCATTAGAGGAGAAGTCTGAAGATGCAAGTTTAGACAACGGTTGGCATAAAAGATAGAGCTGAAACTGTGACCGCAGATGAGTTCTTCAAGGAATGTGCTATGGAAATCAGACCGAAATCCTAAGTACGAAGATGGAAAAAGGCAGCAAAGAGAGGAGTGAGGCAAGAGGGAGGAGATGAACTGGAAACACTGTCTTAGAGTCGAAGGAAAATGCTTCCATCAACAGTGGAATGTAGAAAAGAAAGAGATGCCTCAAGGAGAAAAGATGATTGAACGGGACAACGAAGAGCTGTTATTGGCCTTTCAGTGACAGTCAGCAGACAGCTGGGAGTGGAAGCCTCGTTTCAGGCGAATTGAAGGATGAATGTCTTATACGGGAAGGGAGGTACATTTGAGAAACTTGTCTATGAATTGAAAAAAGAAAAAAAATAGCCAAGACCTCAGGCTTAAAAGAACAGTGGTGTCAAATCTCTTTATTGGGAGCGGGATCCCTGTATGGGTGAGTTAACTGTAATACAAACTGGGAGGAGTTGCCTCTCTAAGCCTCAAAAGTAGGCCAGTGAAAGTAGAGGGTAAATTAACGTCTGAAAAATACACAGCGCCGAGCATGGCAGGTAGCAGTTACGCATCAAAGGGCTACTTACCCGTGAATGCCTTCGGATGATTTCCTTTATTTTATCATGTATGTTTAGACCCAGCTAATTGGCCCCCACATGAGACCCTGCACTTGTGGAGATCAGACGAGAGTTAGCTGTAACCCCCATACCAACCATTCAAAGAAGCAGTCCGCTGCACCCGTCCCGTGGGGTTCAACAGCTTTCGAGGATCTGCTAGGGAGGAAGGAACCCTCAAAGCGGTGACTCAAACAATTCCTGTTGGTCCACAGCAGCCAAGGAGCATTCAGAAGTATTTGTTGTTGTTCCGTCGCTCTCTCATTTCTGACTTTTTGTGACCCCATGAACTGTAGCCCACCAGGCCCCTCTGTCCATGGCATTCTCCAGGCAAGAAAACTGGAGTGGGTTGCCATGGTCTCCTCCAGGGGATCTTCCCTACCCAGGGATCGAACCTGGGTCTCCTGCGTCGGCAGGCCGGTTCTTTGTAACTTGTGCCACCTGGGAAGCCCCTCCCTGTCCTGCACTATCTCTACATCTCTCCACTACGCAAAGGTACAGTAATACCGAAACATAGCCAGACCATGTGCTTAGCCAAAGCAGACCTCCTTTCACCAAATCCACCCCCTGAAGGTGATGCCTCAGTGTCCATCTCAGCTGAGAAACCGGGGACTCAGAAGAGCTGAACGTGTGGTCGTCTGTTGCAGATGTGATCTGTGGCTGCCCCGGTGATCCAGCGGTAAAGAGTCCTCCTGCCAATGCAAGAGAAGGTTCGATCCCTGGGTCTGGAGGATGCCGTGGAGGAGGAAACGGCACCCCACTCCAGTATTCTTGTCTGGGACATTCCATGGACGGAGGAGCCTGGCGGGCTACAGGCTGAGCACGCACCCGCTGCAGAGCTCACGGTGGGGGGTGGGTTGAACTCATTTGGCCTCTGAAACCCGGGAATTCCACCCTCACTCGATGGGTCTCTTTTGGTTCAGGTGTTCTGAGACCTGGAAATCTACCCAGCACTCCCCCTGCTTCCACGAACATCTTCCCAGGAGGTGAGAAGTCAGCGCTGACCCAGATCCGGGTGAGACAGTCACAGGCCAGCAGTGAAACCGGCTTAGCTAGGGCCAAGGATGGCCAGATGAAGGACGAGCCTGTTCTCAAGCAGCGAGGGGGTCGGGGGAGGTCAGAGATCCAGGTGCCAGAGACGGCAGAGCCCCGTCTGCCCTTTCATCCACAAGCAGAACGGGGCCAGATCCACCAGCTGGAGTTTGAACCTCCAAACAGTCTGGCAAATCCTGAGCAGTGTTACACCTTCCCCAAGGCCCCTGCAGCCACCAAAGCCACAACTCCATGGAGACAGACACAACTCTGACCTTCACAGATCACAGTCATCGTGGGGCCGGCCAGCCCCGGGAGGGCTCCACCCAACTCAGACACCTCCAAATAGCTATTCTCTAAAGCACGCCCGGGACGGTTACCTCTCTGCGTGAAGTAAGCTCAGAGATGAAAGACCAAGGTGATCATTTGAGTCCGGCTTATGCGTAATTATGCATTCATCAGTCAGAGCTTTAATTACCTGGAGATAAAGGTGCCTTTAACGTTTTGGGGAAAACTGGCTCCAACAAAATGCGCTTCTTTTGTCTACCAGCCAGGCACAACTAACTGTTATCCTGGGAAGGGCTTAGTGGGGAGACTCCAGCCTAAACCATAAAAGGTTCTTGGCCATTAAAGGTGATCCCGCTGAGATGGGCACAGCATTCGTGGGAGATCCTGCATGACCGAGAAGCCCAGAAGAGCTCCCGAGGCAAGGGCACTCCTTGGAAGATGGAGAGCGAGAAACCCCAGGGCCAGAGAGGGCGGAGCGGAAGGAAGAGGGCAGGGAAAACTTGGATCCTTAGGTAGAGCATCATCTGTGACCTCCTGGCATGAAATGTGGAATCTCAGACTCAAGACCTACTGAATCAGAATCAGTATTTTCTGTGAGCCCTGGTGATTTCTATGTGCATTCAAGTGTGAGATGCATTAATTTAGGGACCTCATACCCCAAGACAAGGGCTTTCCAGGTGGCTCAGGGGTAAAGAATTCCCATGTCAATGCAGGAGAAGCCGGAGACATGGGTTTGGTCCCTGGGTCGAGGAGGAAATGGCAGCCCACTCCAGCATTCTTGCCAGGAAAATCCCAGGGACGGAGGAGCCTGGTGGGCTGCAGTCCATGGGGTCGCAAAGAGTTGGATACAACTGAGCAACTGAGCAGGCATGAACACACATACCCCAGGACAACATGCCTTCTGCTCATTGTTAAAAACAAGGAGCTGGTCTTTGCTCTCTCTCTATTTATCCATGTGTGTCAAAGAAGAAGGGACTTCCCTGGCGGTCCAGCGGTTAAGACTTCACCTCCCAGTGCAGGCAGGGGGTGCGAGTTCAATCCCCGGTCAGGGAGTTAAGATCCCACATGCCTTGGGGCCAAAACACCAGAACATAAAACAGAAGCGATATTGTAACACATTCAATAAAGACTTTCAAAATGGTCCACATCAAAAAAAAATCTTAAATAAAATAAAGAGAAAAACTGGAGGCAGAAATGTGCAAATGTGTGTGTCTAAGGAGCGCTTTTCTTGTTTAACATCTGGCAGAAGGCAGAGATTTTTCCCTTCCAGTGTTGCTTTCAAAGGTAAACATAATTGAACAGGGCAGAGCGAGGGCGGAAGTAAAGACCATAAAACTCACACAATGCCAAATGGAAGTGATTAACAAAGCCGAGAGGAGAAGCCTCCCCGGTGCGGTGTGAGATGCGACAGACAGGTCAGGGCAGACCTAGGGAATTGACTTCAGCGCCTCTCGCCTAAGGGCTGGGACAGGCAGCAACAGAGACAGAACCATTTCACAACGAGGAGAAGAGGAAGCTGGCGAGCAAGAAACCTCAGAAGAGGGGGGACGGGGTGAGAAGGGATCATGTGGGGAGAGAGATGCCTTGGGTGGCGAGGTTATCGGTGCGGTGGGATGTCACTGCAGCATCCACACCGTGCCCACAAGTCAGATTAACAGACCACAGACGCCAGGCGTCCAAGGCTGAGGTTTAAATAATCCGCCGAAGTCCTAAGGTCTGCGGACAGACTTGCCTTCCCATCCGAACGCTGCTATTACTAGAAATGCAAATGGGGAGGAAACGCAAATTTTCTCATGGATGGATCCTCAACTTCCTCATCTGTAAAATGGGGGTAATTCTACCAACCTCAGAGTGGTAACAATGAAATGAGACAGGGCATGTTAAACGTTAAAGACAACAAATGAGAACAGACATTGCAGGGCTCTGTGGTGACCTGAATGGAAAAGAAATACAAAAATCCCCGAGGTCCCCGTCGCAACTCGAGAGGAACCCCAAGCTGCCCGCTGCAACTGGAGAAAAGCCAGGAGATTCTCCCCTTAACGCGAAATGAGGCTCTTTTCCGCTGCAGTGTCTCGAGAGATATCCCATGTTCCCTCTTGAAACTCGAAAGGGTACTTGACACACTTCATGCAACTCAAGAAGTTTCCCGTGTAGCTGATTCACTTTCCTGCGTAGCAGCAACCAACACAGCATTGCGAAGCAATACTCCAGTTAAAAAACAAACCAAAACACATTAACCCAAGACGCAAAGCCACACCCAGTTTCAAGGGTTGGAAAAATAGTACTTCTTGATGGGAGAAGCCATTCTTTTTCTGATTTATGCAAGATATAAATGCATTTATAAACAAACAAAGCCAAACTCTTAGTACAATACCTGCTACATATCATACTCTCAAAATGATAGCTATTAAACTTTTCATTTTCCCAGCAATATTCCAAGCATTACCAATTTCCCAGAAAATGTCTTCTCTTGGCCCTGACCTTAAACTGTGTTCTGAAAGAGTGAGGAGAAATGATTCAATTGCTTTTATTTTTTTTTAAGTTTTTTTTTTTTTCATGCGGACCATTTTTAAAAGTCTTTACTGGATTTGTTACAATATTGCTTCTCTTTTATGTTTTATTTTTTTTTTGACTGTGAAGCTTGTGGGATCTTGACTCCCCAGCCAGGGACCGAACCCACAGACCCCCCCACTTCACCACTGGAAGATGAAGCCCTAAACAATGGACTGCGAGGAAAGTCCCTCAGTCGTTTTTATAAGCGCTGACCTCTGCTCCCTTAGTGCTCTCATTTATCCCATTTATTCCCTCAATAATTGCAATAGCTTATTGTACTAACCAACTCAAGGACACTTTGGGCATCAAAGCATCCATGAAGGACTTGCCTGGTGGCTCTGTGGTTAAGAATCCACCCGCCAATGCTGGAGACACAAGTTCGATTCCTAGTCCGGGAAGATCCCACATGCCTTAGAGCGACTAAGCCTTTGCTCCACAACTATTGAGGCTGTGCTCTAGAGCCCGGGAACTGCAACCACTGAGCCCACAGGCCGCAAATACCGAAGCCTGTGTGCCTGGAGCCTGTGCTCCGCAGTAAGAGAAGCCACTTCAGGGAGAAACCTGAGCTCCGCAATAGAGAAAAGCCTTCTCGGCAACAGACCCAGCACAGCCAAAAATAAATAAATAAAATTCAAGAAGAGCATCTGTGGAAGGAGAACGAAAACACACAAAAAACTGGGCAGATGCCTGACATCTTCTCGAACACGTGCACCCGCATTTTCTAGGGCCTGGCTCTCCGGAAGTGCGGGAAGGGATTTGAGCCAACTTCCTGTACCTTCTGGAAGTACACCTATACTCTCGTGAATGACTCCGGTAGGCGGCGAGTAGCTCTGCTCTCCCTGGGTCCCTGGACCATTCCTTCCATACTGGTCCCTCAGACGAGGGGAAGTGGTGCCGAGGAAGCCAGACCTGGTCACCGTTTGAGTGGCTTCTTTGCGCGATGGTGCAGCCTGCATCCCAGAACAGATCATCCGCTGTACACATCCGAGTCTTTGGTCCCCTTGATGAGGGCCTGGAAAGGACGCAGACTGGGAGGTGGGGAGGCTTCGGGAGTGATGCTCAACAGCTGATGAGTCACGGGCGCATTTGTCAGACACTGTCAACCTGACAAAGGACCTTCCAGACGTGCCGGGGTGCGGTCATCAACCTGAGGGTCTGCCTCGCTCAGACTCTTGGGTTCAGCCCAGTGACGCACACACCTTTTTGCTCTGAAGGGCTATTTCAGAAATGGTCTCCTAGAATCGACCCCATGGGCACTGCAACTCCGGCCAGGCCGTGATTATCGATTACTCCTTTGGAAAACAAGAAATCATCCCCGCTCCCTGCTATCTGACTTGTTCCTCTGTTAAAATCCCACTGAATAGTGTCCTCGCTGTTGTTCAGTCACTAAGTCGTGTCTGACTCTTTGCATGCCCTTGGTCCGCAGCCCTCCAATCCCCTCTGTCCTTTGCTACCTCCCAGAACTTGCTCAAATTCATGTTCACTGAGTCGCTGATACTATCTAACCATCTCATCCTCTACCGCCCCCGCCCCCTTCTCCTTTTGCCCTCAATCTTTCCCAGCATCAGGGTCTTTTCCAATGAGTCAGCTCTTCGCATCAGGTAGCCAAAATATCAGAGCTTCAGCTTTAGCAATACCCAGTGCTAACTCAGGACCTAGCAATGTGACTGACTCATCTCCTGATGATAAATCTCTTCGAGATCAACAGTGATTTATATGGAAACTTGACTTAAATATTCTACTTCAACTTTCTCAGGGGCATCCATGAGCCATCCATGAAATGCCCCCAACTTTTTGGACCCCAAGGACTGGTTCCATGGAAGACAGTTTTTCCACGGACCTCAGGTGGGGGATGGTTTGGGGATGATCACATTGATCGTGAGCTCTATTTCTATTATTATTGCATCAGCTCCCCCTCGGATGATCAGGCGTTAGATCCCGGAGGTTGGCGTTCCTGGCCCTGGAGGATACAGTATTTGCCGTCGGCTCCCTCTACTCTGCCTGCTCTTTCCACTAACAGTCCATAAACAACTCTGCACCTGGCCATAAACCACAATCCCAACCAACTGCAAAAATCTTGGCTTCATCTGCAAACACCTATAGCACTTACTCATATCCAGATTGTTTCATCCTGAGCTTCTCTAATGGGCACATGGAGGGGGTGGGGGTGAAACAATTCCTCATGAGAGCCACTCGCAGGGAGTCCCAGGACTAGTAATCTCCCGGAGGGTCACCAACAGGTGTGCCATCTTGGATCCAGTGGGTGAGATTATCCCACCTTCGGATAGCTTGCTCAACAAGCCAACCAGCTGCTCCATCCCTGAGTGAACTGCACTGAGATTATCCCAAGACAACTTGGTTTTCCAATGATCTTTTCCAACGTGAAGATAAGAGAGCTCCAGTTTGGTCTCAGAAGCAAAAATAAAACATAAGCATGCATCCTTAAATGGATGCTTTCAACTTCAAGATGTTTGACGTGTCAGACCACTAATTATAAACATTTCTGCAAACCCAAGTTTTAATTCAGTTCCTGAAAACTTGTCCATCGGCTTTTGATATTTTAGAACATCAGGCTCTGACCAAAGTTCAGAAGCGCAGGAGGCAGGACGCAGAGTGGTTCATCCGGGGACTTGATGAGAAGATGAACGTGAACTTCCTGGCTCAGGGAGCCCCTGTCGTTTTCCCAGCCTCTTTCCACAGTCGTCAAATGGGGCCGATAACACAGGGCCTGTCTCGTAAGGAGGTCCGAGGAGCGAGCTAAATAATCCATAACACATTGAGTCCAACAGACAGTAGTGCTCAATAAATATTAAAAGCAAATAGGAAAAGAGAATGTCTGCCGTCCCAAACCTTTTCTCTTCTCTTTCAAGTTATAATGCCATGGTAATCACCGGGATGGTTTGTTTCAAGGCAATAGAAAACCATCCATCCTAGAGTCGTTTTAAATGAAATAGACACTTCATCTCGTTGACACAGATGCAGAAAGAGGTGGGGTGGGCATGAGTGCAAGGAGCAGGCCGACTTGACCTGGGGGCTGGGAGGAGAGCGAGGCGGGTACCATTTTGGTGGCTCTCTGGCGATCCCATGAGATTTGGCTCAGCGTCTCTTAACTAGTGAGATGCTGACTCAGTTGATGAAAAATGGAAAAAGCAAAGAGGAAAGCGTGAATCCCACTAGGCTGCCTCCTCCTCCTGCATGTTGGCTGCTGAGCCAAACGCATCACAGACTTCCAATAACTCTGAAATAATAATCAGATTTAAAAGTGAGGAAATCATTGTTCTTCCCAACCTGGCTGCCCGCCCAGCTGCTGCTCGGAGGGTGATGAGCTGATTCTTATCTGCGAGTAGATCTCCCCTTTGCCCGGAGAAACGTAGGAACCCCATCCAACTGGAAGACTTTTCTCAGCAGGCTTTGCTTGGACCACGTGCCTTCTTTCCCAGCACAATCCTCCCCACACCCCAGGGAAACTCACCCTTGCCTCTTTTTTTTTTTTTTTTTTTTTAATAAACAACGAGATTTGTTCCAGTTTCTTTAAGGATCAAAGTATAAAGAGTCTACTTTTGGCTTCCAAGCCTGCACTGCCAAGATCAGAGTTCTGTGAAAACTGGTCGGAGCCCAGGCAAGGCCAGGGAGAGATGCCACTAGTTCTTCAAGCTAGGAGGCCCCTGGAGGTTCCATGCTGACGCAGACCTGGAGATGGAAGACGCTCTGCAGACGGCAGTGGGTTTACGTCCTCCCTGCCCATTCTCCTCGAGGTCTCCCACTGTAGCCTCGGTTGCTTCTCCCTGGGAAGTTGCTGACTAAAGACAGAGTAGTCAAAGGGGGGTTGTTATCAGAGACGGCAAAAAAAAAAGAAAAAAAATTGAATGTCTCAAACAAGCAGGGGTCAACATATGTTAAAGGTGGTTATAGAAAATCTCAGATTCTTAAGTCTCTGTGCTATTTGCTGATGCTGTTCCGTCTCAGTCGTGTCTGACTCTTTGCGACCCCACGGACTGCAGCACGCCAGGTCTCCCCATCCTTTACCGTCTCTCAGAGCTTGCTCAAACTCATGTCCATTGAGTCGGTGATGCCATTCAACAGTCTTGTCCTCTGACATCCCCTTCCCGTCCTGTCTTCAGTCTTTCCCGGCATCAGTTCAGTTCAGTTCAGTTCAGTCGCTCAGTGGTGTCCAGCTCTTTGTGACCCCATGGACTGCAGCACGCCAGGCCTCCCTGTCCATCACCAACTCCCAGAGTTCACTCAAACTCATCTCCATTGAGTTGGTGATGCCATCTAACCATCTCATCTTCTGTCGTCCCCTTCTCCTCCCACCTTCAATCTTTCCCAGCATCAGGGTCTTTTCCAATGAGTCAGTTCTTCATATCAGGTGGCCAAAGTATTGGAGTTTCAGCTTTAGCATCAGTTCTTCCAATGAATATTCAGGACTGATCTTCTTTAGGATGGACTGGTTGGATCTCCTTGCAGTCCAAGGGACTCTCAAGAGTCTTCTCCAACACCACAGTTCAAAAGCATCAGTTCTTTGGTGTTCAGCTTTCTTTATTGTCCAGCTCTCACATCTATACATGACTACTGGAAAAACCATAGCCTTGACTAGATGGACCTTTGTTGGTAAAGTAATGTCTCTGCTTTTGAATATGCTGTCTGCTAAGTCATTTCAGTTGTGTCTGACTCTGTGTGACCCCATAGACGGCAGCCCACCAGGCTCCCCCGTCCCTGGGATTCTCCAGGCAAGAACACTGGAGTGGGTTGCCATTTCCTTCTCTAATGCATGAAAGCGAAAAGTGAAAGTGAAGACGCTCAGTTGTGTCCGACTCTTCGCGACCCCATGGACTGCAGCCTACCAGGTTCCCCCGTCCATGGGATTTTCCAGGCAAGAGCACTGGAGTGGGGTGCCATCACCTTCTCCATATGCTGTCTAGGTTGGTCATAACTTTCCTTCCAAGGAGTAAGCATCTTTTAATTTCATGGCTGCAATCACCATCTGCCGTGATTTTGAAGACCCCCAAAATAAAGTCTCTCTCTGTTTCCACATCTATTTGCCATGAAGTGATGGGACCAGATGCCATGATCTTCGTTTTCTGAATGTTGAGCTTTAAGCTAACATTCTCACTCTCCTCTTTCACTTTCATCAAGAGGCTCTTTAGTTCTTCTTCACTTTCTGCCATAAGGGTGGCATCATCTGCATATCTGAGGTTATTGACATTTCTCCCGGCAATCTTGATTCCAGCTTGTGCTTCCTCCAGCCCAGCGTTTCTCATGATGTACTCTGCATAGAAGTTAAATAAGCAGGATGACAATATACAGCCTTGATGTACTCCTTTTCCTATTTGGAACCAGTTTGTTGTTCCATGTCCAGTTCTACCTGTTGCTTCCTGACCTACATACAGATTTCCCAAGAGGGTCTCTTATAATGAGTTGGCTCTTTGCATCAGATAGCCAAAGTATTGGCAATTCAGCTTCAACCTCAGTCCAGTGAATATTCAGGATTGACTTCCTTTAGAATTGACTGGTTTGATCTCTTTGAAGTCCAAGGGTCTCTTAAGAGTCTTCTCCTACACAGCAATACAAAAGCATCAATTCTGCGGTGCTCAGCCTTCTTTTTGGTCCAACTCTCACATCCATACTTGGCTACTAGAAAAACCATCGCTTTGAGTATACTGTGCTCTGTGCTATAGAACCTTCTAAAATACAGGGGAAAAAATTCTGACAAGGGCATTTGATTCATAAAGAAGAAATATGACTTAAGTAACTTTAGAGTCCAAAACAAAGGCTGTCCACACATCCCCAAAATGCTAAGCAGATCTCAAAAGGAGAGGTATGGCGGTGCCAAAGACCTTTGAGCTCTGAATTTTACTCAGACTAAGCCCATTTTTTGTTTGTTTAAGCTGTGCGTGTTCAGTTGCTCAGTCATGTTCAACTCTTTGTAACTCTATGAACTGTAGCCCACCAGGTTCCTCTGTCCATGGAATTTTACAGGCAAGAATACTGGACTGGGTTTCCATTCCTCCTCCAGGAGATCTTCCTGACCCAGGCAGGGATTGAACCTCATCTCCTTCATCTCCTGCATTTGCAGGCAGATTCTTTATCACTGACCTGGGATGCCTGTTCTACGCTATAGGACACAGTATTCTAAGATAACCCAAGGCAGAAAAGTCTGGGTAACAGAAAGATGAAAAGAAGCAATGAACTTTACAGAGGAATCACCAAGGGTTTCCTCCCATGAGCTCCTTGAATGTCTTTAAAAACGTCCCACCAGAAGCGTTCCACATCTACACACTAGGATGTCTAGGTACCTGTCTGTTGCAAAGCTAAGGCTCATATCCATAGAGGCTTTAATTTTTCAGACGTTTTATCTTTGGAAAATGAGATTCTCACATTGCACAGAGGCTGCCCACCCATCTTTGGAAGCTGAGCTTCAGAAAGCCCTAAGCTGCATTTGTGTCTGTACATGCATGTTCACTCACTCACTTGTGTCCGGCTCTTTGCTACCCATGGACTGTAACCTGCAAGGTTCCTCTGTCCATGGGCTTTTCCAGGCACGAATATTGGAGCGAGCTGCCCTTACCTTCTCCAGGGTATCTTCCCGACACAGGAATCGAACCTGTGTCTCTTGCCTCTCCTGTGTTGGCAGGCAGATTCTTTACCACTAAGCTACCTGGAACACCCTTACCTCTGTATTTACTGGACCCATATTTTGGCCCCCAGGTAAGCTTGATGCTTCAAGCATGCAGCCTCAAGGTCCAAGTCAGAAAAGCAAGAAAATAAAATAGTCAGGGGAGTCCAAGAGACTCGATGCCTTATAAATAAGTTCTTGGAGTTTCTAGTGTCAACCTCTGGAGGGGATGGGGGTGTGAGATTGCTTCCTGCATCAGCTCTGGGCCCCTCTGGAGGAAGCCCATTTTGGTGTTTCAGCATCTTGGTGGTGTGGGATCCTGCGGCCCTAGGTAGGCAATGGCTCAGATGCTGGTTACATAGATGAAACACCACTTAAGTGTCCCTGGATCCCACTGAGTCATCAACTCCACCCTCCAGTTATCAGTAAAAGTTAAAGACCCCAGAATGCCTTGGGCTGACGTCTTAGATGAATTTTCACTGGCAATTTCAGAGCCAAATATATCCCTAGGTAAGAAATCTTTTTCAAAAGGAGGGAGTTAATCCAGCTCAACCGCTCTTTACCGTAGGCTAGTGTTAAGAGAGGAAAGAAAAAAGGAAGACAGGAAGCTGTCCCGTATCCTCTGGCCTCTGAGTAGGTTTACCTAAACGTTGCCAAGGCGATGTGTATGTGAGTCGGTCTTCGCTCTGAGCCACAGTCGCTGACTTGACAGAGAGCACCCATCCAGACTGCACCATTGGTAGTGGCCAGGGAGCACGGGGGCACTGCAGCGTCCAAGTTCAAACCTGGTGGCTCAGCTCCCTGCAAGAAGTCATGAGCTTTCCGCATTTTGTCTGTTTTCCTCTCGGTGCCCCTCAACCCCCTTTCGTCTGTTCCTCACCTTTGAGGGGGAGACAGGAAGACTAGGTTTGTCCGGACACAAGAATCCGGTCCTCCACGCCATTAGAACAGAAAGAGAACATCAGAGATGCCAGGAAGCTTGAGTGAGAAACGTACCTTCTTAGGGTGGAAGAGACTGGCTCACGGTCCCCCCGGAGAAGGCAGATTTTGTCTCCTGACTCCCAACCAGAGCTTTGCTACAGAAATGACAGTGACCTCACCCAGGATCGCCCAGGAAGCCAACATACTTCACGGAGGAAGCATGGAGCCTGCCCCCCACACAAGGCAGGACAACAGATGTCTGATGAATCAGTGAGTGACTATAAGATAAGATAGAGAACGGGAAACGTTTTAAATTTTATTTTATGAGCTTTTCTTTCATCTTTCATTGCTGTTCTTTAGCCGCTAAGTCGTGTCCAACACTTGGTGACCCCATGGACTGTGGCCTGCCAGGCTCCTCTGTCCATAGGATTTCCCAGACAAGAACACTGGAGTGGGTTGTCATTTCCTTCTCCAGGCGATCTTCCCGACCCAGGGATTGAACCCAAGTCTCCTGTATTTTCAGGTGGATTCTTGACTGCTGAGCCACCAAGGAAGCCCCTTTATTTTTATTACCCGTATTTTATGACTTCATGTAGTGGCAAAAATATATTTTACAACACTTGATATGAATAAAAAGCCTATCCATATTTCATTTCAAAATGATATAATAGGATTTTTAAATAAATATGAGAAAGAGCTTGTGTTTTTATATTCTGTGTTTCAGAAAACATAGGGAAGATGTAATTCATGAAGAAAAAAAAAAGAATATGGCAAAACGTATTCTGAATTGAGCCCTTGATGTCCATCTGAATCTTCTGGGAAATGAAGCCTTGTAATTATACTTTGTCTGAAAAAATGAAGGTTCATGGATTGCTTCATAATTCCTCCATAATCACAAGCTGTCTTCCTTTTTTAAAGAATGTTTATTTTAAAAAATTTTATTTTATTGACATATAGTTGATTTACAAGGTTGTGTTAATTTCTACTGTACAGTAAAGTGATTCAGTTATACATACATATATACATATATCATTTTTCATATTCTTTTCCATTTGGTTTATCACAGGTTTTTGGATATAGTTCCCTGTACCCTCCAGTAGGACCTTGTTGTTTATCCATCCTATAATATAATACTTTGCAGCTGATACAGAGAATAGGCAACTCTTTCCAAGGTTCCTGGACTTCAGTGTCTACTCACATCTACAAAATAGCCAACAGCAAGAACTGCGTCTCTAACTGCACAGCTCACAACCCAGAGCCAGCTGCTCCCAGGACCCCAGACATAGCCTCCTCTGCTGAGAAGTGCCAGAGTTCCCCTCCACGAGTCGCCCCCATGCCTGTCACAGGAACATCAAGCAGCTGCCGCCCCAAGTGTGTGCCGAGGGCTGAGGCCAGACGGTGGTGAGGAGGGCAGCTGTCCGCGCAGCTGGGAGTAGGTGAGCCGGTGATCCTTACCCATCCTGCCTCGCAGGTCCATTTTGGACCAAGGCTATTCATTTATGAAAGTAGCATCTCACCTAAAGACTGTCATACTGGGTGAAGAAAGTCAGAAAAAGAAGGAGAAATATTGTATTAAATATGACATCCTTTATGTGTGGGATACATATACATACAAAACAGAAGAGACTCACAGACTTGGGGAACGAACGTGGGGGAAGGGACAGGAGGGAGTTTGGGATGGACATGTACACACTGCTGTGTTTAAAATGGGTAACAAACAAGGACCTGCTGTCCAGCACAGGGAACTCCACTCAGCGTTATGTGGCAGCCTGGATGGAAAGGGAGTTTGGGGGAGAATGGATACAGGTACATGTACGACTGAGTCCCGTCACTGTTCACTTGAAACTATCACAACTTTGTTTATTAATCGGCCATACATGGCTCAGATGGTAAAGAATCTGCCTACAATGCAGGTGACTTGGGTTCGATCCCTGGGTTAAGAAGATCCCCTGGAGAAGAGCATGGCAACCCACTCCAGTGTCCTTGCCTGGAGAATCCCATGGATGGAAGAACCTGCTGGGCTACAATCCATGGGGTTGCAAAGAGTCAGACATGACTGAGTGACTAAGCGCGCACACACGCACCCCAAATCCAAATAAAAAGTTTAAAAAAAAAATAAATACATAAATAAAAGTATCATCTCAACTAAGCAGTGCCTTCTGTGGCTCCAGGAGAGAACCAGGCTAGTTATACTTAAAGAAGACCAAATCAATGGTGGTGTCCTTATCTTAAGTGAAGACAGTGAGATTAGCCAGTTACATGCAACTTACAGCTTCCCAAAAGACATCGCCAACAACAGCGCTCGTCTATGCATATAAAAGCACTTGAAGAAACACGTAGCATCTGCAGGGAGAGAGGCTGCATGTAGAAACAAACACCCCAAATCACCTTCTCGGGATAAGCTTGCAGCTTCGTGGGCTTTTGTAGCCAAGCCCTGCTGGCTGGCAGCTTGGTTTATCTCCTTAGCGGGAACCATGATGCATTTGGCTGGCTCTCGGCTTCCAATCCTACTTGTAATTTGAATCGAGGGTAGATGGTTGGGGTCAGACAGTGAGGAGCCTCCAGGCTTAGAGGGGAGCCTCCTTGCTCCGTGTGACTCCACAGGGTGCTGAGACATCTACAGAGCTCTGCACCCTGTGCTGGGTCCTCTCAGAAGTCAAGGAGAAGACCAGATTCAACTCTGGCTTCAGGAGCTCCCTGGGGCTGAGCATAGCACATACCTAGACCCCCAGGGGCTTGCCATTACCAGGACACCATGAGATGTCTTATTCAGGCATCAAGGCTAAGACAGATGCAGCTGTCACTTGTCCAGAATCCCCAGTGAAAAGTGACTCTGGTGCTCAGCACATAAATATTTGTTGATTTAAACCAACTTCTACTTCTGGGCTTCCCTGATAGCTCAGTTGGTAAAGAATCCGCCTACAAGCAGGAGAGCCCAGTTCAATTCCTGGGTCGGAAGATCTGCTGGAGAACAGATAGGTTACCCACTCCAGTATTCTTGGGCTTCCCTTGTGGCTCAGCTGGTGAAGAATCCGCCTGCAGTGCGGGAGACCTGGGTTTGATCCCAGGGTTGGGAAGACCCCCAGGAGAAGGGAAAGGCTACACACTCCAGTATTCTGGCCTGGAGAATTCCATAGACTGTATAGTCCGTGGGGTCGCAAAGAGTCAGACACGACTGAGCGACTTTCATTTCTACTTTTGCCCCCTCCTCTGGGCTTATCCTGCTGCCAGACTGAAGAGGAAATAAATAGTGGTAACGGATGAAATTTTTTTTTTAATGTGATTGACTTTGGCATCTAGAATATAGTGCTTTTTAAAGCTGTTTTATGGATTTACCCTGAAATGAGCTAATCCAACCATCCCCCCCACCGCCATGCATGCATCTGGCCTACCCTCCTGCAGCCCTGACCTCAGACCGTGTTGTAATTGCTCAAACAAGTGCCTTCATGACCCTCTGTCTTGCTCCATGCACCCAAATCCTGCTGCGTCTACCTGCTAGCCTTGCCCCAAATCGCTTCCCCTCCCTCTTCCCACTGGCGCTGCCGCAGCTGAGCTCACCTGGCAGGTCTCCTCGCACCAATCTCTTTCCCGCGCTGCCGCGCGCCTAACTCTGCGAGGCGCCCTCCTCATCGCGCCCCTGTCCTGGGCCAAGCGGCCTCCCTGGTACTCGCCCTGCCTTTAGAATACACTAAAACCCCTTCGTGTCAGCCCTTGCCTGCTGCAACCCCGATCCAACATTCCGTTCTCTCTCCACCTGCCGTCTTACAGCCTACTCACTGATGACACCGAACTTCTCACCATTCCCGAAACACATCCATTTTTTTTTTTTTCCAGTCGACCAACTTTATCAAGTATCCCTTTATTTGCCAAGCCCCATGTTGGGCACAGGGGCGCAGGGCAAGGGTTCTCAAAGGCAGCACTGTTGATGTCTGGGGGACACGTGTCTTTGTCGTGGGGCCTAGCCCATGCCTCATAGGATGGTTAGCTCCATCCTTAGCTTTTACCCACTAGTTGCTGGTAGCAACTTTCCCCAAAGCTGTGGCAACCGAAATTGTCTCCAGACGCGGCTGAATGTCCCGCAGAGGGCAACCTAATCCCCTTTGGGACCTACTGCTCTAGAATAAAACACGCCCCCTGCCCTCCGGGAGCCTGCCCGTGGTTTGTTAGGAGTGACGGGTACCTACAGCGGGTTACATCAGTAAAACCCTGTCAATGCTTGGCGTCCTGAGACCCTCAAGAGGCCACCTTTTCCCATCTTCAGCCCGCCTCTTCCACATCCCCTTTAAAGCCCAGCTGTCAGGGCGGCTCCCCGAAACTGGCACACAAAAGTCGGATTGGGCTCCCTGTGTTGCGAGCCCCACGCACCTGACTTACATCTTGCTTAATGCATCGTTGGCTAGCTCTTCCTCTAGGTCAAGAATCAGCATACTTTTCCTTGTAAAAGTTGAAAGTAAATATTTTATTTTGGAACATAGTCTATAACCACCACTCAGTGAGCCACGGTAGGTGAAAACAGCCACAAACAATAGTAAGTGATTGGGTGAGTCTGTGTTCCAGAAAATTTATTCACAAGCAAGATGGTAGTGTGGCTGTGTTCCATTAAAGTTTTATTTAAATACAAGATGGTGGTATATCTGTGTTCCAATAAAGTTTTACTTATAAAACAAGATGGCAGGCTGGATTTGGCCATGCCTAGGACCCCTGCTCTGAGCAGTGAACTCCTTGAGGTCAAAGCCCATGTCTCCTTGACTCTTGTGTCTAGCACCTCACACAGCACCTGGTGCATCTTAGACACTCTTTGAATGATTAATAGATCAATGGATTGATGATAGACATCAAAAGAGTATTCATACAATACATCACTGTAAGATTTTTAGTGTATGCATTAAGGAACTGACCAAAACAATAAAAACAACCTCCGCTGTGAATTCAGGAATTAAAGAGCCAAGATGGGTTGAAAGAAGAGATGACCTCCCTACTCTGGAGCCGGGAGGGGACGTAGGTGTAAGATGGCCAGAGTAAGTACACGGCACCCCACTAAGTTTGAAATCCACAGAAATAACAAATGAAGTTTGGGAATCAGTATGTCCCATGCAATATTTGGGATATACTCACACTAAAAAAATTATTGACCATACATCTGAAATTCCAACTTAACTGTTGTTCCGTCACTCAGTCCTGTCCGACTCTTTGCAACCCCATGGACTGCAGCACGCCAGGCTTCCCTGTCCTTCACCATCTCCTGGAGCTTGCCCAAACTCACATCCACTGAGTCCGTGATACCATCCAACCATCTCATCCTCTGTTTTCCCCTTCTCCTGCCCTCAGTCATTCCTAGTATCAAGGTCTTTTCCAAAGAGTCAGCCCTTCTCATCAGGTGGCCAAAGCATTGGAGCTTCAGCTTCAGCACCAGTCCTTCCAGTGAATATGCAGGACTGATTTCCCTTAGGACGGACTGGTTTGGTCTTCTTGCTGTTCAAGGAACTGAACTGAGAGCCCCTTATTTTTCTTTGCACCTTATTTAGGCATTGACTCTTGATGCTGTCTCCTGATTCCTCCTCGCAGGCTTCCAGTAAGAAAGATGGAAACCTGTCTGACCTGCTGGTCCACCCTCCCACCCACCAGGAAGACGGCCCCCTGTACAACTCACAGCAGCAGCAAGCAGTTCTGTTGGAACTGGAAATTTAATTAACAAAATGCTAACATGTAATTTGGAGGAGGAGGGAGAGGGGGAAAAAAGCGTTATCACAAAGTTAATAAGAGAACTATTTTAATTACGGTATTTAACAAGTTATAACCATGCCGCTATGTTCTCAGGGGAAGGATTCACATCGTTCAAGAATCTCGGAGCCCAGCAGGGACGGGATGGCGAGCGAGGTGGGAACGTCACCATGTTGTGCTTCTCTGCAGCGTGTCTTCCAGGGCTCTGCCTCTAGCCTTTAGTAGCCCCCAAGGAGTCGTGTTCTTCCGTCCCATGACTCAGAGAAGAGAGCTAGCTCTCCCCATCTTCCAGGTCATTTTCCAACCCAACAGGGCCTGGGGAGGCCCAGAAAGCCCAGCCTTGGTGTGCAAAGCTGCCCTCTGTGCCCACGTGCTCTGGGGAAGAGAGAACTGGGTTTTGTTCAGCACTGGCTCCTCCTCTGTGGCCCCTGCCTGCTTGTCAGCCCGGGTGTGCACCTCTCTGTCCCCTCCCCTAAATGCCCCAGCAGGAGCAGAAGCCATGGGCCTGGATGCAGGGAAGAGGGGTGAAGGGAGTGTCTCAGAGCGATGGGGGCCACAGCGACCTGAGCTGCCACAAAGCAGAAAGGGCAGTGGTGGCAGGGTCACATGACCTTCGTTCACACAGGCTAATCCCAAATCCACCAGCGTCAGGAGAGGGCCCGTCCTCAGTGTGCCGAACAGGGGACCCCACTCTTGCCAGACCTCTGCAGGATGAGGCTGGCCCCAGGGAGTATATGTGACCTTAAGGCACGGGACCAGCCAGCCAGGGACGGGAATGGCCTTGGCTCCCCCATTACTGATCCTGTGCCCCATGACTCCCAGGCATTTTGTCACAGCAGCTGGAGGGGCCTCTGCTGGGGGAGGGATGGGCTAACAGCTGGGCACTCAGCCTGCGAGGGTGGTGGCAGGGGAGCGGAAAGTTCAAGCAGGGATGGGCAGCAGGCACTGCTCCCCGGGAGGTGTGTGCCCTTCATGTCACCGAAGGAGGCTCTGAAGTCCCAGACCTGGGAAGTTTGGATCACGGCCCCGAGCATTCACAGTGTCGTCAAGGCAAAGAAGCAGAGAGGAGAGAGAGAAGACACGTGTGATCTTAGCGGGATGTAGCCACACCCCCACAGAAACCCTCCTGAGACAGACTGAATAGATCAAACTGCTGACAGAGTTGTATCCACGCTGAGCGCTGAAATCGCCCCTGCCAAGGCTGGTTACGACTTTCCCGATGTTTTCCTTTCCTTCTTTCAGTTCTCATCCTGAATTGCACAAGCCGTTGGGGGAGTTGTCCACACTAAGAGGACAGGGGTAAGCCGTGATGACCCAGGGCCTGGGAGGGGCCTCCTATACAGGAGGACATCGTGACATTGTATGCGAGGCAGGTATCAAGACCATCCCCAAGAAAAAGAAAGGCAAAAAGGCAAAATGGTTGTCTGACAAGGCCTTACAAGTAGCTGAGAAAAAAGAGAAGCAAAAAGCAAAGGAGAAAAGGGACGATATACCCATTTGAATACAAAGTTCCAAAGAATAGCAAGAGAGATAAGAAAGCCTTCTTCAGCAATCAGTGCAAAGAAATGGAAGAAAACAATAGAATGGGAAAGACTAGAGATCTCGTCAAGAAAATTAGAGACACCAAGGGAATATTTCATGCAAAGATGAGCACAATAAAGGACAGAAATGGTATGGCCCTAACAAAAGCAGAAGATATTAAGAAGAGGTGGAAAGAATACACAGAAGAACTGTACAAAAAAGATATTCATGACCCAGATAACCAGGATGGTGTGACCCCTCATCTAGAGCCAGACATCCTGGAGTGTGAAGTCAAGCAGGCCTTAGGAAGCATCACTATGAACAAAGCTAGTGGAGGTGATGGAATTCCAGTTGAGCTATTTCAAATCCTGAAAGATGATGCTGTGAAAGTGCTGCACTGAATGTGCCCACAAATTTGGAAAACTCAGCAGTGGCCACAGGACTGGAAAAGGTCAGTTTTCACTCCAATCCCCAGAAAAGGCAATGCCAAAGAATGCTCAAACTACCGCACAATTGCACTCATCTCACACGCTAGCAAAGTAATGCTCAAAATTCTCCAAGCCAGGCTTCAACATTACATGAACCGTGAACTTCAAGATGTTTAAGCTAGATTTAGAAAAGGCAGAGGAACCAGAGACCAAATTGCCAGCATCCACTGGATCATCAAAAAAGCAAGAGAGTTCCAGAAAAACATCTACTTCTGCTTTATTGACTATGTCAAAGCCTTTGACTGTGTGGATCACAGCAAACTATGGAAAATTCTTAAAGAGATGGGAATACTAGACCACCTGACCTGCCTCCTGAGAAATCTGTATGCAGGTCAAGAAGCAAGAGTTAGAACTGGACATGGACCAAAGGACTGGTTCCAAATCAGGAAAGGAGTACGTCAAGGCTGTATATTGTCACCCTGCTTATTTAACTTATATGCAGAGTACATCATGAGAAATGCTGGACTGGATGAAACACAAGCTGGAATCAAGATTGCTGGGAGAAATATCAATAACCTCAGATATGCAGATGACACCACCCTTATGGCAGAAAGCGAAGAAGAACTAAAGAGTCTTTTGATGAAAGTGAAAGAGGAGAGTGAGAATGTTGGCTTAAAACTCATCAGAAAACTAAGATCAGGGCATCCAGTCCCATCACTTCATGGCAAATAGATGGGGAAACAAGGGAAACAGTGAGAGACTTTATTTTGGGGGGCTCCAAAAATCACTGCAGATGGTGACTGCAGCCATGAAATTAAAAGATGCTTACTCCTTGGAAGGAAAGTTATGACCAACCTAGATAGCACACTAAAAAGCAGAGATATTACTTTGCCAACAAAGGTCCATCTAGTCAAGGCTATGGTTTTTCCAGTGATCATGTATGGATGTGAGAGTTGGACTATAAAGAAAATTGAGTGCTGAAGAATTGATACTTTTGAACTGTGGTGTTGGAGAAGACTCTTGAGAGTCCCTTGGACTGCAAGGAGATCCAACCAGTCCATTCTGAAGGAAACCAACCCTGAATATTCATTGGAAGGACTGATGCTGAAGCTGAAACTCCAGAACTTTGGCTACCTGATGCCAAGAACCGACTCATTGGAAACGACCCTGATACTGGGAAAGATTGAAGGCAGGAGGAGAAGGGGATGGCAGAGAATGAGACGGTTGGATGGCATCACCGACTCGATGGGCACAAGTTTGAGTAGGCTCCGGGAGTTGGTGATGGACAGGGAGGCCTGGCGTGCTGCAGTCCGTGGGGTCACAAAGAACTGGACACAACTGATCGACTAAACTAACATAGGAGGAGAAACTCGTCATGGGGGCCTTGGAGCTCAAGCAAGATCAAGGAGCATTAGGAGGAGGAGGAGTGGCAGTTGCGATAAGATCTGGGTTGTACATGAAGGGATTGATCAAATGGGTAACTGTCATGAAGACAACAGAAGCCAAATTTCTCCCTGTTGGGAAAGAGAGCTACAGCTGCAGAACGGGAGAAAACAAGAATGAGCCCTGTGGTGCTGGACTGAAAGTGGAGATGATGAAACCTGTAGTTTTCACTGGATGGAGAGGGATGCAGAAATCAAGAGGGATGTAAATTTAAGTATATACTTAAACGAGTGTTGTAAACTCTTCCACGTATGTGTGTGCACACATCTTCCACTGAGATGGTCTGGGAGAAGCAACACCCTAGAAGTGATGAGGACATTCCCAGACCGGCACATCATTTTCCAATAAAGGGACCCGGGATCCTTGAAGGAATCACCGATTTCAGGGCTGGGCAGGGAAAGCAGGAGGTGACCATGGACCACTCTGTTCTGCCACAAATAAAGAAAGTACTTAAAACATGGAGAGGACATCTCAAAAGGGCCTCAAATCAGCTTGAAGGCGGTCCCACTTGCCAAATCTGAGATCATTTGAGAGACAAAAATTAATGACGGAATGAGCTGTACGGTGTTAAGCCGATTCAGTCGTGTCCGACTCTTTGCAACCCCATGGAGCCCATCAGGCTCCTCTGCCCTTGGGATTCTCCAGCAAGAATACTGGAGTGGGTTGCCATGCCCTCCTCCAGAGGATCTCCCCGACCCAGGCTCCACCTGGGAGCCCAAGGACAGAACAGCCCATGACTAGTAAAAATGAGAACCCATGAGTCCAACCTGACCTAAATAAATAACTCCAAAGTATCCATTCTGAAGGAGATCAACCCCGGGATTTCTTTGGAAGGAATGATGCTAAAGCTGAAGCTCCAGTACTTTGGACACCTCATGAGAAGAGTTGACTCATTGGAAAAGACTTTGATGCTGGGAGGGATTGGGGGCAGGAGGAGAAGGGGACGACCCAGGATGAGATGGCTGGATGGCATCACGGACTCGATGGACGTGAGTCTGAGTGACCTCCGGGAGTTGGTGATGGACAGGGAGGCCTGGCGTGCTGCGATTCATGGGGTCACAAAGAGTCAGACACGACTGAGCGACTGAACTGAACTGAACAGTGATGGGAAATGGAATGAATGGTTGCTGAGTCTCAAAGTGCCTCCCCACACAAGAAAAATATTTATTCACTACACAGGGGAAAAGGAGTGACGAAAGGGTAGGGAGGGCTTCCCAGGTGGTGCGCTGGTAAAGAACCCACCTGTCAATGCAGGAGACGCAGATTCAGCCCCTGGATCGGGAAGATCCCCTGGAGGAGGGCGCAGCAGCCTCCTCCAGTATTCCTGCCTGGAGAATCCCATGGACAGGGGAGCCTGGCAGGCTACAGTCCATGGGGTCACAAAGAGTAGGATATAACTGAATTGACTTAGAGGAGATTCAGTGGTTACTGGAAAGAGATGGTTCTTCCCAGACAACCAGCCCCATATGAGGGTGACATGTTTGAGGAATTGAAATTGAACTTCTTTTAAAAATATTTACTTTTATGTATTCACTTATTTGGCTGTGCTGGGTCTTAGGTGCAGACCGCAGGGTCTTTGATCTTCATTACAGCCTGCGGGGTCTACTGATGTGAACAGGGGTGGAACCTAGGCCCCCTGCGTTGGAAGCTCAGAGTCCTGGCTACTGGACCACTAGGGAAGCCCCCAAACTGAGCTTCTTGATCTCCAAGCAACACAGATGTACTCACAACAACTCTGACCTGAATGCTTATGGAAATTCACGGTCTTGTCTGACGATTGGCTAATAAAACCTCAGAACACACTGATGCTCTCTTGCCCGCCACCACCCACCCCCGCAACCCCGAGCCCAGCTTAGGTTTCAGAGATGGCAGATCCAGCCGCAAAAGGAACGAGGAAATGCCCAGAGGACCAGGGCAGGTGTCTTTCTGCGTAGAATTCTCCAGGAGGGGAAGAATGTCAGCTATGCTCCTCACGCATGAGCCATAGCAACAGGCAGGTCAGCTAGATGGCTCAGATCACATAACATGGCCCTGGCACCCAGCGCCACGTGGCACCTTGACAAACCAAACACAAAACTGCCAGGCTCATTCTCTGCCACCGGCACTGTGGGGAACTCGACTCTCACGTGCAAAGAGAGAGTTTCAAAGTGGGAGAGATCAGCCCAGGGGTCCTGGCAGATTTCACAGCATAGCCTTGAGAAACAGGTGGCTGCCGTTGTGTTCCATCAGGAGTGATCGCCCAGCTGAGACGGTGACCCATCCAAGCTCAGGTTTAGAGACTGGGTCAGTTAGGTTCTCTCTGGCCGTGCGTTTAGAAAAACAGCCACTGGGGAAAGATGACTTTGAACTGAAGACATTTATGCGTAAAGCAAGAGGGATGGAGACAGATGGTCACGGAGTGGGTTAATTTGGCAGTTCAGAGGTGTTAGGGCTCTGGGTCACCTCCCTTGAAATTGTCTCCCCTTGTCCTCATGGTCACCAAATGGCTGCTGCAGCCCTGGACATCAAATCCTGTATCGATCACCGATCATCTGCTAAGCACTGTACAAGGATGAGCCAAACAGTTGGAGATCCCTGACTTCTTCGGACTTAATAGTCTATCGTTGGTCCAGAGGTGGCCCTGGGTCATGCCCACCTATGGGGACCCCTGTTCCTTTCAATTCTGTTTGCAGAAAACGACTTTGAACAAACCAGTCGGTACTCATGTTTTAAAACGCAAAGGTAGTTTAAAAGCTGGACTATCCGGAATTCCTTTTCTCCAGGATTCCCACTTTCCCTATTCCTTAAAGGAATGTTACTAAATACCTTTAAAATGTTAAAAATAGGAAGCAGCTAGCGCAGCGCCCAGAACACAGT
Source organism: Capra hircus (assembly GCF_001704415.2). Taxonomy (NCBI): domain Eukaryota; kingdom Metazoa; phylum Chordata; class Mammalia; order Artiodactyla; family Bovidae; genus Capra; species Capra hircus. The sequence goes on along the minus strand of NC_030826.1, from coordinate 57,956,280 downwards.
GAGGGCTTGAAGTAAGCTCCAGCCCTAGTTCTTGTCTTCATATCTGAGGCTCCTGGCCACCACTACTTGATAACATGGTCTCCTGGGCAAGCAGGGAGGGTCCTGCTTTCAGGACAGAGGACCTTCCTGTCAAGCTCTTACCCAGATGGTTTTCTAGTGACGTGATGGACTACGCTCTAGAGAAAACCCTGTCTCCAAAACTTCCATTCACCCACACGGGCATCTGAACTAATCAGTGTTTTCAGAGCATGGGTCCTGGTCATGAAATCCATTCCAGATTAATTTGTACCGAGCAAAAAAGCTGATCCACAGCTTTGGGGAGCATGTCTTAAGTAGCTCAACATCTCAGAAGCACATGCCCTGAGGGCAGAAGATGGGTGGATGGACGTCTACGTGGATGGGAACTGAGGATCTTCCCTTAACTGGCGTGTTTCTACATTTCGGTTACCCGGCTGCGTGCAGTCAAATCTAATCTTCCTGACAACTGAATAAAGAGGTTATGATTTCCTTTTGTTTTCACATAAAGAAACTGGCATTCAGAGAGTTTTGAAGATTTACCCGAGGCCACACAGCCAATGGTAAAGCCGGGATGAAACCCAGGGATCTCAGGACCTGATCCTTTTTTTAAAAAACTAAATTTTAATTTTGTTGTTGTTCAGTCACTAAGCTGTATCCGACTTCTTGCGATCCCATAGACTGCTATGCAAGTCTTCCCTGTCCTTCACCGTCTCCCGGACTTTGCTTGAATTCACGTCCGTTGAGTCAGTGATGCCATCCAACTATCTCATTTTCCATTGCCCCCTTCTCCTCCTGCCCTCAATCTCTCCCAGCATCAGGGTCTTTTCCAATGAGACACACCTAGGGAGGCGGGATGTATATGCATTGATAGACCACTTTTTTCTAAGTGGAAGTGGAAAGAGATGAAAGCATACCTACTACTAAAATTAAAAATATAGCAACTTGGGATGCTTTGGGTTAAGAGAGGGCTTTTTCTGAGCTAAAGGTATTTTTACGGAACCGTTACATCTACATAAATAGCAAGAGAGTTGGACGGGAGAAAGAAGAAGTCATAATTTGATTCCTCTTGTTGCTGTGCAGGAAAAACAGTCCCTCCTGATTTGTATACCCCTCTGCCAAGGTGGAAAATTTCCCTCTAGGTCCCTGTATCAAATTAAATGCCAAATCTCCGGAGGGCGTGCAAGGAGGAGGCCCGTGCTGACCCAGCTTTGCTGCAATAGGTTAAACGCGAAAGTGGGAGCCAAGTGGGGAGGACGGAGAGATGAAGGGACAGACTGAGGTCAGCTCCACGGGGGTGTCATTTTGGGCAAAGCCTTGAGGCTCTGGTCGAAGTTTCCATTTCTCTGTACACTGGAAACAGCCAGCTGTGCCCCTTTGCTGTTAAAAGCCAGCATTGGTCCCCCGGCCAGTGGCTGGGCAGAAACAGGCAAGGAGTCAGAAGAGAATGGGGACCCTCCCTGCTTGCCCAGGAGACCATGTTATCAAGAACCCTGACTTTAGAATTGGGGTGTTATCTTCGCTAAGATGAGGTTGCTTTCTTTTAGTTCCCGGGTCCTTCACTCTCATGCCCTATAGGGTCTTTCTTGGACAAACCCTTCAGCCATCCCAGAGGGGCTCCTTGTCCAGTGGACACGAGAGTGTTCTGGTTCCTGGAGCTCCCTTTCAGTGTCTTTTCACTGTCTTTGCTCTTCACCACCCAACCCACTCTTCTGAGGGCGTCCTGGACTTGCCATCACCCAGAGTGGTCCCCCGTCGGTCTGATATTCTAAAGGCTGAGATCTCTGGCACAACGCCCTATCTTTCCAGCGCTTTCCTCTCTGCCCACGCTCTCACCTCATCATGTTCTGCAAAGCCGGGGCTCCTCCCTCTTCGCCCAGTTTGTCACCTCCCTCCTGGTGTCATTTGCTTCCCCGTTAAGCCCATCTGCTATGGCCACTCTCTGCCAGTAACAAAAGCTACGCTGCTTGTCTTCTCACTTCCAACCCCACTCCTGGACCAGGCCAACCAAAGGTCTGCTTTGGTCCCGCTTCCTGACGGCTGGGCAAGGCCGGAGAACTGCTCACAGACCCGGCACGTGGGCAGGAGGGCAAAGCCGAGAGCCCATCCTGGCTGAGTCCTTCACGGTGCTCAGCAATTCGCCTAGAATTTTCAGATCAGTCCCATCCCTCATTCTCCTAGCAACACTGTCAACATTTCAGCCCCTGCTGCCATCTTTCCCAATAGCGATGACCCTGCTTCTTATTTCATTGAAAAACAAAAAAGAAACAATCAGCTATAAACTTCCTCACTCGGAACCTAACCTACCTGTACCGCGACCCGTACCTCCTTCCTGGTATCTCGAATACAAACCAGACCTGCCCTTCCACCCCCGGTGAATCCATAGCTTCACGCTCGTTTCTTCCATAACCTCCCTGAAAGTTCCCTGCATTCTTTATTTCTCTCTCTCTCTCTCCTCACTTTACCTCTTAGTCCGTTGACCTACTAAGTGTTTTCTGTCTTAAGAAAGCACCTATATACACACTATTGATATTATGTACCAACACTGTGTAGAAAAAAGAGATAACTAATGAGAACCTACCTATTATTTTGCACACCTGAGTCTAACAGCCAACTGGTTTTTATTAGTAACAATTATTTATTAACAAAACATAACCCTGAAAGCTAATGTATTGAATATTGATAATGCGTCAGGCACTGTATCAGGAACTCCACATGCACTGTGTCATTTAGCCCTCTGCGTCCCTTTATAAGGAAACAAGAGAGACAAGAACTTGCCCACATTCCCTCTGACCCCTTCACCCATCCACAAATGCAACCGTGAAGGAAACCCCAGCTTCCGAGAGCTTTCCCCCACGGCTGCCCCAGGCACCCTTGGCTTTGTCCTAAGCGAGGCACCATTTCATCATTACGGGATCCCAAACCTTTCCTAAGTGGCCTACCTCTGGTTCTCCGATGCCACCTCCCAGTATTTGACCTCTGACCCGTGTTAACAGGCATCCTCTGCTTTGACCTCACCCAGGGCCCTTTCCACCCAGCCCGGGGCCCCCCAACCCTAGCCCCTCACTCAGGCAGAAGCATTGCTTTGACCATGGCAACAAAGGGCTCCTGGGAAGAATCTCGACATGCCTGGACCGTCACCATCAGCTCCCTCCAGTCAGCACCAGCAACGCATGAACGGTGCCAAGCAGGGAAGGAAGGAGAGAGAAGATGCTCAGAGATGGACGGAGACACTTCACGGCATCTGAGCAGAGCCAGGGTGTTTGTTGCCTGGTTACGTTGCATCAAACCTGACTCCGGCCCTTCCTCAAAACCAGTCCTCCAAAGATCCAGACGCTGCCCTGGCTGGAAAGGCGGGCCCTCCTCCCGAGTTCCTGGGAGCATTAGCTCATCAGTGCCTGCTTGCTCCCCACCATGAGATGAACCTGCTCACAAGAAGCTAAGGGGCGCAGTGGCGCAGACAGAAACTCCAGACATCTCAGCGTTTAGAACATGTCTCCCTCCTGCTGCTTGGATGGTCCCTCTCAGGAGAAACAACCTCAACTGGGTTGGCCTCAGCTTCCCTCCGAGCTTGATTTCCGCTCCCGGTCCTTTCTCCATCCCTCCTATGCCCCCTTCTCCATTCTCCATGCTGTCCCCCCCTCCCATTCCTGTGAGCTAGCTCTTGTCCTGGGTTCAACATTCCCAGGATTGGAAACGTCAGGCAGAGATGCAGACGCTAACAGGGAAAGTGTGGGCTGGAATCTAGAATGATCTGACCCCAGGCCAAGAGCTCTTTTTGGGGAGGAGCGACCCCAGATTTCACTAGATGTCTTTGGGTGAAAATTCCACGAGTCTGGAAATGACGAAACTCAACAGAAATTGAACTGAATGAGCAGATATATGTAGCGTGCTTGGGACGATGACCAGCGCATGGTGAGCTGTGTAAACACTTGGAACTGAGTTGGGGTTTGTGGAAGTATACATTTCAACATTGAAGCTGCCTACATATTCCAGAATCCTTGAAAATGGGCACCTGAACCTGTATACGTACTTTCTAAGTCTCGGCTCTGCCTCCTGTCTAAGGTTCTGCAGTCGAAGGTACCTTTGCATACATGACTAAGACCTCTATCTTTTGTTCTCGCCACCCCTCCTTAGTCTCAAATCCAGTAAAAACCCTTGATTTCCCTAAACCTTGTGTTGGTGTCTTTCCTATAGCCTTGGCAGCAAACACCCTGGCTTCATAATAATAACCATTTAGCGCTTTAGCATCGAGCTGTAATTACAGGAACGCACTGTAAAGCTGATGTCAAGTAAGCTTTCCTCCCCCAAGCACATTGGCAAGGGCTCTGGTTGGGTTTTGCTCGAAGACCCTCTCCGGAAGCCTCGCAGGAAAAGGGTCAGCCCCCGCAGAGGGAGGCGAGACGCTGGTGGTCTGCATTTCAAGGCCAGCGCTGAGCCTGCCCATTCCTGCTGCACACTGCCAGTGAAAAACACAGACTTCTTCCCTCCGAAGCAAAGAATCCTCAGCGTCCTTCAGAATCATGTCTCAAAGAGGACAGCGGCCAAAGAAGCGAGAAAGCCTTCCTTCCTCTTTCGAAGGCTTCAAGCAGGAAGGGAGGAACGGCGCTGGGAAGCAGGAAACTCCCTGCAGGCCAACGCGCCCAGGACTCAGCTGGAAGCAGACCGCCCAGCTTCACGAATTGCTCGAGGGTGGTTCCTGGTGCCGCTGCACTGGGTTCCAGCTCAGATTCTGCCCAAGGCCCTTCCAACCTCAGGGAGAAGGAGGTGACAGGCGCCTCTCTTCTGAGACGTGATGAAAGGTATGAGTCACGAGAAGTGGGTGGGAAGTTAGCTCCGGGGTCAGGGGCCCTGAGCATTGGCAGCTGAATGGAGACGCAGGAAGAGGAGGGGGGAATCCCCACGGAGGGGTGGGGGAAACTGTCTCCAGTTGCCTTCCTTCCAGCCCACTCAGATATTTCAGAAGTGTGCCAGACGAAGAACGGGCAAGCCTGAGAACCAAGGAGCCGTCTGTCGATAAGCACTGAGTGGGGTTTCCCTGTGTCTCATCCCAGTCTCCGAAAGAGGCTGGCAACAGGACCGAGGCAGCCTGGATGGGGATAAGGAGGCTACGGCGATAAGCTGGCTTTGATGTGGCCACGCTGTGTCACGTCAGAGTTAGAGGAGATCTTGGGAACCACTGATTTGCGGATAAGCAAACCAAGGCTCAGAGAGGGCATGGGATTTGTCCAAGACCCACAGCTCCTTAAGTTGTCTGGCAAGACTTTGCTTGGTCCCCAAGCCAAACACAGAAACGCTGGTACATGAGTCCAAAGACCAGCTCCAGAGTGAGGACACTCCCCTCGGAGCAGCTCTCCACCACTTCACCTGTCGGTCGCAGGATGGACACAGGTGACCGCCATGACCTTCTCATCTACTTGCCTTGTTGTCTTGTTCCAGGTGAGGCTCAGCACCTGTGGTTAATCCTAAGAAATTCAAGTGTGATGGAAAGTTTTTCAATCAAATACCACGAGACATGTGAATCTTCTACTTTTTATTGAAAGGAAAAAGGAGCCTAGAGCTGATGTAAACACGGTACCTTCTACCTCAAGGTCTTTAAAAACAAGCAATAGGAAAACCATCTGTGATCCAAGTAGGCAACAGTATTATTCTGTGCTAAACGGAAATGAAGTACCAAGCCATGAGACAGATGTGGAGGAACGCACATTACTAACTGAAAGAAGGCAGCCTGAAAAGGCTACAGATTGTAGGGTTCTAACTACATGGCATTCTGGAAAAGGCACAACTAGAGACAGTAAAGGGTCAGGGGTTGCCGGGGTCAGGGAGCAGGGAAGGATGGATAGGCAGAGCACAGAGGATTTTTAGGGCAGTGAAATTTTAGAGCAGGGAAAGACTGAAGGCAGAAGGAGGAGGGGACAGCAGAGGATGAGAGGTCAGAGGGCATCACCGACTCAGTGGACATGAGCTTGAGCAAACTCTGGGAGCTGGTGATGGACAGAGAAGCCCGGCATGCTGCAGTCCATAGGGTCACAAACAGTCAGACACGACTGAGCGACTGAACTGAACTGAAATTGTTCTGCATGGCACTGTAATGGTAGATACATGTCATTATACATTTGTCCAAATGCATACGATGTACGCCACCAAGAGCGAACCCTGTTGTGAATGCCGACTTTACGTGATGACGGTGTGTCAGTGTAGCTTTGTCAATTTCAACAAGAGTACCACTCTGCGGGAGATGTGGATCCTGCGGGAGGCCGTGCATCTGTGGGGGTGCAAGGGGTCTTTGGGAAATCTCTGGACCTTCCTCTCAGTTCTGTTATGAACCTGAAATTACTCAGAAAAAAAATAGTTTTTAAACAAAAAACCTACAGTAACAGGAATCCAATTCCATTCAACCAACATTTAATTGAGTTGCTAATTTCACCAAAAGAATTTTTCTCCCCCCACTGTTTGCTATTTTCAGCTTTCATGATTTTTTGCATCCTATTGCATTTTGTGGGAATACCAAGGAAAAGAGCAAGAGGCCTCTGGCTCTAGGAGAGTGCTCTCAAACTGCAGGGCACACATTTCCACACTCCTCCAGCATTCTCATTTAAAAGGCAGATTTTTAAACCCTACCTCTGGCCCTCTAACTCAGAGCCTCTAAGGGCCAAGCCAGGCTTCCCAGGTGGCTCAGCGGTAAAGAATCTACCTGCCAGTGTGGGAGACGTGGGTTCAATCCCTGGGTCAGAAGATCCCCTGGGGGAGGGCAGGGCAACCCACACTCCAGTATTCTTACTGGAGGATCCCACGGACAGAGGAGCCTGGTGGGCTACAGTCCAGGAGGCCACAAAAGAGTTGGACATCACTGAGAGACAAAACAACACAGAAGGCCAGGGAATCTGCATTTTCACACCTTCTCCACGTGATCATCATGGATGCTAACCTTCAGTAAAAACTGCCTCCCTGGTACCTGGAGCAGGAAGAAGCCTGCCAGCCGGACCACTGTAGCCTCAGGTTATAATTGAAGGTTGATGGGAAAAGACTCGTAAAGGACCACAGACAGCAGGTGAGGAGCAGGAGGCATGGAGCTGACACTCCCCTCTCAGGAGAGTCTTCAGACCCGACAACACGGCTTCCCTGTGGCTCCCCCCTCCCGGATATGAGCTTCCGGGTCAGGTTCGCTCATGACTGCCTCCCCAGTCCCTGGCCCGGGACAGATGCTCAACGTCGCGGCTGGTGTCTGGTCGCTCAGTTATGTCCGACTCTTTGATTAAAGAAAAAGAGATCAGATTTGTGACCCCATGGACTATAGCCTGCCAGGGTCCGTGGTCCATGGGATTCTCCAGGCAAGAATACTGGAGTGGGATCCTCCAGGGGATCTTCCCAACGCAGGGATTAAACCTGTATGTCCTGCATTGCAGGTAGGTTCTTTACCTCTGAGCCACCTGGGGAAGCCCAGATACTCAATAAATTAATGCTGAACAGTTGAATCAATCTTGTCCAGCAGAAGGAGCAGGTAGAGACACAAGCAAAGGTCTCCCCAAATGACTTAAGCTTCCCCTCCATTTAAATGTGCAGCTCTCCCCAGAGGCCCCACTACGAGGGAGAATGAAGCTTGGACACCATACATCAGCTGCTCAGAAGAATGTGACCCCTTCTGGAAACCAGGAATACTCTGTATCCAGAAGTCTCAGCTCTCAGGAGCCCCGCTTGCTTGGGGTGGTGGTGTGAGCACGGCTCAGTTTCCAGGATACTGGAACTAAAGCTGCTAAACACACACCGAGGTCTCAGAGGGGACGAATGTGGAGGGAAATGTGTCCGATGGGGCCTGAGGCCGGCGAGGCTGCCACGCTGGCTTCCCCACCCCCTGCAGCGAGTGGCAGAAATAAAGTGATGCCCAGGGCACATTGGCTCAGTGGTGAAGAACCCGCCTGCCAAGAAAGAGCCAGGGGCTCAGTCCCTGGGTGGGGAAGGTCCCCTGGAGGAAGAAACGGCAACCCACTCCAGTGTTCTTGCCTGAAGAATCCTATGGACAGAGGAGCCTGGCGGGCTTCAGTCCCTGGGGTCACGGGGTCACAAAGAGTCAGACACCACTGAAAGACTGAGCGTACGTGCACGGGGCCTACAGAATCTGCTGCTCTCCCCCTAATGCCTGTCCCCCAAATTTCAGAGTGTTTTGCCTGCTCTCCTCTAAAATCATGCATCTTTGTCTTGTTCCCGCTCTTTGAAATCACAAATGCTCCTGAAATTGCTGTAACCATATTCACGTTAGGATGTGTGTTACTTTAGTTTGTTAGGGCTCTTGCGACAAATACCACAGGCTCGGCGGCCGCTTGGCAGGTGGATTCTTTAGAGTCTGAGCCACCAGGGAAGCCCTTCCACCACGTTCATGTCACTGTGACGTTTGGAGATGCCGCTTCTTCCCGCTGCGTGTGGCCCTCGGGGAAGATGGGCAAGGTGGCCCCCCCACCCCTGTATAACGTGACTGCAGAATTTGGAGGCTGGTCCGCTAACTCCATCTCCCAAAGCCCTCGGTCGCCCTGATAATTTGCTGCCAGATTGAACCTCCTCTGAGCCTAGCGGGCAATGCTGCTTTTGCTCCTGGGGCGCCTTGGAGATATTTCCCAGTGGCAACGAGGGTAAGCGTCCTGTCACCTCTAACACACTCTGACTTCGCGCGGCATCCGGCCAACCTGGGCTCTGCTTCCTGTTGCCTCACCTACCACCTGCACAACCTTGGGCGGATGACTTAACCTGTGCCTCAGTTTCCTCCTCTTCAGGGAGATAGTGGTGACTGCCTGTGTTATCTTAACGATTAGACGACATATGGAAAACACATGCCTGCGTAAGGAAGGCTGGGCGCTCCCCACCCTGTGCAGATGCGTGCCTCCCGCAGCCCTCTGCGTGTACAGATAGCGACCGCTCCCTTGCATCTATGTTGTGCCGTGCATTTGGCGATATTAAAAAGTGTGCGCCTGATGGTGGTCCAGTGATTGAGAGTCCACCTGCCAATACAGGAGACGCAGGTTCGATCCCTGCTCCAGGAAGATCCCTCATGCCCCGGAGCAACTAAGCCTGTGAGCCATGACTACTGACGCCCACACTTCAGAGCCTGTCCTCTGCAACAAGTCACTGCCGACACCCCGCAAGGAGAGAAAACCCTCACACAGTGCGGCCAAAAACACACACACACAGCAACGTGCCCCAACTGAGCTGCACGCTCGTGGCCGTGAGCTGGGTCCGCCTCCTTCCTTGCGCCTTCTCCATAAAAGCCCCAGAGGTTAAGGTTTTATGGTTAAGAATTAAAAGGGAAACGTTTCCGTATGCAAGGAAAGTATGATGTGCATTTTCAACTTAAAAAATAGGTATAAGGAATGAAAATTCAGGCTTCCCGGGTGGCTCCGTGGTGGAGTCTGCCTGCCAATGCAGGAGATGCAGGGGGAGAGGGTTCGATCCCTGGGTCGGGAAGATTCCCCTGGAGGAGGGCATGGCAACCCACTCCAGTATTCTTGCCTGGAGAATTCCATGGACAGAGGAGCCTGCCAGGCTACTGTCCATGGGGTCTCGGGGAGCTGGAAACGGCTGAGCAACTGAACACAAGACAGCGTGAGACTCAGGGACCGTCCCCACCTCCGTGCTCCGTACTTTCCCTTCTAGCCCCAAACATTCTATTCTGGGTAAATCCATACTAAGTCGCTTTAGGGGAAAATCCTCCAGTAAAGACTGGGGGGACACAGTCCACCGGGGCCATGCGGGATCATGCCTCAGGACACAAGGACCTAGGGCATCACAGCTCAAGGCCCAGGGCGTGCTGAGTCCCATGGCCCCACGCAACCCCAAGCTCCACATCTTCAGCAAGCGAAGGCAGGCCCTCTGCCCCTGACCAGCGGGGACTTTGGAAACTCCGCACTCAAGAGTGAAGAGTTAGCCCAGCCTCGTGCAGAGGGATTTCTTTGTAATCCACATACGTGTCCCAGGGATCAGGCCCTGGGAGGTGCCACCGTTCCATGATGGCTCAGACCCCTGGCCCACAGCCCGCCGAGCTCTCCAAGCCCTCTCGCTCAAGTCGACTTCAAATTTAATTATGAAAGAGCGAGATGTTGTTAATTAAGATGGTCCTCTGCAGGGGCCATCACCCGGGAGCGGGGAGACGAGCGAGGAGATAAGCATCTCGTCGTGATGCAGAAAGCTGGAAGAGCCTCACTGAGCCTCACCCGTGAAAACAAGCCCGGATGCCGCACGCACGCAGGCGCAGAACGTTGCCTTCGTGGGAGCCGGAGCCCATCCTGTGGGTAAGCGGGGCCGCGGAAGCTGCACAGATCCCTCCCCAAACAGTCTCTAGGAGAGGCAGGCCCCCACCGTCCCCAGGGCACCAAGAAGGCCCTGCCCGCCGCTCCGTCTCCTCCCCATCTTCTCGGCCAAAAGGCCTGCCAGCAACTCCCCTCAAGCTGGTATGAGTTAGTAACCAAAGTCTGAGAAGGATTTAAAGAGATGATAAGAGAATACAGAGGGACAGATGTCCCGGGCTGTCCAATGGTTAAGACTCCGTGCTTCCACTGCAGGGGGCAGAGGCTTGATCCCTGACTGGGGGACTAAGATCCCACATGCCACGTGGTGTGGCCGAAAAGGAGAGAGAGATGATAGGAGGAGCTGAGAGAGGAAGATGAAAGGGACCAGGTGCTGCTGCTAAGTCACTCCAGTCGTGTCCGAGTCTGTGAGACCCTATAGACGATAGCCCACCAGGCCCCCTTGTCCCTGGGATTCTCCAGACAAGAACACTGGAGTGGGTTGCCATTTCCATTTCCTTCTCCAATGCATGAAAGTGAAAAGTGAAAGTGAAGTCACTCAGTCGTTTCTGACTCTTCGAGACCCCATGGACTACAGCCTACCAGGCGCCTCCATCCATGGGATTTTCCAGGCAAGAGTACTGGAGTGGGTTGCCATTGCCTTCTCCGAAAGGGACCAGGTAGTCTGGCAAATCTCTGGAGCTGGGGGCCCTGGGGAAGGCTTATGGTCTCGGTGGATGAGCCCGGTGACTGCTGAGTGTTCCTAAATGTGTGGCTCTCTGGTTCCCAATATCAGAATAGCCCCCCATTCTGGGATGCTTGGGGGGAAAACAGACTCCTGGGTGCTCGCCTGGATTTAGGCAAAGACCTTCTATGGGGGCCGGGAAATTAGCGTTTTAAAACATCCTACAGCAGATTTGGGGGCCACCATGGTGCTTCAGTTCTAAAGAACCCATCTGCCAATGCAGGACGCATGGGTTTGACCCCTAGGTCGGGAATATCCCTGGAGAAGGAAATGGCACCATGCACAGAGGTATTCTAGCCTGGGAAATCCCATGGACAGGGGAACCTGGCCAGCTACAGTCCATGGGAATCACAAAACAGTTGGACATGACTTAGCGACTAACCTACAACAACACGAAATTTTGAGTCTGTGCTTTAGAAGGCTAAGGTAGTCTCAAATAGGGATTAGTAAACTACAGCCCAGGGGCCAAACCTGGCCCTCAGCCCGGATATTAGCTAATGTTCATTTGTTCATCCTTTCACAAAATATGTGATAAGAACTTGCTCTAGACAGGTCCTGTTGTAGGTACTAGAAATAAAACATTGAAAAAGAGTTGTAATCTCTGTCTTCATGGAAAATGTGTTCTAAACAGGGATAGGGAGAAAAACAGTCCCCCCACCAAAAAAACCACCAAGCAAACATATAAATATCTTCAGATGATAATACAGGCTATCAGAGAACAGTAAACAGTGCCAGACATCACCCTAACACAGGGACCTGAAGATTGGGTACAACTCAAAAAAGCACGCAGGCGATGGCAATGACCCCTCTAGGGGATGGCGAGGCTGCTTCAAGCCAAGATTCTCTAACTTCCTGGGACTCCAATATAGTTATTTGTGGTTAAAAAAATTGAGCATTCTATCAAGGAAGTTATGCAACAGAAAACAAAAATAAAATAAAAACATAAAAACAAACATACAAACAAAACCCCACACTTCTGCCAGAGGTCTGCTTTTTCTTTGCACTGGCTTCTCTGCTGAGATGAATATTTATCTGCAGGCTCTACAGGGAGGCAGGGGCTTCTGGCACCAGCAGAAGAGCCTCGGGTTCCCAGAGGCAGCCAGCTCTCAGCTACAGGGGTGGCGGCCGGGACCCCAAGCCCACCCCTCCAGAGCCCACAGACTCATTTTCCCCATGTAACCCTAGAAGCACGAAAGAGAAACCAAGATCGAGAAACCAAGACCGTGGCAGCTCCGGCCAACCACCCTCCCAGGGGGCGTTTTGTAACAGAGGAAGAAGATTTTGAAACAGTTCTCTCTTGTAGCCAGCGAGACATAAATCTCAGTTTCTGGTTAGAGGCTGAGACTCGCTGGCTCTCGCAGTCATTCAGGAGAGACGTCCACCATCTGTGGCCTGTGCCTCCATCTCCACCCTGCCAGCCCCCCCCCCGCCCCCCGGAAGTGGTCATCTGCATACTCCATCCGCCCGGCGCTCAGAGGGCCTTCAAGGAATCAAGAAGCAAAACGCTTTATGCTGACTGTGGTTTCTCAGTCGTCACCCTGAGGTTGGGGGGTGGGGGTTCTTATACACTACAGACTTCATGCAAGTTTCGTTCCTGTATTTCAATTCCGCTCATCTCCTTGCTGCAACTTGAAAGTATCGATTCTTTGGCACTCAGTCTTCTTCAGAGTCCCTTGGGCTGCAAGGAGATCAAACCAGTCAATGCTAAAGGAAATCAACCCTGAATACTCATTGGAAGGACTGACGTTGACATTCCAATACTTTGACCACCTGGTGCGAAGAGCCAACTCATTGGATAAGACCCTGATGCTGGGAAAGATTGAAGTCAGGAGGAGAAGAGGACGACAGAGGATGAGATGGTTGGATGGCATCACCAACTCAGTGGACATGAGTTTGAGCAAACTCTGGGAGATGGTGGAAGACAGGGTGGCCTGGTGTGCTGCAGTCCGTGGGGTCACAAATAGTTGGATACAACTCAGGGACTCAACAACAACAACAACATCCCCTTACAAGTACACACAAACACACACTAGCAGTTGGGATCCAACGAGTTGGTAAGAGTCCTTTAAAACCTTTTGACCTATGCAAAATGGGACTGTTATATTTCCCCTTCGAATCAACCAGACTCCCTCCCCCGAGTCCCCAGACACACACCCAGGGCAACAGAGCATGTTGAGGATACTCAGGAAGCTGTTTGCATTTATTGCTGGAGTTCTAAGGAAACGATAGCAAAAGGGCGGCATCTGTGATATGGGTTTCTGCTGTACAAACTGCACCCTGAAGGCTTTCTGGATTCTTCTGCTAACAGCCACCACACCCTTCCTCAGAGCTCACAGGCCAGTAGGAGCAGATGGAGGAGAGAAGTCCTTCCCATCTTGCGGTTGTTCAGTCGCTCAGTCGTGTCTGACTTTCTGCAACCCCATGGACGGCTTCCCTGTCCTTCACTATCTCCCAGAGTTTGCTCAGACTCACGTCCATTGAGTCAATGATGCCATCCAACCATCTCATCCTCTGTCATCCCCTTCTCCTTCGGCCCTCAATCTTTCCCAGCATCAGGGTCTTTTCCAGTGAGTCAGCTCTTCACATCAGGTGGCCAAAGTATTGGAGCTTCAGCTTCAGCACCAGTCCTTCAAGTGAGTATTCAGGGTTGTTTTCCTTTAGGACTGACTGGTTTGATCTCCTTACTGTCCAAAGGACTCTCAAGAGTCTTCTCTAGCACCACAGTTCAAAAGCATTGCTAAGAAGCAATGAAGCAGAAGAGGTCACTCCATATATAATATTCCAAGTACCCACTCTGTCCTCAGATGATGCTAGATACCCAAAATGCAAAAACAAAGAAGCCATGTTATCTTCATCCTAAGTCCATAAGGACAACAGATAAAAGGTATATTTTTAAATGACAATGACAATCAACCTCCTTTTTTGGACTGTTAAGGTCTTCTGTCATCTGACAGCCACCGATTTTTCTGAACACATCATACTGATTTTGCCTCATTCACTCTACGCCAGCTACACTGGTCTTCTCGATGTTTCTTGAACGTGCTAAGCATGTTTCTGCTTCAGAGACCCGGCATTTTCTGTTCCCTTTGTCTGGAAGGTTCTTCCTGCAAACGTGTCAATGGCTTGCTCTATATTTCTGTTTTTGCTCTCCTGTGACCCTCCAGGAAGGCTCCTCTGGCCATTCTACCTGAAACAGTCCTGTGGTTTCTCCACCTACTCTCTTCCCTGCTTTAGTTTCTTCCATGGCACATATCATGTATGCCTGGAATAGTACAAATTCATTTATTATCCGTCTCCCTCACTAAAAGCAGATCTCAGGTTTCTTTCGTTCCCTGCTAAATGTTCCATGCCTAGCATATAATAAGCATGCGATAGATATTTATTGAATAAGTGAATAAATAAATGCTGTTATAAAACCAGAATCTAGCATCATCTATCCAAACCACGCCCAGTCTACCATAGGGATATTCTACTTGAAGCATCACCCTTTCCTGGAAAGTTTCCTCTATGCAGTTTTAAGCATCAAATCTTATTTCCCGGATGACATTTATTGCAAGAACTGGAGATGCCTTTCCCTGGAAAAGAGAAGTTTACAGCGACATACAATGAAATCTCAGACAACTGTTCCAAATCATGTAAATGTACAATATGGTGATTTTCTGAAATATTGGCTGCAGAGTTTCAGAAAACTCATACGCGAGTGCTTTAGCAATAAGGCCAAAGAGGAAAAAAAAAGTCAAGATGGTGAGGTGGAAGTGGGAGCAGGAACCAGAGCTTCATAGGCAGGAACCAGGTATTTATTTTTCGATGTTTGATCTGCATGGTCAGCTTCCCTGGTGGCTGAGATGGTAAAGAATCTGCCTGCAATGCAGGAGACCCGGGTTTGATCCCTGGTTCAGGAAGATCCCCTGGAGGAGGAAATGGCAGCCCACTCTCGTATTCTTGCCTGGAGAATCCCATGAACAGAGGGACGTGGTGGGCCACAAAGAATCGGACACGACTGGGTGACTAACACACTATCCATATACCAACTGCTGAGCCCACAGACCAGAGGAGGGGAAGTTTGCCGAGATGCCACCATCTGTCACCAGGTTACTCCTCCCCCGCTTATTTGCATGAGATAACAGCGGTCATTCAGAAGCCAGGAGGCACCACAGCCAAGGTGTCCCAAAGCAGGAAGTGATACGGGTTAGAGGCATGCCAGGAGAGCAAGAGAGAACTAATCTGGACCAAGAAGAGACCTAAGCAAATGCGAACACTCAATGCAAAACTATTTGCATGCTGCCACTGCACGTGGTGGGCACGTAACTCAGAGGCAAAGCTGTTGGCGGGCCCAGCCTCGAGCCAAAAGCCAGAGTTCCCTGCGGGAGGTTCAGAGGTGGCGGCGAGTATAGATCCACGTGGTTCTGGTTTCTGTGCTGGAGGTTTCTCTCCTGGGAGGGTCCCCTTTTCAAGGTGACAGCCAGCAATGCGGTTTTGCTTGGGTCTCTGTGTCTGGCGACAGACGGGCCAGATTTGAGGCTGGGCAGTGCTGGCCTTCTCTGTGGGCCTTCAGCGAGTGTCTCAGCCCAAGGAGCTGGGTTGGCAGAGAAGGGCGGTGAGCTCTGACCCTCTGGCCTCAGGAGGAGACAACCCCGTGGGCATCTCCGCTTCAGTTTCCAGCCTCTGGAGCTCTGAGACAGTACACTTCTGTTGTTTAAACCGAGGGTCCCCAACCTCTGGGATCTAATGCCTGACAGTCTTGGGTGGAGCTGATGCCATAATAACATAAACAACATACATGTTTATGTATGTAAGGAGCTTGAATCATGTAAGGAGCTTGAATCATCCCGAAGCCATCCCCTCTCCCCAGGTCCATGGAAAAATGGTCTTCCATGAAACAAGTCCCTAGTGCTAAAAAGGTTGGGGACCACTGCTTTAAGCCCCCAGTGGGCGGTTTGTGGTGATAGCCCCAGGGAGCTAACACCAACACCAGTAACAGCTTCTACTCCGTGACAGGTCTCTGGGAATTGACAGGTTTCCTTGGGCCCGAGCCCTCCCTGATGCCCCGTGGGGGATGTTCATGGAACAACCACTGTGTGGTTTTGAAGGACACTGGGTTCAGCTCACATTCTGCATCCAGGCCTGTGGACACACCCTCCCCCCACCCGGATTTTCACTGCTCACCTTGTCTTAGGTAACATACAAAGGCTCTACGTGATCATCCCATTTTATCCTCACAGTGATGGATGCTCCTGTCCCCCCACCCCATTTAATAGAAGAGGAAAGAAAGGCTTCCATTGCTATATGGCACTTCTGATGGACGGCTGAGAAAATGTGGAATCATATTTAATGTGGCGGCTCCTTCACCACCCCCAGGACCCCCATCCCCGTCGCCTGCCGGGAACACAGCAGCTAAACCAGCAGAGGAGGTGGTGTTTTCATGGCGCTTACACGAGCTGCTGTATTTAGTTGGACATAAGATATGTGGTATCCATTTCATTACTTTTTTTTCATTCAGACAGTTCAATATCATATCTGTTCTCAGTATTTTATTATGACTTCATATCAACGTCCTTGATCTTGACTTTCATCTCAAGGGCGAGAATCTTCTCTGGTCTCTTTTAATGACTTTTCATTTTCAAAGAATTTTCAGTTTACAGGAACGTTGTGACATTGGTACCACGAGTTCCCATACACCGCACTCCAGTTTCCCCTCTTGGGAGCTCCTTACACCCCTGTGGAACGCTTGTCACAATTTATGAACCAACACGGAGACCTTGTTATTAAATGGGACTGCAGCCCGCCAGGCTCCGCTGTCCGTGGGACTCTCCAGGCGAGAACACTGGATGGGTTGCCACGCCCTCCTGCAGGGGACCTTCCTGACCCGGAAATCAAACTTGCGTTTCCTGCATCCCCTGCGCTGCAGGCAGATTCTGTGCCCACTGACCACCTGGGAAGCCCTTGTTATTAAAGAAAGGCCCCCTAAATTTCTCCAGTTTCCTCTGTCCCTTTTCCGTCCCAGGGTCCCAGCCAGGACACTGCATTGCATGTGGTGCCCTGTCTCCCTACGCTCTTCTGGGCTGTGTGGCTCTCAGACTTGCCCTGCTTCTCACGACCTTGATGGTTTGGAAGGGTGCTGGTTGGCAGGGTCAGAGGATGCCCCTCAATTTTGACGTGTCTGACGTTTTTGTCGTGATTGTATTGGGCTTACAAGTTTGGGGAAAGAAGACCACAGTGATAGGGGCTTTACTGGTGGTCCAGTGGTTAAGCCTCCACCTTCCAATGCCAGGAGTCCAGGTTCAGTCCCTGGCCGGGGACCTAAAATCCCACATGCCTCTGGACCGAAAAAACAAAACACAACACAGAAATATTATAACAAATTCAATAAAGACTTAAAAAAAAAAAGGTCCATATCAAAAAAAGAAGAAGAAGACCACACAGGCAAAGCTCCACTCCCACCACATCCTGTCTAGAGCCCGGCCCCCGGCGTCTCCCCACGGCCGATGCTGTCCTTGACCCCCGGCTGAGGTCGTGTCCTCAGGCGTCCCCACGCTTCGTCTCTCTTTCCCCTCCTTCCCTTACTATGCTCTTTGGAGAGAAATCACTAAGTCCTGTCCCTTTAAGGGCAAAATATCTACATAAATTATTTGGAATTCTTCCGCACTGAGGATCCTCGTCCTCCTCCATTTCATTATCTACGCACCCACTCGCTTGCATCAGTATGGACTCCTGAATATTTACATGTATAATCCAGCGCCACACTATTTACGTTTGGTCACATTGTCTCAGCTTTGGCCTTGGAGAGCCCTTTCACTGGGCTCCCATGCTCCCCAGGCTGACCCCACGGTTATGCATGTATCTTTTAATTTTGACTTTTCTTTTTTGTCGTTCAGTCACTCAGTCGTGTCCTTCTCTTTGTGACCCCAAGGACTGTGGCCCGCCGGGCTCCTCTGTCCATGGGATTCTCCAGGCAAGAACACTGCAGTGGGTTGCCGTGCTCTTCTGCAGCGGATATTCCCGACTCAGGGATCGCCTGTCTCCAGCATTTCAGGCAGGTGCTTTCACCGTCTGAGCCACCAGGGAAGCCCAGTTTTTCTTTTAGTCGTTGGTATCATTTCCTTATTTTCTGTGCTCCAGGATCACCCTGAGTATTCCATGCCCTGGTGCTAAAGCCAGCCCTTTCTGCAAGAAGCCCTGGTTCTTTTTACTGGAGGATAGTATGAGAAACTGGAGAAGGCAATGGCAGCCCACTCCAGTGCTCTTGCCTGGAAACTCCCGTGGGCGGAGGAGCCTGGTGGTTTGCAGTCCACGGGGTTGCGAAGAGTCAGACACGACTGAGCGACGTCGCTTTCACTTTTCACTTTCATGCACTGGAGAAGGAAATAGCAACCCACTCCAGTGTTCTTGCCTGGAGAATCCCAGGGACGGGGGAGCGTGGTGGGCTGCCGTCTCTGGGGTCGCACAGAGTCGGACACGACTGAAGCGACTTAGCAGCAGCAGCAGCAGCAGTATGAGACACAGAGGCCTGGGCATCAGGTGTGCACTTTGGACTGGGGCGCTTCCTTCTAAGCCGGCTCAGCAGACAGACGAGGAGGTCTGCACGCGGGTGCTAGCCCCGACACATATACGCGCGCACATTTATAAATGCTCCTGTATGTAGCCATTCACGTCCAGATTAAGCTAAACATGAGTTCACGCTATTTCCAGCTCGAATCCACTACCCCATGGATGGTTCTATTGCTTATCTGTAAATGTGCTTCCAAAAGTGAGAACCCAGTCTCCCCCCACCACCCCCTCATCCATATACTTGACTGCCCATTTCCAGTGTCCGAGTATTGAAGCGTCAGGACTGCTAGCCCTCCCCCCACGGGAAGCGGAGTACAATTCTGTCTACTTCCCCACTGCTTTTAGTCTCAGAGACTCGTTTCCAAAGCTACTCAGGGGCACACCTTTTCCTCCCAGGCCTTTCCAGGACGTTGTTTCATACATTTGTAATCCAGTTAGATTCTTCGGTCACATCCTGCATTCCATCCTGGGATTCCCCCAGTTTCCTAAATAGCTTTTTAACAATTGCCTGCATGAAGGTTTGCCTTTGTGCTGCAAAGTTCTACGCTTTGGGCACATGTCTACACCACTACAGCATCAGACACAACTCTTTCCTCACCCTCAGACGTTCCCTGGGCTTCACACACTCAACTCTCCTCTCTTTCTGAGAAGAACCTCTGATTCTTCTGTGCCACTCATATTTTCGCCTTTTCCAGAATATCATAAAATGAGATCACACAGCTTTCGTTTTCCGAATAATCCTTTTCGCTCAGCAAACTGCATCCGCATCTTTGTGTAACTTGCCAGTTCATCCCCTCTTTGTCACTGGATAGTATTCCAATCGAGGGTCCTCAGGTGTCTGAGTGCCAAAGCACCTGCCTGTCAATGCAGGAAACTTGGGATTAATCCCTGGGTCGGGGAGATCCCCCAGAGGAGGAAATGGCAACCCGCTCCAGGACTCTTGCCTGGGCGATGCCACTGACAGAGGAGCCCGGCGGGCTGCAGCCCAAGGTGTCACAAAGGACTGATCATTCGCACACCCTTGCAATTTCCCATCATCCATAGCATCAAGTTTTCCTGATCCATTTGCCTATGAAGGGCATCAAAGTTGCTTTCAGTGTGAGGGTAACATAACTAAAGCTGCCATTAACATTCGCGTGCAGGGCAGAAGCTTTCACATCAGTTTGGTCAATATCCAGGCATGTGGTCGCTGGGTTACAGGGTAAGATGGGGGCTTCCCAGCTGGTGCTAGTGGTAAAGAACCCACCGGCTAACGCAGGCAGATGTAAGACACCTGGGTTCGATCCCTGGGTCAGGAAGATCTCCTGGAGGAGGGCACGGCAGCCCTCTGCAGTACTCTTGCCTGGTTAATCGCATGGACAGGGGCGCCTGGCCAGCTACGATCCATAGCATCGCATAGCATCAGTCAGGACTGAAGCAACTTAGCAGGCATGCAGGGTCAGACTACATTTAGCTTTATGAGAATTTTTTTTTCTTTGTTGTGTTTTCAGTAGGGCTCAGTACTAAAGTGTCTGCAGACAAACATTTGATAAATAACTGCACTGTATTAAGGGTCAGCCTTTCACTGTGAATGAAGGAAGAGATGTGCCCAGCCCCTCTCCCTTGACTGCCGGAAAACAGCAGTCGGAACACCCCCACACTGAACCTGACCCTGGGGTCGTAGACTGCGCCTTTTCTCTGCACCTAAATTCCTTTCAACTCAGCCATGCCTTGTGGTTTCTGAGATAATACATGTCAGAGGAATAATAATTACTATTAACTGTCCCTTACTGTTTAATTGTGTGGCTCAACTGAAAACCTCCATCTGGTAATTTAATTGCATTCTCACTCGCAGGCAACCATTTCCCCAAATCCAAAAAATAGTGCTGCCACATCCCAGAACAGAGAGAAGCCCATTTTTCCAGGAAAAAAAAAAATTGAAGAGCCTAGGCTTATTTAGAGACTCTCAGCCCGAGAGTCCCCCTGGTCTGCAAGGAGATCATGTCAGGAGATCAAGGCTCTGCTCAGTCTCAGAGGTTAGCAGCAGGAGAGGGACACGCCCCTTCGGTTTCATCACCTGCAGGAAAAGACGGGGGACGGCATCCTCTGTCCTCCTGTGGGCGGAGCGGATTCAGGCCCTGCTGGAGCAGACTTGCTGTTATTCAGTCACTCGGCCGGGCCCGACTCTTGGCGGCCCCGTGGACTGCAGCACACCAGGCTTCCCTGTCCTACAGTCTCTCCCAGAGTTTGCTCAAGCTCATATCCGTTGAGTGGTTGATGCTATCTAACCATCTCATCCTCTGCTGTCTCCTTCTCCTTTGCCTTCAGTCTTTCCCAACACAGAGTCTTTCCCAGTGAGTCAGCCCTTCCCATCAGGTGGCCAAAATACTGGAGCTTCAGCTTCAGCATCAGTCCCTCCTATGATGAACGTTCAGGGTTGATTTCCTTTAGCGCTGAGTGCTTTCATCAACCCTTCTGGATCTTCCATAATAGCAAATCTAGTCTTGCTTATTTGAGACAGCATAGACACTTCCATTCAGAGGAGACAAGGGCAAAATCAAGCCCATCACGGGAGTGACAGTATTTGAATTGTTGTCTCAAAATGATATGAACAAAGCAGCATTGCTCTCCTCCGCCAGCTCGGGACACACACGCCCAGGACTTCACGGGGGCCAGCACTCCAAAGAGACAGAAGGCAGAAAATGGAAAGGTGGGAAGGATGAAAGATCGTGGTTTTTACAGCAGCGCTTGTCAGGGCAATCCTTTGTGTTTGACCATTCAGGATCAAGACCATCAAGCACCTAAAAGATGAGATGAAATTCTCTACTGAAAACCTGAGGGGACAGGAGACCTAGAGTGGACACCTTTGCTTTGTCCTCACAAACAAAAAGCTCCAGCCGTCTTGTCTTCCTAACCCTGGAGACTGCTTACCTGAGCAACTCCTTGTATCCTTTATGAGGTGCACATCCCCAGTGCAGAGTTTGGAACTCGGATCTAAAAATGCGGGAAGGTATGAGACTGGTGCAGGAGGAGAGGTCGGGGGACAGAAGGCTCTGTCTGCTTTTCCTTAGCTTTTAAATATTATTGGATGATTTCCTTGAATTTCTAATAAGCAGGTTGGAGTTTAAATTACAAGATCTCTAACAGAGTCAGAATCCAAATGGCTCAGGAGCCAGCAGACAACAATGGCTGTGGTCCATGGGATTCAGGTTTGCTCTTTACAGAGACAAAGCTCCCATTGACCGAGCGGTGGAGAGGGGATCTGGGCAAAGAGAGCGAGAGTGCAGGGAGGGTTTTCGTTACCCTGATCGTCATCCCCAAGGCCAGGGGAGGACGCTGGAGGAAGAAAGCCTAGCCTTACCTGACCAACGTGTTGCTGAGATGGACAATTTGGAGAGAGGCACGCCGTGGATACCTGTGGTTCCTCCCTAGCAGGGTGGAGACAGAAGACCAAAATGAGGGGAAAAGGAAACAAGCCCATCTATGCAAGCTCAGGCATTCAGCAAGAATTAAAAAGCACAAACATCAGAGTAGCGAGCGGGTTCTTGATAGCAAACTATGCCTGGTTTGTTCTAGAGAAAATAGGTCTTACTGGCAGATTCCAGGACCTGAGGTCCACCCTGCCTTCATTTTGCTCAGGAAGAATTTGCAAAACCCTTTAAGCCGGAAAAATTCATTGACTCTGTTCTCTTAGAGGCGGTGTAGTAGAGTGGTTATCAAACCAGGATTTTAGGGTGAGGGTTTCAATCCTACTGGGAAAATTAATACTAAATTACATTTAAGCCCTGTGTTTCTCACAGCGCTTTTGTGAATGATGCTAAAGCTGAAACTCCAGTACTTTGGCCACCTCATGAGAAGAGTTGACTCATTGGAAAAGACTCGATGCTGGGAGGGATTGGGGGCAGGAGGAGAAGGGGACGACCGAGGATGAGATGGCTGGATGGCATCATGGACTTGATGGATGTGAGTCTGAGTGAACTCTGGGAGACAGTGATGAACAGGGAGGCCTGGCGTGCTGCGGTTCATGGGGTCGCAAAGAGTCGGACACGACTGAGCAACTAAACTGAAACGCAAACATCTGCCAACATCAGCAATGTTTTCAGCACTTATAAGCACCCAACAACTTGTAGCCATTTTCCTTTTTAAATTAAAAAATTTTTTTAATTGGAATATAATTCTTTACAATATTGTGTTAGTTTCTGCCATATACCAACACGAATCAGCCACAGACGTACATGAGTCCCGTCCCTCTCAAACCTCCCTCCCAGCTTCCTCCCCATCCCACGCCTCTGGTTTATCACAGAGCACAGGGTTTGAGCTCCTCGCATCACACAGCAAATCCCCACGGGCTATCTATTTTACACGTGGCGATGTATATTTTTCCGCGCTCCTCTCTGCATTAGCGCCACCCTCTCCTTCTCCCACAGAGTCCACCGTGTCTGTTATCTGTGTCTGTGGCTCCCTCGCTGCCCTGCTCTCCTTGCACCTCCAGGAAAGGGGCTCCGGGCAGCCTCTGACCACTCTTAGGATCGTTCTCCATCTAAAGACCTTCAACCGAGTGCTCTCCTGCTGAAGTTTCAACATTTCTCATTTCTTCTCTAGAACAGCTGGTCCCAATCTACTAAATAACCCCTTTGCACACTTGAAGACCGTTATTAAGATTCCCCTTGGCCATAAACATATGAAGAAGTGTTTAACATATGAAAAAAATGCTCAACCTCACCAGTAATCAAAGGAATCCAAATCAAAACAACAAAATGCAATTTTTGCCTATCAATTTGGTAACTCTTTTTAATGATAGTACTCAATGCTGGTGAGAGGAGGGTAAGGGGGCAATTTCGTACTTTGCTGGTGGGAGCATAAATTGGTACAATCTTTCTGGAAAGCAATTTGGCAATATGTTATCAAGACCCTGAAAATTGTCCTTACCCTTTAACCCAGCAATTCCACTTCTGGGAATCTATCTCAAGGAAATCATCAAGACCCAGACAAAGCTTTCTGCTCAGTGGAATTTGCTCCAGGGCACAATATTCTGATCTATGAATTACTAGAAACTGCCTAGAAGTTCAATGGTGCTGAGACACCTATTAAAAAGCTATGCAAGGTCATGTTCATGAGAACCATTCAAGGACATGCAAAGTGGTCGCCATAAAAGGGGAAACACAAGCATATACAACCGGATAGAAAAACTTGAAACAGTAGGTTTTTAAAGACACAGTTACATATACTTTTATACGTAAATAGAGAAAGACCAGATGCAAACACAGCAAAACATTAACAGTTCTTATTAGAAGGTGATAGAATTATGGGTGCCTTTTATTTTCTTCTTTATAATTTTACAATAAAAAGAGTTGGGTAAGAGCGCTCATGGCCTCACACTTGTTTTGCTAAGGAACTCAGCGTGGTCCCAGCCTGCCGTGGCCTATTGTCTGGAATCTAAACAATAAAATGTCGAGGGCTGCAGAGTTTTTCTTAAAAGGGCCAGATAGTGGCCCTTTTACATTACATTTCATGGGCCGTACAGTCTCTCTCTGCACACACTCACCTCTGCTCTTGCACAGCAAAAGCAGCCATAGGCCATAGGACAATGAGTGAGCATGCCTGTGTTCCAATAAATCTTTATTTATAAATTAGGCAGGGCGTCCGTTTTAGCCCTTGGCCTTACTGTGATGACCCATAGACAGAATGGCCTAATTTTCTACCAGACCCCAAAAATCTATAGTTTCAAGCAAACATGGTTGGGGAGACTTCTAGAAGGGCCTTAGTACAAGTGCTAAGTCTCTTCAGTCTTATCCAACCTGATGGACTGTAGCCTGCCAGGCTTTTTTGTCCATGGGATTTCCCAGGCCAAGATACCGGACGAGGCTGCCATTTCCTCCTCCAGGAGATCTTCCTGATCCAGGGATCACACCCCCGCCTCCTGCAGCTCCTGCAGGCGGAGTCCTCACAGCTGAGCCGCCTGGAAGGACCAGGGAAACTGCTTCTGCAGTGCAGCCCCGTCCCGCATTAGCCGCTCAACTGGTCCTGAAACTTTTATTCAGAAGCATTCAGCTGGGGGGCACACTTCAGGGGCCTGTGTATCCACTGCGGACCGGCGACCCCTCTTCTGCATCACTTGGTCCCCTCCCACGCTGGTCTTTCTGCACTATTCACTTTAGCTCTTCACTCAGAGGGCAGGAGGAGAAGGGGGCGGCAGAGCATGAGATGGTTGGATGGCATCACCGACCCAATGGACTTGAGTCTGACCAAACTCTGGGAGATGGTGAAGGACAGGGATGCCTAGTATACCGCAGTCCATGGGGTTGACTAAGCAACTGAACAGCAAGCAGAGGTTAGGGCGGGGCATAAAGAAAGTGAGAAATCCTAGCGATGGCAGGAAATGGGCTGCGGACTTTAAACGAGTTTGAGATTCCATTCCTCTACCCTCCGTGTGGCTGCAACAATGAGAGAGACGGAAGATTCACTGAGTTTGCTGCATCCCAGACGGTGCTCAATGGGTGGCAAAGAGATGCTGTTTAATGGGCTCAGTTTTACAGAGAGACCAATCGGACCCTGAGCTGGGCACCCGTACGTAAATGCAGAAGGGTGATAGGAAGCTTTGAAGAGTCCCCTCCTCTCTTGGGATTGGAGCCCTCCATCTCTCACCTGTATGCACACAGTCCTCACCGGGTACAGTCACGTTCCTCCCCACTCCCAGCTCGCTGAAAAGAAAGGGTGGGGGTGGGAGCCGTGATCGAATCCATCAGCAGAGGCGTAGAGTCAGAACAAGGGGCCACATGGGGACGCCTGGCACAGCACAGGTGCTCAGGACAGCTCATTCCCTCTTCACTCTTGAGACGAGAAATGCTGCTACCAGCTCTGGGGACGCAGGGAAGGATGTGGTTTCCTGGCCTGCCCTGCACCAGGTGCCCAGTCTTCAGGTTATGGACACAGATGACTGCAGCCTTGGGCTTCTGTGAATGATCACACGACATGCTGTTGGAACAGAGGAGAGGGGGAAATTCTTTCTAACCACTAGCGTTAGTGAGGGCTTCCGGGAGGATGTGGCATTTGAGCCTTACGGACAGGATGGTGGTGCAGGAGAGGCGTCTGGGCGGGAGAACCGTTAGAGCTCGGGCGACAGACAGGGAGGGACAGAACTCCTCGGGAAACAATGAAGCGTTCCCGATGCCTCAACACTCAGGCACCCGAGAACCCAGAGCGAAGTCAAGCCTAAAGTAGCAAGGAGGCTGGCTCATGGTGATCCGCGATCCACTGTGCTGAGAAGGGGACCCGTGATTACCGTTGGCAGCCCTGAGATTCTGAAACCGGGAAGTGACATCCTCAGAAAGTCATCTTCACAGCGTGAGCCTGCGTCTCAGTCTGCCCGGGACAGTCCCGTCCTGTCGTTATTCCTAGAGTTCCTTTCCACGCCCCAGAGTGTTCCCCTTTGGACACTAGATTACACGGCCACCTCATGTTTCTATCATCTTGCTGTCAGTGGGAGACAGAAAGTGAAACAAAAAAAAAGGCTAGACCCAGACAGACCAATTCAAAAGCCTATCCTCTGAGTATCTGAGTGGGTAATAAGAATTTCCGAAGACAGGGAGCTTGCGGGAATGGATAGAAACGAACGGATCAAGGACCCACTCTGAAGGCAGATTCAGTAAGACACGTGGTTTGATATAGCAGAGAAGGTATGAGAAATAAGAAGGCATAGGGTATTCTCCAGATATATCCCGAGGCGCGGGGTTTCTGGATCACATGGTAGCTCTATTTTCAGCTTTCTAAGAACCTCTGTACTGACGTCCATAGTGGTAGTTGCAATTTACAGTCCCATCAACAGCGCACGAAGGCCCCCTTTTCTCCACACTCTCTGCAGCATTTATTGGTTGTAGGGTTTTTGATGATGGCCGTTCTGACTGGTGTGAGGTGATACCCCAGTGTTCAGGGCAGTCTCATCTACAACAGCCAGAACGTGGAAGCAACCTAAGTGTTCGCAGATAGGTGAGTGGATGAAGACGGTGTGGTACATATATACACAATGGAACACTACTCAGCCATAGAGAGGATGGGAACTGGGTCATCTGGAGAGATGTGGATGGATCTAGAGTCCATCATACAGAGTGAAGTAAGTCAAAAGAGAAAAACAAATATCACACATTAACGCATATATGTGGAATCCAGAAAAATGACAAAGATGAACCGAGTTCCGGCGCAGGACTAGAGATGCGGACGTAGAGAACTGATGGAGCGGGGAGAGAGAGTGGGATCAACCGGGGGATTAGGACTGACATAGATACACTGTCACGTGTGAATAAATAGCTGGTGGGAAGACGCCGTAGAGCAGAGGGGCTCAGCTCGGTGCTCTGAGATGACCTGGGGGGCGGGGGGGTGAGGGAGCTCCTACAGGGAGGGGGTAGAGATGACCTAGGGGGTGGGGGGGGTGAGGGAGCTCCTACAGGGAGGGGGTAGAGATGACCTAGGGGGTGGGGGGGGTGAGGGAGCTCATACAGGGAGAGGGTATATGTCTACATATGGTGGATTCACTTTGCTGTACAGCAGAGGCTAGCAGCATCATAAAGTAATTATACTCCAATTAAAAGAAAATACTTATGAAAGAAAGAAGCAATGTTTTCTTAAAACAGGCATACAGAATGGCTGATATCTGAGTACTAGAAATGCTAAATGGGTGGGGTAAAGGAAGAGCAGGGGCTGAATGTGAGAATCTGGGGCTGAGGAGAGGTCAGAGGTGGAGACGCGGACGTGGCAGACTCCGGGGAAAATCCTGGCTGCGGAGGGCGTGTGTGAGACCACCCGGGGAAGGGCAGAGCTGATGGCCCTGAGGGCACACGAGGCCCCGGGGCCTAAAGATCGTGACTCAGGAGCAAAAGATGAGAACTGGGGCAGGAGCAGACTCAGGAATGCCTGGGGAGAAGCGGGTGGAGGATGAACCTTTGGACCAACAGAGCCAGATGCTTCCGAAGGACTGAGGGAGCACGGAGGAGGGCAATTAGGAAGACTTCTGAAGGCTCCACTTCAGCAGAGCAGTGGGGGCAGAAGACAAATTGCAGTGGGCTGGGAGGGAGAGGCGAGTCAGAAAGCGGGGCCAGGAAGCGACCATGAGTCTTGGGACAGTTCCGTCCATGAAAAGACTGTGGTTTGAGGGCAGAGTCCAGAGAAGGAAGCACGTGGGGGAGTTAAGCGGAACGTGAACACGTGTGAATACCAAGAAGAAGATGCTGGAGAGAAAGGAGTTGGGAGAGTCCAGAGGTAATCGTTTGGAACAAGACGGGAGCAGATGGCGTGCACGTGAGTGGAGGGGCCAGCCATAGACCAGAGGCAGGACTGCCCACCTTTGCGGAGGCTGGAAGGAAGTGGGGCTGGACCACAGGAACCTCTTGATGTGGGTGGATGATAAGATGGCAGAGGGAATGAGCCTGATGGTGTTGGCGGTCGTGGTAGAAATAGCTGTGCTGGTGGTTATTCCCAACGGCTAGTCATGATCATTACTTTTTTGTCGACACGGAAGTTCCCTGCCTTTGTTTACGTAACTCCAGAGACAACCCCATTTTACACAGGAGGTAACAGAGCCAGAAAGGGGTCAGTACCTGGCCCGCCATCCGCCGTAAAAGGGGCAGAGTTCAGATTTGAGCTCAGGTCCTCCCGGGTGGCATTAGTGATAAAGACCCCGCCTGCCAATGCAGGAGATGCAAGAGAAGCAGGTTCTGCCCTTCGGTCGGGAAGACCCCCTGGAGAAGGAAACAGAAACCCACTCCAGTATTCTTGCCTGGAGAATGCCACGGATGGAGGAGCCTGGCGGGCTGCAGTCCATAGGGTCACAAAGAACAGGACACGACGGAGTGTGCAGGCACACACGCGTGCACGCATGCACGCACGCACACACACACACACATACACACACATGTGCGCGCGCGCGCGTGACTCCTGATGGCACAGCCAGGCTCCCAGGCCACTTGGAGTCAGTATAGGCCAGTGGCTTGGTCCTCGCAGCAGAGCGGGAGGTGAAGTCATCTGCGAATGATGGGGGTGGACTTGGAGGCCTGAGCAGGGAGGAGAGTTGAAACAGCTGCTGTGAAGAATGTGCAGGGATGGGCCAGGGAAGAGAGAGGGCACAGCCGCCTCCCAGGGGTGCCGACAGCTTCCGGGAGATTCCATCCAGCTATGACCGCCTGAATTCCCAAGGCCATTTCCTGCCAAGAACCGCCCCCCTACCCCGCACGCTCTGCTCACTGCTCTTGTTGTTCTGGTCCTCCAGTCCCCGCCTCAAGAGCGATGAGTCACACGGCTCGAGGAGAAAGGGGCGAGGACGCTTCCCACTGCTGGAAGACTGGGTGATGGCCACGGAATGGTGCTGGGAAGGGAGCTCTCAGAGCTTTGGTGTTAACAAAAACTCCCAGTCTGAGAGGTCTAAGGAAGCAGTGCATACAGTGGGCAATAATGGTTGCACATGCAAGTTTTGGGTGGCATGGTCCGGTTCCTTAGATCCAGCCCATAGAGCTGAGTCACAGACCAACTGGCCCAACAACCCTGCTGTTGGGCCACCAACTCCTATTCCAATCCTTGGGGCATTCAGCCCATAACACGGCTCTCTACCAGACACCTACTACTTTTATTTAGCAACCTGGTTTTTGTTGGTTTGTGTTGTCTTGTTTTTGACGGGGGAGAGTTCCCTGGTGGCTCAGATGGTAAAGAATCTGCCTGCCAATGCAGGAGATGCAGGTTCGATCCTTGGGTCAGAAAAATCCCCCAGAGAAGGGAAGAGCTACCCAACCCAGTACTCTTGCCTGGAAAATCCCATGGACAGAGAAGCCTGACGGGCTAGAGTCCACTGGGTCACAAAGAGTTAGAAACCACTGAGCGACTAACACACAGCAAAGCAAGCTCCTTCACTGGAGCCCAGAACCTAAATCTTGACCTTTGATTCACCGATCCGACTGCTTTGAGAACAGTAGGAGACTAAAACTCAGTGGCCTCCCTATTTGGGGGATGGCCATCGAATTATTAACCAAAGGTGCTGGCCTCAGGAACGCGTTTGAGGACTCAGGCTTACTCCTTGCTGGATGCGGCCCACAAGCTCCAACAGAGCTATTAAGCCATTGGTTGAATTAATAAAATCCATATGGGACTGGAGTCTAGAAGAAGCTGGGCTCCGTTCAAATTTCCATAAAAGCCGCCCACAAAACCAGAGAGCTGGCATCCCGTTTTAGGAGTGCACTGCCCTCCTGCCTCCGAATGTCATTTTCAACACATCGGGACTCGGGATAGCAGAGCTGTGGACCGTGAGACTCCGGGAGCTGTGATGAGAACCTTCTTAAGGCCCTCTCTTTTGCAGGGCTAGAAACTCTCCTAGCAAGAGTCAGGGCGCTAGGTGCTTAAACACAGAGAAAAAGCACACGGAAAATGACCGTTTTCCTTTTCTGTTCGTTTTTAGCTTAAATTTCATGGGAGTATAGTTGCTTTACAATGCTGTGCTAGTTTCTGCTGTATAGCAAACTGGATCAGTCATACATAGACATATAGCCCCTCCCTTTTTATATATATACTTTTATTGGGGTATGATTGTTTTACAATGTCGTGTTAGTTTCTGCTGTACAACAAAGTGAATGGGGCATGACAGCATATATCCCCTGCCTCTTGGCCCTGCCACCTACCCCAGCCCCGTGTCTTATGCTCAGGCCAGAAATGAATCATTTGAGGGGCTGCAAGCCAGGGAGGGGCTTCCCAGGTGGCTCAGTGGTAAAGGACCTGCCTGCCAACGCAGGAGACTCAGGTTCAATCCCTGGGTCAGGAAGATCCCCTGGAGGAGGGCATGGCAGCCCACTCCAGTATTCTTGCCTGGAGAATCCCCTGGAAGGAGGAGTCTGGTGGGCACGGTCCATGGAGTCACAAAAGAGTTGGGTATGACTGAGTGACTGAAGGACAACAATAAGCCGCCGATGCTCTAATTCCTACGTGAGTGGGACCAGTTGTGAGGCTGGGGGTGAGGGAGCAAGAGGGGCAATGCAGTTCTTTCTGGAGAGTTCTGCTGAGTTTGCGAGCATTCAGAATCCGTGGGTGAATGTTTGAGAAGCAGTGGCTTGAGTGAGCGTCCACACACAGGCTCCCGGCTTCTGAAGAGGTGTGTCCCATTCTCCAGCCCAAGTTAACATCCCCGTAACCCCTGATTTAAAGTGGTTTCTCCTCCCACAGGCAACAGAGTCTCCTGAAAACCCTGGACACAGCCAACGCTCCAACAGATTACCATCTTTCCCTTAAGTCGCCCTGAAAAGAAGCCCAGGGGCAACAAATCCCTCCCTCTCCCGACCGTTCCAACATTTCTCTAATTAATGCAGGAGAAAATTAATTACAGAGGGATTTTCAAGACCTTGGCATCTAATGACCAGCCGGGCCTCCCCGCCTCCCCGCTGGCTCCCTGCAGCTCCCCATTGGTCCTGCCTCCCTCCTGCCGCCTCGCCCCCTCCCCACCCTTCCCAGAACCCCCGAACAATACCGCAGGCTAATTAGGCAGGGAAAGAGTTTCTTGGCAAAGAGCGCTGAGTGCTAGGTCAGTACCTTGAACAACCCAGAAGAGAAACAAAACAGCATTAAAAGAAAAAAAAAAAGAAAAGAAAGAAAGAAAGAAAGAAAAAACCTGCTAATCCCAAAGCGCATTTCCGCCAAATATTCTCCTTTTCAAGTGCTTTCTTCCTGGTAAACAAAGTTCTGTCGCCCGCTCCGGAGATTTTAGGACACGGTTGCTTAGTAATATCAGAGAAAACACAGCGTCCCCACCTCAGCTGCGTCTTGTTTCTCTTCTCTCTTGCTCACTTCACCGAGAGGCCCTGACATTCCCACATTGCGAGGGATGGCCTGTTTGTAAAGAAGAGCTGGGTTTTCTTTCTTTCTTTTTTTTGGCAGGGGGCTGGAGGGGGCTCTAAATGCTTTCCCAAGCCAAGCTAGGAACAGAGATCATGTCCTCTAGGTCAGTCTGGCCCAGTAGGACTTTCTGCAACAAAGGGGTGGTTCTGCGTCTGCGCCATCCAACATGGTTGCCATGGACCGCGTGGGGACTTTGGGCGCTTGGAATGGTGGCTCGTGACACGGGGCAACCGGAAGTCAAAGGTTGCTGCTGTTGGCGTTCAGCTGCTCAGTCGTGTCCGACTCTTTGCAACCCTGCGGACTGCAGCCCGCCAGGCCTCTCTGTCCTTCACAATCTCCCGTAGTTTGCTCAGACTCATGTCCATTGAGTCAGTGATGCCATCCAACTATCTCATACTCTGTCATCCCCTTCCCCTCCTGCCTTCAATTCTTCCCAGCATCAGGGTCTTTTCCAGTGAGTCAGGTCCTCGCATCAGGTGGCCAAATTGTGGGAGCTTCATCTTCCATATCAGTCCTTCCAGTGAATAGTCTAAAAAGCCTCTTTGTGAAGGTGAAAGAGGAGAGTAGCAAGTTGAATTTACTGGACATTATTCACCGCAGCTTGAAATGGCCCCATGTGGCTCAGGGCTTGGGGCACCACAGGTCCTGGTATAGCCCCAGCAGACCCACTGGAGGGACAGCCGTGGCGTCTGGGTGGCTCCGTGTCATTAGTGACAAGCAGAATGTTTTGGAGTCGTGAACACACCTGCTTCCATTTGAATGGAGGTCCATCTTCTCTCTCTGTGGCCTTGGACATCACTGAACTCTTCCGTAATGAGGGACACACACACGAGTACCTCAAGGTCAATGTTTGGTCACGGACCCCAAGCCCCCGGCACATGGGTGGGCCCCTTGGTGACCATTTCCACCAGGAGTCCAGATGGCAGGGCCCACTCTGCGACTGCTCTACCTGCTTTGCTTGGCTACTCTGGGAACCCTTGCTCTTTCCTGCCTCCACGTCCTTGCCCACATTTCCCCTCACCCTGCTCTCTCTGCTCCCCTGCATCAGCTTCAGTGATTCCTGTCCAACCCATAAGGTCCTACAGACTCAGCCTGGCCATCCTCTGCACTGGAAGGCTTTCCCCTCTCCCCTCCTGCCCCTGCCTTTCCTCTCCCTCCCTCTCTCTGCAATATGGCGGCCACGAGCTGTAGGTGG
This sequence comes from Capra hircus, assembly GCF_001704415.2. Lineage (NCBI taxonomy): Eukaryota > Metazoa > Chordata > Mammalia > Artiodactyla > Bovidae > Capra > Capra hircus. The sequence goes on along the minus strand of NC_030826.1, from coordinate 57,923,666 downwards.
CCGTTCATTGTCTTAGAACTGCAGCTAGTGCAAACGAGCAATGGAATTTGTATTTTTTTTATTTTAATTATCAATTAATTTTGTTGTTTAATTGCATGTAATTTTAATTGGTTGAAATGGAAAATGAATTGGCATTTCATTAATTGAAGCTGAAATGGTCACATATGGCACGCTCTCTCTCCCTTGCATGTGTGTGCGCGTGCACACACACACACACACGCACACTAGACATCTCATAGCTGGTCTGAATGCCATTTGCAACTGTCTCTGTGAATGTCTGCTCCTCTGCACATACCCAGGATCTTGTCTTCCGATGATCTTTTTATAAATCTATCATCCCCACTGGAAAGTGAACCCCTAAGGACATAGTCTGGTTTCAGGCTTTTTTTCTTTTTTGATGTGGACCATTTTTAGTCTTTATTGAATTCGTTACAATAATGCTTATGTTGTTCTTTTACATTCTGGTGTTATTGGCCAAGAGGCATGGGGGATCTTAGTTCCTCGACCAGGGATCAAAACCATATGCCCTGCATTGGAAGGTGAAGTCTTAACCACTAGACTACCAGGAAAGTACCACAATCTGTGTTTGACTTTGTTTTGTTAGCTTGACAGTGGTGCCCCAACCATCTAGGATGGTGTCAGGCACACAATCCCTTCTGTAAGTATTTGTCAGGCAGGAAACAGCAATTATTCACCACAGTTTGCACACTGCATCAGGGGTCAGCAAACTACAGGCCAGAGGGCAGTTTCAGCCTACAACCTGCATGAATTGATGCTTTTGAACTGTGGTGTTGGAGAAGACTCTTGAGAGTCCCTTGGACTGCAAGGAGATCCAACCAGTCCATCCTAAAGGAAATCAACCCTGAATATTCACTGAAGGACTGATGCTGAAGCTGAAGCTTAAATACTTTGACCACCTAATGTGAAGGGCTGGAAAAGACCCTGACGCTGGGAAAGACTGAAGCCAGGAGGAGAAGGGGCGACAGAGAACACCTACTCAATGGACATGAATTTGAACTAACTCCAAGAGACAGCGGAGGACAGAGGGGCCTGACGTGCTGCAGTCCATGAGGCTGCAGGGTAGGACATGACTTAGAGACTGAACATCAACAAGTTAGGTAGGGTGTTGTTTTTGTTTAATGTTTAGTTAGATTGTAAATGGTTATAGAATGACCTACATGAGATCCTCCTTTTGCTCTTGACTCGCAAAACCGGGAGGTGCCACATTCTGGCCCTTTAAGAAAAAGTGCACTGACCTCAGGACCAGATCCCAACAAGAGCTGCTAATGCAGCTGAGTGTGTCCCACAGTCAGAGAAAAGGAGAAAGGCTTCGGGGAGAGGGGCTGAGGGAGGGACCTGAATCTCACACTTGGCGTCTCCAACAGAGCTGGACCCAGGACACAGCCAGGCCTGGGCTTCCTCTGACCTCTCTGACTGCCCACACTGCCTGCAAACACGAGTGGGAGTTGGAGTGGCAGAAAAAAAAGTCAAACTGAGGCTTCCCTGGCGGGTGTGCGCGCATGCTCACTCACTCAGTGATGTCTGACTCTGCGACCCTGTGGACTATAGCCCACGAGGCTCCTCTGTCCGTGGGATTCTCCAGGCAAGAATATACTGGAGTGGGTTGCATTCCCTTCTCCAGGGGACCTTCCTGACCCAAGGCTCGAACCTAGGTCTCCCGCATTGCAGGCAGATTCTGTACCATCTAGCTAACCAGGTGGCAGCAGTGATAAAGAACCCACCTGGCCTGGAGAATCCCATAAACAGAGGAGCCCGGTGGGCTACAGGTCACAAAGAGTCGGACCCAACTAAGTGACTGACACTTTCTTTACCATCTGAGCCCCCAGGGAGGGGCACTCCACATGGACTTCTGGGAGAGTTCTGCCTTGCACGCCCTAAAGTCACAGCAAATGGAAGAGGGGCTTTTCTGGCTCCCTTATTGTGGTTTGGCTTCAGGGAATAGCAGTTTCCACTTAAAGTCAAGCTCCCAGATGCGTTTTTCACACCCATGGAAAGACCTTCCAGAATCTCACACCTAAGGGCTAGGAGGCAGTCATCCGGCAAGCAGGGAAAAATCGGCTCTTCCCTTTCCTGCTAAGATGTGAACTGGAGCTTCTATGAACCCAGGCAGAGATCGGTTTGGGCCCTAATCACCGTGAGCGACAGAAGCCCCCAAAGACAACCCATCTCCGTCTCTCATGCCTTCTTACCCTGCAGCCACCCTCCCTTTCTTCCAGACCCGCAGCTCTGAAACAACGTGCCAAACGTCAGGGCATCTGGGAGTGCCCAGAAGGCTCCTTCACTTTCCTGCTCACTTTCCATTCAATCGTCCCAACAGGGAGGAGCAGAGCGCACCCAACGTGCTAAATATTTCCCTGCTGGAGAAGCTATTTTCCTTCTGCTGCTGCTTGGCAGCAAAGAGACAGGAAGCTATTTAGATATATTATCTTCCTCTTCAGAAAGTTTAGAGGAACTTCTCTATTGCAGTTCACACAAACATCCCGCGTAACGGCCATTTAGTCATGCCCCTTCATTAGGTCACCAGTGAAGAATGCTCGGCCTGATTAAACGTCATTTGATTAGCTCCACACTTGCTGCCCCAGATCCAAAAGGGAAAAAGACTTTCCCTGGCCTGGTGGTGACCAGCTTAAAGTCCTTGAAGGTCCAACATAAATGATTCTTCTTTCCCAGGGCTGTTTATGGTTGATAATTTGTATGTCAATAAGCAAGAAGGTGGCTTCTATGAGCTGTTTCTGGCCAGAGAATGCTGTCTCCTTTAAAGGGGCATCAAAGAGAATTCTTGGCAGGAGTTAGTAAGAAGGTTGTTACAAAAAAATGTGATATGGACTCACAGATTAAATTGGGTCATGCAGATGAGTCAAGAATTGGAACATGAGACCAGTGTAGACCATAATGGCTAACTATGGGTGCGTGAGTGCTAAGTCTTATCTGACTCTGTGACCCTATGAACTGTGGCCTGCCAGGCTCCTCTGTCCATGGGGATTTTCCAGCAAGAATACCTGAGTGGGTTGCCGTGTCCTCCTCCAGGGGATCTTCCCAACCCAGGGATCATACCTGCATCACTTTCGTCTCCTGCATTGGCAGGCGGGTTCTTTACCACTAGCGCCACCAGCAAAGCCCTGGTCCTGCAACTATGGGTGACCTGCTGTTACACTCTGGACGTTCTTCTACGTGCTTAAAGTGTGTTAACTCATTTAAAGCTCAAGCAACTCAAAGAGTATTAGGAGGAGGTTGGCCCCCAAAGTCAAATATTTTGCTTAAACGCACAGAAATAGTGAGTGGCAGAGCCAGGATGTGAATCTGGCCTGAGGTAGCCAACAGAATTTTCTGTGATGACAGACGTGTCCCGTATCTCTGCTTTTCAGTAAGGCAGCCACTTGCTACATGTTGCTATTTGAGGACTTGAAAACCTCAATATGATGGAGGAACTGGATCTTTCATTTTTTAAAACCATAATATATTTAAATTTATGTTTAAAATTCCCTGGTGGTCCCATGGCTACAACTCTGCTCTCCCATTGCAGGGGGCCCAGGGAGCTAGACCTAACATACCATAGTTAAAAGAGTCCTCATGCCACAACCAAGGATCCTGCTTGCCTCTGTGAATACTGAAGACCATGCACGCAGCAGCTAAGACCTGGCATAGCCAAATACATAAATAAGTATGCTTAAAATATGTATAAATAAACCGTCAGATGTGGCTAGTGGCTACCATGTTGCATTCCCAGATTTAGGCCATCTGGCTCCAAAATTCAGACTTCAACATTATAGACTATCCTGCCTTTTAAATTAAAAAAAAATAATAATAATTTGGGACTATTATGATAATAATTAAAATATAGAGACGGAGTTTAATCAATATCTTCAAAGACAGGAACACATGAGAAATGATACTAAATGGAAATGCAAGAGAGAAACGTTTGCTTCAATTAAAAAGTAGGTGTTCGGGTCAGATGTTTGGAAAAATACCTGTAAAGGAAAAAGGTGAAATACCAGTGTGGTTTGTCAAGAGAGGAAGTGGTTTCCTTTTGTTTAGTCAGTAAGTTATGCTGAGCTCATGCAATCTGACCTTATTAAGCACCCGGCCTTGTGCTCTTGGGCCACGCAGCCTAAAAGGAAAGCCAAGTCTTTTCCTTCAAACCTGGATCCAGGGTGGATGGTGCTCTTCAAGGCCGTTCATCCTGGTGGAATTCAAGTTAGATGTTTATCAGGAATCACAGGAGTGATTCAGGAAATCTGCCTGGAGGAGGTGGCATTTCAAACAGCTCTTGAAGGAAACAGCTTCTACTGGGGCAGCAGGAAGTTGGGAAGGATGAGTACAGCGGCAGGCTTGGCATGAAAAATAAACTGTTTTCGGTGACTCTCTTGGAGACTGACGTACAGGGATTAATCAAAAATGACTGCGAAGTTTCTAGCTTGGATAAAAATAGTGGTTCTGGGAGCAGACAGAGAAAGTTTTGGGTTGGAAGGAAACAGTTTTGGGAAAGGATGACTTGGGTTTTGGGCGTGCGGGTGCTGAGGTGACAGCTTGTGTAAATCTTGGATTAGTGCTCACTTTTCAAGGGCCGTTAAGTGTCCGGTTTAGATGGACAGAGGGTGGATCAGAGGTGGTCCAAGGTCACCTTCATCTAATGCTCAGAGAGTTTGCTCTCCCTCCGAGCCTGAGAAATTGGGCCGGGGCAGAAAGGAAGAGAAGCCGCAGGACCCCAGGGGGAGTCATGTCACCGCCCCGCTGGTGACAAACGCGGCCCCTGTTTCTCTGCTACTCGGAGCTGACAGGTATCCGGTTACTTCATCTTGGAAGCTACATTCATCTGCCCTTTAGAACATCCTGCCCAATGACTGATTTTTTTTAACAGCTTTTTTTCCCCCCCCCGATTATATTTGTAGTAACTACCCACTGCAGAACACTTGGAAACTTTTTCAAAAACAGAAATAAGGAAATGTAATCACACATAGACACTCAGCGACGCACATATCTATGTGGCTGTGTGTGTGTGTGTGTGTGTGTGTGTATTAAGAGTTACAGTTTTCACCCATTTCTAGCTGGGTATTTTGAAATACACTTTTAAATTTTTGCAAGAATTTTTATTGGGGTATCGTTGATTTACAATGTCGTGTGGGTTTCAAGTGTGTCGCAGAGACTCAGACACACATATACACGCCCATTCTTTCTCAGATTCTTCTCCTACATAGGTTATTACAGAATATTTAAAATACACTGTCAGCCCAGAAAAGTCTATACAAGTAAACAAGAAGACAGTATTAGCCAGCTTTTATTGAAGTGCCAGGGTATTCCAGACTTACAGGAAAAACATCCGCCCATCTCAGCACACAGGCGCATCTAGAAGAATCTGTTCCTGAAATGAGTGTCTAGTCTCTCCCCTTCTTGCCCAGCAAGTATCTCTTTAACACCCCTTTTCATCATTTGCTTATTTTCCTTGTGACCGTACGACTGCAGATTCAGAGACACTCGTCAGGGGCTAAGAGGCAACCTGTGAGGGCCGAGAAGAGCCAGCTACAGGGGCCAGGCGCGAAAAGTAAGGACCACAAGAAGCAAGTGACTCACCAATATTCCAAAATGCAAATCTGGAGTTCCCGACTCAAAGGATGCCTCCGACAAGAAAACAGACATCGAACGAACGTAAGGGAAGACCACAAATAGCCGCATGTTAACAACCCATGGAGAGAGAGGGAATACTCTTGGAGTACAAGTAGAGTCCAGAAGGCAGAGGAGATGGTGAACCCCAGGGAATCCGCATGGTGTCCCTAAACTGTCCCAGGGAGTCAGGGCTTGGAACAGTCCCTAGTGACTCTCAACATAGACACGGAATCTACGGATAATTGAAACACACCCCCCCACACACAAACACACAAGAGCATACACAGACCCACACACGCACATAGCACGTACACAGACACATGGGCACACACAACATACACAAGCACACACATACACAAATACACACACACACCGCACACATGCAGACACAAACACAAGCACACACATACACAAATACACACAAGCGTATACACATAGACACAAACACACATGTACACACAAGCTCAATATATAAGTACACACACATACACAAACACACACAACCGTACACAGACCCACCCACACACACATGCACATAGCACATACACAGACACACAAACACACATAGACAGAGACAACATACACAGACACACACATACATAAACACACACAAGCACGCACATGCGTACACAACACAAGCACACACATACGCAAACACACATGTACACACACAAGCACACAGTCTCATCTAGAGACTCCTCCTTCCTGCCTTAGGCTCCTGGGGACGGACACTAAGGGAGTGGGAGACCCCCAGGAACGCCAAGGGTGTGGGTGGGTCCTTATCTGGTCCACGTTCTCAGAAACTGCTGGCTCTGGGCAGAGCCCGTGGGAGGGAGAGCTCCTGGTGCACCCCCTCCTGGGGACGAGGGGACCGCCCCTCCTCCGAAGATAACACAGCCGCCCCAGACCGCTGCTGACGCTCTCTCCAAAACCCTCCTAATGAGCTGTCTGGGGGAGGGGTGGTGATGCTCAGCAATATTTTGGCAGCCGCTTGCTTTTGAAAATTCCGCCTCCGTTTTTCGATTTCATAAATGCCATCTGCAATGACCTTTCTCCTCGCTACCATCTTTGATGGCTTCTCATGCGTGAAACATATTTTTGTTCATTACTTGGTTGTCCACCACCTCCCCTTGCGACCGTCCAGCCCAGGTCTCCCTCTCCGCACCCTTCACCCCCATGTCAGACATATAACGAATTACCATTCCTTCAGACAACGAGGTTGAAAACTTGTGGTCTCCAAGGCAACGGGGTATCCTGGGGTGGGGTGCCGGGGAAGGAGTGGGGGGGGCTGGCCCAGCCAGGAAAGGCCTGGAAGGAAAAGGGGGTGGGCAGGCAGAAGCAGAGATGATATCATTCCTGAAGCCTGAAAGCAGCCAATCGGGACCCGGGGATGTGATGTCACCCCCACCCCCACCCCCTCTGAGCCTAGGTAGCCCCACTGAGAATTCTAGACAAGCATTGAACTGAAGTTGTATTGCTGTGAGAGAAAGGGGGTGGGGTGGCCACGGTGGGGGCTGGAGAGCAACCCTCTGGATGGCCCTACCAGACACTAGCCTTCACTCGAGGCAGCCCATAAAAATGTCATCGGCTTGGGCCCTCCCTGCATGACAACACGGTGATTTCTTTGGGGGAGAAGGGAAAAAAAAAAAGCCAAAGATTCATTTTGCAGCCACACCCCCGCCTCCCTTGGAAGAGAAAAACCAACCAACAACAAGTTGTGAATGAAGTGTCTGCAGGCTGGCTCCCACCAAGCCAGCCTGAGAACTTTCCGAGCAGAGAGATGAGGGGCAGTCGCTCAAAGGGGACGCACAGGGCGTCCACGGGGAATCTCCAAGGCCCCGGGGCTGGGGTGGTGGCCTGAGTGCTGCAGGCCGGGAGCCTGGTTCTGGGTAGAGCAGCCCAGCCAGGTGGGACCGGCCGCTGAAGGCACTGGGAGTGAGGGAGGCATCTGTCCCCAGACCGCGATGGCATCTGGGCCTCAGTACCAGGCTCTGGGGAGAAGCAACTAGCTGCAGCTGTAGGGAGAGGGCAGGCTTCTTCGCGTGCCCACCAAAGCATCAGCATCACTGGGCAGGGAGGGGGTGAGCATGCTCGGCTCCCTCCTGCCAGACTTTTTCCTTGGGACTGGGAAATAGCCCTGTTTCCCCAAAATGTCCCCAAGAGACCAGGCCACAGGATGCTGTGTCCAGTGTTCTGTGCAAAAGGAGCAGGTTCCCCAGCGCTGTCTTTCCAGAGTCTTTCTGGACTTGTCCCACGTGGAATCACCTACATCAGCTTTGAGGAAGTAGAAGCAAAGACCTCGTGCCCACCACCCCCACCCCCACTGTACAGATGTGGACATCAAGGCTCAGCGGAGGGAAGGGGCCAGCCCACTGACCGACAGGGCCACCAGTGGGTCTGGGGCTCCACCCTGCCAACCGCTGTTCTTAGTCACAAGCCTGCGACACACAAGTAGCATTTGAAGATGGAAAGTCTACAATTTCAGCATCACCTGTTCACCATTTTCTTTATTTTTTATTGAGGTGTAGCTGATTTACAATGCAGTGTTCGTTTCTGGTGTACAGCGAAGAGGTCCGGTTTCCCTTTATATCGCTGTGCTGTGCTGAGTCGCTCAGTCGTTTATGACTCCAGATAGTCCAGGTTCGATCCCTGGGTGGGGAAGATCCCCTGGAGAGGGAAATGGCAACCCACTCCAGTATTCTTGCCTGGAAAATCCCATGAACAGAGGAGCTTGGCAGGTTATAGTGCAGAGGGTGGCAAAGAATTGGACACAACTGAAGCAACTTAGCAGGAATGTGTGTGTGTGTGTGTGTGTGTGTGTGTGTGTATACACATATATATGGCATCTGGGCCTCAGTGCTGTGCTCTGGGGAGAATATATATATATATATGCATTCTTTTTCAGATCCTTTGCCATCGTAAGTTATTGCACGATAATGAACATAGCCCCCTGTGCCATACAGTAGGTCCTTGCTGTTTATTTTATATATAGTAGTGTGTATACATCCATCCCAACCTCCTGATTTATCACTCTCCACCCTTTCCCCCTCGGTAACCATGAGCTTGTTTTCTACATCTGGGACTCTCTGTTTTTGTAAATAGGCTCATTTGCAACCTTTTTGTAAGTTTCCACATAGAACCAGTATCACACAACATTCATCTTTCTCTGACTCATTTTGCTCGTTGTGACAATCTTTAGGTCCATCCACGCCACTGGGAGTGGCATTATCTGATTCTTTTGTACATTCTGAGTCGTCCAGTTGTGTCCGACTCTGTGCAGCCCCATGGACTGTAGCCCACCAATCTCCTCTGCCCATGGGGACTCTCCAGGCAAGAATAGTGGAGTGGGTTGTCATGCCCTCCTCCAGGGCATCTTCTCAACCCAGGGGTCAAACCCAGGTCTCACATATTGCAGGCAGATTCTTTATCATCTGAGCCACCAGGAAAGCTCAAGAATCCTGGAGTGGGTAGTCTTACCCTTCTCCAGGGGATCATCCCAACCCAAGAATGGAAGCAGGGTCTCGTGCATTGCAGGCATTTTCTTTACCAGCTGAACTACCAGGGAAGCCCCATTCCTTTGTATGCCTGACTAATCTTTTTATATGGTTTTGTATGAAGAGGGTTTGAATGTTAATAAACATCCACTTAAAAAAGAGTCGTATCAGGGTCCACAGCACCCCCGGACAGACTGATTGGACAGACTGATCAGTGGTCCCAGCCGCAGCCTCCCAACCAGGAAGCTTTCGGAGAGTGTCTGGGAGGAGGAGGCGTGGGGGCAGAGGGCCCGGAGGGGACCCTTCCTAGCAGTTGGTTTCGGCTCCATCCGCAGGGCAGGCGGCCTGCTCTCGGGCTCCACGTGCGGCCTGTTCCCATGCACCCTTGGCCTTCTCCCTGCAGGCGATCCAGGGCCTTTCCGGTAATGATTACAATCAGCCACGCCAGCCCGAGCGCTGCGGCAGAGCCCTGCCAGGGCCTGAATCACACGCTGTCTTTCTGTTCTATAAGTGAGCAAACCTGTGTGCTTTCTATAAACGTCAGCGTAGATCACCAGTGGGCCTTCCCATCTCAGCCATCCCGAGCTGCAGAGGTGGCTTCTTCCCCGAGAAAGGGGCCCAGGGGTGCTGCCTCCGTTTCTCCCGGGCGCTGAGGATCTGGCTGCTGGGCTGTCCCCGGGCTCAGCAGAGAGGGCTCTCACTCAGTGACTCAGCCCCAAAGAGGCACAGCTCACCTCTCCAGGGCCCCCTGGGAAGAGGTCCAGGTGAGGCTCAGAGCATCCTTCTAAGCTGTCCACCTCAGAGCTCCAGGTCTCCCAGACCCTGGCCAGCACAGCACACACAGAGAGGCACCTGCCCCAGCTGGCTTTTGGAAAGGGCCCTGCACCACTGGCCTTTTGTGTAAAAGCTCCCTGTCCACTTAACTAACAAGTAATCATTAATATTACCCCTGGCCCAGGTATCCAACTGTTAAACTGACACTAATGAAATGAGTCTCGGGCACCATGACCAATATTAAAACCCAGCCTGAGCTGTTAAATTTAAATGACCCAGGCTGATTTATACATCGTGCTTTGCATTAACCAGGAAGGAAGGTATTTTATATCAAAATGCACAGACATTTCTTCCACCGTGGCTTTATTATTTCTTTATTATACCTCCCTGCCCCAACTGGACCCAACCAGATCACACTGAAAGGTCCCAGCCTTAATTACTGGCATCACAGTTTTGCCTTCTTGTTGACAAAGGATTCCCAATGGAGGGGAAAATCTAGAGTTGAAAAGCATGCTGCACATGTAACTTTGGGATCTGCTGTGACGCGCAGGCTATGGAATGGGGAGGGATAAGTTAGCAGTTTGGGATTAACACACACATAGCTACTACAGACATGGGCTTCCCAGGTGGCTCAGTGGTAAAAGAATCTGCCTGCCAAAGCAGGAGATGCAAGACACTCAGGGTCAGTCCCTGGGTCGGGAAGATTCCCTGGAGGAGAAAGTGGCTACCCACTCCAGTATTCTTGCCTGGGAAATCCCATGGACAGAGGAGCCTGGCGGGCTACAATCCATGGGGTGCAAGAGTTGGGCACAACTTACTCACTACTATACATAGAATAGGTAGTCAACATATAGCAAGGGGACTCTACTAAATACTCTGTAGAGCCAGACATCCTGGAATGTGAAGTCAAGTGGGCCTTAGAAAGCATCACTACGAACAAAGCTAGTGGAGGTGATGGAATTCCAGTGGAGCTGTTTCAAATCCTGAAAGATGATGCTGTGAAAGTGCTGCACTCAATATGCCAGCAAATTTGGAAAACTCAGCAGTGGCCACAGGACTGGAAAAGGTCAGTTTTCACTCCAATCCCCAGAAAAGGCAATGCCAAAGAATGCTCAAACTACCGCACAATTGCACTCATCTCACATGCTAGTAAAGTAATGCTCAAAATTCTCCAAGCCAGGCTTCAGCAATACGTGAACCGTGAACTTCCTGATGTTCAAGCTGGTTTTAGAAAAGGCAGAGGAACCAGAGATCAAATTGCCAACATCCGCTGGATCATGGAAAAAGCAAGAGAGTTCCAGAAAAACATCTATTTCTGCTTTATTGACTATGCCAAAGCCTTTCACTGTGTGGATCGCAATAAACTGTGGAACATTCTGAAAGAGATGGGAATACCAGACCACCTAACTTGCCTCTTGAGAAATCTGTATGCAGGTCAGGAAGCAACAGTTAGAACTGGACATGGAACAACAGACTGGTTCCAAATAGGAAAAGGTGTACCTCAAGGCTGTATATTGTCACCCTGCTTATTTAACTTCCATGCAGAGTACATCATGAGAAATGCTGGACTGGAAGAAACACAAGCTGGAATCAAGATTGCTGGGAGAAATATCAATAACCTCAGATATGCAGATGACACCACCCTTATGGCAGAAAGTGAAGAGGAGCTCAAAAGCCTCTTGATGAAAGTGAAAGAGGAGAGTGAAAAAGTTGGCTTAAAAGTCAACATTCAGAAAATGAAGATCATGGCACCCGGTCCCATCACTTCATGGGAAATAGATGGGGAAACAGTGGAAACAGTGTCAGACTTTATTTTTTGGGGCTCCAAAATCACTGCAGATGGTGACTGCAGCCATGAAATTAAAAGACGCTTACTCCTTGGAAGAAAAGTTATGACCAACCTAGATAGTATATTCAAAAGCAGAGACATTACTTTGCCGACTAAGGTCCGTCTAGTCAAGGCTATGGTTTTTCCAGTGGTCATGTATGGATGTGAGAGTTGGACTGTGAGGAAGGCTGAGTGCCGAAGAATTGATGCTTTTGAACTGTGGTGTTGGAGAAGACTCTTGAGAGTCCCTTGGACTGCAAGGAGATCCAACCAGTCCATTCTGAAGGAGATCAATCCTGGGATTTCTTTGGAGGGAATGATCCTGAAGCTGAAACTCCAGTACTTTGGCCACCTCATGCGAAGAATTGACTCATTGGAAAAGACTCTGATACTGGGAGAGATTGGGGGCAGTAGGAGAAGGGGACGACCGAGGATGAGATGGCTGGATGGCATCACGGACTCGATGGACATGAGTCTGAGTGAACTCCGGGAGATGGTGACAGACAGGGAGGCCTGGCGTGCTGTGATTCATGGGGTCGCAAAGAGTCGGACACGACTGAGCGACTAAACTGAACTAAACTGAACTGAATGACCTGTATGGGAAAAGAATCTGAAAAAGAGTGGATATACGTTTATGTATAACTGACTCACTTTGCTGTTCACCTGAAACCAACACAACATTGTAAGTCAGCTATATCCCAATATCAAATAAAAATTAAATTAAAAATCAGCTAGAATCTTTGTTGTGATTGAAAATAAATGTGTAGGGGTGGGAGCCCATTTGGGGAGGGGTCTCCCCGAGTGGGGGATCTGACTCAGCAGGTATTACTTCTCCATCTTACCTCTTTGAGGCTGGCCTCTGGGAGGCAGGAGCAAGTCAGAATCCAGAAGCAAGTTGGGGAAACTCTACCAAGGATGGCTGCCCGCTTCTGCCCTTCCTTCTCCCTGAACATCCTGGGATTGGAGTTCTCCCTTAATTTAGAAGCAAGTGACACATTCATCCCACAGAACACTACTCTCTTGCCAGCCAGCCTCCCTTTCTCCCGGCCCCACCCCTGGCCTCGAGGACACAGCCCATTCTGCACACCCAAGCCAGTCATCAGCCTCCATCATCTCCCCGTGAGTCACAGGCTCGGTGTGGGTGGGCAGCCGCCGGGAGAAACAGAGCTGACGGAGGTAGCCATGGTTCTCAGGCAGGGCACACGAGGGCCAGACCAGCAGCCCGGGTGGCTGCGGGACCCAGAGGTCCCTCCATGACAGAGCACATGCACCCTTGGGTTTAGGCCACTGTTGGGCATATCCTTCTGAAGACCCGAGAAGCTGGTGCTTCCATAGCCAGAGCTGGGGACGCAGGGTGGGCAGCTGAGAGCTGGGTGGGCAGATAGCATCTTCTCCTTGTAACCGCCTGCCGAAGACCAGGGGGACAAATGCCAGGGGACAGGTAAGAAGCCACCCAGTCACGGAATGAGCAGAGGCAGCCCGGGATGGAAGAGGGAGCTCACTCTCCAGGCCTTGTAGACACTCCTTCCCCCACCCGCCATGCCGCTCCAGTCTGTGTGGAGCTGCCTCCTTCAGGACTAGGGCTCCAGATTCTCCTTGCTCGACTCTCTTTTTAATTCACGACTTGGTTTTGATAACCAGCTCTATCATGCATTAGCTGTGTGGCCTTGGGCAAGTTATTTACCCTTTCTGAGCTTCACTCAAGTACGTCAGTGCAATGGGCATGATTAACAAGGACACCGAAAGGTAACGCGATGGTGCACATAACGCCCCCTGCACCGTGCCTGCGTGTGCTCACCGGCTCAGTCGTGTCCGACTCTTTGCGACCCCGTGGACTGTAGCCCGCCAGGCTCCTCTGTCCCTGGGATTTCCCAGGCAAGAATCCTGGAGTGGGTTGCCAAGCGCCTGGCAAGTGGTAAATGCTGGACAAACATTTTCACCTTCCTTATCCTTCCCACTGGGTGGTCTGAATGTCACCTCTGGAAGGAAGGTGCTCTTTCCTGGGCGCCCGACCTTCCGCCCTTGGCAGCTCCCTGTCCTGGGTTTACTCTGCCCACACCAGCTCCCTCTGGGACCGGGAGACAGGATGGGAGGCAGGAGCTGCTGGCTGCTGGGTGGCCCCGGGCAGGCGAGAATCTGCCCCCAGAGCCGGCTCTCAGCAGGCCTGTTTCCACCTGGATGGCCGGGGCCAAAGCCCCGGAGGCCACGCCCTCAGGTGTCACTTTCAAGTTCAGCGCTCCCCCTTCCTCCTGGCCCCGCCTGGCCTGCCCCCTCGGAAGCTCTCAGACAACCCCGCTGCCTCCGTCAGGCCCTGACTCGTCTGGCTGGCTTGCCTGGGTCCCGAGGCTTATCCAAACATCTTCATGGCTTTTCATAAATTCAATCCGTCCTTATCAGCTGCACCATCAAGAGGAAGGGCAGGAGGGGCTTGTGACTGAAGCAGGGGGAAGACAAGCTCTAATTAGCCTCCCTACTCTGCGGGGTCACCCACAGTTCAATCACTCCGGCTTCACGTGGCCCGGATCACGTCGCACCGTGGGCATCACTGGCGACCGTCCTCTGCCCCCTGCGCACAGGGGCCTTGCTCTCCATCTCCCCTCTGGGCTGGGAAGCTGTGAGTGGAAGTCACTGGGCCAGTCCCCTCTGACTGGCACTTCTGTGAAAGCAGCTTTGTCACAGTTCATGGGTGTGCCTCTGATCCACGGGTCCCTCTGTAAGCTGCAGTCCCTGGACCCCGACTTCATTCCTTGGAGCTCGCCCACCCTGCAGAGAGCCTCAAGCACCCGTTATTGAAATGAAAGTGCTTCGGCCAGTCTTCCCATCCCAACTCCAGGACAACGACCTGAAAAGAGCAGTGGGCTCGGGGAGGGCTCATGGAGACCCTGGATCCCGTCACCACTCAGCTGTGAACTTGGGAAAAGTTTCCTTGTCATTAAAAACAAAAAGTGAGGATGACAATACCTTTCCACTGCTAGGAGCCCTGAGTCAGAACATGCAAATATGCTTCCTGATGTGCCAAATTCTAAACAAATGACATATATTCCCGATTATCCAGCCCAAGGGACGTACCAGTGACATATTGCCACAAACAGGCTCAGAGGCTGCTCTTGGTATTTCTGGTCAGTTTTGCCATTTCTGAAGACCAGCTTCTCCCATGGAGACTTTGGCTTAAACTGAGCATCTCCCTGACAGGGTTTGAAACCCAAGGGTCATGTTTCACGGTGTCAGGCACCTCTGGACATTGACTCTTTCTGCACATTTGGTCACTGGAAGGCTGTCTGGGAGACCTAACGTGGGTTCTCAGTCCCCTGCCTCAAATTCCCAAGATAAATAAACCAATTTGTTCAATGATCAGCATTTTTGAGGGCCCTTCTCTTTGTCAAGCTGTGAGCAGGCTCCCAGGAAATGTCCTTCATGTCTTCATGGCTGCCCAGGAGGATGATGGATGAATGAGACCATAGGACTGATGGTTCAGACTGGAACACTCTTGAATAGTGGATGTGAGCTCTTATTAGTAACTACGCTGGGAGGACCAGTTTAAGTTGGAACTGTCTTGAGCAGATGGGGAGCATGGTTACGGGTGTTCTAGATCTTGGAGGAGAGGGGAGCGAAGGGAGCTTGTCAAACAGAATTTGAAAAGTGGATGCTGGGGCTTCCCTGGTGGTCCAGTGGGTAAGAATCCACCTTGCAATGCAGCATATGCGGGTTCAATCCCTGGTCTAAGATCCCACATGTCACAAGGCAGCTGAGCCTTGAGCTCAACTCCTGAGCCCGCATGCCACACATGAAAATATTCTGCGTGATGCAACTAAGACACAGCCAAATAAATAAATTTTATTTTCTTTAGAAAAAATAAATTAAAAAGCAGACGTCGAAGGAGCTAAATGAATGAATGCTTTGGTCACCGTGTTCTCGGGGAGAAATGGAAACACTGCTTCTCCACCTTGATTCATTCAGGGTCTCCCCGGGGAATGGGTCCTGCACCCCCATGCCCAGGGCAGCGCCTGGCACATTGACATGCAGTACGTGTTGGCCGGCCCGACCTCCAGGGAGAAGGCAGATCTCAGCAAAGAGACACAAGCCTGGATTCCCTGCAAGGTCCCAGCCCAAGCATTTATGATTATGATTGTAACTGGCGTGTGTGCGGTAACCAGGCCTTCGGAGCACATTCTCATGCATTTTCCCTTTTGATCTGAAGCAGATAATGCAGAGGGGAGCATGCGTCTGAAAGGCCACCCTGTTGAACAGCACACTGGCTGAGCAAGAACAAAGACCATAAATGAAGAAGGATGTTTGCAGTCTGCTTCCCGCTTGCCAGAAAACAGGAAGCTTCAGCAGCCGGCCCTGCCGAGGTCTCCACCTCTTCCTTACCCCAAAGTTACATGGCCTCAGAGGCTTTCCTTTTATGACTTTTTTTTTTTTTTAATGCAGCAAATCTCTTCCAAGATACTTTTTTCCCCTGTCTCACCTGGCTGCACTGAGAAGCAGCTATCTGTTCTGAAGAGTCAGTGGGGGATAAGGATGGCCGATGGCCACCCCCTTTCTTCTCGTGTAACTCCACCTACAACCTCTGAAGACCTCATCTGCCACAAGCACCATCGAGGAGACGTTGTCTCCCGCGGGGAATGCCTGCAGCTGACCCAATCGAAACAGCTGGGCAGACTCCCGGGACGGATGACCTGGAAGAAGTCAGAGTTGCCAGGTGGAGGTAGGCTTTCCTGCAGGTGACAGGGATTGCAAAACAGCGAGAATGACTGGTCATGAGGATGGAATTCAGTGACACCAGAAAGGCGCGGAGGAGAGCTCTTTCGCTCATGGAGAAGACCCAGGGATGAGCCAGCTAGGAGCCCTGGGGGCTGGATGTGGCAGAGTGCAGAAATGAGAGCGGGAGGTGACATTGGAAACAGCAGGCAGAATGCAGTCCGGACTGGCCTCCCGGGTTTCTATGCTGCAACCTCAACAGCCTCTGAGTCTTCCAGTCTCCTGTTCCTAAAATCTAAACATGAGCAAGAGAGTAGATCCTGAATCAGTCAGCTTCTCCAGAGAAACAGAAGAATAGGAGAGATAGATACATAGGTGATAGACAGATACATCGACAGATAAATAGAAACAGACATATATACGTTCATAGATACAGAAATAGATGCATGCATGCTATAGATACAATAATAGATACATAGATGGATACATACATTCATACACAGATACACAGATATTAAAATGAGATCTGTCTTAAGGAATTGGCTCATGCAATTTCAATAGGAGCCGACAAGTCTAAAACCCACAGGTCAGACAAGCAGCCTGGAAATCAAGTAGGGGTTGAGGCTTTGGTCCTAAGACTGAATTTCTTCTCTGAGAAAACTGTTTTTGCTCTGAAGGCCCTCAGCTGGTGGGATTCGGGCCCACCCACACTGTGAAGGCTGATCTGCTTTCCTTACGGTCAAATGACCGTCAGCGTTCACCGCATCCACAAAATACATTTGCAGCAACATCCAGGTTGGTGTTTGATTAAATCCAAGAGCCTGGTCAAGGTGACACGGAAAAGTTTCCATCACAAGGTCACCCATGAGAAGCTCTAAAGCCATTTTGCAGGCTCTGCCATCCTCCTGTGTGAGAACACAAAGGTCTACCCTCAAGTGGCAGCTTGTTGGCGGCAGGGGAAAAGGGTACAATATTCACCTCTAAATCACCAGCCCGCTTAGCAGGGCGCTAGTGTGAGGAGGTGCCCATCAATGCCTCTTGAGTTGGACTGAATTAAAATGAGTGTTGTAAAAAAAAATCACAGACCTGAGAATCAGAAGACCTGGGTTCAAGTTCTAATTTTACCATCAGTTGGTGGTGGTCCTGCAGGCAGGTCGTTTTTACTCTCTTCATCTCAATAAGATGCAAACACATTGAACAGAATGCTCTTCAACCCCCATCAGTGATTGCCCCCTGCAGGTCCTTGAGGACACGCAGCTGACTTAAGGCCTCCAGGGGTAGATGTGCTTTGAAACCATGGCAGAGACGTCAGCAAATTCAAGAAGTAGATGGCTGATCGATAGAGAGATAGAGATAATCTATAATTAAGTACATCAAGTAGAAAGGTAAAGTATATAAATAGATAAGAGAGGATTTGCCAACCACGGCTTTTAACGTTTGGACCTTCCCCTTCCATCTGTCCATCCTCTCTGCTCCCCAGATTCTCCGAAGTTCAGCTTACGCCCAAGGGATGTGGGAGCAGAGTTCAGTGAATGCCATTGCGATATTTAAATTCTTCCCTTTTGCCTCAGTCATTGTGCCACTGGGGTCTTGGCAGGAAATCCGCCGACACACTCAGATCGGGTAACTGAAGGTCAGTTAGCGAAGGGATCGGCTTACAAGGTGTGGGCAGGTGCAGGAAGTGCTGAGGGGGGTACCACCCAGAGGGGCCCAGCGGCTGTCAGTGGAGACAGGGGGACAGAGTGAGGAGGGGCTGAGACAACCCCAGCTCCACACCCCTTCACTTGCCCGTCTTGCTCCAAAACCCACCGTGGTCCAGAGCCACCTGGAAGCCAGAGGGGCAGAGAGACTGTTAATGCAGTTTAGACACTGAACTGTGGTGTTGGAGAAGACTTGAGAGTCCCTCGGGCTGCACAGATCAATCCAGTCCATCCTAAAGGAGATCAGTCCTGGATATTCACTGGAAGGACTGATGCTGATGCTGAAGCTGAAACACCAATACTTTGGCCACCCGATGCGAAGAGTCGACTCACTGGAAAAGACCCTGATGCTGGAAAAGATTGAGGGCAGGAGGAGAAGGGGACGACAGAGGATGAGATGGCTGGATGGCAGCACTGACTCAACGGACACGAGTTTGAGCAAGCTCCAGGAGCTGGTGAAGGACGGGGAAGCCTGGTGTGCTGCAGTCCATGGGTCACAAAGAGATGGACACGACTGAGGGACTGAACAACTACTAATACAGGTTGGTAGGTGTTAGTACACTTAGTCCTGGGGCACAAGTGGGGAAGGGCCGGAGGGGGCAAACAGGAGAAACCCACAGGCATGGTTGTCTCTTCTAATGAGGGAAGACTCATAAAATCACAGTTAGATTTTTAGCTTGGGCATCACATTACACGTCCGTTTGGGTGAAGATCATCAATTAGTCTTTCCCTTACTTTCTGCTCGATTACTAACTGGTTCTGTGCCATTGGGCACCCCCCACACCCCAGTCTGGGCCCCCTAATTTCTCGATCTGTCAGATGAAAATGTGGACCTAATTATTTCCGAGGCGCCTTCTAGCTCTGACTTCTACGACTACTTCCATGACTGTGAGTCTAGACTTCCGTCTGAGCCTTGATTCCCTTCTTATGGTTCGTAACTATTAGGGACAACTCTCAGCTCACAGCCCACACGGATGAACTAGGGTAGGCCATGCATCTGTGTGGATCTCCAGGAAACTGCTGCCTCTTCCGGGGGGTCCCAGGTGGCTCAGTGGTAAAGAATCTGCCTGCCCATGCAGGAGACGCGAGTTGAATCCCTGGTCAAGAAAATTCTCTGGAGAAGGAAATGAAAATCCGCTCTAGCATTCTTGCCTGGGAAATCCCATGGACAGAGGAACATGGTCGGCTACAGCCCATGGGGTCACAACAGAGTGGGGCTTAGTGATTAAACAACAACTGCCTCTTCTACTCGGGACAGAGAAGGTGAAACAGCTTTGACAAAGTAGACCAACCCTGAGCCCTCCCTGCCCGTGCTCCCCACCGGAGCGGCCCGGGGACAGGAGGTGAAAGCCAGCCTGCTGAATCCACAGATGGAGTTACTGATTCATCACTTCCAGACAAGAGGCAGGTCACCCGGTAAAGGCAGAAACAGGCCATGGAGATCTTTACCTAGTTCAATGCCCCCTTTCGCCTCTACGCCCTGGTCAGCCCCCAACCCTCCGAGTCAAAATAAAGACAGTTCGATTCCAAGGAAGGCTGCTAAGAATCCTCATTTCCTAACCAGAGATGCATGTGCAAGGAAAGCAATGTGCAATGCACGTTAATCTGCCCCCATACCGACGAAACAGGAGGATGGGTTCGCATACAAGTGACCCCACTGTGGTTTGGCCCTGCCCTTCCGGACTTAAGGCTCTGAGCTCTCCACTCTCACAAAGACAGACATTCCTTTGAAATTCCAGCATCTCCTTTGTCTCCAGTACATACAAGGCTCTTGGCAGTGACCTTGGGCTTCCCTGGTGGCTCAGACAGTAAAGAATCTGCCTGCAATGCAGGAGACCTGGGTTTGGTCCCCGGGTTGGGAAGATCCCCTGGAGAAGGAAATGGCTATCCATGGACAGAGGAGCCTGGTGGGCTACAGTTCACAGGGTTGCAAAGAGTTGGACACAACTGAGTGACTAACAGACTAACACTCTGAACCAAGAGTCCACAAAAGCTGAGACATCCTCTAACTTCAGAAGGACGCACAACCCAGCTTTAAGTTCTGAAGAAGCTGTAACTGTGATCACGCTCCCCACTCTCTTTCCTACAGACTTTCAGTTTCAGTATATGGTGAGTTCACTCAAAGGCAAGCATTTTATCGTGCATTTCCTTCTAAAGTGTTGCACTTCTACTGGGTAGACACCCAGAACAATGAGACATGGAGCGGAGCCAATCAGCTGAAGAAATTGATACTGAAAAAGGAAACACGTCCTACCAGTGAGAAGCTCACAGGTATGAAATAAGTCCCCAGCAATGCAGGGCATTGCTGGAGATTGAGTCACACTGTGTTAGGTCTGAGCCAAGATGAGGTGCTCAGTTACCCATCTTCCCAGGTATTAGAGCTGAGAAAGAATGGGTAAAATGGTCTGAGTAATTCTTCCCTTGTGTTGACTTGATTTTTGTTTTCAGGTGTTGTTTGAATGTCCTGTGTATTTTCAGCATTAAATATTCAGGACCACAGTGATGAGAACGGCCCTCTCATCCATGGACTTCATAGGGAAAAAAAAAGGGAAATAAACAGTAATTGATCATGGGCTTCCCTGCTGGCTCAGATGGCAAAGAATCTTCTTGCAATGCAGGAGACCTGGGTTCCATCCCTGGGTCGGGAGGATCCCTCAGAGGAAGGCCTGGCTACAGTCCAGAGGGTTGCGGAGAGTCGGACACGACTGCGCGGGTAACACTTTCACTTTTGTTGAATCCACTGCATTAGAGAACGGGCAATATGGCAAAAATTCAGCAAGTAATCAATTCTTGTTCTTGAGTTTCAAAGAAGGCTTTGGAAAGGTACAGCAGATACAACAGGTATGTGCTCCCCACTGGGAGAGAGCCTTCCCTGTGCTGGAAGAGCCGAGGGAGCAGACGCCAAGCAGACAGAGGCAGGATCCTGGGAACCAAGTAAGGGGGGCTGCTGGGAGTCTCGGAGCAGGAGCTGGAAGCGTGTGGCCCTGCAGGGTCTCTGGGTGGGAACCAGAGACACAGTGACCAGGGTGGATGGATGACCAGGAACCTCCTGGTATATTGTTGTTGGAGGTCTCCGGGGAATCTGGTGTAGACAAATGATACAGAAACACCACACCTCCCAGCCCCCAAGGCCCCCTGCCCCAGTCTCTGAAATCTGATGTGATTCCAAAGGGTAAGGGCTGGGGGACCTTGAGGTGCCCTGCTGGAGTTATAAGAGAACCGAGCTGGAGTTCTGGGATTCCTGAGCTTGTGAAAGGAGAGTCACACCTGCCCTCTCTCCTCTCAGCACACAGAGCTCACACCATGCCCTCCCCGTTCCAAAAGCCTCCAGGCACCTGCCCCGTGGGCATCTCTGCCACCCAGGAAGATTCCCTCGCATGCACGCGTGCTGCCTCTGGACAGGGGCCTGCCCTGTGGGGCCGGCTCCCTGGGAATCCTGGGCTTCTGGACACCCTGTAGACGGACAGCAGCTCACAGGACGAGCCCATCCCAGCCTGAAAACCTGGCGGAGGAAAATGCCACGGCAGGAGGGAGGCTCAACCAGGAAAGGACACTCCCCACCACCCACCTGGGCTCTGGGAACACCGTATCTGAGGTTTATTTGGCCACCCAAGGTGCTGGGCTCTGCCAGACCCATAACCATTCCGGTCTGACAGGCACCCACGGCCCCCTGGAATGTGCCTTTGGCCCACCTGGTAGCTCTGTTTTCCTTTTCCTCCAAGATCCCCTGGGCTGCTGTTTTCCCCTCATCAACCTGCCTGCCCCACCTGTCCAACTGACACAGCAGGCTCCAGGGTTGTCACCCAGCCAACCCACAAGAGGCAGTGACAGGACACCCCACCATGGGCATGTTTTCAGCTTTTAAAATCTTGGAAGCGAGACTTCTCTGGCATGCCAGGGGTTAAGTCTCCACACATCCAGAGCACGGGGTGTGGGTTCAATCCCTGCGCAGGGAACTAAGACCCTACATGCCACAGGGGTGGCCTAAAAAACTTAAAAATGAACGGGGCTTCCCCAGTGACCAGCAGGTGAAGAATCTGCCTGCAGCGCAGGAGACACAGGAGACGGGGGTTCGAGCCCAGGGTCGGGAAGATCCCATGGAGGAGGGCATGGCAACCCACTCCAGTATTCTTGCCTGGAGAATCCCATGGACTGATGAGCCTGGAGGGCTACAGTTCATGGGGTCGGAAAGAGTCAGACAAGACTGAAGTGATAAATTAAAAACAACAACAACAACCACCTTGGAAGTACCACAGCGTGAAAAATTGTTTGAGACGTTTTGGACAATAGTTGTCCACCTCTCCTTCCCCAAGGAGATTTTAGATTCCCTGGTGGTTCAGACAGTAAAGAAGCTGCCTGCAGTGTGGGGCACCCGGGTTCGATCCCTGGGTTGAGAAGATCCCCTGGAAAACGGAATGGCAGCTCAGCCAGCGTTCTTGCTAAAGAATCCCATGGACAGAGGAGCCTGGCGGGTTACAGTCCATGGGGCCCCAAAGGGTGAGACATGATTGAGCGCCTTACACTTTCTCGTCCTCCTTCCCCGAAACACACATTTGTCTTTCCACGATACTGTTGGGGCACCCGTGACGCTCTGTTAGGAAACGGGACCGGGGGGCAGGAAGATCTACGCGGTCCTTGCTCCTGGGGAAAGCGCGTGGTGGCCTGCCCCGTAGGGCAAACCCAGAGACGAGCCGCCCAGGTCCCCCTTTGAGGAAGGACTCTCCGCCTGGCTGAGAGGGCAGCCTCTGCCACTAGAGTCTCGAAGGGCCTCTTCAGATTTCAAGCTGAGGCCACGCTTTTCCTGGGGCAGCCCTGGTCAACGGCTGAGCAGGGAGATGGGCAAGGACCAAACCACAGCCACCCCCAGGGTTCCTCCAACAGGCAGCGTCTGCTCTGGAGCCTAGCACAGACTGCAGAGACATCTTAGACCCTCACACTCCAGTGATCCCTCCTGCCCAAGGCTGCTTCCTCCACTTCCTTCTCTTGGGGTTACCCTCATCGCAGCATCTGCTTCCTGGAAAACCCGTCTCCTACTTGAGGTACGTGCAAATCAGGGCGATTGCAGGTCAGGACCTGTGCTGTGGACAGAACCGGGCAGGAGGACAGGGCTTGACTTGGCAGCATAGGACAAGGGGGGCGCTGTGTCAGGCGCACCACCTTCCCTGAAGAGGTGATGGTAGAGATGAGACAGGGAGCAGCCAGCCATGCTCAGGGGGTCAGGGAAGGGAGGCCAGGCGATGTGGGAGGAAGAAGCGTGTCGGAGGGAGAGAAAGGGGGGACCGTGGCTGGAACGCAGTGGTGAGCGAGGGGAGCACACTCGTGGAGGACGGGGGAGCACAGTCTCACCCGCAAGTGTTCTTGCCCCTCCACAACCAATAGAAATAGATCAGAGGCCAGACAAGAAATTCAGGCAAGACCATTTGGGGCCCCTGCTGCAGCAGGAGGGAAGGAGAACAGGTAGCAGGTTCCCTGACTTGCCCTCTGAGGTCGGCGTGAGCTGGTTCCTTACACGGGGTGAGGGCAGGGCAGTGTCCAGGGGTCAAGCTGCAGGGGGTCACTCACTCTTCGAGGTCAGGGTGAGCTGGTTCCTTACAGGGGTGAGGGCAGGGCAGTGTCCAGGGGTCAGGCTGCAGGGGGGGGTCACTCACTCTCTGAGGTTGGGGTGAGCTGGTTCCTTACAGAGGGTGAGGGCAGGGCAGCGTCCAGGGGCCGGGTTGCAGGGTGATCACTCGCTCTCTGAGGTCGGGGTGAGCTGGTTCCTTACAGAGGGTGAGGGCAGGGCAGCGTCCAGGGGCCGGGTTGCAGGGTGATCACTCGCTCTCTGAGGTCGGGGTGAGCTGGTTCCTTACAGAGGGTGAGGGCAGGGCAGCGTCCAGGGGCTGGGCTGCAGGGGGTCACTCGCTCTCTGAGGTCGGGGTGAGCTGGTTCCTTACAGGGGGTGAGGGCAGGGCAGTGTCCAGGGGTCAGGCTTGCAGGGGAGTTTAGGCGGTTGCCCACCTCTCACTGGTGCTGTGTGCAGGGGGTAGGCATGCACAGTAACTTGCTTTCGCTCCCGACCCCCTGCTTTTGCTCCAGGCTCCTCACAAGTGGCAGCTGGGTGTTTCTGGTCTCTTGCCTTCTGGATCCAGGCCTTGACAACCTGCGCACGCACGCAGTTACTTTTAGCTCCGTGCGGTTTCTCTGTTACTACTTTGTTGCTCGAGGAGAGGTGTGCCCAGGTGTAAGTACTGCAGCAGAAGGCCCCAGGCCGAGCCTGGCTCAGGAGCGGGCGGGCTGATGGCACCCTGTGCCCCTCTCCTAAGCTGACTCAGAGAATGGCAGCCCTGTGTGTGTTGTGGTCCCCTGGGTAGACCCAAACGCGAGGAAGCCACAAAACACGGCAATAAATTGCAACTGAAACAGAACTTGGGATGTATTAGCAAGAGCTGCCTCCCCAGTCTGGGCTGTGCCCAAAATGAGCTGGGCTGGGGCGGGGGGTGGAGAAGGGCCAGTTCCGGCCACTCAGAAAACCCTACTGGGAGGCAAGAGAGTGAGACCTGCATCGCCCTGCGAGTACCCGCTCGAATTTGTTTTCAGAAGTGAATCACTCAGAAACCTCAGGATGTTATTCACAGCAAGTCACTCACTCTCCTCCTCAGATGCGAGGATGACACACCAGTACGTCACTCCTCCCTGAATGAGGGTGGCTTCCCTGGAGCCGAGTGGGGGTGGGCGGGAGGGGTGGGATTTCCTGAGCCGTGGAATGGCCCCCCTCACCTGGATATCTGGGACTCCAGACAGCCTTCCCTGAACCAGTGGTTCTCATCTAGAGGCAGTTTTGTCTCTGGTCCTGTCTGGGGGGATTTTTGTATTTACAGTTTGGGGGGATCAGGACTGGCATTTAGTGGGTAGGAGCCCGCTGCTGTTATTCAGCTGCTATGTCATGTCCGACTCTTTGCCACCCCATGGACTGCAGCACGCCAGGCTCTTCTGTCCTCCACTATCTCCCGGAGTTTGCTCAAATTCTTGTCCATTGAGTCAGCGATGCTATCTAACCATCTCATCCTCAGCCGCCCCCTTCTCCTTTTGCCAATCTCTCCCAGCATCAGGGTTTTTTCCAATGAGTTGGCTCTTGGTATCAGGTGGCCAAAGTGAGCTTCAGCTTCAGCATTAGGCCTTCCAATGAATATTTAGGGTTGATTTCTTTTAGGATGGACTGGTTTGATCTCCTTGCTGTCCAAGGGACTCTCAAGAGTCTTCTCCAGCACCACAGTTGGAAAGCATCAGTTCTTCAGTGCTCAGCCTTCTTGATGGTCCAACTCTCACATCCATACGTGGCTACTAGAAAAACCATAGCTTTGACTATACAGACGTTCATTAGCAAAGTGATGTCTCTGCTTTGCAATACTCTGTTGAGATTTATCACAGCCTTCCATCCAAGGAGCAAGCGTCTTTTAATTTCATGGCTGCTAGAAGCTGGGGATGCCGCCCAGCACGCTGCAGTGCATAGGAGAGGCTTGTCCAGGCACAAGCATTGCAGCAAAGGACCCCTCAACACACACACAGGGTGATCTGACCCCAGATGCCCACAGTGCGGCGAGTGAGGACGCCTACCTCCAAGCAGGGTTCTCCAGGGCTCGTTCCTAGAGCAGCAGCTTGAGATTTAGCTGGGAACCTTAGGAAGGGAAATCCCTGGGCCGAACCCGAGTTCTTCTGAACTGTCTGATGCCCCAGCTGGTTCCTTCTTTCAGTGATCGCAGAATGAGCCTCAGGCAAGATCCCGTTAAGGAATTCTCAGCGTCAGTCTGAAAAGGGTCACCTCACCACGTTCCACATCGGGGTCCCGAAATTAGAGCCAATAAAGCTGGAAGCGTTTCTGCCTTCTTCCTGGGTGACACGTGACGCACGTGACGGTGTTGGGACACATTTGTGGTACTCCCAGCAGCCGGCGAGTGGAGGCCAGAGATGCTGCGAAGCATCTGACAACATGCAGGATGGCCCCCACCGCAAAGAATGGTCCAGCCCCACAGGCCAACACGCCAAGTGGACGTGGAGGAACGCTGCCCTAACCTAGAGCTGAACTGTCAGGCAGATGCCTTGAGATGACAGCTTCCGGCTGTCTGATGGGCACAGCCAATGGGGCTTCCTTGGGGTCATGTGACTCTGTAAGCACAACCCCCGAAGGCTTGCACTGTCCTACTTACCCTAATTCAAGTACCAGGAAGGAATTGCGGGTCCCGCCCCCCATCCACTTGCCGCCATCTCCTAAGCCTGGCTGGGAGGGCCAACCGGGGCGGGGGCGGCGGTACAGACCCAGTGGGAGGTGGGGGGATGGGTGAGATGACCCTCCCAAGGGAGGTCCTTTGCAGGCAAGCATTCCTATGATAATAATAACGTGAAATGTGGCAGAGTGCTGCGTTTTAATTAATTCTGGTCCCTTTCAAGACCACAGTTATTATTATAAAAACACCGATAATACCAAACACATGTTGAGTGTACACAGCCGGCTGCAGCCCTGGAGACCTGGAGACGTGCGAAGTCATATGTCATCGGGGTTGCTGAGAAATCAGCGGCCCCTCCCTGGTGCCCTCGGAGACCCCGACGCCCTTCTCTGCGGGCCTGCTCGCCCCGTCTCACCAGCCGAACCGCTTCCCAGCCCAGCCGCTCTCCTCCCCTCACCGCTCAGACCCCCTCCCCGGCTCCCCGCAGAATCCGCTAGGGCCCTCCAGAAATCCCAGTTTAATTATTTCATTGGGAAAGGTGAGGAGGGGGGGCGGGCAAGAGCCGAGAACAGGCGCATTCTCTCATTTTGGAAGAATGCTCCATTATCTGCCTCTGAGGCGCGTGAAACACCTCTCCAGGCTGTAGGCAGCCCTGAGTTATTACGTGAGACACCCAGGCGCCTGCGCCTGCCTCTTGCCCCGAGTCCCCCGCCCGCCTGCCCGCCCACCCTGCTGGTCCGGGTGTGCAGGCAGCAGGGCCCTGCTTTCAGGTGAAGCCTGGGAAAGACCAAGAGCGCCAGGGCAGCGGGGCGTTGTCACAGCAGGCTGGAACCTGCCTGGTGGCTGCAGCCCCTCGGAGAGCTGGTGCCTGGAAAGCACGCCCCACGCAGAGCTGGACAGGACCCTGGAGCCTGTGTGAGGCCGTCTGTGCTCTGGTAAGAACCATTTCTCCTGTATCCGTGACCTCCTGCTCATCACTTCTGGTTCCCAGGGAACTCTTGCCTCCTGAAACAGCTCAAGTCCAAGTCAAGCGGTTAGAAGGTCCCTTTGTAGCTAAAATAACTAGAGACTTCGTGACTCGCAGGAGAGTTTACCATAGTCTCACTTAACATCCTCTACTTCTTGGGATGACAGAGCTGAGATGGTCAGCCCCATACGACAGGCGAGAAAAGTGATACCTAAAGCAGTGAAGGGCTTCCCAGGTTGGCTCTAGTGATAAAGAACCCACCTGCCAATGCAGAAGCTGGAAGAAACACAGGTTTGACCCCTGGGTCAGAAAGATCCCCTGAAAGATGGCATGGCAACCCACGCCAGTATTCTTGCCTGGGAAACCCCATGGACCTAGGAGCCTGGTGGGCTACAGTCCCTGGGGTCGCAAAGAGTCAGACACAACTCAGCAACTAAAGAACAACAACAGCAGGCCTCTGGCATATCCCAGGTCAATGTCTTCAACGATGTCCCCATTGCACATGCCCAGGGATCACTCTTTTTCTCTTCAAATGTGATGCTCAGGATTAAACATACTCCTTTGGGCATGGCCTGCTCAGGCCAGGAGACCCTGTAGCCTCACCTTCGTGGATCTGGACACCACATGTCCTTGAAGGCAGCCTACCAGTATTTTTAACATTTTTAGCAACAGACACACTGTTGGATCAAATTAGGCTTGTGGTCGACTGAAACCCCCAGATCTCTTTCAAGTGAACTGCTGCCAGCGGAGGGCTCTCTAATCTGGTGCTTGTGCTTCTGAATTTTGAAACCACATGAAATTGAACAGTAACAGTTGAAAGTCTTCCATCTTGTTGGGTTTGGCTGAGGATTCGGGTCTGTGGAGAGTATCAGGGACCTTAAACCTGGCATCCGCCGTATCGGCTTCGCTCCTAGTATCACTGCAGGACCTTCCTGGCCTTTGGTCAGCTCACTGATAGAAATTTAGACGAGGATGGAGCATGACTACAATTTGAAACGAGCCAATAGGTACTTGGGGCATGGTTGTTGAACCATCTGGGAATCTGCTGAACAAGACTATTACCCAGCTCACGTTTACTCTTTTAACCAAACAGTGAAGTCAGATGAAACCTCATTTATTTAGAGCTTGCCCTTGGAAAGTATCTAATTTCCCCCTATATATCATTCTTATTGACTTCAATACACTATAAACCCTAGCTAATTCAGTCATAGTGAATTTATCTCTTTATAAAAAGAGAATTCAAGCTGGAAGTTAGGTGTCCTGAATCCCACGGCTTCCTACATCGTCAGGAATATCATGTCCACTCAGAATACCAAGAGACAACCAAGGCGCGTGGCCTTGAAACAGAAACCAGTCCAGCTAACGTGGTGCCAAGTGACTGTGAGTACAGCCTCCGAAATGCCCGCATACTTCCCAGCCTGCGGCTTCCCACCCATCCGTACACCTCTCTGCCCGTCCAATTAGAAAGACAAGAACCGTGACTGCCAACTATGTGTTGAGTAAACCACCTGGACTCGTTCATGTGTGACTCATGTCACGAGAGCGCTCATCACACACTTGGAGGAGGGTTTGGAGGGGTCTCCCACAGCCCTGCCCATCAAGGGCCACCTCCTAAGATCAGACTCGGGGCGGAAGGCTGGTCTGAATGAGAGAAACCTTCAGTTAGGGGAAGTCAACCGAGACAGGGATGCTGGTATTATTTCCAGCTAGAGCCCAGGGTCCAGAAAAGGAAGAGCCAAGAAGAGGTTCTAAGGAATCTGATAAGAACCCGCCCTAATTAACACACTAATTGTTTCCAAGCAGCTGTTTCCAAGGGCTCGAGAAGCTCTTTTCCTCAACTAGACTGAAAACTGCCCCCTCTCCGTCAACTATTGTTGGAATCATGTATTCCCTGGACTCAACTTTTTATCATAGAAAGTTTAAAAGTAAATCTAAAACATAATGCAACTATTCTGAATTCTTATGAATGAAATCCCTGAGGATTACTTAAAAAAATCAGTTTTCAAGATCTTACTGGAGAATAGGAGAAGTTTATCCAAATTAATTTGGGGGTTGGAAGCTGAGCTATGCACAGTATGTGGGGGTCTTAGTTCCCTGACCAGGGATTGAACCCAAGCCCCCTGCAATGGAATCATGGCGTTCTAACCCCTGGATGGCAAGGGAAGCCCTAGGGGGGTTTTTTTGTTTGTTTTTTAAACTCTAGAATCATGTATCTTTTGTTGATTTGTTTTAATGCTCGTATTTAATTAGTCAGCTTCGTATGTAGGAGTCAGGCATTGGGCTATGTGCTTCCATTTATTATCTTAGTTTATCTTGTCAAAACCATACTATGAAACATTGAAAGCAAATGAACCCCATTAACAGATGGAGCTAGTGAAACTTGGATCGGTCACACAGAGAGTGACACTTAGCCAGGAATCAAATTTAAGCTCTGACTCCAAGAAGACTTCCCTTTTTTAAGGCAATAAAGAAGGCTGAGCACAGAAGAATTGATGCTTTCAAATTGTGGCACTGTGGAGAAAACTCTTGAGAGTCCCTAGGACTGCAAGGAGAACAAACCAGTCAATCCTAATGGAAATCAACCCTGAATAGTCATTGGCAGGATTGATGCTGAAGCTCCAATACTTTGGCTACCTTATGTGAACAGCCAACTCATTGGAAAAGACCCTGATGTTGGCAAAGATTGAAGGCAAAGGGAAAAGCGGGTGGCAGAGGATGAGATGGTTAGAGAGCATCACAGACGCAACGGACATGAATTTGAGCAAATTCCAGAATTCAAATTCAAATTCCAGCAAATCTGAGCAAATACTGGAGGACACGGAAGCCTACTACTACTACTACCAAGTCACTTCAGTCGTGTCCGACTCTGTGCGACCCCATAGATGGCAGCCCATGGTGTGCTGCAATCTGTGTGGTTGCAGAGTTGGACACGACTTAGTGACTTAACAAGAACAGGCACAGTGACTAAAGCCTATAGGCTTTTCATGGGGCCATGAAAATATCTGAAAGAAACGAGTAAGGAAAAAAAAAAAAAACCACTGGCTTCAGAATACAAAAAACTACAAAATTTATCTTTTCCAAATGTTTATAGTTAAGTGTCTACAAAAATCAAGTTGTTACCTGGCCAATGGTGATTTAACTCAATTCTCAAATAGTTATTAATGAATACAATAAAGTTTAAATCACAAGAATGAATCTTATTTTCTGAAATCTCTAAGTTAAAAAAATCATAAAGCTCTCCTTATTCTTTTTATTCCCGTAAAATTATATGTAATGTAACGTGTGGGTGCATTTTAATTCTCTTGATAAGATGCAGGGTGGAGTCTCCAAAAGCAAGAAAGCTTGGGGACTGCTGAGATCTGACGCCGTCTGTGGATTTGAGAGTCTTGCCTTATAATCCCATTGCTACACTACATTTTGTGTCCAAGCTCATACCCCACAGTCCCTGATGAAGCATAAGCCAGTCGTTATTGTTCATTTTAGCATTCATTCACTCATCGACTCCTTCAATAGCTTGGCGTATAGGGTACCATCAAGTCGAATGTATAAAATGACATTTCTTTATAAAATAGTCTAAATTAAGGATTTAAAGTCCTGGAAAATTAAGGATTTGGGCTAAGTTGGAGGCCCCTGGGGAGAAAGTGCAGTTGGATTAAGTGATATTTCAGGATGATGGGGGCAAGCGCAGAACAGCCTGGGAAATGAGCTAAGTCAACTTGTTCAGCAGTAACCTGGCCCTGGTCAAAGGGACCACTTTGCGCCTGGGCACATGGACCAGGCTTTTTCCAGGGGGGTAGCCGGGAGGGTTGACGGCACAGAAAGCTTGCCAAACTCCACATCCACCCATTTTCTGCAGAGAAATCACAAGAGCCCCAACTTCCTGGAGGCAGCATCCAGGCCAGACTTCTGAGGCACTGGTCAGGCTGCCAGGAGACTCTGCCTCTCACGAGGCTTTTGTCTCCATCAGGAGCCAAGACAAACCGGCGAAACCAACTTTTTGATTTAGAGAAGGTTCCAGAGACCCCAGGTAGAGATGATGGCGGGGGAGGTGGGGGGTGGTGGTGTCACGGCTGAGGTCCCATGAGCCCAGCCAATCACCTCTCGGAACAAACAGCAGGAGCGCCTGGCACTCTTTAGAGTGTTTTCTTTGGAAGATACTTGTGAACGTCTGTCCTCTGACACAGCTGCCGTGCCAGCGCAGGAAGCTACGAGGCAGAATACTTCCACTGCAATCGACAGGTGAGGTTCAGATCACTGAAGCCATTCCCCCAAAGCCACCCAGCGAGGTGGGGCCTCTGGACCCAAGGGTCGTGTTTTGGGGGCTACGGTCAATGGCTACCACGCATGCTCTGAGCCTCCTAAGAGAGAGAGCCGATCGTCCAGGACAGGATACAGAAAACACAGAAGCAGGAACAAACCTGGAGACTCAGGCCTGCTGGCCAACGGCCTCAGATTACCCCAGCTTTTGATTCCAAAATGGTGTTTGTGCGTCTAAGACCTGATAGCTGAAACTAAGGCGTCTTGCTTTGGCCCTTGGGAGGAGGAGGCCAGCCGTCCTGGAAGGCGTGCTCTCCCCACACGGCCTGTCCGCCCCTCCCGCTCCCACCCACCACATTCCGGTCCTTCTGGGCCTGTGAGCACAGCCACCTTCCGGGTAGACTAAACCCATTCTCTCCACACTTTCGAGACTGGGCATCTGGCCTGCCACGTGCTTTCCGCTGCTATGTCAGCTGCTTTTGGCAACATCTCTTAGCACAAGACTGCTGCGTGCTCTGCCCACCTGTGAGGCTTCCCGCACAGCTAAGAAGTCTCCAAGATACCGACACCCAGGCAGCCCAGCACACGACTCTGCCCACTAGAAAGGAGGTGAGCTTCTTGGGGACAGCCTGGGTACCTGGTTCACCCCTGAAACCCCTGTCCTGTCCATCACGGTGACCTCTCCCCCTGACCTCTCCCATTTATCACTCCATAGGCATTTGTTGGGTTTCCCAGGTGGCACTAGTGGTAAAGAGCCCACCTGCCAACGCAGGAGATGTAAGAGGTGCAGGTTCAGTCCCTGGGTGGGGAAGATCCCCTGGAGGAGGGCATGGCAACCCACTCCAGTACTCTGGAGAATCCCATGGACGGAGGAGCCTTGCATGTACACACACACACACACGTACGCACACAGGGGCATTTGTTGAGCTCCTCTGGAGAGCCAAGGCCTGGGCTACTCACCTGGGATAGTTTGGACCCAGGGGAAAAGTTGTTTAAACATGTGTAACTCAGGGACGGCTCCCTGGAGGAGGTGATGCTGGAGTTGTCCGAATCTTTGCGACCCCATGGACTGTAGCCCACCAGGCTCCCCTGTCCAAGGGATTTTCCAGGCAAGAATCCCTGAGTGGGTTGCCATTTCTTTCTCTAGGGGAGCCTCCTGACCCAGGGATCGAATCTGCATCTCCTGCATGGCTAGGCAGATTCTTTACCGTGTGAGCCACCAGGCAAGACCCTGGTGCTACAGTAGAGAATCATAAAACCTGGATCAGATTCTGTTTCAAATAGAGCTCTGCTGGGTCATTTTGGGCCAGCCCAACCAGCAGAAACTCTTCCACATACACAATCTTCTGGGAATACCACCAGGGTCTCCAGGGACCCCGCCCCCAGTCAATAGGTGGTCTGTCCTTTCTCCCCAGTTGTTGGCAAGATTTCTCTAGAACCTGGAAGCCAGGGCTGTTTTGCTGAGCAGCTGCCTCATGAAGGCAGTGGGGTGGCCCGAAGGATGAACCTTCAGAAGTGGGCTGCTCAGAACCTGTGGAGGTGGGAGATGAGGGTGCACGGGTAAGCCGCCAGACGCCCAGAGAAGAGGATGCCTATTTGGCTTGGCTAACTTCCCCAGTGACGACACACGGCAGAGACCTTGGGGAGGCCGTGTTACTCCAGACAACAGGTTTCTCTCCACAATCACGGGAAGCTCAGCTGTGTCTGAACACCAGGACGAGAGCCACCCCCCAGCCAGCCGCCAGGAACGAGTGACCAGCAGCTCCAAGCTTGATGCCTGCTCTGTTCTGAGACTAACTGCAGGCCCTGCCTGGCTCCTCCCACGGGAGGGGCGGACGCAGCCTGGTCTCGGGGTTCCTGCGGGTCCCGTGGGATGGGATCTGACCCCAGGGGGCCTGGGATAACCACTTGAGGGTGGGTGTGTGGGTGCAAAGCACAGATGCTTGTGGGCAGGAGGAAGGACATTTGAGAACAATCTATGCCTTGCCTGTTACATGTGCTAGGGGAAACTGAGGCTCAGAGGCTAAGCAATCTGCCTGTGGTCAACCAGCTCGGGTGACGGCGTGCGGAGGTCAGAGCCTGGTTCATCCGACTCCGACACCCCTGCTCTCAACCTGCACGATCTTGCCGGAAGAACAGCACCTCGTCGGATGATAAAGCTTTTCAAATTGCCCTGAGGTCAGAGGGGAAGAGAAGGACGGGACGCGGGGGTCCAAGAGTCAGGCTCAACAAGGCAGTCATTTTGGCTGAGCTGGGAAAGCTCATGCAGGGTGGGGCGGGCCGGGGGGAGCCCAGGATGGACGCAGCATCCTGTTCGCCAGGCTCTCTTCCCCACCGTTGGCTCAGAACCCAGAGGGACCTCCCAGGGGACCTGGGGGCATCCACCTGGAGCCCCTGGCCCCGGGTTCCCTCTCCCAAGTCCTGCCAGCCCACGAAGCCAGGCGGCAGCCTCTCCACCACCCTTGGAGTTGGGTGGGAACTCCGGTGCCTGGCTCGGGAGGCCCCTGGAAGCCCTGGTCACGGATCACTGCCCTCAGCCCCAGGATTACAGGGGCTCAGAGGGAGGCCAGCCCGCCTGGTCCGGCCTGCCGCCCTGCTCTGGAACCCGGCCAGCCGCCCTTCCCGGCTCAGCCCCGGCAGCGGGGGCGCCAGGCGGCCCCGAGGAGTTACAGACGGAGAACTGGAGTGAAGTCAGCCTCAACCTTTCCTTCCGGCCGCCACAAAGGGCAGGGCCCCTTGGGGACCGGAGGTAGCCTTTCCCGGAGGGAGGGAGGCTCACCATGGCCAGAGTCCCTGGGACGGGCACCCTGGCCCAGCCTGCAGGGGTGTTGGCCTGCTCTGCGGACAGCGTCCCACCCGGGGCTTGTTTAGAGTGAATCACTTGGAAAGAGACCTGAAACTGTATCCTGCCGGAAATCACAGGCCAAGAGCCAGGAAGAAACCAGGTCAAGCTTCATGGATTCAGGCCACCAGGAAGGAAGGCCAAGAGCCCAGGGTTTAGGGAGTGTCTTCTCCATGCCGGGCACTCTCTGCAAGTGTGGAATGTCACCCTTCTGGGGAGTTCGGCCTTGACTCCTTTCGCAGATGCATGCTAGGTCGCTTCAGTCGTGTCCGACTCTTTGCGACCCCATGGACTGTAGCCCACTCGGCTCCTCTATCCATGGGGACTCTCCAGCAAGAATACTGCAGTGGGTTGCCATTTCCTCCTCCAGGGGATCTTCCCCACCCAGGGATCCAACCCGCGTCTCCTGAGTCTCCTACATTGCAGGCAGATCCTTTACCACTTGAGCCATAACCCAAAGTTGAACTCCATCCTTCACACCTGAGGCCATCAATACACTGATCTATCTGGTGGTGGCCTCCTGATACCCTCCCCTAAGCCCCAACCCAGGAGCACAGAAGCAGACAGCAGGGAAGCCCCCTGAGGCCACCTCCCTCTGAGAGGCGGGGTAGTGCAGGGTCAAGAGCATGCGGCCCAAGGTCAAACCCTGGCTCTGCACTTACAAGCTGTGCAACTTCAGATAAGTGTCTGAACTTCTCTGTGGCTTAATTTCTTCATTTGCAGAATAGCACAATGGAGGGTCTGCCCTTGGAGCTTCACCATGAGGATGAGGGGAAATCTTTAAGTTCTAAGTGTTCAATAAATTGTAGCTATTATTGTTGTTGTTAATATCAGTGTCAACCCAAATCTCAAAGACTCAGCTCCTGTCATCAGACCTTCCTTCATCACATCCCCTGTCTAAGCCTCAACCAAGAAGCAGGCTTTCCGGCAGGTTGCTGACTGCTCAGGGCAGTCCCGGAGAGGGAGCTGAGTGGAGCAGGAGGGGAGGGCTGGGTGACTGAGAATAAACATGCATCAGCAGACCACACACTTCACCTCCACCCCTCCCACTGGGAACGGGGCAGGAGGAAAGCACGCAGATTCCTCATTCCAGTTGAGTCAAGGCTAGCGTGTTTCTCTCCTTCAGGAGAGAGGAGGCCACGTGACACCGAAGATGAGCGTCCCCAGACCATCACCCTGCGCGTCACGTAGTCTCCTGGGTGCGGCCCCACCTGGTACAAATGTGGGGAGCAGCCAGGAGCTGGGAGGTTTGGGTATCATCCCGATGCTGGGAAAGAGCGAGGGCAGGAGGAGAAGAGGGCGACAGGATGAGCTGGTTGGATGGCATCACCGACTCAATAAATATGAGTTTCCGCAAGCACCGGGAGATAGTGAAGGACAGGGAAGCCTGGCGTGCTGCAGTCCCTGGAGTCGCAAAGAGTCAGACACGACTGAGTGACTGGATAACAACCAGTTAGGAGATTAAGGGTGGGCTCATAAGCCCACAGAGGGGGTCCCACACGCACAGATGCACAAACACTCCTTCACTCACGGGCCTTGACTTTGGGGGAGCCACAGCCCTACTCAACCTTCCCCTCAGGGCACAAGACACAGAGCCACCGGGCCTGGGGGACCCTAAAAGGAACAGAAACTCAAGACACAGATTCCTTCCTAAGGTCCTTAGAGTCTTGACCCTCCTTCACCCACCCCCAGGACCATGCTTAGACCCTTCCAGGTGGTGGAAGTCCATTTTCTTTTGAACGACAAAAGCTTCCTCTCCTTCCTCCTTCCTCTCCGGCTTCTGCCAGACCGCGCTCCTGTGACCACCCCGTCCAGTGTTTAACTGACTGTCATGCCAAGCTTCCCAGGCGGCTCAGTGGTAAAGAATCCGCCTGCCAACGCAGGAGACTCAGGTTCAATCTCTGAGTTGGGAAGATCCCCTGGAGGAGGAAATGGCAACCCACTCCAGTATTCTTGCCTGGAGAATCCCATGGACAGAGGAGCCTGGCGGGCTGCAGTCCATGGGGTCCCAAAGAGTTGGACATCACTGAGCGAGTGAGCACGCACACACCCAAGGAAGCCTTCCTCTGGGTGCCCCCCTTGGGGCACAGTTTCCCTGCTCCTGCTTACTGGCCTCAGACGCCGTGGTCCCTGAGCTATCTAAGCACCCAGCTCACCTCTAGTCTGCTTGGCCCTGGCTCTGGGGCTTGCAAGAATTCATTTATTTCCAACTCTTAAGGCTCACCCCCTCCCTTCCACCTCCCCCTCTCACGACACCCCCCACAGCACTGCAAATAATACCTCATTTTATATGGAAAACACTAAAACAGGGTCACACCTTTTAAAAGATATTTCCACCTCGCTGTCTGAAATCAGACATCACCTTTCTCCCATCCTCCACAACCACCACGCTGGACACACACACACACACACACACACGCGCACACACACACACACCCGTTTTGCTACCAGACTTCCCTAGGCCAGTTTAATTGAAAAGGCATGATTTAGGTTAATTGACAGCAGATGGGTTCGGCTGCAAACTGCAGAGGCGCATTTGCTGAACATGATTTACAGCAACGAGGCAAAACTTTCTCCTTTTTATATCTTTCTTCGAGCTCCGCGGCCAAAACAGCTCAGCAGAAATGAGAGGAGAAAAAAAAGTAATTAGTGTTTAATTTTTTAACAATTTTTAACTCCCTTTTTAATTGCTTTACATAAACCTGTCCTAGAATTTTACAGCCTTCAAATCTCTGTCTAAGTCTGGTCCTTGTTTCTGGTTTTAATTACCGGGAGGCTTGTCTGGCACATTAAATTAGAAGAAAAAAAAAGAAAGAAAGAAACACACACACGCACGCACAATTTCAGAAATATTTTGCTGTTGGACTCCCAGCTGAACATCTAATATTTCAGCGTGCGAACGGGAAAGCTTGGCCCAGGAGGGTTTTGGAAGAAGGCAAGTTGTCTAGGGGCTGCTACAGCAGTATTGCGTCACCTCCTAAACTGTCTTCCCTGGGATTAGGATGGAGAGACCAGTTGTAGGACAGCATCTGAGAGTCCACAGTGGCCCCAGGCACCTCAGCGTTGTGCTGATACGTAGCTGGCTTCCCAGAGAAGCTGGGTGTGTGCAGATAGATGCCTTAGGCTTTGGGCAGAACTTGGGTTCCTATTCCCAAGCCCTGCCATCAGATCTTCTGCTCATTTTCCAGCCAGCAGTCCATCTTGAGCAAGGAACACGGCCTGGAGAAGACAAAGGAGACAGTCCCCAGCACAGGATGAGCAGTCATTCCAGAGAATAGGGAAGCTGGCAGGAATCGGGCTCGGGAGAATTTCCTGGGCTGCTGTGTTCCATCCTGAAGGGAAACGCATAGATCTGGACTGGGCACCTGGCTTCGGATGGGAAGACTCTGGCTGCGGGAGGGCTGGGAGGCTGCCCCGGGGTCTGCACTCTCAATGATCAGCAGAACACTCTGCGGAATCCGATCTCATCTCGTGTCCCCCAGCCTCCAAGGGGCGGTTTATGTTGAATCCAAGGAACTTTGGATAAAATTTAAAATTCCCTTCCTCAGTCACATAGCCGCCCTTCAACTGTTCCACGGCCTCCTGTGGATAACGGCTTGCTACCGTCTCGGGCAGTGTATAATACAGGGTATTTCCATCCCTGCAGTTCTGTTGCACAGGGGTGCCCCGGACTCCTGCTATTCAAAATGTGGGCAGAGTGGGTGTCCCCCTGGGAGGCAGCTGGAGACATGAGGCTTCTGGCTTCCCCAAGACTTGGAAACCACGCCATAACGAGACCCCAGGGGTTTCGAACACACATTCAAGGTCACATCCCAGAAGCAGCACGGCTGGCTGGGCCCGGGATGGGGACATGGTCTGGGATTCCCTTCCAGGTGTGATGGGAGTGTGCAGGTGTTGGGTGAGGGGAGGCCTTGGCCTAGAACGTCCTCAGGACCCAACCCCGCAGGGCTGAGGCTCCCTGCCTCGTGTTCATTAGCGCCGAGGCCACAGACCCCCTTGGCAGACCCTGCCCAAGCCTGCCCTGGGCTCCTCCAGAACTCCTGCTGGGAGGCAGAGGGCTGCCTGGCGCCGCTGGGCGGGCAGCGCTGTGCATGGAGCCTCGCCAAGGCTGGCTCCCCCACACACGGTCATTACCTCCCGAAAACCCAGGAGTTATTACAATTAAAACACGTTGCGGTGGAGGCGGGCGGGGCGGGGGGGGGGGACGGGAGTGGGGGCTGGGGGAGGTCCCTTTAGGAAGGAACACTGGGATTAAAAGAAATTAGAGCGGTTGCCATGGCGACGCAGCCCGCCGGCCCTACCCTGTGATTATTTCAATGGGAACGAGATTCCGGAGAGACGGCTGGGGCATGGGTGCCGAGGAGCCCTACCCAGCTGCGCGGGCCGGGTCTACACTTCCCCTCAGAAAGCGATGCCCCAGCCCCCGGAAATTATCCCCAGGCTGACTCCTGTGGCCTTTCCTGTTCTCTGGAACCGCCGCTTATCGCCTGGCCCACCGTTCTCCAGGAAGTCTACGCCCCGGGCCTCAATCTGATTTTTTTCGAAACCAGGAAACTCCAAAGAGTTGCCCCCGGCTCTCAGGGCCCCGTGGGTGGCGGAATGACCTGACCTGGGTCCCTATCAGCTCAACGCCGGCGATTAGGAGTACCATGGAAAACCCGCCGCCCGCTGTTCTTGAACCTGAAACCGGAAGCACAGGTGAGCAGCGGAGGCATTGGAGCGACGACGGGGGCGGGAGTGTCCTGGACGGGGCCCGCGGTAACGAGGGAGACGGAGATACATGCCTGGGCCACCTCCAGGTCCCCGCGGAGGATCGTGGTCCTGACAGAAGGGGAGCCTCGTCTGGCAGAGCCACAGGGCCTGGAGAAGAGAAAACAGTAATTAGCTCTCCGCTGGTCTCCTGGGGAGGCCCACAGGAAGGAGAGGCTGCCTGGACACCTCTGGGGGAGAGAAGAGGAAGGCTAGGCTGGGGTGATGGGGTGATGGGGACTTGGGGTGATGGGGAGGTGGGGTGATGGGGAAATGGGGAGATGGGGTGATGGGGAGACCCGGTGATGGGGAGGTGGGGTGATGGGGTGGTGGGGTGATGGGACGGTGGGAAGATGGGGTGATGGGGAGGTGGGGTGATGGGGAAATGGGGAGATGGGGTGATGGGGAGACCCGGTGATGGGGAGGTGGGGTGATGGGGTGGTGGGGTGATGGGACGGTGGGGAGGTGGGGTGATGGGGAAATGGGGAGATGGGGTGATGGGGAGACCCGGTGATGGGGAGGTGGGGTGATGGGGTGGTGGGGTGATGGGACGGTGGGGAGGTGGGGTGATGGGGAGGTGGGGTGATGGGGAAATGGGGAGATGGGGTGATGGGGAGACCCGGTGATGGGGAGGTGGGTGATGGGGTGGTGGGGAGATGGGGTGGTGGGGAGGTGGGGAGGTGGGAAGATGGGGAGATGGGATGATGGGGAGACCCAGTGATGGGGAGGTGGGGTGGTGGGGAGGTGGGGTGATGGGAGGTGGGGTAATGGGGAGATGGAGAGAGGGGGTGATGGGGAGGTGGGGTGATGGGGAGGTGGGGAGATGGGGTGGTGGGGAGATGGGGTGGTGGGGAGGTGGGGAGGTGGGAAGATGGGGAGATGGGGTGATGGGGAGACCCAGTGATGGGGAGGTGGGGTGATGGGGAGGTGGGGTGATGGGGAGGTGGGGAGATGGGGAGACAGGGTGATGGGGAGGTGGGGTGATGGGGTGGTGTGATGGGGACAGAGTCAGCAAATCCTCATCCTCTCTGGCCTCCTTCCAGTGATGCTCCCCGGGTGGACTCGGGCAGCAGGGAAATGGGTAACAACACTAGCCCAGGCAGAGGGGGTTTGGGTGCAGGGAGGTGGTTCCCTTCCATCTTGAAGGGTGACCTGCTCCAGGTCAGTGCTCGTCCTCCTCAGGCACTTAGGCCGGTGACTCTCGAGCTGCCAAAGTGACAGGCAGAAGACCCCCCTCTCAGAGCACAGTCCTCCCTGGCCCCTCCTTCCCTCGCGAAGGAAACCCTGACCATCACTCCCATCCTCACGTTTGTATCCGCACCATCCACGGCGCTCCTGCATAAAACACATGGCACAGCATTGACCTCAGCCAGAGACTTGGGGCGTGAACTTGGCAACTCCATCAGCATCTCCAGCTCACTTTCCTTCTCTGCAAAAACAACATCTAACTGAAGGTGTCTTCATGAGGATTTGCGATAACGGACTCTGAATGCCTGGCTCTGTCACAACCAGCCTTCCCAATTTGCCCCAGTCTTGGGGGATCTGTGAGGGGGCTTCCCAAGTGGCTTAGCAGAAAAGAATCCACGAGTTCCATCCCTGGGTCAGGAAGATCCCCTGGAGAAGGAAATGGCAACCCACTCCAGTATTCTTGCCTGGAGAATCCCATGGACAGAGGAGCCTGGCGGGCTACAGTCCATGGGGTCGCAAAGAGCCGGACACGACTGAGCAACTGAGTAGCAACAACAGG
Organism: Capra hircus; assembly: GCF_001704415.2. Lineage (NCBI taxonomy): Eukaryota > Metazoa > Chordata > Mammalia > Artiodactyla > Bovidae > Capra > Capra hircus. The sequence continues at coordinate 57,882,784 of NC_030826.1, read as the reverse complement.
GGCCTCTGGGGACGCAGAATTTTCCATTTTAAAATCAAGACCATCCCCAGCAAACTGGAGGACTATTCACCCTGCCAGGCACAAGGTGTGTGTCTTAGGGGCCCTGGTACTATTAGTATGTTGGGTCTTCGCTCAGTTTAAAATTCTTTATACACTGTTTATATGAAGACAAAAGTATGTATATGTGCATATATGCATATGCATTTTCCAAGGAGATACATTGGGAGGTAATTATTATATTTCAAAAGGAATGTTCACCTGGCAAAATGATAAAAGGCAGTATTCCTCTCCACAGGGTTGCGGTGGGGAAGAGGACTCTGTAGATGGAAAATTCAGAGAGACTAAATTGGTGGATTAGAAAGCGATTTGCAGTCCGCTTGCTTGCTGAGAGGCTTCTATCTCTGGGCGAACCCCCGGCACTTCTGGAAGATTCTTTTGCCCAGCATTGCTGCCCTCTTGCTAGGGCGAGGCTGGGCACACCTGTACCAGTGACAGCCGCCAGCCCTTTGTCTGGGAAAGTGCTGTCAGGGTCCCGGGGAGATGGGTGTTCAAAAGGCTCCCAAGAGCCCTCTCCAGCCGGTGGGAGTTCTTAGCTGGCGCTAGTGTTCCATCATACGAGCGCTCTGTTTATTTTTCTGCCCTCCCCTCAGTTCAGAGAGTTCAGAGACTGCCCAGGTTTTAGCAACTCCAAACAGGCGCCAGGTGGGGAGTTCACACACAAATCGAAAGCGCCCATATGAGGCCATATTGCCTGCGATTTTTTTTTTTTTTCCACTAAGCTCTTGGAACAATGGGGAAGAGGGGGAAGAAGGGGAAGAAGGGAAACAGGGGTGGACAGAAGGGAAACAGAAGAGGACACAGGGGTCCCGATCCCCTCCCTGCCCACGCCCACCTTGACAACCCAGAGGCCCGGCTGACTAGTGCCGGCAGCTCAGCCCTGTGAAGGGTTTGCAGAAGGGACGGGGGTTCCCACAGGGCAGGCCACGCTGCAGTCCTGGCTGCCGGCCACCCCCAGGGCCACCGAAACCAGTGCCCGGCCCAGCGCTCCAGCGGCAGTGGCCAGCTGGGCCCCTCGGGCGGCACCGAGGACCCCGAGTCCCCGCCTCCACTCCGTCCACCTGGTGTGCTCAGGGGCCCCCGAAGCCCTGTGGTCACAGCCGGGCTCCTGAGCTGCACTCACGTCCGGCCAAGACGTGGAGGAGAAGGGGCCCAGCTGGAAACACATCCTGTCCCCTTCGAGGTGAGGCCACAGCCAGGGCCAGGACTGCCAGCAGGGAGGACGTCAGGAGGCGCTGGAAAGGGAGAATTCGTCTTTCCCCCTGACGGAGGGATCAGAGTCCTGATTTAATGGAAAGAAGGGTGATCACCTCTGAGGTCCCCAGAGCCCTGGTCTCCCCGTGACTCCAGCCCCCCAGCCCCTGGACTAAGGCTGGTACACGGGGAGCAGCAAATGGCCCACCTGCCCGGTAACGCCCAGCAGTGGTGCCAAGGGCTCGCCAGTGACACTGGGTTCCATTAGTTCTGACTGGTATTTGGTGAGAGGCACATCACGCCCCATCTCTGAGACTAAGGCTCAGTCTTGTTTGGAAGAGAGAATTGAGCTGAAGGATCCACGAACCCTCCCCCATACAGCGCCATCTCCACCTTACCTCTGTTTCAAGATTCCTTGATGTGGACCACTTTTAAAGTCTTTATTGAATTTGCCACAGTATTGTTTCTGTTTTGGGCTTTTTTGGCCTCGAGACACAAGGGATTATCAGCTCCCAGACCAGGGATCAAACCTGCATCTCCTGCATTGGAAGCTGAAGTCTTAACCACCGGACACCAGGGAAGTCCCAGTCCTACCTACTTCTGCCATCGTGGTCATCAAATTACTTTGAACTCTCCCTTTCCTCCCTCTCCTTCTCGTCTCTGAACTCTTACAGGATAAGAGGCGACTTCTCAGTGTGTCTTAGGATCCCATGCACACGGAACTGTGCTTGGTCGCCCAGTTGTGTCCGACTCTTTGTGACTTCATAGACTGTAGCCTGCTAGGCTCCTCTGTCCTTGGGATTTCTGAGGCAGGAATACTGGAGTGGGTTGCTACTTCTTTTTCCAAGGGATCTTCCTGATCCAGGGATTGAACCTGTGTCTCCTGCATTGGCAGGCGGGTTCTTCACCGTAAAGGCAACAAGGAAGCCCCAGTCCCATGCACAACAATGAGCACTGAGTAAACGTTTGTGTAGGGCTTCCCTTGTAGCTCAGTTGGTAAAGAATCTGCTTGCAACGCAGACCTGGGTTCAATCCCTGGGTTGGGAAGATCCCCTGGAGAAGGAAATGGCAACCCACTCCAGTATTCTTGCCTGGAGAATCCCATGGACAGAGAAGCCTGGCGGGCTACAGTCCATGGAGTTGCAAGAGTCAGACATGACTTAGGAACTAAACCACCACCGCCAAACATTTGCAAACCCAAACATTCTTTACAGCTTTCCCACTGCGTCTGTCCCAGGGCAGACACAGTGTATATGGTACCCGGGCCAACGCCCCAAAATCCAGGCAGGGTATCCTGCCCTCTTCCTGCCCCTCACTCTCCTTTTCCACCAATTTTTCCAAAGGAGGCCCTCCTTATACCAATGAACAATGAAAAAAATGCAAAGGAGCGCCAGAGGAAGAAAAATAGTAAAGAAAAAAAAACCTGGGAGAAAAGAAAGAATGCTTATGATTACATATAGGCTAGGAGCATGCATATCTCAGCCCCCGACAGGAACCAAACAGGAAGTCTAGAATCATTACCAAATGCACTTCCCCTGCTTGCCTGGCCCTGGGCCCCCCGGGTCAAGGATGCTCAGGCCTGGAAGCCACTGGAGGGAGGGGTTTTGATGGATTGATTGGCATTTCCCTTCTCTTCCTTCCTCGCTGCTTGAAAGGGCTTCTGGGTGGATGGATGGCTGGCGGGATGGGAGTGAAGCCTCTGCTGGCCCTCAGGAGCAAGGGGGCTCTGGGCTTTTCCACGCAGGGTGGAAAAAAAAAAACCCAGGCTTTTCCAGGGTGTCGCAGGGGAAGGTAGCTGCCAGCCGGCCTCCCTCGCCCCACTCTGCCTGCAGAGAGCCCCGTGACAGCCCTAGCTTTGGGAGCAAGACCGCCGGTTCTGAAGAAAGCAGATCAGAAATTTTGGCATCAAAATAATATCTGCTCCAAGGAAGCAAGTTGTAACCCTTGCAGTAAAATGCAGGTCACAACGTGGAAGTAAAATGTCAGTAAGGGGGGCTTCTGGTCGCTCAGTGGTAAAGAATCCGCCTGTCAATGAAGGAGACACGGGTTCGATCCCTGCTCCGGGAGGATCCCACATTTTGCAGGATAACTAAGCCCGGGCACCACAACCCTTAGAGCCTGAGCTCAAGAGCCCACGAGTCGCAGTGACTGAGTCTACGCGCTGTAGCCACTGAAGTCCAGGCGCCCTAGCGCCCATGCTTCGAAACGAGAGAAGTTATTGCAACAAGAAGCCAGTGCACCACGATGAAGAGAAGACCCCCCACCACAAGCAGAGAAAGCACAGCGACAAAGACCCAGTGCAACCAAAAACAAATAAAGACCTTAAAAAAAAAAAGTCAGCAGCAAAAGGGAGCTACAGGGCTGTGAGTTGCAGTTCATCCTCCATGGGCTGGTCCTGCTCAGATCACAGCCAGGACTGTGTCCCAGCTTGGTGCTAGCTGCCTCATCAATCCATCGAAGGTCATTCAACTCCTGTTTGTCAAGGACGGGAGAGTAAATAGTTTCGGCTTTGTAGGCCTCTGGGTCTCTGTTGCAAACCCTGAACTCCAATGTGACATCTTAAAAGCCAATGCAGACAATCTACAGATGAAGGGGCAGGGCTGTTTTCCAATAAAACTTTATTTATAAAGCCAGCCAGCTGGCCAGATGTGGCCCGCCCGTGGGCTACAGCTTACCAGCTTCTTGGCACAGATCTCGAAGACCGCAGAGTGACATGACTGTTGAGGAGTATGACCTTTGAAGTCGAAGAACCTTTGACCTAGTTCATATGTCTGCCCAAGACTTACTGTATTAGCTGAGCTACCTTGGGCCAGTCACTAAACTCAATCAAACTCAATATCCCCACCTGGAAAATAGGATACTGGGACTTCCCTAGGGGTCCAGTAGTTAAGACTTTGCCTTCCAATGCAGGGGAGTGCAGGTTCGATCCCTGGTTGGGGAGCTAAAATTTCACATACCTTGGTGGTGGGGGGGGGCGGTCAATAAAACCAAAACATTAAAAAAAAAAAACACAGAAGCAACGCTGTTGCGAATTCAATAAAGACTTTGAAAATAGTCCACTTTAAAAAAACCTTTTCAAAAATTGAGTAAATAAGATAGGATATTAATGCCTGCCTCACTGGTACCGTGATGATATGAACAGCAAAAGTCACCTGACACTCACCACTGGCCGTCAGTCATTCTCATTATGATGGAAAGGGGATGGGTGGGTTCGAAGTTTTTCATGGTTGGAAAAGCCTCTGCACACGTGGGTGTCGGTCATCACAGCGTCCTTCTGTGCAAGGGTTCACTTCCTGAAATTTAATATTCCATGGCTCCCCTTCGTGACGTGAAACCAGCGGCTGCACATTAGAATCATCCAAGGAGCCTTCACATCTCACTGCACGTGCTGCCGCCCAGGCCAGTTAAACCAGAATCTTTGGGCGTGAGACTCCGCACCCAGGCATCAGTTTATGTTAAAGCTCCCCAGACAACTCCAGAGTGAAGCCCACGCTGAGCCCCACCAAACTACTCAGAAGCAAAGATCCCGGGCGAGTCTGCTCATCCTTCCTGCCCAGGTGTGGTCCATGCATGGCCAGAATCAGCGTCACCTGGGAGCCCGTGAGAAATGCAGATGCTTAGGCCCCCACCCCCAGACCTGCTAGGTCAGACTCAGCATTTGGACAGAATCTCCAGGGGATTCTGGTGTGCATCCAAGTTTGAGGAAAACCAATCCCTTCCACAGGGGCCCCAACAAACCTGGCTCATTGTCAGAATCCCTCGAAACGCCCAAAACATTCCTAGGCCTCATCGGCAACTCACTGAGTCTGAATCACCACGGGTGGCCCAGCGGTTGGTACTTTCCCCCAATATTTTACTTGAAAGTCTTCCACATACCCACTTAGACACTGTGATTGTCAGGATTCCACTATGTTTCATCACATGTCTATGCATTTATCCATCCATCAACCCATCTTATCCTTTAAACACATGTCAAGGTAAAATGGGCTTCCCTGGTGGTTCACTGCTAAAGAACCCGCCTGCCAAAACAGGAGACCTGTGTTCAATCCTTGGGTCAGGAAGATCCCCTGGAGGAGGAAATGGCTACCTGCTCCAGTATTCTTGCCGGGAAGAATCCCATAGTCATAGGAGCCTGGTGGGCTACAGTCCATGGGGTTGCAAAGAGTCGGACACGACTGAAGCGACTAAACAGCAACAAGGTAAAATGCAGACCTCAGGACCCTTCAGCCTTAAATATTTCAGAATGCACTTTACATCACTAATTCTGAACATAAGGCTATTCATCTAGGGACTGTCTTTTTCTCTGTTCAGAAAGACTTGGTAAATAGCATTCTTCTCCCTTCAAGTGTTTAAAAAAAGGGGGGGGGGATGTTTCAGCCTCTTTGGGTGCCATCACTTGCAGTATTAGAGATAATTTCTGTTGTTTGACCTAAGCCCATGGACTGTAGCCCGCCAGGCTCCTCTGTCCGTGGGATTCTCCAGGCAAGAACACTAGAGTGGGTTGCCATTCCCTTCTCCAGGAGATGTCCCCAGTCCAGAAATTGAACCTGGGTCTCCGGCACTGTAGGCAGATTCTTTCCTGTCTGAGCCGCCAGGGAAGCCATAATTCCACATGGCCCTGTGAATTCTCTCTCCTCTTCCCCTTGTTAGAACAGCAGAAGACGTCCCTCTCTGTTATCTCTACTGGATCTCTTGTATGTAACTGTGTTAGTCACTGGACATACCTGTGTCTCCAAAACCTCACCTGGTGCTTTCCCCTCAGGCAAAACCCCGCCTCTTTTCAGCAGTGCGTGTGTGCAGAGTGGTAGCGGGGCTTCCTCTGCGCTTGGCTTTGCAGTTCCTAGCGGAGAAGCTGTGGAGGAGGCTTGGAGATAAGATGCTATCTTGTGTCCCTTCTAGGTTTTGGAGAGCCGTGGACCAGAGAGCAGTGATCTCACGCACCTCTGGGTTTCCTTCCATCTCAGTTTTGTTCTCTTTGACTGTTACTTCCCGAATACAAAACTCCAAACTCTTGTCATTCAGGGCTCATGGGAACCCCCCAAACTCATCAGTTTCTGCCAGTTTAATCCGTAAGGGAGGCTGGCCCTGGGACAGAAGGCAGGGCTGGTCACTCCGGTCAACAGCTCAAGAGATTTTAGGCAAGAGGCTCTGCCATGCCCCTTGTTGGCTCAGCGGGTAAGGAATCTACCTGCAATGCAGGAGGCACAGGAGACGCGGGTTCGATCCCTCGGGGGCGGGGGGCGGGGGGAGATCCCCTCGAGGAGGGCATGGCAACCCACTCCAATGTCCTTGCTTGGAGAATCCCCATGGACAGAGGAGCCTGGCGGGCTGCAGTCCATGGGGTCACAAAGAGTCGGACGCGACTGAGCGTGTAATAACATAACATCTGCCGTTCCACGAGTGCCCTGGTTCTTTCGAATCTTTCAGAATCCCGGAGGTGGGGCTGCAGTTAGAACCAGTTCAGCCTGCAGCCTGCCGCTCCTCCCCAGGCACTCAGATAAGTCATCAAAGCCCTCAGGATAAATTAATAGGAGGGACTGCCCCTAAATCATCATGATTTCCAAATACTCTTTTCAACAATCTACGAAAAGGCTGTCCCCGAGTCAGAACACATGCCCCTCCCCAAGTCTTACAGATGAAGATCTCTGGGGCTGGAAAGAGGCCACAGCCGCTCAGCAGTTTCACCTACAAACCTAGAAAGGCTGGGCTCTGGGACCCCCACCCTGGCCTGCTTCTCCTCCAGACCACCCACTCTCTGTTTGCAACCCTTTCTCCAACCTTGAAACCCGACACCTTCCTCTGGAGGAACCACCCATGTTTAAACAAATAAATACCCCAAAGTAGCCACCTCCCTGGTGGGATTCAAATAAACGTCCCAGGAAGGGGTGTGGGGGAGGGGGAGGTACCTGGGCCTTCCCAGCAGCTTGCCTGCCGGGAAGCATCCTTGAGTCCTGGTTTTCTCTGCAAACCTTGGGTCAGTGCTTAGGTCCAACAGTAGCAATGAGATCCTCCCAAATTGGGGAGGGACTCCTTGGCTCTGTCGGTCACCTCCTGGGGACGTGGTGGTTGCTGGAATTGGGGAGCAGCACCAGGGATGGTGTGGGGGCTGCTCAAAGAGGAAGACCCCCTCAAAGTGGTTCAGAGACTCCCTGGAGATCTGAGTACTCAGTCATAAGCCCCAAAATCTCTCTGCCATTTGGGAGGGGCAGGGATCAGCTCTCCGTGACTCAGAAACACTTAAACAGAACCCAGAGACCCGCTGGTAGAGAGGAAAGGAAGGGTGCGGAGACCCAGCAGAGACCCACAAGTCAGAAATCTCCCTGCTCTGACTCAGGGGAGGAAACCACTGAGCGTCCTTGGTTTCACGGAATGCGGACGGCCAGGAACGGGAAAAAAGGCTTGGCGCTGTCACGGGTCGGCTGGTCCGTGGAGTCGCTAATGAAAAGGATTTTCAAGCGTATCAGAGAAATCAGAGGGATGAGGACAACTGCCCGATTGCGGCTTTAAGAGAAACTCCAGGAGTGGAAGCCCCAGCCCCCCAGAGGAGGGAGGGTGGGCGGAGAGGTTGCCCTCCCCGCTCAGAAGCTGGCCCAGTGGGTTCAGGGATGGGGGACCCGGGTGGATGAGATTGTGCTGGAAAGCTGGCCGGCATCACTAGAGCGTAAGGAAGAGAGGGGGATGAGGGCAACCACATTCAAAAATAAACACAAACCCCAAAATAAACGCTGTTAATGGAAGTGACTAATCAAGGGTGTGCTGAACTTGGTGGTTCTTGATAAGATACAGGGGGAAATGCACTGGAAAACAATAACAGATTTCTTTTTCCCCTTTGATAAATAAAGCGATGCAGAGCTGGGAGGTGAGGGTTCACGTTTGTTTCAACCTGGCAGAAAGTCACTCAGTCGTGTCCGACGCTTTGTGACCGCGTGGAGTGTATAGTCCCCATGGACTGAATTCTCCAGGCCAGAATCCTGGAGTGGGTAGCCTTTCCCTTCTCCAGGGGATCTTTCTGACCCAGGAATCAAACCAGGGTCTCCTGCATTGCCGGTGGATTCTTTACCAGCTAGCTACCAGGGAAGCCCTTCAATCTGGCAGCAGAGGTTTTAAAAAATAAAAGTTTCTTGATCTGACACTATAGACATTTGGGGCTGGGCAGTCCTTAGAGAGGGCTTCTCAGGTGGCGCTCATAGTAAAGAACCCACCTGCCAATGCAGGAGACTTAAGAGACTTGAACTGTGGGTTCAATCCCTGGGTTGGGAAGGTCCCCTGGAGATGGGCACTCCAGTATTCTTGCCTGGAGAATCTCATGAGCCTGGTGGGCTGCAGTCCATAGGATTGCAGAGAGTCAGACACAACTGAAGTGACTCACACACACACACACACACACACACACACACACGCCTGCACAGTCAGGTACAGAACACTGCTGCTTCAAAGTTCTCCAGGAACAGCTACCCTTCATCTCACAGCTGCCTTGGCCCAGAAGGTGAGTGACTCTGGCCCATCCTGTAGAAGAATCCAGCAGAGAAGGGACTTCGGAGATGCCAGCTGGAGCCCAGTGGGCAGAGCCTCCTGCGTTGCTGGGCTCCACCGCAGCGGGCGGAGGATGGAGTCCACCAGGCAGCACTCCTCACCCAAGCGGGTCTTTGCCGCAGTGGGGCTTTCTGTCAAAGGGACTCCGGGATTTAAAAGGTCGAGTGCCCAGGTTCGAGCGTGAGACAGGGTGCTCAGGGCTGGTGCACTGGGATGACCCTGAGGGATGGGATGGGAAGGGAGGTGGGAGGGGGGTTCAGGATGGGAAACACATGTATACCCATGACTGATTCATGTCAAAGTATGGCAAAAGCCACCACAATATTGTAAAGCAATTAGCCTCCAATTAAGTTAATTAATCTTAAAAAATAATAAATTCAATCAGAAAATTCTAGGATGTTGCTCAGAGTGTAGTTTAGACACTCTGACCAATAATCTTTTGGGGGGGCTTCTTGAATGCTAATGCTTATGCTTAAAAAAGGCACAACGTGAAGGGTTTTCTCTTTGCCTTTGGACTTTGGTTTTTGTAACAAGAATGTGATTGTCTTGTTACAATGCATGGGACATACATTCAAATATTGTGGGAAAAAAATAAAATAAAATGCCGCGTGCCTATCTCACCTTGTAAGAGTGGAAATGGTCTCCCTCTGAGACCTTGCCTCCGTAAGCTCTGCCCAGAGAAGGGCTGCCTGCCAGCCTGGAGGGAAAAGGTGCCAATGAGGAGGAGATGGCGGGGGGCAGGGGCGGGCTGTGGCTGGTGCCTCCTGCCCTGAGTCTCGGCCTTGACCTCTCCCCTTCCTCCACCCCCAATTCTGGAAGCCAGGGCAGAACCAGACTCCTCCCCGCCTGGCTGGGTGCTTTCCTCCTCTGCAATCTGCTTTCCACCAAAAAAAAAAAGAAAAGTGTTCTAAATAGAGCGGAACTGAGGATGGGCTGCAGCCCGGATGAAGTCTCCCCCTCGCTGGAGAGCCCAGCAGGCCCTGTGGAGGGCTGGTCCACCCCCAGCGCCTCTTATTCAAAGCATTCTTGACCCCGGAGCGCGCGCGCCCACCCCTGACGGCAGGCACGGCGCTACCACGAACAGATTTCACTCCTGCAGCACTTTGCCTGCACTTTGCCCCCCTCCCATCCCCCAGACACCTTCTTGGGCCTCCTCTCCCTGTAGGTACTCTCTAGGTTTGCCTGTTTCAGGTGGAGACCAGAGGCCCGATCCATCACTACTCACCATCAACTTGCCGAGGGAGGTTGGGTGGCTTAATTGACCCATCAGAACCTCAGAGGTCCCCAGACCAGAGTCCACGAACAAGGACCGCAGTCTCTCACTGGGTCAGATTGCTGAATACTAATCTTTTTTTTTTTTTTTAAGTGAGAATCTCCCATTGCTCTCGAGGGGATCTGGGCACCAGCTTGGGGGTGGATCTTTAGACATTCCTCCTCCTCGATTCTGGAAAAGTCTACGCACGGCTCACCTCCACCAGGCACAGAGCCGGCAGCACACTTCAGGATTCAGGCTCAGCACGTGGTTCTGCGTGTTTCACTCATTATCACGTGTGTCCAGGATCATTCCAATGCCAACCAGTTTTCATTGATGAGAGTCTCATACCCCCTGGAAGAAGAACCCTTCTGCCCTTGGAAGACAAGGTGTGAGAAAGTCCACAACCTCCAGAGGGGAAAGGGTCTCGCTTTGCCCTTCACCTTGTCACCAACTCATGACCCAGGTAAAGCCCAGGGCAGGTGACCTGGTGAACCATCTGGGATGTCTTTGGGAGGAGGTGTAGGGGTGGCCATTGGGAAAGCCGTGTGCAGTCTGGGGGCTTCATGGAGAAGCTGGGGGGGGGGGCGGGGCGGCAGACCCTGCCCTCTACTCCCAGCCTCTTCCTGATGCCTCCACTGAGTCCAACCTTAAGGAGTCCGAAGTCAGAGTCATCCCATGACTTGTCCATGAGTCAGCACCACTCGGCTCACTCTTCACGGCCCCTCTGAATCCAGCACCTCCAAGAACATCAGTTCATGGAGGCAACACGGCAAAGGCAAGGAATTTAGGAAGCAACGTGAACTTAAAGTGAGGATTCCCCACACTGACCGCTGTCAGCACAGGGCAGGCCTCCCCTCCTCCATCCCTGCACAGAAGGAAAACGGGAGGCAGAGGGGAAGGATGAAGGAGAGGGGGGGTTACAATCGGTAAATAGGGGGCTCCCCTGGCGGCTCGGGGGTAGACACGGGTTCCATCCTGGTGCGGGAAGATCCCACGTGCTGCAGAGGGGCTGAGCCCGTGCGCCGTAACGATGGAGCCTGTGCCCTAGAGTCTGGGGGCGCAGCTCCTGAAGCCTGCATGCCCAGTCGGGGCCTCCAACGAGAGAAGCCACCTCGAGGAGAAGCTCAAGCCCCGCTGCAACGCAAGAGCAGCCTCCACCCACGGCAACTGCAGAAAAGCCGGTGCGGCCACAAAGACCAGCACAGCCAAAAATATTTAAATAAAAATTCTTTGTAAAAGAATCGGCAAACAGGGGCCCTTCATAACACAACGCATTTCTAAACAAGATTAATCATTGTTGGAAATTGTTTGGTCCTTTTTTCCCCCTCAGTGAAATCTATTTCAGAGCTGGAGGTGGGCGGGGGAAGGAGTCTTCTCTGTATCCTTTCTTCCAAGTCTGGTTCAGAGCACTGGGAAAAAAACTGCTGAAACAAGGTGTTTTTTTCCCCTCTGGATGAACTGTTTTACAATAAGCTACCTGCTGGAGTCAGGAAACCCGAGATCAATGGCTTTCGGCTCCCGCAGAAAACTCACACGAAGACTCTGCTCAAGAGCCTTCACAGAGAGACAGTCACCCGCACACAACCCTTTGCACACATTCCAGTTTTTATCTGGAGCCATTTCTCTCCTCTGCTTCACCTCCTTTCCTCCTTCTCCATGGAGAATGGCTTCCATTCCAGGGCAGAACTGCCCCCCACCCAGGCCTTCGCCTTGTCTGCAGCGGAAAGAGTGATGGAAGAGACGACAGAGGAAGGCTGGGGAGGGGCTGCTCCCTGGACCCCGAGACGGAGCCCAGTTTCTTTACTGTTAGGTGTGTGATGCTCAGAGTGGGGAGAGGTGCCTAAAATCAAAATAAACATCCAACGGAAACAGGGAGCCCCTCCCTGGGCAGGGTAATTGCTCAGCATGAGCGTTAATCCAAGCACATGAGAAAAATGGTTCCTGCTGAAGGACCCGGCGAGGAACACTCCTTACTGGAAGGGAAATGTGTTTACAACATTTTATTTGCTCCTTAGTTTTTAATGCTGCTCTGGCCCCGCGTCCTATAAACAGACCAGCCTTTCCATTCTCCGGCGGTGCCAGCAGAGCTGAAGATGGAACACACGAGCCGGTGCCAGAAATCTTGGGCGACGGAGGTCTCGTAGCTCCAAGAACCCACGCCCAGCAGTGGGGGAGAGCTGAGAGGGGAGCTTGTTGGGCAGCAGTGGAGGAGAAGGGTGTGATTTGAAATCTAGGTGTGAAAATGGAGAAAGGCTGCCTGGATTGTGAGATCAGAACTTTCCTCTCCCTGGGGGGAGAAGGCAACAGAAAGTCTCCGTGAACCCGATGTGTCCGTCTGATAGAGTGTTCTGCAGAGCTTCCTTGGTTTGCAGAGGCACTCAGCAGGTTCGGGAGAGAACGTGGCCTTGGGGAGAAAAAACTTGACCAGTATTAGGGTCACATGAAGCTGACGTGGTCTTGAGGGGCCCCAGGAAGTGGAATCACTGTTCTGAGGTCCAGTATCCAGGGATTATCATCTATGTTCTTCGCTGGAACTCAGTTCTAGCCCCTTAAAACAAACCAAGTAGCTGAAAGAGCTCGCCAGAGCTGGGGAGATTGTTCACATTGGGGAAACACAGACGTTGCGGAGAAGCTTGGAGCTGAAGTCTTTTCCCACACAGATGCAGAGATCTCGTGAGCCCAGAGTCATGGCAGACAGGTCCCAGCAGAGAGCTAAAAGCTCATGTTTATTGAATGCTGCGTCCCTGGTGTCATTCTAAGTGCCACACCTGGAATAACTCATCTAAACCCTATGAAGCCGCTTAAAGATGAGGCTAAGATACTCTCCAGAAGTGTAGAGTAGAGCTACAGGTGGTGCCCTAAGGCAGGAAGCTGAGTTTCTGAATATGTGCATGAAAAAGAGCATCCTGCTTCCACAACCCCCAACGCACATCCTCCTGAGGAATGAACTGGGAAGCCGCCTTAGACAAAGCGATGGAGATTTGGGCTGTTTTGTCACAGCAGCCTGCTGTGACTGATACACTTTGCACAGAGAAACTGTGACACTGTCCTTAGGGCAGGGACCTTTCAGGATGTGCTTTAGGGCAAGTCATCCAATCTCCCTCACCTAACTCTCATCACCCATGACAACAAGGTCTTAATCTCATGACGTTGCTGTGAGATTCACATGAGAAGCGTTGCCAAGAGCTTTCAAACCCTATTGCCCTGTAAGACATCGGGCTGTATTCTTTTCTTTTTGTTGGAGTATAATTGCTTTACTCTGCCATGTTAGTTTCTGATGTACAATGAACAGTGAATCAGCCATATGTATGCGTTCTCCCCTCCCTCTTGAGCCCCCCTCCCACCTACCCTGCAAGGTCATCACCCAGGTGAGCTCCCTGGGCTATACAGCAGCTTCCACTAGCTCTCTGTGTTACACATGGCAGTGTTTATGTGTCAACGCTACTCTCTCAATTCACCCCACCCTCCCCCTTCCCTCCCTGGGCCCACCTGTCTGTTCTCCATGTCTGCATGCATTATTTTCTGAACTGCCTGATTTCGCTTGGCCCAAGTGTCTTATCATCTCTTGAACATTTGATATTGGTTCCTGGTGACCAGAGCCCACAGATGACACGCACTTCGCCCAAATTCTAACTTTACTCATCTGTGTGAATAAGAGGGGGTGGTCTTTGAGTTCTTCTCTTCCCCGAAACAGAAACTTCTGCCTATCTTTCTGCTCCCCTCCCCACAGAAAGGTTGGTTAATCAGATGGCAAATGGGTGCAGTCTCATCTCTCCTTGGGTCTGTTTGCTGCAGAGTGATGTCTCTTCCTTTGCTTTCTGTCCTTCAGTGTTAAGCCCTTGGACCTAGGAAGGACCATTCCTCAGGAGGGTGTGCCCTTGGACCTAGGAAGTCCATCCCCTTTAGCAGGGAATCTGGTCACCGTTGTCCAACTTCTCCATTTGCAACTTGCTGGGAACATTCATGATGGGATGGAGAGCAGGCAGGCAGCATCATCCACCCAGATTCTCCAGGAGTGCTAACCGTGGGTTTATTTGGTGAATGCGACTGATGGTTTTGTAAGTGTGGTTCTTGTCCAACCAGATTGTAAGTAAGATCCTAAAGGCAAAGGACATCCCATATGTCTTGTGTTTTTCTTCCATTTCTTTCCTTATTAGATACAGTGAAATTCTTTAGAAATTCTGATCCAAACTTCTGATTTAAAATTTTTCTTTCCTATCTTAAAAACCACTCTGCATGCATGCTAAGTCGCTTTAGTCGTGTCTGACCCTTTGTGACCCCATGGGCTGTAGCCCACCAGGCTTCTCTGTCCGTGGAATTCTCCAGGCAAGAATTCTGGAGTGGGTTGCCATGCCCTCCTCCAGGGGATCTTCCTGACCCAGGGATCAAACCCGAGTCTCTTACATCTCCTGCATTGGCAGCAGGGTTCTTTACCAATAGTGCCTCCTGGGAAGCCCCTAAAAATGGCCCTAGCTCTCAGATAACTGGCAAAAAGCAGGCATATTCTATTTCAAGAAGAGATTCTGCAGAAAAACCAACCAATCAAGGAACAAGCGCGTTGTTTTTCTGCTGTTCAGGAAACACTTTATTGATTAATAGGCAGTCAAAAAAAAAAACCAACCAAACAAAAAAACACCAGGCAAGTTTAGTGGGACACACAGTAACAGATCATACATAGGGAAAATCAACTCTACATCTTCCTTGTATACCTACCAGGTAAAAGCCGTGAGGGTACGACTCAAGACTTCTGAGCTCCAGGTATCCAGTGACCTTGGCTTTGGCTAGGGACCCCAAACGCTGACCCCCCTTTCCTTACCACAGCACTTTTTGTATGTCATTTACTGTGCTTATTCTGAACTTGTTTTAAACTTTTTTTCTTCCAATACTCTGTTTCTCTCATAAAAGCAGAAACTGGGTGACCTCTTACACTTTCAAACTTATTCCTTTTGGGGTCCCTAGCCAATGCCAGATACTTTAAGAGAATGTGACAGAGTGGGAGGTCACAACTGACTGAGAGGGAATAATAAACCCAGGAAAGCTTCCTAGAACAGGCAGCATTTGAAACGACCTTCAAGGATGAACAGGATTTTAGTAGCCTGGCTGCCCAACATAGACTCATCCCGGAAGAACTGCCAGAGGATTAAAACTCATGCTGAGTTCAATCAAAAATCACCACTGGAGTGTGAAAGGAACTTTCCTAATTAAGCAATTCCAGAACATTTCCCAGCTCTTGACTGCATGAGTAGTAGTGGGGAACCGCTATATCCGGGTGGGCTGGGATGAAGTCTTCTCCACGGATGGTTAGCAGGGTGGCCTAGAAAAGGGCCTTGGGGGTCTGACATGGAGCCATCTGCACTGGTATGCTGTACCCCACAGCGGGTGGGCATCAGAGATCACCATCAAGCAGACCTGGGCACCCGGATCTCTGCCTGGGCACCCGGATCTCTGCCTGGGCGCCCGGATCTCTACCTGGGCACCTGGATCTCTGCCTGGGCGCCCGGATCTCTACCTGGGCATCTGGATCTCTGCCTGGGCACCTGGATCTCTGCCTGGGCGCCCGGATCTCTGCCTGGGCATCTGGATCTCTACCTGAGCGCCTGGATCTCTACCTGGGCATCTGGATCTCTGCCTGGGCATCTGGATCTCTGCCTGGGCGCCTGGATCTCTGCCTGGGCGCCCGGATCTCTGCCTGGGCACCCGGATCTCTGCCTGGGCACCTGGATCTCTGCCTGGGCACCCGGATCTCTACCTGGGCATCTGGATCTCTGCCTGGGCGCCCGGATCTCTGCCTGGGCACCTGGATCTCTGCCTGGGCGCCCGGATCTCTACCTGGGCATCTGGATCTCTGCCTGGGCACCTGGATCTCTGCCTGGGTGCCCGGATCTCTACCTGGGCACCTGGATCTCTGCCTGGGCACCTGGATCTCTACCTGGGCGCCTGGATCTCTGCCTGGGTGCCCGGATCTCTGCCTGGGCACCTGGATCTCTGCCTGGGCACCTGGATCTCTACCTGGGCACCTGGATCTCTGCCTGGGCACCCGGATCTCTGCCTGGGCACCTGGATCTCTGCCTGGGCGCCCGGATCTCTACCTGGGCATCTGGATCTCTGCCTGGGCACCTGGATCTCTGCCTGGGTGCCCGGATCTCTACCTGGGCACCTGGATCTCTGCCTGGGCGCCCGGATCTCTGCCTGGGTGCCCGGATCTCTGCCTGGGCACCTGGATCTCTACCTGGTTGCCTGGATCTCTGCCTGAGCGCCTGGATCTCTGCCTGGGCATCTGGATCTCTACCTGGTTGCCTGGATCTCTGCCTGGGCGCCTGGATCTCTGTCTGGGCACCTGGATCTCTACCTGGGCACCTGGATCTCTACCTGGGCATCTGGATCTCTACCTGGTTGCCTGGATCTCTGCCTGGGTGCCTGGATCTCTACCTGGGCACCTGGATCTCTGCCTGGGCACCTGGATCTCTGCCTGGGCACCTGGATCTCTACCTGGGCATCTGGATCTCTACCTGAGCGCCTGGATCTCTGCCTGGGCGCCTGGATCTCTGCCTGGGTGCCCGGATCTCTACCTGGGCACCTGGATCTCTGCCTGGGCGCCCGGATCTCTGCCTGGGTGCCCGGATCTCTGCCTGGGCACCTGGATCTCTACCTGGTTGCCTGGATCTCTGCCTGAGCGCCTGGATCTCTGCCTGGGCATCTGGATCTCTACCTGGTTGCCTGGATCTCTGCCTGGGCGCCTGGATCTCTGTCTGGGCACCTGGATCTCTACCTGGGCACCTGGATCTCTACCTGGGCATCTGGATCTCTACCTGGTTGCCTGGATCTCTGCCTGGGTGCCTGGATCTCTACCTGGGCACCTGGATCTCTGCCTGGGCACCTGGATCTCTGCCTGGGCACCTGGATCTCTACCTGGGCACCTGGATCTCTACCTGAGCGCCTGGATCTCTGCCTGGGCGCCCGGATCTCTACCTGGGCATCTGGATCTCTACCTGGGCATCTGGATCTCTACCTGGTTGCCTGGATCTCTGCCTGGGCATCTGGATCTCTGCCTGGGCATCTGGATCTCTACCTGGGTATCTGGATCTCTACCTGGTTGCCTGGATCTCTGCCTGGGCATCTGGATCTCTGCCTGGGCGCCTGGATCTCTGCCTGGGCACCTGGATCTCTACCTGGGCATCTGGATCTCTACCTGGTTGCCTGGATCTCTGCCTGGGCACCTGGATCTCTGCCTGGGCACCCGGATCTCTACCTGGGCACCTGGATCTCTGCCTGGGCACCTGGATCTCTGCCTGGGCACCTGGATCTCTACCTGAGCACCTGGATCTCTGCCTGGGCACCTGGATCTCTGCCTGGGCACCCGGATCTCTCCCTGGGCACCTGGATCTCTACCTGAGTGCTTGGATCTCTACCTGAGAGCATGGATCTCTACCTGGGCACCTGGATCTCTGAGTGCCTGGATCTCTACCTGGGTACCTGGATCTCTACCTGGGCACCTGGATCTCTGCCTGGGCACCTGGATCTCTGAGTGCCTGGATCTCTACCTGGGCACCTGGATCTCTGCCTGGGCACCTGGAGCTGCAGCGCTTCAGACTAAAGATGTTTCCAGCAAAGGGTAAAGAACATGCCAGCTAATTTGGTTCCGCTGAGGCTCATTCTTGGAAACTGGAGAGACTGGGTGTCTGTCCATCTCCTGGGGACTGGATATCTCCACGGGTTCTCGGCCTTACCCGATCAACAGCAATTGATGATGGACCAGACAAGAAATTCAAGCAAGCTTTATTCGGGCTCCGGCTACAGCAGCGGCAATGAAAACAAGTAACAGGCCCCCTTGCTTGTTCCCCTAGTGCAGGGAGCTGGCTCCTCCCATGGGGTGAGGGTAGGAGGCAGGTCCGGGGGTCAGGTGGAGGGGGGGCCTGGGTGGTGCGGTGTGCGGGGGACAGGTGCAGGACCCTGCATTTGCTCTCCCCCCTGCTTTTGCTCCAGGTGCCTCAAAAGTGGCAGCTGGCTTTTGAGTCTCTCTGTATGTTATTGTCCAGCATTTGCCCCAACTGCACATCACAGTCACGTCTAGTCCTTACAGTCTCTTTGCCTTTTGTTGCTGGAGGAGATGCTGTCTAGGTACAGTGGTGTCCCAGGTCCAAGCCAGTCTCACGTGGAGAGTGACAAGCCCAGTCAGTTCACTGTTGGGCATTTCAGGCCGAAATCACGTGTTCACTGTGAAAAACGGGAAACCAGGAGGTCTGTGTCTTTTTTCCAGAGGTGGTGGGGATGCTTATTTTAATGAGAGGCACAAGCTTCACCCAACAGCCTGGGACCTGAGTTCTGAAGCGCTCAGGGCGGAGGAGGGAGGAGACCCCCCAAGGACCACCTGGAGAGTTCGCAGCCCCGAGCCACGGTCACGGTAAACCCCCTGGGCAGCTGGAGCCCTGAACACAGGTGCTTCACACCCAGGACGACAAGGCTTCCATACTGTTTTCCCCGCCTCGCTGAAGCCCAGGGCTGAGTTATCGGAGAAGGTGGGAGCTGGGGGAGGGGCCGGGGAGGGACACACAAGGAGGAAAGAAAGAAGGAGACGGAAAAAGTCTTTTTAAAAAAACCCTTCGACAGAACCCGATAACCTGGAGTACACGGTGATCGGTGCCGGACAGCATACAAACGCCAAAAGGCAAGTCCCAGGACGGGCCAACTTAAGACTTAATATTTGCCTTTCACTGAGCAAACTAATAAATCCCCTACAGTTTTAGCCACGCAGAGCTCCCAGTTTTTATTTATTGGTCAAGACGGCAGGCAGGGTTTTTTTTCTGCCTCCCAGTCACCCTGGGCAAACAGCGGTCCCCCTCCCCCTGGCCTGTCATCAGTCTGTATGTCTATTTGCCTTCTCCTTCGACAAGCTCTTGCTCGGTGCAGCTGACAACAAGTGCAAACAGCTTTGAAGGAGTCGTTGGTAATGGACTTCCTAGGACAGCCCTGTCTTTGGCTGGTGTGGCCGAAGGCAAAGCAAGAGTTACCATCAGCCATGGGCTGCATCAGACAAGGCTTAGAACTGAACACACGGGAGGAGAACTTGAGGAGGACCATTAAGACCACCCCCTACCTCTCCCATTTTACTGATGGGAAAAACTGAGAGCTGGAGAAAAAGGCTTGAGTGACTTGTACATGATCTTGGAACAAGCTGAAATTAACCTGGGGACTTCCCCTGGAGGTTGTCCAGTGGTTAAAACTCTTTGCTTCCATTGCAAGAGGCGAGAGTTCAATCCCTGGTCGGGGAACAAAGGTCCCACACGCCCTGAGATGCAACCCAAACATAAATCAACAGATAGACAAACAACTGTTGGATACCTTTAAAAAACTTAAGAAGAAATTGAGGCTGGGACTTGAGCCAGAGAGAGAGAGGGAAAAAAAGCAAATCCTGTAAGTCATGAACTCTATCCTTCCATATGGCAGCACTGTGGACGGCATGGCTAGAGGGGGCTTTGGGGAATGTGCGACGTGACTCCCTCATTTTACATGGAAGGAGCTAAGAAGCGGGACTTTCTGGGACAAAAGCTCAGGCCTCCTTGTCTCCCCACTCTTTGCTTTTTCTAATCAGCGTAAGGCACACAGCTGGACCCAGAAATGAGATGCCTTTGGCTCGCTATCGGATGGAGAAACAGACGCACGTGGATGAAGCACTCCTTAGAATTCTGCTGCTCCCCCGAAGGCTGAACGTCGTCCCACCTTCTCTCCCAGGTCTCTCTCCAGCTGCCAGAAAGGCTGCCTCCCCCACGGCCTGCCCATCCCGCATCCGATGCTGGAAACAGGATTCCTGCACTAGTCAGAGGTAGATCTAGATAAGAGCGATGCTGTAGACCACTTCAGGCTCTGCGGATCTGGGATTCGACGTGGATGAGAAGAAAAGAGAGAACAAGAGGAAACTTCTGCTTTTGGTACCACAGCGGGACTTCTTCTGGAACCAATGACCACGTGTGGGATATAAAAATGAAGGAAACATCTGAAATGAGTCCTTTTTAAAAAAAAAAGGAAAAAGAAAAATGACACCCCAGGGGCTGGCCAGTGTTCCTTTAACGGCAGTGAAGGCACGGAAATCCAGGACAGAGGGAAAGACGCACGTGGAGGAGGTTGGGTCTTTATCTCGACAGGTGTGCAACGACAGAGTCTTTTCTAGATGCTTGCATGCTCATCTCTACTCTAGTAGGTGATGACCTCCACCCCCCATCCCGCCCCCCACCGGGGCCACCACACAAGATGAGCAGGGTTAGATGAGATGCTTAAGCCTGTCTTTCAGCAGAAGAGATAAAGCCTTGATCCTCTGACAAGAAGCAACAACTTCAGGATGGCATGCGATCCTGAAAGCCTGGCTTTAACTCACCTGGGAAGAACCTGTAATTTGCCTTCTGGTTGTTCTCACTTGTCGTGAGCACCACAAACTGTGGCTGGCGCAACCTCCATCTCCCCTCTCCCCCGCTACCACTACCAAGTTCCGCCGCCTTATCCCAGATAAAGCCCGTGTCTGGAAAGGGAAGGGAACTGGGGGAGGGGAGTTCCGAGTCAACAGCCTCTGAGCCGACCTCGAAGGTTATCCAGGAGACTTCAGACAGAGAGCACACACTTTGGCCCAATTTACACGCCCCTGATATTTTACGGGACCCTAGAGGTCAAAGGAATTTCAGGAAGTCTTCCAGCCAACTCCTTCCCTCTCCAGACAACACCATCCCAGAGGTTTTTAGTTCTTGGTCTGTCTAGCTAAGATGCAGAAATTTTCTTCCTGGCTCTTATTCTATACAAACGTGTGACACACACACACACACACACACACACACACACACACCCCACAGTCTATTTTCCATTGTTTCCAGTGGCTGTATTATTTTTGCTTCATCATGAGCTGTTTTGTTCTCCACAGAAAAGGTTCACTTCCTCAACAGGACTTGGGTTTTGGGGGGCCCTATCTATGGTCCGACACACTGGAAAGAGGGGGTCCTCTAGAAACACCATCAAGTCTGGCCCCTGGACAGTCTGTAATGAAGCACGGTGATTGGACAGGGACTCTGACTGCCCCGCTGGGAGCTGATCACGCATCCGTGTCAACAGAAGACGTGTCCATGTTCTGCTTCTCCACCTGCGTGCAATCCGAACCAAGAAAGCTGAACGTGGGCGATGCCAGCCTTCAGGATCCAGCTCCCTGCGAGGGCCCCTCCAGCATCCCAGCGTCTTTAGAGCCTGAAGGATTTCTGCACAGACCTGTATCACACTGGAGCCTGTGGGGCCAGACCCCACACACATACATAAGGAGGGATGGTCTTCCAAGGCTGCTTGTACAGCACTGTGCAAACACTGGCCTTTTCAGAAGGAGCAAAATGTAAGACCAGTTGACTTATGTGTAGTGAACTATTCGCTCTATATCCAGCTGAGAAGTGATGGAGTAAAAGAGACCTGCTGAGTCCGAAGGCTCAGCAGACGTGGGAGGTGGGGAGCATGAAAGAATGGAGGAGAAAATCCTCTGGTTTCCGAGGACTGGTCGGGGGCGGTCTGAAGACCAGGCACCAGCAGAAGGAGTTATAAGGTCCAGGGTCACGGCGTGCCCTTCAGCTGGAGGCGGCCTCCTGGTCACGCAGGTCAACGCAGACAGGATTGCTCAGGCCGAGGCTCTTTGCTTTCTCCTCAAACATCTTAAATCCAGAAGCTCCTTCAGCCTCCAGAATGTGTGTGTGTGTGTGTATGTCACTCAGTTGCGTCCAACTCTTTGCAACCCCATGGACCTGTAACCTGTAACCTCCTCGGTCCATGGGACAAGCATTCTGGAGTGGGTTGCCATTTCCTTCTCCAGGGGATCTTCCTGACCCAGGGATTGAACCTGGGTCTCCTATGTTGCAGGCAGATTCTTTACCACCTGAGCCACCAGCGAAGTCTGTTCTCCAAAATGAGACTTCTTGTTCCAATCCAGAGCACTTGCCTCTTAAGAGAAGGTCCCATCTTAGCTCCTTGGGGTCTTCATGGTTACACTGAGGCTCCTGGTGGGGACTGCGGGCGAGAGGAACAGTTCTCCACCTGTCCTGCCTCCCAGGCCTGTGGACCAAAAAAAGCAACAGAGTGAGACTCTGCCTCCTGCCCTTTCAATGGATGTCTTTCAACAACAAACATCACCTTACTGCCTTTAATCCAGAACGTTCCAGCTACCGAGCAGTACACTATTGTCATTCTTTAGTCGCTCAGTCGTGTCCAGCTCTTTGTGACCCCCAAGGACTGTAACCCACCAGCTCCTCTGTCCAAGGCATTTCCCAGGCAAGAATAATGGAGTGGGTTGCATCTCTTTCTCCAGGGGAATCTTCCCAACCCAGGGATCAAACTCACATCTCCCACACTGGCAGGCAGATTCTTTACTGCTGAGCCACCTGGGAGGCCCAATGTTCCTTCAAGCAGTATTTTAGTTAAGGCGGGGAAAAGGCCTATTTACACTGTTCAAGTTTCCTTGGTGGCTCAGATGGTAAAACATCTACCAGCCAGTGCAGAAGATCCGGGTTCGATCTCGCGGTTGGGAAGATCCCCTGGAGAAGGAAATGGCAACCCACTCCAGTACTCTTGCCTGGAGAATCCCACGGAGAGTGGAGCCTGGCAGGCTATAATAGTCCATGGAGTCACAAAGAGTCGGACATGACGAAGTGACTAACACATACTGTTCAAGGAACTCTGTACACTGAATCATTGCTGGGAATGCTCCCACAAGTCTTACCACTACACCATGGCTGATTTTAAAAACCAAATACAGCTCAGAAGAAGCGGACAGTTCTGTTTTTCAGCCTGTGAGCCATGGGGTCAGGAGCATGGAGGGGTCAGATCACCCAGTTTACAGATGAAAAAACTGAGGCACAGAGGGGCCACGTGTCTCCGTACAGGATGGCCAGCGTCTGGTCCTTAAGCTTGATGTTCACTTCAGCTGGAACATCCCTCTGCTTTCACAGGTCGTCGTTCAGTTGCTCAGTCATGTCCAACTCTTTGCCACCCCATGGACTGCAGCACGCCAGGCCTCCCTGTCCTTCACTGTCTCTCAGAGTTTTCTCAAACTCATGTCTATTTAGTCCATGATGCCAACCCACCATCTCATCCTCTGTCACCCGCTTCTCAAGAGACCCTTAACGACTAATTAGGAGATGATCCAAAGCAGATAAGGGAGGAAGTGGAAAAACACAATTTAATGCATTTCCCTTCTGCACTGCTGACTGTAAATACGTGAAGATGGACTTGGCCTTATGCTTTCCTGGCTTCCCACTACCCCACCTAACTCCGCATTTCTGAGCCACAAATACACTGAGTACCACGAAACGCCCTCAGGGGACCTCCTCATCTTAAAATTGCTGAGACCCTCCCTGGTGGCTCAGCTGGTAAAGAATCCACCTGCAATGCAGGAGACACCCTTTCAACTCCTGGGCCGAGAAGTTCCTCTGGAGAAGGGATAGGATACCCACTCCAGTATTCATGGGCTTCCCTGGTGGCTCAGCTGATAATGAATCCACCTGCAACGTGGGAGACCTGGGTCAGATCCCTGGGTTGGGAAGAGATCTTTCCAGGATGGAACCTGGGGCTCCTGCATTGGCAGGTGGATTTTTTTTTTTTTTTTTTACCATCTGAGCCACCAGGGAAACTTGAACAGTATAAATAGGCCTTTTCTCCCCCTTAACTAAAATACTGCTTATAGAAGGAGCGTTGGGCTTCCTAGGTGACTCACCAGTAAAGAGTCCGTCTGCCAATGCAGGAAACGCGAGTTCAATCCTTGGGTCGGGAAGATCGCCTGGAGGAGGGCATGGCAACCCACTCCAGTGTTCTTCCATGCAGAATCCCCCTGGACAGAAGAGCCTGGCAGGCTACAGTTCATGGGGTCGCACAGAGTCGGACACGACAGAGGCTAAGCACACACACAGTCACGAATGCAGATAATTCTGGGCGACCCCCTTCTCTGACTCTATCACTGCCAGCCCACAACAAATCACCTGCAAATCTGCTCATTCACAGGCACCACGTGGGATGAGACGCTGAGAAGGCAGACAGAAACAGACAGGCACGCTCCACTTCCAGCCACAGCAGAGAGGCAGCCACTGACCGAGCTGAGGCCGGAAGGACCTCAGCACCAGAGGGACGCGCATGGAGGACACTAGGTGCAAGAGGACCAACAGGCCCTCTGCCCCTCCACGGTCCTGTGAGGTCGCGGCTCAGCCTGGCGAGAGGGAGCTCTCCTTCCTGGGGGCTTGGGCTAAACCCCGGGTGGGGATGTGTGGGCTGCGATGAAGCCAGAGAGAGGGGTGCTGACGGTCAGAGACGGCAGGACGTCACTGTAAGTGCCTTGGGGAGGGAGAAGATGCTTCAAGACGTTTGCCGGGTGGGAGCACTGCTGAAGGAGAGACTGTGCCGGCAGGCGTCAGCTCCCCCAAAGCCAGCGCAGCAGCCTTCACGGGGGTGCCCTGGGGCTCCAGGCGGCCAAGAGGGAGACCGGAAGTCTCTCCCTCCAGACACTCTCCCTGGGATCCCGAAATGCCCCCAACAGCCCCAGAGTCCTGCTAAACTTTCTGGTTTCCACGTTTCCCCTCCTCAGACTCCAGCAGCTGTCTGAGCTGAACCGGAGAGGACCAGGGAGAAGGCCTTTCCCCAGGGAGACGCACACGGCGAGCAAATGAATTGGCAGCTGCCGGTGAATCACTCGGGGACTTCCTTCTCGTCTCCCAGCAACCGCATGCACTCGGCACCGGGACATTAAACACAGAGGGGAACGTCGGGAGGCATGCGCAGAACAAAACAAAAAGCCAAACACACGACTGCTCCCCCCACCGCCCGACTCATCCCAAGCCCACAGACCCAGCCAAAGGGGCTGGGGGCTGGAGCGCGGGAGGGTGGAAATGAGAGCCTCCACCCAGGGGAGGAAAACGAGGTTAGGACCAGCCTCAGCAGAGCGGGACACACCCTCGCCCCACACCAAACCCTTCTGGGTCTAGCGTTCGTATTTGGCCAAAGACACACCTCTGTTAGCCTAGAGAAAGGCACTGGGCCAGCAGATTAGTGGGCACCTGGAGATCCGAAAGATCACCTAGAAACCCAGACTCGGGGGCGGGGTGGGGGGGTTGGGAAGCTGACGGTGGTTGAGACGCCAGTTCGGCTTCCCTGCCTCTCCCCCCAGCATCATTCTCCAGGTTAAAGCAGCTGCTAACTCCAAGGCCGGGTCCCCTCCCCACCCCCCTCCACCCCTTTTCCCACTCGAATGTTTTCCTGCCTGTTGCTATGGCCACTAGGAGCTGGTTAGACAGGACTCCAACGCACTGCCTTGCCCTTCAGACCCTGCCTCTCTGAAAACACCCAGGACAGAAGTAGAACGCATGTGAAGAGTCTACAGGTGGAGCAACCCCTGGAGAAAAACTGGGGACCAGGAAAGGAAGAACAGTGGTGGCAAGAGGGCCCCTGTGAAAGGCGGAATGCGTGTCATGAAAGCTCAAGTCTGACTCTCTGCCACCCCATGGACCGTAGCCCTCCAGGCTCCTCTGTCCTTGGGATTTTCCAGGCAAGAACACTGGAGTGGGTCGCCATGCCCTCCTCCAGGGGATCTTCCCGACCCAAGGACGGAACTCACATCTCTTGCGCCTCCTGCGTTGGCAGCCAACAGGTTCTTTACCACTGTGCCAACCTGGGAAGCCTGACATGCTGACTATCGGCCCCCAAAGATACGTCTTAATACCCCTGCAACCTGTGAATGTCGTTACCTTCTACAGCAAAAGAGACTGCACAGGTGTGAGCAAGTCAAGGATCTTGAGAGGCAGAGATCGTCTTGGATGACTGAGGGAGAGAGGGGACACATATACTCACAAGTGTCCTAATGAAAGGGAAGCGGAGGGGGGTGTGACACAGAGGAAGGAGCAGGAGGTGTGAGGACAGGACCGGGAGGCTGGAGGGAGTGTTTCAAGGCAGGAAGCAGGAGGCAAGGGAAGCAGGCGGTCGCCAGAGGCTAGAAAGGCCAGGAAATGAACCCTTCCCGAGAGCTTCCCGAAGGAAAATAGCCCTGCAGACGCCCTGACTCCGACCCAGTGAGAGTGGCCGGAGAAAGAGACTGTGAGAGAAGAAGTGAGTGTGGGTTCAAGCCACTACGTTTGTGCTGATCTTGCACCATATAGGAAACTGAGCTTGTCAGTCAGGCATGCACCATCTGCTTCCCCACTGACCTAGAGAAGAGGGTTGCTGGCTGCTCTTGGTTGGGGTTGAGGGGCTGGCACTGGGATGAAGTCCGAGGCACTGGAGGATGCTCAACTACACCCCTGGCCTCCAGCCTCGAGAAGCCAGGAGCAGCCCCGCTCAGTGTGACCAGCGAAAACGTCTCGGACGCTGGCGTGTGTCTGGCATTGGGGGGTGGGGGGTGGGGAACTGCAGAATCCCTCCCACAGACAATCACTGCCCCTGAGGTGCGGCCCTTTCCTGACTTCGGCTGCACCTGAGAATCACCTGGCAAGCTTTTCAAAACTCCCGTGCCTGGGGCTCGGCCCAGCCTGGGGAAGCCAGAATCGCTTAGGGCGGGACGAGGCAGCAGTTAGAGCCGAGCCGCTGATTCCGATGGGTGGCGGGTGCTGAGAACCACTGCACGTTGCCAAGGGCCAGCGAGCCCAGAGAGAAGAAGAAGAAGGTAGCGATACACCTGAGTCCCGACGACAGCCGGGACGCAAGACGCCCCGAGGCAGAAACCGCACCAGGCTCGCCAGGGCAGACCTGGGAACGCACATCCCAGCTGCCAGACAGGTGACTGGCTGGCGTGGAATTCCTAGGGGCTGTGTCACCGCGTTTCCCATCAGAATAAGGTGGACGCCTTGCAGGAAGGTGTCTCCCAGGAATAACCACACAAAGCCCCAGCCTCCTCCGCTCATGAAGCCAGCACACAATGAGCCGGCTCCCACCCAATGCTATAAACATGAACTCACTGGACAAGAAGCACCGTCTCGGTAAAAACGGTGATCCTGCGGTGGGGCCGGTTTAGGAACGGGGAGCCTCCATTCTGCATCCAATTGGTAAACTCCCCAGGCACTGAAACCAGAATCCTCCCACAGATGCACTCTGAGCAAGGAGAGACTTCACTTCTCGAAAGCTGTCCTGATAATAAGCTTGGCTGGCGGTCCCTACCCGGGTCAGGGAGGAAAGGGATGAGAGAATCTAATGAGAAACCAGCCGCTGAGCAAGAGACAGAGCTGAACAGGTTGATGCTCTGACTCCTTGCAAAGAAGGATGCGGTCACGTGTAAGTTCTCTCTCCTGCTGGGACCATCTTTTTCCTTCATTATTTCATCCCCAGCCTGCCTGGTCGAAAGGCTAAGCCAAGCATTTCCTGATTTTCTTTGGCCCAAATCGTGAAGTCCAGGATGTCACTGGGGGAAGCAGAGGGGAGGAGGGAGAGGAAGGAAAAAATTTAAAAAGGAGGATGGGAAGGAGGTGAGGAGGGAAGAAGGGGTGGGAGACAGAGGAGCAGGGGACAAGAGAGGCTCACAGCTACAGGATGAACAACAGGTCCCACCCGTGTCAGGATGGGAAGATGGGTGACAGGCGTGCGTCGGGCTCTCTTAGCAGGGCCCCCAACCTGCAGGATCTGATGCCTGATGGTCTGAGGCGGAGCTGATGCAACAATAAGAGAAATAAAGCGCATAATGAAGGCAATGTGTCTGAATCATCCCCAAACCATCCACCCACCCAACCTGGGTCCATGGAGAAACTGTCTTCCAGGAAACCGGCCCCTGATGCCAAAACCACTGTCCTACAGGAGAGGCGAACTCCCTGTGGGTCTTTAAGAGGCAAAGGCTCAGGGGGATGGAGCCTCCCAGCTCCTGCCCTTCCCCTTCCCCGGGATTCTTCCAGTCCACTTAATGCACCTGCTTGGAACAAAGTGGAGAAATCCAGTTGCCCCGCACCAGGGCTATCAAAGAGGAAAGGAGCTCAGGGGCCTGGTCTGTCCCCAGGGACACTGAACAGGTTCCTGGGCAAAGAATCTAGGGCTTTGGGGCTCCCCCTGGCCATTCCCAAGGCTTCCACATTCCCTTCCTACATCCCGCCCTTCCCCACAAAGTCGGAATGCATCTCACTCTTAACTAGAGCAACTGAACTGAACTGAACTAGAACCTCTGGGTTCCCTCCAGCCTATAAACCTCGTGTGCTAATGTCCCGACTCTTGCAAATTCGTTGAGAAATAAGCTTTAGGAAGCTTCCAGATGCTCCGCTTGTAGGGCGGTATTTCTCTGCCTCTGTCTCCAGGGGTCCAGTCACGAGGTCAGCAGCCTGCCTCCCCAGGTGAAATCTGAGGGCCAAGAGGCACTGCCCGGGTGTGGGCGGGGAGACACCCTTTCCCGCAGGACCACACTCAACCACTGTGTTCATCAACTCCACCCTTGCAAAGACATGACCTCCTACACCCTGTGCGTTCTTCCACCATCCCCATGCCCCGTTTCTTTCACTCTTCCAGGTGAGCCCTGCATCCCTGGAGTGTTCATGCAGTGCAAACACCTTGGAGCGACAACAGAGAGGCAAGTCTGCAACTCCCAAACGAGTAAGCTTTGTCCTCTGTGAGCATCCACCACACCTCTCCCTTAAAATTCTCATCAGACAGCCCCTGCAACGGAGCCCAGGACCCATCAACACGGGGTGGCTCTTCCATGTGAGATGCTAAGTCAACACCGGCAGAGATGTCTTAGGAGCCGGACCGGCCAAAAGAACAAGGGAATGGCATTCGTGACCTGTCAAGGCCCCCTCGGAGCTGGTGGCCTCTGATCTCTAGGAAGCTAACTGCCAACGAGCAGCCTTGTACACACACAGCCACGCACACACCCTTCCCCACACGCACACCCCGAGGGATTCTTTGCACAAGGTGACGCGGTGTCCCTTTGATGCTTGCCGGATGTGTTCCCATTGGGCAGAAACCAGACCTCAATAAAACCGGGCATTATCAAGAGGCCGCTGGTGGGTGATTGCGCCCGCCTGTTATCTCCGTGGCCCTGGGTGGGGCGCTCTGTGGTTCTCCACGGAAAAGCATTAACTTCTAGGTGGATCAAAGACCCTTCCGAACTGGCCGACCCAGATCTCTTGTTTATCCGAAGGGATTGTTCCCCAAGATGGACTTTAAGATGACTGGGACCCCAGTCCCAGACTCCTCTGTCCTCTGCTTATCTGTCCCTCGGGGGCCGCCTAACGGCCAATCACAAGGGCCTTCTGCTCTCTCGCTTTTCCAGGTGGCCCATTTAACAACAGAGAGTAGGGGACTGGGCCCCGGAGTGTCCTGGCCCTGATGCAAGCTGGGGACCCGGGGGCAGAGAGACACCTACTTGGGGGGAATCTCTCCATGAATCACTCCAGGGAGGGGGTGTTCCAGAGAGCAGGGTGTTTACTACACTCTTCCCTCAGGAGGGAGAGACTGACGGGTCCTAGATGGACAGTTCCCCACACTTGGCCCCTGAAGTCCCTGTTTGGACTCCGCTGTCTGCCCTGATGTTGAAGTGCCCATGATCCACCTGTGGGAGGACCCAGAGGGACCTCTGAGCCAGTCTGGCTCTGGATCACCCATCAGCCTGGAGAGGAAGAGCACGTGCGCTTCAGGGCAGCCAGGTGTGGTGGCCTGGGTGCCTCCCCACCCTTCCTCGGCTCCACGCAGGTCTGGCAGCTGCACGGTGCGGCCAGGCTATTCTTCTTTCCGTGCACAGCACCCGGCTCGGTGTGCAGCCCTGACAAGGCACACGGACGAACAGAGCAGGGAACTAACAAGTGAGCCGCCTGCAGCTCAGTGGCAGGCCTGCGCACTAAGTCGCTTCAGTCGCATCCGACTGTTTTGCGACCCCCCTCCACCCCGTGAACTGCAGCCCGCCAGGCTCCCCTGTCCATGGGGATTCTCCAGGCAAGAATACTGGAGTGGGTTGCCATGCCTGTCCATGGGGATTCTCCAGGCAAGAATACTGGAGTGGGTTGCCACGCCCTCCTCGAGGGGATCTTCCCGACCCGGAGATTGAACGCTGCGTCTCTTACGTCTCCTGTGGAGGCAGGCGGGTTCTTCACCACTACTGCCACCTGGGAAGCCTCGGTCCCGCCGACAGGGAGGACTCCAGGAAGCACATGGCCCTGGAGATGCTTCACTTAATGATGCGGAGTCAGATCAAGGTTCACCTTCAGAGTCCCAGGCAGGCCACCTCCATCCTCTAAAGCCCACCTGCAAAGCAGGAGTTTCACTCAGACCGCCTCCCCGGTAGGGGTGCTAGGAGGACTGAGGCTCAAAAAGTAGCGTTTGTCTTCATTACTATATTTCCCTATAGCATTGTCTTTATGAAGGAATCTAGGGGACTTCTCTGCTGGTCCAGTGGCTAGGACTCTGTAGTCCCAACGCAGGGGGCCCGGGTTGGATCCCTGGTTGGGGAACTAGATCCCACACACGGCAACTACAGATCCTGCAGCCACAACGGAGATTCAGGGCAGTGAAATAAATATTAAAAAAAAAAATAAAATCCAGGTAGCATGTTTTCAAGGGTGGAAGAAGAGGCGCGTGCCTTGGTTATATCCCTGGTGTGGACCAGACATGAGAGGCGTCTGAAATGCCAGCTTGATCTTCCATCACTGCTTTTCTCCTCCTTTTTTAAATCAATGAAGTCGTTTCTGGCATCGAGAGGAACCCTTACCTCTTTCCATGTTCCCTCATCTGCCCCTAAAAGCCTGAGGACACCATGTACAGGGAGTTGGTGAGCGAGCCAGGGGTCACGAGCCGGTGATAACAGCTGTTTCCAGGGGAGCCCTGCCGTGAAGATGGCCACGGACAGTCCAGGGGCTGCACGCTTGATCCCAGCCCAGCTGAGGCCACCGGGGACCCCAGCGTTGCCATTGTTTAATCGTGAAATGTACAGACACTTGATGGCTCAGTGGTAAAGAATCTGCCTGCAGAGCAGGAGACACAGGAGGCTTGGGATCGATCCCTGGGTCGGGAAGATCCCCTGGAGAAGGAGACGGCAACCCACTCCAAGATGCTTGCCTGGAGAATCCCATGGACAGAGGGGCCTAGCGGGCTATAGTCCATGGACTCACAGAGAGTCGGACAGGACTGGGCACGCATGCATGGACGGATGAATGTACAGACACCCTCTGCCTTTAGCTTGCACGTCTTTCCACTGCGCTTCCAAGGCTTTTCCCGTGTATGCTGTCTTCCTCAAACCCCTGGTTTGTCTGCCTCTGTCTCGTTCCCGTTAGAGACACCGCAGCCTGGAGAGCCAACCCAAGCGGCATGGCTGTCCGCAGACTCTGCCTGGTGTGCCCCAGCCCCGGCCCAGCCCGCACGGCGTGTGATGCGGGCGCTGAGGGGATAGGAAGCGGGGTCTCAGCACCCCACGGCCACGGCAGGCCGAGGCTGCCACCCAAGCCTGCAGCTGGGCTCCAGGAGAGGCTGGGAGGTCAGGCCGCAGGCTCACAGGACAGGCCACCCACACGGCGCAGCCCGGCCGCTGGCTGTCCCCAGGGCCAGCCCTGCTCTGGCCTTTGGCCCTGCCTCGGAACAGTCCACCACGTGGCCTCCCTCGGGGAGGACGAGAGGACGAAGGGCTGAAACCAGGGGCGAGGAAGAGCCCCACCTCCCTCCACGCGCCAGAGACCCTTCCTGCGCAGAGGGTGGGGGCGGCATGTCCCCCCAGCGCCAAGTCTGAGGGCACTGGGCCTGCAATGAGCTGGGGTCTCCCTCTCCTAAAACCCAGATGTGTTTCCAGGGTTTGATGGAACCTGAAAGAACCCGAACCTTCTTCGGTTACTTCACACTTTTCTAATTAAAGACGCAAACTGGATTTTCATGTTTGCAGAGAGAGTTTTGACCGCGAGTGTAGGCAGCAGAGCGAAACAGGAAGGATCTCTTCTCTCTTTTTTTCCTCTCTCTCTCTTCCCTCTAAAAGTACAGGGACACAGGGGTTGGGGGGGGGGGTGCGGCGGGGGAGGGGAGCAAACAGGATCTTGGCAGCCTGGCCTCCAAGCGCCCCTGGAGCCGGCCTGCGTTCTGTTGGAAGCATTTCTCTTTTCTTCGCTCCCAGAGACACCAGTCCTCATCCCTGTCAGCTGGGCAGGGGTGGGGATGGAGGGGAGCTGGGTGAGGCTCTGGGAAAAGAGAAGAAATGGGCAAAGCCCAGATCCTCTGGCTTAACTGCCCAGAAAAGAGCCCGAACGCCGCGTCTGGGTGGAAGGCAACCCTCCCAGGTTCCTTGGCACAGTGGGACTCGCCGGAATCCAGAGACCTGGCTGGCAAAACAAGGGTGGACAGTGGAGCCGGCGGAGGGGGAGCGGTCTGGGCGGGAGGGGGGGAGGTCTCAGTGAATCACATAAATTAGAGACAGAAGGGATGTCAGGCCACCTTCACTTCCTTCCTCTCCTAATGGGAATTATCTCATTAGCCCTGAGCTTCCTAGAGGCTAACTTTAAGTGATTCCTGTACCGGGGGCTTTCAATCCACAGCCACACCACCCAACCCCCTACTCAGTGCCCCCTGTTCCCCATCAGATCTGCCTCCAGAAGGGCTCTTAAAGGGACAGCCGTCAAAAGACACCAGTTCAACCTATTTAACTCTGAATGCTTTGCTCCAAACATTTCATCCGATGTTAAGTTTTGCCCTTTCAACCTTTCCTTCCACTTACAGGAATTTATTATAAGAAAACGGTCATGGAGGGACTGCCCTGGGGGCCCAGTGGTTAATTAAGACTGGGCCTTCCCAGCGCAGGGAGTGCGGCTTCAACCCCTGGTAGGGGAGCTGTGATTCTACACGCCTCGTGGCCAGAAAACGAGAACCTCAAGCAACAACAGTGACACTGTGACAAGCTCAATAAAGACTTTAAAAACGAGCCACTTATGAAAATCTTACTGAAATATGATAACAACAGCCATGGACACAGTTTCGTTGCGCTGTTAGTCGCTCAGTCGTGTCCGAGTCTTTGTGACCCCGTGGACTGTGGCCCGCCAGGCTCCTCTGTCCATGGGATTCTCCAGGCAAGAATCCTGGAGTGGGGGGCCATGCCCTCCTCCAGGGGATCTCCCAGAACCAGGGACTGAACCCGAGTCTCCTGCACTACTGGTGGATTCTTCCCCATCTGAGCCACCAGGGAAGCCCCAGGGACATGGTACCAGGTCAATAATGACACATCTTATGCCCCCCTCCCCCCGAAGACAGACATATGGGAATCTCTGGGACCTATAAACGCTACCGTACGTGGCAAAGGAGCCTCTGCAAATGGGATTAAGCGACAGATGTTAAAAAGGGGAGATGGCCTTGGACTACCCCGGTGAGCGCTAAACAAAATCACAGGTATCCTCACAGGGGAGGAGCAGAGGAGCATTTGGCTCCAGACGGGAAGACACAACAGGATCGCAGAGGTGAGGGTGGGGTGATGCGGCTGCCGCTCCAGGTGGGCCCACAGCCTCCAAAAGCTGCGAGAGGCCGGGACCATTCCTGCCCCCCACCCTCCACCCCTCCCTGCCCCTGGAGCCTCTGCAAGGAGCCAGCTTTGATGACAACAACCCGAGATTTTAGCCCCTGAGACTCATTTCAGACTTCTGGCCTCCAGAACTGCAAGAGAATAAATGTGTGTATTGAAAACAAACAAACAAACACCAAGTTGATGGTAATTTGTTACAGCAGACCCAGGAAACTAGTACAGATATAAATAAAGTTATTGCTACCAGGATTGTAGGGTGGTATGAGAGTTAAGGATGGTTCGATCCCTTTCTAGGAATGAAGATGGAGGAACTGGAGACAGTTTAGCAGAGAGAGGTCAGACAGTCAGAGAATCTGTATGCAGGTCAGGAAGCAACAGTTAGAACTGCACATGGAACAATAGACTGGTTCCAAATAGGAAAAGGAATACGTCAAGGCTGTATATTGTCACCCTGCTTATTTAACTTATATACAGAGTACATCATGAGAAACGCTGGGCTGGAGGAAGCACAAGCTGGAATCAAGATTGCCAGGAGAAATATCAATAACCTCAGATATGCAGATGACACCACCCTTACTGCAGAAAGCAAAGAGGAACTAAAGAGCCTCTTGATGAAAGTGAAAGAGGAGAGTGAAAAAGTTGGCTTAAAGCTCAACTTTTCAGAAAACTAAGATCATGGCATCGGGTCCCATCACTTCATGGCAAACAGATGGGGAAACAAGGGAAACAGTGAG
The DNA here is from genome assembly GCF_001704415.2 of Capra hircus. Lineage (NCBI taxonomy): Eukaryota > Metazoa > Chordata > Mammalia > Artiodactyla > Bovidae > Capra > Capra hircus. The sequence goes on along the minus strand of NC_030826.1, from coordinate 57,848,571 downwards.
AGACTTTATTTTCAGTTCAGTTCAGTCGTTCAGTTGTGTCCGACTCTCTGCGACCCCATGAATCGCAGCAAGCCAGGCCTCCCTGTCCATCACCAACTCACTGCAGATGGTGACTAAAGACATGAAATTAAAAGACGCTTACTCCTTGGAAGAAAAGTTATGACCAACCTAGATAGCATATTAAAAAGCAGAGACATTACTATGCCAGCAAAGGTCCATCTAGTCAAAGCTACGATTTTTCCAATAGTCATGTATGGATGTGAGAGTTGGACTACAAGGAAAGCTGAGTGCTGAAGAATTGATGCTTTTGAACTGTGGTGTTGGAGAAGACTCTTGAGAGTCCCTTAGCCTGCAAGAAGAGCTAACCAGTCCATCCTAAAGGAAATCAACCCTGAATATTCATTGGAAGGACTGATACTGAAGCTGAAACTCCAATACTTTGCCACCTGATGCGAAGAACTGACTTACTGAAAAAGACTCTGATGCTGGGAAAGATTGAAGGTGGGAGGAGAAGGGGACGACAGAGGATGAGCTGGTTGGATGGCATCACCCACTCAATGGACATGAGTCTGAGTAAAGTTTGGGAGTTGGTGATGGACAAGGAGGCCTGGCATGCTACAGCCCATGGGGTCGCAAAGAGTCGGACACAACTGAGCGACTGAACTGAACTTATTGGTAATTTGTTACAGCAGACCCAGGAAACTAGTACAGATATAAATAAAGTTATTGCTACCAGGATTTGCTTATTGCCCTATCAGGAGTGCCCTCTTCAATCTCAACAGTCCTCCTTTCAGTGAACGCATGAAACACGATAAAGCAACACACACTAAGAATTAGATGATCTGCGTATTCAACAGCTGTTTGCCAAGCACCCCAATGGTACACTGAACACAGTCTGATAATCCTATGCTCCTCTCTCTTCTTTGCTGATAAACCAGAACGGCTCATGTGGCACCAAAAGTCAGCACCCCAATGCCTATGTGTCCTGAGAAGGGGACTCAGGGCCACCAGACTTTCTAAACGTGCAGTCGGAAGGTCTCTCAAGGAAAACCTAAGCGATAAGGCTCTGGGATCCCTGTTTGCTCCTGCCCTGCCCACCGAGAAAGGCAGAGAAGGCGGGGGAGCCTTCTGCAGCAGCCAAGGGCAGGCTGGCTGTTGCAGCTGGAGCCCAGACAAAGCGCGTCCACCAGGCGGTGACTGATGCTCAGCTGCGGGAGAGGCCCCAAGGGCTCCTAAGTCACAGGTGGGTGCCTGTAAGTCACCTTCCCGGGGGAGCTCTGGCCTCAGGCCCTGCCTCACCGCGAATCACCGTTGAGCACCCCAGTGTCTCAACCCCACGCTGGGTGGCCCTCGCCCCACCCACCCCACCCCCTGGAGCCTGTCCCATTCTTGGTGATCTCAGCTGGCCTCACACAAACCCTGTCAAGGAGGCAGGACAGGTGTTAGGATCCCCACTTCCCAGACGGGGAAACTCTGCTGGAGCCGCTGTGTGACTCGCTCAGGGCCACCCAGGGAGAACAAGCCCCAGGGCTCTGTCCTCAGCCCACGGCGACGGTGGCCCCAGCCTCCCTGTGCTGCCCACCAGGACTCTGGGGCTTTAGTCACTCAGTGGTGTCCGACTCTCTGTGACCCCACAGACTGCAGCCCGCCAGGCTCCTCTGTCTATGGGATTCTCCAGGCAAGAACACTGGAGTGGGTTGCCATTTCCTCCTCCAGGGGGATCTTCCCGACCCAGGGATGGAACCTGTGTGGACTACATCGGCAGGCGGGTTCTTTACCGCACCACCACCTGGAAAGCCCAGGGCTTTACACGAGTGGTGCCAGATAGCAAGGGGATGGCTCCTCTGCCTGGGCACTGCTGCTTTTTTGGACGCTGGGAGCCCAACTCACTGAAGTTCCCACCTCTTCCCAGTCCATCAACGTCCGTCCTCCTGCTTGAGGGCGGGAGGGAGGGGCACTGCCTTTGGGGGCGGTGGGGGGAGGCAGGTATGGCTTGTGCCCAGGCAGTGCTGACCCTAGGAGCGTGACACACACTCTCGGGGCCTGGGAGGAGAAGCTGTGTGCTGGTACTTTTCCGAGCACGGAGGAGAGAGAGGATAGAGCGGAGCTGATCTGAACGCCCTGCTGCCTCGCTCGACTCACAAGCCTGGGTACTCCCACGAGCTCCGGAAGCACCCTCTGTTTCCCTAAGCTGTGCCCAGCAGCCTCTTCCGGGGTGGGCTGCCGCAGAGCAGAACACAGCAAGAAGAGTCCCCCTCTTCTGGGGTCACAGGGCAGCCGGGTCTGAGGTCACGGCCCCAGATCAGGGGGCGTCCCGGGAGATGGCAGAGGTCCTCCTCCGTGGGGCCCCTGGACGACATCGCCCACAGCACCCGCAGCCATGCCCAGCAGGCTTGACCGAGCCTGGCAACCAGATCTCCGGAGGCGGCAGCCGCGGGCGGGGTGGGGAGGGCCCCACAGGATGCCTGGATTCGGGCTGATCTCCTGGCCATGGTTTCCCCTCACCCCTCCTCATCCTCCGTGGAATCTGTACCTCGAGGGGCCCCTAAGGAGAAGCTCTAGGACTAAGAGGTCCATGGCCTCTTCTGCACGCAGGGTCAGGCGGGCAAGGAACCTGAAGCAGGGAGCGGACAGCGTGGGAGCCGTGTGCAGTCAGGCGGCCCACGGCAGGTTCCCATGGCACCCTGACTGGCAGCGTGAATAGCTAACCTCGCCCCAGACAGGTGCTGGCGGCCTGGCCTTAGGAGTGCTCGCTCAAGGCCCAGAGTGATTCACTTCCCCTCTGTCGTCTCCGGCAGAGTGAGTCAGCGGAGCTTCGCACCAGCTCTCCCACCTCGGCCGAGGAACACGCATGCCGGTCTCTCTGCACCACCTGTTTCCCAGGTCTTCGGGGCCCCCTGCAGCCTCAGGGCAGACAGCATCCCTGGTACCCAGCCTCCAGCCCTCCGGCTCCCCGCCCCACGCCCGGGACAGCTCAGGGAGTCGTGACTGCGACCCACCAAGAGTCTGGAGGGAGAGCCCAACAGGTGTGCATCCAGGCCCGAGGACGGGTGAGCTGGTGCCACCTTTGACCTTTAACAGCCCTCTGCGACCTTCCCAGCCCTCTTTGGAGACAGACTAGAGGTGGAAAATTCCAGAATTGATGAACCAAAGGGCAAAACCGTGAGGCGACTTCAGCTTCCCTCTGGGGAGTCACAGGGACCGACAGTATGAAACCGAGTCCCATGGATGATGACATGCTTCCTACTTCCTACATTGGGGGGAGGCAGCGCTGGCCCCCGAGGCCACGATTCTGGAGGCAGGCTCCTGTGCTGGCTCTGGAGTAAACCTTTTAGGAAGAATTGCCCGGAAAGACATCCGATAACACTCACCGGGGAAAAGAAAGTCATACATCTCTGGGTCACCTTTCTGTCCCCACTCGTGTATGGTCTCTCCCGCAAAATAATTTTTTTTTTGTAATTAAAAAGACAAAGTTAAAGAGGGAAAGGGAAAAATATGAAAATAAAACACAACAGTTTAAAAAAAAAGAAAAGAAAAACCTCACTGAAATCGTTTGGGGATTTACATTTTTTTTTTCATTCTCAAAAAGTCCCTCCCACTACCTGGTTTCTAAAACAGACGGTAAACAGAGATGACATCAAATTGGACAGCGACTGGCTCTCCCGGCCAGGGGCTGTCCACAGGTGCGAGGCTGACAGATTGAGCAAAGATGACACCATTGCTATCCTTAGAAGATGAGAAGCACAGAGGAGGAGCAAGGAGAGGAGAGGCTGAGCTCTGGGTGCGGGGGGGGGGAACCCGACACCCTGCCTGCTGCTGGCCTTCTGGGCGAACTCGTCTGTCTAGATGGGGGGGCCCCCCGAAGTGGGGCTCCCTGTTGGGGAGTTTTGTTTACCCCTCACTTCTCAGGCATGGTTAGCTGAATCACCCGCCAAGGGCTCCGAGAGCTCGGGCTGCACGCTGTCTGCACTCCATGGAGCACTCCGGACTTTCCAAACTGCATCTTGAGATCCACTGGTTGCTGCCTCGGCTTTGGCTTGACCCCTGAAGGGGGCGAGGTGCTTTCCCCGCCACACACACGTCCCGCACATCGCAGCTGCGTCCCTGGCCCCAAGCCAACCGAGGCCAGAGGGGAGGGGACAGACTCCACCCCTGGCGGCTGGCTCAGGGGACCGCATGAGTCATGAGGCCTGGCCGGTGACCGCGATGTCCTGGGGTGAAGTGGGAGGCCTGGGGGATGCAGCCCGAGGCAGGGGCCAGAGCCAAGGTGACTCAGACTGGGCCCCCGCGGGGAAGTTCCGTCGCAGCGTCCTCTGGATGGCTCCTGTCCTCCTGGGTGAGGTCATCCCCAGGGCTGCTCAGAACTGGGACTCACGCGGTTCTCTGGGAGCACCTGGCTTCCCTCTCAATCACAGTTACGGCAGGAATGATCATTTTAGCATCCACACCTCTCCGCTACCTGCCACACACACACATGACGGATGGACCCAGGCAAAGAGCCTGTCCTTCCCCTGGGGCGTCAGATTTTTCATCTGTAAAAACAGGCCTTCCTCCTGATGATCTCACGCAGGAGCCTCTGGGGCTCAGAGGCGGTGAACAGCCTGCTCACTGAGAGGGAGTCTGCTGAATCCATGAGGGTGGGTGATACTCTAATAGTACTGTTCGTGACTGCTGCTCCATGGACCCAGCCACTGTGCCATCTGCCTTCATCTCCCTTGGCCACTGGGTCTGGAAGTAAAGGAGTCCAAGGTGACGGGTGAGAAAGTGTCTCCAGGGACTCCCCTGGTGGCCCAGTGGTTAAGAATCTGCCTGCCCAGGAAGAGGGACAGGGGTTCGATCGCTGGTCCAGGAAGATTACACGTGCCGTGGAGCAGCTAAGCCCACGCGCCTCCAGGACTGGAGTCTGGGAGCCCTGGACCCGAGCTCTGCAGCAAGAGAAGCTGCCAGGATGAGAAGGCCCTGCGTGGCAGCTAGGGAAGAGCCCCGGCTCATGGCAGCTAGAGCAGTGAAGACTCAGCACAGCCAGAAGAAAAGAGTAATAGCAGCTGCGCTGTGCGGGCTCAGTAGTTGCAGCCCATGGGCTCAGCTGCTCTGCACCACGGGGAATGTTCCCGGACCAGTGATGGAAGCCACTTCGCCCACACTGGCAGGCGGACGCACACCCACTGTTCCCCCAGAGACGTCCTATGCCTGCGTTTTTGGGTTCCCTTCCCATTCAGGTCCCCAGAGAGCACCGACCACAGGTCCCTGAGCTCCACGGGAGGCTCTCGTTAGTTACCTATCTTATCCATAGTATCAGTAGTGCGTGTACTGACGGAGGTCAATCCCAGTCCTGTGATTTCTTCCGTTTCCTTTATTTCTCCTCCGTAACTACTAGTCTCTGCTGCCCAGCCTGCAGCCTGCCCGAGTGACCCCCAGGGCCCCCCCTTGCAGGGATGAGGGGGAGCGTCTATCCCCCATGCGAAGTCCCAACCCCAACGTGAGGGCCTCTGCTGAGTGAGGAGGGCACATCTGTTGAGACTGAGCCCCTGGGGGCAGGCTTCGGCTTCTGCCGTAGCTCCCAGTGCCCTCGGGGCACCGCCCCCAGGCTCCCTCTGGCCTGGGTCCCCAGCCCTGGGCACTCAGCCCCGCCTGCAGCGGCAGTCCTGTCCGCAGACCCCAGGCCGACCCCTGCTTTGGCCTTGACAGAGCTGCTGCCCGCAGACAGCTCTTCCTGCCTCAGCTCCCCCAAGTGTGTGCTTAGACGTCAGCTTCTCAGTGAGGCGTCTGCCCTATTCAAGGCCTCGCCAGCCCTCCCCTCCCCGCCCAGCAGCACAGAATGGCCCCTAATTCTGTTTCTTCCTGCAAAACCATCACCTTCTCCTGTACCAGATAATCTACTTATTGATTACACCTGCTGCTTCTTCTGCCCCTCCCCTGCCCTGCCCTGGAAGGCAAGCTTTGTGGGAGCAGGGTGTTCTCCGCCTAGAACAGCGCTACCACACAGCAGACACCCAACAAGGATCTGTTCGATGAGTCAATGAGTGAATGAATGAATGAGGGCGTCACTGCCATCAGAACAGGGCAGAGAGGCTGTGCCTCTCATAGAATGAACTGGCATTCAGGCCGGCACGGGGGGAGGTCACCCAGAGCAGGGAAGGGAGAGAGCTGGCTCAGGCGGAGAGTTCTGTTCTCAAAGGCCATGCCCACAGTTCACCTGGAAATCCCCTGGAGTCACTCATTAACCCTGCCCGCCCCCACCACCCACACACAGCCTGCCAGTCACCCGAGCCCAGACAGCAGCTAAAGCACAGTTTAAGCCACGGACTCTCCATCCCAGGCCCACTCTCCCGCAGGGTAATCCACACCATGGTCTGAGCGCCCTGTCTGAGCAGATCCTACCACGAGCAGCAACAAAGAGGGTAGGATACACGAGACACCAGAGTCCATGCAAACAAGCCCCACCGCACCCTCACCGGTCCTCCAGGCCCCAGCGGGGCAGGCAAGGCGGCCTGGTGAAGTCCTGGAAGCAAGGCAATGTGCCAGCTGTGGGGACCTCCGCAGGCACGGGGTCCTCTGGGCGAGGCACACAGACGGGCACCTGGGGAGAGGGTGGGGGGGCACAGAGGCGGGGGTGGCAACAGTTCGGTCTTGGAGTGCCTGTGCGTGCTGAGTCACTCCACTTGTGTCCACCTCTTGCAACCCCATGGACTGTAGCCCGCCAGGCTCCTCTGCCCATGGGACTCTCCAGGCAAGAATCCTGGAGTGGGCTGCCAGGCCCTCCTCCAGGGGATCTTCCCAACCCAGGGATCGAACACACGTCTCTTAATCTCCTGCATTGGCAGGCAGGTTCTTTACCACTAGCGCCACCTGGGAAGCGGGTGACTGGGACAATTCACTGTCACTCGGAATAGGAAGAGAGCGCAGCGCACGGAGCCGGCTCTGGCTTCAAATCCTGGCTCCCCTGCTAAGTAACTGGGCAGCCTGGGCAAAAGGTGGGGATCTCAGTTTCCTCCCCTACAGGCTGGGTACAGCGCAACTGATCGGCTTGGCTTGTAAGAGGTGAGAGGGCGTTCGTCTCAGTAAAAGCCGTGGCAGTGGAGTCTGGCCTGAGTCAATCGTGACGACTGTTAGAATTTATCAGCCTGAGTCTCGGGACCTTCTCTGACGGCTCCTGCTTGCCAGTCACCACTCAGGGCTGGTACCCAGGTGCGTAGGGATACCCAGGCAACCAGATATGACATAGAAGGAGAAGAACCCCAAAGCCCGAGGAGCTTCAGGGCGCGGCCATACCTTGATTTCAGGGTGCAGCTCGCCTTTTATCTTGTCCTGCTTTCTTGGTTCGAAGCATCTATTCAGGTCAGCCACAGCCCTCTGATTTCACCTGGAAAAAGAAAGGGAGATTTATACCAGGGAACAGGACATGCAACTTCAAGCTTCAGATGCGTGCCAGGCAGCCTCCCAGGGACACAGGGGCTTCTAGGGACTCAATAAAGAATAAGACTGTGCGGAATCAGAACGAAGGGAGAAATCCATTTCCAATCCATCATGTATGTGGCAAACTGAAGAAAGCCTTCAAAAGAAATATAGGTTATCAGCATGATAAACCAGACCGGGAATAAACTGAGACACGATGGGTGTGACACGGTAGAGCCAGTTTTCAAATTATGACGAAATTTATTTCTTCATTTAAATTTATTTATTTTTAATCGGAGGATCATTGCTTTACACTCTTGTGTTGGTTTCCGCCACACATCAACACGACCCAGCCACAGGTACACATACGTCCCCTCCTTCCCGAACCTCCCTCAGACCTCGAACCACCCCATCCCACCCCATCAGGCTGTCACAGAGCACCAGGTTTTAAATCCACAGTTGACCTTTTCTACAAAGATAATCCGTGGCCACAGTCCTGAGTTGGGGAGCCTTTTGCTCAAAGATTCCTATGATGCTGTTTCTGAATTTTCACATGTTCCCGTCTTATGGTATGCTTGGATTCACTGAATGAGATAACACACAAGGGACACCTAGCCCTGTGCCCGGCCCCTAACGTGCACTCAGTAAATATTAGCTATGCTTTTACTAATTTTACTCCTTTGTGGGTTTCTAGAGAGCAAGGCTATTCCGCACCATCCACAGAATTCCTGAGCAAATGGGCACAGTTATCAGCGTAGTTGCTGTTGCTGCAAAAAAATAGATATTTAATCTTTGAACTCGACCCCTGTTCAACTTACTTCAGAAATCAGGAAGAGTAGTATTTCAAAAGGTGTTTAAAAACAACTCCATTCTCAGCTTCCCCATCATTAGGCTCAAAGAAATCAGTGGAGATCCTTAGGCTGGCAAATGAAATGGAGAGAAGAAAGAAAGAAGGTGGCGGGGGGAGGGGGAAATACCATCAGATTTGAAACAGAAAACCTGTAACCTTTGCTCACAAGAGAAAGCGTTGTTTGGGTGGCGTCTTGCTCCTCGCTGGATGCACACACATCACAGTGGGGCTGGATCATTCATTGTTTCTGGAGTTTCCAAGGTCAAGGGCGGAGCCAGTTCTCTGCAGCCACCAGATCAGGGTCCCTACGTGTTCCAGCACCCCTCCCCCAATCCTGGGGACACATGTTTGTTGGCTGGGCTTCCTCTCCACACCCAGGAACTCATCTCAGGACCAACTTCCCAGGCAGTGCAAGTGGTAAAGAACCTCCCTGCCAATGCAGGAGACGCAAGAGATGTGAGGTCGATCCTTGGGTTCGGAAGATCCCTTGCGGAAGGAAATGGTGATCCCGCAAACGGTAACCCTCTCCAGTATTCCTGCCTGGAAACCTCGTAGACAGAGGGGCTTGGGGGCTACGGTCAGCGGGGTTGCAACCCACACATGCCAGAAAACTCATTGAAAAGAAGCAAGCAAATCAGCAAGATGGGGCTTCCAAGGTGGCTCACTGGTAATGAATTCCCCTCCAAGGCAGGAGCTACAAGAGATGAAGGTTTGAACCCTGGGTCAGGAAGATCCCCTGGAGGAGGAAATGGCAACCCACTCCAGTACTCTTGCCCGTAGAAGCCCATGGCCAGAGGAGCCTGGTGGGCCACCGTCCATGGGGTCCCGAAGAGTCAGACACGACTGAGCGACTAGCGCAGCACACAACAGCAAGATCCTCTCCAGCCCCAGCCCCCGGGTCCGGAACGGATCCCTGTCCCTGTTATCACTTCATGCAAAGCCACCCTGACGCTTTCAGCTTATTAGGTGGGAAGCATTTGATACACCCACCAAGCCCAAACCTGGGCGAGTGGAAATGAATCCAACTGGCCTTCCAGGGGAGACGGGAAATGTCACACAAGTGGACCTAAACTTACCCTGCCCCCGTGACATCTCAGCCCAGCCAGGAGCAGACAGTGGGGAAGAGGGGAAGGGGGACCTCGGGGAGGGGGTCTTCTTGAAATCCTACGGTGAAATGAGGAGGGGACTGAGGGTCCCCAGACATGACCGCTCACTGAAATCACCATTCCCCGACCCCAGGCAGCTGGCAAATCACACTGCAACCTGGCTCCCATCCCCAGTGGTTCTGATGGGTCCCAATTAAGGTCCTGGCACTGGGTTTTTTTAAAAAGGGGTTTTGAAGTTCCCAGGAATCTACCTAAGACCAACACACCCGCTGAGCACAAGCTCAGGTCTCATGACACTTTTAGGTGGGGGTTGCAATTTCTTTTTAAAATCAGAAGGAGCTTTGACAATAATATTAATGCCTAGAAAACAATGAATCAAGCCTGGGTTATAGTCACCCTTTTATGAAGGCATAAAATATCATTATTTGATTGACTTTTACAAGTAGGAAGGAGCCTCCAAAGATAATTCTTGTGACCTAAGGTCACAAGAATCTTAATCCAGACCTGAATTTACTTATTTCCTTCCAATTGCCCAACCTGCCAGTCTTTTTTTCCTCCAGATTTAAACAAGTTCTCTGACTGAGGGGTCAGTTTGCTAACTTTGACTCTGTTGCAAGCATCAGATGGAGAAGGCGATGGCCCCCCACTCCAGTACTCTTGCCTGGAAAATCCCATGGATGGAGAAGCCTGGTAGGCTGCAGCCCATGGGGTTACTAAGAGTCGGACATGACTGAGCGACTTCACTTTCACTCTCATGCATTGGAGAAGGAAATGGCAACCCACTCCAGTGTTCTTGCCTGGAGACTCCCAGGGACGGGGGAGCCTGGTGGGCTGCCGTCTATGGGGTCGCACAGAGTCGGACACGACTGAAGCAACTTAGCAGCAGCAGCAGCAAGCATCAGAACCCTACTTTCAAATAGACTTAGAGCAAAAACAACAACACAGGAGATGGAACTTTTTGGTACACTAAGAAGTCCAGCTGTGTTTGGCTTTAGGCAGTCAACTTGCCAGGCTTCCCTGAGACCCTCTGTTGAATCCCCCCTGACCCCCACCCCAGCCCGAGGACTCTCCTGCAAATGCTGCTCATGAACTGGCCCCCCGACTCTGTTGGTCCCATCCCAGGTACACTGGGCTTGATTCTCAGCGAATAGATACCCCAGCAGCCACCTCTGCTCCTCCTTGTGTGGAAGCAACACCGCCTGGCAGGGCAGAGCAGCACCTCTGAGGTTTAAGCACTCACCCTCAGGGTGAGATTTCCCTTACTGGGGTGGGAGTCGGGGGTGATTCAACAGAGGGTCTCAGGGAAGCCTGGCAAGTTGACTGCCTAAAGCAGGGCAGAGCAGCACCTCTGAGGTTCAAGCACTCACCCTCAGCCTGAGATTTCCCTTACACCTCTAGGGTGTAAGCACCAAGCATCCACCCCACCTGGGCCCAGAGAAGACAGTTATACCATCCGATCTGGCAGATTCATACCATGAACTTGAGGGTTAGATCCACAGGAAAAATTAATCTCGATCTTTACTGGGATTTGTCTCCAGGTTAGGATGAAAGTTTCCTTATTTATTTCTTTTAATTTTCTTGCTAGTCTTCCCTCGTGGCTCAGATGGTAAAGAATTCACCTGCAGTGCAGGAGACCCAGGTTTGATCCCTCGGTCGGGAAGACCCCCTGGAGGAGGAAATGGCAACCCACTCCAGTATTCTTGCCTGGGAAATCCCATGGACAGAGGAGCCTGGTGGGCTACAGTCCATGGGGCCGCAAAAGAGTCGGACGTGAGTGAGTGACTAACACTTTCACTTTCATTTATTTCTTTTAATTTTCTTGCTGCAAGGTGGGGGGTGGTGGGGTGGGGTGGGGTGGAAAGTCCTTTCTCTGCCTGCTTTCCCTAGTACGCCTCTTAGACACCATCGTTACGGTATTTCTATTTGAGGACATAAAATAGGATGGTGCTGGTCTCCATTTCACAGGCTGCTCATTGGTACTAAATTAAACCATGTGTTCAAATGCCCAGCCTATTTCCTGGCCTGCAGTAAGTAGTAATAAATAAGTGCTAGCTGTTACTACTATTGTAAAAAAAAAAATTACAGAATTGCATAGGTTAAGAAAAAAAATCTGGAAAAAGAAAGCAAAGGTTACCAGCTGTCATCTCGAAGTAAGTAAGTTGATGGGTGATTTGTGTTCTCATGTTTGCGGGTCTAAAATGAACAGGCTTTGTTTGGTAGAGAAACAAAATGCCATGGTATTTAAAAACTAATAAACGCGCAAGGGATATTCACCGTCTTGAACCAGAAATAAAACTATCCATGCCATTAAAAACAAAAAAAGAGTCAAGACAGAATTTGCAGAATGGCCTGTGAAATAAAAAATGGATTGGAAATTGGGGGTCGGCGGCTGCCAGCTTGATCCAAAGTTTGGGGCTCGAGGTGCAATTTGGCAAGGGCACCCTTGGGACCCACACGGCCAGGGGGAGCCCAGAAGTCAGACAGGCCTGGACAGCCAGGGCCTCCGGGTGATCTTAGAAGCAGCCTGAGATTTCCCTGAAGGATATGGTCAGCGCTGGCCTGGTCTGTGTACCTGACCAAGAGTCCTCGCCCTGCTGACAGGCTGCAGCCCCAGGGCTCAGCAGACCTGCTCTGTGGCATTTTCCAAATACCTGCGCTGTCACAGACAGAGGGCTCTCTGACGGCATCAGGGTTTCATTTCAGGACCTACCACCGCCCAGAGGCTGCTACCCAACCCCAGGCTGCACAGAGCCCAGTCTCCACGATGCAGCTTGCAGGGGCCGATCTGGAAGCAAGAGTCCTCCTTCCCTCCGCGCGCCTGGACAAAAGGGAGTGGATGTGGGCCTGAGGCCTGGGATCCTTGTGGACCCCGGTTGGCACCCAGGTCCAGCCAGTTGAATTGCCACCCTTTCCCTTCCTCCTTAAAGATTCCCTGAAACCCTGCACCTAACCTTTTCCCCTAAGCCCAGCGTGCCAGCTACCTACAGGGCAGGCTGGTCACCGATTGGCAAATCATCTCAAATTCTCAAGGACGAATGGGACCTCTTCCATCCCCCTCAGCCAGGCTCCCTTGGGGAGCTCCTCACTTCAGTGAATTCACCTTAACTCTCCCCATCACCCAGATGCACAGCCCTGCCCTAAACCAGTGAAGTTGCTGAGTAGTGTCCGACTCTTTGCGATCCCATGGACTGTAGCCTACCAAGCTCCTCCATCCACGGAATTTTCCAGGCAAGAGTATTGGAGTGGATTGCCATTTCCTTCTCCAGGGGATCTTCCCAACTCAGGGATGGAACCCAGGTTTCCCACATTGCAGGCAGATGCTTTACCGTCTGAGCCACCTGCCCTAACGCTGAGTTACTTACTCCACCTCCAGTCGGCTCCTCTGCTAAGGTTGTTCACAGTCCGTCTTTTGTTATCTCCCCCATGGCCATGATAACCTCAGGTCCCAAATGTTCCCACAATAACAATGTCATTTATGGGCAATTGTGTCCCTGCCCTTCACACGTGATATTCCCTCCTCTGGATCCCTTCTCACCTCATTCACTATCCTTCACCTCGTTCACTATCCCTGGTTCTAGTTCCGGGCTGGGAAGCTCCAAAGCTCTTTGGTGCCTCAGGGTCTTTGCACCTGCTGTTTCCTTAGCGGAACCACTTCCCTTAACTTCCTAAGTCTGTGCTGCTCAGACAGCACATTCTCCAGGAGCACATTCTCCACGACGGCCTTATTACACGGCCACCCAAGTATACAACTCGGCTGCGTCCTTCACGGCACACTTACCCTCGCTGGAAATGACTGTGCTTGTTTATTTCACTTCAGTTGTGTCCCTGCCACCAGACCCTGGAGTGCAGAGAGCCTGTCTGTCTTGTTCTCCGTTGTATGAACAGCACACACCGTATGATACGTACGATATGGCTATCATATCTTTTTGTTGAATAAATGAATGAATATTAGTATCCCTCTACGAAAGATAAGGTAATTGACGTACAGAAAGATTTAACACTTGCCCAAGGTCAGGTGGCTATAAGTAGTTGAGTCAACATTCACACCCAGCTCCTCCGGCTCCAGGGGTGAAGCAGGAGGCAACCTGTTACTCTGCCTTCCACAGTTGCGATAATCCGCCTACCTGAGCGCCTTGACTTCAGACTTTCGTTTTCCAGTCCACTCTACAAAACTCTCCAGTTTATCATCCTAAAATGCCAGTGAGCTCAGTCAGACTCCGCCCCGCCGCCGGCAGTGGTTTCTATCGCCTTCTATCGCGGAGACCTAGAATCGGAGGCCATCTGCATGCGGGTCCTCTTCTCTCTCCAGCCTTGCCACAGGACTGCTCTGCAGGCAGCTTAGCTAATCTTCGCTGCCCCACCTGCAACACCTCCCCTGCGCTGCCTCTCCCCAAACCTTCTGTCGAAGCGCAGTCCAAGTCTCCCCTGACCTTCCGGGTGTCAGCGATGGCTCACATTGGAGCCACAGGATTCCTGCCTGTGCCCCCGAGTGTGTGTGAATTAGTCCTTCAGTCCTGTCTGACTCTCTGCGACCCCATGGACTGTAGCCCACCAGGTTCCTCTGTCCATGGAATTCTCCAAGCAAGAATACGGGAGTGGATCGCCATTCCCTTCTCCAGGGGATCTTTCCGACCCAGGGATCGAACCCGAGTCTCATGCCTCCCACATCGGCAGGCGGGTTCTTTACCACTAGCGCCACTTGAGAAGGCCACGTACACCCTGAGAAAACCATAGTTCAAACAGACACATGTGCCCCAGTGTTCACTGCAGCCAGGACACGGAAGCCACCTAGACGGTCATCGACAGACGAGTGAATAAAGAAGTCGTGGCACATACGTTCACGGGGACACTACTCGGCCTTTAGAAGGAGAAAGTTTGAGTCAGCTGAAGCAAGGTGGATGAACACAGAGCCTGTTATACAGAGTGAAGTAGGTGAGAAGAAGAAAAGCAAATATCATATATTAACGCATATATACAGAGCCTAGCCAAATGGGGCGGATGAATCTGTCTGCAGGGCAGGATTACAGATGCAGACACACAGGGTGGACCTGTGGACACAGCGGCGGAAGGAAAAGGTATGATGAGAGAGAGAGGAGCCCTGGGATGCGCCTGTTACCGTGTGTGAAGTAGAGAGCTGGTGGGAAGCTGCTCACAGCACACGGCGTTCAACCCGGTGCTGCGACGACCCTGGGGGTAGGGTGGGGGCGGGGCAGGAGGGGGGCTCAGGGGGCAGGGGACATACGTGTACTTACGGCTGGCTCACAGGGTCATACAGCAGAAACCAGCACAACATTGTAAGGCAACTATCTTCCAATTTAAAATATATTTTAAAAAATAACTGGAAGTGTTTCCAGCTTTCTCTTTTAAAATCGCATCTTTGCCTGGAGGGACACCTTCCGAACATGGCGTGTACCCACCAGTGACAACACAGAGCTGCAGCATCGGCGGGCAGGAATTAAGAAGCTACCGCGGCCCCATGCGCACCCAGCCTGCTAAGGACTGACCCGCAAAGGTGTGCGAGGCCCGGGTCCCCCACCCTCCCGCCCAGCCTTGGCCCCCGTGTGTCAGTTTCACCATGTCTGAATGGAAAACAAAATGCTCAACTCAAAAACATTTTTCCAAATATATTTTAAGGAAAAAATGAGATCACAGAAAAGCAGAGAGGTAAGTTTAAATGGTGTGACCCCAAGCAACATTTTTTTTTAAAAAAGAATCCCCTTGAGAGGATTGCTCACCAGATTGGGGGTGGGCATATCTCGGGAGACCTGAGTCCCAGAGACCACCTGGGCAGCGGCAGCAACGCTTAGACTTACAAGAAACATCCAGTGACGCCCCGTAAGCCCACACCCTGACTGCAAACGGGCCCACACAGGCCCCGAGGTCCCTGAGGTTTGCGAAAGCGGCTGACAGCCCCCTTGCCAGCCAGGTCAACATTGCACCTCTGCCAGAGATACCAAATTTTCCTTCAACCACCCCAAACCCAGCTCGCCGAGCTATGAATAGTTATTAACGTTAACTTGAGGCGTTAATTAAAAAATGTTCAGCCAGGCACATTCTCATACTTTTAAAAAGTCATTTGGGCAATTGCCTTTCCATGCCGCAAACTTTCCAAACGACCGACAGGTTGACATTTCACGGTGCTGTTTGTTTAAATTAAAAAAAAAAAAATAGGGAAAGAGTCAGTTCCCCGGTTCACTTTTCAGGTACCTTGATTTACTGATGGGCAAATCCCAACTTAAGAGCTATGCTTTGTGGTTGGGGGGACAAAGAAGCCCCCACCTCCCAGGGTTGGTGTCTGGGCTGGTCAGGATGGAAGTGGCCAAAGGACCTGATTCCGCTTTCTCTCTGTCTTCCCCTCCCCAACGCCCAGCCATCAGCTTCTTTTGTTGCTTTTTCAGTAAACTTGAGAGTCAGGGGGCCGCGGGGAAGATCCTTCATGGCTCTTCAAATTCTTTCTTAAAGCAGCAGCTCCCATCATCAGCTGGGACCATGCGAGTTTGAATCTCACCTCTGTCACATACAACTCGGACTTTGTCTGGATCTCAGTTTCCTCATTTGTCAGCAGTCGGTACAATAATATTAACAGCACTGCCCTCCAAGGCTGTTGGAAGGGTAAGTGAATTAACGTTGGTAAAGCACTTCCGACAGTGTCCGGGACATAGAAGACGTTACTACGTGTGATCATTTAAATGCCTTCCCGCCTCGCAAACAAACTTGGATCCAGGGCCCCCTTGTTAAGCACAAGCAGAGCTGGACCTGTCCCGGCTGGCCGGAGCAGGGAGGCTGGGTCACCCAGCACCCTGCTTCTTGGGGAGGCCCGAGGTCCTTCCAAGGCCCAGCCGAGCCCCGGAAACACGGCTCATTCTGGCAGCTGAAGGCGCTCGTCCTCCCATGTGACACACAGAAGCCTGCCCCTGTCAGGGAGTGAGTGCTCTCTCCTGGGCTGGACTGAGCACCGCAGGGTCCACCCCCCCAGGGCCCCGGTGGGTCCCAGGCAGGCAGACGATAGCCAGAGTGCACCCTCACCCCCCAGCCCTCCTCAGGACCACGCCGTGACCAGCCAGCCTGGTGGACGCTGGACACCAATAGCAGCTACCACACACTCCTGCAGAGAAGGAGAGGCTTTCTTTTTTTAAATATAAATTTATTTATTTTAATTGGAGGCTAATTACCTTACAATATTGTGGTGGTTTTTGCCATACATTGACATGAATCTGCCATGGGTATACACGTGTTCCCCATCCTGAACCCCCCTCCCACCTCCCTCCCCATCCCATCCCTCTGGGTCATCCCAGCGCACCAGCCCCAAGCACCTTGTCTCATGCATCAAGCCTGGACTGGCGATCCACTTCACATATGGTAATATACATGTTTCATCGCCATTCTCCCAAATCGTCCCACCGTCGCCCTCTCCCACCGAGTCCAGAAGACTGTTCTATACTTCTGTGTCTCTTTTGCTATGGAGAGGCTTTCTTAGCAACAAAAAAAGAAGCTCACGTGAAGCCTCCCCGCAACCCTGTAACAAGGACACACAACACACAGCTGGCCACAGACCTTCTCTGAGGTCACTGCACAGCGCAAGGGCGGGCTGATGTGGGCAAAGCACCTACTATGTGCTTGTGCTTTTAGACTAGGTGGGGACAATGCCAGACAGGAGAGACAGGACCCCACTCCCAGAGCAGAAAGCCTAGGGAGAAATACGACACTGAAAACAAGCGATGCTCACGTTTTGTGGTACGTATTACATGGTTTTAGCTGCTAAGCCGTGCCCGACTTTTGCGATTCTATGGACTGTAGCCCACCAGGCTCCTCTGTCCATGGGATTTCCCAGGCAAGAATCCTGGAAAGGGTTGCTGTTTCCTTCTCCAGGGGATCGTCCCGACCCAGCAATCGAACCCTGGTCTCCTGCACTGCAGGCAGATTCTTTACCAAGCGAGCTATGAGGGAATCCCTCATTATATGTATGGAAATGTTACATATTCTATGTGTACATTATAGATTATATTATATGTGTTATATGTTACATATAACATACATAACATGTAACATATGAGAATCCCTTGGACGACAAGGAGATCAAATGAGCCAATCCTAAAGGAAATCAGTCCTGAATATTCACTGGAAGCACTGATGCTGAACCTGAAGTTCCAGCACTTTGCCACCTGATGCAAAGAGCTGACTCTGGAAAAGTCAGTTTCGGAAAAGACCCTGAGGCTAGGAAAGATTGAAGGCAAAAGGAGAAGGGAGCAACAGAGGATAGGATGATTAGATAGCATCACTAACTCAACGGACATGAGTTTGAGCAAACTCTGGGAGACACTGAGCAATAGGGAGGCCTGGAGGGCCACAGTCCAAAAAAAGTTCAAAAGCTCAAAATTCAGTCTTGTCTGACTCTTTGTGACCCCATGGACTGTAGCCCACCAGGCTCCTCTGTCCATGGGGATTTCCCAGACAAGAATACTGGAGTGGGTTGCCATTTCCTTCTCCAGGGGAATCTTCCGGACCCAGGGATCAAACCCAGGTCTCCCACACTGCAGGAAGACTCTTTACCATCTGAGCCACCAGGGAAGCCCGGTGCAGTCATGGGGTCACAAAGAGGCGGACACGATCTAGCGACCGAAGAACAGCAACAAGAAATGCTACATATTGGTGTCTATGCACATACATGATATGCCCGGCGTGTGCAAGGCGCGAGCACGGATCCACCTCCCTGGCGGCAAGCAGGTCACCCGGCAGGTGAGCAGAGAACAGCGGCGGTGTCCTTTGCCAGAGAGTTTACCTGGCTTAGTGGAAACGAAGACACTCGGCCTCTCCAGGTGTGAATTACAACTTTGCCACTTTTTAGCTGTACCATCTGGGGCACAAGAGGTCTTTCACACTTTTCTGAGCATCAGTGAAGAGAGCGTAGTTCACAGCCACCTGCAAAGCAGGCAGGCAAAAGTTGATCGATTAATCACCAAGGAGAGAAGGCGAGAATGCGTAGCAGAGGCAACGTTCGAATGAGGCCACTGGGAGGTGCTTGGCTGAGCCCAGAACCAGAAGAGCAAGCCAGAGGCCCTCGTGGGAGCCCAGGGCAGCCCAGCCCGGACCCTGCGTTTCTGCCACTGTATAATTTTCATCAGCAAAATCAGGACAATCTGCATCCTCTTCCTGTCTCCCCGGGATGTCTGGGGACACGGGAGAACCCAGCTGGGAGCCAGGGCGGGCAGGCTGGAGATGGGCTATTTCAGAAGAAAGGCAAGTTGTGAGAAGGAGAGATGATTATTTTCCTTGTGGAAGGCATGTGTGGGCAACAGGGGAGGGTTTCTTCGCGTTTATCACAAAATCCTAACAGAAGAGAGGTTATTTAACCGAGACCAGGAGAAAAATGTGCAGATATTTTAAAATATCAAACGGAATTCCTGAAGCCCCATAATATGACACCTCCCTTGCCAGGCTTGGCTGATGGCAAAGCCGCAAGCTCAGACTCAGGGCTGGACAGATCAGATGGTTGATTAACTTGGCTTTCCGGGTCCCAGGGCAACAGGCCCCTCTCGGGACCCAGCAGTGTGGGAACCCAGCCTGGCCCCGTGCGTAGTCTGACACCACCGGCTCCCGGGCTGGGTTTGAGGTGTGATTTTTAGACAGTTTCTTAAACTTGAAGGTCAGAGGTAAGACGATGATGAACCTCCATCTCACTCTCTAGGCTTCCAAGGAGACCAGGGACTTGTAGCGACCTGGGCCCCACACCCGCCAGCTGTGGACAGATGTGATGACCCAGGAGGAAAGCTGCAGCGCATGGAGCACAAAATGAGAGAAGACCAGCCCTCCTGCTGTAAGACTCAGAAAGCCCCAGACCCAGGGCTAAACAGTCCTCTAAGAGGGCAGAGATTCACATACAAGGGCACGTGTGTAACGGAGCACAGAGCAGACACAGGTCTGACCACCTGGGGGACTTCCCAGGCAGTACTAGTGGTAAAGAACCCGCCTGCCAATGCAAGAGACGTCGTAAGAGACGCAGGTTCAATCCTTGGGTCGGGAAGATCCCTGGAGAAGGCAGTGGTAATCCACTCCAGTATTCTTGCCCAGAGAATCCCATGGATAGAGGAGCCTGGTGGGCCACAGCCTATAGGGTCGCAAAGAGTCGGACACGACTGAAGCAACTTATCACACAAACATGCACACACTGACTGCCCGGGGGCCTGGAGTCTGATGCAGAAACTGGACACAGCCCAACCGCACACTGCACACAAGGCTCATGCGCGCACACACACACACACACACACACAGAGGCTATCAAGCCATGCCTTACACCGGAACACGAGTGAGCAAAGTTTTATCAACTTACGGAGCTGAAGGGTCAAGCCCAGAATCAGGGCAGAGATTAAGTGTGCCTATTGCCTTAGACGTTTCCGAAGAAGTGGGTGGAGTTTCTATTTACGTAGGCACAGGCGTCAGTACAAACTGCAGCACCACTGGTTTCCAGAAACACTTGGTAAACACTCCAGTCCTTCCCCCTGCCTGTTCAGAGACCCCACAGCTCTCTCACACTCTTGTAAATTCCCAGTTCTGTCTGTACTATTAGCTTGTCCCTAGGAGGGCAGATGCCCCTTGAAGGCATGGTCCACCCCACTCATCTTTTCTCATTGTGGGATTAACGTAAAACCCTTCGGTTTCACCTTAAGAAATCCCGCTTCCCCAAACCTCCTCCACTGAGGATGGGGACAAAGATAATTCTACTGCCTTATAGGTAAGAAGATCTGGGGCTGAACGATTCTGCCACCATCACATTCCGTGTTATTTCCAACGAGTAACGGGCAAAATTTTGCACCATAAGGTCAAGGGACTGTCGAGGAAAAAAGAAAAAGAAGGGAAGCTGGCAGTCTCACTACTGGGCATATACCCAAGGGAATCAGAATTAAAAAGGATACGTGTACCCCAATGTCCATCGCAGCACAATTTACAATGTCTAGGGCATGGGAACAGGCTAAATGTCCACCAACAGATGGATAAAGAAACTGTAGTACCTGTACACAATTAATCAGCCATAAAAAGGAAAGCATTTGAGTCGGTTCTAATGAAGCGGATGAAACTGGAGCCTATTTTACAGAGGATCTCACTTGGATATAAGGTTGCTGCAGATGCTGCTGTTGTTGTCCGGTCACTAAGTTGTGTTTGACTCCTTGCCACCCCATGGACGGAAGCACACCAGGCTTTCTTGTCCTTCACCCTGCCCCAGGGTTTGCTCAAATTCATGTCCATTGAGTCGGTGATGTCATCCAACCATCTCATCTTCTGTCGTCCCCTTCTCCTGCCTTCAATCTTTCCCAGAATCAGGGTCTTTTCCAGTGAGTCAACTCTTTGCATCAGGTGGCCAAAGTATTGGAGCTTCAGCTTTAGCATCAGTCCTTCCAATGAATATTCAGGGTTGATCTCCTTTAGGATGGACTGGTTGGATCTTGCAGTACACGACTCTCAAGAGTCTTTTCCGACACCACAGTTCAAAAGCATCAGTTCCTCAGTGCTCAGCTTTCTTTATGATCCAACTCGCAGATCCATACACGACTACTGGAAAGACCATAGCTTTGACTAGATGGACCTTTGTCAGCGAAGTGATGTCTCTGCTTTTTAATACACAAACTCATACCTCCTCTTTAGTTAGTTTGCTAGTCTGTCAACTGTATTTTGAATTCCTGAATCTCCTTACAGGGCAGGAAATACAGACTCACTTGCAGAAGAATTTGTGTTCATCTAGAGACGAGAACAGATGACAAAAAAATACCCAAAAAACAAACAAAACCCTCCACACCATCTGTGTTTATATACATTTTTATATGTTTGCCACAACTGCATCTTTGCAAATTGCATTAAATTAGGTATCTGCTCACTGTTTTCTCTTCCCTGGTTATCCACTCTCAGCCAGTCTCCAGCTGTGAAATATGGAGGCTCGGCCCTGGAATAAAAAGGAGGACCCGGGTGGAGGCAAAGTTCGGCTTAGAACGTGGGTGGCCCAGCACAGGTGTTATCAGCTAGACCTCAGAGCCTGTAGGAGTCACTCCCCTTCCTGGAGAAAATGCAACGAGCCTCTCGCACAGCCATTCACATCAACTGGGGCTTTCAACCAGAAGGCTCTGGTTATTCAAAGATGCCTGGAGAAGTCTCCAAAATTCCCAACTTGTGGGCATCTGAGAATTCATGACCAGACGCAGACCCTCAGTCTAAAGGCATGCAGTGGTGGGTGATGAAACCCTTCACCTTTTTGAGCCCCTCTGCAGAAAGCGCCAACCTGACATGGTCACAAGATGAGCAGCTTTGCCAGCGACCAGGACCACCTCCCACACCGCCATGAGTATAAGGAACTAGAGATGTACCTTATGCTAACACCACGTCAGAACCCAGACTTTTAGAAACCTCCCAAGAAGCCAGGAGATTGCAATTCCATCTTTTTGGTTAACAAAAAATGCCCCTGCGATGATTCATCTCTGCTAAAAATGGCAAAGAAACTCATGATGTTGCTGGCATTTTTTTCCCATCTAAAATAAATATACCATAATTCCGCATCTCTGATCACAACTGCAAGTCTGAGAGATCATCAGGTTTGAGTGTTAAAATCCTTTTCCCGCCTCTTCTCTGCAGGCAGCTAAGTATTACTGAGAGCCAAGAGGGATGCAGGAAGCCAGAGAGGGCCCGCGCCGGGCGGCACCCCTGTCTGCTCTGCCGTTTGTACCCGTCCTCAGCTCCCATCCTGGGGGTGTTAATTCAGATACTGCGTGGACATCTTGTTGTGGTTGTTCAGTTGCTCAGTTGTGTCCGACTCTTTGCGATCCCATGGGCTGCAACCATCTCACCCTCTGTCTCCCCCTTCTCCTCCTGCTCTCAATCTTTCCCAGCATCAGGGTCTTTTCCAATGAGTCAGTTCTTCACATCAGATGGCCAAAGTATTGGAGTTTCAGCTTCAGCATCAGTCCTTCCAATGAATATTTAGGACCGATCTCCTTTAGGATGGGCTCGTTGGATCTCCTTGCAGTCCAAGGAACTCTCAAGAGTCTTTTCCCACACTACAGTTCAAAAGCATCAGTTCTTTGGCGCTCAGCCATCTTTATGGTCCATAAAGGGTGTCAGATGACCTGCTGGTAGCTGGGGTTTCGTCAGAGATAGATCAATCCAGCCTCTGCTTGTCCCACTGGCTTGTATTCCAGGCAGGTTCACAGAGCATGAACACAATTAAACACAAACACTGGATGAACGGATAAATCATAAAGCTTCTAGGAAGGAAAGGAGAGGGATGCTCTGGGAGTGGGATGCAGGCGACGGCGACATAAAGGCGCCTCGCGGGAAATGATCTTCAGCTGTTCACCTGGAGGGGAGGACTTGGGTCCACCCCGTGAGCGAAGGCAGGCCGCGGTCACCTCTGCCTGCCTTCTGGGAGTGACTGGGGTGGGCCCCAGCTCCGAGACCATGCTGGGGAGTGCGGCCACGCTGAAACGGCAAACACAAAGAACAGCTAGGCTTGCGAGAACACACTGCCTCTGAGGGCACAAGCCAGGGGAACCCTCATCTTCACAGAACTGCAGACGCAACCTCAAGGCGAGGGCAGAAAGTCAGAGAGCCCTTGAAAAGGCAGTGCCTCCTCGCAGCACCTGCCGCTGAGCTGAGTTCACAACGTGCTGGGAAGGCCTGCGGCGGCACGATGAGCCTGTCCTTCTCTGGCTCGCTGGGTTCTGGGAAGGCACTGATGAGGGCCTCTGGCATGACCACTCAACTTTTCACCAGGAGCGAAACGTGCTTAAAACTAACAGATAAACAAATACAGGCTTCCTGACGGCTTGCCTCCTGTGGGGCTAACCTATCCAAGGCAAGACTGGGAAGTCCCTCTGCTGCTACGCCACCGGGGCTCAAAGTTCTCCCCTCCTCCGCCCCACCCATCAGTGGAAAAGTACTAGCACGTCCGTGGCTGGGTTTCTTCCAGGGGTCCCTGCTGGGGCCAGGTCTGTGCCCCCTATAACAGCCCTCCTCCGTGGGGAAGCCCCAGCCCACAGGACTGAGCACTAACTTTCCTCCCTGGCCCGACTGGTTTCACACCCTCGAACAACCCTGCCCGAATAACCAAGCAGTCGAGCGGGGCCAGGAGCCAGGAAATATGCCTTGAAAAGCAGCGAGCACTTCAGCTCCGACCGTTGGCAGCTTGGCTGGGACGCTGCCCAGCGCTGACAAGGAACACGCTGACCCGGGGGTGCGGGAGGTGGGGGTGGGGGTGGAGGAGAGGAGGAAAAGCCCCCATGCCCTGTAAAATCACAGCAGAGGGTCAAGTGCCCCAGGAACGCATGGTGATCCTGACGGAGGTGCTTCCCAGGGAGACAGAATGCTCTGGCCGGGCAGGCAGAGGGGGGCACTACAGCTGGCTGGCCGGGGTGCACCTGGGCTCGGCGGGCAGGCCGAGCTCTCCAACAGTCGCTCAGTGTTCCCCGACCTGGCAGCCCCGAGCTCCTCGCCGGCAGCGGGGAGGCTTTCTCCTCCTTGGGGGGCCACGCCCTCCCCAGGCACAGATTCCCTCCAGCCAAGAGTTTCGTCCAAGCCCCTGGGCTCTGACCACAAAAAGTGCCCTTTTCTTTGGCGGGCTCTCACCTCAGACGTGAGGTACCCCAGAGCCAAACCGCCTGCTAAAAGGACATCCCCAGAACGCTTCTTTCGAGTCAGAGGGTCTGTGGCTGTGGCCACCAACAGCATATCCATCTCCTCCATCCCCCCTCACCCACATCCTGGGGCCTCCAGAACGGCTCCCTGGGTCCCTGCTCTCTTTACGCCCCGAGAGCAGAAACCTAAAGATGCTGCTGGCTCAGGTAGGGGGCTCCTGGCCGACCCAGAGTGCGCCGGGCAGGTCTCTGCTCAGAGACAAGCTGTCCAACAGTGTTGCACGTCAGTGCTGCTGTACCCACTCCAACATTTCAGTAAAACTGCAAAAAAAAAAATAATGGCAACACCCTTCCCCAGGGATTGAGAGGGACGGGGGTGGGGGTGGGGGTCGGGGTGGAGTGGGGTGGGGAGACTTCAGCCTCCCCTTGAAACACTCCAGTGTGCTCTTGGAAACATTCCACCCACATAGTGGGAGAAAAAGACATTCTTCACAGGAGTTTAGAGGATTTTTGTTATTAAAAAAAAAAAAATTTTTTTTTTTTTTTGGGTCATACAGAACCTGGTTGTGAAAGGAAAAGAAACTGCCAGCCCTGTTTGACAGGCATCAGATTTATGACCGTTTTTTAAAGCCTCAAGTACGTCACGAGAATCGGCCCACCCACCGTCCTGCCCCTACTGTAAACACGCCCGGGGCCCCTTCCCGCCCTCGCCCTATCGAATTTGTGGTCCCTCTTCTGAACAGCCCTTGTTCCTCGCCTTGGCCTCCGTGGGGCTAACAGGACGCCTGGCCATATATATATATGGAGGGTACACCATGGAACACTCTGGACTCAATCTCCAAGACAAACAGGGCCGACTCACGCCTCCACCGTCTGCAGGCAGGCCGCAGATGTTAATAAACACGGTTGGGGTTTATGGTCCGCCCATCGGGTTCTCCATCCATTTTACACCCGACAAGTCAGGAGATCGTTGTGTGTGTGTGTGTGTTTTTTTTTTTTCCCTCTCTCTCTTCCCTTAACATACTAACTCAGTAAACTGTTGTCAGGCTTGGCGATAAATTTATGAATTTTGGCCTCCAGATGTGGCTGGAAATAAAAGTAAACACAGGGAGTGAGCGGCTGTGTTTCAGGTTTGTGCCCGGTGAAGCTGAGTCTGCAAAAAAATACCAGGGCTGAAAGAGACTCGTTTGCCCTTTTCAATGAGACACCAGAATATCTGAAAGTTAGGGACTCTATTCAGAGCAGGAAAGGGACACCAATTTTTGAAAACTGGAAAATTGTAGGGTGAGGATTAGAGTGCAGAGATTCGTGCCCCTATTCAGTGAAAGTGAAAGTGTTAGTCCATCAGTGGTGTCCGAATCTATGCGACCCCATGGACTAGCCCGCCAGGCTCCTCTGTCCATGGGATTCTCCAGGCAAGAGTACTGGAGTGCGTTGCCATGTCCTTCTCCAGGGAATCTTCCCAACCCAAGGGCTGAACCCAGCTCTCCTGCGCTGCAGCCGGACTCTACAGTCTGAGCCAGCAGGAAAGCCCACTCAGAGTCATTCAGAACTGAACCCCTCCCTGGGGCCAGGACACAAGCCCGTGGGAAGAAAGTCTTCAGATGAGAAAGAACTGGAAAACAGGGCCTTTCATGAGATCTTCTTTCCTAGCACCATCTATCCAGGAAGAGCAGAAGACAGGGGAGTGCTCAGAGAAGACGCAAAGGGTCGAGCGCAGCCTGACAAGTCTGTCAGTTCCAACCAGGAACCAATAGGTTCTGCTAGATTGATACAGACTGACGTTAAGTCAGAAAGAGAAAAACAAATACCGTATATTAACACATACACGGGGAATCTAGAAAAATAGTGTGGATGAACCTATTCCCAGGGCAGGAACAGAGACACAGATGTGGGGAATGGATGTGAGAACTTGGAGGGGTGGTGGGAATAAGGGGAGGGGGAGACGAATTGGGAGATTAGGATCGACGTATATACACTCAGTTCAGTTCAGTTCAGCCGCTCAGTTGTGTCCGACTCTTTGCGACCCCATGGACCGCAGCAGGCCAGGCCCCTCTGTCCATCACCAACTCCCAGAGTTTACCGAAACTCATGTCCATTGAGTCAGTGATGCCCTCCAACCATCTCATCCTCTGTCATCCCCTTCTCTTCCTGCCCTCGGTCTTTCCCAGCATCAGGGTCTTTTCAGATGAGTCAGTTCTTTGCATCAGGTGGCCAAAGTATACATACCCTACGGTGTGTAAAATAGATAGCTAGCGGGAACTTGCTTCAAGCTCAGCTCAGCTTGGTGCTCTGTAATGAGGGGAATGGGGTGGGGAGACCCAAGAGAGAGGGGATCTGTGTATCCTTACAGCTGATTCAGTGTGTTGTGCAGCAGAAACTAACACAACATTGTAAAGCAATTACACTCCATTTTAAAAGGGGTGGGGGAGGACACTTGAAGGCTTTTCAAATCAGAAATCCAGCCACCCTAACCAGAGTAAGGCGAAGGACAGAAAATACCATTCGCACCTGAAAAAGGCCGTGTGTTATAACTTGGCATTTCTTATGCTTTCTCTCTAGAAGAAAAGAGAGAGAAAGAGAGATGGGGCCTGAGGCATAGCATTTGAGTGAAGTGGAAGACAACATGTCTTTTTGGAGTGTGTTTGTTTTAGCAGAGTAATAAAACAAACAAAAAAAATCATAAGGCAAAAGTTTCCTTGGTAACAATTCAGTAGAAATATTTGTGAAGTCATGACCAACTGCACTTCACTAAAAGATGCTCCCCTCTGGAAATAACTTGGCAAGGTGGGGACGATAGGCTGCAGTGTGTATTAACAGGGTGGGCAACAACAACCCTGTTGTTACAACCCTTCTTTGTTCCAGAGTAAAGGTCAGTAACTGACTTCCAAACATCA
The DNA here is from genome assembly GCF_001704415.2 of Capra hircus. NCBI lineage: Eukaryota > Metazoa > Chordata > Mammalia > Artiodactyla > Bovidae > Capra > Capra hircus. The sequence continues at coordinate 57,821,711 of NC_030826.1, read as the reverse complement.
AGTACCAGAATTCCATGCGCCTGTAAACGCACACAGATCCAGGAAGCCACTTGACATTGAATCTTCAGGGAGAGGTCATTAGCAATACACCGAAAGAAATTCACTCAGATTCTCCAGCAATGGGTTCTATATCTTGCTTTCTTTTTTAACTGGGACTCTAAGATGAACCGTTTTGTTTTGCTTTGTTTTGTTGCCAACAAAAGCCCATCTAGCCAGAGCTATGGTCTTTCCAGTAGTCACGCATGTATGGATGTGAGAGTTGGACTATAAAGAAAGCTGAGCAAGGAAGAAGTGGTGCTTTTGAACTGTGGTGTTGGAGGTGACTTGAGAATCGGTGGGCCTGCAAGGAGATCCAACCAGTCCATCCTAAAGGAAATCAGTCCTGAATATTCCTTGGAAAGACTGATGCTGAAGCCGAAGCCCCAATACTTTGGCCACCTGATGCAAAGAACTGACTCATTGGAAAAGACCATTATGTTGGGAAAGATTGAAGGCAGGAGGAGAAAGGGATGACAGGATGAGATGGTTGGATGGCATCACTGACTCAATGGACATGAGTTTGAGTAGACTCCAGGAGTTGGGGATGGACAGGGAGGCCTGACATGTCGCAGTCTTTGGAGTCCCAAAGAGTCGGACACGACTGAGCAACTGAACTGAACTGAACTGAAGATGAACATTAAAGAATTTTTTCTCTGGATAAGAAATCACAGGACCATCAAATTATATCCTCGGGAAGACTCATGAAGGCTTTATTATTATCAATTCTTTGCTGCCATACTTCAAGGTAATCAGGGGCTAAAGGCATGGAGCTAGTTGGCTCAGCTTACAGACCTCTGTGTGCATGCTCGGTCGCCTCAGCCATGTCTGACTCTTTCTGACCCCATGGACTGTAGCCCACCAGGCTCCTCGGCCCCTTGGATTCTCCAGGCAAGAATCCTGGAGTGGGTTGCCAGTTCCTCCTCCAGGGCATCTTCCAGACCCAGGGATCAAACCTGCATCTCCTGTGTTTCGTGACTACAGGCAATTCTTTACTGCTGAGCCACCGGGGAGGACCTTAGAGACCTGAAGGAGCTTTATTTAGCCTGATGTGTGCTTTAACCTTTAAAAAAAAAAAAACTTAAGTGATAAGATGTAATGATGGGAGATTTTCTTAGGTTTTGCATAAACATTTGGATTTTTGGATGATCTTGAAAAGTGAGACGATCCATCTTCCTCACACCCATATTCCTACACAGGAACAGGTAGTCAGAGTTGGAAAGCTGTCTCTTTCAGGCAGGGCATGGGCTCCCCAGTGTACGGCAATCCACACCACACCAAAGCACAAGCCGTAATCATTTGAGTTAACCTCCTGGACCCTGTAGGCATCTGAATTCATAATTCCTGGTAAAAAATCATCTCCACTATGCAGTTTTTATTTAATCTTTCTTGTGTGAATGTCAACAACGGATGTTGATCCACTAAGCCCTTCGACATACATGTGAGTAACGTGGCTTGGTAAAAAGACACTCAAAAATAAGGAGGACTTAACACCAGCTAAGTGTCACTCATAGATTCCCCAGTGCAAGCCAGCAGACCTTTCAGTGCTGTGACGCTCCAGCGTTCTTAACCACGAAACGACTTGCGCAAATGCGTTAAGTATTTATAGTGAAAGTGAAAGTTACTCAGTCGTGTCTGACTCTTTGCGATCCCATGGACTATACAGTCCATGGAATTTTCCAGGCCAGAATACTGGAGTGGGTAGTCTTTCCCTTCTCCAGGGGATCTTCCCAACCCAGGGATTGAACTCAGGTCTCACGCATTGCAGGCGGATTCTTTATCATCTGAGCCAACAGGGAAGCCCAAGAATACTGGAGTGAGTAGCCTATCCCTTCTCCAGCAGATCTTCCGGACCCAGGAATCAAACCAGGGTCTCCTGTATCACAGGCGGATTCTTTACCAGCTGAATTATCAGGGAAGCCCAGTCAGGAAGCTGCTGCTTACTTGACAGCAGCATGAAAGGACCCAAGAAACCATCCAACAGAGATAAGGCGTCTCTCTCTCCTCGCAGATGTAAGTTACTGTCATATACAGACTGCAGCATTAATGTATTCTGGAGGGACCTAATAGCCAGCAAGTGTGCATTTGTGTAAGGACAGAGGAACCAGTTTGAAGGAGCTCCCACTGGCAAATCAGGGACATTTTGGTAATTAAAGAAAGTAGTAAGCCATTGAAGAATTAAGGAATTCAGGAATTGGTGAGTTCAGTGAATTCAGTTCAGTTCAGGTCAGTCGCTCAGTCGTGTCCGACTCTTTGTGACCCCATGAATCACAGCACGCCAGGCCTCCCTGTCCATCACCAACTCCCGGAGTTCACTCAAACCCATGTACATCGTGTCGGTGATGCCATCCAGCCATCTCATCCTCTGTCATCCCCTTCTCCTCCTGCCCTCAATCTTTCCCAGCATCAGGGTCTTTTCCCATGAGTCAGCTCTTCACATGAGGTGGCCAAATTACTGAAGTTTCAGCTTCAACATCAGTCCTTCCAATGAACACCCAGGACTGATCTCCTTTAGGATGGACTGGTTGGATCTCCTTGCAGTCCAAGGGACTCTCAAGAGTCTTCTCTAACACCACAGTTCAAAAGCATCAATTTTTCGGAGCTCAGCTTTCTTTATAGTCCAACTCTCACATCCATACATGACTACTGGAAAAACCATAGCCTTGACTAGACGGACCTTTGTTGGCAAAGTAATGTCTCTGCTTTTTAATATGCTGTTTAGGTTGGTCATAAGTTTCCTTCCAAGAAGTAAGCGTCTTTTAATTTCATGGCTGCAATCACCATCTGCAGTGATTTTGGAGCCCAGAAAAATAAAGCCAGCCACTGTTTCCCCATCTATTTGCAGTGAATGGACAGGTATACAAGTGGCGAGAAAGGAGGTCTCTCGCCAGCAGTAGAACACCAGGAACCGAATGATGAACGCTAAGCCAGCACTAGAGGGGCAAGGTCATTGGCAACCGTCATGGTAAAGGCAGGTTCAGGCAAGAATCACCACCGGATGCGAATCCTAGTAGGAATTTCACTGAGGATCTTTGCATGGCCTGAAAGTCTCCCTTGCAGACTGTTCACTTGTTCCGAAGGAGAAGGAACACAGCAATCACACACGGGAGAACTCAGACAATACCTTACATGAGCCATCAACGTTTGTGTCACCAGTCGGGACCGGGTGGATGCTGGGTACCTCCAGATATGACACGATGAGAAAGATACCGCAGCTCCCAGCCAGGACTCCAGCCCGGAGAACATAACCCCCATCCAATCACGAGGAAACTTCAGACCCAGCATGAGGACTTCTCCATCAAACAGTGAGGGAGGAGGGAATGGCATCCTTTAAAAGTGTCAATGTCAATCATAACACAGTCCCTTAATGACTGCAGAGTGTGTACACCCAAGAAGTGCCAAGGAGTAAAACAGAGCGTTTGGTTTCGAAAAGCCTGCATTACAGGTAAACATTAAGTCATAGTAAGCGGCTAAATGAATACCAACAGGTAAAGAGATAATGATTTAACCCTATAACTTTAATTTATAAATGATTTTACCCTGATGAGAAATGAGGATACCCACTGCAGAGCAACATCTGCGGCCAAGAGGCCACTGGCCTTCGCAGGTAATAAACTTGAGGAGGTGGACACTGAAAAGGACACGAAGAGCTGACGTGAAGAAATCTCAGGGTCAAGAATGCAAGCTTGGGAGTCACTTTTATTAACACGAAGGGTGTGTTGAAAACCACAGCAGTGGGTTGGAATCTATAGAGACCAAGGGCTGAAGCTCATCCATGAACAGAAGGCAGGATGAGAGGGCGTCTGTGGGCCATCAGCGTGCAGCAGTCAGGAGCGAACACAGGGGCTCACAGCACGAAGAGACAAGCAGATCTGAAGTGGTTTGGAGCTGCCCACACAGAAGACGGACGGAAGCTGGAGCTGGATTCCAAGCGGGAAGGATGGGTGCGCGGTTAAAATCAGACGCAGAGTTCATAGTAATCCCGAACCGCTCTGTGTAAGCAAAGGGGCAATGCAGCCGTCACGCCTGAGAGAAGCATCAGGCTCAGAAAGGGCTTTCTCCGTGGCCCTAGAGCGGGTCAGAGACAGAATCAGAGAGAAAAGAGGGAGTGACCACTTATGTCCATTTTCTCAATTGCAATAATAACCCTCTGGGCTCTCAGCTCTGGAGAAAACAATAATCTAGGGCGAGAAGAAAGCCTTGGGAGGAACAGACGGGGAGAAGGCTGCAGCTTCAGTGTCAAGAAGGAACCGAGGACTTCCTCGGTGGTCCAGCGGTCAAGAGTTCACCTGCCAACGCGGGGAACACGGGCTCAACCTCGGGTCCAGGACAGCTGGTCCCGTGGGCCACAGCTACCGGGCCTGCGTCCTGGAGCAACAAAGAGAGCCCCTCTCACAGCCAGAGAAAGCCAGCTCGCGGCAACAAAGACCTGGGAGGGCTGAAAACACAACCAAGTAAAAGAAACAAGCCCAGCCTTAAGAGAGAAAGAACCGAATGGGGCAAGTTAAGGATGACCCATGAACAAACCTGACAGGCTGTGCTTCTGAGCACGCTCCCCTACACTCGTGATCTGGGGAAGGAAGGGGTTATGTGGGATGCGGGAAGATGAGCACAGACCTGGGGGTGGGGGGAGGCAGGAAGAGCTGGTGGACAATGCAGAAGGAGGAGGCGGAGGCCAGGAGACGGCCGGAGACAGGTATCTGCATCCTGGAGGGAGCCCTCTCTCCTGTCTCCATCCCATTCTCTCCCCGAGGAGCATTCACCTGGCTTGGGGAGAAACCATGGTAACAGGAAGCCCGAATAAATGACTGAAACGCGAGGAGGACACCGCGCCGCACGGGCCCACACTTCTGTTTTCGGGGAAACTGGATCCTACAGCAACAAAGGCGAGGTGACAAGCGGGCCTCTGCTGACGGTTCCGACAACCGGACACAACCTTTGTGGCGCGACCAAACTGGCTGTGGCCGCGGCCAGGCAGCAGGTGGGGATCAACTGCGCCTGGATTTCCAGGGTCCCGCTAGGGAGCTCCGGCAACCCTGAGCCCCATGCCAGGATCATCCCCTCCCCCCACCAGCTCTTCCCACCCCCGGCCTGCTCTCATAGTCCCCTTGACATCCAGCAAACGGCAAGGGACCCAGGTTCACGCAGCTCTTGGGTGCTTGCTCTGTGTCCTTTGCCCATCCACACCTGTGGCTCTGTAACTCTGAGATTATATAGACAGGGCTAGGGACTGAACACCGTATTCTCCCCACAAATTCACACGTGGAAACTCCAATCCCCAGTCTGATGGTGTCTGGAGGTGGGGTCCTTTGGGAGGTAGTTATTCCACGATGGTGGAGCCCTAATGACGGCAGTGTGTGCATGTGTGTGTGTGTGCGTGCGCACGCACGCACGCGTGCACGCATGCGCACATGTGCGCTAAGTCATGTCCAACTCTTTGTGACCCCATGGACTGTAGCCCACCAGGCGCCCCTGTCCATGGACGTGTCCAGGCAAGGACACTGGAGTGGGCTGCCATTTCCTCCTCCAGGGCATCTTCCTGACCCAGGGGTGGAGCCTGTGCCTCTTGCATCTCCTACGGTGGCAGGCGGGTTCATCACCCCTGTGCCACCTGGGAAGCACCATAACAGGACAGGGGCCCTTATAAAAAGAGACAAGAATTACTTACCAAAAACTGGTCTATAAATCCAGGGTAAAATAAAGGCCTTCCTACCTTCCGGACAGGAATTTGCTTCTCCCTCCCCCTCGCTCTCCCCCTCTGTCCCTCCTCTCCCCCTAAGTCCACAACGAGAAGACATCTGTCTGTAAACCGAGACCCTGACCACGCTGGCACTCTGCTCTTGGACTTCTCAGCCTCCAGAACCCTGAGAAATGGACGTTTGTCATCGAAGCCCCTGGTCTGTGATAAACTTTTGTTAGAGCAGCCAGAGTGGACCGAGACAAAAGGCCGAGGCTTCAGATGAACACAGGACGGAGCTGGGGACGCCTACTCCGCCACAGACAAGACTGAAAGCAGCCCAGAATGTGCCCTGCCCTACGCCGGGCACACACGCAGATCTCCATGCCACAAAACGTACCCACCCCTGGCGGCATTACCAACACAAACAAAAACACACTCTCACCCCCTCCTCCAGCTCCGACCTGAAGGACACTTTCTGCCTTGATTTATTGGAGCCTGCAGTGGGCGGTGTTTGAGGGCCAGCATCACAGGACCCCATGCGGGGCCCACTGGACCATCTCCCCAAAGTGAAGGGACCCCGAGACCCACGGGGACCCACCGGCAGGCTTCCATGTCTCTGGAATCCTGAAGATTCTGCTCTTTTTTTTTTTTTTAACCCTTGGGAAATGGTAGGAGATGGCTGCTGTCACCCTGGTGCCTCTGCGCCCAAGCCCGTCCTTCTGGTCCTTTGCCCTGACCCCTCCCGGCCAGATCCAGAAGTGTCTGGGATGAGGGCAGAGGAAATGCCGCGGCGGCCACAGGCACCCACAGCCTGCTCGCGCCCCGGTGGTCCTCGCCGATGCGGTCACGGCTCACGGCCAGGTGCCCGCGGCCCTTACACGCGGGTCCTGCCAACCACAGACGCCTTCAAACAGGGCCCATGAAAGGGCGCTTCAGCTCCAGGCCCCCTCCTACCGACATCCTGGGAGACACGGTCCGCAAGGAAAATATTTTCTTAAAGTGACTCCCTGGTTTTGGAGGGATTACCTGCCATAGGGGAATTACTAATTTTTTCTTTCTTTTTTTTTTTAAGAAAAGCATTGAGCGCCCCTGGAAGAGCAGCCCTCAGAGAAAAGGGAAAAGAAATGTCACCCTCCTCTCTCTCTCCAGACCCGCCTGAATTTGAGGTTTGGCTCCAACACGCAGGCGGGGCTGGCCAAGAGAAAGGTGTGGTGCAGGCAAGGCCGTGTCCAGGAGTCCAGCAGCCGCCAACTTGAATCCCAACCCGAACCTCACCTAACTCGGAACGCTGTGACCCACTTCATCTCACTGGGCCTGGTGGCACCGTCCAGGGAGACTCAGGACTCCTGACTCCACTGGGGAGCAGGGAGGTTAGCTCAAATGTATAAAGGGCTTTGAAGATGAAAAGGGCCTGTGCCTAAAGGAGGCTGCTATTAGTATAACTACCTGTGAAAAAAGAGAAAAAGATTTCCACTGGGGTCTAACAACCAGCTCCCGGCATCTGCAGCGCCCGAGTTACAGGAAACCCATCCTCATAGGCAGTAACTCTCAGCTGCTTCTATTTATATGCAGGGCATGGAGACAGTGTTCCCCTAAGCTTGAGATGGGGAACAACAAGGGGGTACCTGGGTTTGTTTTAGGTGATAGGCAGACATCACAAAAGAACATAAACTCAGCAGGAGGGGGACACTCTCTTTACCTTCTTATGTCTATTTCTGGTAATTAAAAAGAAATTATTATTATTTTTTGCCACACTGTAGGGTATGTGGGATCTTAGTTCCCCAACCACAGATGGAACCCATGCCCCCTGTATTCCAAGCACAGTTTTTTAATTTATTTTAATTGGAAGCTAAGTACTTTACAGTGTTGTGGTGGTTTTGGCCATACATTGACATGAATCAGCCACGGGTGTACACGTGTCCCCCATCCTGAACCCCCTCCCCCCTCCCTCCCCAGCCCATCCCTCTGGGTCATCCCGGTGCCCTGGCTTTGAGCGCCTTGTCTCATGCTTCAAACTTGGACTGGCGATACATTTCACATATGGTAATATACATGTTTCAATGCCATTCTCTCAAATCACCCCACCCTCTCCCTCTCCCACAGAGTCCAAAAGTCTGTTCTTTACATCTGTGTCTCTTTTGCTCTCTCGCATACAGGGTCATCGTTACCATCTTTCCAAATTCCATATATATGCATTAATATACTGTATTGGTGCTTTTTTTCTGACTTACTTCACTCTGTATAATAGGCTTCAGTTCCATCCACCTCATTAGAACTGATTCAAACACATTCTTTTTAATGGCTGAGTAATACTCCGTCGCATGTGTGCACCACAGCTTTCTTACCCACCCGTCTGCCGGTGGACATCTAGGTTGCTTCCATGCCCTGGCTATCGTAAACAGTGCTGCTGTGAGGGCTGGCGTGCACGTGTCTCTTTCGACTCTGGCTTCCTCGGTGGAGAGTGCAGAGTCTTAATCACTGGACCCCCAGGGAAGTCTTCTACCGTCTCTCTCTTTTTCTCCTTGTTTTAAAAAAATATTTATTTACTCATTCAGCTGGGGCAGGTCTGAGTTATGGCCACACGGGATGTTTCCTTGCAGCACGTGGACTCTCTAGCTACGGCTCCCCGGCTTAGTTGCCTTGGGGCATGGCATGTAGGATCTCAGCTCCTCGATCAGGGATCTAACCTGCGTCCCCTGCAAAAGGGATTCTTAACCATGGGAGCATGGGGGAGGTCCCTGCATCCCCTTTTAACCATACCGATTACCTGAAAGGAGAAGAGCTCCGCCCGTGCTGCTTCGGATGTCTGTGACACTTCCCCTTGTCATAAAGAGAGCGATAACCTCCGAACCAGAGGCTTGGCAGACAAGAGCATCTACCTGGAATCTATAAACACGGTTTCGATTTCAGCGTGCCCATTATCTTCATACCTACTTTGGATGTACGGGAAGGGATCCTGGGTCACTCAATTCCGTTTAAAAATGATGTTTCCTTAAGCCAGATTCTCCCAACCTCAGCCCTCCTGGCATCTCGGGTGGGATGGCTCCGCAGTGGGGCCTGTTCTGTGCCTCCGCGGATGCTGAGCGGCACGTCTGGCCTCATCTGCCCGCTCAACGCCGGGAGCGCCTGGCCCCACCCGGCCCCGCCCCTCCCCCAGCAAGTGGGACAGACAGAAATGCCTCAAGGCAGGGCTCGGTGTCCCCGGGGGACAACTCCCTCCTCCACTGACAGCCACTGCTTTTATTTATTTATTTTTAAGTTTTAAATGATTTTATAGGTGATTGTCAAAGGGGAAAGGGAGGTGGGAAGAGGGATAAATCAGGAGCTTGGGATCAACGTTCACGCACGGTGCAGCGCTGTGCTTGCGCTTGGTCGTGTCTGTCTTGTGACCCCACGGACGGCAGCCGTCAGGCTCCTCTGTCCATGGGGACTCTCCAGGTGAGAGTACTGCAGCAGGCTGCCATGCCCTCCTTAAATGCACACTATTATGTATAGAATCGATAACCAGCAAGGGTCTACTGCAGTGTACGAGGAGCCAGACTCAATATTATGTCATAAACTATAAAGGAAAAGAATCTGAAAATGTGTATAAATACATCATATATATAATATATATATATATACACACACACATGCACACACATATATCTAGCTGAATGGCTGTGCTGTATACCTAATACACACACACGCACACACGTATCTAGCTGAATTGCTGTGCTGTATACCTAAAACTTACATGATATTGTAAACCAACTACACTTATACAAATTTTTTTTTAAAAAAAGAGAGCCACTGCTTTTAACCTTGTTTTATGCCCCTGGATATGTTCCAATGTCTTCTGGTTTATCGTCTATGGGAACTTGAATTGAATTTGTATCCTACTGGTGTGAAAATTGTATAAATTGTTTAAATTTGTGTCTTAACTGGGTGAAAATTGTATAGATCTTAATTATGTTGAATTGGTTCATGGTGCTTTTCAGGTCTACTATATGCTTCTACTTATACGATATCAAAACGCCAACTAAAGAAATCTCAATTTATCTACTTAAAAATAATTTTAATACATGGTAGAACTATATATAACTTTGCGTTTTCCAAGTCTCCTATAAATGTGTTATCATACTTTCATAATTTAAGACATAAAAAAGAGAACCGTTGCTTTTACATGGTCAGTTAAAAAAATAATAATAGAATTAAATAGTAAGGGTTGGACTAAAATGGCTCCAGGTTGGGAAAACTGTAACAGCAGCAGCCCTTCTGGGCCACGTCTGCTTCAGCAACAGAACCACGGTCTAAGGCCCGAGGGCAGGCAGGCTGTGGACCCAACAGCATCATTCCCAAAGACTCCCATACAGCAGAGGCCTCATTTGTGCTGACAGACGGTCGAAAGTTCCACCCATTTCTGAAAGTCACAGGCAAGAGTGCTTAGAAACCATGTCCATTCCAGGCTTTCCCTGGGGGTGGGGGTGGGGGGGTCACGCCCCGCTTATCAGATCTCCAGACTCCACAGACACCCGCTTGTCAAGACCGCCCAGAAGCCAGAGCCAGGAGATGGGGGCAGTCATTGGGAACCACGGGCCAAGCCACCCAGAAATGTTCTGAGGACCCAGAAGGACTTCACGAGGTCTCCCAGGTCTTTCTTCCAACGGAGCAACGGAGCTCCAGGGAGCAGGACCCCGTGATGCCTCCCAGGGCAGAGTCCCTCTGCCACAGAAAGGGACCCCTTTCAGCACTAACTGGCTCCCACACGGCACTGGGCAGGGCACTTTGCAGGTTAAAGAAAGTGTCACCGCCCTCACACCCAAAGTATGAAGCAAAGGCTTATTAATGGGCTGCTTTCCATGTTCAAACCTCAGCAGCTGCGGTGCTCTGTAAATGAAATCATGAAAACCTGCGCTGGCAGCCACCCAACGGGCAGGAGGAAAGCTTGCTCCAGCACCACCTCCAGCCGAGCGCCCACCACGCGCCGGCAGTGAGCCGTGGTCAGGTCCCCTCGGCACCACCACCGGCTTTCCAAGAGATCTCTTCCATCTCTCTTTCCTATCAAGCGTGTTCATTCCTCACCTCCTTCTCCCGAGATCACAAGGAAGCTAAGTGGCCAAACTTCCTGGTTCATGCAGAGTTGAAACTGTCAATTAAATAGACACCAGACCAAAAAAAAAAAAAAAAAAAAAGTCTTCATATTGAAGACTTGCTCTCAGCTCTGCCAGAAAAACTTCTCCATCTCACAAGCCTAGCACCGGGCATCTCAAACAAAGTCCAAATTACAAAAGGGGCTACTGTGGACCACCGGCAGAAAGGAGGTAAGAGAAACAAGGACGGAGCGTTCTCAAAGCACTCGAGCCCTGTCTCCTGAGATAATAAACCAAAGCAGGATTGTGCGTGAGTGCTGTCCCATCCAACTCTTTGCGACTCCATGGACTATAGCCATCAGGCCCCTCTGTCCATGGGATTTCCCAGGGAAGAGTACTGGAGTGCTCAGCCATTCCCTTCTCCAGGGGATCTTCCCAACCTGGGGGTTGAACCTGCGTCTCCTGCATTGCAGGCAGTTTCTTAACCGTGGGAGCCACCAGGGAAGTCCAATTACAGACTCCGAACAAAGCCCAAATAGGCCACACATGTCCCCAAGAGAATCAATGGCCCTGATGGCAGGTTTACAGCAGGATGGGACGAAGCAGGTTCTATAATCTGATTAAAGTTGCCTGTCGGCAGTTTTACGCTCCCCTGCTTATCCTAACATAAAAAATAACTTCTTTCCTGGAGTCTCACACCTGTAAGCCCAGTGACACGAGAAAGACGTGAACTGGAGAGCTGTCTTTTGTGCCGGATGTTGTTGTTATTTAGTTCCTCAGTCGTGTCTGACTCCTTTGTGACCCCATGGACTGTGGCCCACCAGGTTCCTCTGCCCGTGGGATTCTCCAGGCAAGAATCCTGGCGTGGGTTGTCATTTCCTTCTCCAGGGGATTTTCCTGACCCAGGGATCAAACCCGAGTCTCCTGTCCTGCAGGTGGGTTCTTTACCACCGAGCCACCAGGGCTGGGGACAACGCAGGTGTTCATCAGCAGAAGAATGGACTGCTAAGGAGCACTGTGTGATGTACATGTGGAACCTAGAGAAATGGTACAGACACTGAGATATGAACACCAAGGGAGAAAAGCATGAATTGGGAGGTTGGGTTTGACATATATACACCACTGATACTATGCATAAAATAGGTAACTAATGAAAACCTACTGTGTAGCCTAGGGAGTTCTACTCCATGCTCTGAGATGACCTAAATGGGGCCTGGGTGCCTTCTCTCTAGTTACTGAGCTGTGTCCGACTCTTTGTGAGCCCACGGACTATAGCCCATCAAGCTTCTCTGTCCACGGAATTCTCCAGGCAAGAATACTGGAGTGGGTAGCCATTCCCTTCTGTAGGGGATCTTTCTGGGCCTCCTACATTGCAGACAGATTCTTTACTGTCTGAACCACCAGGGAAGCCCCCACCTAAATGGGAAGGAAATCCTAAAAAGAGGGGATCTTGTATCTGCATGGCAGGTTCACTTTGCGGTACAGCAGAAACTTAACATTGTAAAGCAACCATACTCCAATACAAATTAATAATAATAAAAAGAGTGTCACAGGCCCTCTGCTCCTGCCTGGACCAGGAGCTCCCAAACTTTCTCTGTTGAAGACCAGACGGTATGCAGTCTCAGAGGGCCGGCGGGGGGGCGGGGGGGGGGGTCTCAGTCACAACCACTCAATGAGGTTGGAAAGAGCCATAGACCACACATAATGAATGGGCGGGGGTGAGTCCCAATAAAACTCTATTCACAAAACAAGAGGCAGCCAGCTTTGGCCCAAGAGCCACTGTCTGCTGACCACTAGCCTAGAACATTCTTCCCCCAGATACCTGCTTGCTGCTGCTGCTGCTAAGTCGCTTCAGCCCTATCTGACTCTGTGACCCATGGACTGTAGCCCACCAGGCTCCTCTGTCCATGGGATTCTCCAGGCAAGAAGACTGGAGTGGGTTGCCATTTCCTCCTCCAGGGGATCTTCCTGACCTGGGGATCAAACCCGTGTCTCCCTGTCTCCTGAGATGAGAGGTAGATTCTTTACCGCTAGTGCTACCTGCCTGGTGTCTATTCAAACATTACCTCCAAAGAAAACCTCTCCTGGCTACCCAATCACTCCATCCCTTGCTCTCTCTCTCTTTTTTCTCCTCGAATTTATCACTCCCGGGTCTATTTGCATCTCTGCGTATAACCTGCTTTCCCTCCAGTGATGGAGAGCAAAGATTCTTTTCCACTGTGTTCACAACTAGCCCGTGGCATTTAGTAGGCGCCCACTGAATATCTGTGGGGTGAGTGACTGGCCGCTGGCTCATCCATCTCTGCATGTCACCCAACAATGCATGTGGCTCATACTTCAGGGCAGGAGAAGACTAAAAGGGCAGCCAGGTTATCAGACAACCTCCGCACCCCAGGGAGGCTGCGTGCAAAACCACCCTACCCAGATCTCTTTCCCCCCTCCTCCTTCTTCCAGAATTTCCAGAGAAACCAGATAGCGAAAAGCTTCTTGGTACCAATCCCAGGTCACTGCTTTGAACCACTGCAGAGAAGTCCCCAAGAGCCTATAGCATGTTCTCTTAGAATCTGCCAAACCTTCAGAGCATTCCACAGAGGATGTTAAGAGCGAGAAGAGGGGGAAAAGCAACTCCCAGAGCCCACCCTACAGCCCCCAAGCCTAACCCTAACCCCAAGTCCCCTTTGGGAGGCTGAGCAAATACACTTTTCTCTGTAGGAAATTAAATAGCCTCGACCCATCTAGTTATTGTGGGTCCTTGCTTCCTGAACTCCAAACCGGTTTCTCAGTGCTGACATAGTGAAACCTGCCTTCCTAAACCCTCGGGCTTCTCAAGAAGCCCCAAACCTCCACTGTGGCAAAGCCCACAAGGCTTTGCAGAGTGGATCACAATCCCAGCCCTCCCCAACCCCTCGTGATTCAAACCCCAGCTAATCTCCACTGACACGTTGAGGATGGGAGGCTCTGCTTCTCCCTGGGGCGGCGGGGAGGCCAGACAGGACTGTCAGCTGCAAAACAACATAACCCCACCAAACCCACGAAGGAACCGAGCTGAGCTCTTCCCTCTAGTGCAGTCTGATGGCTGGCTGACCCTTCCCCCATGCCGGCCAGCCTCTGCCTCCTGCTCCCCAGCACCCATCCTGAAGGAGCTCCTGGCAGCCCCCAGGCTCCGGATGGCTCAGTCTCAATGGAAGTCTGTGGCAGCACTTTCTGTCCAACCGGTTCTGCCCTTTATTTCTGTTTCAGGGAAGGATTATCGCCATGGTAATGTCCAGGTGACAGGGACCAGAGGGGGAAGAAACCCACCTGTATTCAAGCCTTAATCCCTGACAGCAGTTTGGAAAGCAGCAAGCTTGGAAAATGAGAGACCTGGCCAGGGTTTGGTACCCAAGACAGGATAAACTAGAAAACAGCTGAGCCGCGGCCTGAAAGGAAACCCCGCCCTCTGCTTCCCACACTCTAGACGCTCTGCAAACTGCCCCCCACAGGGAGCCTGGCTCCAGGAGACGCTCTCGTTTTCAGAAGGAGCGTGGCAGAAAGGAAACAGAAAGCAAAGTCTGAGATGAGGGGGAAGAAAGCCAGTGCTTCAGAGAACGTTCCACGAGCCAAGGACAACCACGGCGTGTGGGCGCTGGTCGTTTCCATGATGGCTGTGCCCACCGGGTGCCCCCTTCTCTGCCCCTCTGCCCTCCAGGGGGCGAGACAAACAACTCACAACCCTGCCCCTAGTTGTGAGCTCAGCATCCCAGCCACAAACACCCTCTTGCTGCTTCTGAGGAACTGCAGGCCCCCAAGAACAAGAGGAGATTGGTGGGGTGGCGGGATTGCCTGGAAATTCCTACCAACTCGGCTGGGATGGGGGCTTCCCTGGTGGCTCAGACAGTAAAGAATCTGCCTGCAGTGCGGGAGACTCAGGTTCAATCCCTGGGTGGGGAAGATCCTCAGGAGAAGGGAATGGTTTCCCCACTTCAGTATTCTTGCTAGAGAATTCCATGGACAGAGGAGCCTGGTGGGCTACAGTCCACAAGATTGCAAAGAGTCAGACACGACTGAGAGATTCACACACACACACACACACACACACACACACACACACGCGCACGCACGCACGCACGCATGCACAGGCTGGGATGGACCACCACAGGCGCCCATGTGGGCTACCAGCACATATGCAGGAGAGAGCTGGACTCAACGAGTTTCTAAATATGAAGTTGTAAGGTCAAGTTATTGCTTTTTGGAAGCTTTGCTTTGGTTTAAATATGTAGCGTCTACTAGTGAGGCCTGCAAACCAGTGAGCCAGCAAGCATCATGGATGAGTTGGCTTCCCCAGCCAAATCTTGCCCCTAGTTCATACGCCATGCAGCTGACCCTCATGCAAACCCCAGCACTGTACGCTGTTTCTTCATTTAATTGGTAAGGAGGCATGCACGGAATTCCCCCTCTTCTTGGCTCCCTTTGGCACTAGTGGTAAAGAACCAGCTTGTCAAGCAGGGGATATAAGACACGTGGATTGAATCCCTGGGTCAGGAAGATCCCCTGGAGAAGGGAACGGCAGCCCACTCCAGTACTCTTGCCTGGAAAACCCCATGGACAGAGGAGCCTGGTGGGCTACAGTCCATGGGGTCGCAGAGTCGGACATGACTGAAGCGACTTAGTATGTATATATCCTCAAAAGATGCTCTACCTTAAAGGTTTCCAGTTCTTGGTACCCTGGAAGGCTGGGGAAAGCTACGGGCTTTTGAACAGGAGGGTATCATAGGTGAGCAAACATAAAGATTTTATGAAAGTACAAAACAGTGTTAATTCAGCAATGACCGGTAACAGTGTGAGGAGAAGGGCTGTCTCCTATCTGATTGTTTGGGAGTCAGGTTTGTAAGAAAAAAGGCAGTGGATGGGACCTCCCTGGTGGTCCAGTGGCTAAGACTCCGTGCTCCTAATGCTGAGGACCAGGGTTCGGTTCCTGGTCAGGGAGCTAGATCCCACATGCTGCAACTAAGACCTGGCTCAGCCAAATAAAGACATATTTTTTCAGAAGAGAGAGAGACAGAAGGTGGTGAAAAGAGAAGCTGCTGTGATGTCTGCTTCTCTTAGGAAGCATCCATGCAGAAGGCGGCCTGATGGACTGACTTATCTAGAAGGTGCCAGGGCTCTAAGGCTGTTGCTGGGAGAAATAAGCAGCTGTCTAGGGCTGGTCGGTCCTTTCTGAAATCAATTAAAGTTTGCCAGCTCCCTCTAACCACACGATTCGAGCAAGTGGGCAAATGAGGAGACACCATGGTCAAATCGGGAATGTTTCTTGCAAATCATGGGTTTGGAGCAGGATTTTGCGGAGGGAGAGTCTTTGAGAAAAATGTTGGGACAGCTACAGACAGGCGGGCTCTCTGTCAGAGCCGAGTCCTCCTTGTGATCCTGGAGATGGGGGTCGTCACCAGCCTCCACAGACACAGCGGCTGTTCGCTCAGTCGTGTCTGACTCTTTGCAACCCCATGGACTGCAGCCCACCAGGCTCCTCTGTCCAAGGGGTTCTCCAGGCAAGAACACTGGAGTGGGTTGTCATGCCCTCCTCCAGGGGATCTTCCCAAGCCAGGGATTGAACTCGGGTCGTCAGTAGCTAATGATGAGGTCCCATAATGGATTAGACATGTATTTTAAAATGCAAACACACACGCGCACACGCAGACCACACATACGCACCCACAAGAAGGTTCAGAGCCCCATCTCCTTAGCCTGGGATTTTTCAGGCTGAGGAGCTGGGTGTTACCCACGGGAACCAGTCTCTGTGAGGCCAATGTGGTTGAAACTCCTCTCCCAGGGACGACGTCACGTCTCCCAGACACTGGCTCCCTTGGGAATGTGTGAGCCGCTCCTCCAGAGCCAGGAGCAAAGGCTGGGGTGATTCATAACCCGCGCTCCCAGCCAGGTCACCCGTGGGCCCGCGGCTTCCGTCCATTCCTCAGGCTCATCTCTGAGCCCATCCCCGGGGGCTGACCCTGGAGCCAAGGCTGCTACTCCCAGGCTGCCTGCACTCCCAGCCCCCACCACCCCCAACCCCCAGGATCCTCAGACCACACAGCACAGCCTGTGACCAGCAGGGGCTGGGAGCCAGGGTGGAGGGCCCAGCGGGCAGAGCAGAGGAGGCGAGGGAAAAAGCTCCCTTAGTTGAAAAATTCAAAGCTCAGTTCCACCATCACCTCTTTTATTTTTTTAATTTTTATGAGTTTCCCCCATGTTTATTCCTAATACCCAGTCTGATAGTTACGCTCATTGCTGAAGTTATCATACTGCTTTGCATCTCGTCACTTAACAGAATGTCTTGAAGAAGCTTCCAGGTCAGCGCATAAAGATTTACTTCATTGGGCTTTTGTTTTACTTAAGTATAGTTGATCCACAATACGGTGTTAGTTTCAGGTGTACAGCAAACTGATTCAGTTATACAAATATATTTTCCATTTCTCTTCCATGATAGTTATTAAAAGATACTGAATATAGCTGTCCTGTGCTATACAGTAAATCCTTGCTGTTTATTTTATATATAGTGGTGCATGCGTCCAAAGTCACTTCAGCCCTGTCCAACTCTTTGCAACCCCCATGGACTGTAGCCCACCAGGTTCCTCTGTCCATGGGATTCTCCAGGCAAGAAGACTGGAGTGGGTTGCCATACGCTGCTCCAGGGGATTTTCCCGACCCAGGGATCAAACCCGAGTCTCTTGTGTCTCCTGCGTCGGCAGGCGTGTTCTTTACCGCTAGCACCACTGGTGTGTATCTGTTAATCCTATATCCCTAATTTATCCCTCCCTCCTATTTCATCTCTGGTAAACCTAAGTGTGTCTCTACGCCTGCTCTGTTGCCTTTTAAATCACCAATGACACTTCACTCAGCTTACTCACCGCAGCCTCTAAGGTTTGCTTTTTCTAGGGTTTGTGATTCTGCACATTCAAGGGTCCTGGCCACTGTAAATCCTTTCTATAACAAGGTGGAACCAGGCAGAATATAAACAGACAGATACACATGACAGGTGAAATGAAATGAGCTCCCCAAGCAAGGCTCTGTTTTCACAAGTGGGATCCACTTGGAAACAGCGGGAAGGACAGGGGACGGAGCCGTGCTGGGCCTCCCGACAGCTCTGCTGGGCCTCCCATGCCCCACCCTACGCCAGCTGGTACCGACTCATTCACCAACCCTGGGGGTTCTCTCCTGAAGGGATTTCAGTGCACACCATCCCTGCAAACACTTGGAGGCGGGGGTCTTGAAACTCAGCATTTGTTTCTGAAAAAAATGGCACGGACATCACGTGGAGGATTTCCAAAACTCAGACCCTGTTTCCTGTTCTCTTATTTTAGAATATCACTGCTTTATCACCTTTTCTGATTGTGAGTGGGCTTTATTCCAATCAGCACTTTAAGCCTGTAATTTTGGTTCTGGGTGCCTACACTTGCCCTCCCTACTTCAGAACTAGTCATCTAGAACAGGGACTGGCAGGCTGTCTGTAAAGGGCCAGATAGTAAATATGTTCAGCTTGGTGGGCCGTATGGTTTTTGTCAGAAGGACTTAACTGTCTCTTGGCAGTGTGAAGTCAGCCTTCGGTGATTTGCAGACAAACGGGCATGGCTAAGTTGCAATAGAATTCTATTTATGAACACTGAAATTTAAATTCATATTGTTTTCATGCGTCAGAAAATGTTACTTAAAAAAAATCAACTTCTAATGTGACAGTGATTCTTAGCTCATGAGCTACACCAGAACAGGTGGCAGGTTGGTTTTGGCCAAGGCTGCAGTTTGCTAACCCCTGGTCTAAAATCAAATATTTAAAGGGAAACCCTCTGTGAGTTATTTCTTTTGAAAAGAAATAGAAGAACAGTAAGGCTAACATTATATGCAGAGTAACATATATATAACATTATATGAAGGCAATAGCACCCCACTCCAGTACTCTGGCCTGGAAAATCCCATGGACGGAGGAGCCTGGTGGGCTGCAGTCCATGGGGTCTCCAAGAGTTGGACACAAGTGAGCAACTTCACTTTCACTTTTCACTTTCATGCATTGGAGAAGGCAATGGCAACCCACTCCAGTGTTCTTGCCTGGAGAATCCCAGGGACAGGGGCGCCTGGTGGGCTGCCTTCTCAGGGGTCGCACAGAGTCGGACACGACTGAAGCGGCTCAGCAGCAGCAGCAATAGCAGAGTACATTATGAGAAACACTGGGCTGGAAGAAGCACAAGCTAGAATCAAGATTGCTGGGAGAAATATCAGTAACCTCAGATATGCAGATGACGTCACCCTTAAGGCCGAAAGTGAAGAGGAACTAAAGAGCCTCTTGATGAAAGTGAAAGAGGAGAGTGAAAAAGTTGGCTTAAACATCAACATTCAGAAAACTAAGATCATGGCACCTGGTCCCATCATTTCATGGGAAATAGATGGGGAAACAGTGGAAACACAGTCAGACTTTATTTTGGGGGGCTCCAAAATCACTGCAGATGGTGACTGCAGCCATGAAATTAAAAGACCCTTATTCCTCGGAAGGAAAGTTATGACCACCCTAGATAGCATATTCAAAAGCAGAGACATAACTTTGCCAACAAAGGTCCATCTAGTCAAGGCTATGGTTTTTCCAGTGGTCATGTATGGATGTGAGAGTTGGACTGTGAAGACAGCTGAGTGCCAAAGAACTGATGCTTTTGAACTGTGGTGTTGGAGAAGACTTTTGAGAGTCCCTTGGACTGTAAGGAGATCCAACCAGTTCATCCTAAAGGAGATCAGTCCTGGGTGTTCGTTCATTGGAAAGACAGATGCTGAAGCTGAAACTCCAATACTTTGGCCACCTCATGTGAAGAGCTGACTCATTGGAAAAGACTCTGATGCTGGGAGGGATTGGGGGCAGGAGGAGAAGGGGACAACAGAGGATGAGATGGCTGGATGGCATCACTGACTCGATGCACGTGAGTTTGGGTAAACTCTGGGAGTTGGTGACGGACAGAAAGGCCTGGTGTGCTATGATTCATGGGGTCGCAAAAAGTCGGGCACAACTGAGCGACTGAACTGAACTGAACTGAACTGAAGGCCAACATTTATGGAGCACTTACTAAACGGACGAACTCAACATGGAAAACTTCTTCTTCTCATCATAACACCCGAGGTCAGTCAAAGTCAAAGTGAAAGTTGCTCAGTCATGTCCAACTCTTTGTGACCCCAGGGACTAATCAGTCCATGGAACTCTCCAGGCCAGAATACTGGAGTGGATAGCCTTTCCCTTCTCCAGGGGATCATCCCAACCCAGGGTTTGAACCCAGGTTTCCCACACTGCAGGTGGATTCTTTACCAGCTGAGCCACAAGGGAAGCCCAAGAATACTGGAGTGGGTAGCCTATCCTTTCTTCAGCAGATCTTCCCGACCCAGGAATCACCCCGGGGTCTCCTGCATTGCAGGCGGATTCTTTACCAACTGAGCCACCAGGGAAGCCCTGATATCCCTGTTTTTATAGATGGGGAGACTGCGGGTTACAAGGAAAACAGACACATCAAATTCACCCAGCAAGGATCCGAACCCAAGAGCTGGGACTGCAGACAGAGACAGAGGACACGTGTGTTCGGCATCCTTGGACCACACTGTGTATTGAGGAGGAGGTGATGCGAAGCAGTCACCGTCCTGCTCCAGCTTCATGCGGCCAGTTCAGGAAAGCCGTGCATCCCAGCCCCCACTGCGGAGGGACCACCATCTCCTTCCTGCACTCTCCTTCTCAAGCATTCTCCCAAGTCAAACAGAGCGTGAAGGGACTCCAAGAAGAGCCCAGCTCGGAGGCGGGAGGATGTGCGTTTTACAGCCTGTTAAGTGTCACCTCCTACTGTGGGTCACAGAAAGAAGAGGCGTGGACATGGATGGGCAACTTGCAGAGACTGAATGAACTTCAGCTCCTTAGTTTCAGCTCTGCTGGGTGAACCGGTCACTGGTCCCTGAGGTTCCACCCTGGGCTCCCAAGAAGCAGAGTTCTGCCCACTCACAGCCCCCCTCCCCACGAGAAGCCTCTGCCTCCAGCCACTCGGGTCTCCCAAATCTCCCGTTTCTGCATTTCTCCCAGCCCCGGCCCTTCCCATGGCCGGCCTCCTCCTTCCAGGCTGGATGCAAAAACGGCCCTGGTGTTTCTGCCACCCCCTGCCCCCAGACGGAAGGGGGACAGGGAAGAGACCAGGGTGGCTGCTCTCCATTCCTTCTAGGCTCGCTGCCTGATTTCTTTTCCATCCCGGGCACCAAGGCACAGCTGGGTAGAAGAACATCCCTTGGCTCCTCTGGTCCCGCCACACCCGGTGGAAAGCCGCAGATCCCGAATGTCAAACCGACCAGGGCGAGAGAAAGCCTCTGCTGGAGCTGCACTCTGCCCAGCAGACACGCACATAGATTCCCCGATCTCTTCTGGGGCTTCTGGAGAAGGAGGCCCAGAGCCACCCGTCCCGGAGCTCCGAGAGGCCGAGCCGGCAGGAGGTGAGCGTCTCGTTATGTAAAGCACTTGGCTCCCTCCCCTTTCTCTGCATCCTGCTAGCAATTTTGCATCCGGTTTGGGAATTCCAAGAACATCTGCCATTGTCTCCTGCCCAACCACACATGTGTGAGCCCCAGGGCGGGATCATGTTCATACCTGCCACTGCCCTATCATTAGCTGTGAACCAGCGGAGAAACACACAAAACCCCCGGCCGGCAGCCACACCTGCGGAATTCCACCTCTCTGCCTCATCCCGCTCCCAGTGAAGGCAAGGAGACCAAGGCGCTTTCTGGCAGGGAGGGTCAGGATCACAGGGGGCCTGTCTCAGCGGCCAAGGTCCTCTAACCAGTCGGCACCTTGTCAGGACCGCGCTCCCTGGCGTCTCCTTTCCCATGTTAGCGTTTGAGTGGCCAGGTCAGGGGAGGCCGGGTGGGAGCAGGCAAGATGCAGCTGAGTTCAAGAACCCCAGAAGCTTGTGAAGAACCACTGGCTTGTGCTGATTCTATATGAAGCATGGCTGATGGCCTCTGATCAAATCAGGCTGGGACGTTTTAGACTGGAGCGCCCAAAATGCAAGAAACAGTTGTCTCTAGAGTCAGCTGGTAAAGAACCCACCAACCAGTGCAGGAGACGTCAGAGATGTGGGTTCATTTCCTGGATCGGGAAGATCCCCTGGAGGAGGGCATGGCAACCCACCCCAGTATTCTTGCCAGGAGAATCCCATGGACAGAGGAATCTGGCGGGCTACAGTCCATGGGGTTGTAAAAGAGTTAGACACGACTTCTTGACTAAATAAGAAATCCCCATTCTAAGCCCGGTCCTTCACTTCCCTCCTGCACACTCTCGGCCTCTTCTTTGTCCCCCAGCTCACCTGCTCTCTGTTGCTGCCCTTCAGTCACTAAGTCATGTTCAACTCTCTGTGACCTCATGAACTATAGGGCTCTTCTGTCCTCCGCTATCTCTCAGAGCTTGCTCAAACTCACGTCCAGTGAATTCAGCTGATGCCCATCCAACCATCTCATCCTCTGTTGTCCCCTTCTCCTCCCGCCTTCAATCTTTCCCAGCTTCAGGGTCTTTTCCAATGAGTCAGCTCTTTGCATCAGGTGGCCAAAGTATTGGAGCTTCAGCATCAGCATCAGTCCTTCCAATGAATATTCAGGACTGATTTCCTTTAGGATTGACTAACTGGATCTCCTTGCAGTCCAAGGGACTCTCAAGAGCCTTCTCCAACAACACAATGCAAAAGAATCAGTCTTCAGTGCTCAGCCTTCTTTATGTTCCAACTCATCTGCCTCCACTCAGCATAGTTTTCGGGGTCCCCACCTCACCCCCTTCTCCACTGCATCTCCCAGGGTACACCTTTCCTGGTATGGGTGCACATGCCCCAGTCTCCCCCCAGCACAGGGAAGTTGACGGTCTCCAGGCCCCGCTCTACGCTCTGCTCCACCCCTCTGCTTTCTGGGTTCATGTGCTTATTTCCCACCATCAGGCATCCGCTCAGCTCCAAAGGGAACTAGAGGCCATGCGTACCTTTATCCCTAGGATCTGACGTTATCCCATGCAAAGAAGGAAGCCAATCAGTGTTTAAGTAAATAAAGCAGCGCCTCTGGCCTCTCTTCCTAATCTCAAATTCCCCTCTCCAGGAGTCAAGTAGACATCTTCCCAGGAACAACACCCAAGCAATTCCAGAAACTCAGGTAACTCCTCCTGTTGTTATCCATCTCGGCTTATGCATACGCCCAGGTCTTAGGATGAGGGAGACTCCCAAGAGATGCAAATTAAATGATCAGGGAAGTAGGGAGGACTCGCCTTCTAGCTCAGGCTTGGGCTCATATTCGTAACATCACCTGGGCTGCATCCCACTCTTAACCCCACAAGCGTTGTGGGTACTCACGTTGTCAACTTCACCTGCCCCCACCTCCCCGCCAATGTTGCCTGCTTCATCACCCCCTCCCCTCCACCACCACCGAGGCCCTGCGCCATCCTCGCTGGTGAACCTCCCATGTACTTTCCACTCCTTGCTCACCTGCCATCTCTCCCTCCCTGACCTGCTGCCGGGGGGCGGGGGAGTAAGGTCAAGTCAAGCCCTGGCTCAAAAACCTTCCTAGCTCGGCAGACCCCCCAGGTCTGCCCTCGTTTTGGCCCCACCCACCATCCCTCGGACCTCCCATGTAGCTCAGTTAGTAAAGAACCTGCCTGCGATGCAGGAGATCCGGGTTTGATCCCTGGGTCGGGAAGATCCCCTGGAGAAGGGAATGGCAACCCACTCAAGTATTCCTGCCTGGAGAATCCCAGGGACAGAGGAGCCCGGCAGGCTACAGTCCATGGGGTTGCAAGAGTTGGGCACGACTTAGCAATTAAACCGCCACCACCATCCCTTCGCTAGTCCTCCAGCCCCACCCGGTCCTGGGAGGTCCTGCCCAGATTCACCTCTGGCCCCCCAGGGCTCACTGCATGCTTCCACCGGAAAGGACCACCTTCTCTCCCTCACCTCAGCTCTGCCGAGAAAGACCCTCCAAGGCCTCCTGAGCGACGACTTTCTCCAGCTTCCCCAGACACGCTGCCTGGCACAATCTTCCACCAAAGTGCCCGGGGCGCTGGGCCTGCGCTTGCACACTCTACCTCGTGTTTTGCCGTCTGCCCTCCCCTCGAAGACAGACACCAGGTCGTACACTTCTGGGCCCAGAAGAAACGCTTCCCATGAGCCAGCTGCTTATACATCAGGAGAACGTACGCCGTTTGAGGATGTATAGACATACTTTTCCTTCTTTCAGGCAGTGATGGCTGGGATAAGCCCTAGATTACTGACCACCCAGGGAGCATCAAGGTGCGCATCTGCTCCCACCAGGGAAGACTCACGTTTCCAGAGGGATGCCCGTGGAGACCTTTCGAAAACCGAGACACACCCTTCCAGGCTTTCCAACCCCCTTCAGCTGCCACATTCCCCCATTCCATGTATTTGATCTTCATGTAAGATTTTATTTACACCAAGGGATAAGTGACTACAACTTTTTAAACTACTAATGTACTCCATGAGTTTGAGTAAACTCTGGGAGTTGGTGATGGACAGGGAGGCCTGGCGCACTGCAGCCCATGGGGTCGCAAATAGTCAGACACAACTGAGCGACTGAACTGAACTGAATGTACTCCAACCAGTTCACCTTAAACAAGCGTAGAGTAAGGCCCAGAGAGGGGGAGGTCACTTACTCAGAATCACACAGCTACCAGGAGGCAGTGATGTGAACAGCGAAAGTGTTAGCCGCTCAGTCGTGTCCGACTCTTTGAGACCCCACAGACCGTAAGCCCGCCAGGTTCCTCTGTCCATGGGATTCTCCAGGCAAGAATGCTGGAGTGGGTTGCCATTCCCTTCTCCAGAGGATCTTCCCAAAGGAGGGATCAAACTCGGGTCTCCTGTATTGCAGGAGGATTCTTTGCCCCTTGCACCACCTTGGAAGCCCAGAATCATATGAAGGGCCCATAATTTAAATATCGGCAACTAAACTCAAACCATTGTCTTGTAAGGTCTACGCACAAAATAAACACCCATATGCAGGTCTCTGGGGCCCTTCATTAGTGAATTCCACCACTGAAAAATGCCTTTCTGGTTGAAAGATCAGTTAACAAGGCAAAGAAAAGAGAAGCAAGGTCTGGGATCCAGAGTTTATAACGAACATGTGGGTCTGAAAGAAGCCTTCTGGTATAAAATATAACTTCTAAAAGTGAGGCATTTCAAACCACCTACAACTATCCCATACTTGGGCCACCTGATGTGAGGAGCCAACTCATCAGAAAAGACCCTGATGCTGGGAAAGATTGAAGGTGGGAGGAGAAGGGGACGACAGAGGATGCGATGGTTGGATGGCATCACTGATTTAGTGGACATGAACTTGGGCAAACCCCAAGAGAGGACAAGGAAGCCTGGCATGCTACAGTCCATGGAATCACGAAGAGTCCAATGCAACTTGGCAACTGAACAACAGCAACAAAGATCCCATCCTTGTATCTGCCGTGCCCGCACGGCAGGTCAGGCGTTCTGGGGAGAACAGACAGTAGAAACAAGCCAGCCATCCCTTTCTAATAAAACTCTGAAAATGCTCTCCTTAAGTAACTGCGGTTCTGATTTGAGAGTAATAACGACGCCAATAAATTAAAGCAAGGAGCCCCAGCGGTTTCCAGCTGGAGGCTGCTCCCTGACGGAAGATCCGCAGATTCAGACAGACCCAAGTAGGAGAAATGACCCCAGTTATCAGGGCCAGCCCATCTCCCACTTCCCCCCGCATCCCGCCCATAAAACACGATGATTTACAGGGGCTCGGGGAGGGAGCACTCACTTCCCCTCTGCAGAATTTATTCCCCTTTAATGGGCTGCCAGGCTCCCCCTCCCTCTGGTCTCTTCCTCTCCTGGTCGGCTGTCTCTCCGGCCTGCCTTTGCACCCTCTCCTCTTCCAAGGGACAGTCAAGGTCAAGGTGGCAACATGCCACTGGCCAGACACAATGGCTCGAGGAAGCAGCAGAAGGAGAAAGTGGCTTCAGGCTCCAGGCGCTGGCCTGGCAGACGTGGGCTCCCCGAGGCTCCACCCGGCTTTTATTGGGGAAAGAAGCTTATTACAGCGAATAATCCAGCCGTTGGTGGAAAATCGGAATGTAGCAGAGTCTTGGCCACGGTGCGGGGGATGGGAGTCAGTCCGCCGAAGCGGCGCAGGAATGATTTACGGTCCCTGAACACGGCTCCAGGACTAATGGGGACCAGAATCGGTAATTATACAAGCCCTACAATTACTCCAAATCCCTACCCACTGTGCTCCCACCCACTGGTCTTTTCCAAGAAGCGATGGCTCTGAACCCTGGAGACCAGAGGTTAAGAAGTGAGGGAAGGTCTTAGAAATTACATACCTGCTGGTGAAGATTCCTACCTCGAGCTATGAGAAGACGTCTTCCGGGGGAGAGCTGAAGAAAATCCCTCAGTGCAAGTAATGAGACACCTGACTGTCTTACTTCACAAAGCTCCTTCTTTAATACGAGTTCCTTAGATTCTTGCCGCTCTGCTTGGTCAGTGTGACTCTATTTGGTGAATGAGGAACCGAGGCTCAGGGAGGTTAGGTGACTGGTCCAGGTCACACAGCCAGCTAGTGACAGACCTTCTTAGTCTAGGTCTAGAATTATTTCTACTGAAATACACCGACCAAAGTTGTTTGGAAGTACACAAAAAACATACATAATATAAAATATATTATGGGGCTTCCCCAATGGCTTAGCAATAAAGAATCCATTTGCAATGCAGAAGACACGGGTTCAAATCCTGGGTCAGGAAGATCCCCTGGAGGAAATGGCAACCCACTCCAGTATTCTTGCCTGGAGAATACCATGGACAGAGAAGCCTGGCGGGCTATGGTCTATGGGGCCGCAAAGAGTCAGACACGACTGATGTGAATGAGCAGACGTGCATATGATACATATTATATCTCGTAATATATAATATATACACAATGACGATATAATATATATGTCTATAGAGACACACACACACATGCACACATCAGTCAATCCTAAAGGAAATTAACCCGAATATTCATGGGAAGGACTGATGCTGAAGCTCCAATACTTGGACCACCTCATGCAAAGAGCGGACTCGTTGGAAAAGACTCTGATGCTGGGAAAAACTGAGGGCAAAAAAAGGAGAGAGCGGCAGAGGATGAGATGACTCGATAGCACTGCTGACTCAATGGACACGAATCTGAGAAGACTCTGGGAGATGGTGAAGGACAGGGAAACCTGCAGTGTGGCCGTCCGTGGGGTCGCAAAGCATCGGACTGTACTGAGCGACTGAGAACAACACAGGCGTACATAACAGCGCAAATGTCAACAGCTAAAAGGAAAGATCTCGGCCATCTCAGATGACCCCGGGATAGGAACAGCCAAGCACGTATCCTGCAAAGTCACCTTTCTCTTTCCAACAACAGGAGAGGAATTTGTTCCCCTCAGCATCCCAGAATTCTGTGTTCTCTCTTCCCTTCAGGCCCCAAATGCCTCTTAATCTTCGCCACAGTTCTGCAAGGAGAGACACGGGGCAGGAACTGTCAGGCCTGACGGACTCCAGATCACCCATAACTCTGTCGGAAACCTACGCAAGCTCCCGAGAGGCCCGGGAACCCAGATGGCTCCTCTGGGAGGGGTTTCTCTGGGTGGGGCCGGAGCAACGTCAAGTCTTTAGGCCCCAGACTCCCCCAGATGCTCAGAAAGAAGGGTCCCTGGGGACAAAGTCTTTGTGTTTCCACACCTGGACTTAGGATATATCCACCCTGGTAGACAGACAGACACCTGGGGCCACTTGACAGGGTTGGCTGGAAGCGAAATGCATATTTCTGAAGACTCTAGGCCCACGTGAGCTGTGAGACTCTCACAGTTCCACTGATGGTGGACCGGAAGATAGAGTTGAGACCAGGTGGTCAGGCAAAAGGAGTCCAGCCGGCAGGAGTAGACCTGAAGGTCAATTCACACCACGGGTTGACACCTGGTCACTCTTTTCTTTTTTTTCCTTGCTCTCTTTCCCTACAGGGACCGCCATGCAAATGCTTCTGGCTGCCTCTGGCCCTTCTAAGAGCAATGGGAAGACGGAGGGTTCACCTTTGCTTAATCTATGCAAAGCATCCTACTTACAATATCAGGAAAAGCCGGTCCATTATTCTACCTTCAGAGATGCAGCTAATGGATCCCCAGCTGGGCTTGGCTGGGCTTTTGCTCATGCTTTGGAGAGAAAGAACTGGGACCTTGCCCAGGGAAGCACCCTCTCTTTTAGAAAACTAGAAAAGTTGTGACATTTAGTTTGTGTGGCCGCTCAGCTCTCATCCCCACCTGGCTTGTCCCCTGCCCAGACACCTCCTGGATCCAGGTCTTATTCTCAACTAGCTGCCCACAAAGCCCCAGCAGGTGTGAACGGATCAGTAGTAATTCAGTCACACATATGCACAGGTGTAGCCAACCCCTCCCAGGGCCATCTGCAGGTCAAAAGAAGGTTCTTTTTAGGCGAAAAGTCTCTAAAATTCAAGGGAAACATGCTCCAACACAGCGCTTCTCAACCTTGGCGCTCCTGATCTGTCAGGCTGGATAACTCTTTACGGAGGGACGCTGCCCTGTGTCTTGTAGGATGTTGCGTGCGTGCCGTGAGCATGCTCGGTGGCTAAGTCATGTCTGACTCTTTTGCAACCCCATGGACTGTAGCCCTTCAGCTTCCTCCGTCCATGGGATTCTCCAGGCAAGAATACTGGAGTGGGTTGCCATGCCCTCCTCCAGGGGAGCTTCCCGACCCAGGGATCGAACCTGCGTCTCTTACGTCTCCTGCGCTGGCAGGTGTGTTCTTTACCGCTAGCACCCCTGGAAAGCCCTTACCTTTTTTTCACATTTTGCTGTGACTTTTTGGTGTTTGTTTTCTGGAGTACAGCCGCTTCACAACGCTGTGTTGTTTCCACTGTGTCACCAAGTGGATCAGCCACGTGTATCCCCCTCCCTCCTGGACTCCCTCTCCCTGCCCTGTCTCACCCAAAGGACACAGCCTGTCTTTCCGCTGCTCTGCTTTCAGCCCTACACCGTTCACCAGCTTGACTGCTTCTCTCTCCCTTCGCCTCTTCTAAGGAACAGTCTTCTGATACATCTTATTCATGGAGGAGCAAAGAGGGACCCAAGCTGGTTCTTATTTACCCAAGTGTCTGTTGGGCCCTCAAAATTCTCCTGGAAGCTGGAGTCCAGCTAGGACCCTGATTAAGATGCCGAGAAAATCGTGGAGGAGAAAGGGGTGGGGGGCAGGCTCCTGATTAATTGAGAAAACGCAGCCATGCCACGTTTGAATAAGACTGCCCGGTGGAATGCAGGGCGCTTTTTTGTGTGCTCATTCGGTTGAAACAAAAGCGAATAGAGTGGACGACAAAGGGGTCAGGGGAGGGGAGCCCAGCAGCCAATGGATTCTTGCGAACAGGCCCTGTCTGGGGAGATGGAAGCACGGCGCTGACAGCCAGTCAAGGGCATTTGCTGATGAAATCTGTCCACCTAAGTCCTTAAGCTCATTTTTTTTATTTCTGTCTACGATGAATAGTTCCCTCCCCCCAAATTTAATCACTTAAACTTCCTCTCTAGGGCAACACTGTCCAGGACAGAAGCACTGGAAATGTGACAAGCGAATTGAAGTGTTTGTAAGGGTAAAATAAATGCCGGATTTCCTAGATTTCACATAAAAAAAAAAAAAAATAGGCAATCTCACTAATGAGGCTTCCCTGGTGGCTCAGATGGTAAAGAATCCGCCTGCAATGCAGGGACATCCAAGTTCAGTCCCAGGGTCGGGAAGATCCCCTGGAGAAGAGAATGCCTACCCACTCCAGTACTCTTGCCCGGAGAATCCCATGGACAGAGAGAGGAGCCTGGCGGGCTACAGTCCATGGGGTCACAAAGAGTCAGATATGACTGAGCAACTAACACTTTGACTTTTCACTATCTCACTAACAGATTTTTTTTATATCAATTGCATGTTGAAATAAGATTGGGGATACACTGAGTTATATAAAACATATTGTAAAAACTGATTGTATCTGCTTCCTGTCTTTTTTTTTAATGTAATTACTAGAAAGTTTAAAATTACATGTGGGCTGTGGAGCAGTAAAGTTTTTTATTTTCCTAAATGGACTTAATAATAATAATAATTACCCCTTCTTCTATGTACTTAGAAACTTGCCAGTGCCTAGGAAATAAAATCAGCATGGCAAAGGGGAAAGGTCATTAGTCTGAAAGTCAGGGGATCTGAATCACTGCCCAGAGTCTTCTACTGACCAGCAAGTCTGCTGCCTGTTTTTGTAAATAAAGTTTTATTGGAACACACTTCAAAAAAATGGCCTCTGCAGCTTGCATTTTATTTCTATGGGACAGTGCTGCTCCAGGTTAATGATTGTGGGTTGCTGGTCTCGTCTTCTGCTCTTACCCTTTCCTCTTCTTTGCAGATCTATCTCAGATTATCTGGATCCTCTTAAAGAGTGTATCAGGACTCCCCCGGCGGTCTAGTGGTTAAGAGTGCACGGGCCGATCGATGCAGAGGACACGGGTTCAATCCCTGGTCTGGGAAGATTCCACATGCTAGGTCTGTCTGCCACAGACACGAAGCCCAGGCTCTACAGCCCGGGATCCGCAACCAGAGACGCCACTGCACGGAGCAGCCCTCACACGGCAACTGCAGAGCAGCCCCCGCCCGCTGCAACTTAAGAATGCCCGTGCATAGCACAGAGGGCCCAGCGCAGCCATAGATAAATGGCCTTAAAAAATAAACAGTGTAACCATCTCCATTCACTTGCCAAAGGCAGTCAGGGGGTCTTCTGCACCTCGAAGAACAAAGTTGGCATCTGTAAGGGGACCCCAACATGATTCAGAGTCTTGGATAGGAGACAGCCTGACATAGCCCGCAGCCCTCGCTTTAGAGGTGGCAGGAGCTGGCCCCAGGGGGTCTGCCAACACAGAAATGATGAATGGGCGCCCGTCCCTGGCCCGGCCGCCATGCTGCATTGATTCCATGCAAGCAGCTGGTGAGGCTTGCCTTTCCCCTCCAACACAGAAGTGGTTTTTCTGGTTCTGCTTAGCTTCCTGGTGACACTCATCCTGCCACCTGTTGTCACTCTTTACATCACAGCTTGCTTTTTCCCCTGCCCTGGATAACACAAGGATTGTACATCTCTCCATAGAGGAACTTGTGTTTGGGGAGATAGGTTTGGTCCTCCAAGGCAGCCCCTTTTCCCATCCTCCTGTCGAGGGCGTCAGTTGGTCAGATCAGTTCAGTTCAGTCGCTCAGTTGTGCCTGACTCTTTGTGACCCCATGAACCGCAGCTTGCCAGGCCTCCCTGTCAGGGCATGTTCAAAAAGACAGCAAAGGGACACAGTTAAGAAAGGGCACTCATCATCCCAACCTACGGCGTGGCCTCGGAAGGATAATTTTCCTCCAGAAAGTCTAAGGGCAGCAGTGATCAGAGCAGCAGACCAGGAGTTCTCAAAAGGAAGCAACTTTGACCCTGCTTGTGCTCAGCTGCTAAGTCACGCCTGACTCCTTGCAACCCCACGGACTGGAGTCTACCAGGCTCGGCTGTCGTGGGATTTCTCAGTCACGAATACTGGAGTGCGTTGCCATTTCCTTCTCCAAGAGCTCTTCCCGACTCAGGGATTTTACTGTCTCCTGCTTGGCAGGCGGATTCTTTGCCACTGAGCCTCTGACTCTACCAGGTGGCAGTTGGTAACATTTGAAGACATTTTTGGTTTTCAGAACTGGGGTTGGAGAACATTACTGGGACCTAGTGGGTAGAGGTCAACAGATACCGCTAAACATCCTACAATGCATAGGACAGTGCCCCACAAAAATGGCCCCCCAAAGTCAACCCCCACTGAGGTTGAGAAACTCTGACCTGGAATACGGACAAGACCAGCCTCCCGCACCACCGCCACCAAGCCACAGCTTGCTCTAATCTCTGGCATCAACGAACATCCATCTTCCAACAAACACTCCTGGGCGTGGGTCCAGGAAAACCTGAAGGATCAGGGCAAGAAGAACAACTGGGAGAAGAGAAACAGTACAAACATGATTAAATAAATTAGCCCCGCTAATTACCGAGTGTCTAACTTAGCACCTGGAGCAACAGCTGGTGTTGCACTGAGTTGAGCAAACACCATCCCCAACTTGGGCAGGCTCCGGGCACACGGACTTGCTCCTCCCTGCCTTCCTCTGGCAAAAGACCCGACTGAGAGAAGACTAGGTAGTGAGTCTTAGCAGCGCAGTGCCCGCCCTCTGGAGGAGGGTTCCATGCCACGCCGCCCTAGACGCACCTGCAGCCCCACCAAAGATGTTCCCAGGAGATTGCTCAACGCAGTCAGCGTGCCTCTCGGGCTGAGGTCCCGGCTTCCCAAGCTGCTGACTTTTGCAACTTACCCATTCTCCTGCCACCACGACTACGGCCGGGCTCTTGCTTGGGAAGCATCCAAATAGAATATGACTGCCCACCTCTTGGCCTGATGAACCCCTTCTCGACTCTGCTCCTCTGGGCCAAATTGTGTATTCTCAATTTCTCAAGCCTGGAAGACCTGCTAGATATTCTATGAGGCGCCCCCATGAAGACCGGCAGCCTTACAGCTGTGATGTCCCACCCGGGGAGCATGGTCTAACTAGAAATTGCTGAGT
Organism: Capra hircus; assembly: GCF_001704415.2. Classification (NCBI taxonomy): domain Eukaryota; kingdom Metazoa; phylum Chordata; class Mammalia; order Artiodactyla; family Bovidae; genus Capra; species Capra hircus. The sequence goes on along the minus strand of NC_030826.1, from coordinate 57,789,264 downwards.
ACACAACTCCAAGCCACACAGCAGCTCTGATGTACAGCAACTCAGCACCAGACACCCCTGCAACTCCTGCATCACGCATCGGCATGATGCCCACGGCTGCTTCCCCCATCTCCACTGAAATGCAGCCGCGTCATAACCACGGGGATGCAGGCAAAGAGCCCCTGGACTCCGCTCAGGGCCCACATTCCATTTTGATTGAAAACCTGCTGTCAGGGGCTTCCCTGGTGGTCCAGTGGTTAAGACACCGCTCTTCCAATTCAGGGAGGTGTGGGCTCAATATCTGGTAGAGGAACTAAGATCCCACACACTGTGTGGCACAACCAAAAACTGAGATAAGATAAAATATATAATAAGTAAGTAAAAATAAAACCTGCTGTCGAAGTGATTTTCCCAGATCGCACTTTATTGGGTTGAATGCCAGCGTGCTAAGTCAATTCAGCTGTGTCTGACTCTTTGTGACCCCATGGATTGTAGCCCTCCAGGCTCCTCTGTCCATGGGATTCTCCAGGCAAGAATACTGGAGTGGGTTGCCATGCCCTCCTCTAGGGGATCTTCCTGACCCAGGGATCAAACCCGCATCTCATGTCTCCTGCATTGGCAGGCAGGTTCTTTATCACTAGTGCCACCTGGGAACCCACTGGGTTGACTGGTGACCCCCCAAAGATACGTCCACAACCTAACCCTCAGAATCTTTGAATATGCCCTTATTTGGCAAAAGGGTCTTTGCCGATAAAATTGAGGATCTCAAGATGACATACTCCTGGTGACCCTGGTAGGAACCAAATCCAATGACAGGTCTCCTTACAGGAGACAGAGGAGGAGACAAACACACAGAGGAGCTGGCCACGTGAAGATGGAACTAGAGGCTGGATGCAGCTGCAAGCCAAGGAAAGCTCACAACCACCAGAGGCTGGAGGAGGCGAAGGAGGAGAGCCTGGATGCGGCTGCAAGCCAAGGAAAGCTCACAACAACCAGAGGCGGGAGGAGGCGAAGAAGGACACTTCTCCAGAGCCTTCAGAAGCAGCCCTGCTGACACCTTGACTTTGGTGTCAAAGCGCTGTGGGAAAATAAATTCCTGCTTTTTTTTGGCCACTTGGTGGAACGTGGCCAGTTCCAGCAGCCCTAGGGAATCTAATACGCACACATTCAATCCCACTCTCATCAACAACAACATTGCCCGTGTACACAGCTCCTTTAGTATAAACTGGGCTTCCCTGGGGGCTCAGATGGTAAAGAATCTACCTGCCAATGCAGGAGACGCAGGTTCAATCCCTAGGTCAGGAAGACCCCCTGGAAAAGGACATGACAACCGACTCCAGTATTCCTGCCTGGAGAATTCCACGCACAGAGGAGCCTGGTGGGCTACAGTCCACAGGGTCGCAAATAATCAGGCATGACTGAGCAAGGAACATGAGCATAAACTGTAGAGCTCTGGACTTGAGGTGTATGCTCATTAAGTCACTTTTTTTTTGGCCATCTCACCTGGTTTGTAGGATCTTAGTTCCCCAACCAGGGATCAAACCCGTGCCCCTACAGTGAAAGCACAGTGTCCTAACAACTGGACCACCAGGGAATTCCCTAATTCACTTTTATTAGACATGTACTCTGCCCAAATGTCACCTCCTGGAGTGTCTCCATAACAACTCCATCAAAAATGGTCCTTATTCAACCTTCACATATACCTCTGTAGCCTCTGGATCCACTTCCATTTTTTTCCTACCCCTTTTTGCTCTTCAACATTATACATTTATTTGTGTACTTGAATATCATCTGGCTCTACCATTTGAATATATGCCCCTCAAGGGCAGGCGCTGCTGCTGCTGCTGCTGCTGCTGCTAAGTCGCTTCAGTCGTGTCCGACTCTGTGCGACCCCATAGACGGCAGGCCACCAGGCTCTGCCATCCCTGGGATTCTCCAGGCAAGAACACTGGCGTGGGGTGCCATTTCCTTTTCCAAGGGCCGGGGCAGGCTCTGCTTATTTACTGCTAAAAATCCAATTAGGAGGATATTTAGCACATAGGACATTCTCAAAAATATTTGGCTGGATAAATAGAGTCATAATCCTTGTCTTCAAAAGTAGAGAGTCCAAAACATTCTACCTTCTAATTCTAATAGAACATTTTTACAAATAAAAATGTATTCCTACACTCTCCCTTTGGGTTCCCAAGGTCTTTTGCACGTATAACAGTAGCTTCAAGTACATCAAGATTTGTCTTTGGAAAAAATGGGAATTTTCTCTGAAGGGAAATTCCTGGGCTCCTGGTGGCTAAACTACATTGTCTAAAATGCCCCTAAATTTTCAGCAAATGACCGGTTTTTTGCATCTCCCATTTCTAGCACTTCTTTTAAGAAACAGGAGTTGAGATGCACAGTGAGTGATGATTTAAGAAAGAGATGGTGACTCAGCACGCTGAGGTCACGCTAATCAGCAGACTGAAGCTCCCCTGGGCAGCCAGGGGCTTGGAGTGGATGGTTGCTTGTAATGTCTCTGCACATCTGAGGACATCACGATGCTGTTGTTACAAAGAGAAGATCCACTTGGACCTGCCCTTTAGGCACTCTGAACCCAAGAACCTTCCATGTAAAGAATTAAACTCTTCAGTCAATTTGTTGCTGTTTAGTCACTAAGTCATGTCCGACTCTGCAACCCCATGGACTGTAGCCCGCAGACTCCTCTGTCCATGGGATTTTCCAGGCAAGAATACCGGAGTGGGTTACCATTTCCTTCTCTGGGGGATCTTCCCCACCCAGAGATCAAACACACACACATCTCCTGCATTGCAGGAGGATTCTTTACCATCTGAGCCAGCAGAGAAGCCCCTTTGGTCAATAGGTAGCTGCATTTCCAGCTCAGCCCAGATGAGAGCAATAAGACCCAGGTAACTGGCCAGGCAGAAAGCTCCAGTCTCTCTGGAAGGCATAAATTCACTCTTTCTAGGCTTTATATCTGCTACTAACATCACAGAGCTTTTTTTAAAAGGCAGGATAATAAGTAAATAGAAGTCTTCAGAGTTTTGATGCGTGTTGCGGGGGATGGGGGGGAGTGCATTAATAGGAGTAAAACTTGGAGTAAAGGAGAATTTTAAAGCTTTAAAAACCTTTGACCTTCCAGAGAAAGCCAAAAATATTATTTGTACTTCGTCTGCATTCAGTTGGAAGGCTTACAAAACTAGTTAGGACGGTGGCTCTTTCTCCTAATAAGCTTTCCACTGAAAGCAGTCCATCACCGTATTGTATCCCTGGCCCAAGGACCATGTTGGGAAAGGAGCTCTACCTCAAGAGACAGAGAAAAGAATGGAACGATCCTAACGTAACAGAATTTGAAAGTTCACGAACATGGTTTCAAATTTATACCACAACCAACTTCTTCTTCAGTTTCTCTTTTTTATTTTATACTGGAGTACAGTCGATTGACAATATTGTGTTAGTTTTAGGAGGATAGGAAAGTGATTCAGTTATACAGACACACGTACCCATTCTTTTTCAGATTCTCCTCCCATGTAGGTTACTACAGAATATTGAGTCGAGTCCCCCAGGCCATACAGTAGGTCCTTGTCGATTATCTGTTTTATATACAGTTGCGTGTGTATATGTTCACCTCCAGCTCCTAATTTAACCCTACCCCACCTTTCCCCTTTGGTTACCATACATTTTATTTCTGAGTCTACGAGTCTGTTTCTGTTTTGTAAGCACGTTCACTTGTGCCCCTTTTTTGAGATTTCACATGTAAACGATACGTTTGTCCTTCTCTTTCTGACTCACTTCGCTTAGTATGAGCATCCCTAGGCCCATCCACGTTGCTGCAAACGCCATTATTCCATGGTTCTTTATGGTTAATACCCATTGTGGGCTTCCGGGGTGACTCAGTGATAATCCGTCTGCCAAGCAGGAGACTCGGATTCAATCCCTGGGTTGGGAAGATCCCCTGGAGAAGGAAACGGCAACCCACTCCGGTATTCTTGCCTGGAGAATCCCATGGACAGAGGCGGGCTACAGTCTATGGGGTCACAAAGAGTCGAACCCGACTTAGTGTCTGAGCAAGCACGCGATATATGACCACGTCTTCTTCATCCATTCCTCCGCTGATGGACACTTAGCCGCAACTTTTTAAAAGCTACTGCTTGTCAGGTTTTGGTGAAATATGAAAGAAGAATATTCAGATGAAGCTGGATCTTCTTCATACCCTTTACAGAAACATACATTCCTCTATAGACTGAACGCAGAAGCAGATCTGAGAATTCAGCCACTTTCAATGATGCCAGACAAAGCAGAACTTAGCAAAAACGGGGAAAATACCACTCTTTTCAATTCTTTTTGTTTTGGAAAACACAACTGTATTTCATAAAAGATACTAAAGGTTAAAATGCAGTGGGTTTATTATTACTTCTGAATAAATAACTTCTAAGAATTTCTCAGTTTCCACTGCTATTGCAGTCAATACCATAATCAAGACCAAAGTGAAAAAGCGCTGAGCAATCCAAGACTATGAAAGAGTCTTGCGACTGAGAAACACTGCTACGGAAGAATACTTGACAATTTTGCTAAATAAGGGAAAAAGATTGTAAAAGATGATGGTAAATATCCATGATTTACTTTCTTCTTTGGGCTTTTTCCCTATTTCCAATTTTCTATGAAAACACAGAGCATATTGTATTTAACGTTCTTACAGATTCAGCAACAGGTGAATCAGTAGACAAATGTTTTAAAAATTATTTCAGGTCTTTTCCCTTCTGGGTTTCACTAGTAAAGCTCTAGACAGCGTCTAGTACATAGTAGACACTTAGTAGTTCTTCCAAATGGTCTGAAAGAGTTTTTCACACAAGGCCAATGATTAGTTGGCTTAGAATTATCATGTCTTAGGGAGGTTTGTTTACTTTGAATTAAAAACAAATTAAAAATACATATATGCATGCCTCATACACCAGTGTAGCGTTTAACTGGCTCCTGTATTTAACACTGTTTTCTTCAAGGCAAAGAACAATACTTAGAGTCTATCTCTGGTTTAGGTCTAGAGTAACAATTCCTAAAACAAAATGTATTTTCTTCTGGAAAACTGCAGGATGTCAGATTCTCAAAACAACAACGGTGGTTGTTGATCCTTTCAATTAAAACTTTATTAAAAAATGCCAAGTTGTCCAGTGGTTAAGACTCTTTCCTCCCAATGCAGGGGCATGGGTTCGATCCCTCGTGAGGGAATTAAGAGCCCACAGGCCGCATGGCGTGGATAAAAAAAAAAAAAGGAAGAAAGAAAGCAAAAAGTTATGAGAGTGTGGGAATGTCATAAAAGTAAACCCAGGTGAGGTTTAGTTTCAGCTTCAAAAAGAAGGTTGAGAATTGAAGCTCAGATTTGTTTCCTTCTGTGAACAGAGAAAATAAGCATAAATAGCAATGCTCCCGTATCACTGGAAGATGCTAAGAAAAGAATCACTGGGGGAAAAAAAAAAACAAACCTGCCCAGTCTTCGGTCACTTGGCTCTTCCTACGTGGCCCTGAGCAACCAACTCAGATTTTTTATTCTGCAGCCATGAAAAGAAGGCCACGGGTATCCGCGGAGCAAGGAGAACCAGAGCTCACAAGACCAAGGTGGTTGGTTTTACAGACTTTCCGGAATGGGCACCCTGGATTTTAGGAGCTCCAGAGTCTGGGCCTGGCTCAGAGGAGGAGGTACTCCCAGACTCCTTCTCTCCTGCTCAGAGACCGCCCCCCAGGAGACTAGGTGTAAACCCACCCCTGTTGACACGCAAGCAGCCAGGGCGTCCAGAGCCACTTCCTGCAGCACCAGCATCGCGGCCCCTGGGGCCACTTCCCGATCTGCCCCAAGGCGCACAGACCCCTTCTGAGGCTTCCCACGGCCCCTCTCCAGTGGCTCCGGCAGGCCATACTACTCCCTTGAGCTGCATAACTTGCGGGCTTCAGGCCGCCAAGCCAGGATGCTGTGGTTCCCAGCCCAAGATCAGCCCCCAGGCCCTCCCTGCTGCCTCCCCCCACACAACCCTGCCCTTCCTCCCCCTTGCCCTTGGTGGGTCCCCACAGGGCAGCTCCAGGGCTGCCACCCTCCAGAACACTCCCCCATCCAGCGGCACACGCAAGGCCGCTTGACATCACGCCACGGTCCCCACCTGGGAGCCGAGCTCCGTCTCAACCCATTTGGCGATGAAGCTCTGATGGGCGTGGGGAAAGTGCAGAGAACAGCAGGGGCACGGGTGTCTCCCCGAGATCCGGTCCTCCCCACCCCACCCCATCCTCTTCCCCCGCAGCACCCCAGCTTCCACTGTCGGAAGGTAAGGTCTTAAGAGGTCACTGAGTCTTACCTTCAAAATAAATGGGAAACGTCTCTCTCTAAAGGGCGATTCCACGGCCACCCTCTTTCCAGATATACAGGGGCTGGGAGTGCAGGGTCACGGTCACACACTTAACCGGTAACATTAAACACACAGCAGAACATGATGGGAAACTGCCCCGGGGCCGACTGGGTTCTGCAGATGGCGGGCCGGGCCACACGGTCACCCAACTCCGCACCCAAGTCATCGTCACGCCCTCCTCAAAGCAGCCTGGAAAAGGCGCACAAGAACGCACCACTTGCTGAGTTTTCCATTTTCCAGCCATTGGGACTGGGGAAGCACACCTTCTCCTTGCCCTGGAGTTTACGTTCAGCTTCAGCGAGCGAAGGGAGCTTTTTTTTTTTTAATATAATAAAAAAAGTTATATGACTTTAATTAAATGCACTTATTAAAAGGGTGAAATATTTGGAGAGGCTGTTTTTGCGCTGGAGGCATATTTTCCAGCGTGCTGTAGAGCGTCTGCACCCGTCCGCTCGAGGCAATTTTTAATACACAAATAAACCCGCACCTGATGTGCTGACAGGTTATTATGCAGCGTGGCAGCCAACAAAAGTAAACACAGGGGCAAGTTTTAACCTCTTGCAGTCCCAGCACCCTCCCTGCTGGGCTCAGGTGGACGTGACTGCTGGGAAAGCCTTGTCTTCCAGGGTGCGTCTTCCTGTCCTGGAATTTGTTTTCTCCCTGCAAACAGGGGGGCTCCTCTCCCATCGGGCTGCCCAGGGTGTGGCGCGAGGCAGGGGACAGGAGACGACCGAGGGAGGGGACCGAGAGAGGAAGAATGGCCACACGCGGTACTTCCCCAAGCACCCTGCCTTCCTTCCGTCCTGTTTATACTGTGGCCCTGAGCTCCATGGGCCCGTCAGCGAGCTGCCAGGATAACCCTTCCAGCCGGCAGAGCTGGTTCTGCAGATGGCGGGCCGGGCCAGGCGTCTCTCCCAGCTCTGCCCAAAGTGTGAGCATCAGGACAGTTACTAGAGAGCCAAAGGGGTATCGGGAAGTTGCCATCTGTGGGACCTTAAATGGTGGAGGTACAAATCAGCTTCAAGCAAAGGCGTCTACTGAGGCCGAATGACAGAAGTGGCCGTCTCCCGCTCCCCTGGTCAGCTGAGGCTTGCAGAGGCCGCTCCTGCAAAGGCATGCTTTGCAGGGATCAGAGGTCTGGGTGGCACTTGTCTGGCCCATCCAGTGTGGCTCAGCGGATGCATTCACCCTGCAGCGCGTATTTGACCTGCTGCACTAGGACCGCAGTGTTTAAGCCCTAGGCTTCCTCACTGGTATAATGAATCTTCAGACGAGAATCAAGGCAGGAGAGGGAGACCCTCAGAGTCGGGGAGGGCTCTCCCAGTCTATCAGGACTGTCCTTCCCATCTGTACCTAAGTACCTTGTGGCTTCCCTGATAGCTCAGTTGGTAAGGAATCCGCCTGCAATGCAGGAGACCCTGGTTCAATTCCTGGGTCAGGAAGATCCCCTGGAGAAGGGATAGGCTACCCACTCCAGTATTCTGGCCTGGAGAATTCCATGGACTGAATAGTCCATGGGGTCACACAGGGTCGGACACGACTGAGCGACTTTCACTTTCACCTTGTGGCTGAGATCAGAGCATGTCTTCTTCATCTGTAAACAACAATAGCTATTGTTATTATAATTTATTGACTGTCTGCAGTGCCCCATACTTCATTATCTCCAGACTCTCCAGGGTATGGCTCATTAACCCATTTACCATTCCACTCATTAACAGTCATTTGTGCTTCCCAAGTGGCTCAGACGGTAGATAATCTGCCTGCAGTGCTGGAGGCCCAGGAGATGCAGGTTCGATCCCCCCGAAAGGAAGATCCCTGGGGAAGGAAATGGCAGTCCTCTCCAGTATTCTTGCCTGGGAAATCCCATTGACAGAGGAGCCCAGTACAGTCCGTGGGGTTACACGCCTGAGCGCATAAGCACCCCTCACCAGTTCCACCCATGCCTGACTTTGAGCCTGAAGCAGTAACACGAAACAATCTACATCCTGAGAAACCCACTCTGGAGAGGTGGGGTAGCAGCAGCGGCAGGGAGGATGGTCAGTGGCTCTGGGCAGCCTCCTGCATCCAGCATCAGGGATGTCGGCTACGACGGATGTGCTCAGCGGTTAGAATGGACCAGTTTGGCAGCAAATGGAACACGTTCCTGGCCGCAGAGCCTCCAAATCTGGCTCCCACACCCTCATGGAGATGCTGAGCTAATGCAATCTGCTTTTTAATAAATCTCTTCTCAGCTTAAATTAGCCAGGGGAGATTTCTGTTGCTTGCAAACAAGAACTCTGAGAGACACAGGATTCTGAGCAAAAATCCTGGCCTGGGCACTTGGAAGTCACAACACTGTATCTCTTAGTCTGGGGTATTGTGCTTTTTGCCTTTCTGATTTTAACTTCGTATGGCGATAAAATATACAACAGAAAGATGCGCGTCATGAGCGCACACCGCCCACTGGATTTTCACAGAGTAAACACACCCGTGCAACCAGCACTTCACCCCAGGACACAGATCATTACTCCCCGCAGAGTCTTTCTGGTCATCCATCAATCGAGGGCAACCGCTGTCCTGACTTCTAAGAGCGCAGACTAGCTCTTTTGAACTCTGTGCAACTCTAGTACACAGTGGAGGGTCTTTCTCTGGCCGATGCATCACCGCTGCTTATCTTTCACTGAACACTAGCTGGGGAGACGCATCTGCGCCGCAGTGCGTGACGACACCTCGCTCGTTTTGAGTGTTGTATCATACTCCAGTGGATGGATCGACCACAGGCTACTTACTCATTCAACTGTGGACAGGCACCTGGGTGCTTTCTAATCTGGGGCTATTTCCAAAAGGGCTGCTATGCACCACTTACAACAGCCAAGACATGGAAGTAACCTAAACGTCCATCGATGAAGATAAAGAAGACGAACTCTCAGCCTTTTGACCCAGAAGCAGAGCATCACACGTTCCTCCTCTCACCACGAACCCCAGGACACTGGCAGCCCAGCCCCCACGCCTTAACGGTGCCACCACTCTGCCAGCATCCGAGAGAAGGCTGGTGTGTGGACTGGGATCCTGAGCGTGAGAGTCTATGGGGCCAGCGGTATTTAAATCAGGCCAAGAGGGCCAGGCATGACAGGGACCAGGTCAGGATGCGTGGAAGGTCAAATACACTGAGAGCCGCTGTCCAATCTTAACGGGACCTGATTACTCGGCTCATTGATTTTTGCCATCTGGGAAGAAACGCCCACTGCTGGCAGATTTCCTGACTTATCCAGAAAAGCTGGAAAACTGCATTTCTAAATGAGATAGTGCAACTGAGAATACTGGTGACTAACTTTAAGAAACCCATAAAAAATGAAATAACGCTACTTGCCGCAACTCGGAGGGACCCAGAGGAGATCATAAAAGTTCAGGAAGTCAGACAGAGAAAGACAAGTACTGCAGGACATCACTTATAGGCAGAATCTAAGATCTGATACAAATCTGTAAAGCAGAAGACTCGCAGATGTAGAAAGCAAGCCTATGGTTGCCAGAGGGGAAAGGCAGCTTAGCTCTGGCCTGTGCTCCGTCCTGTCCGACTCTTGGCGACCCCACGGACTGTAGCCCACCAGGATCTTCTGTCCTCCAGGCGAGAATACTGGAGTGGGTTACCACTTCCTACTCCAGGGGATCTTCCCGACCCAGGGATAGAACTACCATCTCTTGCGTCTCCTGCAATGGCAGGCGGATTCTTTACCGCCAGTACCACCTGGGAAACCCAGAGAGGAAAGTCAGATGGAGGGATAAATAAGAGGGTTTGGAATTAACAGAGGCACATCACTATATATGAAATAGACAAACCACAAGGACCTACTGGATAACACAGGGAGCTATATTCAATAACACGTAATAGCCTATCATGGAAAAGAAAAGAAAATAGAACAGAGATACAAACACACAGGTCTAACTGAATCACATTTCTGTATACATGAAACACTGTAAATCAACCATGCTTCAATAAAAGTAAATTAAACAAAAAGACACTGAACACTGTCAGCCCACAAAACACAGCTACGGATCAGACCAGGCCCATGGCCCACGGGTGGACCATCTCCAATTCAGATGGACTCAGGGCTGTACACTCCCAAGAAGAGACCTTCTCTGACCTGAATGAAAAGCACGGACCGACTGTGAGGTCTGGGGATCAGAGACAAAAGGTAAATTCCCTCTCATCACATGGAGGGACTCCCTCCGTACACGTGACCCTCTCCATCACCCTGATCGAGTCTGTGTCGAAGTTAAAGCCCCAAACATCATGAACAGCTTGGACAAGGTGCCTCACAGCTGAAGATGAACAGTGCTTCCTGCTCTTTCCTCGACATCTGGCAAGGATGTGTCGTGTAATTATTGGGGGTCGCTACCTCCACCCCCAGCCCTCATTTCACGCGGAAGAATCCTTTCGCATCAGCCACACCGGATAAGATGAAGCACAGCTTGAAAAGCAACGCATCCGTGAATGAAGGCATCCAGGAGAGGACAGCCCCACCTCAGCAAACCAGACCCAGTTCCCACTCAGCCCGTCTCCAGGTGTTTCCATGGCCTGACCCAACCAGGCTGGCTGCCACTGCAGCGAGGCAAGTGGGCCATGTGACCATTCTTGCTCTACTGGTTCTCCAACTATTAAGCACAACTACCATCTCCCTTGGGTCAGTGGTAAAGAATCCACCTGCTGATACAGAAGACCCAGGTTCCATTCCTGGGTCAGGAAGACCCCCTGGAGGAGGAAATGGCAATCCATTCCAGTACTCTTGCCTGAAGAATCCCATGGACTGAGAGCCCCATGTGGCCTGGTGGGCTACCGTCTATGGGGTCGCAAAGAGTCAGACACGACTTGGCGACTAAACAACAACAATCATCTCCCTGTCTCTGCCCTCAGGAAACACAGCTTGTGCATACACACACACACACACACACACACACACACACACAGAGGCATTCAGCAATTCTAAGAGTGAACAGGTGGGAACAACCTAGCAACAAACATGGATAGAAATAAATCAGCACTTGCTTTTTCCTGGCTTCACCACCCACCCTCTAGTTCCTCGTTAAGCCAGGCACCTAGTGCACACTCAATAAACACCTGTCCAATGTCCTTTAGTTCCCAAGGCAAATTTGCAAAGTCTCATATGAGCAGTGAGCAAAGAAGCCAACAGCCGCTCCGGATGGACAGGAGGGCTTACCAAGGATATGTAATCCTGCCACACCCCGTGGGCAGGTGAGGGCAGGTGTGACCCCCCAGACAAGAAAAGAGAAGGGCAAAGCGGCTGCCGAAGGCTCCTGGGCAAAGAGCAACCAGAGAGGCGAGAGGAAGGGCCTGTCCCAGAGTGGCCACGTGTCATCCAGCAACCATGATGGTTAGTCAATAAATTAACAACCTGAGTGCTCAATAAATATTAGCTTCGTACCGGATGCTGCACGTCATGAACTAATGCAACTCTCGCAACAACCCTCCAAGCTTTGACTGGAGAGTCTTAGGAGGATCAATAGACTGCCCATGGACACCATCCAGACAGTCTCAGAGGCTCTCAAGTCGGGGTTTGGGAAACCATGATGTGGGGATGTCGGGTTTGTCGCAGTGCATGGGGAGGCAGACGTCATCCCTGCTGAGTATCTGCGTTGTGTACGACTTCCCCTGCTTAAAAGCGGGCAGACTCTCAGCTGAGATACAATTTATTTATTCATTTATTTTTAGCAGCAGTAGAGCCAGGAGCTGAACTGAGTCAACGCTGCCTCCAGACTCCCTCTTCCTAACTTCCCATCCTGCAATTTCAGAGATGTTCTAATTGCCGTGTGGATGGCTTCCTTGTGGAACTCCTGAGCACCCTTTGGGCAACATCTTAGAGTAACTTCAGCATGGAGAGAACAGAGGACATGCTGTATTATTACTATTATTATTATCTTGGTAAAGACAGATGGAAGGCAGGAGGAGAAGGGGACAACAGAAGATGAGATGGTTGGATGGCATCACCAACTCGACGGACATGAAGAGTCTGAGCAAGCTTCAGGAGTTGGTGATGGACCAGGAGGCCTGGCCTGCTGCAGTCCCTGGGGTCACAAAGAGTCGGACATGACTGAGTGACTGAACTGAATGATAGACGCATTGCTTCAACAGCTGCAATGTCACAAAAGAGAGAGAATTAATAGAATAAAGCAGGCCGTGAGTAGCCCCTCAATGACTAGTAAAGACAATAAATGAACTTCCCTGGTGGTCCAGTGGCTGAGACTCTGCGCTTCCAATGCCAGGAGTGCAGGTTTGACCCCTGGTCAGGGAACTACGATCCCACATGCCAGGTGGTGCAGCCACAAACTTTTTTTTAAAAAAAAACCAGATGATACATGCTCCAAGATTTGCATGCTATGGGGGACTCTTTGTGACTGAGGTGTTCAGACAAGGCTTCATGAAGAAAGCAGGACTTCAGTGGGGCTTCAGAAGATGGGACTGATTCCAGTCAGGAGAGAGGAGGAAAGAAGGAAATTCAGTGAGCAGACGTGAGAGCCAGCCTTGGGGCTGAGGGTCAGCGAGAAGACCATACCAGCTGAATCACAGACTCTATTCCAGAGCAGAAAGGGGTCACCCTGCACAGGATTGAGGATGGACTCCACTGATATCCAAGGGATTCTGACCTATCTTATAGGATGTAGGAGTCCACCACACGTTGTCTGAAGGAATGATTAAAGTGGTCATTTCAGGAGCAACGACTGGACAGGCATGGGAGGGGGTCAGGGGTCAGTTAGAAGTCCTCTCAATAAATCTGGCATGGCTAAGTGCCTCCAGGAACCTACTCCAGGAGGTAGTAGAAACAGAAATAGCCACTGAACCCTGTCATTTCTTCCTGAGAACGCTATTTAGTGTTCAGCTGGATAGGAAGCCATGTCAAGGACATGAACGAAGGGGAAGGGTTGAACTTGATCTTTTAGAGTCTGATAACCAGAAAAATGATGCCAGAACTGCTTCTAAAAATACTGAGGAAGAGGAGCTCAGTCACAAAGCTAGAAATGCAGAGGAGACAGGAAAAGCTAAGGGGGAGTTGGGGTGTCATTCAGAGACAATCTGGTCTTTCCCACATACAGGACGAGACTCTCCCACCGGCTGTGCTAATGTCAGGTTGGTGACCCCTGCTGAAACTCGTCTTCTGATTCCACACCCTTGTTTAGACCATCTCCGAAGGCAGGCCGGCCCAGGGACTTGCTTTAGCCAACAGAATGGAGCAGACGCAGTGCTCCGCCAGCTCCAGGCTTCAGTCTGAAGATCAGGCAGCTGTGTACGCAGTCATGCTAATCTCTCAGAATATCCACTGGAAGCACTGAGGCTGAAGCCGAAGCTCCAATACTCTGGCCACCTGATGCGAAGAGCTGACTCACTGGAAAAGACCCTGATTCTGGGAAAGATTGAGGGCAGGAGGAGAAGGGGGTGACAGAGGATGAGATGGTTGGATGGCATCACCGACTCAATGGCCATGGGTTTGAGCAGATTCTGGGGGATAGTGAAGAACAGGGAGACCTGGCGTTCTGTGTGTCCATGGGGTCACAAATCTTCAGACACATCTGAGCACCTGAACTGAACTACCCTATGAGAGGGATGGTGGAGAGAAACCATGTGGAGAAAAAGAAGCCTTGAAATGATCAGGGGGAAAAAAAAAATCGAGAGACCCAGTGTCCTGGGACCCCGCTGAGGCCAGCTTCCTGCTGAATGAAACTCCCCAAGCAACTATCATCCAGACCAACAGAAGAACCACCCAGCCAAGCCCAGCCGAGTTTCCAGAAACACGAACAATTAAATGGTGGCTGTTTTAAGCCAGTACGTTTAGAGGCGGTTTGTTATGTAGCTGTTGGTAACTGATGCACCTTTGCAAGACCATCAGCTTGCCAGAGTGTGCCTCCTGTCCATGCAAAGCTCTGTGCACAGCCAGGCGCGAATGCCTCTCCTTAGTGACGAGAAGCCTGGATATAAACAGCAGCAGTACTGAATCACTGCCTCCTATAAGTGATGCTCAGCTTACTGGTACCCGAACTTAGCACAGAGTTGGCACCTAGATACCCATTTACAAAACAGATGCAGAACAATCAATCTGATCTTAACAGACTCCAGAAAAGCCTGTCCAAAGGGTACTTATCCCTGCAAACCTTTCCAGGAACTCATAAGCTTCAACATCAGGCAATGATCCCATGAATCCGACCATAATTCCCAAGGCTCCTGAAGCCCATTTCTTCTTCCCAGGATGGATGGATAGCAGAGGGTCACTAAGTCAGTGTTCACCAACACACCACCTTCCTCAGCTTCACTCAGCTCTCCTTTCAATAAGAAGGACATTTATTTAGAGCACAGGTCCCATTTTGGTAGGAGAGGGAGATGGTTCAAAGATTGTTTTTGAATCCCATGTGACTACAAAATGGTGTAGAATGTATTCATTTGAAAATAGTAAGTTCCCCCAATTATTTTCTTCTTCCATTTTTATTATATTCTCATTCATTTAAAAAAATATGAGTGGTTCATGCTACAGTTATTAAAAGCTCATTTACTGCTAATTCATTAAAACAAATAGGAACAGAAATCTTTTAAATTATGAATTGCCATTAGATTTAATAGCAAAAATAAAAAGACTTCAATTTGCAAAAAAAAAAAAAAAGAAAGAAAGACTGAAAGAAAGAAGGCATTTGACTCCAGCAAATTTGATTTTTTCAACTTTTTCTGGAGAGGTGCTGCTTTTGTTGTTTTAACAAGAATCTCCCAGGGATCTTGTTAACATGCAGTTTCTGATTCAGCAGGTCTGGGGTGGGGCCTGAGAGTCTGCATCTCCAGCAAGTCCCAAGTGATGCTGACGTGGCTGATCCAAGGACCACACGGCCTGGTTCTCTCATTTCATAGGTGAGGAAGCTGAGGGACAGAGGAAAGGTCCTTCCAGTAACTGCAGGTCCCGGAGCAGACTGCATGCACCCTACGGAAGGGGTAGGCTTACACCAGTGTGGGCCCCTGGGGCTGGCCTTACTCGGCTACACAAAACCAGTTGTAGAGGGGCTGCTCCCTGGCCACCTAAGAAAAGGCTTGCTGCCTTGGAATCACCCCCAGGAACTTACAAAATGCAAATTCCCGGGCTTTTCTGCTAGACTGACTGAGTAGGTCCAGCGTGGGGCTCTGGAAACTGTGTTTTTAAAAGAGCTACTTGGGTGCTTTTGATCCACCTCTGGGTCTGGGATTATTCATCTAGAAGACTGGGGAAACAGTGACCCCAAGGAAATAAGACTCAAAATTATTAGCTACAAAATTATCAGCTAGCCAGTATTCCGTAAGGGGTTTCTGCACTCCAGGCACTGTTCCCATGTAAGTCAGTATTAGATGATACAAACTTCACCCCGAATCTATCTGGCAATTACTATCACTCTTCCCATTTTAGAGCAGGCAAAACCAAGGCACAGAGCAGCTGCATAGCAGCAAAGGTCGCACCCCTAGTAAGCCTGAGCCCCAGGCAAAACCCAGGTGTTTAGCCTGAGTTCACATTGTAACAACTGTTTCTCCTCTTATCTGCAACAAAGGTAGGGCTTCCTTGGTGGGCTTAAACAGTAAAGAATCTGCCTGCAATGCAGCAGATGCGGGTTTGATCTCTCAGTCAGGAAGATCCCCTGGAGAAAGGAATGGCTACCCACTCCAGTATTCTGGCCTGGAGAGTTCCACGGACAGAGGCGTCTGACGGGCTACAATCCAGGGGGCCGCAACGAGTCAGACACGACTGAGCGACCAACACTTTCATTTCCTCCAAAACTTCCGAGACTTCCCCCAGCAAATCTATGCATCTCCAAAGCCAGGGGACCATGAGATCGAGATGTACGTTCTGGGACATTCTCCAAAGGACCCTTGTGTCCAGGCAAGAGAGAGACGGGCATCTGGAGACATGAGGAAGCTGCCACGGAACTCCCCTGGGCAACTGTGGGCCCAGAGCTCCGCTTTCAGGTACCCCTGACCCCCCTGGGGATCTGGTCAAATGCAGGTTCCCATCCAGTAGGTCCGGGTGGGGCCCGAGTCTGCACTTCCAGCTCCCAGAGGATGCTGACGCGGCATCCCACTTGGCGTGGCGAGGGCCTGGACTGCAGCGCTGGCAGGCTCTGCGCTCGCTCCTACCTCCCCAGACAAGTCTGATTCCAGCTCATCATCCCCAGGAGAACATCCCTTACACAGATTTCCAGGGGGCTCCGGCGACCGCTTACCTCCCCAGACCTGGAGCTAGTCCACTCCTTGCAAGTTTCATCACAGGCCCTCGGGGAATCCAGACCCTTCTAGAAAAGCACTGGCCCCCCTGTCGTACCCCGGCCTTTCTCTCCATCTCTCCCTCCCATGGCACCCTCGCCCAGGCCTCCTCTGAAAGCCCTCCTTGTAAAGATGAAGTCCACCCAGGGGGCACCCCCGCTTTCTGTGGCCCCGAGGTTGCCGAGCACCCACGAAGTGGGGGCAGGGGAGGTGAACAGAGGATAAGCGTAGAGCGAGGAGGCCCCGTGAGGTCTTGTGACCAACCGGGCCTCCTGGTGCCGCCGAGGTGGCAGTGCCAACACGCAGAGCTGAAATCCTTGGCTGGCCTCCGAAACAAACACCCAATGCAAACACGCCCTGGTGTGTCTCTGAACAGACTGTGTAAATAAGGGGCGGGGGGGGGGGGGGGGGAGAAAAAAAAAAAAAACCCAACTGGCCACAGATCCCGCTTTCAAACACGTTGAAACAAAATAATCCCTCTCTCTTGCTCACTCCTCCTGCTCACTTTTTTTTTTTTAATTTCCACTGGTGCCGAGGCCCGGTGGAGCCTGGCTGGCGGCCTGTTACAGCCTGCAGCCTACCTGTCTTGCATAGGAATGAAGCCTGGACGGGTTACACGATCTGCCCCAGCTCCAGCTCCCGCCCGCGGAGGCCAGGAAACAGAGGAGAAGCTGTTCTCAAAGCTCCGCCGAGAAGGGACCCCCGGAGGACGGACAGGGGGGCCGGGTGGGCAGGGGGCACGGCCGGTGGGTGGGGACCCGGTCCCCTCGCCTGCGGACTCACGCCCTGTCTCCAAGCAGCAAGCCCCTAACACCGGACGCAGGGCCCACAGAGCAGGGCCCAGCAGAGAGAGCAGGAGGGGCTCGCTCCAGGCAGGCTCTCTCCAGGGGTTTCTGAACTCCAGGCACACGCGTGTGCAGACGAGGGGGCCACTTTCTTGTGGTTTTGTTGCTGGTTGTGTATTGGGGTTTTTGAACTTTTGGAGGGCAGGGTGGGGCGGGGGGGTCGGCGGGAGGGGGACTGGATCCGTGAGTCACTGGCCCACGAGAACCCACCTCCCCCTCCTCTCTGCAAGTTCAAACAATTGAGTTGTCTCGCCCAGCTCCGCGCCAAGGCCTCTTACTCAATCTTGGAGCAAAAGGGACCGATGGAGCGGGAGGCCGGGAGGGGAGTCCAGACGGTTCTCTGCCTCTGACACCGGGCCCCGCTGTTAGAATTTAGGCGCGGTGGCGACAGGAGGCAGTGGGACCGGCGTGGAGGCGGTGAAGGGCGTGGAGGGCGGCCCGAGGTCCGGCGCCCTGCGAGGCTGTGCCACGGCGCACGGAGCGCCCACGCACCATCTCCATCCGCACATTCTTAGAAGCGGACCTATCTTTACCGAGGCTCCTCCCCTGTAGGCATCTCGCGCTGATTATTTACAATCGCCGTTACCAAGAAGAGGCCAGACTCAGAGCGGGAGCCCCAGTCGCCCGGGGCTGGGCAGGAAGCACAGTCCGAGACGGTCTTCAAATCCTTACCAAGCATCCGCTGAGATTTTAAAACGCTGGTCTGAAGAGCCTGTCTGAGATTATCCAGGTCTGCGGGCAGAGCCAGCGCCACACCCATGGTGGGGTTTATGTTTCCTTTTCGTTTTTGTTTTTTTTTTTTTAAGCCCTTACACCTGAATTTCCACGATTAAGGAGCGTCCATTGAGTCTGCAGTACCCTCGGGGTGGGGCCCAGAAAAATCAGACGAGACGATCCCAGCTTGTAAGGAAAGTATACCTTTGCTGGGAGAGACCCGGCTCGCCCAACGGAGTTCAATGGCTTTGGAGCCCCAGACCGAGCAGATGTGGAAACGCAATGATTCCAGGCTCCCCCTTCTCGAGCGAGCGCTCTGCACGGCATGAGGCTCGGGACCTTCTGGGCAGGCTTTCGAATCCCCACAACCGCCCACCTTGTGAGGTGGACCCATCACAACCCCATTGCACAGATGAGCGCGTGGAGGCTCTGGGTCAAGGCCGGGTCATGCAGGTGACAACTGACAGTGTGCACTTCCCTCAAATCCCTCCCAGCACCGGCCTCCTGCCTGCAAGTCTAGCTGCTTTCTTTCGTCTTTCCCGAACAGACAGAGTACCCCAAGGCAGAACCACGTCGTTTTTACTTCCAAACTGCCCTCAGCCTCCCACTTAGCACTGTGGGAACAGCAGATCCTTAGACACTATTTTTGAATAAATGGATTAAAAAACTTGCAAGAGGGAAAAGGCAACTCTGTGGGAGTTGGACCATAAAGAAGGCTGAGAGCCAAAGAACTGATGCTTTTGAACTGTGGTGCTGGAGAAGATTCTTGAGAGTCCCTTGGACTGCAAGGAGATCCAACCAGTCCATCCTAAAGGAAGTTAGTCCTGAATATTCACTGGATGGATTGATGCTGAAGCTGAAACTCCAATAATTTGGCCACCTGATGTGAAGAGCCAAATCACTGGAAAAGACCCTGATGTTGGGAAAGATTGAAGGCAAAAGGAGAAGGGTGTGACAGAGGGTGAGATGGTTGGATGGCATCACTGACTCAGTGGACATGAGTCTGAGCAAACTCTGGGAGATGGTGAAGGACAGGAAGCCTGGTGTGCTGCAGACAGTGGGAGTCAGACACAACTTAGCGACTGAACAATAACAACGATGCTCGCTGTAGTATTTGGAGGAAAGTGTACGCATGCATGTCACTTACTCTGAAAGCACCAAACAAAATGAGACAGAGACACCTGGAAATTAAGCTGGATATATAATAATGCAAGTCCAGCAAGTCAATGATGGAATCGATGCAGTGGGTATCTGTGGGCGCTCGGTGTATAATTCTTTCAATTTTTACACATATTTGTAATTTTCCATAATAAAATTTGGGAGGGAGATGAAGTGCATCTCAAACAGTCTCATATGAAAAGAACATTGATGTGGTGAGTTTTTAGAGCTATTCACACAAACCCACGGTGTACAGAGTTAGGAGGCTGGAGAGAGCCAAGAAGAAGGCAAAGCATGAGAGGCCCTCGGGCTGGGTTCAGAGTCACCGGACACGGAGATTCACTCTGGGGTCTGGCTCAAGAGCAAAGTCAGAGCAGCCGGGGTCTGCAGTCAGTTTCTCTGCACAAGACACAATTTCCTGTTCCTCGGATTCAGCACCTCCCAGACTCGAATACTCTCCCTAAATAGCGTTTTGATGAGTTAAGTGTAAATGAATCAGAAACAAATGGAGTAAGTTTCTCAGCACATGTACAGGGTTGAAGTGAGAAATTAAAAATAGGAAAGGAAGTGGGGAGCGACACGGGACAGGGGAAGGGTCTCCATTTCAAGCTGTGCATAAAACCACCTTCTGAAAAATAATTGACTGACTCACAGATCTCCATCCCAAGGGCTTCTGGGGCCCTCCTCTTTAAAATTCAAACGACTTTGAAAAGTATTTCTCCTCCTGGAAAGCAGAGGGGAGAGGAAAGGCTTTGAAGTTCTCCAAGCCATTTAATTTTTTTTCAAAGGTAAAGTAGTACATTTTTAGCCAATATTAAATAAACATCTTCTTGAATGGTATGTTCAAAGCCTCTGAGCCTCTGATGTTGGCATTTTTTGTTTTGTGTTCTGGAAGGTGAGCAAGGATGGTGTCTTTTCTTGCCAAATGTTCCAGAATCAGAGAACATCAGACCCAGGAAATTCAGCGGCCCCGATGCTATTATGAAGGAGGGGCAGTTCGGACAGGTTCTAGTGACCTTTCCAGAGAGGTCAGCAGTGGCCCAGCTGGGCTCAGACGGTAAGCGGTCTGGTTTGCAGAAGGGCAAACCATTCGATTCTTTGCAGGAGAGCCGCAGGCTCCAGCTCTTAAGTTGAGGATCCTGGGGTCACTCTGCCTGGACAGGCGAGTTTACAGAAACACCTTTAGTCAGTCACCACCAGGGACGATTGGCCACGCCTCCCTCCCCAGGGATCCGCAGAGATTAGCACTTGGAGGTAAGGTGGGACAAGGACATTGGAAGTCAATGAACCTTTATGAGGGAATCTGGGCTGAGAGGGAGAGGGAAAAAAAAATCGCACCTATGAAGGATTTTTTCCAACCAGCCTAATTTAGACACAACATATACAAACGCAACCCACAAAGATTATCCAGGCACGGAACACGGGACAGTGGGAATGAGACGGGAACAGCAAAATCATGATTCTCAAACACCCGATGTTTGAGTAACAGCCCATAAATTCTTATTAAGTGAACTAACAAATACATATAATTCACACTCTCCTCTATCACAGAAGTAGTAATGCTTAGTGTGCAAGTTTTCAGAACAGGCATGTTCGGGGTAAGAAACATCAAACAGAAGATTCTCTTAGGGACCGAGACCACCAAGGCATCCACTGTGAGTAACATAGTATTATTTCAATTAGCTCTTAAAAATGGACTGGTGAGATCTGGGTCATTAAACCCATTGTAGAGATGTTTTTAAAAATGATCCACAGACAAAGCAAGTAATTCACCAAGACCACACAGCTGGTAAGAGATGAATTCAAACACAGGCCTCTCTGATTCCAGAGGGCCTTCATCCTATGCTTTGTCATCATAGGTGATCTTCCCTGCCTGGCTGCACCCAGAAGGGAGAACTTAAACCCTAAAGGATCTATAGGAAATCTAACGGAGAGAGCTTCCCCGGCTCAGGGATAAAGGATCCGCCTGCCAACGCAGGAGACACAGGTTCGATCCCTGGTCCAGGAAGATCCCACTTGCACAGCGCAACTACGCCCAGGGGCCAGGCCACTGAAGCCCCTGCTCTGCCTCCAGGGAAGCCCCCACACCACAACTCGAGAGTTAAGCCCTGCTCGCTGCAACTAGGGAAAAGCCAGAACGGCAACAAAGGCCCAGCACAGCCAAAAATAAAACTCAATCAAATAAAAAAGAAATATAATGGCGAGGGAGATAGGCCGCGGGATAAGAACAATGATAACAACAAATTATATGTGTATGCTAATCTCCTTCACCAGAGGGAATGAACTTTATCGATTTTTTTTTTAACCCAAAATAACTCTCATTGTAAATTGGAAAACTAAGATCAGTTATAATCACAGCATTCAGAGGTAATCTGTTAATCTTTCACTAAAAATCCTTCCAAAAATTTTAAGTGTTTTCATATGCTTAAAAAAAAAAACCAAACTTTTTTATTTTGGAATATTTTTAGATAAACAGAAAAGTTGCCGAGGTCATACAGAGTTCCTGTCTATCCTTGACCCATGAAGGATAAAATGGTATGAACATTTTACATAACCATGGCTATTTGTCAAAATTAAGAAATTAATATCAGTACCTTTCTGTTAAACACAGATTTTATCCGGATCACCTTAGCTTCCTGGCCCGTCTTTTTTTCAGTTCCAGGACCCAGTCTTGGATACCACCTTGTAGCACACTGGTATAGTTTTTAAACAGATCCTTTTTACGCAACCCTACATCATGAACAGACAACATTTCTTTATCAACAGAAGTCTCCGACAGCATTTTCAGCAGCTCCCTGGCACTGGGTGGGGTCAGTGGGTGAGACCCTCCATTCAAAGGTCATTTCCGTAAGTGTCAGATGGACAAACGGCATGGTTGTGGGCACTTGTCTGAGACAGCATCAGGATAAATTCTGGAAGTGCACCACGAGCAGGTTAAGAGTCTTCATTCATCGGGCCACACTCTCCTGAAAGCCGGAGCCCACTAGCCTCCTCCCAACAGATGGATAATTTTCCCTTAGATTCACCCAGGACCAAAAAAACTGACTTGGTAAACCAACTCTTCCATATGCTAGAGCAGGGGTCCCCAGCCTCTGGGATCTGATGCCTGACGATCTGAGGTGGAGCTGATGTAATAATAACAAATACAATGTATTAGTCATACTATTACAATGTAATAATAACCTAATAAGACGTAAAGTGCACAACAAAAGCAATGCACTTGAATCCTCAAACCGCTCCCCCGCGCAGTCCGTGGAAAAACCGTCTTCCACGAAACCGGTCCCTGGTGCCAAAAAGCGGGGCACTGCTACTCTAGAGAGACAGTGCGAAAGAGTTCCTGGACTTCCAAGACAATCACCCCCATCTCAAAACCAGACTGATTCTCTTCAAGAGGCACCCCCAAATCAGACCTTCATTCTCTCCCCCATTGCCGCTGGCCCTACTCTCCGGGCCTGACACACAGTGAGAGCTTCAGGCTTCAGCGTTTCAATCGGGGAACGACTTTCAGGGTCCAGGGGCAACTCCCCCCATCGAGTTCAATTTCCTTCACGTCTCTTTGTAGTTTCTCCTGAGACTCCCGGAAGGGCAAGCTCCAAGCAGGCTTGTGCAGTAACGCGTGTACCAGGAAGGACAAAAGGATTTGATAGTCAGCAAAGTTATATGCCTCTTTTTTTTTTTTTTCAATTCTGATGCTGAAAGGATCAGGGGGAGGGGGAGAGACTACAAAACTGCTTGCCTGTCTAGAAACGGCTCAGAGTGAGCTTGAACCAGGAAGCTGCCCAGCCGTGGCACGGTCACTCTACCAAAAGACGCCTATATTTTATTTGGAGACTCCACTCTTCAGTGCAAAATACTCTGTCCCTGTGTGCAGGAAAATGCTCTATATTTGAGACGATTGGAGGGGAAAAAGAAAAAGGGAGGCAGGGTAGATTTAGAAAAATGAGACCTACCCCATGCTGGGGAATTCTTAAGTGCCATCCTGGGTTGCAAAGAGAAAAGCAAAGCAAAAGAAAAAACAAGCTACTGGTCAGAGGGAACACTCTTCCATGCCAAACTCAGCTTGAATTAATACACAACACCACCTCTTAGAGGGGGAAACGCGGCTTTAAAGTAAGAGTCTCTTCTCTAAAGGCAGCTGATTAAAAAACAACAGGAAGTTGAGAATATTCTGGGAGGAGAAAGGGCTGCCCCGTGAGAAGTTTCCTTCATCCTGATATTTGTGATATTGTCATTCTGGTGAAGGCCATCTCTTCAGATCAGGAGTGATCAAGTGTCTGAGCTCACGGGTGCCAGGTCCATTCCCAGGAGAACAATGCCCAGGATCTTGGACTTTTTATCTCCCTGGGGACTCTGTCGTTTGCTCCAGTGGCTGGGAGAACCTACTTCACTTTTGAATTCCACCCAGAAACCTCAGGAGGTTCTGCTCAGGGAAGAGAAAAATCCAACTGGTTACAGGATACAGGGTCTTCCCAGAAGACATTCCCGTCCCCCTCCTCCCAAGTGGTCCCCTGGCTGTTATGGAGAAGACTTCAGCCAGGGGACAGCATAGCGAATATGAGTCCAAGGAAGAAAACAAACAAACAAACAAAAAACCAGACTTTAAAACAGAGGAGCCACTTTCTCCTGTTTATTGATGAAGCACTGTAGTCATTCAAGAAGGAGATACTTCACGGAGAACAAAGCCTTAGAAAGCAAAGCACTGGGACCTCCCTGGTGGTCCAGTGGTTAAGACTCTGCCTTCAAATTCAGGGGGTGCAGGTTCAATCCCGGGTCAAGGAACTTAGATCTCACATGCTGCAAGGTGCTGCCAAAAATTTTTTTTTATTTAATTAAGGAAATTTAAAACAGCAAAGCACCACTGTTCCAGCCTGCATCTTCCAAGGTGAAGCAGCCCATTTCTGCTAATAGAGTCTTTGTAAACCAAATCAGAGATCTCTGAAAGTGAAAGTGTTAGCCGTATCCGCCTCTTTGCGATCCCCTGTAGCCTGCCAGGTTGCTCTGTCCATGCAATTTTCCAGGCAAGAATACTGGAATGGGTTGCCATTTCGTTCTCCAGGGGATCTTCCTGCCCCAGGAATTGAACCCAGGTCTCCTGCACTGCAAGCAGGTTCTTTATCCTCTGAGCCCCTAGGGAAACCCTGGAGATCTCTGACATGTAGCCAATTCGACCTATCAAGCTTAAATTACAACTTGAGCCATTATAAGATCAGACCTTAGGATTCGAATCACGCGAGGGTGTCAGCGTGTGTTAGACTGTGACGTGGAATCTGTAAAAGTGACCACACTTCCATGAAGCTTGACCAAAGCCCTGAGCTTTCAGCCATATTCCCTCAATGTCGCGTCTGTCTTCATCATGAATACTTACGTGTATTCGGGCAGCACACATTTCAACAGAGAGGACAACTACAGACAGACCTTCATCCTGTAAGCAAAGCAGGCTGTGTGTGTGCGTGTGTAAGGCCCTCACTGTATCTGATTCTTTGCGACCCCATGGATTTCCCAGGCAAGAATACTGGAGTGAGTTGCCATTCTCTTCTCCAGGGGAAATACCCGACTCAGGAACTGAACCCGGGTCTCGGCATTGGCAGTCGGGTTCTTTAACATCTCTGCCACCAGGGAAGGCCAAATAAAACAGGCTGCTGGGCGCAAAGAAAACTTGCAGCAGATGAAGCCTGGCATGTAGGAATAACCAGCGTTACAGTGCTACGCAAAAGGGCACACCTCTGACAGGGGTGACGCAAACTCTACCTCCGAGGGCAGAGGGAACCAGGGAAAGCAGAGAACTTCCTTTAAGACCCTCTAGAGGCTGGGTCACCCACGCCTTAGCCGGGACGCAAACTCAGGGAGCCTGGATCCAGACACCACCCCGGGCCGTGTCACAGGACAGTAGCAGTGACTCTTTTCTCAGTTCTGATTCCAGCCAAGGCCAGGTGGACTTCAAACCAGTCCATCCTAAAGGAAATCAACCCTGAATATTCATTGGAAGGACTGATGCTGAAGCTCTAATACTTTGGCCACCTGAGGTGAAGAGCTGATTTATTGGAAAAGACCCTGATGCTGGGAAAGACTGAAGGCAGGAGGAGAAGGGGGCAGCAGAGGATGAGATGGTTGGATGGCATCACTGACTCAGTGGACATGAGTTTGGGCAAACTCCAGGAGACAGTGAAGGACAGGGAAGCGTGACGTGCTGCAGTCCATGGGGTCGCAGAGAGTCGGACACGACTTAGCGATTGAACAGCAACAAAGAGGCAGGGTGGATGCTACAGACACCTTGACGTGCACTGCAAGCAAATGCCTGTAAGGACTCGAGAGCACTTCAGCCCCTTTGAACTTGGTGTGGGACTCGTTTGTCCCTACCTGCTCCAGGCCCCCAGAATTGGGCTGGTTTAACCCCTGGATTCCTCTTACCAGTGCTCTTTACTGTGCCCACCTAGAGATGGGCAGCGAGAGGTAGGGAAGGGGAAGGGAAGCCACAGTATCACTGGACCCGCCACCCAAGGCTTCAGACTGCAGCAAACAGATGGCGCAGGCTGGCTGGGGGCTGCGCAGGGCACGGCCGAGCTCTCTGCCAATCTCTGGGAGGGAGCTGGACTCGGCCACCCACGTTCAGAGGGCCTTATCCCACATGCACCCAACCGGGGCAGGAGGCTGGGGTCTACCAGATGGCTGAAAGGTGGACACAGGAGTCCTGGGATCATCTGTCCATTCACACATTTCACAATTAAAGAGCCTGTTCTGTGCCAGGTTTTGGAGACAGAATGTGATCAGAAACCACCCACCTCCCCAGGCCAGTGGATGAGACCAACATTCCCCTAACAGACAGAGGAATGAATCTGCTGCTACAAATTGAAAAGGGCCCCTGGGAGGGTTGAGAGCCCAGGTGGACCAGCCTCGCTGACACATGAACTTGGCCTACAAGGGTGGAGATGAAACCCTCAGAGGCAACTGTTGATCGGCTCTTGGCTTGGGTTGAGCTCATCCTTCTAAGCTCGTGTGCTGTGCTCAGTCCCTCGGTCGTGTCCGACTCTTTGCAGCACCACGGACTGTAGCCCACCAGGCCCCTCCGTCCATGGGATTCTCCAGACAAGAATACTGGAGCGGGCTGCCATGCCCTTCTCCCAGGGATCAAACTTTCATTCCCTGCGTCTCCTGTACTGGCAGGCGGATACTTTACCACTGAGCCACCTGGGAAGCCCCAACGTGTTCCTTCCTCATCTGTACAATGGATCCATCTCCCTGTGGCTCCTCGGACGCTTAAGTGTGAAGCTGCATTTTTAGGGACTTCATTGAATGACAGCTCTAAGTGATAACCTGTTTTATCAGGAGGACTGCTTAAAATAAAGGGATCGGGCTTAAGCCCACAGGGTTCTCCCTGAGCACTCCCTCCCATAGCAAAGCCACAGGCAGAGGCCGGCCTCCTCTCTTCCCCAGCAGACAGGCCTGGGCTCTTCCCATAGACTCTGACCCTTCGCACCCCCTGATCTAGCCTGATTCCAGGGAGAACCTCCTCTGGTGGCCCAGTCGTGTTCGACTCTCTGCGACCCCATGAACTGCAGCCCACCAGGCTCCTCTGTCCTCCACCATCGGAGAGGGTCGACTCCTCCCACTTCATGACAAGGCTGTGATCCATGAAGGGGGAGAACTCAGCCATTGATTTCAGTCCAGAGTCTCTTTAAGAAGCCGCTGCCAGCACTGTGGGGGATTCATGGTGACTCAGCCTTGGCCCCAGAGAAGCTGGAGGCTCTATGGCTCAGCCAGGATATGGCTCTGAGCCTGTGAGCTGCTGGGAGGAGAGAAAGCTGTTCCCTGGGGCCTCCTGAAGCTCCCTCCCTTCTGTCTGACCAGCCTGTTGGTTCCCCCACCAGCAGCCGCCACCAAGGTGCGCATCGGCCCAGCTACACCACCATCCTCACCGAGGCGCATGCAGAAAGAAGGCTGCATCCTCCCAAGGGCATGGAGGGCAAGAGCATCGCCTGCCTGCCCCCCGGGGGGAATCAAGCCCGGGGTGGAGAAGACAGAGGTGACTCCTGCCTCCCCCTCTCTCCTCTCCTTCCTTGAAGGCAGCTTATCTGAGTGTAGAGAACTCTGCTCTGTCCCTCCTTGATGGGAACATGGGCACAGCCAGGGAACCAGGAAGCCCAGGAGCCCCATGTAGTTTGCAACTGGCCTATTTCCACTTGTTTCCAAGCAACATGACACAAAATCCCCTGGAACGGGATCCCCGAGCCAGCAAACTGGAAAGGCGCCGGGACCACTCTCGCTCACACCCACCGCATCACAGTGAGTAGGGGCTTGGGCATAAGCGGCAAGCAGATGCGGAGTTCTGCCCAGAGCCCAGGGCCCCAGGAGCTCCTTTCAGGGCTTGAGAAGGAAAGGCGTTTCAATTTCTTGCAGGCAAAAGACAAGGTCACCCAGCTCGCCGTGATGCTCCACAGGCCCACCCTCCCCATCTGGATCCCAACTGCATGCGGCTTGGGGTCTTCCACGTACCCACTTCCAGCCCATCCAGCCCCAGAGATCCAGGACAAGGCTGCCTAAGCCCTTCCTGCCGACAGACAACCCGCCTCCTCCAGTTCAGACATTCTCTCCTTAGCATCCTCCTTAAGACATTTGGGCAAAGACTTAACAACTGTTACCTGATTCCCTTAAAAGAAAAAAAGAGAAAAAACTTCCTTCCCTTGTTTTATCCATCCCCACCAGGACCACATTCTAATTATGTTTGAAATGATGTCACCTCAAGGAGTAAGTACATGAGGTGTACCTCCCTGGGCACTCGAGTCTGCAGGCAGAGAAAGTCTGAAATCTTGGGGAGAGTTCAGGAAGGGGGCCTTGCATTGAAGATGAAAATCCACTCAACACAAGAAAAGCGTGGGTTTTCCTGTATGTCAACCAGGACTTAGTAAGAACACCGCAGTGGGTTGCCGTTCCCTCCTCCGGAGATCTTCCCGACTCGGTGATCAAAGCTGGGTTTCCTGCATCAACAGGTGGATTGTCTATCGTCTGAGCCACCAGGGAAGCCCACTTTCACTTGCAAACCTGACTTTAGGGAAATATCTACAGGTTCATCCTCCCTAAAGAAAGAGTACACACACACACACACACACACACACACACACACTATTGGAGGGGAGAAATAGAAGCAAACTAGCATCTGTTTTGCTCCACTGAAGTGGGGTCTTTTTTTTTTTTAATTCAAAGTAAAAGCTCCATCATGCAGGAAACAAAAGTGAGTGGAGTTCCAAGGGCCAAGCAAAGCAATGGACACAACCGTCCAAGGAGCCTGTATGTGGAAGGCGTGACCTGTGTCTGCCCAGCTCCCCTGAGAGGGTTATGGAACACCGGTCAAGGTGGGGAACCTGGCTCTGTGTGGGGAGCTACCCACACCTCCCTTGTTAAAAAGCACATTTTACTCAGGGATAGTTGATTTACAACATTGTGTTAATCTCTGCTCTACAGCAAACTGACTCAGTTGTACCTATCTATACACATTCTCTTTCTCTTTTCATTTATTTTTATACTGAAGTATAGTTGACTTCGGAGAAGACAATGACACCCCACTCCAGTACTGTTGCCTGGAAAATCCCATGGATG
Source organism: Capra hircus (assembly GCF_001704415.2). Lineage (NCBI taxonomy): Eukaryota > Metazoa > Chordata > Mammalia > Artiodactyla > Bovidae > Capra > Capra hircus. The sequence continues at coordinate 57,760,339 of NC_030826.1, read as the reverse complement.
GAGGAGCCTGGTGGGCTGCAGTCCATGGAGTTGCGAAGAGTCAGACACGACTGAGCAACTTCACTTTCACTTTTCACTTTCATGCACTGCAGAAGGAAATGGCAACCCACTCCAGTGTTCTTGCCTGGAGAATCCCAGGGATGGCAGAGCCTGATGGGCTGCTGTCTATGGGGTCACAGAGAGTCGGACATGACTGGAACAACTTAGCAGTAGCAGCAGCATAGTTGACTTAGAATGTTGCACCAATTCTGGTGGCTCTGAGAATAAAGAATCCACCTGTGATGCAAGAGACCTCGGTTCAGTCCCTGGGCTGGGAAGATCCCCTGGAGAAGGGAGTGGATGTCCACTCCAGTATTCTTGCCTGGAGTAGTCCATGGACAGCGGAGCCTGGTGGGCTACAGTCCTTGGGGTCACAAAGAGATGGGCATGACTGAGTGAGAAACACAACGCACACCACCCCCACCAACCCCTGCCGCACAGCCAAGCGGCTCGGTCATGCACAGCGACGTTCTTTTCGCCATACTCTTTCCCATTCCCCTTTATCCCAGGATGCTGAATGTCATCCCCTCTGCTACACAGCGGGGCCTTGTTGTTGCCCTCTGCAGTGGTCTTTCACACCTCACGCACCACCCAAACCAGCTCTAAATGGAACCCAACATCGGAGGCCCACCAGCCTCTCACAGCCTACTTCGCACACTCACATAGTAGGTGTTCGGGAAGCTTCACCGAATTTCACTAAACCTGCTGCAAATAAAACGAAGCCACGTCCCCCCTAAGCCGAGAGGCCTGGTCCCTCAGGAGGCACGTTAACTCTTTCATGCTCTCCAGACCCCACACATGTCACTCGAGATTAATGAGCACTGAGTCCCCAGCGTCCCCAGGGTCAGCCTACCGGAATGGAAACAGGAATGAGCGAGGAACAGCCTCAGAAGGTCAGAAATCCCCCAAATGACAGTGAAACAAATACACAGAAAGCAGAAACGGGGGTCATTCTGTCTGGCAGCTGACTCGGAGAGGAGCGAGGTTTTCTCCTCATCGCAGAACAAACCGTGATCTGAGTTTGGAGCTTTTCGAACTGAAAGCCAGCTAACGCATCGAATTAAATGATACAGTAAAGCCCTGTGCACTTTCTAGAAGTTGCCAGAACTCTAGAAGGGCGCCAAGTTGATGTGGATGCACTGATTTTTTTTTTAAATCCCAGATCTTATTAACAATGACCCATTACTGTCCACATGCTAAATGCCAGGCCCACCATGGTGGTTTACGGTTACCAACACATCCAGTTCTCTTATAGTCCTCACGTAAGGACCCCTGTCTTCCCTGTTCTGCAGGAGGAAAAACTGAGAGCTTGCAGCGAGGTGAGGGCAGAGAGAAGATTTAAAGGGCCAGCTGACTCGAAGCCCACAGCCCTAACATTACACGGACTCTCTGATCCAAAGACAGGGCTCTGCTGGACAATGTGCAGAGCCCAGGTGGCCGACGAGGAATCGGCTCCAGGACTTGTCCCATTTCCGACCCAGAGGATGGAAGGGCCACAGCACTTGGCAGGATCATGGAGGGGTGGAGGGCTGCCCAGGAGGGCCCCCTCCCCACACAGTCACCCCAGACCCCAGCAGCTCCAGACCCTGGGGCTCCCATGGCCCCTGCCCAGCCTGGCAGGGAGGGAGGCCCGATGGTGTCCATGAACATCCAAACGGCCTCCCCTAGGAGGCAGAGGGAAGACTCCATAGCAGCAGGCCACTGATGGGGAGATCAGAGGCTCAGGTCAAGACTTGAGGACCAGGTTAAGCCTAGCCCAGATGCCCTCAGCAGCTTCCCCGTTGTCCTTTGTAGGGGTCCTCAACCTGAGCTGGAAACAACAGTGAATTCTGGAATCTTGCGTCCATCATGCTAAGTACAAGAAGCCGGACACAAAAGGCCACAGAGCATGTGACCGTTGACACACAATATCCAGACCTGGCGATTCCAGAGAGACGGAAAGTAGATTCAAGGTCGCCAGGGTCCATGAGGGTCGTGGGAGGGAGGGTTGTGGGAGGGAGGGTCCCTCTGTGCAGGGAGGGAGGGTCATGACTGCTAACGGGTGCCGGGCTTCCTTCTGCGGTCCTTCTGGAAGCTTCTAGAACAGACGGTGGTGATGGCCGCACGACATCGTGAACATCCTTAAGGCCACTGACCTGTACACTTTAAAATGATCACAAGGGTGCATTTGACGTTATAAGCCTTCTGTCATTGTTATGGGGGGCAAAAAGGGTGAATCTCTAAAGAACCGCTGAACTTATTCAATCAAGCGTGAGACGAAAAGCTCGGAGCCAGGTCTGAGGCTCTCCGAGGTTTAGAACTGGACATTCCCCTAAGACCCTCTAGTTTATGAAGTTGGTGTTTAGAGAGAGGGTGGAGTGGGCAGGGAGGGAAGGAAGAGGCAGGGAAGGTGGCCAGGCCCCTGAGCCAGAGCGCTGACCGGCTGAGCAGCAGCTCAGGGAGCCCCTCCCCAGTCCACTGCAGGCTCGGGCAGCACCCCCAGCACCCCCAGGCTCAGGCAGCCCCAAGACCCCGCGGACCACTCCCCCCAACCACCTCCACCTGGCAGGCGTCGCCGAGACTTTCTCGGGGCTGGGAGCCCAGTGTCCTTGGTCCAGATCACAGACTCAACACCAGTTTATCTGCACTGGGCAAATAAGGCGGCAACAAGTGGCAGAACTCTGACAATATTTAATGACTCGGGGGGGGGGGGGTGCGGCTTTGCAGGATGCAGGAAGGCAGGCAGAAAACTCCAGGGGAAATTCCATTGGGCATGGAGGGGGAGATAAAAGGGGACCGTAAAGCAATCTTGACAGGTTAACAGACAGGTAATATTCCCACGGTGTTGACTTAACCAGGCTAGCGCTGCATGTGGCCCCGATCAAGCCGGCGCAAGAGCCTGGGCAGCGGAGGGCTTCACGGAAACAAAGGTCCAGTCAGAGAAAACCAAACAACAGCCAGTCAGAGGTTGGCCGCTCCCCCAGCTCGGAAGCCGCCCGGAGATGCTTCCTGGAGACCGACCCGGAGAGAGAGCCTCCAGCAGGACGGACGTGGCGCAGGAGCTGACACCTGGGGACGGCTTCTCGGAAAGGCTGGGGCACGGACAAGGGGAAAATGCCACACGCACCACCCCGCCCCCCATGTCAAGGCTCGCCAGTTCCGTGACGGCTAGTCCTAGAAAGACGGCCTTGTCGGTCCCACCCGCGGCCCCAGGGCTCCTGGTTCAGGATATAGAGACAGCAAAGAGATTCGCGCCATCGCCAAAATCCGAATTGATCCACCTAGACTCAAACACGGGTTCTGCCATCTCCTACCTGTAACACTCAGGGTGGGTTCCTGAACATGTCCAGGACTCCACTTCCTCATCTGTAAAATGGGACCATAATTCTCACAAGGTGGTTTAACCCATGGGTGGTGGTGGTGGTTGTCTTAGTCTGTCTTAGTTGTGTCCGACTCTGCGACTCTGGACTGTAGCCCCCCAGGCTCCTCTGCCCATGGGATTTCCCAGGCAAGAATGCTGGAGTGGGTAGTCATTTTCTTCTCCACGGGATCTTCCCCACTCGGGGACTGAACCCGTGTCTCCTGCCTTCGCAGGCAGATTTGTTACTGTCTAAGTCCCCAGGGAAGCCCAACAAATGGATTACTTATGATTAATTATGTGTTCACGTAATTGGTATAAATATCAATGCTATTGAGATTTCCCCAGCAGTCCTGTGGTTAAGATTCTATGCTTCCAAGGGGGTGCGGATTTAATCCCTGGTTGGGGAACTAAGATCCCACAAGCTGTGTGGTGCAGTGAGGGGAAAAAAAAGTTGTAAATCAACTGCACGTCAATAAATGTTTTTTAAAAAGTTTAAATCAATACTACTGAATATCAACTTAAATAATGAGTGGGAATAAATAAAAAACACGAGGGTTGAGGGGAGCACACTGCCTGGGTGATGGTACGTGCTCAAGACACTTCATTTTCCTTTGACAACTGTGTCTCCCACCCACCTGCCCAGATTCAGGATGGGATCTTCTGAATACAGCCGAACAGCTGCCAGACTGGAAGGTGCTGGGTCTTTCAAAAGGCATCAAGGCCGTTCTCTCCCCACCCACGCTCCCGAAGAACGGGGAGGAGACGGGCATCCCCGGCGGCTTAGCAGTGAAGAGTCCGCCTGCCGCTGCAGGAGACACTGGTCCGAGAAGATCCCTCACGCCTCAGAGCAGCTAAGCCCCTGTGCCCCACAACCCCTGAGCCCACGCTCCAGAGCCAGGGGGCTGCAGCTACTGAACCCACGGGCCCTACAGCCCGGACTCCGCAACAAGAGACGCCACCACGACGAGACGCCCGCGCTCTGCAGCCAGAGAGAAGCCGGGTTCACTGCAGCTAGAGAAGAGCCCTTCAGCAACGAAGACCCAGCACCGTCAAAAATAAATAGAGCTACTGGAAAAGACCCTGATGCTGGGAAAGATCGAGGGCAAACGGAGAAGGGGGTGACAGAGGATGAGACAGTCAGATGGCATTTCAATGGACATGAGTTTCAGCAAACTCCGGGAGATAGTGAAGGACGGGAAAGCCTGGCATGCTGCAGTCCATGGGGTTGCAGAGTCAGACACGACGGAGCAACTGAACAACAAAATTTTAGAAAGAATGGGGACAAAGTTCCTTACATGAATAAAAGAGGTGTCACCCTGGCTTGGGTACCACAGGAAGACACCCAAGCCAGGCCCCGCTCTCTGAGACCTTGGCAGACACACTCAGCAACCTGATATAGTTCCATGTGCCTGAGTTTCTCAGAGAAAGTAAAAGTTCTCAAAGTCACTGAACCAGTACATCAGGGGTGCCAAGATACTGACTTCATTTCCTTCAGGGCTCCCTGGCCTCTGTTACAGGACACTATTTTGAGGTTGGATTATATATTTTTAGGTTATTTGGAAAATCATTGTGGCTTTAAATAATAAAATTCTGAGTGACATCTGTCAGCCCGTGACCATGAGTCTGCTAAACGGCGTTTTCTTTTTTTTTTTTTTTCATTTCTGCAAAGTTCAATGAAGTAAGTGTTACCCAGAAAGGCTTGTAAGAGTCTTCAGGGTTGTGTATTAAACACTGTCTTGAAACGGGTCCCAAGGCATGTCCTGGAGACCTAGGAACAGGCACGAGGGAGATAGTGGAGGAGAGGGGAGCCTGGTGAGCTGTAGTCCCTGGGGTTGCGAAGAGTCGGACATGACTTAGCAACAAGGGCAACGAGACGGATAAATGGGTGTAAGGAGAGGAGCTCACAGTCTGTTACAAAGATCACGGGACTCAGGAGGGGTCAGGAGTTTCATTCAAACCACTGGGAAATACATTTTACATGTTTCTGGGCTTTGAACCGTCTTTCTTCATAAAGACCTCTGTGATATAAGGAGGGTAGGATTATTCTCCACATGTGATCGAAAAGAAAACTGAGCAAAGAGATGATGAAGACCCTCCCCCCTCTCCCGACTGGAGTCTCAACACGAGTAACAGGGAAGCTGGGCCAGCGCCCAGCTCACCCACCCATCCTGGTATACTCGTCTCTTGAAACGGTGTTTTGGAGCCAGAGAGTCGGACACGCCTATTGTTCAGTCCCTAAGTCGTGTCTGACTCTGCGACCCCATACGCAGGCTCCTCTGTCCTTCACCATCTCCTGGAGTTCCTCAAATTCATGTCCCCTGCGTCCATGACGCTATCCAACCATCTCATTCTCTGCCGTCCCCTTCTCCTCCTTCCCAGCATCAGGGTCTTTTCCAACGAGCTGGCTCTTCACATCAGGTGGCCAAGGTATTAGAGCTTCAGCAACAGTCTTTCCAATGAATATTCAGGGTTGATTTCCTTTAGGGTTGACTGACTGGATCTCCTTGCAGTCCAAGAGACTTTCAACAGTCTTCTCCAGCACCATGGTTCGAAAGCACCAGTTCTTCAGCACTCAGTTTTCTTTATGGTCCAACTCTCACATCTGTACATGACTACTGGAAAAACTATAACTTTGACTAGACTTTGTCAGCACAGTGACTTAGAGCCTTATATCTCTCCAAAAATACATCTCCCACATCCCATCCAAAGCCTGCAGACGATCCTAACCGAAGGGGCCGGGAAGTGATCCCACGTCCCATCAGCCTTGCCAGCAGCTGGTACCTGAAGCACGTCACTGTGCGTGGCCTTTACACCCAGGAAAAGACTCCTAATCACATTTCTGGAAATCGACGAGAAGGACCAGACCACACCTCAAAGCTCCCTGGGCAAGCAGCGCTGGAAGCCAGAGACGCCGAAGCCTCACCGGGAAATGCCCCGGCAGTGTACCCGCTGTCTGATCCGGAGCACAGTAGGTGCGTGGTGCAGGCGAAATTAGGAGCGCCCTGGGTCCACAATCACCCGCATTAAAAGCTTTATGCTCAGGGGTTGGAAAAGAATTAAACTGGGATTATGGGGTTAACAGATGCACAAACCCACGCATATAAAACAGGTAAACAAAAAGGCTTACTGTAGAGCACATGGAACTATGTGGAATATTTGGTAATAAACTATAATGGAAAAGAACTGAAAAGAAAGAATATGTGTGGGTGCGTGTGTGTATGTGTATGTAACTAAATCATTTTACTGTACCTGAAACCAACACTATTGTAAATCAACTATACTTCAATTAAAAAAAAAAAATCTGCGCTCCAAATGAGATCTATTCTATTGTTCAGCTGCTCAGTCGTGTCTGACTCTTTGTGACCCCATGGACCATAGCATGCCAGGCTTCCCTGTCCTTCACTGTCTCCCAGAGTTTGTTCACTTATGTCCATCGAATTGATGATGTCATCCAACCATCTCATCCTCAGTCATTCCCTTCTCCTCTTGCCGCCAATCTTTCCCCAGCATCAGGGTCTTTTCCAACAAGTCAGCTCTTCATAAGGGGAAAAACTGCTCTGTGCTCCAGGGGTAACCAAAATTTTCACTCATCTTCTCTCCAACAGGACAAGAAGCAGGAAGGAAATCCCTTCAATAGATTTCTTTTCCAAGTCACAGAGCCCAGTTCCCCATGGCTAACGCCCCCAACACATGAGCCAACAGGAAGGGCATAAAGTCTCCCCCAACCCCCGACACTCTGCGACCTTGTCCTCCAGGGGAAGCTAAAGTCGACTAATTAACCAATCGCTAGGCAGCTCGTCGAAAGGCAGGTTTCAGTTCTGGAAACAAACAGACTCACAAAAATCAGCGTGGATTGCTACATATGAATTGTCCGAAGTCCAAAAATCTGACACTCTTTCAAGGATGCAGAGGAGAATGAATCAAAAGCCAAGAAGGAAAAAGCAACTGAGGTTAGATAAAGAAAGACCCCGGTGGAACCAGGAGGAAGACTTCCAGAGCGTGACTAGCCGGCCACAACTGATGAAGGGGGCTTTCCCTCCATCCGCTCTCGTACTGGGTGGGCAGGAGCTCTCTCTAGAGGAATTCAGTATCTTCAGCTCCTTTCTGCAAAAACCGCTCCAAGAAAGGGAGACATGTTTAACCAGAGATACAAGCTAGAAAGGGCCCCCGGCTCTTAAAACTTGGGCCATAAATGTGCTCGAGGGTTGGTTTTGCCCTTAAAGGAAAGAAAATTTATGGTTTGTCAGATAAGTAGAAAGGAAAACCCTCAGGATGGAAACCTGGCCAGATAAAAGTCTACAAATGAGTAAAAAGTTTTCTTAAAATACAGTGTCTAAATATTTCAGCCACAAAAAGGTCTTAGGATCCACCGAGCTTCATTTTTAACTCCAACCAAACCTAGCCACATCTCCACAAGAAAATATTCCCTTCTTTCTTTGTTGGATGGGTTTGTCTGCGGGCCATTCAGCTGGGAGACTGTAAACCTTGCCTTTGCCACCTTAACAGTACGATTAACCATAGAATGGCTAAGAGAAGGAGGGAGGGAGGGAGCATTACTGACTGAGAGGTGACAAGACGGTACCTTCCAGAAGGCTGGAAATACTCTATTTCTTGGTGGTTCCATGGAGGTATACGGAAAAATTCACTGAGCTGTACATTTAAGATTTGCTTATTTTTTTAAATTTTTTCTATGTTAAATTAAAAAAATTATTGGAGTAGAGTTGATTTACTATTTTTGTTTCTAATTAGCTTTTATTGTATAGTTGATTTACAGTGTTGTGTTAGTTCCAGGTGCATAGCAAAGCGAGTCAGTTATATATATATATATATATACACACGTGAAAGAGGAAAAGTGAAAGTGATAGCCTCTCAGTCCTGTCTGACTTTTTGCTAATCCCGTGGACTGTAGCCCACCGGGCTCCTCTGTCCATGGAATTCTCCAAGCGGCACCTCACAGCACATGTGATGTTAGTTCCCAGAATAGGGTTCGAACCTGTGCCCCCTGCTTTGGAAGCACAGAGTCATAACCACTGGACCACCACAGCCTAGACGCCCCCATTCCTTACTGTTTCTGCTCACAAGGGGTCCCTCCCGGTCTACCTCCCCGGAAGTCTTCACGTGGTCTCAGACCCAGACAAGCGCTGTCCGTAGGAAGACCTGTGGAGGATTACCAGAGTCTGTCTTTGAGGCCACTCTGCATGGCCCTGGAGCCTCAAAATCAAGGTTCATCTTTAAAGTCAGCACCAGGAAAACACACCCACTGGGCCAACAGAAGCCCCCAGAGCCCCAGCAGCCTCCGCCAGCCCCTCCCACAGCCGCTCTTCCCGACTCCGCTGCCTAAGCAGAGGTGCCTGCCTCGCTGACGGCAGCAAGCAAAAAGGGCAGCCCTCATGCTTCCCTCCAAGGCATTCATTTGTGGTTTTTATTTAAGTCCTGCACGTTTGTGCATAAATACATATGCCAGCCGGGGAGCATGGGCCCAGGTATACACACACACACACCAGAAAAAGCAACACTTATTTGTACACACGCACAGCGTAGTTAAAGATAAGTCGGTTCTCTGCTTCTAGAAGCCGAGAACCTTTTAATTGTCACACTTTTGATGCCAGAAACAACCCAAACAATAAACATCGTCATTTTAATCAACTCTCACAACCACCCCAATGAGGGCAGAGTAGGAATTTCAGCAAGTTCTCGCCCTTTGTTCTTTTTCTTTTTTTGGATGTGGACCATTTTTTAAAGTCTATTGAATTTGTTACAATGTCGCTTCTGCTCTATGCTGTGGTTTTTTGGCCATGGGTAGGTGGGATCCTAGCTCCCTGACCGGGGGTGGAACCTGCACCCCATGCCTTGGGAGGCAGAGTCTTAACCCCTGGACCGCCAGGGAAGTCCTTTTGCTCTTCATTAATTAAAGAATTTGGAAAATGGAGACCGTCTGGTCTCCAAAACTGATCCCCAGTGCAGCCTGTCTCAGACAGCATGAAATCAGAGACCCTTTACCCACTTGAGGTCCTGAAACGCGTTCAGATACTCCCACGGGGGTGGGCATAAAGGACAGAGGAGATATTCCTAATGACGTGACCCATCAACTGCGGTGAACCAGGAGATAGCTGGACGGACGGGCCAGGAGAGGACCCAGGCTCGATTATCCCTTGCACTTTTTTTTTTTAATTAGTTATTTTTTTATCCTTTGGCCATGCCAAATGCCACATGGGAATCTTAGTTCCCCAACCAAGGATCGGATCCGCGCCCCCCTGCATTGGAAGCATGGAGTCCTAAGCAGCAGACCACCAGCGAAGTCCCTGTTTCTTGTAACTTTAAAATATAACCACCCTGATCGCTGAAATTTTACAGAAAAGAAGGAAAGAATCCAGCCACTGACGTGAGGCTTTCTGTAACTCTCTCTCTGCACACATTAGTTTCTTTCTTTACTTTGATGCTCATCCAGGACATCAGCTCCCTGGGCTATCCCTTCACACCCACTCCCATGCATGTCTGACAAAAGAATCAGAAGTCCTCTCCTATCTACCCTAAAGGCACTTGATGAAAAAGCTTCCGGCTGGAGCTATCTGTGAGCCCATGATACAGGAACACAGCCTGCAATAATGTTGCAGGTTGCAGCCCACGAGTTACCCCAAATGGTGAGAAAATTTGTGCTAAGCGCACAGAAACCAACTGGAAGAAATGGACAGTGTTCTCTGGCTGGAATGACTTGTGCTGGACCCACAGTTTACCAGGGAGGAGAAGCCAGAGGCAAACATCTTTAGTAGCTTGTGCCTGAGTTTGGGATGAAAGCCGGTGGGAAACCCAAACAGTATTGTCTGCAATGTGTCATCTCATGGTGGGATGGGGTCAATGAAAGGGACTTCTAAGAAACTTCTGGGCTGCCAAGACCAAACCCTAGACCTCCTAGAAGTATCAGCTCATGCCTGTGTCTGTAATCTCCCAGAGGAGCTTGGACATTAAAACTTGAAAAGCATTTCACGGAAGAGGACGTCTTCTGCGTCTTGGTTGTATATCCTCTCCTCAGTCTCTCCCTGGTACCCACCACTCTCGGCTTCCCCCCTCCCTCAGCACCCTCCCAATAAAGCCTCCCCACAACACCAAGATACATGGCTGAATACCCTCCAAGGGGTTTTCTGCCTAAACTCAGAAGCACATAGGGCTTCCCAGGTGGCAAAGTGCTAAAGAATCCACCAATGCAGGAGACACAAGAGGTACGGGTTCGATCCCTGGGTCAGGAATATCCCCGGGAGTAGGAAATGGCACACTCCAGTATTCTTGCCTGGAAAATTCCATGGACAGAGGAGCCTGTTGGGCTATAGTCATGGGTTGCTATAGTTATGTCGAGTTGGACATAACTGAGCAACTGAGCGTGCGTGCGCATGTTCATAAAAACAGAGAAGGTGTGAAAAAGTGATTTTAAAAACACACTCACTTCTACCATCAATCATGTTGGTTATTCATCATAATTCCACATCTCCAACACTCAAATTCCAACCATCGATTCAACCCGTGCTAAATTCTAGTCACTCTTGAAAGGAAACATATCAGCCCAGTTCAAAGCAACATATGATAAGGATACATTGAAAATAATACCCAAAGTTCCACAAAGAGAAATAGTTATGTCAAATTTTCCTTTGGCAACTTATCCATCCTAACGTTTCTCATCCCATTATGAAGAAACACACTAAGGATGCAAGAGAAAGTAAAGAAAACGCTGACAAAGAGGGGAAGGGGAGTGACCTTAGTTATCTTATTAGAAAGACAATAAGAGCTAATGTTTTTTCGAGGGCTATTTCCTGGCATGGAGCTGTGTATACTTCATTAATAATTAAAAAAACATTTTTTGTGTTTTGGCCACACCGGGTGGCATGTGGGATCTTAGTTCCCTGACCAGGGATCGAACCTGTGTCCCCTACATTGGAAGACTAGAGTCTTAACCACCGGGTGGCATGTGGGATCTTAGTTCCCTGACCAGGGATTGAACCTGTGTCCCCTACATTGGAAGACTAGAGTCTTAACCACTGGACCACCAGGGAAGCCCCTAGAACTATGTATTTTACATGCAGTGTCTCACATTCTATTCCTCAGAACCTCTGCCTCCCAGTATTACCATCCCTTCCTTGGAGAAGGCAACAGCAACCCACTCCAGTATTCTTGCCTGGAGAAGTTCATGGACGGAGGAGCCTGACGGGCTACAGTCTATGGGGTCACAAACAGTCGGACACGAGTTAGCGACTAAACAACAACATTACTATTCCTTAGAGAAACTCCATCAAGCCTCTGTGGTTCTGCACATGTGGTTCCGTCTGCCTGAGAAGCCCAGTCTCATCTCCTCCCTGAAACATCCTCTGAACACCTCTTAACCGTCATGAGACACTGTCCGTCCCTGGGGAAGTCTTCCCTCTATCCCAAGCATCGTTTTCTTAGAAGTCCAGACTTCTCTCCAGCCACTGCCCACAGGGTCACTGTAATCACGTGTCCCCAAGCCTTGTCTATTCATTACCTGAGTGCTGTCCTCAAGGGCACTGATCTAAATGGACCTTTGTCTCCTCAGCATGTCACACAGAGCCAGGCCAACAGTACAAGCTTAACAAATATTTGTAGAATAGACCAACACATGAATACATTTCTCCCATGAAGATCGACCGATAAGATGATTTCATTAAAAAAAAAAAAAGCACATATCAAGACTCCTTCCAGGTACAGGTGTTTACCAGTGGAAGACGTACCTCCACCCTAGGACAGCCTGTGCAGAGGACGTCCAGCCTGCAGTTGACTTAAGCAAATTTCTCCACCGTCCATTTGGTCCGAGCAAACAACTACTTTGCTTTCTGCTCTCTCTCACTAAGAGTTTTCAGAAAGTATTTTCTTATATGTTTTCTTGGCTGCGCCTGGTATCAGCTGCGGCGTGCGGGGCCTAGTTCCCTGACCACGGATAGGACCCAGGCCTGCCTCCCTGCTTTGGGAGCTCGGCGTCTTAACCACGGGACCATCAGGAAGCCCCAGGAAGTGTCCTGAAGGATTTCAGGAAGCGGTTGGGAGGGTCTGGCCTCACTTTTTCTCATCTAAGGTTTAGGCTGTAAGCCCAGCAGGTCAGCCTGCTTCTCCACCATCAATCCAAGGAGAAGAGCTTCTTCAACTGCATCTCAAGCGGGAGAACCACCCACTGCCCACAGGAAACCACCCCTGGAGCCGAGTCATGGGGCCGGGAGGAGGGCAGCGGACATTCAAAGCCAGGACAGCAAGTCTCCGCGCCCGCTGCACTGAGACGGGGGCCTTCGGGTGTGCCACAGCTGTCCCCATGCAGTCAGCAGGTTGTGTCCATGAAGTCTTTGCTGGAGACATTTCCTGGAGACCCGCCTCGGGAGGCGGGGACCCCAGAGGGGTCCAACCGCAGCGTGCAGCGGTCCAGCTGGTTCTTGGACAACCGCCAGACAGGAGATTGAATCCGAGCACAGGCACCTCTGTCCTCTCTGCCCCGAGGGTGATCCACCACCCCCGCCACCAGCCCATCTACCCAGGCGGCCACAGCGAGCTGGGTCAGCCATTGGGGAGCCTGACCTGGAGCAGGACCTCCAGAGGAGAGAGCAAGGCAGCCATCCAGCTCCTCTGAGCCCTGTGTGTGTGCGGGACACCCCAGGCCCCCAGCCAACCTCACTCGGTGGGTAGCTAGGCAGACAGTGAGGGTCAGATTCTCCTCTCTGCCCCCAGTGAGCTGTGTGACCTAAGACAAGTTGCTTCCTTTCTCTAAATATGCTTCTTCATTCATAAAACGTAAGTAATACCTGCCTTCCGGAACTGTGGAAGGTATCAAGACAACGTCTGCAGAACACCTCCATCTGGGCGTAGAATGTGGTCAATAAACGTGAGCCTTCTAGTATTTACATCGTAGTCATGACCTTGAGTGTTTGACTACAAGCTCCCCGAGGGCAGTCTTTCTCTGTTTCCTAGGAAGCTGCGTTCTCAGCACAGGCCTGATGCAAATAGGAATGGAATACGATGCCCTGCCTGTCAGCAGGATGAACCCTTGACAACACACCCCAGCGACGTGCGAGGCCTCTGGGACCTGCAGACAAAAGGCAGAGGCGGGTCCCCACGTCCACTGAGTCCACCTTCCCCCCGTCACCCTCGGCCTTACAGGGGAAATGGTCTGGAAAGGACGCCTGAGCCCTTGCTGACTGATCCTGCTCTAACCAAAGCTTGTCCACACCCAAGGGCCACCCCGGCATGGCCTGGTTGGCCTCACCCCGAGTGTCCGATGAAAGGACTTGATCTTCTTTAAAGGAATCTTAGGAGGCAGGGAGCAAGGAGATGGGCAGGAGCTCCCCGGCGTGGGGAGCCCCAGAAGTCACATGGACCTTTCGCCCTGCCTGTGCCACGGCTTCTAACACCAGTGTGCCTTCCACCCCCAGGGGTGAGATTCTCCACACGCATGCAAGTGCACACATGCGTGGACATGACACACACGGACACGGTACATGAGTGTACATGACACGCGTGCACACCACATGCACGTGCACACATACATGACACATGCGCGCGAGCCTGCATGACACGCATGCAGGTGGGTGCACGACACGTGCACACGTGTGTACATGACACCCGTGCACGTGACATGCACGTGCCCGCGTGTACGTGATGCACGCATGCACTCGCGTACATGACACACTCATGCACACAACACACACATCCTTGGAGGCACGCTCTCCATTAGTGGAAACGAGACATGACGAGATGGTTATCTTTCATGTCTTATAACCACGTGGAGCGTGGCCGTTACAGACCACGCTGCCCCTTTGTTCAAAATGGCAGGGTTGTTTACTGTGCAGTCTCTGAAGCGGGGAACGGATCCCGTGACTACGAGAGGAAGAGATCCGCAAAGCTCTAGGCCAGGGGCAGGAGGAGCTTCCCTCTGACCGGCGCACGGGTAGGGTCGCCAGGGAGAAAGGGTGCTCTGGGGGCAGGCGGGCACCCACCACCCAGCAAGCAGGTCAGAGCCCCGCTCCAGGTCCCAGCTCCTGCTGCAGCGCCTGACGTCAGATGGCCTCGGGCAGGGACCACAGCCTCTCTCAGCCTCACCCCCCACCACGGGGACCATGACAATGCCAGCTCTGGGGTCTGCAGCGAATGAACAGGGGACCATCTCCATCTCCACAGAGCACTCAGCACCGCGTCTGGCTCACGGGGAGTGGGGAATAACCACCAGTTTTGAAGACATGACCGTCCACTCTCTCAGCCTGCTTTGCCTCCACCCTCTGACGGACAGCTGGGCGTTCGCTCCAACCAGGGCTGAGCAAACTGAAGCTGAGAGCCGCTGTGATTCGCCCAGGGGCACAGAGCGGCCTGGGGGCTGCTCAGCGTGCCCGTGGAGGGCCGCCCCCACCGCCCTGTCCAAGGGCCACCTTCCCTGGCCCATCAGGGCTCTGTTCCCTCTGTCCCTGTCCCCCTGGGGCTTCTTTCCAGAGTCCTGAGAAACCACATGACCCCTCATGCCTCTAGGAGGCCGCCAGGGAGCATGGCAGGAGACCGCAGACGCAGGGAAACTTTTAAAAAGAAAAGAAAAAGAAAAGACCGCTTGCCTTCTCTCGGGGAGGTACCCCGCTGCCCCCACGGAGAAGGGAGGGCAGCGCCCCCTCCTCTTTCTGCCCCTGCCCCCTGCCACTCCAGGTGGGCGCGTGCTTGCCGAGTCCTATGCTGGGACCTGGCCTCCCAGGAGCTGCCAGAAGACCTCAGCTCCGGCTGCCCTAAGCGTCCGCCCTGGAGGGGACGGGAGCGGGTCTGGGAGGAGCGGCCTGACCCTCACCACTCCCTCCGCATTCATCCCGGGGTCCTCCAAGGGGACAGGGGCCTGATTCTGTGACCCCTGAGCCCCGCCTCTCAGCTCCCAGCCTCCAGGCAGCCTGGGAAGCCTCCCACCTACGTTCAGAGGCCTGGAGGCGCCAGGAGAGAGCTCAGCACTCAGAGGCTTGGACACCCAACTCTGTGTCCCCCAGAACCACTGATCCGAAAATGGGGGCTCCCTTTGCGGACAGAAACCAGGCCGCCCTGGTCTTTGCAAGGAGCCACGTCTGCGCAATCCTGCCCTCCCTGGAAACTCCACGCCCCTCACCCTCCTCCAAACATCTGAATCACGGCCTCCACAAGAGGTGCGCGCACAGATGCCTAGCTGACGGCCGTCTGCATGCAGAACCTCAGAAGTGGACCCACTTCCGTGCGACTGGTTCAGAAGCCGGCTAGCCAAGCAAAAACTACATGGTGTATTAAATTAAAAAGCTCAGCTACCTCCACAGATCCTATGTGGGGAGTGGGGCTGGGGTCGGGGCTGGGGTGGGGGTCAGACCTGTGCAGTGAACAGCAGTAAATCCTGAAACCAAATACCAAAAATATACAAGTCATTTCTAAGTGAAAAATCATGACTGCTTTTTATTTCCTTCTTTGTGCTTCTCAGCATTTTATAAAAGTGCACCGCGGCAGGTTTGGAGTCGGATAAAAAAGTCCATCTTTGAAAAGCCTCCTTTTTTCTTTTTCTTCTCCTACATTCCATCGCCGCCAGCTCGCTTGAACTCGGTGTTCAAACACCTTTCTCCCGGAGCACAAGCCCCAAGAGGGATTTTTTTGGAGCGAGGTTAGAAGCTTGAAAAGAGGAAACAGACCAGCCCTGCCATTTCTCCCTTCAATTCCCAAACGCAAGTCGGAGTAAAGATGGAATGAAACTGCATGGCTTCAGGATGCCCCCGGGGCTCGGGGGTAACCGACCTGGTAAACAGCTAATGATGAGGCCGCACAAACACGGCGCAGGCAAATAAACAGCTGAAAAAAAGACATGTTTTAAGAAGAATCAAGTCAGGAGCAGCAAGGGTGCTCTGTAAGGCTAGGCCAAGGAGGGGAAAACAGTGCCCAAGACGCAAGCTCTTCCGCCGGGGGCTGTCCGTGGGGAGGCCCTGGGCCCCGAGCGGCGGCTTTGTGCGCTCGGGAAGCTGGCCGCCGCGGAGGGAGCGGCGCTGCGCCCCCGCCCTAGGCAGCGGGCCGGCCGGGCGCCGGTTCCCGGGCAGGGCGGCGGGAGGCCGCAGCCGCCGGCGGAGCCACAGCTCCATCGCGCGGCTGCTCGGAGGACAGCCGCGCCGCGCTCCGGGAAGCGGTCCAGGGCTCTGCGCCTCCAGCGGTCCCCGGAGGGTCTAGAGCCTGGCCGGGCCCGCCAAGCTGTCGCTCCCGGGCCCGCGGCAGGAGCCCGCAGACGGACCAGCTGTCCCTACGAGAGCAACCCGGGTCCGGCCTGGAACCGGCTGCCCAGGGATGCTCGGCGCTGCTCTTGCCATCGGGGACCAGACCCACCTTCTCCTCCTTCGACATCTCACTCCACGTGAGAAAGGTATGCTCTCCAAAAGGAGAGGGGCCCGAGGGAAGGGCAAGTCTGATGGGCAGCAGACTGCCCATCAGATGGACGGACTTCCGGCCGTTCCACGTTTTTGCATCAGGAACTCAGCCTCAGGCCTGCAAGCGGGCCGCTGGTATGTGTCATCCTAGGCTTGGGGCACGGCCCTCAGCCCTGCATGGTCTACAAACCTAGAAGACTTCTGAAACAGCCCTCGACTCCAGGCGCCTCCCGGGACAGGATCCCATCCTCAGAAACAAATGGTGGGATGACCCGATTTCGTTCCTTGTAGTTGCTGGTGGTGTTCCGCTGTGTGTGTGTGTGTGTGTGTGTGTGTGTGTGTGTGTGTTGGGGGGGAGGGGCGGGGATGTCTTCTTTATCCCTTTATCTGCCGACGGGCGTCCAGGTTTTTCCCATGTCCTGGCTATTGGAAACAGCGCTGCAGAGACCGTAGGTGGGCACGTGTCTTCTTGAATCATGGTTTTTTCGTGGGACTGAAGTGTTAGTTGATCAGTCGTGTCTGACCCTTTGTGACCCCACGGGCTGTAGCCCACCAGGCTCCTCTGTCCATGGGATTCTCCAGGCCAGAATACTGGAGTGGGTAGCCGTTCTCTTCTCCAGGGGATCTTCCCGACCCAGGGATTGAACCCCGGTCTTCCGCACTGTAGGCAGATTCTTTACCATCTGAGCCACCAGGGAAGGCAAAGTAATGAGGTTGCTGGGTCCTTTTACGACTCGACTGAGACATCTAGCTGAAAACCCTCTTACTTAGAGCTAAACCTGCCTGTGGTCCTTTCATGAACCTCTCACTCCTAGTCCATCACCGAGCTCTCCAATCAGTAGATTTTAGGGGTTTTGTTTTTCGTGTTTGTCTTTTTATTGTTGCCCACAATAAAAATTAGAATTGTCAATAATAAAAAGAGACAAATGTTGGGATTATGGGGTCACTAACTGAAGAACAAGTGGTCTCCATCGTAGACCACTGAAGGAAGCTGACACAGGAGGAAAAAATCCTCAGAACACCAGCAGGAATATACATATTAATAAGAGTATTATATGAGCCTCCCAGGTGGCTCAGTGGTAAAGAATCCACCTGCCAATGCAGGAGATGGGGGCTCAATCCCTGGGTCAGGAAAACCCCCTGGAGAAGGGAATAGCTACCCACTCCAGTATTCTTGCCTGGAGAATTCCACAGGAAAACAGAACAAAAAAATCCTTAGAACACCAGCAGGAATATACATATTAATAAGAATATTATATAACAGGAAACCATAGCAAAGGCATTGAGCATCTCCCTGAATCTTTTCAGCCACCTTAGAAGATGGGCACTTTTATGGTTTCTGTTTTACAGAAAAGGAAAGGGAAGTGCCCAGAGGTTAAATAACTTGCCCAGGTCTGCAGCTGGCAAGAGATAAAGCCAGGCCTGGAACTCAGAGCCTGGAGCTGGCTCCTGGGCTGACTGCTTCCTCAATTCCATCTTTCAACTCAGCTCCCCCTCCTAAGGACGGATCCAGGTTTTGCTGGACCTGAAGCATGGACATTTTTCTGAAGGGAGGGACAGCTTCTTTAAGAAAAACAATGAGGTTATAAATACACGTGAGGGTTTAAATACACAGTCCGGTGCAGGGCGTGGAGGGTCCGTGGAGGTGCGGGGCTGGCCCTTTGTTGCCTCCGGGGTAGAGCTTCCTCTGCTCCCCGATCTCCCTTGCAGCTGGGCTTCCTGAATCGCTGCATCCGCTCCTCCAGGCCACTGCTCCAGCCTCTGCAACTGCCATCCACGCCCAGCACCCTCAAAACTGCTTTGGCTCAAGGTCACCCAATGACAGGGGGCTTCCCGGGTAGCTCAGTGGTAAGGAACCCACCTGCCAATGCAGGAGACTGGGGTTCACTCCCTGGGTCGGGAAGATCCCCTGGAGGAGTAAATGGCAATCCACTCCAGTATTCTTGATTGGGAAATTCCATGGACAGAGGAGCCTGGTGGGCTACAGTCCATGGGGTCGCAGAGAGTCAGATACTACCTAGTGAGTGAAAACATCATCCTATGACGAGCGCTAAGCACAGAGTCCTCCGTGGCCTTGGTGCTCCTCGCCCTGGAGACCAGGAGCATGCTACAGTCTTCCGGCTTCTCTCCTGCCATCCAGCCACTCTCTCTCTGACCCTCGTGGCTGGAATTTGTGTCTTGTTTCCAAAACGTCCTGGTGAGCACGGGCAGAGGAATGAGAGTAAACGCAGAGACGAGGGAAACCTGAGGTTTCAGCCCTGGCCCCTGGTTAAGAGCTGTGTGGCCACCAGCCGTCCAGTGGCCCTCCCTGAGCTCACGGTCTCTCCTGCACTGTGCCTGTTGCTCGGTTGTGTCCGACACCATGGACCGCAGCACACCAGGCTCCCCTGTCCTCCACTGTCTCCCGGAGTTTGCTCAGACTCATGTCCATTGAGTCGATGATGCCATCCAACCATCTCATCCTCTGTCGCCTCCTTCCTCTCTTGCCTTCAAGCTTTCCCAACATCAGGGACTTTTCCAATGAGTCAGCTGCTCACATCAGATGACCAAAATACTGGAGTTTCACCTTCAGCATCAGTCCTTCCAGTGAATATTCAGGGTTGACTTCCTTTAGGATGGATTGGTTGGATCTCCTTGCAGTCCAAGAGACTCTCAAAAGCCTTCTCCAACACCACAGTTCAAAAGCATCAATTCCGCATGATTAGGGTTATACACCACCAGTGACTCAGAAGGTTAAATGAGATGATATGCGCAGTGTGCTTAGTAGGAGGCTACGTCCCTGGGCTCCCTAATCACTGAGAGCCATGGTCAGCCCTGAGCTGACCACCTCTGTGGCCTGAGCGCTAGATGACTATTTCCAGCACTTAACAGAGTCACCTCACCCAGGGGGCCCTCCCAGAAACTCATCTTGTCTCAAAGCACTCCTCCCCCGTGA
The DNA here is from genome assembly GCF_001704415.2 of Capra hircus. Lineage (NCBI taxonomy): Eukaryota > Metazoa > Chordata > Mammalia > Artiodactyla > Bovidae > Capra > Capra hircus. Next base: position 57,740,646 of record NC_030826.1, on the reverse strand, counting down.
AAATGTTCAACGACAGAGGAATGGATAAACAAGATGCGGAACACGTATACCAAGGAATATTACTCAGCCACCAAAAAGAGCAAAACAATGCCGTGTGCAGCAACACGGGATGGCCCTAGAGGTTGTCACGCTGAGTGAAGTAACTCAGAAAGTCAGACAGAGAAGGAGAAATAGCGAATGACATCCCTTATATGCAGAATCTAAAAAGAAACGATACAAATGAAGTTATTTACAAAAGGCAAACAGACTCCCAGGCTAGGAGTGAGCTCATGGTGACTGAGGGTAGGGAAAGGATTGGGTGGGGGAGGGATGGTTAGGGAGTTCGGGGTTGACATGGACACACCGCCAGATTTTAAACGGATAACCAACAAGGACCTCCTGTACAGCGCAGGGAACTCTGCTCCGTGCTGGGCGGCGGCCTGGATGGGAGGGGAGTCCAGGGGGAGGGTGGATGCGTGCATATGCATGGCTGAGTCCGGTCGCTGTGTGCCTGAAACTATCACAACGTTGTTCAGCCGCTACCAGTTCAGTTCAGTTCAGTTCAGTCGCTCAGTCATGTCTGACTCTTTGCGACCCCATGAATCGCAGCACGCCAGGCCTCCCTGTCCATCCCCAACTCCTGGAGTTCACTCAAACTCACATCCATCGAGTCAGTGATGCCATCTAGCCATCTCATCCTCTGTCGTCCCCTTCTCCTCCTGCCCCCAATCCCTCCCAGCATCAGAGTCTTTTCCAATGAGTAAACCCTTCGCATGAGGTGGCCAAAGTACTGGAGCTTCAGCTTTAGCATCATTCCTTCCAAAGAAATCCCAGGGCTGATCTCCTTCAGAATGGACTGGCTGGATCTCCTTGCAGTCCAAGGGACTCTCAAGAGTCTTCTCCAACACCAGAGCCCAAAAGCATCAATTCTTCGGCACTCAGCTTTCTTCACAGTACAACTCTCACATCCATACATGACCACTGGGAAAACCATACCCCAGTACAAACTAAAAAGCTTAAAAGTGCTCTCCCCACCACCACAAGCCCGCCCCCTCCCTTTTTCTCTGCCAGTTTCTAGATGGCACCACTGACTATTCAGCATGGATAAGACACCCAGGATCCATCTCGAATCCACCCTCTGCCGCACCATCAATCTCCGTGGATCCACACCTAGCATCCCCCTCAGTCCACACCCTCCTCTCCCCCTTGTGCCCAGGTCCTCGTGATCTCGCCCTTGGACCCCTGACCAGTCTCCTAAATGAGGGGCTTCCCCACTGCCCTCAACCCATCCTCCTCCCAGAAGGCTGAGCACCCCCAAACCATCTCCCCTTGATGGTGCTATTTCTCTACTTAAAATCCTTTCCCGTCAGTATGAAGTTCAACCGAACCACAAAGCCCAGGATCCTCAGGCTCCTGTCAGGCACGTGTTTGCACGTCTCCCCCTGAACTCCCTGAAGGCTTCTCCCCTAAACGATCTTCTCAGATATCCCAAAGCTCTTCCTCTCCCCTCTGTGCTTCTGCACACAGGAGCCCACGACCTAGAATGCCCATCCCTTTCTCTACCAACCACCTTCAGAGCCCCATCCAAATGTCACCTCCTCTTGGAAGCCTGCCGGGATTCCTTCAGAGATCAGAACCAATTATCTGTGCCTCCTGTATATAGCTGGATCACAGCACTATTCAAACCCTACAACAGTAGTATTTATTTCTAGTTTCAGAGGCTGGCTATGTGGTGAGTTCTCTGAGAGCACCAACATCTTAAAAGACAACAGAGGGCACTGGGCAAGAGGGTGGGTTTTGGAACTGGACACCAACACCCTGGGCACAAATCTCGTTCTATTTATCCTGTTGCCACGGTTGGGGGATCTTACAACATTTCTCCAGGCTTCCGTTTTCTTGTCTAGATCATAGGACAAGGATGGGACATCCCTTGGAGGGTGGTGGTGAGGGGGCGAAAAGGCTTAGAACAGTGCCCAACACAAGAAAATCCTGACCAAGAGAAGTAAAGCGTCAGCTCCTGTGTAATCGTAAACATTCTGGTGGGGCTTCCCCAGTGGCTCAGCACTAAAGACTCTGCCTGCAACACAGGAGATTCAGGAGACACGGGTAGGGAAGATCCTTGGGCTGGGAAGAGCCCCTGGAGAAGGAGATGGCAGCCCACTCCAGTATTCTTGCCTGAGAAATCCCATGGACGGAGGAGCCTGGCGGGGTACAGTCCATGGGGTCCCAAAGAGTCGGACACAACTGAGCGACTGACCACGTCCAAGTCGCATTGAAGAACTAAACAGAAACAGCTGAAATTCATTTTAATCATATTTATTTAATCCAACATATCTCAAATATCATTGTTTCAGCATAAAATTAATATATTTAAAATATTATTCACGAGCGGACTTCCCTGGTCATCCGGTGGTTAAGAATCTGCCTGCCAATGCAGGGGACGTGCGTTCAATCCCTGGCCCGGGAAGATCCCACAAGCTGAGCAGCAAGGAAGCCCATGCAGCAGAGCCTCTGAAGCCCGAGCTCGGCAACAAGGGAAGCCCCTGCGAGGAGAGCAGCCCCGTCCCCACAGAGACAAAGCCCCGCAGAGCAGCGAAGACCCAGGGCCGCCAAAAGAAAAGAAGAGAATCATCCGTCAGCTACTCTGCGGCTTTCTCCACACTCAGCCTTTGAAACCTGGTTGCACGATCTGCTGGAAAAGTGGAAGGACCATCAGTCGCTCAGTCGTGTCCGACTCTTCACGACCCCGTGGACTGTAGCCCGCCAGGCTCCTCTGTCCATGGGGTTTCCCAGGCAAGAATACTGGAGTGGGTTGCCATGTATGCCCTTCTCCGGGGCATCTTCCCGACCCAGGGATCAAACCCGGGTCTCCCACACTGCAGGAAGACTCTTTACCATCTGAGCCCCCAGGGAAGCCCCACGTGCTCCACCGAGAGCACCTCTAAGTGGGTTCACACGAGCGGCCGCAGACCTGCCCCAGGCGACGTGTGGCTCCTGGCCGCTATGGGGGGCAGCATGTTCTGCTGACCCTTCCCCCCAGAGACAAGGACTCCTGGAAGCGTGTGCCCAGTTTCCTCCAGACCCCAGCACCCCCAGGCCTTTTCCCTTTCCTGATTGTGCTTTTTCTCCCTCCACTGGAATGAGTCCTATATCAGTGAGTATAACCCCACGCTGAGTCCTGGGGGTGAGGGGGGAACCCCTGAACCCCGAGAGCTCCCTGGATGGGGACTTCTCAGAATGACGCGTTCACCCTGGTCTGCGAGGCTGGACAGTCCCTCCCGCCCAGCTCTCTGCCCTCCGCTTTCCTAACAGAGCCAAATCTCAACCCGCACCCATCGGACCCAAGAATCCATTGAAACCTTCTGAGCTGAGACAGAGGAGTCCGTTTTTATTCATCTCTGCCTCCCAAGGCTGAGCACAGCCCTCTGGAGGGGAGTTAAAGGGTTCCTGAAGGTTAATCCGATGTACTCTCTATTCTAATTGCCTTTATAGGTGAGGCTGTGATAAGCTACCATAAATCGTTTTAGCCCTGCAGTGTGAGAAGCCTGAGCTTTCATTCATTTCTCCTAAAGACACAGGTGTTATTTTTTCCGTTTCACCGATGACTCATATATTTTGCCCAAGGTCACTCAGTGAGGACATCCTGCCCCAAACATATTTTATGATGTGGCAGGTGAGAATTGTTCTTATTTTAAAACAAACAGAAGGTGAACATGCAACGTCCAGGCTGGCTGTGCAGCATTCCATGAACGCAGGCACCCAGAACACCCTTCTCAAGACTGGCGTGGGCTCCCCACGAGGTTCAGGGTAAGGAATCCACCTGCCCGCAAAGCAGGAGACTCGGGAGAGGCGGGTTAGACCCCTGTGTTGGGAAGATGCCCTGGAGGCGCTTGCAGGATTCTCGCCTGGAGAATCCCATGGACAGAGGAGCCTGGCGGGCTGCAGTCCATGAGGTCAGCAAAGAGTCAGACATGACTCAGCGACGGAGCACAGCAAGTGAAATCGTAGCCACAAAAACACAAAAGGGTGTGAGTGTGCAGGAGAGGGTTACACCTCTGTGCAAGTGGTCCATAAAGGGTCCCAGGAAGCAGCTCCTCAAAAAGTTGAAACAAATAAGAAAAATTATTTCCCGTGAAGGTCAAACAAGTTAAATCAGTATCCCACAGGAAGCTGGAATGGATGTCTTCCTCAGGGTTAAGCAACAGCAGGAGCTTCGGTGGCTGCAGAGATAGGCACGCTCTCCCATTCCCGCCTCTGCCTTTGTGCAGGACCGAGCCCTGACCCTCCCGAAGGCGCCGCAGTAAGAGCAGGGCCAGGATTTCCAGGCAGGATGGTGGGGAGGCCACTGAGCCCGCTGCTTGTCCCAAAGAGGCACCGAAATCCCCAGCCACCGCAAAGGGGCTTCGCCAGGGCCTGCCACCGACAGAGCCCCCAAGTCCTAATCCAAGCGAGTAATTGGACCTGCATGTTATTGTGGGCTTAAAAAAACACCCAGAACTGAACAGTCAGATTCATGAGCCAGCAGGTACACTGATGGCTGCCAGGCACGGGAAAGGGCAGGGTGATGGGCACTGAGTGTTTAAAGGGGACCCAGCTGCAGTGTAGGAAGGTGAAAAATCTGGGAGACGGGTGACGGTGAGCGTCGCACACGATGGGAATGTACTTGGTGGAACTGAACTAAGCGTACAGTTAAATACGGTTACAACAGTATGTTTATACTGCGTGACTCTCACCACAATAAAGAAAAAAAAACATTAAAAAAACCTAAAGCTAAAAGAAATGATCAAGGATGATGCACTCAGACCCCAAACCACACCTAGACAATCCCTCCAAGCTTGAAAGGAACAATTCCATGATCAAGACAAGGAAAATGGGTTTTCACAGGCACCTGTGAGCCATGCTGATACAAATACAGGGTTGAACAGATAAATTCACGGGAGAGAAGAAACAAAAGTTCCTTGCAGAAGAATTCCAAACACTGTTTGGAGGGACCTCCCCCTGGGAAATTGGCCACCTGATACAAAGAGCTGACTCACTGGAAAAGACCTTGAAGCTGGGAAAGATTGAGGACAGGAGAAGGGGGCGGCAGAGGATGAGTTGGTGGGATGGCATCAGCGACTCAATGGAGATGAACTTGAGCAAACTCTGGGAGACAGCCTGGCGTGCTGCCGTCCATGGGGTCGCAAAGAATCAGATCAACTGAACTGTAACAACAAACTCGGAAATGAGCTTGATCCCCTCCTGCTGAGCATGGGCCGTACCTGGTGACTCTTCCAAGGAACAGAGGAACGAGAAAAGCAGAAATTTACCGTGGAGAAACCAGGCAGCCACCGCACTATCCGAGCGATCGAGGTCAACGTCATGCTGACATCACATGCCCCTGATAGGACACCACGGGCCGCTTCACCTCTGTGGCGTTCTCCCCCAAACCCCAGGCTATTATGAGAAAACATCGGACAAAGCCAAAGTGAAGGGCATTCTTCAAAACACATAACCAGTACTCTCCAAGATCGTCAAGATCAGACAGGACTAAATGGAATGTGGGCTTCCAATTGGGTCCCCAACAGGAAGCAGTCATTAGTGAAAAACCTCAATTCAGTTCAGTTCAGTCACTCAAGTCGTGTCTGACTCTTTGCGACCCCATGAATCGCAGCACGCCAGGCCTCCCTGTCCATCACCAACACCCAGAGTTCACTCAGACTCACGTCCATCGAGTCAGTGATGCCATCCAGCCATCTCATTCTCTGTCGTCCCCTTCTCCTCCTGCCCCCAATCCCTCCCAGCATCAGAGTCTTTTCCAATGACTCAACTCTTCGTATGAGGTGGCCAAAGTACTGGAGTTTCAGCTTTAGCATCATTCCTTCCAAAGAACACCCAGGGCTGATCTCCTTCAGAATGGACTGGTTGGATCTCCTTGCGGTCCCAGGGGCTCTCAGGAGCCTTCTCCCTAGTGATACGCAAATAAAGCGTGTAGTTCAACACACGGCATTGCAACCATGGTAACATCTGAGTTTTGACAACAGGGCTACGGAGGGTTAACAGTGGGAGAAACCAGGCAAGGGCTGGCCAGGAACCCTCTGTACTGACTCTGCAACTGTTTGGTAAATCCAGAACGATCTCAAAATAAAGAGTTTGTTTTGGAAAGTGTACTTGATATAGCCGGCGGATAACCCGTCCAGACCATCACTCAGCCCTGGGAACAATACAAGAGGATGACGTCAGAAAGCTGCGCAGTTTCAGTCCACGAGCTCTCATGAAAGGGAGTCCTGTGTGCCAGGGCTTAAAGTGAGAGTAAAGTGAATGTCACTCAGTCGTGTCTGACTCTTTGTGACCCCATGGACTGTATAGTCCACGGAATTCTCCAGGCCAGAATACTGGAGTGGGTAGCCTCTCCCTTCTCCAGGGGATCTTCCCAGCCCAGGGATCAAAGCCAGGTCTCCCGCACTGCAGGGAGATTCTTTACCAGCTGAGCCACACGGGAAGCCCTTGGGTTACCAGGGGCTTGATTACTTCTAATTCCCAAACCACCCGGAGCACCAGCCTCCCTTCACGTGGGCAACTGGTGATGGGGGAAGTTTAAGCAAACTAACAAAGTCACACAGCATCCAGGGGTGCAAGTGATTCTAACCCAAAGTATGGGTTCTCTTCCACGAGGCCCACTGGCCCTTCCCAGGCTGGGCCCACGGAAGACCACCATCTCATCTAATCAGAGCCCTGGGGGTCCTCCTTCAGATGCCTTTCTGTCGGGGATACTGGGATGAGATGCTCTTTTCGGAGCTGATACAGAGAGGAACCACTAGGTGGCGACAGATCCCAGCAATGTCAGGGAGCTACGCCTGCCCAGGACCACCCCCAGCTCAGACTCTCTGCCTAGGATTCCCAGCACCAGCTTTGCTGAAAGCCATTCAGGGCTTTTCTCTTGCCAAGATTTGCACAAGCGTAGAAAAGAGGGGTGCCCTCACCCACTGGTATAATTTTGGAGGTCCGGCTGCAAAAATAACCGAAGACTGGTTTATTTCTCCCTTGGAAGAAGCTGGTACACAGCTGTGTGTGCGTGTTAGCTGTTTGTCGTATCTGACTCTTTGTGACCCCGTGGGCTGTAGCCACCAGGCTCTTCTGTCTGTGGGATTTCTCAGGCAAGGATACTGGAGTGGGTTACCATTGCCTTCTGCAGGGGATCTTCCTGACCCAGGGACAGAACACGGGTCTCCTGCATTGCAGGCAGACTCTTTACCGTCTGAGCCACCAGGGAAGCCCTGAGCTACTTGTATAGTGGCACACACACACACACCCACACCCCCCCATACACACACATGCACACCCACACACACACGCACACACACACATCCACACACACGCACACACCCACACACACGCGCACACACACATGCACACGCACACACGCGCGCGCACACACACCCACATCCACACACACGCACACATCCACACACGCGCACACACACATGCACACCCACACACACGCACACCACACACACGCACACACACACACCCCCCACACACCATGCACGCACACCCACACACAGCTGGAGTGGACTTTCAGATTCTCTCTTCAGAGTCACAGTTAGCAGGACTCTTGCCAACCACACCAACAGTCACCACCGTGGAGCACAGACGGAGGTGCTGGTCCTTGTCTTTGAAACTTCGAGAGCTCCAGAACACAACTGCCTGGGCTTGGATCACACCATCGCGCCAACCAGCTCCACCGCTCACAGTATGCGTGATCTCAGGCACCCAGGTTAGTACTGAGCCTCACCTTCCGGGTCTAACCCTGGCGATGGGCTCACGACCAAGCCCACGAGATTCGCTGACAGTGACGCAGATTAACAGGTGAAAGTCACTGAAATCGGTGCTTAATAAACGTCTGCCATTTTTCTCGTTGCTTCTCCCCCTTGAGGGGGTATGTCTGCCCCCCACCTCAACCCTCCAGCCCTTAAGACACTGTCAGTGTGTATGGCAATTGCGTGCAGACATTCTTAGCCGTGTCTGACTGCATACGGCCCCCTGAACTGTAGCCTGCTAGACTCCCCTGCCCATGGGATTTTCCAGGCAAGAGTACTGGGGTGGGTTGCCATTCCCTTCTTCAGGGGATCTTCCCGAGGCAGGGATTGAATCCATGTCCCCCGCACCGCAGGCAGTTTCTTTACCGTCTGAGCCACCTGGGGAAGCCCCTGGGGGTTCCAGAGTCCCCGGGGAATCTCTCCTGCTGACAGTACACAGACAAGGGGGTCTAATGAGAACCGATCTAGAAAGCTCTAGACCGTGTCCCTGTTGAAACTACACATTTTATCTTAAAATATATTTTATCATGGCTTCATCTTTTTTTCTACCCTTATTACCTACCTTTTTTTAATTTATAAAAACAAAATTTTAAATAAGCTGCCTTAAATCCCCTTGGCGACAAAGCCAGGTTTAAATATGTTTAGCGTTTTGCAAAGGCAAGTGACTCTTTTTTTTAAAGCACTGTCCAAATGGGGTGGAAATGTAGGCTGGATTTTGTGGGGGGTTTTTAGCCTCATCTTGAAATTGGTGAATTTGAAGAAGCCCCTGCAATAATGTTACATGAACACCAGAGGGCACCACAGCCCACAAGTCTGGCTGGCCCAGCACTGGCCCGGGCCAGGCTTCAAGGGTAGAAAGAGAGAAGAGAAAGACCCTCTTCAGACCCCAAACCCGTCTGAGCTGTCAGATGCTAACTCTCTTCGGCCTCACACCTCCAAACCCCCGGGGCAGTCAGGAAGTAGGTGCTGGGGCATGAGAGAGTGTGAAATGTTAGTCGCTCGGTCCTGTCTGACTCCTGCAACCCCACGGACTGTAGCCCGCCAGGCTCCTCTGTCCATGGGATTCTCCAGGCAAGAATACTGGAGTGGATTGCCATTTCCTCCTCCAGGGAATCTTCCTGACCCAGGGATCGAACCTGGGTCTCTTAGGTCTCCTGCCTTGGCAGATGGGTTCTTTACCACTAGCGCCACCAGGGAAGCTGTGGGGAAAAGAGAGCTGCAAACCGGGGCCACTGGGTCTGCATTGGGGTTAAGCTTCTCTGTGCTATGAGGATTTAAAGAAAAGGTGACGCCACTGACCCCTGACTGATGAGACGCACAGCACGTCACTCACTGTACAGAACACGTCCTCCCCACGGACGCCCGCCTGCACACCGCCCCGTCACAAAGTCACACCCTATACAGCAGCTCCGTCGACCCACCCTGCAGATGAGCAAAGCGAGCTCCAAACGTGCAAAGCGACTTTCGGAGACCTGGTGTCTGGGCTGGCTGCTGGCCCAGCTCGCGGAAGTCTAACTCAGCCCGGGAGGTTTGCACTTACCCACAGCACCGCCCCAAAGGCAAACATGAGCCTGTTCTCAGGAGTCCTGCCCTCAGTAAACCTGGGTGATGGCTGCGGACAAAGCTGAGGGTGGGTCCCCAGGAGCTTCGCCCAATGCCGCCTACACACGGGGAGAAGTCGCCACTCGGGAGTCTGCAGCCCCTTCATCTGCCCCGTGCCTCCCCTCAGCTCTCAGCAACCCTCGTAGCTCCTGCTGTGTGTTATTACATCTTCGGCTGCATCATCGCTCTGTAACAGTAAGGCAGGCCCCCAGAGACACAGGGGCAAGAGAGACCTGCCTATTACCACCCCCCCCCCAACCCCAGCCCTCTCTCACTCACCAGCCAGCAATGTCGGGCCCCAGAGAGACTCGGAAAAGATAAGAGAGAGACAAGGACCCTCCACAGAGCCCAGAAGACACCCCAACAGCGCTCCACCCCAACGGGGATCACGGTTGCTTCTCACGTGGCCGACCTCCCACCCAGCCCGACTCCCCAGACACCGCTGATGGCCAGACCAACAGGCAGGACTGCCCTGCAAAAGGGCACTGCGGGGGAGCCACTCACTTTCTTGTAGTTATTTCACATTAGAATCCAAAAAGTGGATTAAATTTTAATACTCTGGCTCCATTTTTCTAGACTTGTTCCCCTTTACCATCCACCAATAAATATTTCATCGGAAAAGACCCTGATGCTGGGGAAGATTGAAGGCAAAAGCAGAAAGGGGTGGCAGAGGATAAGACGGTTAGATGGCATCACCCGCTCAATGGACATGAGTTTGAGCAAACTCCAGGAGACAGTGGAAGACACAGAAGCTCGGCGTGCTGCAGCCTAAGGGGTTGCAAAGAGTCAGACAAGACTTGGAGATTGAATAACAACAATAAATATTTCATGTCAAAAACAATTCGAAAGGGAGGGGATATATGTGTATACCTATGGCTGATTCATGTTGAGGTTTGACAGAAAATAACAAAATTCTGTATAGCAATTATCCTTCAATTAAAAAAAAAAATCTCCTAAAATGGTTTACTGGCAAAGAATGACAACATCTACCTTCCCATCAAGAAGGATGGAACTGCTGAAACCCACGAAAGCCCCAAACGACGCATCTCTCCTTTGTGAATGCCTCCTTATTGTAGCTGGGAGTGACTGTGAATTCCTGACTGGTCTACACCAGTGGTCGTCCAGGGTATACGCTGCCTGGAAATTCTTGGCTACGTCCACAGCCTAAGCCAGTCCTCACTGACAGTCGCTCCTGGGAGGCAGCAAGCCCCTCTCAGCCCTGTGTCCCCACCATGCATGAATCAAAATGCTGGGCACCAGGGATCTATCAATAAGTGCTGCTTTGGGCAGAGAGTGAGTGAGTGAAAGTCGCTCAGTCGTGTCCAACTCTTTGCGACCTCATGGACTATACAGTCCATGGAATTCTCCAGGCCAGAACACTAGAGTGGGTAGCCTTTCCCTTCTCCAGGGGATCTTCCCAACCCAGGGATTGAACCCAGGTCTCCTTCACTGCAGGAGGATTCTTTACCAGCTGAGCCACAAGGGAAGCCCGATCTAATTTCTGAAATAAGGCTCAGCAGGGCTGGAGATCAGAGCAGAGGGGAGCGAGCTCTTTTCCCAGCTACCACAAGCATCGGCATCCACACAGAGGATGAATGGAGGGGGTCTCAGTGCTGAGTTTCTGGGGGACCCGGAGCCCCTTTCTGGGAACTTCATCTCAGAGTGAGGGGCTCACCTCCGGTAAGCAGTGCCAGGGCCCGCGGTATTCTTATTCTCAAAGTGCTATCATTTCTCTTAAACACAGAAGAAAAAGAAACATACAGTTTTAGGCTGGAGAAGATGTTTTAAAATGTAACATCAATACGTTCGTATTTATACCAACATCTATGGCTGTTCTTCATTCATCAGTTGTGTCTGACTCTTTGTGACCCCACAGACCGCAGCACACCAGGCCTCCCTGCCCATCACCAACTCCCGGAGTTCACTCAAACTCACGTCCATTGAGTCAGGGATACCATCCAACCATCTCATCCTCTGCCGCCCCCTTCCCCTTTTGCTGTCAATCTTTCCCAGCATCAGCGTTGTAAAATTTCTTTTTTTTTTTTAAGAAGGGGGAAATCACAAAGGGAAAGGGCTTGGGCCTCATGCAAGGTGGCTGAAGCCTCCTGGGGAGGGGCGGGGTCCCAAGCAGGCCAACGTCCCCTCGGAAGGGGACGGAAGGAAGCCCCCGTCCTGCCCAGGAATGCCGCCCACTCGGCCCTGAGGGCTGAGGGCAGGGCAGGACGCGAGCCCCGAGTCAGAACCGCGGGCTCCATGCTGCTCCCCACGGCGCCCTGTCTCCAGGAGGCTCTTCGCAAGTGAGGTCCACTTGGCCAAAGTCCCCTTCCAACCCCAGGGCCAGGGGGACAAACAAATGCCAGGTGCGAGTGGACTGGCGGACTCGGTGGGCGCAGGAAGCCAAGGGGGTGAAGCTCGGAGCCATCCCCGCCCCGAGACAAGCCCCACTCCAGGCCATCTGCCCTCTTGCCCTCTTTATTTGAATACTCACCTGACAGAAAACTGCACCACTTGAAGCGTTTCCAAGTGTCCCATTCAGAGGCACCGGCCACACTCGGAGCATCACATCACGCCTCCTGGGCTTCCAGAGCATTTTCATCCAAAAGGAAACCCCCGCCCACTAAGCAGTCACTACCCTGGCGCCTGCCTCCCCCGGCCCAGGCAACCATTCATCTCCCCTCTGCCTCCGTCCACCAGCCCGTCCTGCAGCTTCACGGAAGTGGGGTCACAGCATGTCGTCCTTTTCCAGGCTTCACTGAGACGTTTTCAGGGCCCATCCATCAGTGGAGCCTCTCCCAGTAAGTACTTCGGCCAAACAACATTCCATTGTATGCTAACTCGTTTTTCTCCTCCTCTTTATAGGCAGGACAGCACTCAGAAGGGAAAGCAGAAATCTCTAAGATGTTATCAAAGCTCAGTGACAAGCACTCATCTCAGTAAGAGGTGTGGGTTTTAAAAACAGAGGTTATTGCCCAATGAGTTGCTCGATCGTGTCCAACTCTTTGCAACACCATGGACTGCAGCAGGCCAGGCCTCCCTGTCCATCATCAACTCCCGGAGCTTACTCAAACCCCATGTCCATCAAGTTGGTGATGCCATCCAGCCATCTCATCCTCTCCGTCCCCTTCTCCTCCTGCCTTCAATCTTTCCCAGCATCAGGGTCTTTTCCAGTGAGTCGGTTCTTCCCATCAGGTGGCCACATATTGGAGCTTCAGTCTCAGCATCAGTTCCTCCAATGAATATTCAGGACTGATTTCCTTTAGGATGGACTGGTTGGATCTCCTTGCAGTCCAAGGGACCCTCAAGCGTCTTCTCCAACACCACAGTTCAAAAGCATCAATTTTTGGCACTCAGCTTTCTTGTAGTCCACCTCTAACATCCATACATGACTGCAGGAAAAACCATAGCTTTGACTAGATGTACCTTTGTTTGCAAAGTAACATCTCTGCTTTTTAACATGCTGTCCCGGCTGGTCATAGCTTTCCTTCCAAGGAGCAAGCATCTTTCAATTTCATGGCTGCAGTCACCATCTGCAGTGATTTTGGAGCCCAAAAAATAAAGCCTGTCACTGTTTCCCCATCGGTTTGCCCTGAAGTGGGGGCACAGAGGAGAAATGGCAATGCCATTTCTAAGCCTCAGGATGTGCAAAATCAGAGACACGTACAAACCACACGAACACCCATTCTCTCTGGCTTCTGCTAACATCCACTCTTCCATCACATATCCAGGGCCCGTGGAGTAGAATTCTGATTCAGCACTTTGACTGGGGGGTTCGAGAAGAAGCAGGGCTCCCTAGGTGCCGCTAGTAGTAAACAACTCGCCTGCCAAGGCGAGGCAACCTTTGGAGGCTGATGGAAATGTTCCAAACTGGATTGTAGCGATGATCACATAACTCCGCACGTTTACTCAAAGGCACTGCATTGTACATTTACAACAGATGGATTTTAAGGTATGTAAAGCAAATCTCAATAAAGCTAGCTTACAAATAAGAAGCTGGTGGTGAGACAGGCTTCCCTCGTAGCTCAGTCGGTAAAGAATCTGCCTGCAGGAAACCCAGTTCGATCCCTGGGTCAGGAAGACCCCCTGGAGAAGGAAATGGCAACCCACTCCAGGATCCTTACCTGGAAAATCCCATGGACAGAAGAGCCCAGTGGGCTGCAGTCCATGGGGTCACAAATGGTCAGGCATCCTGAGCGACTAACACTTCACAGAGGCAGGCAGGCTGGAGGGAAAAGAACTGATCATCAGTCTCCAAGCTGCCACCTGGCATGAGTGGGCCTCACCAAGGAAGTCCCTTGTCCCCTAACCTCAGGGACACAGTCCCAGCTGATGGTCAGCTGGGTGGACTCCGGGCTTCAGATTCCATAAGGCTGAGCCCATCCCCAGCTCTCTGGCCCCAGGCACGCTCCCCAACTTCTCCGAGCCCCGGTTTTCTCACTTGTAAAATGATGCTAATAATATTCACTCCTGTGAGCAACGTCACCAGAAGGCAGAGCTCACGGGCCCTCCAAACTTCTGGCATTTTTTTCTTTTAATTTAATAGGTACTCCCTGGTAGTAGCCAGTGCAGGAGACAGGAGAGACAGGGGTTCGATCCCTGGATCAGGCAGATCTGGAGACGGGAATGGCAACCCACTCCAGTACTCTTGCCTGGAAAAACCTATGGACAGAGGAGCCTGGCGGGCTACAGTCCATGTGGTCCCAAGAGTCAGACAGGACTCAGCAACTAAACAGCAACAACAAAGAGACCTCTGCAGCACGCCTGGCACTGAGGTAGGTGCTTCCAGGGAAACAAAAGCAACAGAAAAAGGCTATTTTCCTGTTTACCACCTTTTGAGACGCTTACAAAGTAACTCAAGGTAGCTGAGGACAAAACCTTATAACCAGGATCTAAGAAGTCAGTGCTGAAGAGCCCAAGGGTAGAGGGGTGGGGTGGTCTGGAGGGGGGATGCTCAGAGGAGCTGGGGGCTGGGAAGAACACCCTGAAGCAGGAGGGCAGAGGAAGGGCTGTCCCTCCCGCCCTGAGGTTGCGTTCAATCCAGCTACGCCTCCTCCCAGCTGCGATGCCGGGCGGACACTCAAGCCCGCCAGCGGTCCCTTCCGAGGCTCGTGGCAGGGGGAACGAGGCAGTTCGTGTGAAGCAGGCAGCAGGGCCGGGCACACAGCAGGGCCTCAGTGAGCATCAGGAGAACCCGCGAGTCACAGGGAGCGAAGCCGGGCCTTGGACGAGCCGTGAGGGACCCTCCTGGCAGAACTTGGCCTCCGAGAGCCTCTCTTCCTCCCTAGAAACCCCCGACCCCTCAGCTCAGACGCAAAGCCAGGCTGGGCAGCACCTCTTCGGCCCTGGGCTCCTGACGCAACACAAAGGAGGCCCTGTCCCCGAAGAGCTCACAACCGTTCCCTTCGGGGAGAGACTGGTCCCTCCCGGCACCTGTCTCAGCTGTGCCCTTCCCAGCTGCGTGAGTTTCGTAAGTCACGTGTCCTCTCTGCGCCTCAGGGTCCTCATCTGTAAAACAGGGACGGTACGCCTGCCTCATGAGGCCACTGAAGAAATGAATGTGCACATGTTATCTGTGTGTGTCCAAACATGCATACATGCACGTGTGTGAACACACCTACATGTGTGTGAACATGCCTACGTGTATGTGTGTATGTCTGAAAATACCGACATGCATGTGTGTCCAAACATGACATGTGGGTGAGCATGCCTACACGTGTGAACATGTCTGCGTGTGTGAACACATATATACGTATGTGTGTCTAAACAGGCCTACATGTATGTGAGAGCATGCCTACACATGTGAACATGCATACAAGTGTGTGAACATGCCTGCATGTGTGTATCCAAACACACCTGCGTGTATGCGTGTGTCAAACATGCCTACATGTATGTGTGTCTGTGTGTCCAAACGCGCCTGCGTGTATGTGTCTGCGCATGACTGTGTCTAGACGCGCCTGCGTGTATGTGTCTACGCATGGGTGTGGGCGCAGACTGTGTGGAGCCCAGAATAGCAGCGATGGCTGTCATTAGCTAATACCGTGAGCGCCTGTCACTAACTCTCAGCGGCAGCCGAGGTCAGATTCAGCGCTGCAGGATTCCCATTGCAGACCATGCGTCTCTCTCCCGCCAGCGGCAGCACGATGGGGGCTGCAGCAGGCCCCTGGGCGGCCCAGAGCCGAGTCCAAAAGCAGCCTCAGGGTCCCCACCACACTCCACGGGCCGGTGGCCAGCAGCCCAGGCTCGCTCAGCAAGGGCTTCTCACGCTGGTCCAGGCTGCGGCTGGGGGAAGAGGGACGGGGTCCTCTTTCCTTCTACTGGGCCAGCCACGCCCTGTGGAGCCCCTCCACACACTCATCACATGAAATGGGCAAATTAATTCTCCCCGGACCGCAGGGCCATCCCTTCTGCCAAAGAGAGAGGGTGGTGGGAAATGACCCGCGGATCAGCAAGCCCCGTTGAGTTAAAAAGCAAATGACCGCTGGTTAGGAGCCAAGGCAAGCCACCAGGTTTGGGGACACACGTCCACGGGGGCAGCAGAGGTGTCAGCGGGGAGATGAAGTCATGGGGAGCGGGGAGGTGCTCACGGCAGAGGGCTTGGGGGGGGTCTCCCCACTGCCTGCAGACTGAGGTCTCCGTCCGCATCGTGAGGTCAGAGGACCCCCCTCAACATCCCGCAGGGCCTTGCCCATCTCCTGGGGGCTTCTCCAGCCAGCCTGAGTGGCAGGTGAAACTGCAGCGCCCCGGGCACCTCCATATCAAGGCAGACCTCTCACTCCACCCTCCCTCCAGAAGCCCAGGTCTCTTCTCAGGGGGCAGGGCTGATAAGGAAACGGTCCCCCCAGACCTGCCCCTGAAGGTGGGGCATCGGGACCAGCCACCCGGACGCCTGCATCGAGCGAGGGTTCCCTTCTCGAGCCCCATCAGGCTCCAAGGACAGAAGCCTCGCTCCTCTCCGCACCCGAGTCCCCCAGACACGCCCTCTCCCTGCGCCCCCGCCCTGACCTCCCCAAACAAAGGTGCTTTCTTCCCTGCCCCAGGGGCCCCACACGTTCAGCAGACCTGTGCTTGCTTTCCTTCTGCCGGCCCCCATCCTGACCGCCCTCTGCAGGCATCTCCGTACCCTGGAGACAAGCCCCACATTGTCTCGGCAGACCTAATAAATGACAACGCTGCCCACCTCCCGCCACGAACCCCGCTCGCCTGGCCGGCTCCCCACCCCGTCCCGTCTGAAGCCTCCCTGTGCTAAGGGCCGCCTCCCCAGCCACGGAACAGGAGGCTTATGTCGGGCGGAGAGAGAGACAGGCTTGTCTAGCGAGGCCGCCCCCTCCGCATGGTGCCAGGTGAGGATTCGGCCCAGACAGACACTGCAGCATCCGTGAGCCAGGCCCTTCCTCCCTTCCTCCCGCTCAGGCCTGGGATCGAAGGGAAGGCAGCGGACAGAGGGGCAGAAGGCTGCTCGGTGGGTTTCCCCAAAACACGCCTTTCATCCACAGGAAGGCACAGTCGAAGATGAAAGGGGCAGGAAAGATTAACCAGTACAGACTGACTTTCTGCCCAGCTGGTCTAGGGGATGGGGTCGGTTGGGCGCCATCAGAGGGGCTGCTGGGGTCCAACGACAGGTGACCAGCAGCCTGGAGGACTTGGCTGTTTGAAGGCGGGGTTTGCCAGAGGACATGGGTAAGACGTGCGTCCCCCTGTCCGCACACGGACTCACACACGGACTGCTCCAGAGTCTACAAAACCGTCCCTTGAGCCTCCAGCCTTGGTGCATAAGTGCTAAGTCATTTCAGTCATATCTGACTCTTTGCAACCCCGTGGCCTGTAGCCTGCCAGGCTCCTCTGTCCTGGGGATTCTCCAGCAAGAATACTGGAGTGGGTTGCCATGCCTTCCTCCAGGGCATCTTCCCAACCCAGGGGTGGAACCAGTTACCTCCTGCATCCTCTTGCATTGCGGGCAGATTCTTTACCGCTGAGCCACCTGAGAAGCCCCCAGCCTTCACTGGGGGCAGAAGAAAGCAAAAGGAGACGGCACCCCACCACCAGACCTCTGCAGCCAACCGCCTGGAGCCCTGACCCCATGCTCGGTGAGCGGGTTCACCAACCACCCATCGGGAGAAATCGACCACCCAGGAGATGGGCACCTTGACTCCCGAGCCTCACTGGCTCTGCCCGCCCTCAGCAGGGTGGATGGGCCAGTGGGCTCTGCACAGAGACCCAGGTGCCTCCTGCCGCTGGGTGCCCTCAGGCTCGGCTGGGGGCGCCTTCTCACTGCCCCCAGACCCCTGCCCACCTCCTCCGGGCCGTGCGCTCCTGGACGGTAGGAATGGTGGGCCGCAGGGTGGAACACAGGCCTTCTGGCTCCCAACTCACACACACAAGTCCATCCCCAGGGCCCGCCACTCTGCCCCGAGAGGGGGGGGGTCCCAGATTCGGGGCCGAGAGCTGGGTCGAGACTCCCCTCTCCGAGGCCCTTCCTCGGCCACAGCTCCCATGAGGCTCCCCAGTCCGCTTGTTTGCTGCCGCACCCGGGCACCTCCCTCCCGACTCTGACCGAAGGCAGCCCCCGCGAGGGCACACGGTGCCAGGGACATGGGACAGGCGGTGACACTCGGCTTCATTCCCTGGCACCTGGCACCTGCAGCGGGTCCCAGCCCCGCCGGGGAGGGAGCGGACAAGACCACAAGCGCAGCCTGGGCAGGGAGGCAAGGGCCGGGGGTGGCCTCGCTTCCACAGTGACCTATAAGCCGCTGCCCACCCCTCAGCTGCCCTCCTCCCACCTGGGACCCTCCGCCTGGCCTCCAGCTTTGGGCAGACAGAGACTTCAGAAGCAGACACAGCGGGGCCGGAGGCGCCCACAGGCCCTGTTGGGCGACGCGGGGGAAGGCGCTTTCCTTCTCTGAGCCGAGCTTGCCGGGTCTGGAGGACGTGGTGAGGACCGAGACATCCACACACTTGCGGGTCCACAAAGGACAGTCCAGCGTGGACAGCCTGCCAAGGAAACATCTCGGTTACAGGACCGAGCGCAAAGCTCGAAACCATGTATTGCCAAAAGGCTACCCCAGAGAGGAGGCCTTCCCTGGTGGCTCTGCTCTAAAGAACCCGCCTGCAATGCAGGAGACCCAAGTTCAGTCGGGAAGATCCCCTGGAGAAGCAAATGACAACCCGCTCCAGGATTCTGGCCTGCAGAATCCCCAGGACAGAGGGGCCTGGAGGGCTACAGTCCACGGGGTCGCAAAGAGTCGGACACAGCTGAGCCACCAAGCAGTTATGCCCCAGACAGTTGCAGCTACGGCCACCTGAGGAGGCAGGGGGTGCCCACCCCCGACACACACCCCCCCAGACGGGATTCACGCCGGCCGAGTGCAAACACCCACACCCACACCCACACACACACTCCTAGATGGGGCGAGCGAACACACGCACAGGCACAGCACCAGGTGGCTAAATGCACCCCAGACGCCTGCTACCCAGAGTCCCTGGTATCGGGCATCTTCCAAACAAACACACGCAGAGGGGGCCTGGCCCCGCGTGTGGGTGAGGTGTCTTTATTTTTAATCCAAGTAGGTAAGTGAAAGAAACCAGCAATTTCTCCCTGGCAGATCAAGACAGACTTGCCAAAGAGCATCTCAGCGATTTAGAGAGGAGACGCGAGGCGATTTCAGCGGAGTTAGAGTCCCAAGAGGAGATTGCCCCCAAAATTAAAATGGTAAGATGCCAATTCTTAACCCTCCAGCACCAGCCCTGCCCAAGCCCCCTCCCAGGCTCCTCAGAAGCGCCCCCCGCCCCATCTCCAGCACGAGGTCTCTGCCGGTCTTCCCGCGGGGGCTGGAAATAAAAGGAGTTTTGTCCTCCTCCCTTCGCGGGTCTGAGTGAGCTTATCTGACACTCCAGCAGGCTTTGTAAACCGAGTGTCCCAGGATAAACGCTCCCTTAAGAGTGGCTTGGCCCGGGACAGGGGGACCCTCTCCAGAGGAGAATGGGGAACTTGTTCCAATGGTCTTTTAATAAAGGGGGCGGGGTGTCACTGAGGACAGGCCTCCAACAGGCTCTCACAGAAGGGTCTCTGTCCCCGGGCAACAATGAGGAGAATTCTTAAAGACACGGATGCTGAAAGCGGGAAGGATTTTTTTTTTCTTAAGAGGAAGGGAGGGAGGTCAGGGCGGGAAGGGGAGGGGGCATGGGGAGGACGTCTCACTCCCCAGAACAATCCAGGTTGTCGGAAGACGTCTCAGCCTGAGGACGGGGCACAGGCCAGCAGAGCAGACTGCTACTCAAACCTGTTTGCTTTGCCGGCTCCCCACCTGGGATCCTCCCAAACCCAGGATGTGAAGCCACCAGCCGGCAGCAAAGAAGCGCGTCTTGTTTTTTCCTACATGAAGGGCATCTGTTCCATCATCAGTCCTTGGAAGGCAGACTGAGACCAAACATTCACTCGGGAAAGTGGGAGGTGAGGGTGCCCGAAGGCCCTTAGAGAAACAGTGATCTCTCCATCCACTGGTAAGGCAGCTCATTTGCTTTTTCGAAAAGAATATTTTACTGTTTTTTTATGTATTTATTTTTTTGGCCGTGTCACATGCAGGATCTTAGTTCCCCAACCAGGGCCTGAACCCTCGCCCCCTGCGGTGGAAGCACAGAGCCTAAACCACTGCACTGCCAGGGAGCGCCCCCGTTTACTCTTTGAGTTGTTGATTTTGGTACAAGGTCACCCTAACAGACTTCTGAGGACATCCCAAACTGTTCCCGAGGATGTTTCAGAAGACGGCCCCACGAGCCTGTTGCGTGTTTTGATTTCGTTTAAGCTGAACTGAGGGCTTCTCCAACAAGCGAAGCTGCACACGAGCTGGGGTGGTGTGAGTGCTGGCAAGGACCAGGGGTCTCTTCTTGCCTGCCTTGCTCTGGTCATCCGCCCACAACAGCGAGGGAAGCAAGGGCAGACATCCTCTGGGCTGAAATTAATCAAGGAGCCGCTTAGTCCATGTCTCAGGTCTGGAGGGAGGGAACTGAGGACCCAGATGTGGCACAAGCTGTTCCCAAACTAAAGGCAAAGTCAGAGACGGAGACGGGCAGAGCCCAGGGCTCTCGGCCGAGCAACTGGCACAAAGAGGGATCAAAGTGCCCAGGGCCACACCAAACGAAGACCAGGCACGCTGTCTGAAAGCGAGACACCCGCAGCTGTTTCTCCAACAGAATGTGCTGGGGTCCCCTAGACGGGGTCCATGGACCCGGCACCCACAGTCACGGTGCTGGGGTCCCCTAGACAGGGTCCATGGACCCAGCACCCACAGTCACGGTGCTGGGGTCCCCTAGACGGGGTCCATGGACCTGGCACCCACAGTCACGGTGTTGGGGTCCCCTAGGCGGGGTCCAAGGACCCGGCACCCACAGACACAGTGTTGGGGTCCCCTAGACGGGGTCCAAGGACCCAGCACCCACACACACACAGCAGCGAGCTGACAGAGCTGCGTGAGCCTCGGGCCAGTCAGATCGCCGAGCACACGTGGTCTGTACTGGAGTCGGCATCAGGCCAGGTGCTCTGAGATCAGACGGCACTCACTTCTGATGTCACCAAAGAAGAAAGACGCATGCACGCGAAACAATAAGCGCTGCTAGCAGCCAGGATGCAGTGTTATGGGGCTACCTGGTGGCTCAGCAGTAAAGAACCTGCCTGCCAATGCAGGGAACACAGGTTCAGTCCCTGGATTGGGAGGATCCCCTGGAGAAGGAAACGGCAACCCCCAATATCCTTGTCTGGAACATCCCAGGGACAGAGGAGTCTGGTGGGCTACAGTCCACGGGGTCATGAAAGACTCGAACACGACTCAGCAACTAAACAACAACAATGTATAATGTTTCGGTTGTCAGTGCTACAGGAGTTCAGGGAGGGGAAGGACTGGCGGAGAAAGACAACACTGCAAAAGCAGAGAGCTGGCAGCCCGTGGGTGAGTTTATTCAGGTTTAATCTGGCAATTACTGGACAAGAATATTGGATTCCTGTACCCTCCCAACCACACCAGTTAAAAGGTCCTTCGTGCGAAGGACACAGACGGTGGCTGACGGAGCCCGGCTTAGACAGGGCAATGTTCCGCCTGGTCCTCATCACATTTGCTGGTGACGATGGCACAGCTTCACGCGTGCACGCTCAGTCGTTCAGTCGTGTCCGACTCCACGACCCCGTGGACTGTAGCCCGCCAGGCTCCTCTGTCTATAGGATTCTCCAGGCAAGAACACTGCGGCGGGTTGCCATGCCCTCTTCCAGGGGATCCTCCCGACCCAAGGACTGAACCCGAGTCTCTTACATCTCCTGTATTGGTCGGCAGATTCTTTACCAGTAAAGCCACCGCGATTCATGGGGTCGCAAAGAGTCGGACACAACTGAGCGACTGAACTGAAAGCCACCCGGGAAGCCCACCGCACTGGGGAGCTCACCTCCGTTTCCAAGTATAACATCAGAAGGGCATGCCTGGCCGTGGGTCTGCTCTGAAAACTCACCGAAGCTTTGTACGCATGGAGTAAAGCGCACACAGCTCTGTCCCAGGAAATAAAAGTTAGCATCCTCAACACAACGTTTTCATCGAATGCCTTGACGATGCTCCAGGCCACCTTCCTGTCCCACTCAAACACGTGCACCTACCCTTCCAAGCCTTCTTCATCGAGGACGCAGGGCCCTCCCCACAATCCCCATTCTACATGCTCACAAATGTGAGAGATGGAAGACATGATGGTAACCCAACTCAGTAAGCCCTGGGCTCAGCATCCTCCGTGGATTTCAGCAACAAAGGGCGTGATGCCCATGCCCACTCTGGATAGTTGTGCACCTCCTAAGCGAACAGAGTCTGGACCATCCAATGCGAAAACGTGCCTGTCTGAAAATCAAGCGGACCGGCACCTGAGTCCTGATCCGTGCTGGCCATTGGGTGCGCAGAGACTTGTATTTCTCCAAACCTGATGTTACATCTGTAGAGAGGAGCGTGACGACAGCAAAGCAGATGGATTGGAACTGGGGGGACGACTCAGAATGCGGGGAGCAGCTCCTGAGAACTCTTCCTCAGGGAAACTCCAGGACATGAGATGCATCTCTCAATGAATTGGTGTTAACCGTCTTCACGCAGAGTTCACCATCATCTCTGCAGAGGAGAGCAAAGTCTATTTCCAGCTTTGCTTCTGAAAGGATTCTGGCCTCACCTCCAACAGGAGACGGAGGAGGAAGCACTGTTTTAGACTTACTGGTGGGTTACTGGGGAGGAAGACGTGAAGGGTGATGAGAGCGCTAGAAAGGCTATCAAAACACTATGATTTGTGACTTCTAGCACCTTCCAGAATGTGTCCTCAACAGTCATTGGAAGGACTGATGCTGAAGCTGAAGCTCCAACACTCTGATCACCTGATGCAAAGAGCTGTCTCATCGGAAGAGATCCTGATGCTGGGAAAGACTGAGGGCAAGAGGAGAAGGGGGCGGCAGAGGATGAGATGGTTGGATGGCATCACCGACTCAATGGACATGAATTTGAGCAGACTCCAGGTGACAGTAAAGGACAGGGGAGCCTGGCGTGCTGCAGTCCATGGGGCCTCAAAGAGTCAGACACAACTCAGTGGCTGAACAACAAGGACAAAGCATTTCCCAGAAGCAGCAGGAAGCCAAGCTTGCAACTCCGAGCTGGACAATCACGTGCCAACCTAGAAGCAGATTGCTTCTGGCTCCACCGCTGGCCAGCAAAGTGATTTTGGACAAGTAACTTAAGTCCTTGAAGCCTCGTTTCCTCATCTATTAAATGGGGCAACGTTACATGCGGTGGCTAGCAGCTTCCTGGGACGTGGATCACCTTCCCCACACCCCCTTCCTGCACTTCTCCACATTCCCTAAAAAGGCCTGTCCATATCCCAGGTGATCACCATGACAATGAGCTTTTCTACCGACAGTGAATGAGGACAGCTAGGAGCACCTGTCAGGGCAGGAGGGTTTCCTTTAAGAGCTCTGCAACCGGTGAGCATGAGTCACAGCTCCTCAAACAATGGCTACCTGTATAAGGAAAACGAGGTCCCCTACCTTTAGCTCAGGCTTCCCTGGTGGCTCAGCAGTAAAGAATCTGCCAGCCAACGCAGGAGACACAAGAGACATGGGTTCGATCCTTGGGTTGGCAAGATCCCCGGAAAAGGAAATGGCAGTCCACTCCAGTATTCTTGCCTGGGATAACCCACAGACAGAAAAGCCTGGTGGGTTACAGTCCAGGGGGTTGCAAAGAGTCAGACATGACTGAGTACACGGGAACACACACACACACACACACACACACACACACACACACCTTGAGCCCAACAGCCTGGAAAGCACAGCTGTGTCTCTTACAAGCAGCCCCCAGAAGTTGGGATACAAGTCGGACCAGGGATGTGAAAACACAGTGGAACCGTCTAAGTTGACTCACTTGGGCAGCTGCCCTAGAGTGAGCCCCTCGTTTGATTAAAACAGGGAGCTCCATCTCCTCCCTGAGCTGCCAAACACAAGAGCCCGGCAAGAGGTCTGCAGCGCCCATGGCGGGGCTTCTCAAGTCAAGCAAGGGACCCCTCTGCCACCACTGCTCAAGAGATGCTCAGAGTTAGGAAAGGAGCTTCTGAAGAAATCTCCGGGAGAGGTGCCATTCCATGCACCGGGCTGCTGTTCTAGGAACAAGAGGTGGACACTGTGAGGCTGAACTTCCTGGCTCCCCGATGGAGTGAGATGATGTCCCATGAAGAAACAGACTCTCAGGTTCAGCAATTCAGAGGAGAGAACTGCGGAGCTTCATTCCTGTATCAGTCTCCATGATCAGTCAGGCATGGACTCTCCCAGCTCCTACGTATCCCAAGGTGAGGAGGACCAATCCCTTGCCCCCGCCACAAACCACTCTGCTGCGTCATCCAGGAGCCCAACCGTCCACAGTAAACATCCGGGGCCATCTCTCTGCGTCCTCCCACCTTGCAGAGTCCCTGTGGCTTTGGGGAGGGAAGGGCCTCCACCCACAGACGCAGGTGCGGGGCAGGTGAGAACAGGACGCAAGTGGCGTGCTCCCCCTCCCAGCCATGGGGACGGGTCCAGGGCTGAGCACACTTCCGGGGCTGTCCCTCGGGAATGCTGAGACAAAGGCATCTTCCTTCTTCTTCTGGGTCCACAGAGGCAGGGGGCCTGCCCAGGCTTCTGCTGTTCCCGCTTCCATGACAGATGAAAAGAACTGGAGAAAAACACAAAGCCAAGAAGATCCCCAAAAGCACAACACCCAGACTTCTTAGTTAGGTGGACACCCTCAAACTCCATGGTTTCAGCCAGTTAGAGCTGGTTTCTCCACAACTGGCAACCAAAATCGAGCCACCTAAAAATATCCTTCTTTGATGGATGAGGAAATTAAAAGACACCCACTCCTTTCTACTAGTCATGTAGAGATCTGAGAGTTGGACCATAAAGAAGGCTGAACTCTGAAGAACTGATGCTTTCGAATTGTGGTGTTAGAGAAGACTCTTGAGAGTCCCTGGACTGCAAGGAGATCAAAACAGTCAATCCTAAAGGAAATCAACTCTGAACATTCACTGGAAGGACTGATGCTGAAGCTGAAGCTCTAATACTTTGTCCACCTAATGTGAAGAGCTGATTCATTGCAAATGACCCTGATGCTGGGAAAGATTGAAAGACTGACGGCAAGAGGAGAAGGGGGTGACAGAGGATGAAATGGTTGGATGGCATCATCGACTCAGTAGACATGATGGGAGCAAACTCTGGAGACAGTGAAGGATGGGGGAGCCTGGTGTGCTGCAATCCACGGGTCACAAAGAGATGGACAGGGCTTAGTGATTGAACAGCAGCCCCAGATGGGGAACTGAACGCAGAGAGGCTCGGCAACGTGTACAAGTGACGGGGGCGGGATGGGACCCCAGCGCTGGGCACATGCCATAACCTGTCTCGGAACCAGCGCTTCATCCTGTAAAGCTCTGGGGCCGTAAGGATGCTCCCTCAACTCCCTAAGGCCCAGATGCCAGAGATGGGAGTGCCCGTATCCAGGGCTGTCAGGACCAAGGAAAACGGGCTGTAGATCACTTGCTCCCGCCTGCCTGAGGCTGGCTTCTCTCTCTTCCCAACATAACATCACGGCCCTAGGAGCCGGCGCTGGCCAGTGGCTTGAACTTTTTGCATCCTTACATGGGGCTGTGGAGGGAAGAGGGAACAGGCAACATCCAACAGCCAGTTTGGCCAGTGAGCCCAGCCACACCAGCAGCATCCCCAGGTCAGCACCCTACAGACAGATGCCCAGGGCGACAGGGCAGAGACAAACGTCTGGAAAAGAAGAAAAGGTCCAGGTTCACACAGAGGGCAGGGGCCGGGGCAGGGGCCAGGGTGAAAGAGAGCAGCGGGAAGCGGTGAGTAAAGCGGTTCCAGGAAAGGCGGAAAAGCCCAGTGGCCAGGGCGGAACGCGAAGCCGGGGCCGGCTCAGCTCCCTGGTTAACCGCACTCCTGGGGCCCACTTAGGAAATTCAATTAAAATGCCCAAACCTCTACGTTTCCCAACTGGCTTGCCAGTGGCCACGGGCTCTCTTCAACTCAGAGAAACTTCCTCTGCCTGACCGTGGGCAGATATCTGACGAGAAGCCAGAGGAGGCACGGTCCCGGGCAAGGGTCACAGGCGGGGGTCACCCAAAGGGGCTTCCCTGGGGGCTCAGACGGGAAACAGTCTGCAGTGTGGGAGACCTGGGTTGGATCCCTGGGTCGGGAAGTTCCCCTGCAGGAAGGCATGGCAACCCGCTCCAGTATTCTGGCCTGGAGAATCCCATGGACAGAAGAGTCTGGTGGGCCGCAGTCATGGGGTCGCACAGAGTTGGACACGACTGAACACACACACAGGAAGGCCCCTCCCCTCAAAGAAAAGAAAGCCTCCTCCAGGGCTTGGGACAGCCCTGCTCTGTCATGCCAGCCACAGTAATAACACCTTTGTTTCTTGCTATTTAATTTTTTTTTTATTATTTTTAAATTGCAATGAAAAAAAGAAAAATGAAAAAGAACCACATTCACGGTGGCTCCAGAGACACAAGGTCACTTTCCACCCAGCACACAGGGGAGAGTACAGAGGTCAGGACAGACAAAGGAGCCCAAACCCGGGGGGCAAACACGCGGGGACCCCAGGGGTCAACAAAGCCTCTCAGCACCCGCGCCCCCACCCCAACCCTACCTTGAGGCTGGACACACGTGGGACGTCTGATGACAAACAGGATCAGACAGAGCTTTCAGGGCCCACTCACAGCTCCGGGGAGAAAACTCCAGACCAGAGGGGGTCATATGGACCCAAGTGCTGACCCTGGCTCCACCGGAGTCGCCACAGAGACCTGGCGTCTGACCGCTGACTGCGAAAGGGCATGTCTAGGCCACGTGACCATACAGAAAAGGGATTCACGAAATGTCATTGCTTTTTTCAAAAAACCTACATATGGCAAACTTCATATATAAAATCTGATCATGCAGGACACGTGGACAGAGAGGATTCACCCCAAAGTTCCCTCAGATCATGAATCCTCTCTCCATCTCCCCCCACCAACGCTTGCAGAATACTCCCTTGTCACGGGAGTTCGGGGCTGGTTCTCCGGGTGGGTATCCACCTCATTTGTGCTTTAATATCTTCTTCTGGAAAAGGCAGGTGACACGTCACCAAGCTGAAGATGGTGCCCAGTGGGGCAGTGACACAAAAGCAGTTGAAAAACTCCACTGCAAGTAACAGCCCATGTTTCAGGCAAAGGCAGCGGGTCTGAAATCCATTAAAATCAGACCCTATAGGCCCCCAAAGGCTCAGCAAGTCAAGAACCCTCCTCCAGTGCAGGAGACACAGGGGATGCGCGTTCCATGCCTGGGTCAGGAAGATCCCCTGGAAGAGGAAATGGCCACCCACTCCAGTATTCCCGAAAAACCCCATGGAGAGAGAAGCCTGGCAGGCTGCAGTCCAAAGGGTGGCAAAGAATCGGACACAACTGAGCACATCAACATAGGAACACAAACAGTGGGTCTGAAAGCCGTTAAAACTAGAGCCTATAAGAGGCACTTTCCAAGCACCCGGGAGCCTCCCGGACCTGAGGGGGCCCCGACTGCAATCCCTTAGTCACTCGCTCAAACACGGCGCGTCTGTTTTTACCAACTCCAGAAGGCACCTGGTTTCAGGTCTTCTGTGCAGAAACCTGTACGAACACACCAAATACGGGAGGAGGTGATGATTCACGTCACAAAAAGGGTTCTTTGACAGGAACTTGCCACTTCAGCATTCCTGGAGCTAACAAACTTCCTCCAGGCCCCTCGCACAGCACGTGATCACCCGAGATTCGTTGTGTATAGACGTTTCTCCAGGCTCAAACCGAGTCTGTAGAGTAAGGGAGGCCAGGGGGTTTGCAACAGACCATCTTTCACCAACGGCACAGTTCAACCAACAAGAAGTTCACCCAGGACCACCCCCTCCTGTCAAAGGAGGCAAGTGCAGCTCTCCTGTGATGGTGTGGGGACCCCAACCAGTTCCGTGTCGAGGGCCGACACTACCTAGGACAATGCTGCTTAGGAAGAGGAGTAGCGGGGCCTGCTTAGGCTCACGGACACCCCGGGGGGGCTGCCTTTTCAGGGGCATCTTCCCAGCTGCTGGGGAAACTCATGAACCACAGAGGAGAGGCTGAAGATCTTACTCCTGAAGCCCAGAACTGCAGCTCTTTATCCTTCACCCAAACGCAGCCCCTTCTGCCTTAACCACAAACGAAGGGCACCCGATTTCAAGACTTCCAGGTTACAACCTGTGCCAGCAAAACCAATTAAGTACATGTGGGCGCCACACCAGGTGGAGGTAAGCCGGGGAGACTTCCTGAAAGAGGAGGAAGACAGAGAAGCTTTGCGGCTGGGTACCCTTGACAGGGAAAAGGCTCAGTTCTGGCTGTAGCTGGCCAAGAAGTCAACCAACTCTGTGTTTCTTCAAGTGTCCATCTAGGGCGAGGGAGCTTGTTAAAAACACATCAACACATCTCTGAGCACCGTCCCTGCCCCCTACATACCAAAACAACCTCTAAAAGTGGGGGAGGGTGGGATGGTTGCTAAGAATAGTCGTGTTTTTTTTTAACCAAATTCGCCAAGCAATTCATTTTTTATGCAAACCACACGGTGCAGGCCAGGGGGTCAATCCCTGGGAGCAGCTGGTCTGGGAAGAGCTGGCAGGGAGGGCCCTCGAGGAGTCACCACGCAGGAGAAGAAGGCGAGTGTAGACGGAGGGCTATTCCAGGACTGTTCAGCTCCAGCATCCCGAAGCCCTCTCCCACCGAGACTTCCTGTTATGATCCTCACTGGAGCTGGCTGGTGAGAGAAAACGTCTGTGCCAGGGCACTGGGGCGGGGCGGGGTGTGGGGGAGAGGGGATGACAGTCTTTCCGTTTACAAGCTATAATAGGAAGGCTGGGAGCATAAGAAAAATCAAGTCTACGCGACCCTGACAGTAACCGAGACGCTCCATCTGGACGACAGAAACCTGTCTGGTTGAGAGTTAAGTAACCTCAGAACTTCCTCATCCCAAGCAAACATCACCTCCACTCTATGTGCAGGCAATCAGCCGCGGCTGGAGAGGACAGCCCGGGTTTGCGTGTGTGTTGTCAGGGGAAGCTCTGGGCTGCGGCGGACTCTGATGCAGGGAGAAGGAACTCTTTCACGGGGCTCCTCAACGCCACACAAGGGCTCTCTTATGCAAAGACGCTGGGCCAGCTTCCATTCACAGCAGTCGCTTCCAAACACCCCTCCAGGCTGGCTCTGCTCACCCCCAAAGAAGAGGGGGACCCCTCCCCAGCCCAAGACGGCGGGACAAAACCCTCAGTCCACCCCGAGGAACAAGTGGAAGCCCGTGTTCCTTTAGACCTGCTCAGATCACCGGGAAACTCTGCCTCACTGGGTTGGTTTGCACACTTAGCAGCAGACACAGCTGCTGCTCAGGCATCGTGAGTCACCCCCCAGGCAGTGCGCGCCGGACTCCCCGACAATGGGGGTTTCTGGGCTTGGCGGCGGGCTCTCACGCAACCCAGATGACATCCTCCACCTCCTCCCCACCCCCCAAAGCAGGTCAGGACAGATCAGGCTGTAACCACTCACTCCCAGGGAAGGTCCACAGAGGAAGGAGAGGGTATACAGGGACGCACCGCCCGCTCGTGATCAAGAGTCCTCTCCCCTCCACACCCTGAAGGGGCTCATCTGCCCTGCTGGCCGTAATTTGGGAGGAGGGGGTGAGTTAACCTGCGGGAGAAGATGGAACAGACTTCTCAATTTCAAACCTCCAGAATAAAGACGGTCTGCAGAGATGCATCACTTTAGCCCGTGAAGCACAGCACCTATGGTCCATGATCCTGTACTGGATATCTGAGGGCCTCCCTGACGGCTCAGTGGTAAAGAATCCACCTGCAATGCAGGAGCCACAGGAGCCGAAGGTTCAACCCCTGGGCCAGGAAGATCCCCTGGAGGAGGAAATGGCAACCTGCTCTGGTATTCCTGCCTGAAATATCCCACAGACAGAGGAGCCTGGCGGGCTACAGTCCGTGGGGTTGCAAAGAGTCAGACACAACTGAGTGACTGAGTATGTGGGCATTGGACATTTGAAAATTTGCTAAGAGGGTAGCTCTTCTGTTAACTGCTTTTGCTGTCAAAAAATGATAAAACAGTAAATAAGAGGGTGGAAGAAAATTTTGGAGGTGATGGGTATGTTTATGGCATGGATTGTGGTGCCAGTTTCACAGTGTATTTTTGTGACCAAACTCACCGAGTTGCAGGCATAAAACATGTATGGCTTTTTGTATGTCAATCATGCCTGAAGTGAGTGGTTTTTAAAGAAGACAGCCTGCTGACTCACTCTCAACGTTCACGTTTTTACATGACAGTGCTTTCTGCCATTCAGGATCCTGAAATGGATCATGGACCAGAAAAAAAGACATTAGTGGGACCATTGGGAAAATGTGGATGAGGCCTAAAGATGGGTTCAAAGTATTCCATTACTATTAATCCCTGCGCTGATCATCCCACTGTGGGTCTATAAGATATTAACACACAAGGAAGCTGGGTGAAGGGTATAAGGGAACTCCATGTATTATTTTTCAACTTTCCCCAAAATCTAGACTCCTATCAAAATCGAAAGTTGATAATAGGGCTTCCCTGGCAGCTCAATGATGAATCCACCTGCCAATGCAGGGGACATGGGTTCGATCCCTGATCCCAAGAGGATCCCACATGCCTCGGCGAAACTAAGTCCATGTGCCGCAACTACTGAGCCTGTGCCCAGAGCCTGTGCTCTGCAGCAAGAGAGGCCACCGCAGTGAGAACCCCAGGCACCGTAACTAGAGCATAGCCCCCACTCACAGCAACTAGAGAAAAGCCTGCCCGGCAACGGAGACCCAGCACAGCCACAGATAAAAATAAATAAGGGAGTTTTTTAAGCAGTAATAATTTGTAAAAGGACAGCATTTTGAATCCAGCTTCCTTGTAAATCTTAATCTCCGGCATTGCTAAAATAATTTCAATCCCAGCCCTAAAGGCAAATTTTAAGTTACTCTCACAGCCAGTGCTGATCAATTCTTTGCTTCAGGGAAAACAAAAGGCAATGAAACACTGCATTGACTCAGTGAGCACTGTCTGGGCTCCTACTGTATCCTGGCTCCCAGCTGCGGTGTTATCTGCAGGCTAAGCGCTGCAGTCTTCCTCCAAGCCCACCTGGTAAAGGTCCACCAAGAAGGGCACTCCTTTTATTTTAGGCATGACTGATTTAGAGCAAAGAGTGGCTTCTGGGAATTTTCCAAAGGAAATAATTCAAAATGTGGACAAATCCTTATGTACAAAAGACACTCACCAATGCATGACTTCAAAGGGTAAAAATTTGGAAATACCTCGGTGTCCAACAATGGGAGAATTGTCACGCAAACTATGATTCAGTGTCTGTAGCGAATACAGTCATTATGTGGGGAAATATTCAAAAAAAAAAGCGAGGCGGGGGATAGAGCGGGAACCAATGTTGTATACATTGCAGGGGTTTCAGCAGTGAGGAAATATGTCAAATTGCCAGCATTACTGTGGGAACTGGGTGTTTCCTGAATTTTGCAATTTTTTTTTTTTGTAGTTTTCTATAAAAGACAGAGAAAGGACAGCGGATTACTTTTAAAAATTAGATGGGGATGCAGAGGTGGGCTTCCAGGCCATCAGTGGGACAATTTCAACAGCCCCTCTCCCAGAGAGGGTGGGCAGGACCACAGGGTACACCCTGCACCAGGTGGGCAGTGCCAGGGACCCGGGAGTGGCCAGAACACTGGCTTCTGGGAAAGGGGCAGAACCAACACATCCTTTTCCTTCCAGCGGCGCCTGGTTCTCCCACCTTCCCAAGCACGTGCTCACGGGAGGCCCTGGCGCCCAAGGGAGACCCGTGACAGCTTCCAGACGCGTTCTATGCAGGGGGTACCGCTGGACAGGAAATGGACCATCACAAACAGACTGCAGACAGGGCTGGAGGAGGCAGGGGAGGGAATCCTCCACCTGGGAAAGCATCCCCAGGGAACAGTCTTCACGGGGCAAGTCTCGGGAGTTGAGGCCAAGTGCCAAAGGACAAGCGAAAGGAGGCCCTGGGTTAATCCATACATCAAGGCAGCCTGGCTCAGTCATTCACTCAACAAACAAGTACTCGGAGCCTACTTGGTGACAAGGCAGGGTGCTGCTCCGAGGCGCCCGCACAAAAGGAGGAGGAGAGAGGGGAGCTGTGGATGCAGAGGCAGTTTGCTTTCAGTTCAGGACTCAAGATGAAGCCCCTCTCCTGAGGCTGGCAGGAAACCTCTTCCACTAACAATCTGCACTGATGGGGGAGGGGAGGTGGTTAGTAGCATTGGAGGGAATTCCTGACACCTCTCACCCATTCAGTGAACCCCCTGATGGGTGGTGCGGTCCTTGCAGTAAAGCCGTTCTTCGGCGACCAGGACGGGGGACCGGAGACATTCCCCACCCCCCACGGGGACAGGGGAGCCAGGCGCTGCCCCTAGATCGCCCTCTGGGTCGCAGGCAAGCAGACGTCGCGAGCTCACCGAGGTAACGGCCCCGCAGCGCGAAGTGCTTAAAAGGTAGTAAGTGCCAGGGGGGTGGGCGGGGACCTCGAGGATGCGGACCTCACCCCAGGCCGGGGCCCTGTCCCGCGGGGGCGGCCGGCGGCTAGGCGGCGTTGGAAATGCGATGAGCCAGGGCGCCCAGATAGACGATGACCACCGGGAATCCGCTCTGCCGGGAGGCAGACGATGGCTAAAACGGCCTCTGAGAAGATGTCAATTACAAGAACAAAAATCTCAACCCAGAACCGCAAGACTTTCATAAAGCGACGCATGGGGTCATATTATATTCCCTCCTCCCCGAATCGCGGGGAGACTTACCTCCAGGGAAGCGACCAGACTGTTGGGTAGCACGCACCAATCCACGGATGGAGACGAGGTCGTGGGTCATCAAGCCCGGCCGAGATGCACCAAGTAATCCACGGTAGAGGGTCCGGAGGCCCGGTCCCCATTTCCATCTAAGGCGAAAGCGCCGGCCGTCCCGGCCTCGGCGCCCGGGACCCGCGGAGATTGCGCGCGGGTTCGCCGGCCCGGGCTCCCCAGAGGCGCCCCGCCGATGGCAGCCCGCCTCCCTGCGCTCGGAGAGCACCCAGCTCGGACGCAGCAGCTCGCCTTTCTTCACTGCGTATCACCAGCGCGACCCCAGGAATCCCCGCCGGGAACCCCTCTGCCAAGCCCGGAAAAGCATTAGGGGCAGAGGCAGTCTGGGCCTCGGGTCTACAGGTGCGCGGGGCCCAGGCGGCTCGGGGCTGGAGCCAGGCAGGCAAGAGAGACGCAGGTGAGAAGCGCCGAGGCTTCTCAGGGCTGCCGCTGCAGGGTGAAGATTCTCAGAATCGCAGTTCCGCGCCCGCGCCACCGCGCTCTCTACCCGTGGCCAGACTCCAGCCCTTATATAGCAGCCGGGCCGGGGCAGGGCGGGCGGGGCGCGCGAAAGGGGCGGGGCGGGGCCGAACTGCTTCCCGGGAGATGGAGTTCTGTCTAAAAGCCCCAGATGCTGGGAAAGATCGCAGGCAGGAGGAGTAGGGGACGACAGAGGATGAGATGGTTGGATGGCATCACCGACTCAATGGACATGAGTTTGAACGAGCTCCGGGAGTTGGTGATGGACAGGGAGGCCTGGCGTGCTGCAGTCCATGGGGTGGCAAAGAGTCGGACACGACTGAGCGACTGAATTGAACTGAACTGAACTTCCAGCCAACAAACGCAGAGTACCTTAGGAATGATGGGAGTCCTCCCCTGGGCCTTAACTTCCAAGACCAGGCTGGGATTCCAGCCTCACTGTCAGCTCCCTCAGGTCGAGGCCGGCCTTTGTGCATAAAGCGGGACCGTGTGCGAGCTTAGTCCCCCAGTCATGTCTGACTCCCTCCCACCCTATGGACTAGAGCCCGCCAGGCTCCTCTGTCCATGGGATTCTCCAGGGAAGAACACTGGAGCGGGTTGCCATTTCCTCCTCCAGGGGATCTTGTTGGCTCAGGGATTCAATCCGAGCCTCCTACGTTGGCAGGCGGATTCTTTCCCACTGAGCCTCCTAGTAAGCCCATAAGGTGGGACATGCCAAGCTAAATTCTGCCCAGGGTGAACCTGCCCACCCACCCCACCCACCCCCCAGTAACCCTGGAGTCAGACAAACCTAGCTAGTTGCCACCCTGTTTGCCATCAGTGAGCTGCTGTATGACCATCAGGGTGCAGGTAGCATGTTTGCCTCAGCTTTCTCAACTGGCACAGACAGAGGGCATTAACATCTGCTTTCTGGGTTCAATCCCTGGGTTGGGAAGATTTCCTGGAGAAAAAAACAACTACCCACTCCAGTATTCCGGCCTGGAGAATTCCATGGACAGAGGAGCCTGGCAGGCTACAGTCCACAGACTTGCAAAGAGTCTGGCATGACTGAGCGACTTTCCCTTTCATAGGGCTGCAGAGGGAGGTGACCCTACAGGGTAGACTTATCTCCCCATCCCTGACCTTAAGTGATAAACCATTTGCCACCCTGAGGCCTTCCTAGATTAAAATTCTGGAGCTGCCACTGCCCGTTGTCATTCAGGTTTCGATTTCTGCAGTAGCCTCTCCTTCATTCAACACTTGCATATACTGGGGGGAGGAAAGCAAGAGTCAGGCAGAGGAGGCCAGAGTTATCCTGATAACTGCAGGGATGTTAAAGAGACTGCATGGACCATGGGCAGGGCTTCCCAGGTGGCACGGTGGTAAAGAATCCTCCTGCCAATGCAGGAGATACAGGAGACAGGCTGGATCCCTGGGTCGGGAAGATCCCCTAGAACAGGATATGGCAACCCACTCCAGGATTCCTGCCTGGAAAATGCCATGGACAGAGGAGCCTGGTGGGCTACAGTCCATGGGGCCACAGAGAGTCGGACACGACTGAGCAACAGAGTACACACACTCGGACCACAAGCACCTACCCGGTCTGGGGGCAAGAGCCAAGGGGTCCAGAGGGCCTGTGTCTGACCTGATTCTGGAATGAATGGTTAGGAAACAGCTAAACAAAAAGACACTTCCCTGGTGGTCTAGTGGTTAAGACTCTGT
Source organism: Capra hircus (assembly GCF_001704415.2). Classification (NCBI taxonomy): domain Eukaryota; kingdom Metazoa; phylum Chordata; class Mammalia; order Artiodactyla; family Bovidae; genus Capra; species Capra hircus. Next base: position 57,705,644 of record NC_030826.1, on the reverse strand, counting down.
TCTTCCAATGCAGGGGCCATGGGTTCGATCACTGGTCCGAACCCAGGAAATGAAATGAAATCCCACATGCCCCGGGGGCACAGCCAAAAGATTTTTTTTTTTAAAGATAAAAGGAAATAAAAACTAGAGGCTGATGTAGAAGTAATTAAGGCAAAGGCTAAGATGTGGGAAATAGGCACATGCAAGGGAGATGACCAGGAAGGAAAACAGAGTAGCTACACTCTTCTGCTTGAGGACCTCAGCACAGGTGCGAGACAGCATCACTCCAGGTAAGATGCGGCTGCCACTCGGCTCCCATGAGGGCAAGAAGCTGCTTGACCCAGAACCCACATCTTTCCCCGAGAATGCAGTGGCCTCAGAAAGCCCCAGACACCCAGGTGCAACAGCCCAAGGTAACAGAAGGCTTGGGACCCATCTAAGAACATACCTTTCTCTTTTTCAAAGAACTCACAAAATCAAATTCGGCATTGCTCAAAGGGATCCCAGCGTGCGAGCGGTGGAGAAATCAGAGCTTGGGACTGGCCCTGGGCTACTCCGAGGATTAGCAGGAAGCCCTACCCTGATTTCGCAAGAAGTTTTGTGATGCAAACCATCTCAAAGCTCTGGTCCAGATCTTCACCTGAGATGCCCTCCCTTCTCCCTTCGGTCCTGTCTTCTACTCCAGGGAGCAAGTTAGATGAGTGGGAGATTGATTAAACTGTCCTGGGAAAATGTCTCAGCCTCACCCACTCCTCCTACCCACCCCCCAGGAAGGAAGAGGTGCACACTGTGTCTGACTCTTGTGACCCCACAGACTATGGCCCACCAGGCTCCTCTGTCCATGGGATTCTCCAGGCAAGAATACTGGAGTGGGTGGTCATACCCTTCTCCAGGGGATCTTCCCAACCCAGGGACTGAACCCATGTCTCCTGCGTTGGCAGGTGGATTCTGTATCACTGAGCCATGAGGGGTACAGACATGTATCACACTTGGATGCGTTTTTTCTCTTTTGCTTTGTGCACAGGGAAGCACACAGCCTTGACTGCCAGTGGCCGTCATTTGCACCCAAGCCAGTGACCAGCCTCAGGATGAAGGCATCCCTGGTGCTGGGAGAGCTGAAATGAAAGAACAGGGGTCCCCGGTGACATCACTGATCCTCCACTGAACCCACTGGTCCCAGAGCCTGTCTTACCACTAAACCTCTTGCTAGGTGAAAAAGTACGTGTCTTCACCGTTTAACTTTTCCTGAGTTATGTCAGGGAGGGTTTGCATCACTCACCCAGAAGGTGTCTCTGACTAAACAGTCATGTTGACTGCTCCAGGCTAAAGTCTGAATGCCTAGCCCACTCTGGCACCAACTCTGCTGTGTGCTCTTGGAGAAGTGACTCAACCTTCCTGGACCTGTTCACTCCATCTCAAACATGGGGAAAATTTTTCCTGTCCCTCCTTATTTTGCAAGGTGACTTTGAAAACTAGTGCAGGGACTTCCCTGGTAGGCCAGTGGTTAAGACTTCGTCTTCCACCGGAGGGGCTGTGGGTTCAATCCCTTGTCAGGGAGATTGTCAGAGCACAGATGGCCAATTTCAAGAGGACTGTCTGAGCTGACTGTGCTGTTTCTGCCTGTAGCCACCCTCCCCACCGCTCCCTACTGCCATAAAAGTTCCTGTCCTCCGATCATCAGTGGGGAGGACCGGCCTTTGGACAGGCTTCCACCTGCCCACCCCAGCAGCCACCATCCAAAATAAAGCAAACTTTCCTTTCTACCAACCCGGCCTCTTCAATGGCTTTGAGTGGTGAGCAGTGGGACCCCACTTTCGATTATTACAGACTCTCCAACTCAGAGCATCTGAACCACACTCCTATCCTGCTCCTCAGCTGTGGTCCTTCCCTAGACCCTCTGACTCGGTCCACCTCCTCAGTTCCATCCTCCCAGTCACCGTGGGGCCACTTCCCTCCACTCTCTCCATCGGCTGCTGAGCCCTACAGTACCCTAGGCTTCAGCGTCTCACCTCTCCTGCCTTTTCTCATTTTCCTCTGTTGGACCACTGGCCTCTTCCTCTAACTGGTTTCAACACGGCTAACATCTTCACCTTCAAATGCGTCTGACACAGCGTAGCCTGATTCATCTAAACCATACCTCGGCTCTTGATTCATCTGCCCACAACTTAAGCAACCTAGCCCCTCCCTGATCCCCGCATGTGCCCCGTGCTGGCCCATCTCGATTTCTCTGTTAAAACTCTTCCTTTGCCCAGAGGAGGGGCTACCCTCCACCCTTACTTCCTGAAGCCTAGCCTTTCCTCATGTTCCCCGAAGATTCTGACCTTCCCCCTCTCCACCCTCCGAGATGTTTTGCTTGTACCTCTCTTGGGAGGGGCTTCCCTGGTGGCTCAGTGGTAAAGAATCCACCTGCCAATGCAGGAGACATGGGCTCAGTCCCTGGGTCGGGAAGATCCCCTGGAGAAGGAATGGCAGCCCACTCCAGTGTTCTTGCCTGGAGAATCCCACGGACAGAGGAGCCTGGGGGCTACAGTCTATGGGGTCACAAGGGAGTCAGACACGACTGAGCGGCTAAAGAACCACCACCTCTCCTGGGGCATCTGGCCCATTCTACCTCATATAATCATAAACCCAGGACGGGGGCTCTTTCCTCTTCCCTTCTACATTGTACACTCGAGGCACAAGATCACACCCTGTTCATGTCTGTGGTCGCCCCTCAGAACTAGCCGGTTTGATGTAGGTGTTTAATACCCATGTACAGAATGAACGAATGTGCCTATCGCTTGGGAGATTTTCCAAAGGCCAAGTGGGCAATCCATTTCTGGGCCTGTCTCTCTTTCTATTTAATGAGGCAAATCAGCTGTAGCCCTAACGAGCCCCATGTTGCTGGTGGAGCCAATGATTGGCCCCATAACAGACTTGGGGCTGCTTTATGAAAGCACTCTCCAAACAGCTTTATAGCGCAGCCAGGCACACAAGATTGGGAAGAGATAGCTGGAGTTACTGGATCGTGAGGCGAAGTCGAGACAAGAGGTGCTGTGTACATCTGCACAGTCAGGGAGACCCAGGGCACAACCGAACCACCTCCGTGTGAAACAGCAGTCCTTGGGCTCTGTGTCATCCACAGCCCACCCAAAAGCACCCCAAGAGGTTTGGGGGAGCCTGTCCCCAGGTTCACGGGGTCGGGGAGACGAGCCTGAGAGTCTGAAGCCCATGGCAGTGGGTATAGGTGGAGGGCGGGGGGGAGGCGGCCAAGAAGAGAGGCACTGTCGAAAGTGCCATGAATTCAGTGCCCGTCGCTTTCTGCCGCGCTCTCTGGCTCCCTCCCACCCGCCCATCACCCTGCCTCCTGCACAAGGAGCTATTGAGAAGGGGCAGAACAAACGCGGCCTTATGCGGCTCCTGAGGAGGCTCTGGGTTTGTCCCAGACAGCTGCCTGTAGCACGCTATGGTTACTCATTACCCGGGCTCCCAGGCAGGAAAAGCAGCTAGCTTAATAGACCCGAACTAACCCTCAGCTCAAACACTCGAGCCGTAAATAAATAAATAAATAAGTCAGGTGTACTGCCCCGGGGGAGGGCGGGAGGGGCGCGCGCGATGGCCTGGCGAGGGGACTCACGGAGGAGGAGGAGGAAACAAAACGGAGTCTCGGGAAGGGGAGCGGGAGGGGCGGAGGAGGGCACGCTCCCCTTGGAGGAAGGACAGAGGGGTGTTTGTGCGGCTGGCGCGTCCCCGCCTGCAGAGTGGACTCGGGTCTCAGCTGGCCATTCGCAGAGAAAGAGGACTTTGAGAGGCCAGGCAGGATCGCCCCGTCTCTCCAGCGCCCAGGCCCCCACCCGCCCAGGCGTGGCCTGCTTGTGGAAATGATCATCTGCCGCTCCATTTGCTGGTGGAGGACAGATGCTGTGAGCCCGGGTGTGAGTTTTACCTGCCTCCTGGCTCCCACAGCAAACAGTCTGGTCCACAGTCCTCACAGCTCCCACTGAACAGGTAGGCAGTATGTGGACAGATGGGGAAGCCTGAGGGATTAGAGGCAGGGCGACGGCTGGCCTAACCCCCAATTTAAGAATACCCATACCAATGGTTCCTTTCCAGAGGTGACCTCCGTCCCCTCCCACTGGGGACACCAAGCAATGTCTAGAGACAGTTCTGACTGTCACAGTGGAGTGTGGGGCTGGTACCAGCATTTAGTGGCGAGAAGCCAGGATTTGTCTAGACACACTCCAACACCCAAGACAGCCCCCAGGACACAGAATGCTCCAACCCCGAGGTCACGGAGCTTGGGGAATCCTGCCGTGGATCTCTGTCTCAGAACTGAATCCGCAGCCCAGGTCCCCTCTACGTCTGCAGAGGGCATCCCTTAACACGTGACAGTTCCAGAAACCCACCCATCCTTCCAGGATAAGAGAGGGAGGGAAATCCTAGACCCACACCCACACGTGCGCGACAGTGCCCCTGTCTCCTTTTGACTAACTCTGGAGACAGAAACCGCAGAGGACGTGTATCAGTCAAACCAGCGTTTCTGAGTCACTGCCTGACCAGTTAGCCTGAAAGTAAGTCTCTCAGTTCAAGAGTAAAAGTTCAGTTCAGTCGCTCAGTCGTGTCTGACTCTTTGCGACCCCATGAACCGCAGCACGCCAGGCCTCCCTGTCCGTCACGTCCCAGAGTCCACCTAAACTCACGTCCATCACGTCAGTGATGCCATCCAACCATCTCATCCTCTGTCATCCCCTTCTCCTCCTGCCCCTAATCCCTCCCATCATCAGAGTCTTTTCCAATGACTCAACTCTTCGCATGAGGTGGCCAAAGCACTGGCGTTTCAGCTTTAGCATCATTCCTTCCAAAGAAATCCCAGGGCTGATCTCCTTCAGAAGGGACTGGTTGAATCTCCTTGTAGCCCAAGGGACTCTCAAGAGTCTTCTCCAACACCACAGTTCAAAAGCATCAATTCTTCGGTGTTCAGCTTTCTTCACAGTCCAACTCTCACATCCATACATGACTACTGGAAAAACCACAGCCTTCGTTGACAGTCTCTCAGTCGTATCCAACTCTTTGTGACCCCATGGACTGTAGCCCACCAGGCTCCTCTGTCCATGGAATTCTCCAGGCCAGAACACTGGAGTGGGTAGCTTATCCCTTCTGCAGGGGATCTTCTCAACGCAGGAATTGAACAGGGGTCTCCTGCATTGCAGGTGGATTCTTTACCAGATGAGCTACCAGGGAAGCCCAGTTAGCAGACTGGCCCAGTAATTGCCATAACAAGGTTGCGGGCACCCTTCACTTTGTCTTAGGGTCTCTGCCAGCCTTGACACGCTGAGGGTTTGGGAGGTTGTTTCTGGGTTTTGTTTTCTCCTCACTCCGTTTGTGGCTCACTAGCAGAATGGCCTTACACTAGACCTTCACCTTCCCTGGACCTCAATTTAATAAAGTCAAGGTGAGCAGGGATGGTCCCAGCCACCACTCATGATCACTGCAAAGTTTAATGAGCTCTTTGAAGAGATAAGGGCTTTCCTGGTGGCTCAGACTGTAAAGAATCTGTCTGTAATGTGGGAGACCCCAGGTTCGATCCCTGGGTCGGGAAGATCCCTAGGAAGGGAGAATGGCTACCCACTTCAGTATTCTTGCCTGGAGAATTCCATGGACAGAGGAGCCTGGAGGGCTGCAGTCCATGGGGTCGCAAACAGTCGGACATGACTGAACAATAGCAATATAATGGGATAATAGAAGTGCCTACCCCGTGGTTATAGGAATGAGTGCATTCATGTCAAATACCCAGTGCTCAGCGCACAGCAAGCACTCAGCAGATGCTGGCGGCTCTGATTAACGCTCCTTTGAGAGAAAGTTCTTCCCGGAGTCTAACCTCACACCGCCGACTCCCTCCCCTGCTTCCCGGAAAGCCATTCCCCTGGGCTTCCCGGAAAGCCATCTCTGCCCACGAATCCTCTTTTGACTTCGGTTGCCTCTCGGTGGAGACATCAGACCTGCCCACTGCCGCTGTTTCAGGTCCACCCAGCTCACTCAGGAAGGGACATGGTGATAGGGTCACCATCTTCCACCTCGGGGACCCCGAGTTCTGCCCGGGTGGCCCAGCAGACCACAAAGGAAGCCTAGCTGGGGGGCCCCCGACTGAGGCCCGCAGGAGGCGCCTGTCTCCCTCGGGCCCCCAGATGCTGACAGCAACATTATTGCCACAATAAAGCAATGATGGCCACTGACAACACTCGTCGGCCTCGCCTGCCCTTTACAACCGGTTTGTCAGAACTGCCCCTCCCTTCCTTGATGTTAGCTTATCTGCTGCTGGAGACACAAGTCTCTGGTTTAACTGTGGCAAATTAATTATTGAACCTCACAGACAGCTCCTCCCCAAACACACGACAATCACCCCCATTGATTGGCGAGGCGGGATCCTCAGTCACCGCCCGTCAGTTCCACTGCCAGAGAGGGATTCGGGGTAGCGGAGAGAAACTCTCTTCCTCCTGGAAGCCTGCCCCAACACTGATAAAAAGTGAAAGTGTGAGTCACTCAGTCGTGTCTCTTTTGTGACCCTGTAGACTGTAGCCCGCCAGGCTCCTCTGTCTATGGGATTCTCCAGGCAAGGACACTGGAGTGGGTAGCCATGCCCTCCTCCAGGGGATCTTCCTGACCCAGGTCTGAGCCACCAGGGAAGCGTCCCTGTTACCTGCATGAAACAGCAGCATCTTTATATCACAGGCTGAAGCACTCTTTGTAAATCGGTAAGTGGTGTTGGGTCACATAACTCACCAGCTTATTTCCGCTGAGCTGTATAAGCTGCTTGCTCGGCTGAGAGCAGATGCTTAATTGGGGTTGCACTGATGAAGGGACACATGAGGAGCCTCTCCAACTCAACCCAGGATACTGAGTAATCACCAGTAGGCACAAACAGCACCTCTAACTCATGATTTAACCATCACTCATTGCACTCAGGGGCCAGGCACTATTTGAAACCTTTCTTCCAAAGGCCTCTGAGGCTGACACTCTTGTCATCAGTCTTGAGATTACAGCCCAGATACGAAGGGACAAGGAGGTGAAGTCACCTGTCTAAGACCTAAATGAGTAGCTGACCAGGATTCAGACCCAGACAGAGTCCATTACACTGCCTCTTGTGTAGACATCTTGTGGCATGAGGGAGATGGCCTGGCCGCCACCCCCCACCTCAAGGTCTGGAACGCGATGGGTACCCCTGACATTCTTTGCCCAGTCCTCTCTGCCCCCAGAAGGACGAAAGCGCTTGACTTCTCTTTCTTATTCCCTTTCAGTGCAGTTTGACTACGTGTGTACGGATCTCTGAAAACAAGTTGCTTAGCTTTGCTTTCAAACTTCATCAAGATGGCATCGGGACTTTGTTGGTGGTCCAGTGGTTAAGAATCTGCTTCCAATGCAGGGAAAGTGGGTTCCATCCCGGGTTGAGGAACTAAGATCCCGCATGCTGAGGAGCAACTAAGCCTGTGTACCACACCTACTGAGCCTGCAACCACAACTAGAGTCCCCGTGCCACAACTAAAGATCCTGCAAGATGCGACTAAGACCCAACACAGTCAAAAAAAAGGGATATTAAAAAAGAGATGGTATTATGTTCCATGTCGCCGGCAACCCCCTACCCAGAAGGGACAAGCCTGTTTCCTTGTATTTTCTCTCCACCGTTTATGTTTCTGCTTCAACATTCCTGAGCATCATCCACGCTATTTTATGCTCTTCTGTTCTTCCAGTAAGGCAGAAGGCTCTCTACAACAAGGACCATTAAATGGGACCCAGGTTGGACAAAGGGTCTCTGGGCACTTCTGGGCAGCCAGGGAACGGCCTTGGGCACCCAAGTCAACATTTCTTGGATGTTCCATGGCCTGAGGGACAACAGTCCAAGACAAGATGGTTAAGGATGGGCTTTGGAGGTTCCCCTGGTGGCTCAGTGGTAAGGAATTCACCTGCCAATGCAGGAGACACGAGTTCGATCCCTGATCTGGGAAGATCCCTCATGCCACAAAGCAGCTAAGCCCCGGCACCACAACTACTGAGCCTGCGCTCTAGAGCCTAGAAGCCATGACTGCTGAAGCCCACTCGGCCCAGAGCCCACGCTCCGAAACAAGAGAAGCAGTCGCAGTGAGAAGCCGGGCATTGCAACAAAGAGTAGACCCCACTCGCCACAACTAGAGAAAAGCCCTCGCTGCAAGCAAAGACCCAGCACAGCCAAAAATTAAGCAATAAATCAGTAAAAAAAAAAAAAAAAAAAAAAAAGAAGAAGAAGAAGAAGAAGAAGACGAATGGGCTTTGGGTGGTGAATGGACTTTTAGAAAGTGAGTCTTTTCCTGGGTGTGGATCAGCTTTTGGCACAACTGCGTCCAAACCAACCGTGGGCACACTCGGCGTCTCACGGGCACACTCGGCGTCTCACGGGCACACTCGATGTCTCACAGCCACAGTCCCTTATTCCCACGTTCGCAGGTCTGCAAGTTGGCTGTGCTCCCGCCAATCCGGAAAGGACGCAATTGGGCAACTTGGCTTTAAGTTGCCTGTTGGCTGAGCTTGGATCGCCAGGCTATGAGCTGATTCTAGTTTTCTATTGCTGCATTTAGCCTCCCCAAAGCTTAGTCACTCAAACAACAAAACAAAACAGGGACATCACTGGTGGTTCCGGAGCTAAAACTCTGTGCTTCCAACGTAGGGGTCCTGGGTTTGATACCTGGTCAAGAAGCTAGGGGGCTCAGACAGGAAAATATCTGCCTGCAGAGCAGAAGACCTGGGTTCGATCCCTGAGTCAGGAAGATTCCTCTGGAGAACAAAATGGCAACCCACTCCAGTGTTCTTGCCTGGAGAATGCTATGGACAAGGAGCCTGGCGGGCTACAGTTCATGGGGTCATAAAGAGTCAGACACGACTGAGTGACTAACACTTTCAGGGAACTAGATTCCACAAGCTGCAACTAAGACCTGCCACAGCCAAATAAATAAATATTTTAAGTGAAAAAACAATGACATATGACCAAGCTCAGCCAATGCAAAGGTATGCAGAGAGACATCAGTCAAGTGCTGAGTGAACCGCAGCAAGAGCCAACAAGAGCCAACCGCAAGGGCAAATGGGAGAGGATGGGGGACACGATGCTACGGAGCACCACGGTCTCCCCAGGTCCCTCGGGGAGTCCCAGTTCCGAGGTCTGGGACTGGCCCTCCTGAGTCCTTGTCCTGGATTCTTTCCTCGTCTCAGGGCATTCGGAGGACAAATGCCTTCCGATCGGAATATTTTCCAAATACTCAACATCTGGAAGGACCTGTGACAAAGGACCCCTTTGTGCGGCGGGAAAATGGGCTGTCAATAAAAACAGCACCAGATCCCAGGAGAGCTGGGAATGAAAGGGGCAGAGGTGGGCGAGGGAGCCAGCGGGGAGGGCGGGCATGAGAGCCAGGCCAGTGGGAGGTGCGCCCAGAGGGGGAGGATCACTAATGCCAGGCTTGTCCCGTGCTTCCCCTTTCTCTTCAGCACCTTGATTACATTAAAGGACATTGAAGAGGTGGTCACGGAGAGGGAGGCAGGCTGGATCTCAGAGGGTGTGGGGCGTGGTACAGAGAGACAGGAAAGGGTGGGGATGTTCCCACGCCAAGGGGACGCGTCTCGCGTCTGGACAGGGCCAGGCAGAGGCACGACGGCTGCTGGAACGTTCAAAGGGGACAGTGTTCCGACTCCATCTCGAGCCAGAGGGTTTCCTCGCGTCCTTGGAATCGTGTGCAGGTACACGCAGGAACAGTGTGCTCGCAGAAGCCTCTGGTCCCTTCGTTCCAGCAGGTGGCCACGCCTGTGTGTGCGTGTGTGCATGCACGTGCCCGAGGCGGTTAGGAGAACCCTGGAGTAACAGAGCACGGAGTGCCACGGGGCTTCCCACCTGTCCCGCAGCCACCCTGCCACCAACCCAGCCCCCAGGCTGTCCCCAAACCCACCAGGGGCCCGCTCAGTGGAAAGTTCCTCGGAGACGGAAGGTCTGGGATGTCCAAATTCCTATCGAAACGCCAGGCACGCAGAGCTGTAAGGACACTGCCTTCCTAGGGTACCTGAGGATCTATGCACGCAGCCCTGGCAGATCCCTGGAGCTGGAAGGAATCTCGGGAACCTGGTCACAAATGGACCACCTGGGTGGTGCTCTCAAATGCAGATTCCCAGGCCCTGTCCGATGAGCAGGACAGCAAATCCAGGAATCTGCATTTGGTAGGCTCTACAGGTGCTTTTGAAAAATTTTACTGAGGTATAGCTGATTCACAACGTTGATTTCTGTTGCACAGCCAAGTGACTCAGGCATACACATATGTGCCTTCTTTCTCATATCGCCTTCCACTGTGGTCTATCCCGGGTCGCTGAGTGTAGTCCCCTGTGCTGTGCTTTGCTGTTTACCCATCCGGTATACACGAGCTTGCGTCTGCTAAGCCCAGACTCCCACGCCTTCCCTCCCTGCCCCACTTGGTGACTCAGTCTGTTTCAGTTCTGCAGATACATTCGCTGGTGTCCTATTCTAGATCCCACGTGTAAGCAGTGTCATACGGTATGTGTCTTTCTCTGTCTGGCTTACTTCCCTTAGGATGACCATCCCTGGCTGCATCCATGTCACTGCAAATAGCGTTATTCCACCTTTTTATGGCTGAGTAATGTTCCATTGTACATACACATTACATCTTCTTTATCTGTCCATCTATTGATGGACATATAAGTTACTTGCATGTCTTGGCTACTGTGAATAGTGCTGCAATGAACACTAGGGTGCCTGGATCTTTTCAAATTAGAGTTCTGTCTGAATACATGCCCAGGAGAGGACTATGGGTGTTTTCTTTTTAAGGCACATTCAAATGTAAAAAAGTCCTGATTCAAATCATGACCCGTCTTCCAGCAGACCAGCACTAATAAGACATACGCTGTTCATTCGATCCTTAAATGACTCTAAGGCTTCACAGTTCTCAGCACTCAGGAGGGCAGGGCGTCACTGCCTTTCTTTAAAAATGTTATCATGCTGTTTGACTATGTTTCATTTACCTGGTCCTTAATAAAAATAAGATTTTAATTTAAAAAATGATGAAAATGCTTTGGAGCACTAGTGGTAACAACCCAGAAGGTGTAAGGAAAATACCAACCCAGGTGATGTTCTCTGGCAGGGGATGGTCAGGCTGGAGGAGTCTCATGGGAGGTAAGAGATGGTCCCTGTGGTGCCAGCACGGAGGGAACACAGGTGAGGGTGTCCCTCCCTCTGCTCAACAGGTGAGGGTGTCCCTCGCCCTGCTCCTTCCCATGGAGTTTGAAAGAACGAGAGCTCAGGACAGGCTCCAAAGTCTCCCATCCCTAACAAATCACCGTTTTTAAGAGCAGAGGGGCTTCCCCGGTGGCTCAGCAGTAAAGAACCTGCCTACCAATGCAGGAAACACAAGACACATGGGTTCCATCCCTGGATTGGGAAGATCCCCTGGAGGAGGAAATGGCAGCCCACTCCAGGATCCTTGCCTGGGAAATCCCACGGACAGAGGAGCCTGGTGGGCTACAGTCCACAGGGTCACAGAGACTCAGACATGGCTGAGCGATTGAGCACAGAGCACTCGGAAGCCCAGACTAAGAGAAGCGAAGTCAGGGTCCAGGTTCCAGGAGAGAGGAGGAATCACGGCGGCTCCACTCTGCACGTCTGCTCCCCTAAGCCCAGCCCTGGGGAACAAAGCCAAGATCTTAATCACCCGGCGATGCTCCAGCACGCTGAGCCTGTGATACACCTGTCTCCACCGTCAGGCAAATGAGCGGGTTCTCAGGCAGGGGCCTGCCCCGCCAAACAATGCACCCCTTTGTCCCCGCCCAGGGCTCTCGGGGTCCGCAAGGAAGCCCCATCCATCAGCACCTGTCAGGGCCCTCGCTGCACACAAAGGGACTTATGATCCAGGCAGGGCCCCGGGCCTGCAGCAGGCAGCTCCAGCTGACACGCAAAGTGTCAGTCAGCCTTCTGCAGGGCCGGCTGGGGACCCAGGTCCTGGGGCCAGGGCGGTGGGGGTGCTAGCTCTCGTTTCCAGAAGCCAAGCAGGAGGGCCAGAGAAGGTGTCCCTGGATCTCTGACTCATCCTTTCTTAAAATCAGCCCTGAGTGAGCTGAATTAAGAAAAAATCATCTTCCCATTTGAACAGAATTAGCACCTTACTGTTGTGTGAAACCTATATAAACCTTAATTATGCTGGGTTGGTTCACAGGGCTCCTCAAGTCTACCATGTCCTACTTCTCTGTGCATTCATTCTATTAATTGTTAAGAGTTTGATATCGAAACTCCAACTAAAAATATCAGTTTATCTGCTTAAAAAAATAACTGCAATATATAGTGGAACTATATGTAACCTTGCGCTGTATCTTCCAAGTCTCCCGTAAAGGTGTTATCCTGCTTTCGTAATTTAAAAAATAAAAACCCAAGAAGCGATGTTTCTGCGCAGAATATATCTAAGCTTAAAGTATACAATATTTATATTCGTTCACTTGATGACTATAAAATATAAGGCTATGAAAATAAAAATAAAAGGAAAGAAAGGGAAATCATCTTCCCATATGGGCAGAGGGCCGCACTGGCTACCGGAGCACTCAGGATGGGCACGTGGGCAGGGCACACCCACCCCCCACCCCACTCACGTGGCCAGCAGTTTAAAGTCCCAGAACCCCTCCTGGGAAGGGGAGGATGGAAGTATGACTTCCCGAATGAGGTGCCCTACAAACTCGACACCAGCCAGAAAGGTGTCGCTCTGTCCTCTATAGCTGGAGAAGTGGCAGGCTCTACAGAGGTTTGGGGGAAGACAAGCCCTGCAAACCATTCCCGGCCAGCCCCTTCTTTCCACACTCTATCCACGTACTATCAGTCACTTTGGCCAGGAACGCACAAGGATTTTCCTCTGGCAAACCAGTTTCTTTACAGAGTGCTAGGTTGGCCCTGGCACTCAGCACAGTGGGAAGGGACAGGAGAGGAGGGCGTGTCCCTCTGGGGTGGAGTTGCTGGCACCATCTACCAGGCTGTGAGGGCAAGGAAAGTTCAGTGCTACCACAAGGGCCAATTCAGCCACAACCCCCGGACCCCCTTTCCTATGCCTACCCCACAGGCTTCTTTATGGGAATGAAATGAGATCATGAACTGGTTTTGAGAAAAGCAGCGAATCCTTTGGGAATACAGGATGTTTGAGCTCAATCATCAAATTTTACTGTTTTTGACCCAAGGCCACTGCTCAATTTAAAGAGAAGGAATAAGAAATAAATAATATTTACAGTAAATTTTACAGTGTTCCTTTATGTGTGTCTAAAAGAAATCCTTTCCTTTTCAAGATGTGGACAGATTTGCTTAAATGCATAAAGTGGCACAATGTCTGAGCTTTTTTTTTTTTTTTGGTTTTGGTTTGAAAATAAGAAGGGGAATTTCCCTGATGGTCCAGTGGTTAAAGACTCCTTGATCCCAGTGCAGGGAGCTGGGGTTTGATTCCCGGTCAGGGAAACAGATCCCACAGACCGCAACAAAAGACCCCAGGTACTTCAACTAAGACCTGCCTCAGCCAAATAAATAAATACAAATAAATGTTCTTTAAAAATGATGAGGAAGGGGGGTGGAACAGTCAGGAGGGAATGGATGACTGTTGGAACTGGGTGATGGGTACGTGGGGTTTGTGACACCCTTCTGTTTACCTGCGTGTAGGTTCAAAACCCTTCACAAGAAAAAGGTAAACAAAACCAATCTGTAAAGAGAAATGAGTAAAGAATAAACCTACCAGCATCAGAGCTTACACAGGCATCATAAGGCGGCCGATCAGACCCGGCCATGCTTTTAAATTGTATTGGCTAAAACAGACGTGGCTTTGCTTTTTTTTTTTTTTTAGTCCAAACAGTATAAAGGTGAGTCAGCGCCTGCCCATGCTGGACAGTCAACCACTCATCATTTTTGGCAGGATCCAGACCAGCATCTAGTGACTTGCAAAATATGTCTGCTATAGTACAGAGTTACGTCACACAATAGAGACCAGGAGGGCTCTAAAGGAAGTCGCTAAACTGGGGATATAGTGTAATCAAGGCTGTGAAATTGAAAAGTGAAAAAGTCACTCAGTCGTGTCCAGCTCTTTGTGACCCCCAGAGACTACACAGTCCATGGGATTCTCCAGGCCAGGATACTGGAGCGGGCAGCCTTTCCTTTCTCCAGGGGATCTTCCCAACCCAGGGCTCGAACCCAGGTCTCCCGCATTGCAGGCGGATTCTTTACCGGCTGAGCCACCAGGGAAGCCCAATCAAGGCTGCAGGGATGATTTTTAAAAAGACATCACACAGAGAACAGGCTCCTGGTTGCCAAGGGCAAGGGGGTGTTGGGGAGGTATACAGTGAGAGTTTGGGCTTAGCAGATGCAAACTATGATATCTAGAGCAGATAAACAAGGTCCTACTGCACAGAGCAGAGAACCTTATGAAGTACCCTGTGATGAGCTACAACGGAAAAGAAGATCAGGAAGAAGCATCTCCTTCTTGATCCGGGAAGATCCCACATGACACAGGGCGACAAAGCCTGTGCACCCCAACTACTGAGCCTCTGCTCTAGAGTCCGAGAGCTGCAACTACTGAAGCCACGCCCTGCAAGTGGAGAGTGCCCCCCACGTCACCGCCGCCAGAGAAAAAGCCCCTGAGAGCAACGAAGACCCAGCACTACCAAAAACAAAATTTAAAAATTTTTTTTAAAAAAGAAGATGTCACAAAGACATTAAGTAGAAGGAAGGGCAGATGGGCTAGCTAGAACAGCTGACAAAAACCCCTTTTCATCACCTGGTCCTCCCAGGTAAAGCAGCGAAAGAGCCTGAAGGCCTTCGCTATGATTTCTGTAGAGATTTTTGAGAAAGCAGGAGCTCCATTCCTAACTGGCACACTGCTCACACTAATGGAATTTGCTGCATCTTTTCCTCTCGCTGTCTTTGTTCGTAGCGGATCGAGGTGACCGTTAGGGAATATCCAAAACCACCAGTTCAATACTCTGGCCACCTGACGCGAAGAGCTGACTCATTTGAAAAGATCCTGATGCTGGGAAAGATTGAGGGCAGGAGGAGAAGGAGGCGACAGAGGATGAGATGGTTGGATGGCATCACCAACTCAATGCACATGAGTTTGAGTAAACTCCGGGAGTTGGTGATGGACAGGGAAGCCTGGCGTGCTGCAGCTCATGGGATCAAAGAGTCGGACATGACTGAGCGACTGAACTGAACTGATACCTGAATCATAGCACCTTGACATCCGAATGCACAGGCCCTAGCTTCTCTTCTGATTGGCATGATGCTGGCCTTCTTCTCAACTTATTTAAGCATCTGACATCCTGAGCTGGCTCGAGTTCCCTCTACTTCCGCCAACATCTGAATGAAGAATGGTATTGACCCAAGCATGAGGCATGGCCAAGGAGCAGGACATCGGGGGTTCATGGGTCATATCTCCAGGGGCCAGACAGCTGGGATCAGCCTCCCTGACCAGCGAGAGGAGGGAGACCATGAACGCTGAACTGGCAGTGGGAGGAACCTGGGTGTAGGGGGTGGTGGCCGCCCTGGGCAGAGAAGGGCGTGTTTCCGGGGGAGCCTTGTACCCTACTTGTCTGCTGCACTTTTCCAAACCACAAAGCCCTGCTAGCAGCTCCCCTGCCAAGGCTGATCGCAATCTGCCACGCTATCTGCACTGTCATCGCTCGTGCAGACACGCGGTTGGTGCTGTGAATTCCAAGGGTGCTCCCTTGGGGAATCGTGCTTTTTCCCAAAGCCAGGTTGTCTGGGCATCTAGGTACCTTTTCTCCATCAGCGCCAGGGGTGTCCGCTGCATCTCTGTTAACTTCCCTCTCTCCTTTCCGACCGGCCCCAACTCTCCTCAGTCCTAACCTCAACTCATTACTGACCGGGTTGTTTTTTTGTTTTTGTTTTTTTTTGCAGAAACTAACACCCATGGCTGGTGATTTTTATTTGGGCCAGACCAAATTTAATTCTGTTATTTCACTAACATTTTGCAGGTTATTACATTCCATAGTTCACTGACACACCTGTGAAGCCTTCTCCAGTGCCCGGAGTTTCATTTTCACTTTCCGTATCAGAATCAATCACTAAGGTTTCTTGTCTTTTTGTTGGTCTCATATTCATGCCATCTGAATCAGAACTATACTCTGAAGAGCTGTCACCATCTGAGACACTGGTACATATGTTGCCGGGAAAATCGAAGAAAGTAGCTGCACAAAATTCACCAAAAAATTCTTCACTCAAAATTTCTCAGTGTCATTTTTAAAAATGTTACTGTATTACACTTGCGCTTATACATAGGGTTGGAACAAAAACCAAACAGAGCAAAATGTGAATGATAATGACAATCGTTAAGTTGTACAACGAACCTGTAATCAATTTTAAGCTCTAACAACTTTGCACAGTGATGTTCATTGGGTCACTCGCTAAAAATGAACTGATATGTCTCTGGTCGATAATGTGTTAACATGAGGCTAAACCATCCACCTGTTTTCACCTTGGTTTTTCACACTCAAGGACAGAGCCCCTTGAGGAAAAGGTTTCAACCCGACTCTCCCTTTAAGCTCAATGGCTGTGTCATCCAGCCAGCGGCCGTCACTGTATCTGGTACCTGGGTACCCCCTGCCCCGAATGCTAGGAGAGGTGGCCCTCTGCCTGGCAGAGCGTGATGATGAGGGGGAAACTGGCATCCAAGCTTTTTTCTGGATTAGGAAAAGAGGATTTTACCTTTCAGCACCTGCCAACCTGGTATGTTCGCCAAGAATTTCACATGTGCCAAGAATTCTACATTAAATAAACACACACACACTTACCTCGTCCCTCCCCCCTAGACAGGCATAACCTACTCAGGAAGGAAACAGCTCTTAGGAAGGAGGACGGTCCGAGTTCATGAACCTTTCTGGTTTCCACAGCACAATCCGTTCTATTTCACCAGATGACCTGCAACACCCCCTTCACGTTCAAGTTTGGGTTCCAAAGGGAGAAAGCTGAAGCTTGACTTTGACCTACCAGATTTGTGTTGTCTTTATTACACACATCATTATACACATTTTGAATGTACAGGCATATAAAAAAATTCTTGGGGGACTTCTGGGTCTGTATGTTCTTCTTACTGATCTGTTAGGGGACTCTGTTTGGGAGGCATCCTTGTCCTATACTTTTGCCTGCAAAGTGTAGCCAATGGCTGAGCCATAGAGGGCCAGACCCATGGAATTCGTGTCGGGAGCCAACCTGTAAAAGTTCCTAAATCTAAATAAAGGCATTGACCAAAATTAAGACCTCTCTGTCCTCGGCTTGTGCAAGTTTGCCTCATGACACAGAGAACTAGTACAATGGCCATCTCCAGCCGAGTGATCAAATATGACCAGTGTCCACCTGGAA
Source organism: Capra hircus (assembly GCF_001704415.2). Classification (NCBI taxonomy): domain Eukaryota; kingdom Metazoa; phylum Chordata; class Mammalia; order Artiodactyla; family Bovidae; genus Capra; species Capra hircus. The sequence continues at coordinate 57,688,276 of NC_030826.1, read as the reverse complement.
GAAATCTGCAGATTCATGAACCATTTATGCAAGAGTGGTCTTTTTTCCTTTCAATCTGTATTGCAGGCGTGTTAGCACACAAACACTTTTACATTCTTCATCATTTCACGTATTAAGTTCAACCAGCATTTTCACGGGACAAGCAGAAAGGGAGCAGATTCCTGTTCAAGAAAACCTTTGATGAAGTATAATCCCAGGGATGGGGGAGCCTGGTGGGCTGCCGTCTATGGGGTCGCACAGAGTCGGACACAACTGAAGTGACTTAGCAGCAGCAGCAGCAGCAAACCTAAGTATTAACCTTAAATCAGTTCACTGTCTGTTTCCATGGGACACTTTCTGGGGTGTGGTAGTGACCAACCCAGGCTGCAGACCCAAGTGTATGCTGAATTCGAACCCTAAAAGGCAAAGGTCAGAAAAGGGAATACACCCTTACTGCACACCTGGAAAACTGAAAACCAGCTCAGGGTCTCTCCTCTCCTCTCCTAGCCCCTGCCCTCTGGCTTGTCCTCTGTTGCCTTCCTTCGCTGGCACTTCCTGGGTTTCCTGGAGGTCAAGTGAAGGGAGACACTGTGTGCGTGTGTGTTAGTCACTCAGTCATGCCCGACTCTGCGACCCGTGGACTGTAGCCCACCAGGCTCCTCTGTCCCTGGGATTCTCCAGGCAAGAATACTGGAGTGGGTTGACATTTCCTTCTTCCAGACCCAGGGATCAAGCCCACGTGTCCTGCGTCTCCTGCATTGGCAGGTAGATTCTTTACCACTGAGCCACCTGGGAAGCTTGAAAAGACACTAGCCTGTCCTTAAACCCCAAGGCTGGGTCCTCACCAACTCCCAACAGCCTAGAACAACACCCCTCCCTGCTGGATGGAGAGAGGCCAGTGAAAGACGTTAATTTCATGGCTTGCAGTCTGCCAGAGAATGGAGACCTCATCAGAAAAGGTTCCACCCAATTTCCAGGCTGATCTTTTAATTTGGGAGAGGGTCATGGGGTGCAGGGGCGTGGGGTTACTCCAACTGATCCAGTGCCCTTTTGGCACGTCCTCCAGTCCACATCCTCCATGTCTTGAAACAGAAAGCGGTAGCGAGGGCCCTAAGGATGCTGCGGGGTCCCCAGCTGTGCAGCCCTGTCAGAAGCTGCCCACGCCTCAGGGCTAGCTCGGGGGGACAGACGGTGATCATGTAAGACCCCTTTGCTGTCAAGGCACTGGCAGGGCCAGGACACTGTCAAGCCGATAAGAACAGAGAGAGAGGAGGGTTGAACTGAACCTCAAGGTGGGTGCAGGGTCGCTGTCTCCCTGCAGCTCTATCGATGGCCCAGGTCTAGTCTCCTGCCTGCATCCTGCTGGGAGGAGGGAAACCAGGAGGAACTGATCCCACCCGGAGGGACCTCCTCCCGCCCAGGAACAGGCTGCAGGGCTGCGCTGTGCTAGTAATGAAGTGAAGTCGCTCAGTCGTGTCCAGCTCCTGTGACCCCATGAACTGTAGCCTACCAGGCTCCTCCCATGGGATTTTCCAGGCAAGAGTACTGGAGTGGGTTGCCATTCCCTTCCCAAAAAGTGAATTCACTACATGGGACCCCCGAAGTTCTGCTGAAGCCTTGAATCCTGGAACTGGAGGCCCTCAAGCAGAGTGACTTCACAGCGCGCAGGGGACCAGAGCGCTCTTACCTAAAAGCCAGTGGAGCCTGAACCGCAGGGATGCTGGTTCACAGGCGGTCCTCCGAAGCCTTGCGCCTAATTTTTTTGCACTCGTGCACTGTTTTCCCAAAAGACCACCGCTCAAACTGTACAAAGATCCCCCGCCCCACTAAACCCGCGTGCATCCGTGGAAGGGACAAGCCACAGAGGGCAGGAGCGCCAGGAAGGCAGGGCTCCCTTTGGTGAAGTGAACCCACCTCCCTGTAGCCAAGTGCAGTCGCAGGGGTCGAGGGCGGGAGGATGGTCCCACGGCGCGAAGCCCCGCCCATGCCCCACCCACCACGCGGCCCCGCCCCTTGCCAGGGCCCCGCCCCAGCAGGGAAACAGGGCCCCGCCCCAGCAGGGAAACAGGGCCCCTGAGGTTCCAGCCCTGAGCACACCTGGGCGCCTGACACCTGGGACCAGGGCAGTAGCCAGGGGGAGATGACCCGAGAGCTGGGGAGCCCGGGCCTTTGGAAGATCCGGCCGTAGGGCCAGTCTTGGGTGTGTAAGTTAAAAATTGGTGCAGCTCACTGCACCAATATATTTATAATAGATAGCCAACAAGGACCTACTGTATAGCACGGGAAACTCTGCTCGACACTCTACCATAACCTAAATGGGAAAAGAATTTATAGTGGAGTGGATATGTAAGTATCTGTATAACCAAATCACCTTACTGCACACGTGAAACAAACACAACACTGCTAAAACAGAAATTTAAAAATTTGGTGGCCAACCTGTAAGATTGGTGCCTTTTGTTATATGTAACCATGTGCTATAGTGTGCTTAGTTGCTCAGTCGTGTCCTACTCTTTGTGACCCCATGAACTGTAGCTCGTCAGGCCCCTCTGTCCATAGGGATTCTCCAGGCAAGAACACTGGAGTGGGTTGCCATGCCCTCCTCCAGGGGATCTTCCCAATCCAGGGATCGAACCCAGGTCTCCCACATTACAGGTGGATTCTTTACCTTCTGAGCCACCAGGGAAGCCCAAGAATACAGGGGTGGTTAACCTACCCCTATTCCAGGGGATCTCTCTGACCAGGAATTGAATCAGGGTCTCCTGCATTGCAGGCAGATTCTTTACCAGCTGAGCTACCTGGGAAGCCCATAGGTAATCATACCTTGATTTAAAAGCAAGGAGAAAAAAAAAAAAGAACAGTGCCCTAGGCCCCCATTTGACCAACTTCCACAGATTCAACCAACTTCTCTTGAAGGTGAAGGTGAAGGTGTGCAGGATGTTGAGTCAAGAAAGCTCTAAGGGAGGAAGGGCGGGAGGTTCAGTGTGGCATCCTCGGTGCAGAGCACAGCCAGCTCTGCCCATCCCCACCTTGGTGAGTACGGCTTCCTGGATCCTCCACCCTGCCTCATTGTCAGGCGTGGTTGTAACACACAAGTCAAGGAGGATTCAAGGAGGGGGCCAGGGTGGGAAGCACCTTGCCTGGCACAGTCTAACTAATGGCCTTTGGGTGCCTTCCTCAGCGAGACAAGATGAGAATGTCCCTGGAGAAGATCCAGACACTCATATGGCCCCCACCACTTTTCATTCCAGTCCCCTGCGATGAGTCAAGGGAGTCCATCAAAGGCAGAGTCTTCAGGGAATGAAATGTTCCCACCATCAGACAATCAGGGAGATGAGAGACAAGAGGCAGTCCTGGGAAGTGGTGCTGGCAGCTTAAAAGAAAAAAGAGGAAAAATTGCTCAAGCTAGTTATGGCTGGCTCTGATATGCCGGCCCCCCTAGAAATGGGCTGCTGCGGTCTTATACTGCCATTGAGGACAGCAGGTGACGAGAAAACCTCCCAGTGGGGAGAATTCTAAGCACACATTTCTACATCTCATCCACCCGCTTGGTAGGAAAGATGACTTGACGCACGAAGCTGCATCGGTTTATAAACAGTGACAGATGGCCTGGCCAAACGGTCAAGCAATGGAAGGAAGCAAGAGTAGAGGCTTGGTGACAGACATCTGGGGAAGCAGAGATGGCCGCGCCTCTCAGAAAGGGGCAGTTGTGAAAATAATTGTCCGTCAAGTGAAAGGTCACCCAGAGCCTCCGCTGTGCAGGAAACTATTATTAAGCGGCAAAAACAATCTAGGAGTAACAGTTTCTTTCCCCAGGGACATCGCTGCTTTCTCAACTGATTAAAAAATGAAAGTGGCCACACTGTCAAAGAAGGCAACAAGCCACAGGCTCAAGCCCTAGCTGTCTGTCATCCATCAGCCTGGCCAGCGCGCTCACAAGATGTGGTGATCCCTGACTCTGCGCACTGATGACACGCCGGTCGTCCCACACGCTGCCTGGCTGCAGACTGATTGCTTTGGACCTCTTCCATTATGGAAAAGGCATAGGTTGCTCTTCACAGAGGCAGGCTCATATGCCTGGATTTGCAATAAGCTTCTTGTTCACCTTATCATCATGGCATCCGATAACATCCTATAACATTGCTTCTGACCGAGGAATTCACTTTACAGTCAAAGAGGGAAGGTGATGGGAGATATCCTTACAATTTGATCCTGTCCTCCAGAATCGGTCATCTATTTTCAACCATTTTGAACCAGGCAGTGTATTAAAAAGTAGAGACATCACTTTGCCAACAAAGTTCTGCATAGTCAAAGCTATGGTTTTTCCAGTCGCCAGGTACAGATGTGAGACTTGGACCATAAAGAGCGTTGAAGAATTGATGCTTTTGAACTGTGGTGTTGGAGAAGACTCTTGAGAGTCCCTAGGACTGCAAGGAGATCAAACCAGTCAAACCTAAAGGAAATCAACCCTGAATATTCATTGGAGGGACTGATGCTGAAGCTGAAGCTCCAACACTTTGGCCACCTGATGCAAAGAGTTGACTCACTGGAGAAGACCCCAATTCTGGGTAAGACTGAAAACAGAAGAAGAAGGGACTGCAGAGGATGAGATGGTTAGATGGCATCACTGAATCAATGGACATGAATTTGAGCAAACTCTGGGAGACAGTGGAGGACAACGGAGCCTAGTGAGCTGCAGTTCATGGGGTGGCAAAGAGCTGGATATGACTTAGCAACTGAACACCAACAACAGATTATACAAGATTTGGTTTTATGACTAGCTGTGAGACAGTACCTAATGAGGCTGAGATATATTAGTTCTATAAAATGGGTGTTTGTTCAGAATGAGTAATCACTATGTGATATCATTTCTCCCACAGCTAGACAAAGCAGGTCTGAAGGAAAGAGGGAGGCGTACTGTCAGCTCCATTTTACCAACTGACTCTCACTCTAGTCAGCGCTGGACTCTGCCTGGTTAGAGTGTTTGTGTCCAAGAAAGGAGTGTCCTACTCCTGGGGCAGCTAGTCTCCAGGGAAAAGGGAATTAGATTGCCTGAGGGATAGCTCCATTATCCAACCAGAAACATTCTGCTTTTTTTGGTTAAGAAAAAAATAAAAGAATCATAGTGATAAGAGAACAGACTCTATGATTTCAATACCTTCAGACCATGAGATTTTTGCATCTTGTTTTATGTCCCTGGATATAGTCCAATGTCTCCTGGCTTATAGTCTATGGAAACGTGGACAGAACTTGTACTCTGCTGTTATATGCCGTGGGCTTAGTTGCTCAGAGGTGTCTGACTCTTTTCAACACCATGAACTGTCGCCCACCAGGCTCCTCCGTCCATGGGATTCTCCAGACAAGAACACTGGAGTGGGTTGCCATTTCCTTCTCCAGGGGACCTTCCCGGCCCAGGGGTTGAACCCAAGTCTCCCGCATTTCAGGCAGATTCTTTACCATCTGAGCCACCAGGGCAGCCCAGATTAAATAATCTTAATTATGTTCAATTGACTCATAGGGCTTTTCGGGTCTACTGTAGCCTTCTACTTTTCTGTCTATTCACTCTATTAATTTTCAAGAGTTTGATATTGAAACTCCAACTAAAAATCTTCACTTATCCACTTAGAAAATATTTGAAAAATATACAGCAGAACGGTATATAACTTTGTTCTGTATTTTTCAACTCTCCTATAAATGTTATCATAAATTCATAATTTAAAAAATTTAAAGCACGGAGGGAAGTGTGTATAGATGTTGAACAGCAAAAGACTGAGGCTGCAGTACAGTTCATCTTTTTATGCCTTTGGCTCTCCACTCTCTGAACTCATTCCCCAAATTGGAAAATCCATTATTATGGGAGCCAGTAAGAGGGCAAGACCTGTCAGTTTATGGACACAGGATCCAAACTCTGCCAGCTGGATGACCCTGCTCTGATCAGAAGTTTGAACGTCAGGCCAGGGCACAAGCAACTGGGGTCAGCTTAGAGTTCTTCCCCACGGAGCTGCTGGGGGCATCAAGGGGGGGGCGTCTGAGTAACAGTCCAGGATCAAGGGACCATGGCATCCAAGTCAAGCTGTTTCTAAGATGTGACTGGGTCACACCCCCAGAGCTTTGGGGCCTCCCAGGTGGCATAATCTGCCTGCCAATGCAGGAGACGGGTTTGATCCCTGGGTCGGGAAGATCCCCTGGAGAAGGAAATGGCAACCCACTCCCGAGACCTCTAGTTTTCTTGGATCTAGCCCATTTTCAAGTTTGATTCTTCATAGACCCTAATTCTTTGCCTAAGTAAACTAGAGTTGGACACTGTTATCTGGCTAGCCCTTCCCATCTGAGCTCTTTCCTTTGCTTCTCCTGGTGATGGGTAGGGCAGATGCTAGGACTAACTCTAGTTAGCTCTCGTATCATCCACTGGAAAGAGGCAGCTTTGAGAAGGACTGGACATAGCACAGGTCATCCACAACAATATCCCCTTTATTGGTATTAATCACAGTTATGAGGTCTTGTCCATCAGAAAGAAGTCTGCATTATGTAGAACTCTGTTACAAAGACATAAAAACACCCATATGCCAACCACCAAACCAATGAAACTCCACCAATCAAACTTCTGAACGTGTCTTCAATGTTGATCATCAGTGCTCTGGAAGAAGGTACACAGATCCAGCACAGGGCATTGCCAGAACAGTGTATCCATCCTTGGAAGCGATGAGGCATGTCAACCTGGGGTGGGCCTTGATCACACAACGCCTTAACACCTGGCTCTTGGGTTGCCTGCCTTGTCAGCAGAACCCACTCAAGGCCCCCTGTGCGCCTCTGACCAGCAAGAACGGCAGGCCTCAGCTACGCTTGAAGTAGATAAGATATGCCAGCCCTGCAGGAGAAGCTGTGTGTACATATTAGGGAGGAGACTGGCTTCAAGTCTCATTCGAATCTCATTCTTTAGGGGTCATTTTGGAATGATGACTTGGCTAAAACTTACTTCAAAGGGGAAATGTAAAAAAGTACCTCTTGTTATTCTAGCCTTCTTCCTGTCTCATCCTGAGTTTTCTGACCGAAATCCAGTAAAACTGCTTAGGAGGTCTGGGTGAGGTTACAAGTTACCAAACAGTCAGAGGAGGAGGACCCAGTGCAGATTCCTAGGCTTGTATTCACTTGGACGAGCTTCAGTGACTCCCTCCGTAGGTAAATGAAGGGGTTGCGTTCTAGCAGTTTGCTGGTGTCCCCAAGGCTCCTAGAAAAATGAAGGCTGTAAGCTTATAAAAACACGTCTGGGGGACTTGGAGACCGTGGCAGAATGAGCTGCTCTTGGAATCTAGAGAGAGCTCAGGTCTCTGATCAAAGCGCCACTCTGTCCTCGGTTCACAGGGCTCACTGCGCATCCAGTTGTCCTGATTCCCTTAACTTCGACAGTGCCAATCTCTGCCTTCAGAAAAAGGGAAAAGGAAAGGCCAGCTGATTCTCTTCCCTTCGTCTGCGCCTCCTTCCATGCAGCATCCCCCATGGGGGAGGAAGAAGAAGGTAAGTTCCTCCCTGGGTTGCTTTGTCCATGATGCTGCAGCTCCAGTCTTGATGGACAGAGGATCAGCGGTAAAGAGCAGAAAGGACGGATAAGAGCTGTCCTGGCCTTTCTGAGTCACTAGGCAAAGATGCTTGGGAGACTTCTCTCTTGCTTCTGGAGGTGACCTTGAGGAACTTCCGTCGAGTCTAGCGAGGGCAACTGAAGGTACAAAAGATTTCCCTGATCTGCGTGTCCTTGGTTATCCCATTGAAGAAAGATTCTACGTAGTGGCCAAGCAAAAATCAATAGTTCTGAGCCTGCTTGAAATTCCAAATAAAACCACTATCTCCCTCAAAAGAAATCTAAAATGTGTCATATCTTAATCAGAGTCAATCAAGGTAATGAGATGAAAAAGGAGAGGAAGGAAAACGTTTGGATGTGAAGAAAGAGGCTGGTCCTGCCGAAGCCAACAGTGGCTGTCTCCTCGCGCTGCCTTTCCAGGGTTCTGGAGCATCTCAGCACTAGCCCAGACCAACGTCCAACGACATCATCACCACGAAGCCCAGGATGGAGGCCCAGGACGCCAGTTTCCCATTACCACTAGGAGAGAAGGAAAGGCAGAGAGTGAGACCTGGATGCACCGAGGAACAGCGTCCAAGCTGACAGCATCCTTCACAGTGTCCAGTTCCAAGAGAAACACACTACTCCTATTCATAATAATCGCTATTGCTAAGTCGCTTCAGTCGTGTCCGACTCTGTGCGACCCCATAGACGGCAGCCCACCAGGCTCCCCTGTCCCTGGGATTCTCCAGGCAAGAACACTGGAGGGGGTTGCCATTTCCTTCTCCAATGAGTGAAAGTGAAGTCGCTCAGTCGTGTCCAACCCTCAGCGACCCCATGGACTACAGCCTTCCAGGCTCCTCCATCCATGTGATTTTCCAGGCAAGAGTACTGAAGTGTTCATAATAACAGTAACAATAATACTATTGACTTCGGATTAACAGATACACACTACTATATATACAACAGATAAACAACAAGGACCTACCGTAGATCATAGGGAACTATATTCAACATCTTGTAACAACCTACAATGAAAAGAATCTGAGGGGCTTCCCCAGAGGTCCAGTGGCTAAGATGCTGTCATCCAAAGCAGGGTGTGCAGGTTCAGTCCTTGGTTGGGGAACTGAGATACCACACAGAACAGGGTACAGCCCAAAATCAAATTAAGTAAAATAAATTTGGTTCAAAAAGAACTTTAAAAAAGAAAAATCCAAAAAAGAATATCTAAATATGTATAAATGAATCACTTTGCTGTACACTTGAAACCAATACAACATTGTAAATTAACTATACTTCAATAAAAAAAAAAGCAATATTGACAAGCGTGCATGCTAAGTTGCTTCAGTTGTGTCTGACTCTTTGTGACACCATGGACTGAAGCCCACCAGGCTCCCCTGTCCATGGAATTCTCCAGGCAAGAACACTGGAGCAGGATGCCATGCCCTCCTCCAGGGAATCTTTCACACCCAAGGATTGAACCTGTGTCTTTTATGTCTCCTGCATGGGCAGGCGGGTTCTTTATCACTAGTGCCACCTGGGAAACCCCCAATAATGATAAGTAACTTTTATTAGGGCTTACCATGGTGGTTCAGACGGTAAAGAACCTGCTTGCAAAGCAGGAGACCTGAGCTTGATCCCTGGGTCAGGAAGATTCCCTGGAGAAGGGCATAGTAACCCACTCCACTATTCTTGCCTAGAGAATTTCAGGGACAGAGGAGCCTGGCAGGCTACAGTCCATGTGGTTGCAAAGAGCTGGACACGACTAAGCGACTAACACTACGTGCCAGGTAAACTAAATCATGTAAACCCTGAGGATCAACAGATGAGGTCAGTTCTGTTATCACCCCCATTTTCCTGGTGGGAAAATGGAGGTCTGCAGAGGTAACTTCCTCAAGGTCAGCTTGAGGGCTCTGGAATCCATGCTTGAATAGCAAAAAGCGGCAGTGACTTTCTGAAGACATTATGTCACCTGACCTTGTAAACCAGCCTTAAAATCATTCTGCTAGGAAAACCAAAAGGAAATAAAGGCAGAGAGAGAGAGAGAGAGAGAGAGAGAGAGAGAGAGAGAGAGAGAGAATATACAAAACAGTATTCTGCGTATTTGGGGTGGAGGGTGGGGCTTGATATCAGGTTGTCCGACTCTCCACCCACCTGTCTGTTACTCCTCTTTCGGTTTCAATGAACCCAGTCTTCAATGAACCAAGTCGAGGAGAGGGTGGAATGACCTTGGGAAGGGGCCTGAAGAGGTGGAGGTGTAGGAAAGAGGGGCCAATAAAGGCAAAGCAGATGCGGAGGGGGCGGGGGCGGGGGGCCGGCACGGCTGGGACGGCGACCAGGCCGGGTGGCGGCGGGGCGGCTCTCACCTGATCTGGGCCTCGGGGATGATGTCATCCATAATCACGTAGACCATGGCGCCAGCCGCAAAGGCCAGCGCGTAGGGCAGGATGGGCTCGGCCAGCACCACCGCGAAGGCGCCGAAGACCCCGGCCAGAGGCTCCACCATGCCGCTAAGCTGCCCGTACCTAGGGGAGAACAGACGCGTGCCCTCACGGAGGCTCGGGCGGACACCCCGCGTGCTCCGCGGGCTGCCTCGGCTCTGCAAAAGGTATGGATCGTCCTACACGCCAGATCCTGCATCGCTGGGCAGAACCACCTCACGGTGTGTTGTTTCTATTACCACCACCTCTGTCTGCTTTCCCAACTCCCTATTATTACAGTGTCACCGTAGACACCCCCTCCCAGGTTTATTTTAGAGGTTTAAATTTCCCACATTGTCTTCTTAAAATAACAGCCTTATTGAGATAGAATTCTCCTACCGAATGGTGCACCCACTGAATGTGTACAGTGCAGTGGTTTTCAGTGTATTCACGAGGTTAGGCAACAATTTCCCCACAATCCAATTCCAGATGGTTTTCATTACCCCCCAAAACAAACCTCATACCCACTGGCAGCCGCTCCCTATTCCTACCCTCAGCCCCTGACCACCCCTATCTACTTTTTGTCTCTAGGGATTTCCCCTCTCTGGATGTTTCCTATAAATGGAGTCAGACAATAGGTGATCCTTTTTACCGGCTTATTTCAAGGCGCATCCCTGTTGTAACAAGTGGCTTCATCCCTTTGATGATTGCATAATGCCCCATTGTATGGACACACTGCTGGTACACCGCCAGCCAGCCGTTCACCAGCTGAGGGCTACATTGTCCTTGGAAGGCTAGAACGCTGACGAGGCGGAGTGGTGCACACACTTCCCAAGGACTTGGGTTGTGCTTGGTATGTTTGGGGATTCCGGCCATAATGGCACCCCTTCTGAAGGAGCCACACCCACCGACCCCTGCCCACAAGGTAGACCCACCTGGCCAGGTATACAGTGAGGGCCTCTCCCCACAACACCCCCTCCTTGGATTAAGGTGAGATTTTTTCCTTTGGAAAACACCCTTTATCTGAGGGTGTCTGGAGGCTGGAATCCCACGAGCTCTATTAAAACAGCAGCCCACACGAGCCCTGAGCATTCAGTGCCAGGAGATAAGCCTGTACCTGAGCCCCATGGCTGAGCCCCACCAGCAAGAGACACCTGTATGGGCTGAACACCAATACAAAAGGTGCTGGGACATCTTTCCCACTGTGCCTTCTGTGGGCATCTGGCTCCGAGCCTCAGGCCCTTCATCTGTAAAATGGGGGGTGAGCGACAACCTCTCCTCCCACCCCTCCCCCAGAAGACAGGCTAGGACTGTGAATTCCCAGCACCCAGTCCCAGCTTGCCCTGACCAGGAACAGATGGAGGGCATGGGGGAGACACCGTCTGCACTGCAGCATCCTCAAAGGAGCCACTGCTTCCTGCTCTGTGCTTGCATGCTTGGAGCACCCTCTGAAGCTCTTGAGTGTGTCCAGTTAAACAGAAACTCAGGGTCTGGACACTGATCGCAGGTGCCCTCTTCCCGCCCCTCTGCAGCCCTGGACCTTCTCCTGTATGAGATGACAGTCACAGCTCTCAGGTGCAGGGAACTGATGTTTGAAAAAAATCTCTAGGGTCATCGTGCTGCCCTTCTCTCAAAAGCTCTGTTCCGTCATCTCCCACGACAGAGGAAGAGATGATAACGATGGAAATAAAGTGATTGACGTATATGCAAGAACTTGTAAATCATAAGACCCTATAAAATGGAAGCTGTTTTTTAACTGTTGTTAACAGTCCTGTAAAGCTTTCAGCAAACATTCTGGAGTGGCGACTGCTTTAACCAAGAGGCGTCCTGAGGCCTGGGGCCCTGTGAACTGAGAGGCAGAAGAAACAGCAGCCTCGGCACCACCACGTGACAAGCTGATTATCTGACACTCTAGGCCCCCGGCCCCCTCCTCTGAAGCCTGGGGACGCACCTTACAGGTCACTGGAAAGGTAAAAGTTGGAAACAAACTGCAAAGCCCTTTGTTCAGGCACTTAGTTGTGTCTCTTTGTGACCCCATGGACTGTAGCCCACCAGGCTCCTCTGTCCACGGGATTCTCCAGGCAGGAATACTGGACTGGGTTGCCATTTCCTCCTCCGGCGGATCTTCCCGTCCCAGGGATGGAACCTGTGTCTCCTGCATTGGCAGGCGAGTTCTTTCCCACTGAGCCACCTGGGAAGCCCCAGAACGCCCTTTGGGGATTATGAAACATTAAGTGTGAGCACCACGGGCTTCACCTGCCCAGATGCTGCTGAGAGAACCCTGGTCCTCCCCTTGACGAGGGTCATGACGGGAGCTGGTATGATGACCCCTGGGGACAGACTGGGGTGTGTGAGCCTACTCAGGGCTTGTGATAGGGCCAGTGGACAGCGGAGCTGCCTCGGATCTTCCCACCAGCAGGGGGAGAAAACCCCACCCTGAGTGGGTGTGGCTATCCCTGGAGGGCTTTTGAAAATAGGAAACTCAGGTCGGTCATTGGGGCTGACTGTCAAGGGCTGAGCCTTGGGGGTGCAGGATACAGTGTTTCCGGAAACTCCAGGTTCACTTCCGGGCCAGAAGAGGTTAAGCTCCAGGTTCACTTCCGGGCTGGAAGAGCTTGCTCTTGAGAGAAGCCGGCCGCAGGACTGCTATGAGCGCCACCGCAGACCGGGCCCTGGCCCCTGACGCCGGTGTCTGCAGCACTTACCAGAAGGCTCTCCAGGTGGAGAATCCAGCCCCTCGCAAGGGCAGGCTGACGGCGAGGCCCTCCGGGAAGTTCTGGATCCCAATTCCAAGGGCTAAATTCCTGAAAGACCAAGGAGGCGCGTGAAGGGCGGACGTCCAGAGCGGAGCACCCAGGCGGACGGGGGCCCCTGGCCTCTAAGCAACGCCCTCCTGTGGCGTCAGAGGTGCGGGTGGATCCCTGTGACGGGTGAAGGGTGGGGAAAGGTTAGAGCGTGAAGAGGAGGGGTCGAGGATCCTGCCCCTTCACACCGTCCCGGGTCCCTGGAGATGCTCCGTGGTGATGGACTTTACAGCACAGCTCGGGGCACGCTGGCTGGGTGGCAGGAAAACCCAGGTTCACCACTTACCACACAACTCTGCACAAACCACCTCATTTCCACACCTCAGACCCTCATATGGAACACGGAAGGGGTCACGTGGGTTAACGACATCCACCATTGCAAGGCTGTCGCACCCAGTGACCTGATTCCGTGCCTCTATGGGGTGGTCCCTTCCCTTACGGCCTGAAGATGGACAGGTCACATTTCTGTCGAGAAGCAACTTAGAAACGGGACGAGGAGGTTTGGACACAGACTGTGATGGGCACACAGATGAGGGGCTGGGCTGGGCTTCCCCGCAGCCTCTGCTCACCAGTCTGCTGCTAACACTGCACTCCTGGGGGCTCTGGGGAGTTCACCGCGACCCTCTGCCTTCCTGCCTGGGCTCTGTGAATTGGTCATTTGGTCGCAGCCAAGCCCGGAGAGCCTGCTTTGCACCCAGACCAGGCATTGGAGTGGAAGGGAGGGAGAAACAGAAAGAGACAGGACAAAGGTACTCCGTGATCCTCGGGGAAACCCCCAGGCACCCACACACACCACGAGCCCTCATTCCACAGGCAGCAAACTAGCGCAGCGAAGCTGAACGTCCACTGGCAGAGGATGGAACGGCACAACGGGAGGGAACCCGGGTCAGGCTGAATGCAACGGGAAGGCAGTCTGAGGGGGTCTCCCCAGAGGAGACTCTGCCCCAGCTGGACAGGTCCGCAGGGCAGCCCTTCCACCAGGGCTCATCTGATCACTGGAGGTCTCCAGGGTTTGAGATGTGGCTGCCACTTGGCAAGCAGTGCTGGAACGTGGCCCGAGGGAGTCGTGGATGGACTGGATGAGAAAGGGAAACTCCACTGTCCCTTGGGTTTCTGGTCAGTTGGCTCACGTCTGTCTGCCTTGCTGCCAGTGGGGGTCCGGCATCAGCTCTGGACAGTGGCCAGGGAGTGCCTTCAACCAGCAGCTGGCTACACCCTGTCCTTGCCCACTCAGCCACCCAGGTGGTGCAGCAGTGAAGGACCTGCCGGCTGATGCAGGAGACACAGGAGTCGCGGGTTCAATCCCTGGGCTGGGAAGATGCCCTCCAGTTTCCTTGCCTGGAATATTCCATGGACAGAGGAACCTGGCAGACTGCAGTTTATGGGGTTGGACATGACTGAACGACTGAGCACGTACATGCGTATAAGGTTTTTTTCAATGAGGAAGGTCAAGGTGCCTGTCCAGGTCTTACACCCCTTGTCTGAGGGCACTCTGTGGCTGGCTCGCAGTCCCAGGCCATCACCTGTCCCCCTCGTCCACAGGCAGGCACAGGACTCACCCCAGACCTAGCCAGGGAGGGAGTGGCCGCCCCATGTCGCCAGTGAGTCAGACAAGGGGCTCCATCTGTTCAAAGTCCTCCCCATGACTTGGGACTGACTGCAGCCAGCAGTCAGGCGGGCAGGCTGTGGAACCTCCTCCTCTACACCCTGCCTGGGAGCCACCGTCCTGATAAGCGGCACAGAAACCCCATTCTTCTATGCCTGGCCAGTCGTGTTCCCGGGGCCCTGCCCTGTCTCCAGCATGGGGCTGCCAGCCCAACCAGGTACCGCACCCTTGGGATCCTGCTAGCACCGTGGAATCATTGCTGAGTGTAGCTGGCCTCCTTCAGCCACAGCAAGGGCTGGACCACAGCAGCTCTGCCTTCCCCACCTTTGTATCCATCCCTTCTTAACCTGGCCGGCCTCTGCACACACACACTGGGGCGTCAGGCTCCCGTGGACGCTGTGTCCTGGGCGTCTGTGGGGGTGACCCAATGGAAAGGCTTGGTCCCCTCCACACACTCTCTTCTGCTTCTCCACTTGCATCCGTTTAGGAATTAACTGCCCCCACCCCCACACCAGGGGGAGACTCTGAAAAATGATGGGGTCAGGCTCTGGGGCTGTAGACGTGAGGGATGTGCTAACAGTGTTGAGAGCCACTGACCTCAGAAATCATCAAAAGGGAAGCTGACGGCGAGGACGGTGGCCACACCCACCTCCATCTCAGGAGCCCCTGCCTTGAGCCGAGGACACCAGGGGCCACTTGCAACCGCGTCCAATGGCCTGCAGACTGGGGTGGGTGCCGGAGGGGATCCTGGGAAACAGCAGGAGCATCACAGGGGAGAGTCAATGAGGACAGGGGAAGCATCAACAAAAATGATGGGGGGCTTCCCTGGGGCTCAGTGGTCAAGAGTCCACCTGCCAATGCCAGGGACACTGGTCCGATCTCCCGTCAGGGAACATCCCACGTGCTGTGGGACAGCTAAGCCCATGTGCGGCACCTGCTGAGCCTGTGCGTCGAAACTGCTGAGCCCGTGCACCCTAGAAACTGTGCTCTGCAACAAGAGAGTGTTAGTGCTCAGTCGTGTTCAACTCTTTGCAGTCCCTGGACCGTAGCCTGCCAGGCTCCTCTGTCCATGGGATTCTCCATGCAAGAGTGCTGGAGCAGGTTGCCATTTCCTCCTCCAGGGGATCTACCTGACCCAGGGATTGAACCTGTGTCTCCTGCATTACAAGCAGCTTCTTTACCATCTGAGCCACCAGGGAAGCAACAAGAGAAGCAGCAAGAGAAGCCAGCGCGATAAGACCCTGCACCACCGCTAGAGAAAAGGCGGCATAGCAGTGCAGACCCAACACAGGCAAAGATGCCCAGAGGGTCATGGGCACCGTGTGTCCAGGTGTGAAGGAGCAGCCAGGAAGCCGGGGCTCAGGGAGTCAGGGCTCCTCCCGCAGAGCTGACTTAGGAGTGGCGGGGACAGGACACCGTGAAAGTGTCCGCAGCCCGGTGATCTTTCTGACCTCGCACGAATTCCTTCAGCTCGCGCTCCTCACCCTTCCAGATTCTGTGACCTCCAGGTCAGAGCTAAGGCTGGAGATAGCGGTTGGCAGCCAGTGGGGATCTGCTTTTCAGGAGTGACTCCAGAATCCAGCACTGGGCTCCAGCCATGTGCGAGAGCTCACCCACACACGGAACAGGGAGGTGTCAGGAAGGGCCCTGCATCTTCCAGGAGTTTACAGTCTAATGGAGGATGAAGAGACCCGCTTACAAATGACTCCAGGACAGCAGCTGGCCGAAGGCCAGGAGAGAAGCAGAAAGCCCACGGAGAGAGATGATTCTGGCCGAGAAAGGGATTCTGGGACTCCTTCCTGGAGAAGGTGACATTCAAGGTGGACTTTGAAGGATGAGGAGCCTTTCAGTAGCTAGAGAGAGATGAGAGGTGCTTTTCCATCAGGAAGAATGGACAGTGTAAGCAACGGTGTGAGACTTTAGGGCGGGGCAGTGCAGGCCTACTGTCTGTGCTGCTGCTGCTAAGTCGCTTCAGTCTGACTCTGTGCGACCCCATAGACGGCAGCCCCCCAGGCTCCCCCATCCCTAGGATTCTCCAGGCAAGAGCACTGGAGTGGGTTGCTATTTCCTTCTCCAGTGCTTGAAAGAAAAAGTGAAAGTGAAGTCGCTCAGTCATGTCTAACTCTTAGCAACCTCGTGGACTGCAGCCTACCAGGCTCCTCCGTCCATGGGATTTTCCAGGCGAGAGCACTGGAGTGGGGTGCCCCCACCCCAACTTAAAGCCACAGGTCACAAAGAAGAGCAGAAAATGCTCTGGAGTCGAGGCCCATCTCTCCTTGGCATCATCTTCTAAGACTCCTCCCTGTGTAACGAAGCTTGCTGGCTTTCCAGGACAAATGCCTCAGCTCTGCCCCAGGGGTCTCCCCAAGGGCCAAGCCTGAGGTTCCATCCCAGGGTCTTCACCCACCTCTGGAGGCTGACCCCTGTGCTGAATGAGAGGGTTACCTTAAAATCCATGCCTTAGCCATCTCCACTGAACCTTTCACTTAAGAACGTTCCCTGGTGGTCCTTTGGTTAAGACTCTGAGTGCTTCCACTGTGGAGGGTGCCAGTTTGACCCCTGGTCAGGGAACTAAAATCCTGCTTGCCATGTGGCCATAAAAACAAAAGCATCTGGCCTTGAGCTTGGGGAAAGCTCTCGGCAAGTGTCGGCAGCAGCACAGACCCCATCGCAACAACCTGTGGCTGAAACTGGCTTGTCTGTCGTTACCACGCCCGTTGGAGGGAGACTAAGGTCCTCCAGCTAGAATAAAACTGACGACAATCATCTCTGCCCATTTATGGCGTGTTACTAAATGTCGGGTGTGGTTGGAAGCGTTTTTCATGTAGCGACACGCTCCGTACTCGCAACTACCTCCTAAGTGTTTCCTACCATCATCACCCCATTTCACAGATGGGGAAACTGATGCACAAGGGGGTCAGGTGACATGTCCCCAGGGTGACCCAGCTGGGAAGTGACAGAGGGGACCCGCAACCACTGCTCCACATGCCTCGTGTCTTTGGGCCTCATGCAGACCCGTCAGAGCATCCTGGAGAGAGACGGTTATCTGGGCTCCAGGCCCCAGTAGAGGAGGAGGTGCTGCCTCGTGCCTCCTGGACCAGTGAGCTGAGGCTCTGGCTCGCTCTGGCAGTCAGGGAGCGAAGGCCTGATGGGGGTGATGTAAACCAGAGACCTCCAGGGAGGGCGGTCAGAACATTCCACCTATGGCTGGCTTCTCCTCAACCTGCCGCTCTGGACACTGGGGACCAGTGCCTTGCTGTGATCAGAGACCTCCAGGTAGGGGGGCCAGAACATCCCCCCTATAGCAGGCTTCTCCTCGACCTGCCGCTCTGGATACTGGAGACCAGTGCCTTGCTGTGATCAGAGACCTCCAGGTAGGGGGGCCAGAACATCCCCCTATAGCAGGCTTCTCCTCGACCTGCGGCTCTGGACACTGGGGACCAGTGCCTTGCTGTGAGCGCCCATCTGGGGCACTGCAGGACATCCAATGGCAGCCCTGGCCTCTACTCACCAGATGCCAATGGCCTCCAGTTGGGACAACCAGGAATGTCTGCAGAGGCTGCAAAACATCCCCTGTTGAGAACCACGGACCGGAGTGAGCAAGCTTAGGTGAACCTGCTTTCTCCACAAACACCTGAATGCCTGAAACTGCCAGACGGAACACGAAAACCACCTGACCGCATGCATCATGTTTGAGATTTGCCAGGCTCAGTGGAGTGGACTCTTCTAGGAACGTTAGCTGCAGCAAGACAGATCCCTGGGATTCAAGGTAAATGCAACACCTGAGAACCACCGGGGCCCTGATTCCTTCTTCCAAAGACAGTAACTTCAGAACCGCAGCGCTGCATGATTCTGGGGGCACACTGTGTTATCAGTGAACAGCGCCCCCTGGAGTTGTGCAGCGGGATGCTCCTGCCTGAACCCCAGCACAGACTGTGCTCAGCCTAGGGGTTACTTTGGCTTCCCTGGTGGCTCGGTGGTAAAGAATCCACCTGCCAGTGCAGGAGCCATGGGTTTGATCCCTGGGTGGGGAAGATCCCCTGGAGAAGGAAACGGCAATCTGCTCCAGTACTCTTGCCCGGAGAATCCCAAGGAGGGAGGTGCCTGGTGAGCTGCAGTCCATGGGGTCACAAAGAGTCAGACACAACTTAGTGACTGATCAACAAAGAGGTTATTTCTGGGGTTGCAGGCGAGGCCTCCTGGGGAAATGGTGGAGAGAGTCACGGGTTTCTCTGAAAGCTGGCAAGTGCGCCTTCTTGCAGCCCGCAGACCGGCTCTTCAGGCTATGTTCTCTGGCCGGCTGATTATGAAAGGAGCCCGGCATATTCCTGACAAGCCCTGCTTCACCTCGGCTTTCAGATCCTCCCAGGAGTGATGAGCGTGTGTGTTCTTGTGTGGCAGGCCCTTACATATGGTGGTGATTGTTATCATCCTGCTGTGAAAGGCCTGATTGTTCAGGCTCGGCGGTGACATCACCGGCTTCCCACTCGGGCTGCTTGTCGAGGTGTTTGATGAGCCTGCAGGTGGGAAGGGGCTGGGTGCTCCCCGCAGGGCTGCCCGGCCCTACCTGCTCAGTGGAGCTGGCTTAGCACGCAAGGGATCTTCCCCCACCCCTTCTTTCTCTTCTGGGAGGCTTACTGCCACGGGCTGGAGCGATGAGATGACCCATCAGTTCCCTTCAAGTCCGCTGCCCTCCCTGAAGAGGGCTGGGAGGAGCCCCAGGAAGTCAAGCCACAAGGCAGGGTGGTGTCAGCGGGTGGTTGAGGCTACCTCTGCACACCTCTCCTTGTCAGAAGACAGAGGAACCTACAGCTGGCTAGGTGAGCTCTACTCCCCGAGAGATGCCTCGGGGACCTTGACCAGCTAAGTCTCCCAGCAAGTCAAGGGTATGCATAGGACCAGCGTGAGGCTGCCTTGCTGTTGCTGTTTAGTTGCCAAATTGCATCCGACTCTTTTGTGACCCCCAGGCTCCTCTGTCCATGGCATTTTCCAGGCAAGGATACTCGAGTGGGTTGCCATTTCCTTCTCCAGGGGATCTTCCTGACCCAGGGATCGAACCCACATCTCTTGCTTGGCAGGTGGATTCTTTACAGTTGAGCCACCAGGGAAGCCCCAAAATTCATGTGACTCACTTTGTCACAGGGGTCTGGTGTCTCTGAGATGTGCCTGCCTGTATAGAAACTGAACGCTTCTATCAAGCCAGGTTCAATGTTTTAGAGGAGGGCTTGGGACTAAAACATTTTGGGTTTTTTCCAGCACACAAAATGCCACTGCAAACCGCTATAACCTTTTACAGCATTGTGGCACCTTCTTCTAAAGGACTTCTTTTTTAAAGTGCCTTTATAAGCATCTGTGATTTCTTTCACTCAGGAGGTATAAGTTCATTTTCTGTCCTGTAGATGTAGGAACCAAGGCCCAGAAAGGGTGAGGGAGAAACCTGAGAACACAGCCAGGGTCCCGCAGCTGGGGAGCCGGCGCTGGATCCCAGGCCCTGTCCCCCCACCCCCATCTCTCGGGAGATGCAGGAAACGTGGCCAGTGACCTGGGAGACCCCCACCATCTCACCCTGGTGAACAGGCTCAGCATCCTGACTAGGCTCCCTACATGTCCCGTGTCCCCAGAGCCCGTTCTCGGCACATCCACCGTGTCCACCTGCCATGCTTCTCTGCTCAGAGCATCCCTGGGGCAGCACACGGCCCTCGGAGGCAGAGTCCAGGTCCAGTCCAGTTATGAGTCCGAGACCCACGAGCCCCTGCCCTCCCTCCCGCTCCAGCCTCCTGTCCACGGCTCCTCACCCGGCTCCTTCCC
This sequence comes from Capra hircus, assembly GCF_001704415.2. Taxonomy (NCBI): domain Eukaryota; kingdom Metazoa; phylum Chordata; class Mammalia; order Artiodactyla; family Bovidae; genus Capra; species Capra hircus. Next base: position 57,668,107 of record NC_030826.1, on the reverse strand, counting down.
CTCCAGCATCCCGCCTCCTTTCTCATCCTCAAATGTGCGGGGCTACTCCCGCCTCAGGGCATTTCTACTGGAACCTTCTTTCTCAGGCTCATTTCTTCACCTTTTTTAAAGACTGAGCCAGAAATTTCCCTGGCCATGGCTTTATTACGTCTTTTTTTCTTGTGTACTCGTTCTCATCAACTAGCTTCAGGTGCCAGGACTGATTCCAAACAATGGTTGTAGGAGACGGCCGGAGACCACTTGGTCCCGCTCCCTTTTGATCTGTCCTTTCTACTTAAAAAAACAAAAACTGCTGGGGATACTCCCATGTCCCTTTAACGCTGTTTTTTTTTTTTTTTTAACAGCAACTCCTACCTTTTATATAATCTACTTATTTTTTATGTCGATTGTTCATCTGTTACCTCCCAAAGCTCCAATACTTTGACCACCTGATGTGAAGAGCGGACACTTTGGAAAAGACCCTGATGATGGGGGTCAACAGAGGAAGAGATGGTTGGATGGCATCACCGACTCAATGGACATCAGTTTGAGCAAGCTCCGGGAGAGACTGAAGGACAGGGAAGCCTGGTGTGCTGCAGTCCATGGGATCGCAGAGAGTCGGACATGACTGAGTGACTGAACAACATCTGACCTGGCATCAGAACAAGCTGAGAATCCTTGTCTGCCTCCAAGAACCTAGAAGAATGCCAGGCGCACACTGAGGAGGCAGACCTGCGCACAGACGCGGGCCCAGGAGTTCTAGCAAAACCTGAGGTCTGGTCAGCTCCCAGCTGCAGGCAGTCAGCAGCCAGCATGTCACGACTCCCTGGCACCGATGTCTTCAGCTGTACAATAAGGAGGGTACCCGGGTGCCCCCAGGAGCTCTTTCCCAGAGCCCCAAGCTTTGTGACTCCCACACAATGATGGCATTGTGGGTTGTCCGGATTTCGGGGGCTGCGGAGACAGGCCCCCGCCTTGGCCAAAGCTCACTTTTCTATTGGCACATATCTGGAAAGCTCCAACCCCACACCATAGCGTTGCGCACATCTGGACAGCATAAACCGATCACCCTGAGAGGAAACTCCAAAAAAGCGGCTCAGCTAAAGCTGCAGCGCAGGCCAAACGAGAGAGAGAGAGAGAGAGAGAGAGAGAGAGAGAGAAAGAGGGGCTGAAAGGCTCCTTTCTTTTCCAGCCGCACGACAATCTCCTGGGCATGATCTTCGGAGCTGAATGCTCTGCGGCTGAATAACAGACGCTCTCAGTAGCCTTCACGGGCAGCCGCTGTCCCAAGGTCCTCTCCACCTGGCTCCTGGCCAGTGTGAAACTTAAAGAGCAGGGATTTTACCTCCTGAGTCCCTTGTTTAGACTGAGCTGTACCTTCACTTATCCTTGGGGCACGTGGACCAAGTTCAAAGCTGAACGCCACCTGCTCCTCCTCCCTCTTCAGGAAGCATGATTGAACCTCTCGCCTAGTGCAAACTGAACAGGGAGCTTTGAGCTCTAGCGGGAATCTGCTTGTTGTCTGAACGGAGTGAGAACGTGTGTGTCCCTTGGTCCCTCCATCCCTCCATGTGCAGGAAGAGATTCAGTTCAGTTCAGTCGCTCAGTCATGTCCTACTCTTTGAGGCCCCATGAAATGCAGCACGCCAGGCCTCCCTGTCCATCACCAACTCCCGGAGTCCACCCAAAGTCATGTTCATTGAGTCGGTGACACCATCTAACCATCTCATCCTCTGTCGTCCCCTTCTCCTCCTGCCTTCAATCCTTCCCAACATCTGGGTCTTTTCAAATGAGTCAGCTCTTCGCATCAGGTGGCCAAAATATTGGAGTTTCAGCTTCAACATCAGACACTCAGGACTGATCTCCTTTAGGATGGACTGGTTGGATCTCCTTGCAGTCCAAGGGACTCTCAAGAGTCTTCTCCAACACCACAGTTCAAAAGCATCAATTTTCTTGTGCTCAGCTCTCTTTATAGTCCAACTCTCACATCCATACATGACCACTGGAAAAACCATAGCCTTGACTAGATGGACCTTTGTTTACAAAGTAATGTCTCTGCTTTTTAATATGCTGTCTAGGTTGGTCTATGAATATGTAGTCGGTCCAACACCCAGCCTGGGCTTCCTGAACCCAGGGAGGGTTGATATTCCTCTGCAAATGAAAGGAGTTTCGGGGGGCTTGGAGCTTCCTGCTAGCTCTTCAGCCGGCAGAGATGAGCTGTGCAGGGAGGGGACGGGCAGGCAGGGGAAACTTGGCTGTACACATTTGTTAGCTTCAGGGCCAGTGAGGTCAAGGGCTTGATGGCCAGGACAACCTGGGACATGGAAAGGCTCAGGTTGGCAACAGGGAGCCTCTAGGCCAGTGTCCTGGGAACAGGAGGAGATGGCCACAGACCTGTGGCCTCTAGGGGGTGGCTTCTTCACTCTTCGCCGTGTTTCCAGAGTCCGTCCGCGTTACACCATGTGCCAGTGCTTCATCCCTTTTCATGGCTAAGTCAGCATCCTATTGCGTGGATCCACCCCATTCTGTGCGTCCGCTTATCCACAGATGGAGATGTGGATGGCTTCTGCTTTTCAGCCATTGTGAACAGCGCTGGGTGTACAAGTTTTCGTGGGGACACCTGTCTTGGTCATTTGGGGCAGAAAACAGGAGTGGAACTGCCGAGCCACGTGTTCAAGATTTGGTGCTTCTCTGAGGACGGCTGGGGGCTGTGACGTAACATGATTAGAAGGGTGACTCTGAGCGTTCACGATGCTGGTGTGGGTAGAGGAGCGGAGGGAGGCAGGAGTGGGGGATGCTGGGTCAGGAGAGGTCAAACGAGGGCGGCGGGGGAGGAGAGGAGCCACGGGGCCCGTCCTCCTTGCTCTGCCGTCCCCTGTTGCTTGTCCATCACCGCTGTGGACCCTCCGCCTCAAGTGAGACAGAACCATTTTCCCCCGAAGCTGAAACGGAGCAGGATGCTGTGGTCCTCGCCCCCCATGTCCCCCACCTGCCTTCTGTCTGTGGACAAACTTTAGCCAAAGAAGCTTAATCTCAGAAGTGACAACGTGCAGAAATAAAGGAAAACAGTCAAATCAAATCAAACAAGACTAAATAATACTAATAATATAGTCAATGAGTTAGTTAGTTAGTTAGTGCCTTCTCAAGGACTGTAGATAATATTCTAAGCCATATTTTTGGAATATGAGTTGTCTTATAGATACTGAAGCCCCACCACCAGGTAGAAGAAGTTAACTACATGGTGACCGGACTAGCTACAGTGTAAGCTGCCAAATCCAAAAACTGGCCTCAAGGAAACGGAACAAACCGACTCTAAAACCGGCCCTGAAGATTACAACCGTACCTAAAACAATCAAGATGAGGCTGGTCAGACCACGGAGGGCCGATTTCAAAGTGGCCGTCGGAGCTGCCTGTGGTGTTTCTGCATGAGGCCCCTCCCTCTGTCTATAAAATTTCCTGCTCGCTGATTGTTGACTGTCAGCGTGGGGAGGGAGGCGGGGTCAGCCTTTGGGCAGGTGTCCACAACCACCCCCACCCCGCAGCATCCAAACTGAAGCAAACTTTCCTTTCTACCAACTCTGCTTCTTTAATGGCGTTTAAACTGCAGGTAGCCAGACCCCACTCTTGGCTCCAAGACTACAGACGGGCCAATAGGAGAGCCTAGTGTAGGCACGGCAGGTGTGTCAAGCTGGTTTTGAACTTCTTCCTAACTCCTAAGAAACTCACTGGCTTCCCCAAAGTTTTACACAATGCTTTTTTTGTTTCTTTGTTTTTTGGCTATGTCCTGTGGCTCGCAGGATCTCAGTTCCCCAGCCACGGGCGGAACCCGGGTCACAGCAGTGAAAGTGCCGAGTCTAACCACTGGACCAGCAGGGAACTCTCTATGCAGTGTCTTTTTAAAGCCAAGGGTCCCCATTACTATGTCTGGGGAAACCTCCATGTCCAGACCATTACCCGTAACTTGGCCACAAGGCGATTTCCACCCTGAGGAAGCTGTTTATTCAGTGGAGTCTCAGCTATCTCCTTATCAGCCCTCTTATTCATATAACTGCTTGACTTATGAGTCATCTCCAGCACATGGTAAAAGTTCAAATCCGAACAAGGTAAGACCTATAGCGTTACCTTGAGGCACTTATTTCTTTAAGACAAGAGCAGAAAGTTGGCGACACAAGACAGAATGAACACGGTCCACTGGCACCCAGTCACTCCGGGGGGACCAGCCTCTGAGAGGAGACCTCTTGCCTGGAGTCTTTACAAGGGTTGTTTCCTTTCCTGCTCTGGAGCCCAGGACGGTGCAGGCACCAGACCCTCAGACGGAACCATGCCACGTGGCCAACTATCTTCTCGAGAAGGCGCTGCTTCCCGCAAAACCTTAGGGGCAGGGGCTCCCTCCTCCTTGCCACGCTCCCCCCAGCAACTGTGGTTGGCAGAAGACCCATCGGCTCTTTCCAGGTAGCTAGCTCTCCGTAGGTCCTGGGTGGGAGGACAGAGGGACAGGCGGCTGGATGGATCGAGCAGACACTCCTGAGACTTCCCTGGTGGTCCAGTGGTGAGGAATCCGCCTGCCAATGTGGGGGACTCGGGTTCGATCCCTGGTCCAGGAACTAACGCCCCACATGCCAAGGGGCAACTGAGCCTGTGATATGCAACTGAGGAGCCTGCATGCTGCAGCTCCTGAAGCCTGCCTGCACTCGAGCCTGGGCTCTGCAGCAGAAGTCACAGCAACGAGAAGCCCGTACACCGCGACGAGAGGGCAGCCCCCTGCTCACCACAACTGGAGAAGGCCCGAGCGCAGCAGCGAAGACCCAGTGCAGCCAGAAACAAGTAAATAACAATAATAAGAAAGAGGACAAACACTGCGAAGGAAGAGAGGCGAGAGCTATCGACCCAGTGCAGCCAGGAATAAGTGAATAACACTAACGAAGAGGACAGACACTCTGACAGAAGAGAGGCGAAAGCTATCCAGTGCCGTGATAGCTCTGGGTTTGCTCCTGCATTTCCTCGAGGCTGATGCGATGTGACGTGATGTGGAGGGCAGAACTGGGTCAGCAGAGGATGTCACACTGCGCGCTTGGCCTATAAAAGCTTCTACCGAGAAGCAAAGGGGTGACCCAGTAGAAAACCTCATTTACAAACACGGAGCCAGGAAACCAAAGCACGGTCATCAGGGAGCCCATAGTTTCAGTGACACCAATTGCTTCCATCTTCCTGGGGAGGACCGAGCCCCAGGTTCCCTCTCTGAGGTCTGGCAGCTTGGGGGCCCTTCCCCAGGCTCAAGGCAAGGGAATTGTCTTGCCTTTTCAACCCTACACACCAGACCGCAGCTGGCAGAGGGGCCTTTTAAGTCCCGGGGTCGTGCTGTCCAAGAGCTTAAGACAGTTTCCCAATCAAGCTTTCAAGGGTAAATATTTGCCGTGACTCACAAGAAAGGTTTCTCTGCTCTCGCCTTGGCCCCTGAGGAGCCATGGGGTTAATTTCTGTTAACGGCTTGGGATTATCCACAGGCTACAATAGAAACTGGATTCGCCAGGCTCCCTGGATGGCTCATGAGTCAGAGGCTGGTCTCCTGGACTCCCTCGGTCTGGGGAAGCCTCTGGGGTCCCTGCAGCTGAGGTCACCAGGACGTTCACGGCACCACTTCCTGGAGCAATTGATGACGCAGGCGTCTGGCTCATGGGCCGGACGGACAATTTACGAGCGAAGTAACACATCATAAGAGGGGGGCAAGAAACGCTAAGAAGCCAGCCAGCCAGGACAGAGGACCATTCTCTCCAACCAGGGAGGCCGATGCAGCCGCGTGCTGGGTTGGGGCAAAGCGGCACAGCCCGTCCTGACAACAGTGGCCGAGGATGACTCGGGCTGCTCCTCCACACCCTCGAGGCTGCCGTCAGCCTGGGCTTCTGCAGGCTGCATCCCCTGTGGCTTGGCTTTTTCAGCACATGGGTGGTCCCAGGCCACTGAGGGTTCTGGGGATACATCAGGCTCACGCGTGACAGCCACGTCACCCTGTGGCCTCTGACTCCAACTGACCCAACTGAGGATGGGCCCAGTGCTGAGCGGGCAAAGGACCTTTCATGAATCTTCGCTGAGCAGATGATTCATTTTTTAATAGTTTAGTTAGCCACTGAGTTCTTTTTGGCTGTGCTGGGTTTTCACTGCTGTGCGGGCTTTTCTCTAGTTGCAGTGTGCCTGAGGTGGAATCAGGCTGTGGAAAGCTGGGGGTCACTGAAGCCACCAGAAGCTGGAGGGAAGCCGGAAGGATGCTCCCCGGGAGGGCTCAGAGGGAGGGCGGCCTTGCCAGCACCTTGTCCCCAACTTCCGGCCTCCAGAATGGTGAGGGGATCCACCTTGGTTGCCTTAAGCCCCCCGGTTTGTGATAATTAGTTAGGGCAGCCTCGGGAACTAATCCAGGGGTAGGGGGACATCCGTAACACCTGGATGCCAGGTGGGGTGAAGGAGACCCAGGTGTGGGGCAGAGCGCCTGCCAGGAGACAGATAATCATTAAGTGAAGAGAAAAGCATATATAATTATCGCTTGCGAAGGGCTCAGCAGGAAGCAGGTTGCTGGCGGGATCAAGAGGAAATGGGGGCAGGCGGGGGGGGGGGGGGGTAGGGGGGGGCGGCGGCTGGGAGGCTGCAGCTGAGGGCCCAGTGTGGGAAGGAGCCTGTGAGCTGAGGTCTGCACTGCGGTCCTCACCCCATCCTGACTCACCTCTGCCCCGAGTTGCTTCTCCCTTCAACCTTCCCCCATCCTCCCCCTCCACCGAGGACGGGTAATCCTTCTAAAGCACAATCCCAGTCGCCATCTCAGCGGTGCCTGCCAGGACAGCTGCGGGGTGCAAGGTGGCAGATATGAGTTCTCCACCCACAGACCACAGACCAGGGGCTGGGGGGTTAAGTGACACTTGCACGTTTAAACTGAGTCCAGACTCCAAACCCTATTTCTCTTTCCCTTAGAGGGCTGTGTGGACACCTGCTCACCATGCTCACTTTATTCCAAAACCTGCAGGGCTGGTCCACCACCGAACAAAGAAAAGCGTTCTCCGGGGGAAGGATGAATTAGGAGGCTGGGATTAACACACACACACTGCTATGTATAAAACAGATAACCAGCAAGGGTCCACTGCATAGTACAGGGAACTACAGTCAATATTTTGTAATAACCTATAAGGGAAAAGAATATATGTCTATACACACCCATATATATAAACGAACACAATATTGTTAAATCAACTATACTACAATAAAGAAAAACACCAAACCCTTCTGCTCGTCAATGGAACACTCAGTGCCCCTAGCTCTCATTTCCGTATAAATCTCCTAATTCACTGCCAGACCCCATCAGGAGCCTTCCAACTTACCCACAGAGAAGACCTCCTCACTCTCTTTAGCGCCTTCATGAACCTATACTTATTATACATAAACATCATTATAGATAGTATGTGCGCATGCTAAGTCGTATCCGACTCTGTGACCCAGGGACTGAAGCCCGCCAGGCTCCTCTGTCCATGGGATTCTCCAGGCAAGAATACCAGAGTGGGTTGCCATACCTCCTCCAGGAATCTTCCCGACCCAGGGACTGAACCTCAGTCCCTTTCATTTCCTGCTAGCGCCCGCGGGGGAAGGCCCCCTATAGACACTTGCATTACATTATCATTGCCCACATGTTTGAGCCCTGCTGTGGGTTCTTCCTGTGCTCCATGCTTTACATATATTAACAACTCGTTACCACAACCACCCTGTGAGAAATATCTTAGCATCTGCTTTTTGCACAGGGAACTTAGGACCACGGCCTCGTGTGATGGCTGTCTGAACCCAGTGCTTTCAGCTACGCTGTGCACACAGCATTCTTGTTTCTTTTCTGCTAATAAAATCAATTTTCACATGGCCTTTCCTGGTTTTGCAAAGTACCTTTGTGTATGTCATTTGACTGCAAAAACTCCCACTCCTCGATGAAGGCATCTCTCTTCCATATCTGCTCCCCTTGAGGACCAGGATGTGGTTGGAAGCAGGGGCCAGGCAGAGGTTTTGACCCACCCATAATTTCCATCAGTTGCCCACTGCCATCAAACCATCTCAGAGAAGCCAAAAAACTCCCAAGTGTCCAGAACAATGAGCTCGCTGTACTGCAGGGTAAATCCCTGGATCAGGTCACCACGGCTGTGCTGTTCCTCTCAGAAAGACTGAGTCACAGCCGAGGACGTGTTCCCGGCGGGGACCACGCCCAGGAGAGCAGACCCCATCCCTCCATGATCCTGGGGACCCAGAAAACATTCTTCTGTCTGATCTGACCTCTACGTGGCCATCAGGATGGGCTTAGAAAAAAAGGAGAAAACGCAGAGGCTTGAGTCCTCTGCCAAGGCCCTCCTGGCCGCAACCCCGGGGCCCCGGCAATTTATTACCAGACAGGAGCCACACAAGCTCCGTTATCACAGTTACAGCCTTGTCCAGAAACAATGTTGCCTTTCAAATTGTTTTCCGCCTGGGACAGTGGATTTATAAACTGAACTGGTGACTAGGAACAGAAGCCCAGGCTGCAAAGACTAAACGCCTTGTTCTGAGTGGGCCTGGTTTAGTATTATCCTGATAAGATAAACACAGATAATGACCTGCTGGGGGGTGGGGTGCTTTTATATATACACATCTCCACGTCTGCATTTACCCGGGCACCGGCTGGCGCTGGGGGGCTGCCTCTCACATCAAAGGCAACAGAGAAAGCCACTTTTTGGATCTCTTTCCAGTAAGGAAGTTGGAAATAATTATAAGACGTTGGGTTTGTTTCTCTCTAAACAGCTCAGAAATATTCTGATTTGGTTAGTTTCCAAAAGGGTGGCCCTAAAATGGTCATGATCGCTTTCAGGGCAGCGGAGCCGAGTTGCTGTTGCTGACAAGTCTTGTTGAGGCTGGGTTGCACATGTGGGGTTAATGAAAGCAGGCTCCTATTTTCTGTGTGTATGTTTACAAATTTCTATAATAAAAGCAATATATATATATATATATATATATATATATATATGTATATATGAGGTAATTTTGGCTGAAAAACTGCTGAAGTTGGGTGACAGGCATATAGAGATGTATTACTGAAGTATTCTTCCCCTCGTATGTCTAAAATGTTCCATGGTAAAAAGCAAGAAAAAAAAAAAGGGACTCTGGCTGAAAAGTATAAAAGTATTAGTGGCTCAGCCATGTCCAACCCAATGGACTGTAGCCCACGAGGCTCCTCTGTCCATGGGACTCTTCAGGCAAGAATACTGGAGTGGGTTGCCATACCCTTCTCCAGGGGATCTTCCTGACCCAGGGATTGAACCTGGGTCTCCTGCACTGCAGGCAGACTCTTTACGATCTGAGCCACCATGGAAACCCTCTTGGCTAAAAGGCAATGGCTTAAAACCCACTTAAAACATCAACAGACGTCTGGGCCACATACTCTCCTAGGAGATGAGAAATCAGTGTGGACAGGATGGGGTCCCTGCTCCCACAGGGCTGACATTATCCCCAGAGTTCAAATATCCCTCCAGTGTGAACATCTGGCTGGGCTTCTCCAGGGGTCCCTCTGGGGGTGGGTCTTTGTGGGGGTGGCAGTGTATTGAAATCATTCTAGACTTGGCTGGGGCTTGGAGAGGGGCTGGCCCTTTGGGAACCTGTCCAGTCTGTTATTCCTAGGAACCCAGAAGCAGGATGGAAGAAGAAGGGCTTTAGGAAGCCCCCACAATGTGCGCTGGGATCTCTTTATTAATGACCTTCATTAATAGCAGTGCACGTGGCTCAGTGGTCAAGAACCTGCCTACCAGTGCAGGAGACGCAGGAAACGCGGGTTCGACCCCTGGGTCGGGAAGGTCCCCTGGAGGAGGAAATGGCAACCCACTCCAGTATTCTTGCCTGGAGAATCCCACGGACAGAGGAGCCGGGGGGGCTTACAGTTCATGGGGTCACAAAAAGTTAGACACGACTCTTTAATAACAGCCGCCCCTTGTCCCTGGGAGGTATTTCCAGAGAGGGTCCAACCCACCGGTGGCCTTGGGACCCTGCTGTGACCCCTCCGGCAAACAGCTGTCTGTCCTGTTTTGAAATGTCTCTGGGGACGAGGAGACAGCGGCTGGCAGGGGCTGCCGGCGCTGTGAACGTGTCAGCTGGGGAGTAGGGGACAAAAGCCTTCTGTGTGGCTCCGGCGTGACGCCTCTGAACTGGCACAGGCGGCTGAAATCTTGGAATCACCAGCTTTTGGGCTTGCTGTGTACGTACATCCTTCAGGAGGGTGTTTTCAGTATCTGGGTTTTGATGGAGTCCCACGCCTAAAAATCGGTCCAGGGGACAACCCCCGGGGAGTCCGACGGCTCAGCCTCGGCCAGACAGAAAAGGAGCTACCGGGCTTCTGGGAGATGGGAGCTCTCGGGGGAGGGAGGTCAAGAACGTGAATACCTGTGTTTGAGGTCAGCATGTCCCTGTGCCCCTTCCAGGAGTGAGCTGCCACCACAGAGCTGAGCTCTTTGCCGGGAGATGGGCGAGGTTGGGGTCCGCTCCTCTTTTTAATGGAGAGTTCCTATTTGGCGCCCTGTGCTTGCTCTGGTGAGTTCAGTTGAAACAAGGAAACTGATTCGGATTTTCTGGATAGTTTCTCCTCAGGTGGAGAGGTGATTTTAAGCCTCAGAATCACAAAGGCATTTCCATCAAACCTTCAGGGCGTGAGTACAGTCGCTTGGGAACTGTATAGGGGATCCAAAATGCTAAGTGATACCTGGTGGCTTGGTGGTAAAGAATCCATCTGCCAAGGCAGGAGACTTGGGTTTGAGCCCTGGGTCGGGAAGATTCCCTGGAGGAGGAAACGGCAACCCACTCCAATATTCTTGCCTGGGAAATCCCACGGACAGAGGAGCCTGGCGGGCCACAGTCCACAGAGTTGCAATGAGTCAGACACGACTGAGCATGCCCACATATGCAGCATAATCTTTGAAACTAGCAGAGCACCCAGGCGTGCATTCCCATCACAGTGCAAATCGAACCCAAGGTCCTTTCAGCGGACACGCTTCCCAGGCTGCCCGACTTTTCACCAGCTCGCGCCTGTGCCTGCACGTTGCCTTCACTCTCTAAAGGGTCCCACTGTGGACAGTGAAGATGGTTTTATCCTAACAGCATCTCACCTAACCTTCTGCACTTATGACCCTGACTCTTTACCTGAAAACCTCCCAGCTCCCGCTCTGCCTCAGACACACTGTTCTCCTGTTTCCCAAACAAGTCGCCCGTTCTGCATGAATCCATGCCTGTCACACGTATCCATTTCTCAACTCTGGGAATAGTGGAATACCCACTCCAGTATTCTTGCCTGAGAAATCTCACGGACAGAGGCGCCTGGAGGGCTACAGCCCACGGGGTCACAAAGAGTCAGACACGACCGAGAGACTAAACGACAGAGACGCAGCACCAGACGTCTAGACGTGCTGCGGTGGCCGAAGAGTTTGCGTGGGGTTTTCAGCACAGTCTCCTGGAAACACTAAATGAACCTTTCGGCCAACCTGATATTTACCAGTTTCTGATGCCACCAAAATGGGGGCTGGGGGTTGCTAGGGAGGGAGGGAGGGGTCAGGATGGCACAACCCCTGCCCTCAGGTTCTCGGACCCTGGCAGAAGAGACACAGAAAATGGTCCAAAGTGAGCTGATGAGGGGGCAAGAGAGGGAGAGAGGGAGCCCCCTGCCCCCCCAACACACAGCGGAACTTGCAGCCCAAAGACCCACATGAAGCACAGCTGTTCTGACACGGCGGAGGGCCCCTTGAACGCTCCGTCGGGGTCGGAGAGGGGCGAGTTTGGAGGCTTGGGCAGCGTTGGCCCCGTCCTACAGTTCGCATCCAGGTGTTGGGCACGATTTCAGCCTGACCCACAACGCCTCCCAGGAGGGCAGAGGCCTGGAATATCGCCTGGAGGAAGGGAGGCGCAGGGGAGGCAGGCCGAGCCTCTGACGGTGGCTCCAGGGAGGTCAGAGATGCTCTCTTTCCCACCGAGGAGCGCACGCAGGGTGGTTTTCAGGGGCAGTGAAGCGGGCAGGCCTCGGGACCCGGGAGCGAGAGCTCTGCTGGAAGACGCAGGGCGATGCAGTTCACGGAACACAGACGCTCGTCAGGGGAATGGCTCACTGACTTTCCCCGATGCCCCAGTCCACGATCTTGCAAGTGATTTTCAACTCTGTTCTCCTACTGAGAACAGCAGGTCTGAGGTGAGGGGCCTACTGCTTTTTTCTTTAACCAGCACAGACACACGCTGTGTGTCAGTCGCTCGGTCCTGTCCAACTCTTCGCGACCCCCTGGACTGTAGTCCGCCAGGCTCCTCTGTCCCTAGGATTCTCCAGGCAAGAATACTGGAGTGGGTTGCCATGCCCTTCTCCAGGGGATCTTCCCGACCCAGAGATGGAAGCCAGGTCTCCCGCACTGCAGGCCGATGCTTTACCAGCTGAGGCACCAGGGAAGCCCCATAATAGGCGTATAGTAGGACTTCAAGCCACCTAGGACAGTGGTTCTCAATCGGGGTGACCTGTCCCCGTCCCAGGAGACACTGAGCGATGTCTGGAGACATCTTGGGTCATCACAACTGTGGGGAGAGGTTCCACCAGCACGCTCAGGGTAGAGGCCGATGGACAGGGCAGCCCCCTCCCCCACGACGGGGACGATCGGTCCCAAAGCTCAGAGTGCAGAGTTCTGGCAACCGCTTTAGCACAAAAGCAGGAAGGACGGCTGGAAGAGGGTGCGGATTCTCATTTCTGAGGGATTTTAAGAATGGATTCCAGCTGTCCCTGTGGGTCTGGGAGCCTGGGGTGAACAAAGACGCCCTATATGGGCCACTCGACCTCCAGAGCTCCGTCACCGCCCGGCACCAGGCGCCGGAGCCGCAGCCCCTCCCCGTCTCGTCCTTCTGCCTCTTCCTCCCACGCGGGTTGATTTCGGAGGCTTTTCCTGCAAAATGTGAGGGGGTTTCCATGAGGAGTGGATCCTTTCCAAACCAGAAGTCAGTAAAAAGTCCCGCCCGTGGGACCAGCGTTCCTGCTGCATCTGTGCTTCAGGACGGACAGAAACCACAGCATGAATGCTGCGTATCGAAGTCACATCTCTCCAGATTCAAGTCCCAACCTGCAGACACTTTACAGCCACGTCATGAGGTGCAGAGCCGATGGCCTTTTAATGACAGCCGTTCTCTAGGGGCAAGAGATAGGGGAACTTGTATAGAAGAATACAAAGGAGCAAAGAAGCACCTTTGAAGGGGCATTTTCTTTCCTGGGTGAAGGTAACACCGCAGGGGCCATAGCTAAGGGTGAGACCCTCCGGCCATCTCTGCCCGCACAGGGCTCCAAGCATGTCACCCACATTCTTCATCTTGACAGCAGGCCCATGAAGCACTCACAGGAAGATTTTCCAGTTCTGAACCACTGTTCTGATGCGCTGAAGTAGTTTTTCTAAGGCCAAACTGAGAAGTGGGCAGATCCAGTCTTCAAATCCTTCTCAGAAACCTGTAGGGCTTCCCAGGAGGCTCAGCGGTAAAGAGTCTGCCTGCCAAGCAGGAGACCCAGGTTCGATCCCTGGGTGGGGCAGCTCCCCTGGAGAAGGGAATGGCAACCCAATCCAATATTCTTGCCTGGAGAATTCCATGAATGGAGGAGCCTGGTGGGCCAAAGTGCAGGGGGTCGCAGAGACTCGGACACGACTGAGCAACTAAGCAGCCGTGGCAGCAGAAAGTGGTAACCTTCTTTTGTGCACCAAGGTGGACTCCTGGTTGTTTCTGTTGTTCTTTTAAATTTATTTTTGGCTGTGCTGGGGCTTCGGTGCTGTGCGGGAGCCTTCTCTAGTTACAGCGGGCGGGGGTCTTGGCTGTGGTGCGTGGGCTTCTCGTTGCAGGGACTTCTCTTGTCGAGGAGCACGGGCACAGATGCGTGGGCTATAGTAGCTGAGGAACACCGGCTTAGCCGCCCCTCGGCATGTGGGATCCTCCCGGACCAGGGATCCAACCCGTGCCCCCCTGCAGTGACAGATTCTTAACCACTGGACTACCAGGGAAATCCCTGGACTGAAGGTCTTTAGAGACCATGACCTTGAACGAATGTAGGAGACGTTTAGCTACCTTCCACCTCAGCATCTCTTTGGGAGAGACTCAGAAGTTTTATCTGTTAGGATGATCCCAAAGCTGTTATTTTTACCGTGAAGTACCTGCACCATGCACGCACTGTTCTCAGCAACTGACACACATAACCTTAACACAAGGAGGACCATCTTTTCATCCTCAGTTTACAGATGATGAAACCAAGGCACAGAGATGTCAGGTAACTTATTCAAGGCCACCCAGCTCGTCAGTGGCAGAGCCCAGACTTGGGCTCAGAAGGCTGGTTTCGGAGTTCATATTTATAACACTGTGCTGAGCCACCTCTCTGGAGAGTAACTCCCCAGTTCTTCAGCATTCAGACTAAAGAAGGAAAGGAAGCAACTAAAATCACAGGTCCTAAGGAACTACGAGTTTGCAAAGTGCTGGGCAGTTTACCAAGTGCTTTTCCTCAGCATGGTCTCTGATGGGTCCTGCAAGGCTCTGAATTTGACAGCTGTCTCTAGGAACCCAATGACACTGTCACCAAAAGACCCAAAGCACCCTCTGTGTGAGTGTGCTCCATCCAAGAAGGACGAAGGGAGTCACCCATGAAGGCCCCCTCACACACCTCAATCAGGAAGCTGTCTGTGGGGAGGCCCAATCCCTCACTCTCAGTCCACGGGGTTCAGCAGAGGCTGCACAACCCCCAGAGAGCAGACTGAGATCCAACTCTGGACGATGGGGGTAGTTCCATCCTTCTAGCCCCAGGAATTGGTTCAAGTGGGGAGTATGTGATATCAGTTGGTCTAGCCAGACCCCAAGGGAGCTACTGAGAAGAGATGGACAGTCTCTGTCGCACTGGAACCTGGGAGGACACACAACTGGAGCTGTCAGCAGGAAGCCGTCTTGCCACCAGGTAGACCCAGAGAATCAAGCCAACGCTGAAGACAGAGCTTGAGGGCGAGAAAAAATGAGCAGAGGCCTGATGTTACAATTTGCAGCCCTGGGTCAAACTGGTTCTGAAGTCTGGTTCCCGGAGTCTTCAGTTCTGTGAATCAGTAAATTCTCTTTTCGGCTTAAGATGATATGAATTTTGCTTCTGTTCCCTACAAATGATATAAGTGAAAACTAAACCTATCTTATTGAAACAGTTTCAAAAGGACCCTACTCTGGTTGGGAACAGAGTGAGGAAAAGCCTGCTCATTGAGACCCTACTCCCTCTCCCCACAGCTTTACCCAAAAGAAGAATGTAAACTGTAAGAGGGAGCTTCCCTGGTGGCTCAGTGGTAAAACAAAATCCACCCGCACTGCAGGAGGTGCAGGAGACACGGGTTCAACCCCTGGGTTGGGAAGATCCCTTGGAGGAGGAAATGGAAACCCAAGTATTCTTGCTTGGGAGAGCCCTGAGACAGAACAGCTCAAGGGCCATAGTCCATGGGGTCACAAAGAGTCAGACACAACTCAGTGAGTGAGCACTGCACGGCCATACACTGTAGCAAGGGAAAGAAATGAGGCTGACTTTATCAGAGCCATTTGGAAGGGAGCAATAGATTACCTGTGAAAGTCATCCGTTAATTCACAGAATTTGTTCCTGTGTGAGTTACTCATCAACTCTCCCATCCATACCCACATGGTACCCGTGACACCAGCTCCAGGGATGGACGGGACTGAGTGACTGACACCAGCTAGCCATTTGCAATTATTGACTCTGGGTGACAGGTTGGATGGATAAGGGTGCATGGGTTGGCCCATCTCCTTTACATAAAGGTCAACAGAAAGGGTTTAGCATCTTAGCAGACGGAGGGCTACCCAGTTCAGGGACAAAGGCTACACTGAAAGCATCTTCCCAGGCACATTTCACTACAGCAAGAAGCTTCTGCTTGGAGCAGCTGCTTCTTTATGAACTCTGGACTGAGGACACTCAAACAGAGTAGACATCAAGCAAGTGTCACTTCCTCCCAATGATTCTACTCTCTGTATAGTTTTCTCTAGTTTCACAGCCCCCAGGAAACCCTCGCACAGCAAGGAGACCAAACCAATCAATCCCAAAGGAAATCAACCCAGAATACTCATTGGAAGGACTGATGCTGAAACTCTGGCCGCCTGATGCGAAGAGCCGACTCACTGGAAAAGACCCTGATGCTGGGAAAGACTGAGGGCAGGAGAAGAAGGGGACAGCAGAGGATGAGACAGTTGGATGGCCTCATCGACTCAATGGGCGTGAGTTTGAGCAAACTCTGGGAGACAGTAAAGGATAGGGAAACCAGGCGTGCTTTAGTTCATGGGGTCGCAAAGTTGCACATCACTGAGCCACTGGACAGTAACAACAGAAAACCCTCAGCAATCTTCTGTCCCCAAGACGCACGGCCCCCAGCTCTGTGCTGTCCGTGACAAACAGCTGCCTGCTGACACCCTGGGTTTCAGATGAGGGGCCTCCTGGTGTTTGTTTTCCTGCTGATTGAATTACTCATGCCTCATTTGTCCACTTCCCTGAAACAATCTTTTTTGGATGCCTTTCGAAACCTGAGTCTCTGCGGTTTGTCTGGACTGGTTTTTATTTGTGGAGGAGAGTTTGCTTGTCTCGGGCGGAGAAAAATGGGGTCTGCAGGAGTCACGGCATCCGTGGCTTCCTGTCTCGTGTGCTCCGGCTGTTCTCTCCAGGAGCCAGGATTCCTCCTGGAACGTTCTCGTTCCCATCGGAAGCTCCTGATGGAACAGAGATGGGGAAATCTTGCCAAATCTGCAAAGTTCCTAAATGATTCTCAGCTCTCAGGGAACAAGAAACACATTGCAAGCTTCGCGGGCAGGGGCAGAACAAATAATTACTGAGTCTGTTGGTAAACAGACCCAGAGAAGACAACTGAATCCAGCTTGTTCACTCTTGTCTGCCAGGCAGAATTTAATACCATCCTGTTTCTGTTTTTCTCCTACCCATGACCCAAGTTACAGCTTGCTTAATTTCTGTTTACAATGTGAGGCTCATGGTGATGGAGGGAAAGAGAGGTCTGGTCAGACTTTCCCAGGAGAGTGTGCCCTGTAGACCAGAGGTTCTTAACCCAAAAAGATCCTCAGTCTGAGAAGCCAAGTCCAATTAAATCAGAATTACTGCAGAGGAGAACTTGGAAACCAGTGTGATTCCATCGTGCAGCCAAGGTTTAGAACCACGGCTCGAGAGTCACACTGCATAAGGTCACGGCCGTGAGCCATGCGTGCCTGCTGAGCGCTGGATACATGGTGCATCCAAACTGAAACAGGCTGTAGATGGAAAGTCTTCACCAGATTTCCACAAGTCAGCACACACAAAAAAAAGAGGACACAAACTATATCATTCACACTTTTGTTATGCTGATTACATGTAAAACAACGGGGTGTGTCCTGAGTGATGTGGGTGATGCTGTGGGGGTAGACCAGAAATCTGTAAGGAATCCTTCAAGGAAGAGAAAGAAGAAACATTCACATGTCTTCAAACAATTCTTAAGACATCATTGTTTCCGTTTATAAGTGAAAGTGAAGTCGCTCAGTCGTGTCCGACTCTTTGCGACCCCATGGACTGTAACCTATCAGGCTCCTCTGTCCATGGGATTTTCCAGGCAATAGCACTGGAGTGGATTGCCATTTCCTTCTCTAGCAGATCTTCCTGACCCAGGGATAGAACCCAGGTCTCCCGCATTGTAGACAGACGCTTTACCGTCTGAGCCACCAGGAAAACTCCTCAGTTGGCCCCCTTGGCACATTCACACCAGTGTGAAAGTGTTAGTGGCTCAGTCATGTCCATCTCTTTGTGGCCCTTTGAACTGTAGCCCACCAGGCCCCTCTGTCCATGGAATTCTCCAGGCAAGAATACTGGAGTGGGTTGCCATTTCCTTCTCCAGGGGATCTTCCCAATTCTGGGATGGAACCCAGGTCTCCTGCACTGCAGGCAGATTCTTTACCGTCTGAGCCACCAGGAAGCCTTGCCCCACCGACACCTGTACTAGCACGAAAGCTTGTTGTGATACATCCTTATGAAGTCTTGGTTCATTTACTGTCCACCAAAAAGAACATGATAGGAAGGAAAAGTCTATGATGTTGGACTAGAGTTTCCAAGAAAAAGTCAAAGTTCAGGCTGGAAATCTCTTTTTATCCATTCTTCTTAAGCATGGCCAAAAAATATCCTCAAAGTATATCCTTTTCCTCATCTCATTTTTTAAATCAAAAGTCATGTAAAAGGTAATATGGAAAGAACTTTTGACAGATTAGGACCAGCTAAAAATCTTGGATATGGCCATACCAGAAAATAGTGTTTGTGATTTTTGAGGCTTGAGTTTTTGGTCTGCTTTGAAAGGTTTCCAGTGCTTTGCTGGGAGATACGAGGAACCTTCCAGAGAGCTTAAAGGTAATCCTCCTCTGGAAAGCTGCACACTTCCTTGTTACTCCCTTGACAAAGACCCTCGGTCATAGCATATGCTTTCACGTGTTTAGCTAAACCACAGAGGGAGACGAACTGAATTTTTACCTTGAAAGTCAATACCATGGGTTGCAGTTGAGATATGATCAACAGCAGGATGGGACAGGCCAGGGAAAGTCAGGACCAAAAATATGGACAGACTAGACGTTGTAAGAGTAGTGGGGAGAGCTGAGGTCAGTGGGTGTTAGGACAACATGTGAGAAGAGGGAAGTGAGGGCAGGGAAACAAAAGCCAAGATCCTGGAGATACGGGGCAGTGGGGAAAGGCAGTGCCGACAAGGAAGGACGGAGGAGCTGCTCGACATTCAAGCAGACGAGACAGTTTGAAGAGTCCACGTAGAGAAGAAGCAGGTTCAAGCATGCAGAAGGCGCCATCGGAGCCTGGAGCTCAGCATCCAGGGAGAGCCGGAAGGATGAGGACTCCTGTACCCACAGACCGGGTACGCAACGGGGTCAGAACCCAGGCTGAAAGAATTCATAGCCAGAGACTTAAAACCCAGGTCAGAAACAGGGTTAAGGGGGAGCCCAGCACGGGGGAGGGGTCTGACAGCAACTCTCACTTCAACACGTCCATGCATCGAATGTAGCAAGAACCACTCCTATGTTATTCATAGATGGGAGAGTTTCCAGGTTAAGTGACAGGCCAGCCGATCATCCCAGAGAAGGTGTGGGTCATGAACCACATTACTCTAGTACTGATCAGCAACTGCTTGGTCAACAGGGTAAGACCCAAAGGGTTCCCGTAGTCTGTTCTTGACTCACTGGTCAAGCTCAGCATTCTCATCTCCTCCCTTGGAACCTTGGTCTCTGTGAGAGGCCTTAACATCAAGCTGTGCGAATCCAAAAGACTGGGAGGTTTCCTAGCTGTTCTCGTCTCTCATGCCTAATTGGACTCCAAGCATTAGCCTGATGCCAAAACCAGACAAGGACGTCACGAGAAAATAAAACTGAAGACCAATACCTCCTACAAATACAGATGCAAAACTCCTCAACTAAACCAAATCCTGCGCCATATAAAAAGAGGCCATGTCATAACCAAGAGAGATGTATCCCTAGAATGCAAGGTTGGTTTAACATCTGAAGACCAATGCAATATTCCATACCAACAGGATAAAACATTGAAAAACAAGTAATTATCTCAACAGATACAGGAAAAGCGTTTGATGGAATCCTACACTGTTTCATTATTAAAAAAAACAGAAACAAAAAAACAATCAGCAAACAAGGAACAGAAGGGACCTTCCTTGACCTGACACTCAGCATCTATGAAAAACCCACAGCTAACAGCATACCTCGTACTTAGACTGAAAGCTTTCTTCCTAAGAACATGAATAAGACAAGGATGCTCACACTTACTGCTTCTACTCGACACTAAACTGGAGGTTCTAGCCAGAAATTCGATTTTTCAAAAAATCACTGAGGCTTCTGTATTGGAAAGGAGAAAGTAAGACTGTCCCTATATGAAAATAACATTAGCTTCTATACAGAAAACTCAAAGCAACCCACAAAAGAACCGTTAGAGCTACAAACGAGTTCAGTAAAGCTTCAGGATACAAGATAAATACAACTCCCCAATCCACTACACACTAACAGAAGGTCACAAAGGCTTGAAAATGACCTCCCAAGGAGTGAAATGAGGTCGGCAATGCTGTAAAAGGTCTCATTCCCCATCCTGAGCACTGGGAGTGTTGGCTCCAGGGGCTCTGACTCCATGACTGGGGGCCTGAGCACCACAAAGGTCAAGGTCAGATGCACACTCCCTGCACACCCTGGTCATGGTCAGGGAGGGCCCTGGGGGCCTATGGGGTCTGCACTCCTCCACTAAACAGCAGACAAAATGCACCATGACCAAGTGCTCCAAGAAACTAAAAAGGCAAATTATCATGTGATACAGCAATCCCACCTCTGGGTATATACACAGAAGAATTGAAAGCAGGATCCCAAAGAGATACTGGTGCGTCCATCTCTTCTGTTCCCTGCATAGGCAGGCGGGTCCTAGCGCACCAACTGGGAAGCCCCCCAGTGGAACATCCAGTCAGCCTTAAATAGGAAGGAATCCAACATACGCCACAATATGGAAGAACCTTAAGGACGTCAATAAATCTGTCATAAAAAGACAAATAAAAGGGGTTTCCCCGGGGGCCCAGGGGTTAAGTAAGAATCCACCTTGCATTTCAGAGGATGCAGGTTTGATGCCTGGTCTGGGAAGATCCTACATCCCTCGGGGTGATTAAGCCCCTGCACCACAGCTACTGAAGCCTGAGTGCCCCGCGCTCCGCAACAAGAGAAGACACTGCAGTGAGAAGCTCGTGCACAGCAGCTAGAGAGGAGCCCCTGTGCGCTGCAGCTAGAGGAAAGCCTGAACAGCAGTGCAATCGGGGTGCAGACAGAAGCAAAACAAATAAACACACTGTTTAAAGTTACAGAACAGAGAACGGCATTTTAAAAATAATAATAAAATAAAAAGGCAAAGACAAAATGATGCCCTTTATATGAGGCTCCTGGAGTAAGGAGTCACAGAGCCCGAAAGTAGAGTAGGGGCTGCCTGGGGCTGGGCGGGGGTCGGGGGTGAGGGGAGGGGTTACTGTTTACTGGGGACAAGGTTTTCAGTTTTTTTAAGATGAAAAGGGTTCTGGAGATGAGGAACATGATGGCTACACAGCAACGTGATGTACTTACTGATATCATCATACACTTAAAAATGGTTAATTTTATGTATGTAAGCATGCGTGCTAAGTTGCTTCAGTCCTGTACAACTCTTTGCAACCCCGTGGACTGTAGCCCGCCAGGCTCCTTTCTGCATGGGATTCTCCAGGCAGGAACACTGGAGTGGGGTGCCATGCCCTTCTCCAGGGGATCTTTCCGACTCAGAGATTGAAACCGTGCCTCCTGCGGCTTCTGCACTGCAGGCAGATTCTCTGCCGCTGAGCCACCAGGGGAGCCCCTTACCGCACGTATACTCCATCACAATTAAATTTTTTTAAATAAGACAAAGCAAAACACCACGACACACTGAAAGAGAAGAGACATCGCAGGAGAAAGGAAACAGCTTTTTTTCCTGCTTTTTGAACAAAAGACATTGCCTTCTCATTTTGTGTGAGGTCCTGCCCATCATGCAGTCATCTGTCCTCCCGTCAGAAAAAGCTGGCGTTTCTCCGGGTGTCATTCACTCACCTGCAGTGAAATGCTGGCCTTAAGAGGCCCTGTCCTCTGAAGTGGTCCCTCTCTCCCCTGACTTGGGAGAGCCATGACGTTGGGAAGCATAATCCCCTTCGGAAGGGACAGTGGAAACGGGGTGGGAAGTCTCCTAAGCCCCTCTTCTCCACTTTCCTTCTAGAACCTCAGCTGTCAAGCTGTGGGGTGCTTCCTGGCACAGTGGAGCCTTAACAATGCTCATTTGCCCCCTGACCTCCCACCTGGAGATGGTCAAGGGTGAAAGCTGGCTGGAGTGGGGCTGAGGTCAAGGCACCAGATGGAAGCCTTGGGGCCACGGCAGTTCCCGTGCCAGGCTGGGCCACGGGGTGTTTGGCCAGGGGTCCCGGGCTAGCAGCGCTGGTCTGAGCTTGGGAAATGGTGTGGCTTTGGGCAAGTCACTTGCCTTCTGACTTTCTCCAGCGTGAAAAGAGGCTTCCTGAGGTCTCTCTCAGAGCCAAGGTCAGGTCAGAAGGGCATTGCTCGTTTGTAACATGACGATGGTGTTTTGGCCTCCGTGACTTTTTCCATTGCTTCTCCCTTGCCTGCACTGAAAACTACCCATTGCAGGCCCCTCAGTCTCCTGCGAAGGCCCCCTGAGCAGGCCTGGGGCCGCCTCCGCTCCCCACCTGCAGGCCGCGGTCGGGACATCACGCAGGAGGGAGCTGGTGGGGGCTGCCTCCAGCCCGCGCTTCTGGACAGAATGAAAACCCCGACGCCCCATCTGATGGAATCACACCGAAGAAAGGAAACTTGTCTCTTAAGAACAAGCAAGAGGCTGATGACTGAAGGCCCAAAGAATTTTGTGGTTGGGCCTTTTTTTTTCCTGTTGTTTGTTTTCTGGCACAATCTGCCTCTGTTTCGGAGCCGACGGCCGCGGTGCCCGTGACAAAGGCCTCTTTCTTACGACAGTTTAATAGCTCCGATGTGGGGGACAGCCCCGACTCCCGCGGGGCGGCCTCTGGAGGCGGCCTCTCAGGAAAGGAGAGAGCCTTGCTTTCGTCCAGTTGGGTCCAAACTGAACTGAGAGAGGCTTAAGGAAACAACAACAAAAAAAACCAAACCAAATGGGAAACTCCTTTCGAAACAGGAAATGAAGGCTTGGGGTGGGGAAGACAAAATGTGTCAGGAGAGAGGAGAGACTGGACCCAAGAGGGATGCTCAGGGCTCACTGTCTGCTGAGGGCGGAGGGGAGAAATCTACGTGGGGGCGGAGAAATGCGGCTGGAGATGTGGGGGGCGGGGGCGCATGTGTATCGATTCCCTACGGCCACCGTAACCAAGGCCGCCATCCAGGCGGCTGAAGACATCAGAGACGCATTCTCGTGGTCTGGAGGCTAGAGGCTCAAAAGCAAGTGTCAGCAGGACCACCCTCGCTCGGAAATCTCTAGGGAAGGCCCTCCCTCGGCTTGTCCGGCTTCCAGCGGCAGCCGGCACTCCTGGACACTTCTTGGCTTCTGGCTGAGTCACTCTGATCTCTGGTTCCCTCGGGGGGTCTCTGTCGTCACCCAACCTCCTCCTGTGTGTGTGCCTGTGTATCTCTTCTCCTTGCCTTATAAAGACACTGGTCATAATGGATTTGCGCGTGCGTGCTCAGTTGCTGGGTCGGATCTGACTCTTCTGCGACCCCATGGACTGAAGCTCCTCTGTCTGTGGGATTTCCCGGGCAAGGATACTGGAGTGGGCTGCCATTTCCTCCTCCAGGGGATCTTCCTGACTCAGGGATTGAACCTGCGTCTCTCTCGTCTCCTGCATCGGCAGATGGATCCTTTACCATTGCGCCTCCTGGGAAAATAATCCTGCACGTGGAAAGCACTCACTAAATGTCTCACAACTACCAGAGGCAGGGCTGGGAGGCAGAGAGCTGGGGCAGGGGTGTTAATTCTGGGCTTCCACACACCTGCCACCTGCCATAAGCTTGACCTCAGGGAAAGCCCTGGGCTCCGGATTCTCACCTGGCTACTGGGAGGGCAGTAAGGACTGAGCAGTGCATGTAAACAGCCCCTAAAGGCAGCCACCAGTGCCACGCCGCAAACCCACTAATGCGCCCAGGATGCTCTCCTAGCTGGCCCGGCAAAAGGCAGTGGATCAACGGCAGCACCCATCCGAGCCCCGCTGGTGACTCTGGAAAGCGCAGTTGCTTTCTGCCTCTCGCTGCGTGTGACAAGCAGTCCCGGAGGATGGACAGGGCAGCAGTGGGTATGCAGGAGGGAGAAGTCTGTGTCATCCCCAGCGCCTTGGAGAGCCACAGAGAAAAGACAGGCTGCTCTTCAAGAGCCTCGCGGGGTCCACGCCTCCCCTCAAGCCTGCCCCGGGCTAGACAGAACACACGTTGTGCTGAGATCGGTCCCCGGTGCCAAGACGGTCAGCCCTGTCGCCAGGCACTCGGGTGGGGGTGGCCGGGGGCCGTGGAGGAGGAGGCGGAGGAGGCCGCCCCGCACAAATGGGCTCCCTGTGCTGCTGATGAGAGAAGCGGCCGCCGGGCAGGCCAGGCAGGGCAGCACGGAGCCGCCTCCTTGTTCTGGACCCGAACCTGGTACGGTGACACTGGGGAGAGTGGAGAGGGTCCAGGGATCCGGGGGCGGAGGGTGGTGCGTGCAATAGAGAAGCAGCTCGTGCTATACAGAGGGGACTGCCCACTTGAAATCATCCATAGAATTCAGGCGGGCCATCAGGGCCAGGTGCAGAGCAGACCACACCCAGCCTGGTCCCGGGCCCCACACAGAGAACAGAAGAGGCCCCCAGCGAGGGTGCAAGATGGGGAAATAGACGCACACAGTATCAGAGTGAGAGCCAGCCGCACACCAGCTCAGCGCTCAGGCTGGACGGCAAAGCCGGCCTGGGAGGGAGGCTGTGAAGGCCCGGCGTCTGCAGGCGGAGCCCGAGTCACAGGAGATCAGGGGCCCCAGGCTCCTGGACCCGGGCCTCTGGCCTAGAGCCCGAAGGACCCTTGTCTCCCGCATCAGCAGGTGGGTCCTTTACCACTGAGCTGCCTGCGAAGCCCAAGAACATAACTGCATACTGTTACTGAAAAGGGCTTTTGTGCATTTGAATAGAGAGAGAATTAAGTCCCTGTCTGGGGCAGGGGTGGTGTAGAAAGGACTTGGTTTTATCCTGAGTTTATGAACTAATTTTTGGTGATAAATACAGATCGTAAGAGATAGCGACTGGCTGTGAGAGCAGCTTTTCTCAATGCCTTTACTTCGCAAACTAGAGACGGTAGCATTTGCACATGTCTTCGCATGCCTGGGGGACACGTGTTGTCCTACAATCACCAGCAGTCCTGGAACCATAGCTGCCACCCTCCTTTCTCACGTGACACGGCTGGAAACGGAAATGTAGGTAGTGAGAGCCCAGGGCACAGGCAGGAGGCCAGGTGCGGGGGACCCAGAGTCCCGCCCTGACGCCCCACTGCCGCACGGTGGCGCTGTCTGCCAACAAGCTGCCGATTCCACCTTGCCTGATAATTCAAGGGAAGGCTAGGCAGCTGTGTTGGGGGACGGGAAAGTAAAATGTACTTATGGGGAGGAGCTGTCAATAGACGATTCTAGAATTCCAGGCTGGAAGACTCTGCAGAGTCCCTTGGACTGCAAGGAGATCAAACCAGTCAATGGTAAAGGAAATCAGTCCTAAATATTCATTGGAAGGACTGTTGCTAAAGCTGAAACTCCAATACCTTGGCCACCTGATGCTAAGAATTGACTCATTGGAAAAGACCCTGATGCTGGGAAAGACTGAAGGTAGGAGGAGAAGGGGACGACAGAAAATGAGATGGTTGGATGGTATCACTGACTCAATGGACATGAGTTTGAGTAAACTCTGGGAGTTGGTGAAGGACAGGGAAGCCTGGCCTGCTGCAGTCCATGGGGATGCAAAGAGTCAGACACGACTGAGCGATTGAACTGAAGAATTCCAGGCAAGGCAGTTTAACGGGTTCAAGAGAAGAACTTGTCTGCTCAAATAGAATGGAAAGTGCCACCTGCTACTGCAAATAAAAAAGCAGCACAAGAATTTACTTCCAGTTTTGCTGACATGATGGAAGGCGGTAGGGAGGAGTCTGTGTGTGCGGCTGGGCAGGGTGTGTCCTCACACTGGGGCTCCACGTCTCAGGCGAGAGACCGCTCTGCAGCGAGCCAAGACTGGGCTGTGGCTTCCCCAACCCAGGAAAGCCGAGATGCAATTCAGAAGGTGAAGACTTCCTCCTTGAGGAAGAGACGGTCTTGTCAGGGCTCCCCAGAAGTCTGGGAACTTGGTCCCGCCACAGGGAGGTCTAGGGCGTTAGCAGAGCTGCCTGCGATGTGGAGATGGCCCTGGCAGCCTGCTCCTTAAAAGATGCTGCTGCTGCTGCTAAGTCACTTCAGTCATGTCCGACTCTGTGTGACCCCAGAGATGGCAGCCCAACAGGCTCCCCTGTCCCTGGGATTCTCCAGGCAAGAACACTGGAGTGGGTTGCCATTTCCTTCTCCAATGCATGAAAGTGAAAAGTGAAAGTGAAGTCTCTCAGTCATGTCCAGCTCTTAGCAACCCCATGGGCTGCAGCCCACCAGGCTCCTCCGTCCATGGGATTTTCCAGGCAAGAGTACTGGAGTGGGGTGCCATTGCCTTCTCCAAAAGATGCTGAGTGAACACCAATGAAAGAATTTATGTTTTATTTCCCCAAGTGCCCTCCAGGGCTTCCCTGGTAGCTCAGTGATAAAGAATCGACCTGTCAAGCCAGGAGACATGGGTTCAATCCCTGGCAGGAAACTAAAATACCGCAAGGCACGTGGTGTAGCCAAAAACAGTGCTCCTGGCTGCCCTGGTGGTTCAGAAAGAACCCACCTGCTAATTCAGGAGACTCAAGAGATGCGAGTTCAATCCCTGGGTTGGAAAGAGTCCTTGGAGAAGGAAATGGCAACCCACTCTAGTATACTTGCCTGGAAAACTCTATGGGCTGAGGAGCCTGGCGGGCTACAGTCCATGGGGCCGTTAAAGAGTTGGACACTGCTGAGCGACCAAACGTCTCCTCTCACCGCGTCATCGGAGTCTCCCCTTCAACACTCTGCATTTATCTTGCAAACGTGTTTTCCGGATTAAACTTGAGAAGTAGGTGGACAACTGGGACACATGGATGTGCACATATAGGTCTACGTACCCGTCAACTGATTACTGTTGACTAATGAGCAGGAAAACGCGTCTACTACCGTCTTTGTTTCTAAACAAATGGCTGCTTAGCTGATTAATGGCTGCTGTCTTAAATGAATGCTAATATTTCAACCTGCATATCGGCTTTCAAGCCAGGCAGAAGGATATACCTGACTTTGGCTTTGCTCTTTGATCTGAGCGGCAAACACAGACTTCAAAGTTTGTTCTGATGCCTGCAATGTGGAACTCAATGAGCCATGTCAGGTCCAGATGCTGGCCAAGACTGCAGGCATCCTTGACCAAGTGTCTGGGTGTTGGGTAGCAATGGCTGGCCGGGGCACTCAGCAGGAAAGGAAAAAAAAAGGTCCAGGAATACCTTGGGGATGTGCTTTGTGGATTCTGCGTAGTGTTCCGTCAGGTCAGCGGGCCAGACTCCTCTGCTGCAGGTAGCCAGCTGCGGGATGTTTGCCTTGCCAGCCGGTCAGGGTGTGTTCTCGGATTACAGACGCCTCTCTACTCGTGCTTAAGTAGGATGCATGTGATACGTGAGGCCAAATCTGAAGCATAAATAGCCTCACTCTCCCTGCTGGTTTGAATTATGTCTGCCGCTGAGTTAAGAGCTGAGGGCATGTTTCCTCTCTGGAGGTAATGACACTTCAGGAGGGAAAACCGCTTAAGCAGCCAACTCCCCAAGGAACGGCAGGATGGAGAACGGCTTTGTGGTGAAACCAAAGAGAAACTGCTGTGGGACCTGCTTGGAAAGAAGCAAGCCGTGATTCCCTCGAACCACTGGCGGAGACTCGTCTTCCTCCAGGAGATGTTGGGTTCTGAATGGGTCCCCTGAAGATGTAGGCCACCAACTGGGGGAGGAAGGCTGGCCAGGTGGAAGGCTGGTGATGGGGAGGGCGCCAGGGCAGCGACGAAGCAACAGCATCTGAACACTAGATGGCAGCAGCCGTATGCAAATTACTCACTGGGGCCCCGCAGGGGGACTTCTGCCTTTTCCTACTGTTCATGGGATTCTCGCAGCGAGAATACTGGAGTGATTTGCCATTCCTTCCTCCAGTCAAAGGATGGCAGGGCTTCCCTGGCGGCTCAGATGGTAAAGAATCTGCCTGCATTGCGGGAGACCCAGGTTTGATCTCTGGGTTGGGAAGATCCCCTGGAGGAGGGGATGGCTACCCACTCCAGTGTTCTTGTCCCTGGAGAATTTCAGGGGCAGAGGAACCTGGCAGGGTTCCGTGGGGTTGCAAAGAGTCAGACATGACTGGGTGACATGAACACAGATACCTGTAGTCTTTTTGCCTTTTCATACTGTTTGTGGGATTCTTGAGGCAAGAATATTGGAGTGGTTTGTCATTTCCTCCTCCAGTCAAAGCTATGGTTTTCCCAGGAGTCATGTATGAATGTGAGAGTTGGACCATAAAGAAGGCTGAGCACCAAAGAAATGATGCTTTCAAACTGAGATGCTGGAGAAGACTCTTGAGAGTCCCTTGGACTGCAAGGAGATCAAACCAGTCAATCCTAAAGGAAGTCAATCCTGAATATTCATTGGAAGGACTGGTGCTGAAGCTGAAGCTCCAATACTCTGACCAACTGATGTGAAGAGCCGACTCCTTGCAAAAGACCCTGATACTGGGAAAGATTGAGGACAAGAGGAGAAGGGGGCAGCAGAAGATGAGATGGTTGGATGGTATCACTGACTCAATGCACATGAATTTGAGCAAACTCAAGGAGATGGTGAAGGACAGGGAAGCCTGTCCTGGCGTGCTGCAGTCCATGGGGGTCACAAAGTGTCAGACACCACTTACTGAATTAACAACAACACATTAGTCTTTTCTGGAAGCTGGTGTCACAACTTGGATGGTGAACTTGGCCATGGCTGTGCTACAATAAAATTTTATTTATAGAAGCAAGTGTTGGGCCCGATTGGGCCCACTTGCCAACCCCTGCACTAAACAGAGAGCTCTGCCTGGCCCAGCTAGCTCGGTCCACACATCACGGGCATATGCCAGGCAACTCTTTTCTCCTCCCAGATCCACGCAGGCCTGTCCTTCCCTCCCCCTCAGCCCCTCCCATCTACCTATGTGATTACCTACATCTCCTGAACTTGAACTCTCCCTCCCACTCGATGAAAGAATCAGGTGACAGACGCTGCCTGTCGGTTCTGAGTCTAAACCCCCTCCTCCCATCAGCCTCTCATCCCCACCATCATCGACTCCTCCTCTAACTTCTCTGTCGCCCTTAAAACAACACGTAACAAGGTGTCAACAGCATCTGTCCAGTGGCTGGATTCTTCACAGGGATCCGTCTACCTCCCCCCCCCCCACCAGAATTCTTCCCTTGAGCGGTGTTAAGGTTCAAATTGTCACTTTGGCATCGGAACCCACCAAGGTTGTCAGCCTCTTGCTGGAGAAGGTACTTCTCCTTTGGCCTTCGGTCTCACTTCCATAAATTGCCAGGTGAACCGCACGCACCTTGGTGATGTCACCTGCCTGTAGGTGGAGGCACCACGCGCTCTTAACCACCTCCTCCAAGCGGGCGGCCCCAGCCTCCTGATGAGACGCTCCGTTCTCGGAAGCACCCCTGAGGCCAGGGGAGGCCAGGACCTCGTTTACTGATTCCTTGGACCATCTGGTTTGCATTCCCTACCTGCGCTCATCTCAGGGTGCCTGAGGGCTTCGCCATCCACTGACCAATTGCTTTAGCGATCTGGTTGCTATTTTTCGATTTCGTGGCACCGAGGTCAGAGAGTCTGGTCTGAATGGTATTGATCTGGGCGTGTTCTCACTTTCTCTGTGGCACAGTGCTGTTATTTCTGGGAAACACCCACACCGTGTGCTTGGGAAGAAGGTTGAAGTTTTCCTAACTGCTGGGTTGGGGGGTCCACATACGCACATTTTGTTGACGCTTTACCCATTTTATCAGCGTCAGAAAGGGGAATTGTTCTCCCCACCACGACTGGGCTTCTGACTGTTGCTCCTTGCAATTCTGACCGTTTTTCCTGAGGCTTGTGAGGCTGATGTTGCTGGAAGCGTACACACGCGGGATCATTATGTCAGCCGGGTACCTTGTTTCTCTTGTCATTAAGTACTGACCTTTATTCTCTCAGCGGCTTTCCGCCTTCGCGTCTGCCTGGTCTGAGGCTGAAACTGTTAATACCCGCTTTCTCTCGATCAGCATGCACCTCATGTCTTTGTCACCCTTTATCTTCCACCTCTGCATGTCAACGTTTTAGGCACGTCACTTGCTAATTACACAGAATTGGAATTTTAAAAAGCAAAACCTCTCTTTCAAAAGATGCATTTAATCGTCTGATGACTGTTTTTACACCACCCCTCCCCCTAGCATTAGTCTGTCTTTCTCTTTTTTATCTTCCTCTCTCCCTCCCACGAAACCCTGCACGGTCTGCAGCATGAGCCAAGGGCAGAGAAGGCTTACATGCCTTGACTGGGGGCGGGGGCTGTTCTGCAGTAAGATCAGAGGAATTTGAAAGGAAGAACCCAAACCACGAACTGTGTGTGGATCTGTAAGTGGGGCAGACGGACTGAAGGACAGGGTCTGCGTGAGGCCACCCTCCTTCCATCTCTGTGGCCCGCATTGTATGGACCCACTCTCCCCACCATTCCCCACGCTCCGTACCCTGGACACAGGGGCAATGCGGGCAGTCAGAGGGGCATAAAATCCCCCAAGGAGGCTGGTTTATCAGAGGGTGTCATGAGGCTGAAAACAGCCCCGCCTCCCCAGCCCAATCGCGAATGGAGAGCCCTGTGGAGGGTTTACATAACTCAGAGGATCTGTCTGGTCTCGGGAAGCGGGGAGCTGGGTTGAAAAGAATTTTCTTCTACTTTCTTCAGAGACACAAAGCTTAGCAGGAAGCACGGGTGACAGAAAAGAGGGACATCGGAGTTGACACCTTGGTGTCGGGGGAGACGAGGCGCCACCAGACGGGAAGCCAGGCCGTGAGCGCGGTGCCCAGGGCGGGCTGTCACTGGCTAGCACGGACATCTCTGGAGCGTGCGCGGCTCCCGGGACTCAGGAGGGCCCCTCAGCGCCCCGACACTGCCCACCCTGATGGTCCGCGTGGTCCAAGCCAAGTGGAAGTCAGATGGCTGGGCCAGGGCATGACGCCACCTCCCCCCCCCCCCCGCCATGCCCGGGGCAGGAAGCGCAGCCCGCGGGCTTGATGAGGCCAATCAAGCTCTGGGTCTGGGTGACGATCCTCACATTCTGAGGGCTTCACCCATCTACCAACTCCTGGGATCATCGCCGCAGGCATCTTGTTTAATGCTGACCCTGGAGTCGGGGCGAGGGAGCGACTTGCGAGTCTGACAGGCAGGAATGAGAATCGAGAAAAAGGAAAAAATCTCGACCCACGACGTGGCAGCCCACGCCCGCGTCTGGGGCTTCATGGAGCAGACGGGCCCCTTCACATGTAGCATCAGAGTCCAGCGACTGCAGTGACTAGACGGACACATGGGGGCCCCATGGCAGCTGAGAGTCTTGAGGAAAGGATGCAACGGGGTGCAAAGAGACCCCAGGAAAGGTGGGGACCGAGCAGGGAGGGTGGGATTCTGTGAGGAAGCAGTTCCTGGCAACCATGATCCACAGACCCAGGGCCAACCACTGAAGGAAGCAGTGACATTGCCTTCGGGGGAAAAAAGTCGATTTTGAGATTGTACCGGTCAGAGGACAGTCGAATGAACTCAACACAGAAGCCAGTGGCCACCGGACCACCACTTTGAGCCGAATTATGTTTTCAAAATATCATGATTTCCAGGGACTTCCCTGGTGGTCCGATAGTAAAGGATTCGCCCGCCAGTGCAGGGGACCTGGGTTCGATTCCTGGTCTGGGAAGATCCCACATGCTACAGGGCAGCCGAGCCCAGGCGCAACAACCACTGGGCCCCTGCTCTACACAAGAGGAACAGCAAAAAGCCCGCACGCTGCAATACAGTACAGCAGTCCCACAAAGCCCGCACGCCGCAACAGAGTACAGTAGCCCCACAAAGCCCGCATGCCGCAACAGAGTACAGTAGTCCCATAAAGCGACAGAGGCCCAGCGCAGCCACAGATTAATTAATTAAAAAGTTTTGAGCACCTTGAGATCGCACTTGTGCTGGCTGTTCCAAAGTCACAGCGGACCCCGTAACCCCCGCCTGGCCCTACCTGACCGCCTGCGCCCGCTTCTGCTATCCTTCATCCCCTACGGGCCTCTGAGTCTTCTGCCCTTGGATGGATGGCACCACGAGCCCTCCTTCAGCCTGGACCCGTACGCGTAAGTGCGGGAGAGAAATTGAGGCTGAAGATCAGCGTGGGCATCGTCGGCAAAGAGGTGTTGAATCAAGCCCTGGGGGTGGGGGAGAACAGCCAGGGAGAGAGCGCCGAGTGAGAAGAAGGGGGGCCCTGGAGATGGAGCGCCAGGGAACATGAGCGTTTCAGGAGGGGCCATCGGATGCGAAGCCAGCAGGAGAGCCGGGGAAGGAGCAGACGTGAGAGAGAGGAAATCGGGAGCGGCAGCAGCCAGGGAGAGGAAAGCAAGGGCTCGGAAGAGAGGGAGGGGTCGGGACGGCCAGCTGCTGCCTTTGTGGTTCCCCCGGCCTTTCCATCCGACTGGGGCTGAATTCTCGGATATGGGCCTGGCGCATACTGAGGTTGATCATGGTACTCGAACCCTGGCGGATTCAAGCATCTGCCGGCGGGTCCTGGAATCAACCCCTCAGAACATCATCTTATCGTGATTCATCCATTTTAAAGTGTTTGGAAAACAGCATGCAGTTGCATCCACGGTTGGTTTCCAAAACAGCTCCCCCTTAGCTAGCTTTGGAAGAACTTGGCATAAGCCTGTTTCTCTGATGGAGCATCTCTCTCAGGTGTGAGCACCCCTGCCGTCCTCCTCGCCTCCACCAGTCAGAGCTGGGGGGCTGGGGTGCTGCACAGCTCCATGCAGACGACTCATCCAAGGTACCAGCTGGTGCAGTGACACCAAGGCACAAGGTGTTGCTTACCTGGCACTCTCGAAGGTGGCCGATGCCGTCTTTCCTACGGCCCCAAATCCAACTCCAACCGCAAGACCCTCTGAAAGAGACATAGAGACACACGAGGCGTTAGGAATCATTCTTCTATAATATTACACGTGCATATCAGCTTCCCAGGTGGCTCCGTGGTAAGAACCCGCCAGCCAATGCAGGGGATGTGGGTTTGTTCCCTGGCTCGGGAAGATCCCCTGGAGGAGGAAATGGCAACCCACTCCAGTGTTCTTGCCTGGAGAATCCCATGGGCAGAGGAGCCTGGTAGGCTACAGTCCACGGGGTCACAAACCATCAGACACACTGAGCGACTAAACGACAGCAATACTTGCACACAGCACCGAAGCTGGCTCAGAAGCCAAAACGAGCAGGCCATGGTGGGCTGGATTAGTGCTGTCTCCTCCAGGGCAGGGAGACGCATGGTCGGACCCGCTTGGTGGGGGTACCATGGAACCAGTCACACACTCCATCACACTGGCAAGCCTTACGGTCCTTTTTGCATACTTTATAGTCACTCCACACGCTTACACTCATTCAGCTGTTCAGAACAGGCAGTTTCTCCACTTCTTCGTAAGAAATCAGAATAGCAGGATTTCAGCATGACATGACACAGGTTAAAAGCAGGTCCTGCAAAGGCTCATTTCTGAAACAGGCATGATGCTCTGTTTGCAGATAAGGGAACTCGACGTAAAGAACGAATCTTACATTTGTAAAGGTCAGTGGGTTTTTCTATTACACGTTGATGTTGAGAAACTGAAGTTTTTGAGTCCTGGAGTTCATTTGAATTTGACTGTTTTAATCCTTTTTGTTAATTAAAAATGCTTGCCAGAAAGGGGGGAGCTTTGATTCAGAGGTCAAGGCTCCTCAGTCTTGATAGCTTCTGGTCCTTTTCTTTCTCTTTCAGAGATTTCCTCCAAGGGTGGGCAATGCAGAAGCTGTCACTCCAGGGAGGAATTTGGATAATAAAAGTTCAAAACTTTCAGGACAGCCTGATGCATCTGACAAGCTTCAAAAAGAATGAGTGTCCTTGGCAAGGTTCCACATATCACTGGGGGCTGAATTTCAGGCCTGGCTACGATGGATATGTCTAAGGGTTTCAGGCAGCCCTGCGATCCACGGGGAGGCAGCCTCTTACGTGGCCCTCGAATCTCAGGAGCTGTCCATGGTCCCGAGAAGATAAAGTTAGAGGGCATCTGAGCTGCCTCCATCGGGCCTGTCTCCCACCTTCGGGGAGCCCAGGGTTCACAAGTCTGCAGTTCTCAATCTTGTTTTGTACCAACAGAGCCCAGACCACAACCCACTCCCATCAGCTAGTGTGGGGTCTCTGGGGCAACGTTCTTCACCAGGTGTAAAAGCTAAGCAGAGACAGGCCAGGGTTCCCTGACACCAGAGGGGCCAATCCCTCCCTTTGAGAAAACTTGCTTTTCTAAACCATAAACCGCAGCTGGTGGCTTTTTTGTTAAAGATTCTGCTCGAATGAGTCATTTAACGTAAATGATAGTGCAGCCCTGACAATAGGACTTACATTAATTAGCAAACTAACCCTTTCTAGTTATTTAGCACTTGACTTACTAATGCTCCCAACAGCTCTGGAGATGGGCGGGGGGCGGTGCGGGGAGGCTATCCAACTAATGTAGGAGAGAAAGGGCTCCTCCACAGTGACAGGGCGTCGAGGGGCAGAGCCAGGCTTGACCCTCAGTCCCCCAGTCCCCTCACCATCCCAGTTGGCTGAGATGGGCTGCAGATATTCTCCCAGGTGTGGGCAGCACAGGCTGGCATCCAAGTATCTACATCCCAAGGAGGTTCTGAGCAAAGGGAACGCATCCTGCCTCTCCCCCGCCGTGTAGCTTGGCCACGCCCACAGAGGGTACCACAGCCTCTGCCCCGCCCTGAAGCTTGGCCACGCCCACAGAGGGTACCACAGCCTCTGCCCCGCCCTGAAGCTTGGCCACGCCCACAACGGGTACAACAGCCTCTGCCCCGCCCCATAGCTTGGCCACGCCCACAGAGGGTACCACAGCCTCTGGCCCGCCCCATAGCTTGGCCACGCCCACAGCGGGGTACCACAGCCTCTGCCCCGCCCCGTAGCTTGGCCACGCCCACAGAGAGTACCACAGCCGCTGCCGCCAAATGCACACACGGTGGCCTCCCAGGTGGCTCAGCAGGTAGAGTCACCCTGCAATGCAGGAGACACAGGAGACGCGGGTTTGATCCCTGGGTTGGGAAGATTCCCCTGGAGGAGAAAATGGCAACCCACTCCAGTGCTTGACTGAAGAATCCCATGGACAGAGGAGCCTGGAGGGCTACAGTCAAAAGGGTCACAAAGAGTCGGACACACACGACTGATCACACACGCGCGCACGTCTTGGGTGTTGGCCAACGCAGTTTCCCCCCTGATTTGGAATAAAGGAGAGGAAGAAGAGGTAACGGAGGAAGGGAATATGGCTGCAGTTGCCTCTGAAGGTGGAGGAGTGCCTGATAGTCAAGCTCATGAGAAACCAAGACGAATGACCCACCCGGCAAGAGCACAAGTATGGGAATGAAGGCAGATACTGAAGACCAGCTGGTGGTAGAAAGAGCCCGCTGGGTGGAACAGGGAAGAGGGAAAATGCGACTGGTGTGCACACCCCAGGGCTTCCACCAAAAGTGCAAATCAGGGAGATAACTAAGACAAGAATCCAAAGTGGCTGGAATATTATTAGTAAGCCAGGCCTCTTTTCACAGCTGCTGCCATTAAGCCAAGCGCAGAGAGAAGGAAGACAAACTTCCAAACCTGGGGTTATAAGCCCCCAGGGATGCAGGGAGTCAGAGTCCTGAGGGCAACCTTGAGAACAACCTCGAAACCTGCCCTGCCCATTCTGCTCTTCTGCGGGTGGGGGTCTGCCTCTCACCATCTCCCATCCCTCCTGAATCTCCGTCTCTCCCCACCCTCCATGGGGAGCGGGGCACGGGCCTTCTGTTCCTCCTTGACCGGGGAGCAGCCACCCCCTTCGGAGGCTAGCTCTCCACCAGGGAGAGAGCGTCTCCATCTCCCTTCAGCAAGCTAATCCCGGGCCTTCCCCTGGGCTGCGCCCCTCTGCTTGCAGTGTTGCCGTGTGAGTCAGTTTTCTCTTGTTCCAGAGGTGGGAACAAGTAAGCCCCCCTATCTCGGATCATTTCTCCACCCTTTCTGTATTTCAGCCATGCCACGCGGCTACTCCCCAGTCAGAGACTGTGATGGGGAGAGACAGAGGGGCTGAGCAGAGAGGAGCGGGTTGTCCGATAATGGCCCTTCTAGCCGGATGATGCTTTACCACTACTTATGCTTTAGGAGCAAGTCTGAACATTATTCATGATCAGGTCACTCACTGAAAACAGACAAATAACCAGCCTGGAGCATCAGCTGCTGGATGGGGCAACGGGGGCCACGGGGGCGGCCTCAGGAGCCACCAAGGGGGCCGGGCAAGCTCAGCTTAGACCCCTCCTCCGCCCACCTGGTCACTGTCGCCAAGCTGGGAGATGGACATCAGGCCAGGTGAGGGGGCAGTGCTCACCACACGACAGTAGATGTCCCCTCCCGGCCATCAAGGACTCACACACCACAGGCAGTCCTGCTGCCTTCCTGCCAAGCTGATCCCACAGCTTGAGGAGGCTTTGGGTGATACTGGCCCCCAATATGTGAATTCCCCTTCCTGGCCTGTGGGAAGGAAACCCAGGAAGATTGGAACTCTGAAATATCACACATTGATTAAAGAAAATATTGGTCTATCCAACTAGGTAGTGCCACAGAATTCCATTGCCATGGAATTCCTATGGGGTCTTGAAAAGGTCCAATAAAGAATGGAAGTTATCAACTTAAACTTATCTTTTTTTAGAAAAAGTAGTTTGACACACTTTTCTACTGTGGTTTGTGAACCCTGCTGTTCATATGGGATGAAGTTAAGTGTTGGGAAAGATGAAAATAGAGGTGTTCCAGAAGAGGTGGATTTAAGTCCAATTCTTTTTCTCTTATTTATTCCTTATTTTCTTATTTACTTATTTTTATTGAAATACAGTTGATTTACAACATTGCTAATTCCTCTTGTACGACGAAGTGATTTGGTTATACAAAGAACGTATTTTATTTTCTTGGGCTCCAAAATCACTGTGGACAGTGACTGCAGCCATGAAATTAAAAGATACTTTTTCCTTGGAAGAAAAGCTATGACAACCCTAGACAGCGTATTAAAAAGCAGAGACATTGCTTTGCCAATAAAGGTCCGTAGAGTCAAAGCTATGGTTTTTTCAGTAGTCATGTATGGATGTGAGAGTTGGACCATAAAGAGGGCTGAGCACCAAAGAATCGATGCTTTCGAACAGCCTTGCTGGAGGGAAGGGCACCCTGGGGCCAGCTGCCTGGGAGACACACCTTCATCGCTGTGGGCGCGCCTGGCCACACTCTGCCCCACAAGCAGAGTCAAGGTACAACTAACTCCTTGTAGGGGACACCTTTGGAGGTGCAGGGGGGCACATAGTCATGGTTTTATGATTCCTCTAAGAAACTGGGAAGAGACATATTTTTTAAAGCCCCTTGGAGGACTTCTGCA
The DNA here is from genome assembly GCF_001704415.2 of Capra hircus. Lineage (NCBI taxonomy): Eukaryota > Metazoa > Chordata > Mammalia > Artiodactyla > Bovidae > Capra > Capra hircus. The sequence goes on along the minus strand of NC_030826.1, from coordinate 57,630,712 downwards.
TGAAATTAGACTTTGGCAGTTCTCTTAGGATGATGAATAACCTGTTTATCCCTCCCCATACTTGACTCTCACCAAAGCATTTCCAAAAGCCAGACAAAGAAAAGACTGACGCCTCAGATCACTGTCATGCTTTTCGGCACTGAAGGCAGATGGTATCTAGTACAACGCATGCGGCTCACGAGGCCGGTGGGGGTGGTCCTCGTTTTCTTACTGGGAGGTTAACAGAGGAGGAAATCCACTCTCTGCCTCCCCCAGCCCAGTTCTGTGATCGCCAGGTGCCAGGTGGGGGCCCTCGGTGCTCCTCTGGGCGGGCCCCACGTGGTCGTGGCTCTGATGGGTGAACCCGCCCGCCCAGCCTTGGGTCATCACGCACAGCGTGGAAAGGTCAGGGGCTGTGTTCTCCTGAGTCCACGTCTTGTAGACAAAGCTGACCTGCAGGAGGAGAGAATGTCACGGGCACGATGACAGCAAGAAAATTGGCCCTGAAGTGTTTATGTCTCTGTCTGATTTATCCCTGGAGCCTGAAGTCTCACTGCACCTCCGCCCTTCCTTCCTGTGTCTGAGATGTACCCACACCCTTTCAACACCACGGTTTTTTCCTAAAACCATCTTCCAGTTTTACTTTTTCTAAGACTTTAGGCACAAAAAGAGGCTTCACTTCACACTCTAATTTTGAAATTTAAAAGTGGCTGCTTTCAATCACACTGCTTACTGCTTTTTAATCATGGCGATATACTTTCACTTGAAAAAAAAAAACTCAATATGCTCAGAAAAAGTCTAAAGTAATAATTTCCCTACCTCCAATTCCCCATCCTTAGTTTTACTTCCAAGAGGCAATATATTTCTCAACAATTCTGACTTTCAATTCTCTGATGGGTACCACTGTCACTTTAAATAACATATTAATATACTGGTTTCTTAAGTTTTATCACAGTATTGATTTAGAGAGTCTGTTGATAGCTCCATGGTTTCTTCTTTATCAGTTACTGTTGAGTGTCCCTTATAAATGTTGAGGAACGCAGAACATATGCTTCCCACCTCTGCTTTATTTCCACCTTTATCAAAATTTCGGCGTTTGATATTGCTCTGTAGATAATATTTCATTTATGACTTACTCTCAAGACAATTCAAAAAATTCAATCCAGATAAAAAGTAAATTTACAATATCGGGGTGCTAACACAGTATTCTCTATATAATCAGGTCGCTATGTGATGAGAAGGAAGAGCAAGCCTAAGGCTTTAAACTCTTCCCATTTGAAGAGGATGGTCCCAAGGCCAAGTGGACTCCTTCCTGATTCCTTTCTGGCATTCATTCCATCTTCTAGGGGTTAACTTTCTAGGGCTTCCCAGGGGGTGCTAGTGGTAAAGAACCCACCTGCCAGTGCAGGAGGTGCAAGAGACGTGGGTTTGATCCCTGGGTCGGGAAGATCCCCTGGGGTAAGAAGTAGCAACCTACTCCCGGATTCTTGCCTGGAGAATTCCATGGACAGAGAAGCCTGCAGGGAAGTCCATGGGGCTGCAAAGAGTCGGAACCACCGAGTGAATGAGCACGCCCTGGTCTTAATTAGCTACTACTGTCCCTCCTTCCTTCCTTCCTTTCTTTCCCAATTGTTACTTTTAACTGTGGTTAAACAACAACAACAACAACAACAGATGGGCAAAGAAGCTGGAAGGACGGTTAGGACTAAACCCACCAGGATGAAGCATCTCTCGAGGACTAACTAGAGAAGCAGGAGTGAAAGAAGCAGCAAGCAAGAGGAGGATGGAGAATGGCCTTGGAGCAAACTGCTGACTCATGGCAGAACAGGCGCGCACCCCGCAGAGGGGCGGCAAAGACGGCCCCGTAAATCACCGTGAAACACTTGGCAAATTTAAAGTCCGGTGTAAATGCCAGATAGTAATAAAATATTCAACTCAGCCGGCAAGGTGCTCTGAGCCCAGAGGCCTGCTTTTAATTAATGTCAGATTTGATCCAAGACATGCTCAAGACAGATGAGCGGGCGCTCAGAAAATCCTCCCCTGACCGGCTTTATCACCAGCTCCTGCATTCCTGGAGAACCTGCTCTCCTGCCTGGTATGTCCAATCCTGTGTTTCCTATGGGGGGGGGGGGCGGGATGCAAGACAGACGTGGGCTACCCCTGGAGAATAGGGGATGGAGGTGAGGACTATGACGTTGTTGCGACCCTGATGCAGGGCGGGGGCGGGGGGGGCGATCAGCGTTCTAAACAGAAGGCTGAGATTTGAAAGCGCTTCACCAATTACACTTGAAAGCTCTCACACAGCAAAGGAACCCACTGACAGAAGGGAAAGACAGCCCTCCGAATGGGAGGAGATACTTGCAAAGGATACAACCAGCAGTGGGTCAGTACCCAAAATCCATCAACAGCATCCAAGTCACTGTCCGAAAACTGAACAACCTGATTGAAAAATGGGCAGAAGGCCTGAACAGATGTTTTCCAAGGAAGACATGCAGGTGGCCAACAGGCACATGGAAAGACACCCACATGGCTAACCTCAGGTTAGCAAAGCCGGCCCTCGACAGGCACCAGGCGGCCGTGGGCACGCTGCTGTCGGGGTTCCCCCAAAGGAGTGGTGTGTGCTGCCCCAACCATGCGTCCGTAGACCCACCGCAGCCCCTCCTTCCCCGCCTGCTCAAACACGGCTCTCTTCTTCAACAACAGACAGACGACCAGCAGGCCAAGGGGGCTCCAGGCTCCGTGGCGTCTGCTCACTCCTGCTTGCTATGGCTGCCCTGGCTTTCCGGGCCCATCTGGACTGTTGCTTGTTTGAGATTGAGGATGTAGGCCTATGGCCTGCTCCAGCAGATAAACATTCGATTTTTCTAGAGCGTTCTCACCCTAGACTGTGGTTTGCAGATGGCTGCTGTGTGGTGGAGGTGGAGACAGTCATACTAGGATTTCCAGGGAGAGGCTGTAACCGTGGAAAGGCTTTCCATGTGAGTTAGATTCTCATCTGTGAACCCTCCAGCCGCCTCCCCATCTTCTTGAGTGCATGCGTACGTGCCTGCATGCTAAATCTCTTTAGCCGTGTCTAGCTCTTTGCGACCCCACACACTGCAGCCCGCCAGGCTCCTTTGTCCATCGGAGTCTCCAGGCAAGAATACTGGAGTGGGTTGCCATCTCCTTTCTCAGCCTCATCTCCCTCCCCTCCTCCAAAAGGAAAACCAAGGTCCTGCACATCAATGTTTTCCAAAAGGAGCCCCAGGGAGCTCCAATAACCACACAAATGGGTTCTATAGTCAAATATTGCATTGAACCATCTGAAATCACTGCTATTTAACTGTTGCTTTTTTTTTTTCTGGGACTATAAAACAGAAATCTCATATGGTCCAACCTAATGAGTTCTGGAGACCTTGAATATTCAGATTTCACCTGAACCTTTAAGGCCTGAAGAATTACCTGCAGTGAAGAAACCTGTACAACTTTGTTTTCCAAATGGAGTTGACACCAGAACCCTTTTATTAGATAACGCCTGTTAACATCTCGCAGAACCTGTGTTTTGTAGGACTTTTTTTCCTTGGGAATACTGCCTGCGAGAATTCAAGATAATTAAGAGCTTTCTAAGCTGGGGCTTCCCAGGGGGTGCTAGTGGTAAAGAACCCACCTGCCAGCGCAGGAGATGTGGGTCAATCCCTGGGCTGGGAAGACCCCTTGAAGGAGGGCTGGCAACCCACTCCAGTATTTCTGCCTGGAAAATCCCATGGAGAGAGGAAAACCTGACGGGCTGCAATCCACAGGGTCACAAAGAGTCGGACACAGCTGAGTAACTAAGCACAGCACAGAACAAGCTAGTCTCAAACCCGTCTCCCCATCACATCACCGTATTTTAATAAAAGGACATTCACTCTTCTGTGCGTCTTATTCAACTCACAGGACTTACTGACTGCTTACTCCATCCCTCCCAAGCACCTGCTTAGAACTGCAGGTGCACTGAAATACAGATGTTCTAGCCAAGGAAGCCACCCTCTAAGAAGGAATGGCCAGCCTGATTTGGAAGAATCAGGGAGGGCTGCATGAAAGAAGCGATTTCTGAATTGAAGCTTAGTGGAACTTCCTAGATCGGGAAGCTGGGGGGCAGTACCCAGTGCAACAAGGCAGCCCCAGCTCACCTGGTCACAGCCAGTCCTGCCTCCCAGGAGCTCAGGTCACCTTGTTACAGGAACCACTGACCGAAACCGCCTGCCCTTTCCAAGCATCACGGTAAACCACCTGTATGAGTTATCTCACAGCAGGAGGTCCTGGTCAGGAACGCAGAACTAACAAGTTACCACCAACCAGAAGAACTGGGGAAAGGGCAAAGGGAGAGAGGGGGTCCCAGTGCATGCGTCCCATGAACCTCCCAGAACCCTTCTGGCTAGAATCTAACTACTGAGCGATGCTCAAGCTACCAGGAACGACCCTGAGTCAGAACAATTGGGCAGAGACAACCCAGAATTTAACCCCAGCACCGTCAACCCGAGGCTGCGAGCCACGAGGCAGGGCCGTCCTCCGGCTTCCCTCGCCTGCTGCTCTCCCCCCGGGGCCCCTCCCAATAAAGTCCCTCGCTTTGTCAGCACGTGTGTCTCCTCGGACAATTCATTTGTGAGCATTAGACCAGAGCCCGCACTCGGGTCCCCTGCCTGCAACAACCTGGCAGACGTGGTTACTTGTCAGCTGCTTCCACTGCCTCTGTTTGCCTCATCCTCTCCGATCTCCCTTGATGATGGTTTATTCATTTCTTTCAGATCCAACAGCTTCACCCACATGCTCTGAAGCTAAGAGCCCAGAGGGGGCCAACCACAGGACTCTCCCCATGACCACTTCTACTCCGTCCTCAAGCCTGTCTCTGAGCCTCGTCAAGTATCTCTCCAAGGATGCCCCATGTGGCTGAGTGAGGGGCCGTCATGATGGCTGGTCTTCTGGGGAGGTGGGAGGTGAAAGTGGGGTCACAGCAAGGAGGGGGTACGGGGGGAGCGGTGTGCCATGCTGTAACCCTTGGCTTGCGAGCCCTGGACCTCCAGAGTGGCAAAGCAGTGACGGAAATGAGGGTAAAACTCTTCTGCATTTGCCCGGGCAAAGGGCATGTCTATAGCCTAGAATGATGTCCTAACCACCACCCCATCCTACCCCAAACCTCCCTTTATTCATCCGTAACTGTAACTGAAGCGGACCCCTGCCCCCACCCAGGGGACTGTGCACTGGTCCTGGGCCCTGGGTCATTAGCAAGGGTGGCAGGCTTCCTCCTGTAGTTCCAGCCCTTGGGATTCCCCTGTGATGGCTTGCTTTCCCCTAAGGGAGCCCCAGGGTCTGTCTCATGAACAAGACAAGCATAATCGGCATCAGCGAGCAGACAGCGCGGGGACCACTGGGGCTGGACCGAGTGACGGGGCTGCAAGTCACCCGGCTCTTGCTCCCAGATAGGGAGTTTGGGTCGGACCCTGCACTTAGTGACAGCTGTATCAAACGTCTGCCGCTTGTAGCCTGGAAAGAAGAGGAAAAGTGAATGACGGCAGGGGTGGGAGACAGCGGTCAGTCATGGGGTTCTGCAGACCCGCCACAAAGGGTCACCCACCCCGGGGCGGGGAACCACGTCAGTCTGACGAAGGTACCCTCCCCCCTCCACTGACGTGCAGCTCTTGGGGAGCTGGGCCGGCCAGTGTCGCCTCCCTTTCCAATGAAATCACCAGCAAGCCACCCCCGCACCCACCAACTTTTCAAAGCAGGTCAGTCGCAAGCTGGCTGTTTTTCAAGCTGGTAATGACATATTTGTCAGTTTCATCTTTGCCTTCATCTTTGTGTTCTAAGGTTCCCCTCAAAAACAGATTTTGTCTCTCCCTCTCTCATCCTGCAAAGGACAGGGTGACTCAGAGCTTGGCTCGGTGCTGGTAGCGAGATAATGAGAAGGTTTTCACCAGCCTCTGGAGCCCAGATCCATGGTTGGCAGCTGGCGGGTGGACGGGAACCAGAGCCCATGGGGGCTCCTCTTGGCAACAGAGGCTACAGGGTCTTGAGGTGGAAGGTGGGATGCAAACTCAGGCGTGACGGTGGTACCGAGGGGCCGGAGACCACTTAGCGTGTCCTTCCATGAACTACCCGAGGACCTGCACAAGAGACCAGGGAGGGTAATGTAACACTCACCCAACAAGAGTGAGGTTTCCCAGGTGGCTCAGTGGTTAAGAATTCACCTTCCAATGCACAGGACTTGGGTTCAACCGCTGGTGGGGGTACTAAGATCCCACAAGCCGCAGGGCAGCTAAGCCCAAGGTCTGGAACTAGAGGGCCAGCATGTCCCAGTGAAGACCCAGAGCAGCCAAGAAAGGATGGGGGAAAGGCAAGAGAAAACCAAAGGTGAATTCTCAGATCTGGCCACTAAGAAGACGGCGGCGGTGGTGGGTGGAAGGCGCCCTGCTGGCTCCTGGCCTCAGGCTCCAGTGGGAAATGCATTCGTGTGTTTGTGTGTGTGCGAGCTCAGTGGTTTCTGACTCTTTGTGGCCCTAAAGACTGTGGCCTGCCAGGCTCTGTCCGTGGGATGCCCCAGGCAGGAACACTAGCGTGGGCTGCGCTCTCCCTAACCCAGGGATCGAACCTGCATCTCCTACGTCTCCTGCACTGGTAGATGGACTCTTCACCACTGAGCCTCCTGGGAAGCCCATGGTTTCCATCGTAATAAGGGTGCATTAAGCTCCTGCTGATGGTAAACACATGCATAGCCTGCACTTACAAGTCAGGCTGGCTTTCTCATCGTCATTTTGCACATGGGTAAACTGCAAGGGACTGTGATAAAATGCATAATCTAGCTATAACTAATGGTGACAAAAATAACAGGAAACCTGGGCTTCCCTGGTGGCCCAGATGGTAAAGAATCCACCTGCAATGCAGGAGACCCAGGTTTGATCCCCGAGTCGGGAAGATCCCCTGGAGTAGGGAATGGCAGCCCACTCCAGTATTCTTGCCTGGAGAATTCCATGAACAGAGGAGCCTGGCGGGCTACAGTCTATGGGGTTGCAAAGAGTCGGACATGACTGAATGACTAACACTTTCACTCAAGGGACTACGATAAATGTATAATCTGATTGTGATTAATGATTACAAAAATAATAGTCAACATCATTTAGCATTTACCACATGCCAGCTACTGCTATATACTTTTTATGTTCTTCTCATTAAAAAAAAAAAAATCCTGAAAATAGCCCTATCCTTCAGGGAACAATGCGGAGCCAGAAGCACAGGTGTGTGTGGAGGCTCACTGATGTGTTACCCGTTGCAGGAGGAAACCGGAGGAAGAAGTGGGGAATGGGAGAGGCCTGGCCCTGCAGGCTCCCCTTGCCGCAGGCTGGCTCCTCTCCCCAGGAACCAGCCTTGCCCTGGATGACAGAGCCTCCGAGCTGAGCCTCATGGTCTGATGGATTCTCTTTAAAGTTTCCTAGAGCCGCCTCTGGTTTCACGCCAGGCACCATCAGTGAGAAGACAGGACGATGGATAATAAAGCACAGGGCTCAGATTCCTAATAAAACAAGACGGCGCTGTAATGTTCCCATAAGCCAGGGCTAAAGCCAAATGCAGTACAGAATTGAGAAAGAAAAAAAAAAATCAATGTGTGATTTACAGAAAGAATGGTTTTTAGATGTCAGACAGTCCAGGAAAGTGTTAACATCTCACATCGTGTTGATTTTTAAAGTGCAATAAACTGGTCATCAGAAAAAAAAGGGAGGATGGTGTCAAAAGCCTGAAGAGATTTAAAAAAAAGAGCAGCCTTGCAGAGAGCGAGTGTGGCCCTCACCCCAGGCCCCCGGAAGGCAGGCACCTCTCCACCACCCGGGCGCCTCTCCTCCGGGGAGCAGAGAGCCCTTCCATCCTTCCTGGTTTCCCACGAAATACGAGTGTCCCAACAGTATTCTCCCAGGCCATCATTCACCTGGCCAGGTGCCACGTCTGAGATGAAAAGCTGTCTCCTGGGGCTCGCCCTCCTCTCCTGAGCCCTTTCCAGCAACGCTGCTCAGGGAAAGTGCTGCTCAAGTCTTCGCTGAAGATCCCTCCTCGGGAGGGCAGAGGAGGGCTGACTGCAGCCACCACGGATGGAGCTGTGATCACTCCCCAGTCCTGGCGGCTCAGTTGGCAGAGAATCTGCCTGCAATACGGGACACCCAGGTTTGATCCCTGGGTCGGGAAGATCCTCTGGAAGAGGAAATAGCAACTCACTCCAATATTCTTGCCTAGAGAATCCCAAGGACAGAGGAGCCTGGCAGAATACAGTCCATGGAGTTGCAAGGAGTCAGACATGACTGAGCGATTAATACTTCCACTCATTTTCACTCCCACATGAACTGCTGTCATCCCTGTACCCCCAGAAGGGCAGTCTTCGGGGCTCCCGTCCGTCAGGCTGTACGTATCCCTTGCTCATTACACCTGAGTACTCCGTTCCCTTATTGACACATCCAAGTTCAAGGCCTTGCAGCTTTCCTGCCCACCAGTCAGTACACCCAGGTTTAGCACAATGGCATACATGTCCTTTATTTCTTTCCATCTTTTTTTATATAGATTACTCCGATATAAAAAGAGACCCCACCAGGTCTCGAAGCTACTTGGGGAGTGACGCTAACTAATGCCAGGCTACCCATAGGCCTTTCTGGTAGAACCCATCTTGGTTGAGACATGCATGGGCACACACAGGAGGTTTCCTGAGCTATGCCAAATACGGACTGTGAACCAGGCAAGTCAAAACAATTGGCTGAAGGGAAACCAGAAGCAATGACCCATAAAAGTGATTCAAAGCACCTTGAGGGCGCGACTCAGTGACCACAGCCCTGCATTGACCGTCTCCTGTGTCTCTACGGCCCTGGAAGCCAGACGGCGGGTGTTCAAATCCACACGCAGAATGACAGACCCTGCCTGAGAAAATGCTGTCTGTCATCCGGGTGAAGGGAGGAGGTGGGGAAGGGAGCCCGGTCCCCGGGAGACAGGACTCAGCTGTGGGGGGACGGCAGGGTTGGGGAGAGACAGAAGGAGGGGAGAGTGGGGACAGACAGGTCATAGACTCCCAAGCGCGGGCTGGGTTTATCACCCGCTCTGATGACGGGCTGCCCACAGCACAGGGCTGGGCTCGAGGCAGGGAAAGACGGAGTGAAACAGATGAACACCGTGCAAAGAAGGAGTGAGCCCAAGAACAGAGGGGGAGGAAAGCGAGAGAAGCGCAGATCTCCTTGGGTCCGGGAGGGCTGGCTGGAGAATCTTGGCTTCGGCACAAACTGTCCTGGGGCACAGGGTGGGGAGGCCTGCCTTTGCCCTCTGCTGGTCTGCACTTCGGGGTGCGTCTTCTACAGACCAGGAGAGAGTGGGTCCCCCACCACTCACCCGGGGGATGTCATGGTGCCCGGGCTGTGATATGAACCAGACCTGGCACGAGACTGACCTCCACAACTTATAGAAGATGAGCTGAACATTTTGACCATCACTGACCTGTCCACCTGGGAGAAACTTAGGGCTTAACCAAGAAATAGGCAGACACTTCTTCAAGGAAGGTGGAGGGGTGGGGGGTAGCTGGAAGAAGCCACAAAGCCAACCTTCCCTGAGGCTTCTGAACTGGCAGAAGCAGTCTGGCCTACGGATGGGGCCTAGGGACGGGGCCCGAGGCAGCAGGTATGGGCACTTCCTATCAACCTGGCTGTGGACCTAGAAAGCCAGAGAGCGAGGGCCCATATGAACCAGGCCGGAAGGACCAGCGGGGACGGCTCTGAAGTCCAAGCTGCTGTGGCTTCCAATGGACCGCCCTGGGTGCCTGTGTCTCTTGGGTTACACGATGTCACGGCACCTTTCTTGGTCTCTGTGGGTTCTCTGCACCCTCAGGCTGCCCGCTGACTTGGTCTATGGAAACGCAGGGACTCGAGCTGTCTGCAGCTGTGGGGCACAACACCTCTTCTTGCTTCACTGATTCACACCTGGCTCCCGAGAAATTGATGGCTTGGGAGAGCTCGTGGCTCTCCCGGCCTCCCCTAGAAGGGCTTGGTGATGACTTTGGGTACTAAAAGCACTAGTTTCCAGGCAACTAGAGAGCAGGGCTCCCGTTAGAGCTCCTTGTTTTGCAAAAGCAAAACAGAGCAGCAGATAATTAGACTGGCCAAGGAGATATCTCCTTGGAATAACCTGAGTCCGCCCGCTAAGATCCTGTTAAGTCCCCTGTTCACCAAATAAAGGAAAACAGACTCGCCTGACTGTGACTCAAAGGGGCTCCCAATCTCGCATTAATTGGGGGTGTCAGTGGGCCCCACGGACCCAATCAGACAGCAACACAATCAACGGCTGACAAATGGGCCACTTTCGTGTCCCTTTATCAAAAAAATTAAACGTTTCTTTGAACAGGAAACAGTGGCCTCTGGTTTGAACACCTCCCATCTGTCTGAATCTACTGGACACATTTGCCATTTAGGCTAGCTTGCTTTACTCTTCTTCGTAAGCCGAGGTTGGGGGACATCTCATGAGCCTGAGAGGACCTAGAGCTCAGCAGAGGCCACTTTCTTCCTTTCGTGCCCTCTTTTCCTCTCCACGAGGCTCAGGCCTTGAGACCTCGCCCCTCTGTTCTGTTTCACGATGGGCGGACCATCTTCTAACTCATGCCCTGTCTCAACTTCCAGGGAGGAATGGAGCCTGGCCAAGGAGCAGGAAGGAAGATAAAGCTCTGGCTAACGTGACTACCCACTTCTCCCATCACTCCCAGTCCTTTCCTTTGCTCCACTTGCTTTCCACAGCCCCCTTTCCATCTCCGAGACCCTTCCCTGGGGAGCACACCCCAAGTAGCATTTTCACCCCTGCCTCTGTAACCGCTTCTGTGGTTCTAAGCCTGGAGGATGGCTAAGACCCCAGTCCCCTGGAGGCCAGTTTCCAGGTAGCTGGACCTCCCGGCTGGTCCTTGGATGGGCTGCACCTGAGTCATCCACGGCCTGCCTCGAAAACACCCAATACAGATTCAGTGAAGCAAGGGGCAGGGAAGCTGCGTTTGCAACAACCATGACAGATTGGTGTTACCACTGCCGGAGGGAAGCCTTGGGGAACCGAGTCCAGGACACAACTAGACAAGGTTGAAAGACCTCTCAGAGCTAACCCGGGGGAAGTCTACACCCTAACAGAAGTCTCCAGGAAAGAGTCTGCCCCAAGGGACTGCATCTTATAAGACCAGCATCGTGGCACTGTACTCATCACGGGGAGTAATTTACCTGGGGGCAGCTGCAGGAAGCCAGGCTGCAAGGAACCAGCCAATTTCAGTGAGTGATCCTCAAGCGTCATCACTCAGGAACCGCCCTGCCCTGAGCCCAAGGCCAGGCTTTAAACCTCAAGGCATGCTTTCTGGTCTGCCTTGAAGAAGCAGGCTATTGTCCTTCTCTAGAGCAGGGCTGGCTCTGCCAGGTCTCAGGTGCAGGCAGGCAGGGTCTTTTCCACATGGACACAGACTCTCTAGTGGTGGCATGCAGGCTCACTGGTGGCGGCTGGGGGGCTCCAGAGCGAGTGGGCTGGGTAGTTGAGGCACATGGACTTAGCTGTTCCATGGAAGGGGGGATCTTAGCTCCCAGACCAGGGATCGAACCTGTGTCCCCTGCATTGCAAGGTGGATTCTGAACCACTGGACCACCAGGGAAGTCCCCAGGGATGAGATTTTCAGTCCTGCTCTTCAGCGGCTGAGGAGAGTTTGGTGCCCACCAGCGCTCTATTTGTACTGACTTCTGAATGACCGAGGGTATTCACAGAACTCCTCCACCAGGCCTCCCCAGGTCCCCCGTGGCTCTGAGTTATCCATGAAAGCTTCTTTTCCAGGCAGATCCCACATAGCTGCCACGTGTTACCTCTCCGTGGATCAGGCTCATCCAGGAAGAGCGGGGAGATGCAGATAGGGGAGATGTGATTACAGACACCGAGGCTGGGGCATGCGTGTGCAAGCACCAGATGGCAGAGAGCAGCCATGCACACCCCCGGCCCCGGGAAGTCCACTTGGTGCCCATCCTGGACAGATGCTTGGACCCTGGTGGGACCCACAGACACCACCTCCATTCTTTCTCCCTCCAGCCAATGTCAGCGCACCTGACATTTCCCAGATGCAAACCGTCCTGGGATTGTGCAGGGCAGGCATTAGGCAAAACCTAGGGACAGGCTGTTGAATTCAAAGAAGACGTCATCCACCCCATCCTACAGACTTCCCTGGTGGCTTAGCGGTAAAGAATCCACCTGCAATGCAGGAGTCGCAGAAGACATAGATTAAAGCCCTGGGTTGGGAAGATCCCCTGGAGGAAGAAATTGCAACTCACTCCAGTATTCTTGCCTGGAGAATCCCAGGGACAGAGGAGCCTGGTGGGCTACAGTTCATGGGGTTGCAGACTCAGATACAACTGAGTGACTAACACAGACACACACATCCCATCCTACAGGTGCCAAGCTGGTGGGGGTCCAGGGTCGTGAAGTCACCTCAAACAATCTAACTAACAGGGTTTTTCCTGCAGCTGAGGGTCCACCGTTAAGCACGGCTATTTTCCTTCATTTCGATAGAAGCTACTCTCACAAAACAACTCATCTTCCTGCATCCTTCATTTAATTGAATTTCATGTCTGCACCGCTGACTCAGAATCGGCTCGGAAACACTCATTACCATGTGAGGACGAGAGACGCAATGGCCTCGGGCATCTGATCGTGGGAGGGGATGCCAGGTCCTCGTTAGAGCCACCCGGCTGGTCGGCTGGTCTGCTGATGGAGGTGGCGTCGGTGTGAGCGGTACGCTGTCATCAATCCTATGTCCCAGTCCTTGTCGTTAGGACTTTTGCTTTCTTATCTCCTGGCTGTCAGGAGGCCTGCACAGAGGTAGACCTTTCTCTTTCACATTTCATTTACATTTTCTTCCTCATCTAATGAAGCTTTGGGAAGCAGATAACCAAATTGCTTAGACTTGGTCAGAGACTAAGGGTAAGCAGTATTCTGGACTAAGGCAATCTTTTCTTTCGTTGAAGTATAGGCGATTTACAGTATCTTGATCGTTTCTGATGCACCACAAAGTGATCCAGTTACATAAATATAAATAGATACAGGTATGTTTCCTTTCAGATTCTTATCCATCATAGGTTTGGACAAGATACTGAATATAGTTCCCTGTGCCATACAGTAAGTGTTGTCCATTTTCTATACAGTAGTGTGCATCTTCTAATTCCTAAATTCTTGAATTATCCTGTCCCTCTTTCCCCGCTGGTGATCATAAGTTTCTTCTCTGAGTCTGCTTCTGTTTTGTAGGTAAGTTCACTTGTCTTATTTTTTTTAGATTTCACATGCAAGTGATCCCCTTTCTCTGACTGACTTCATTTGGTATGATCACCTCCAGGCCCATTCATGTTGCTGCAAATGGCACTATTGCATTCTTTTTATAGTTGAGAAATATTCCATTGCATACATATAACACATCTTCTTTATTCACTCATCTGCTGATGGGCAAGCTTTCACACCTTGGCTATTATAAACAGCGCTGCAGGAACACGGCGTGGGGGGGCAGGGGCGGGCCGGTGTATCTTTTCGGATTAGAGTTTTCATCTTTCCCAGGTATGTGCCCATTCTTTTGTGCATCAAATTCACATGCTTCAGGATTTTTCTGATCTTTCTCTTGGGAAGCACAGCCTTTTACCTTGACTTCCTGTTACCCAGCTGCACTCTCCATGAAAGAGCTCTTTACCATTTGCCCTGACCTTGCTGAATTGTGGAAGCACTCAGTTTCTGGGGGCTGGGAAGCAACCAATGAGTTAATCAGGTTTGTATCACGCATGCACACACACACAGAGACACACACACAGACGTCCACTTGGTGTCCATCTATTCTTTTCTTCCAGTTGGCAAGACGGTCTTTAGAAGGCATTTAGGGGGGCTGGCTTAGAGTTTTCCAAAGATCCTGGAACATAAATTAGGATGAAAGGGGGTGGTCTTCAATTTGTGGGGATTTATTACCTGCAAGGAGATCCAACCAGTCCATTCTAAAGGAGATCAGCCCTGGGTGTTCTTTGGAAGGAATGATGCTAAAGCTGAAACTCCAGTACTTTGGCCACCTCATGTGAAGAGTTGACTCATTGGAAAAGACTCTGATGCTGGGAGGGATTGGGGGCAGGAGGAAAAGGGGACAACCGAGGATGAGATGGCTGGATGGCATCACTGACTCGATGGATGTGAGTTTGAGTGAACTTCGGGAGATGGTGATTGACAGGGAGGCCTGGCGTGCTGCGATTCATGGGGTCGCAAAGAGTCGGACACGACTGAGCAACTGAACTGAACTGAACTGATTACATGCAGCCTATAGGCCCTGCATGGTACGAGGGGTCACGGGGCACAGAAATGTCCTCAGACTTCACAGGTTCATCCCTCCATGCAGACGGGAACCGTTATTTCCTTTTGCTCTCTGCGATGCATTAGGTCAGCATTCAGTGTCTTCTTTAAAGGAGCTCCTAAATTCACTTCTCTCTTTCTAGGCCACACTCATCATCTCAGCCTGAGCTCTCATCACCAAACGGGTTTAGCATCTTCTTTCCTGTGATTCACATGTAACTCCATCACCAAAATAAGCATCATCCCTAACAAAGTTCCAAAGCTCCACGAGCATTTCCCACTGTCCCACCACTTCCTGAGCCCTCCTCTGGTCCACCCCCCTTCCCCAGGCCGAGGACCAGGCTCCCCAAGTCTGGTCCATCCCCACTCCCCAGGCCCAGGAAATACACTGCAGAGAACACCCTTCCCCAGAAACTTTCGAGGGGAGATTAAACTTCATCCTCTCACCCCACGTCTCGGGAAATGTTCTGAAGTGTCCACCGGTTTATGTTATCTCGTTTTTAATCCACCCTTAAGTTGGGGGCAGGGAGGAAGTGGAGGCGATATGACCAGTACTCTTGGAAAGAAGCAGATCCAGGACACTGGCCTTTAAAGGGCACGTGTTCAGTGCATTTGGTCCTGGGAAGATACCCAGACTCTCCATCATCACCACTGGGGGCGAAAAACCAAATATTCTATTTCTTAAGACGCACTGTGGCACTGCGGTGGGCTGGACTGTGTTTCACCCCCTCCAAAAAAATATCTGTCCAAATCCTGGCCCCTGCACTTGTGAACTCGGCCTTATTTGGAACTCTTGACAGATGTAATTAAGGCTGGGATCTCAGATGACAGCGTCCTGGATTGGGATGGACCTTACATCTAAAGGGCTTCCCTGGTAGCTCAGCTGGTAAATAATCTCCTGCAGTGTGGGAGACCTGGGTTTGATCCCAGGGTTGGGATGATCCCCTGGAGAACGGAAAGGCTACCCACTCCAGTATTCTGGCCAGGAGAATTCCATGGACTGTATAGTCCATGGGGTTGCAAAGAGCCAGACACGACCGAGCGATTTTCACTTTCACTTTTCATCCAAAGGCAAGTCCTTGTAAGTGCAGAGAAGGGGAAACAGACAGAGAAATACCAAGGGGGAGATGATTTGAAGATGGAGGCAGAGACTGGGGTGAGGCGTCTACACAGTAAGAATAGCCAAGACCACCAGCAGCCACTGGGTGCAGAGACAGAGGCCTGGATAGATTAGCCCTGTGAGCCACCAGGGAACCAGCCTCACCAACACGTTGATTTTGGACATTTTGCCTCCAGAACTATGAGCCTGAAGCCACCTGGTGTGTGGTGCTGTGTTACATAAAACTAAGACACTTGGCTGAGCCCCCTGGCGCGCACTTTGCAGGGACAGAATCTGAAGCTGCTGTTTTGCCAGGCGGGGAAGAGAAGGGCTTCAGAGGAGATGGCTAAAGAGCCAGGACATCACCCAGCCTCAGCCCCTCCTGCCCCAACTATCATGCAGATGGCCCCTGGGGACTTTCCTGTGGGTCAGTGGTTAAGAATCCGCCGGGTCCGGGAGGACCCCAGATTCCATGGAGCAGCTGGGCTCATGCACCACAGCTACAGGTCGCCGCTGCCTCCCAAAACAACCTTGTTCGCTACCGAAACGACACAGAAAACTCAAACCAGTCTTTTCCGCCTTTTCAGCCTCCAGAGTGAGATGTCGCCACGACTGTCTGTTCTTACAAATGTCTCTTAGGCTCCCTCCTTCCTCTGTTTACCCCCACCCAGTCCCAGCCCGGATCCCTGCCCCCTCTTTCTGGAATGATTTAAACAGCTTCTCGGTTATCTCTTGTCTCTGGAAAGTGACACTCTAATCACATCCTTTTGCGGGAAGCTGCCCCCGCCTCCTCTCCTCCTTGGATGCTCAGGCCTGCCCCGACCACCCCGCGAACCGATGTGAAACCGGCCGCCCTCCTCTGTCCCCGGCTGTCCTCCTCTGTTCCCAGCAGGCTGGCCCGCCCGAGGGCCCCCTCCTGATGCGAACACACATCCCCGCTTCTGCGCCTTTGCGTCCACTGTTTCCCCAGCCCTGACGCTCTCCCCTCCCCTCGACAAGGACCCCACACACATTCCAAGGTCATGTTCTCAATCCTACTTCACCCAAGAGGCCGATTCAGATACAACAGTCTAGCGGATGTAACAAGAGGGAAGCAGGCTCAACAGATGCAGAGAACAAGCCAGGGGTCACCACCGGGGACAGGGAAGCGGGGAGGGGCGAGACAGGAGTCCAGGTTTACGAAGTACCAACTGCAGAGGGCAATGGCACCCCGCTCCAGTACTCTTGCCTGGAAAATCCCATGGACGGAGGAGCCTGGAAGGCTGCAGTCCATGGGGTCGCGAAGAGTCAGACACAACTGAGCGACTTCACTTTCACTTTTCACTTTCATGCATTGGAGAAGGCAATGGCAACCCACTCCAGTGTTCTTGCCTGGAGAACCCCAGGGACGGGGGAGCCTGGTGGGCTGCTGTCTATGGGGTCGCACAGAGTCGGACACGACTGAAGCGACTTAGCAGCAGCAGCAGCAACTACTATGTGTTAAATAAGCTATAAGGACCTGCTATACAACACAGAGAACAGAACCAGCATTTTCTAATAACTATAAACGGAGTATAACCTTTAAAAATTCTGAATCACTATACTGTATGCCTGTAACTTGTGTAAAATTGTACATCAACTATACTTCAGGACTTTTCCTGGTGGTCCAGTGGTTAAGAATCCGCCTGTCAAGGCAGGGGTCACAGGTTTGACCCCTTGTCCGGGAAGATCCCACATGCCACGGGGCGACTAAGCCTGTGCACCCCGCTACTGAAATCCAAGTGCCCTAGAGCCAGTGGTCCACAGCCAGAGAGGCCCCCGAGATGAGGAGCCCCAGATGGCTGCAGCTAGAGAAAGCCAGGGCACAGCAACCAAGGCCCAGACAGCCAAAAACAACCAACCATCTATACTTCAGCTATAAAAACAAAATGAAAACAAAAACTCTAGGCATCTCAGTCATCTTTCCGTCACCAAGCTGTCCTAATAGGAAAGTCAGCATGTCTCACGCGTCCTTTCATTAACTGCTTTACAGATCTGGACTGAGCCCCAGGCAGGACCCAGCGATGAAAAGATGAATAAGAGCCAGGCCTGCTCAGCAGGATTGGGCAGCCCAAGGAGGGAGGCAAGCAGGTAAGCACGCAAGCGTGAGTGAGTTCGGAGCCCTGCAGTGAGAGGGGGCCAGAGGGGAGCGGGCGACCCTCACAGGGAGGGCCTCGTCTAGTTCAGCCCCACTTCTTCCGCTCATCCACCTTGGAGCTGAGCCTTGGGACCCACGGGGGACTCGATGTAGGAGCTCGGAGAGGTCGGAGAGGTGCTGACCTTGACTTAGTGGTGTGCCCATCTGAAGCCTTCATGGAGGAGGTGGCTTTTGAGTTGGATGTTAGAGGAGGTATAGGGGTTTGGCAGGGAGCAAAGAGGGGAAGAACTTAAGAGAGAGAGTGAACTGCAGCCTTGGGAGGTGGACGGGACAGTGAGGAGTCGGGTGTGGCTGGAGCCAGGGGGCTGGGGTGCCAGGACAGAACACCCTCTTGTCTGTCTGTCCATCTCTCTGGCCAGACCTGAGCTCACAGTCAGTAGTATAACGCATTTAAGAGAGAGCCATCTGCCCCGACAGGAGCTCTGTTTGTTCCGTTTAGTCACTCAGTCGTGTCCGACTCTCTGCGACCCCGTGGACTGCAGCCCGCCAGGCTCCTCTGTCCATGGGCTTCTCCAGGCAAGAACACTGGAGCGGGTTGCCATGCCCTCCTCCAGGGCATCTTCTCGACCCAAGGGCTGAACCCAGGTCTCCTGCACTGGTAGGTGGATTCTTCACCATTAGCCGCCGGGGAAGACCCCCTAAAATAGCCACAGGAAGCTCAAAGTCAACACTTCCCACCAGAATGGCCCCTCTCTCCTCTCAGCTTCGCTCCCTCCCTGGACTTCCTGTCTCTCTGGAGCCGGACACGGGGGCCCTTGGCAGTCATCCCCTCTTGCCGGTGCTGATCACCGCGGAGCCCGGGAGACGCTGATCCCTCCCCAGCAGACTTCCCTCACCTGCCTCATCACAGCGGGAGCCCGACTCCACTCCCTCTAACCCATCCTCCCTCCTTGCCCAGGAACGCAGTCTCTGCCAGGCACAGGGCTGTCAAGCCATTTACCTCTAGTCTGCCCCACGGTTGGGAGAAACCATCACGACCCAAGGACGCTTCTGGTCCACACGAGCCACTGTATTCAGGTCTGCGACAGACACTACACCGGGACCCCAGACAGCACGGGCGCTGACGAGCTGCCTGGATTACTGAAGTCATCCCCCAACCAGCTTCGCACCTCTCACTTCCCCTCTGTGTTTGCCACGCCACCATCAAAGTGATCTAGGTCAAGTGTGTGTGGAAGAGGTGTTCCCCCGCCCTCGCCGGCAAGAGGAAGCCCCCTCTGGGCTGGATTTCAATCGGACAACATCCCTCGGGAAGTCTGAACTGCTGGTGGATGCGGAACGAGCTTGAGCATCCTCAGAGCTGGCAGAACAGCTCTCACTGTCCACCCCACTCACCACTCCAGGGGTACTCTCCTTCTGTACCCGCTTTCATCCCCTTTAACACCCAGCACAGAGCTCCCACCTGCAGGAGCTCCTCTCTGACCTTTGCACACATCCCTCCTCTGCGCCCTCCATATATCTCAGTCACTCCACACTAACACCAGTCTCGCTGTTTGGAAATCGTCAGTCGGTCCAGGAGAGTCTTTCCTAAAACACAGGCAGCACATTCTAACAACGCTTTGTAACAAAAGTTCCGAGTGGAACCCAGTAAACATCTGTTCTGCTGGTTTTAACTGGAGGAAACAGTCAGCATGGACGGCAGGTAGAAGACGGACTGAGGCGTTTTTATACGGTTATGATGCAGAGCATCCGCACGCCAACCAGATGCTGCATACGAGAGAAAGCAGATCAAGGACACCGCGGTGATTTCTTGGGGAAATGAACTGCTGTGATATTAACGCACAACGAGATTACAGCAAATGATACGGGCTCAAGGTTTTAACATGTTCAGATGAATCTACCCAGCCAGATGGTGGGTGGGCAGTAAGCCCAACGCCCTGCAGCAAAGGAGAGAAGTCTGAATGGTAGATACTGATATGATGTTATCAACGTACATGCAGTCTGCAGCTAGGAAGGTAGGGAAAAATGACTGGGTCAAGACAGTGGACCCAGAGAGCTACAGAGCACATCAAAGAGAACTACAGCTTCTAAAAGGCAGCAGAGCGGCCTGCCAAGGGACGGGAGAGGGAACAGTCAGAGACAGGAGGTGCCGGGTCAGACTGGGGTCCCAAGGGTCAATAGACATTTGTTGTGGGTGTGTACTCAGTCAAGTCCAACCCTTTGCAACTGTAGCCCGCCAGGCTCCTCTGTCCATAGAATTCTCCAGGTGAGAACACCGGAGTGGGCTGCCACTTCCTTCTCCAAGGGGTCTTCCCGACCCAGGGATTGAACCCACATCTCCTGCATTGACAGGTGGGTTCTCTGCCACTGAGTCACCTGGGAATTGGCTGACAGTTATATACACTATAACAATATGTTGGCTTGACTAGAAATGCTCCTCTATGCTCAAAAACAAGTTTCACTGGACTGGTCAAAGCTCATCGTTTAGATCGTGAATATTCATCTTCTCTAACTTGTCACTTCACCCAGGCGTCACGATGGGCAAAAGACCACACACCTACAAGAAGTCTGGAAACAGCCCCAAAGGGGCCTGAGCACATGCTGAGGTCTTGTGGTACAACCTGCAGTTCAGTTCAGTTCAGTCGCTCAGTCGTGTCCGACTCTTTGCCACCCCATGCCAGGCCTCCCTGTCCATCACCAACTCCTGGAGTTTACTCAAACTCACGTCCACTGAGTCGGGTTTTAGGAATTCACTGGACAGGAACGCAGGCACAAGGGCCTGGGCACCCAGCTGGAATCTGACGGACACCTACCCTGCCCTGCCTACACACGCGTGGGAGCTGTGGTTCAGGCTCTGAGCGTACCCGAGGAGCCAGTGGGAAGTCCTGTCCTCGGTTAATACTGTAACTACAGACTCCTGCGATGCCGGCTCTCCCAGACAATTGGCCTACAGCCTGTGCTGGCACGGTCTTTACATTTATCTTCCTGTCTCACTGTAAATAACCCAATTTCAAAGGCAAATGCTCTATCCACCCTCCCACATATATGTCTTATTTTATACATCTTGCCTTTCCATCAAGATGGAGAAAGGAGTCCTAGATACCAAAATAAACTCCCCTCCCCAGGCCTAAAAATGCTCAACCTGTTAGAACAAAAGACTGCAGGATGAGTTCTGGGGTATTTTTCTGAGATGAGAACACACCCGGGCTACTCCTCGATGACCAGGGGGCATCCACAGAGGCTTCTCGAACCGTCTTAAACACTCATTCCTCTGCTTCTATTTGGGTAGGAGGTGAGATCTATAAATGATGGGCGGAGAGATTAAGGGCTGGGGATGCTGGAAGCAGTGGTATGAGAGATGGAATGAACCAGGGTCCTCCAGGGTGCCTCAAGCAAAGCTGCAGTCCTGTACCTTTAAGACACAGGGCAGGGGACCCCGTATTAGCTTATTGGGACAAGCACTCTTCAAGAGGCTCTGAAACATCCAAGATTTGTCCCTTTTGAAACACCAAGCTTTCAAGGCAACTCTCCTTTTAAAAGCTGACATAGTGGGGGGTTCTGTAGTTGCTTCCCCTTTCCTCGGAGCCCTTCCTTCTAATAATTCAGACTATCGTGCTCTCAGCCAATGTCTATTGACCCTTGGGGAGAAAAGATAATTTTTTTTTCTATTTTAAGACCATACTTTATACAAAATAACCGGTTCATATGGAAATAAATCTATAGATCTCCAAAGATCAAAAAGCTTTTCAAAAAGCTCTTTTAAAAAATTCTCTGGCACATAAACTAGAGCTAACTACTGATGTTAAGTGGGGGCTCCCTGGCGGCTCAGACGGTAAAGAATCCGCCTGCAATGCAGGAGACCTGGGTTTGATCCCTGGGTGGGGAAGATCCTCTGGCAGAGGGCATGGCAACCCACTCCAGTATTCTCACCTGGAGAATCCCCATGGACAGAGGAGCCTGGCAGGTTACGGTCCACGGGGTCACAAAGAGTCAGACACGACTGAGCAACTCAGAACAGCACATACACGGATATAAGTGTGATTCTCAGTGAAACAAGGAATCAGCAGACCAGACAAAACACACACCATATAGAAATAAACAGCGCTCCCCTTCCTGGGACTGGCTAGGAAAGCTCACGGGCTGCTGCAGCAGGAGGGCCGGGCACCAACCGCAGCCGGGGAGGGGGTCAGCGCTCACTAACTCACTCCTGTTTTTTTTCTTTTCGTTCATTTATTTTTAATTGAAGGATCGTTATAATATTGTGTTGGTTTCTGCCATAGATCAACACGGATCAGTCATAGGTATATACATGTCCCCTCCCTCGTGGGCCTCCCTCCCACCTCCCATCCCATCCCACCCCTCTAGGTTGTCACAGAGCCCCGATTTGAGTTCCCTGAGTCACAGAGCAAATTCCCACTGGCTGTCTATTTTCCATGGTGCCCTCTCATTCGTCCCACCTTCTCCCTACTGGCCGCCACCGGCTGTGTCCGTAAGTCTGTTCTCTACGTGTGCGTCTCCATTGAAAGCGTTAGTCGCTCAGTCAGGCCTGACTCTGTGACCTCAGGGACTGTAGCCCACCAGGATCCTCTGTCCATGGAATTCTCCAGGCAAGAATACTGGAGCGGGTTGCCACTCCCTTCTCAAGGGGCTCTTCCCAACCCAGGGATTGAGCCTGGGTCCCCTGCCCTGCAGGCAGATTCTTTACCGTCTGAGCCGCCAGGGAAGCGTCTCCATTGTTGCCCTGCAAATAGGATCGTCTGAACCACCTTTCTAGATTCTATGGTGGTGGCGGTTTAGCCGCTAAGTCGTGTCCGACTCTTGCAATCCCATGGACTATAGTCTGCCAGGTTCCCCTGTCCATGGGATTCTCCAGGCAAGAATACTGGAGTGGGTTGCCATTTCCTTCCAGATTCCATATACATGTGTTAATATATGATGTTTGTTTTGCTGACTGACTTCACTCTGCAACTCTGAACCCACCTACCCTTGGTAATTTTTAAGGGAACAAAAGTCAAGTGGGACACAGAGAATCCATCTCTGGTTGGTTCAACTCAACTTCACAGCCATATTTCTGCCACCTTCTAAGTCTCCGTGCCCTCCTGGTCCCTGGCCCGTTCTGTTCCCCTGCTGGGAGGCACTGTCCACCCTGGTTGATTCTTCTCCCTCTCTGGACCCGTTCCCTGGGCCAGCCTGGTTATCACCTGCCCCTGTGGTGCCACGTCCCTCTGCTGTAGGCGGATCCATCAGGGTTGAAATTCACATTTATTTGTGTAATTCTTTAATTAACGTCCTCTTTCCCCGTGGGCCACAGGGCAAGAAGAGCATGTTTTATTAACCATTGTATCCCCAACACCGGGCAGTTCAAGCAGCCTTTAATTCATTAATCATTGTTTTCCCAGCATTTAGTCGGTCACAGAGCCTTTAATTGCATCCTCTGGGCCTGGGGAGACAAGGTCATTTCCCCACTGATTAAACCCAAATTAGCACCCGAGGCTATTTCCTCCTCACTTCCTGGATCCTCCAATCAGCCTGGTCTCGTCTAGCTCCTCTGCCAGCATCCATCGGCATCAGCCTCTCCGATCGCTCTCCTGCCCTCACTTCTGGCTGAATTCACTTCCCCCCATTTCTGTGTGTTAACTGTTTTCTCTAACGATCTCTCTCATCTGACAACAACCTTGCACTCGCATCTAGAGAATTTCTGAAGATTAGTTCGCGTTTATCCGTTCTCTTTCACACAGAAGAGAAAAAAGCAACGTTAAGGACGTTGACCAACTTCACACAACCCAGTTAGACGTCTGTGCCTTCCTTTCCTTTCCTTAATTTTTCAGCGGTTTTTGCTATATGACTTTCTCGAAACCAAATTTTCACTAGGCATGCTCAATAACTTGACCCCAGAAAAGGAAGTATAAGAATAATACACATGTTTTTGCGGTTGAGGGATAAATTAGGAGTTTGGGATTAACAGATACGCTACTTTATTTAAATAGATAACCAACAAGGACCTACTGTAAATAGCACAGAGACCTATATTCAACATCTTGTAATAGCCTATAAATGGAGGAGAATGTCAAAAAGCAAGAAGATATCTCTTCTCACATGAGAGAGATCATTAGAGAAAACGGTTAACACAGAGAAATGGGGGGAAGTGAATTCAGCCAGAAGAAGTGAGGGCAAGAGAGCGACTGGAGAGCTTGATGCGGAGGGATGCTCGCGGAGGAGCTAGACGACGGAGTATTACTCAACCATAGAAAGGAAAGGAATTGGGCCACTTTTAGAGATGTGGATGGACCTAGAATCTGTCATACAGAGTGAAGTAAGTTAGAAAGAGAAAAACAAATATCCTATCCTAATGCATCTATGTGGAATCCAGAGAAATGGCACAGATGAACCTATTTGCAAGGCAGGAATAGAGAGGCAGGCATAGAGAATGAGCACATCCACAAGTCGGGTAAGGAGAGGGCGGAGCAAACTGAGAGCAGCATCAACACACATTCCCCACCATGTGTAAGACAGATGCTGGTGGGAAGCAGCGGCGTGGCGCCGGGAGCTCAGCTCCGTGCTCTGTGTTGACCTGGCGGGGTGGGGAGTGGAGGGTGGGAGGGAGGTTCAAGAGGGAGGGGGCATATGTCTACAGAAAACTGACTCACTTCACTGAGCAGCAGAAAGCAACACAACATTGTAAAGCAATTATACTCCGATTTTTAAAAAAATAACAAAAAGAATGCATATGGTAATAAACATGTATGTATATAGACACGTATAACTGAATCAGTTTGCTTTACATCTGAAACTAACCTGCAATGTAAAGCCACTATAGCCCAATAAAATCTTTTAAAAGTAAAATAAATCATTAAACACAATTTGTGATGATAGCAGAAGGGGGAAAAAAAAAAGAAGAAAGCACATAATATCGACAGACAGCAAGGCCCATTCACGGCCAAACAACAGCCCCATCTGAAAACTGATGACAAGGACGTGAGTCAGCAGCACCTACTGAGGAAGGAATGCCCCCTGCACTGGAACAGAGGTCTTGCACAACCTCAGAGGCAGAGCCCCCAGGCCCAAAACCCCAGCCCCAAACACTGCGGGGTGCTGTGTGTCAAGACTGGGCATAACAGGTGTGAAAGGGGGCAGCCTCCAGACACCACGTGGTGAAAAGTGCTGACAGGGCGTCAGGTCAGTGAGAGGCCCGCCTACAGCATCCCAGCATGTTTTCTGTTCTCTGTGTTGATGGTGTCATCTTCATGCAACTGAGCACCACGACCTCAGAGGATAGCATTCCAAGCCCCCTCCCAGCCGTGGATGAAGACAAAGCACTTTACTTTGAAGACTTTACTTCACTCCACGCCAAACAACCTTCATGTATTTCTTACTAACTCTGCACGTGTATCAGGACTTGGGCCCACCGAGAACAACAAGAGAGGCTGGTTGTTGACCAACTCGAGCCAAGGAAGAGATCGTTGGGGCAAAGGGCGTGTGAAACGTAGGATAGCTTTGTGACTGGCTGTGAACGCAGGTCAACTGTCACCAAGGTGGGAAACAGGCCTGTTAGGTGGAAGATAAGAGCCAGCGTGCCGATTCCGCCTTTCAGTTGACTTCAGTGAACAGGCCTCAGCCACCCCTTGTGCAGAGGAGACGGCAGCCTCTAGAGGAGCGAGTGTGTGTGTGTGTGTGTGTGTGTGAGTGTGTGTGTGAGTGTGTGTGTGTGAGAGTGTGTGAGTGTGAGTGTGTGTGTGTGTGAGTGTGTGTGAGTGTGTGTGTGAGAGTGTGTGAGTGTGTGTGTGAGTGTGTGTGTGAGTGTGTGTGTGAGTGTGTGTGTGAGTGTGTGTGTGAGAGTGTGTGAGTGTGAGTGTGTGTGTGAGTGTGTGTGTGAGTGTGTGTGAGTGTGTGTGTGTGAGAGTGTGTGAGTGTGTGTGTGTGTGTGAGTGTGTGTGTGTGAGAGTGTGTGAGTGTGAGTGTGTGTGTGCTCTTCTTCATGAAATTTCCTAGGCAAGAATACTGGAGTGAGTTGCCATTTCCTCCTCCAGGGGACCTGGTGGCAAGGAATCTGCCGGCCAATTGAAGAGATACAAGAGACACAGGTTCAATCCCTTGGGAAGCCCAGAGGCAGAAAATAGCAAACCGGCTCAAGGCCATCTATCTCTGAAGCTTCTGTGTTAGTTCTAAGAAAGTGTTTTTTCAAGATGAAGGAGCCTTTAGAACTTCATGCCCTGGGGCAGTTTAGAGGCCTTGACATCCAGAAGTCCAGGCCAGGAGGTCGAGTTTTATTGGAGAAGGGGAAAGATTTTAATAGGTAGAGACTGCCCGCCATGATGGATACATAAATTATGAGCATGGTCAAGCTTCATTTTCTCTATCTGGTCTGGCAAACCTGGAGATGTTAGTGCTGGAAATTTAACTTAAATTTAGCGTTCTGACCTCCCCCTGAGGACAGAAGAGTGAGCTAAGGGGAGTGAGAGCTGCCAGGATGCTCTGAAAAATCGAATCCACTCACCACCTGGGATGCAGAGATGTTACAGCAGCTTCTAAAGTAGGAGAGGAGACTGCTCGTCTGCCCCTGCACAACGGGGACTTGGGGATGGCAGACCGGGCAGATTATCCATTTGTTTGTCGTTTCCTGTAGATAAGGTGTCACTTAGGGTCGAAGTTTTCTTGTTCCCCTAACAGAGCAGACCAGCACATCCCGGTCCGCAGGCTAAGCTAACCCTAGAGGTTTTCTGACCTCAAAAAAGATTCCATCCTGGCTGCCCACAGGCAAGTTCTCACAAACGAACATCCGAAATACAAACCAAGTGACCTGGGCGAACGGAGCCCAGCACGGGAGCGGGCAGTCCTGCTCCACGACAGACTCCGCCTGCAGAGCTACAAAGACGGAGGGCGGTCGCGTGTTTCCCTTGACTGGATGTTCTTCACAGCAGGGAGAGGAGGCCTGACACCGCATCTCCAAGGAGTGGGATTATGGGAAGAAAGTGTTTCTTTCCAAGGAAGCAATTTCTGAAATTCATGTCACATTGCCATGCAAAGTTCATAGGTAGGGTTATGTATCACGGGTTCCTGGGCTACAGCCCAACAGGGGCACATTTTGAGAAGTTCCATAGGGGTTTCCCTGATGGTTCAGTGGGATAGAATCTGCCTACCAATGCAGGAGAGGCAGGTTCGATCCCTGGTCCAGGAAGATCCCACGTGCCGTGGAGCGACTAAGCCCATGCTCCATAACTACTAAGCCTGCACTCTGGAGCCCAGGAGCCGCAACCACCGAGGCCGCATGCCGCCAGCTACTGACGCCCGCGAGCCTAGAGCCTGAGGTCTGAACAAGAGACGCCACCACGAGAGGCCTGAGCACTGCAATCAGAGAGCGGCCCCTGCTCCCCGAACCCAGAGAAAGGCCTGCAGCGAAGGCCTGGCGCGGCCAAAATGCAGTAAGAAAATTCTTTAGAAAGAGGGAGAGGCCCACAGTGTGGTAGAGTCATCAAGACTTAGCTCAAATCTTGGTTCTACCCGAACTTGGGCAAGTTAGGTAACTTCTGTGAGCCTATCTCTTTAAAAGAAAAAAAGAAGTCCCGTGGCTGGGCAAGCGTTCCTCAGCTAGCCTCAGGCCCCACACCTCCCCACTGTCTTTTACCAGCTGGCCTGCCTTCTATACAAACTGCCTGGTCCCCTGGGGGATTTATCTGAACTGGACAGATCTTTTTTCTTTAATATAATACATAGGATTTGATGACGGAATGCATCGTATGGATCAGAGGAATGGACAGATAAGGGAGGAAAAGGATTAAAGATAATAGCTTGCAAGCTTTTAAGGGGAAAGTGTTACTTAATATGTGCACTGTTGTGTCTGGATTAACGGCAGTGGGGGACAGAAAGGGATGAGCCGTGATGATGGTAAACAAGCTCTGCTTCTCTGAGATGAGGCTGCAGGGTCCACTTTCCCCCTTCTTGGCACGGTTAGTAGAAGCTACACAGTCCTGCTCTGAGTCGCAAACCAGAGCTCTGGGCTCCCCAAACCACACCCCTGCCCCCAGGTGAGCACACAGGGAACACACAGAATCTTCAGGCTGGGAACCTGAGACCCCCGGTCCCGCCTCCAGTTGAGAACAGGACTGTGGATCTCAAGCTCCTTCAAATCAAAGCAAACAGCAGCCTTCAAATCTAGGGCACGGTTAGCACCCAGTGGTGCCCAAGACTCGTGGCGTTCTCTCCCCAGAGCAGTCCCACCATCCTGGGGAAAGGAGACGGCACCCTGGAGCTGATGGTAACTCCTGGGAAGAGTCACCGTGCTCACGGTGGGTCCCGGTGCCGCCTTTTACCCAGAAGGAGGAAATTCAGACGTGGAGAGCAAACGTGTGGACTCCAGAGGGGACGGTGTGCGGATGAACTAGGAGGCTGGGACTGACATACGCAGGGTACTGACACTGTGCATGAAACAGACGGTCAGCGAGAACCTGGCGCACAGCACAGCGAGCCGACTCAGTGCCCCGCGGCCACCTGAAGGGGAGGGCCCTCCTGCGCGATGACAGGCCACGCTTCTGCTTCTTACGGCCAGGCCCGTCACGACGGCAGGCACGCGCCACGTGTAGCAGGCTGCCTGTCTCTCTGTCTAAATTCAAGACTCCACGAAGGCAAGGACTGCAGCCTAACTGGTGGGCAGCACAGCGCTGGGCACATAATAGAGGCCGAACACACATTTGTTGGATGAAAGAATCAAATGAAAGGAGAGGATGAATGAAGGCGAACAAACGGGATAGAGAAGAAAGATGGGGGGGGGGGCAGGATACAGAAAATGAGGACAGGAAAGAAGTCGGAGCTTTTTATATGTATATACAGGGCCATGTTAACATAATGAAATGCAAATCCCATTCAGAGCAGCCTGCCAATCAGCCTCCCTTTCTTTTGACTGCAGCCCAGGGGCTCTAAGTTATGAGGATGCCTCGGGCAGGCGGCAGGGAACTCCTTCGATCAACTCAGCAGGCCTCTGGTCACAACAGAAGACCTATTTCCTAATATACGAAGCAGAGGAGCCTGGAAGTCACATCTCCTTTGTTACATGAGGCTTCCCTCCTCGTCCTCCCGGTAGTAACAGGCTTCAAATCCACCTGCTCCCGTCAGCGGCACCCAGGGAGCCAGCTGGCCAGTCTGCCCTGCCTCCTTCCCACACGTATGGGGGTTCCTTGCACTGCAGTTCCCAGCACCCCTGCTCCAGATTCCTGGAAGAACACCCTCCCTGTGGCTCTGGGCTGTCATGACCAATTAGACGGTAGCCTGAGCCGTGGTTTCTGCCAGCACAGCCCTCCCGCTGCTCCCAGGGAAATGTCAGATGGCGGTGGGGGCAGGAGGGGCGAGGTAGGGAGAGGGACAGATGGGGACAACGGTTCAGCAGGGAGAGGCTGGGGAAATGGAACGCAGGCCCAGGAGAGGAAACATGGTGTCCACGGCAAACACGCTCAGATCCAAGGATGTCACAGCCTCGGACTTGACTCTGACTCAGCGCTGACTGCGTGCAAGATACTGAAGGGCTCCGTATACAAAAGACAGCACCCCAGTCCCTGATGTTCAAAGCTGCTTGGGGAAACAGCACACCCACAGAGAAAGGGTAAATGGCAATATAATGCAAGGTGGCAGGTGCCACAGGCTAAATAAGCCATTCACACAGGAGCTGTCAGATCAGAGCTGTCTACAGGGCTGAGGCAGTTGGGAGAGTTCCTGCAGGAGTCAGGGCGGAAATGTCCCGAATTCCTGCTGCGCTTCGGGAAAGACTACACCCAGATGGAGAACAGTGCCCAGGCCTGAGTCCCTTCCTGTGTGTAAGAAGCCTGAGCTGCTTCCCACGCGCAGGAGGCTGCGACAGCCAGATGCAAGGCAAGGACCTGCCGGCCAGGAGTTTACGCTCCAGTAGAGGGCCGGAGGTTCACAAGTGCCTCCATACTTGTGATCCAGGCAGCATGTGGGTCACAGATACTACTGTGAATGATAATAAGAGTCTACTGTACTGCTGGAGCCTCCGCAAGACTCAGTTTCCACATCTCCAGAATGGGTTTGTGAGCACTGACTGCGATAAGGAATAAGGCTGCCGCTGGCAGTAGAGAAGACTTGAGTGTCTCTCCTTCTTCCTCCTTCCCTTCAGCCCAGGTGATCAGGCAAGAAGGAGACAGAATTAGACAAGAGATTTCAAGGGTGGGTGCTCAGAGTGGGAGGTTCTATTTATTTCAGGAAATGCTGGAGAAAGGGGCCAAAGGTGTGTGGAAGGCAGATTGTGAGGCACTGTCTCAAGCCTGCCTTCCTTCAGTTTGTAGGCTTGGATTTGAACGTGACCTCATCGGCTCACTTGGGAATGTCTGGTGGGCTCCCAGATCGACTTGAGGCCCCAGCAGTGGGGACCAGGTACTGGGACTCAGCGCTGACTTGTGTCAAACTTCGTTGCCCATTAGCCCTTTAAAGCACAGATATCAGGAGAGACACCGGGTCCAGTTACAACTGACCATCCTTTCGACGAGCGGAAGGAGCAGGCTGTTCACGAGGTCCTGTACCCATTGTTTAAGTGGGATTTGGGGAAGCAGCAGAGATGTGTGCACTAAAGGTGCCATCTTTGAAAGACGTTTGCTTGGGACTTGCCAGTGGCTAAGTCCAGTGGCTAAGACTCTGCGTTCCCAATGCAGGGGTCCTGGGTTCGATCCCTGGTCGGGGAACTAGACCCCACACGTTGCAACTAAGAGTTCATGTGCTGCAGCTAAAAGATCCCACATGCTGCAACAAAGATCAGAGACCCCACGGGTGGGGACAAATCGAGAGAGCAGCATTAAAACATTTGCATTACCATGTCTGCAATCAGACAGCCAGCGGAGATGTGCTACGAGGCTCAGGGAGCTCAAAGTGAGCTCTCTGACAACCAAGGGTGGGGGATGGGTCGGGAGGCGGGAGGGAGGCTCAAGAGCGAGGGGACGCACGTGTCTGAGTAGTGTTGATGTGCGGCAGAAACCAGCGCAACACTGTAAAGCAACTATCCTCCAAGTAAAAATAAATGAATTTTTTAAATTAAAAAAAAAAAACTCCCACGTGCCACAACTAAGACCCAACACAGTCAGATGAATAAATAGAAGCACATATTTTAAAATAAATAAATAAAAGAAGTTCCCTTAACTATCTGAAGTCTCTCTTTTTTTTTTTAACTTTTAAAATGGAGAAAACACTAGTAACAATAATCATGGACTAGTATTGTAAGAAAATGTATTTCCAATTGTGAAACAGCAATGGTTAATCTACTGAAACTAAATGTATACCCACGCTGCTGCTGCTGCTAAGTCACTTCAGTCGTGTCCGACTCTGTGTGACCCCATAGATGGCAGCCCACCAGGCTCCCCCGTCCCTGGGATTCTCCAGGCAAGAACACTGGAGTGGGTTGCCATTTCCTTCTCCCATGCATGAAAGTGAAAAGTGAAAGTGAAGTTGCTCAGTCGTGTCCAACTCTTAGTGACCCCATGGACTGTAGCCTACCAGGGTCCTCCGTCCATGGGATTTTCCAGGCAAGAGTACTGGAGTGGGCTGCCATTGCCTTCTCCGTGTACCTACTCTTATCACCCAGCAATTCCATGCCTAGGCATAGACGTGAGAAATGAGTGTCCATGTCCGCCAAAACACGTGTACAAAACATTCATTGTGGGTATTCTTCTAATAGCCCTCAAACACCCATGTATTCAGCCACAGCAGAATGGACAGTTGGCAGTTTAAAAATGCAATGGGCTCCTCTTCAGGAAAACAATGACAATCGTCATCGTCGTCTAATGCAACGTGCTCACGGATGAATCTCAAGGCAGAAGAAGCAGCCACAGAGGAGAGCATGAGTATAACCGCACTGATACAAAGGAACAGACAGCATCTATCTAGTAAAGTAACTCAGAATAGCAGTTAAGAGATAGCTGCTATTAACAGACAGCTGCTATTCAATAACCACAGAGAGATTTTGCCCGTTATTGAATATCATTGAATGGATTCTACTCTGTGTTCTCTTCTATATCTTGCCTGGGAATGAGTACCAGGACGTCTTCTGTGCTGTTAGAAATGCTTTGACTTGATCTCAACAGTGGTCACAGGGATGTAGACACTCGTACCAATTCTCTAAGATCTGTCTTTTGGGACTTCCCTGGTGCTCCCAACGCGGGGGCGGTGGTTCGATCCCTGGTTGGGAAACTAAGATCCCATGACTTGAGCAGTCTGCCCCCCAAATTTATTATTTTTTTAATTTAGAAAAAAAGAAGAAGAAAGATTCGTTTTTCTGTGCATATGTTACAACTTGACTTTTTTTTAAAGGAAAAGATAATTGTAATTTGAAAGCTTTGTGGGGAAGATTTTCTGAGAGGAAAAAAAAAATTATATTTTTAGAAACCCACATGGATCTCAGAAGTAAGGGGATAGGTCCGGCACCTTTGAAAATCAGAGGTGTGGTCACTGAGATGCTGTAACTGAAACATACAGCTTAATTCTCCTTCCTTCTCCAGCTCTGCCTTCCGCGGTGCGATCCTTGGCCAGTCACAAGCTTCAGCCACGACCTACCTTATCTTTGAGGTTGGTTTCAATTCTAAATTCTTTGACCATTGGGTAAAAGGCAGGATTTTTTTTTTTTTTTTTTTAACAAAGGAGTCTTCGCTCTCTTTCCTCTTTTGCAACCAGACACAATTTCCTTGCCCTCATCCTCCCACCACTGGCTGGCTGAGAAGCTCTCGGGGTTCGGAGACCACACTGCCCACGTCTTCTGCACTCGGCTAACTAGCTCAGTGAGATGAACACAATAGGCACTGTTAGATGAAAGAGCACTATTTTGCCATGCAGTATATTGGATCTGAAGCAAAGCCTTATATCTATAAAGGCTATGACATCCACAATAAAGCTGACATATCCGAAATAAAAATTCTGTCAGCCAAGCAGTCTAACAATACAAGGTTTTACAAAGGGTAACTGTTTCTACCAGCCAGCTTAATGGACCCATGAATAAACTGCCTTGTGCCCCTCCCCCAAACTTGGCTTTGGTCACTCACACACACACACACACACACACACACACACACACACGCACAAAGATACTGTATTTCCTTTGGCTGGAAACAAAAACTAAACATATGATGTTTGAGGAGAAAGCTACTCCCCAAGGTCATGTTAATTAGAGATCATTTCTGCAGGCAGACAAGTAACTGGCATTCAGACTGATGGGCTGGCAGCCTTTTTCTTTCACTGGATCTTCCCCCAGAGCCAAGCGTAAGAATCAGCACCATTGTATCCTAGGCATTTAGGTTGCTATTTGAAATCAGAGCAACAATAAAAAGCAATGTGAACCTGAGTGATTTAGCATCTAGAGTCTAGGCATGGATACACACGTCACAAAGACGCCTAAAGCAATTCAACTGAAACTGTAAGGCTGCGGAAGGAATGGCCAAACGCACGGAAGGCAGCATGCTTTCAAGTAACTTCAAGGCATCTGCCAGCGAGCGAGGCAGAGTGGAACAGGGCAGGACCACCCAACAGCTCAAGAGACCTGCTTCGGGTCCCATCTCTACCACCACCTGGCTGTGAAGACTTGGACAAGTTCACCCAGTTTCTTGATTTGTGAAATGGGCACATCAGAATAAATTAAGTGATTTCCAAAGTCCTCTTTACATGAGGAGCTTTACTATTACACGATACATAGATAAAGACTGCAAAGATAAATACAAAGTCTGCTCTTATAATGTCCTCCTGCGTCAGTAAATATTTTGATAGTCTTTAAAGAGGGTTTGTGTCTGGGAGGGGCTCACATGCTCAGAATCACTACCTCTTCTTTTTTGGAGACAGCACTCTGATTTTGAGAAACCCCCACTTGACTAGGGCAATCAGATTTTCTTTTCTCAGATTCGAAAACTGAAATGATGGTAACAGGGGCAGAAAAGAGTTGTTTCTGAGTCATCCTGGGGTCAGCCCTTTGCAGAGACTGTCCACCAGCACACATCCATCATCACAGATCTTGGCAGGCTTTGCTACTGGCCCTCCAAAACCTGGATATTCTGTTTCCCTTTTGATTCTCTGAGTTACCCATTATCTCTCTGAGAAACTTCTTGGTATGATTAAGCTGGCCAGAGCTGACCTCTGTTGCGCGCAACCAAAGAATCCTAGCTGACACAGAACTCTTGATAGAATATCCTTTTTTTAAAGTTATTTATCTATGATTTCTCTGGGTCTTCGTTGCTGTGAGTAAACTTCTCTCTGGTTGTGATGAGGAGGAGCTACTCTGTTATGGTACAACCTCTACACGCCAGGGCTCAGCAGCTGCAGCACGTGGGCCCTACAGCTTGGGGTTGGCAGCTGTGGCTCACGAGCTTAGTTATGGAATCTTCCTGGACCAAGGATTGAACCCATGTAGCCTGCATTGGCAGGCGGATTCTTTACCACTGGACCACCAGGGAAGTCACTGACACAGAACTCTTTTCTGATCTGTTGTCGGACTTTAAATTATCTTTAGAAATAACAGAATTGAATTCATTTTAAAAAATACCCTAAAAGAAACGAGATTGCAAAATCTAATAAGACATCCTTTCTTTTTAACTAGAATAAGTGGAGCTACTGCACATTCTGAGTCATAAACTTAATTTTCTGCTACTGATAATATACTAAGATTAACTTGGTGAAATAGCCTGGTTCTTTATCATGCTGAACCTCAGCTGAGGTCGACTGCCTTCCAAGTATCAAACCATGGAATTAGTTCTGTCCTCCTCTATAATCATGGATATCACCAGAATCCTTTGTAACTCCTGACAGCATCCAATCCATCAAGCATTCCCTGGAGAGAGAACAGAAGCTGATCACTCAGCCAAAAGCCTATGATGGCCCTCCTGCGAGTTCTTCTGACAGGAAAGCAATGAGCTTCTTTTTAGCAGGTGGTCCAAAGCTGTGCCAGAGCTGTGAATTTCAACAGTACTTTAGAAAGAGTACGATGCTGACCATCAGGGCAGAGAGGGCTTCTCAGCCGGCGCTAGTGGGGAAGGCCCTGCCTGCCAACGCAGGAGACACAGGAGATGCGCGTTCGTCCCATCCCTGGGTCGGGAAGGCCCCCTGGAGGAGGAAATGGCCACCCGCTCCAGTATCCTTGCCTGGAGAATCCCACGGACAGAGGAGCTTCATGGGCTATAGTCCATGGGGTCGAAAACAGTCGGACATGACTCCACACAGCATGGCAGAGGAGGGCAGAATGGGGCAGAGGGGAGACTTTGAAGAAGGACACCTACACACCATTCACAGACTAGAGTCATCCTCCCTGATCCTGTGGCTTTGGGGAACCCACACTGAAAGCTTGTCAGACAGTGCTACTTATTTATGGTTGGGGATGGCTGGTTATGAGACTTTGAGGATGACTTTCTTGAAAGGACAAAGCAAGCCATATAATGGGGCTGACCTGGTGTCAGAACCCTGGCTGAGAAGAGCAGCCAGCATTACCCTCTGGTTCCAAAATGGTGTCATCTAATACAGTAGCCACATGTGGCCATGTGAATTTGAATTAACAAAAATGAAATCATAATACTATCCACATATCCAATATGGCAGCTACCAGGTACCATACTGGCCAGTGCAGACACTGGCGATTACCGTCGTCATAGGAAGCTCTGCTGGACAGTATGGATCAGACGGGCCTGTGCAGGTCTCAGTGAGGAGTAGCCCCTCCCATGGAGGCTGCTTCCCAGTGGCCCCACGGAGAGTGGGTGAGCAAGAAGGCCAACCACATCAAGGACCCCCTTGAAGACAGTTATCGGAGTGAGGATGAAGGAACTTGTTTCTGTAGCCCAGTGACGGACCACTCCAAGGAAAACGCTTGCAGAGCTTGGCCTGCCTCCCTGGAGAACTGCTCTCTGCTCATCTCCTGGAAGAGTCCCAGCGGAAGAAGGTGTCTGCGAGAACTGCGGTGCCTGAAGGACGAGAGGGGGCTGTCCTGGAGGCAGCCTGCATCTCCAGAGGGCAAGGGGCCAAGGGGACATTTGGGAAGGTGACCTGATACAATCTGAAAGGCTTCACCCCTCAGAGGTCTACCTACAAGGGCACACTGACTTTCACAGAATTTGTGCAGAGAGGACCATCCAGGGAAGAGAGGGGACTCCTGAGGGGTTGTCACGAGAAGCCCTGTCCCCACTAGTGGGTGCTCCCATGAGGAGGCACAGACCCCATGAGATGAAGGGTCCACCCTGGAGAAGATGCTGCGCTGAAGGCACCCGCGACTAAATCACAAACCTAACCTTTCAGGAGCCGCCACCCGGACACAGTCCCCCTCCCTATGACCGCTTCCTTCTTCCTTCCTTCAAGCCCAAGGAGCCAGCAAGATGAGCAAAATATGGGGATTTTAAAAAACACAAAGAAAAGAGAGACTGCCCACCTCCGACCCACTGCAGGCTTCTAAGGTTAATCGGACCAGGAGCTGTTTGCAGAGGGGAGGAACGCTACACCGAATGGGACTGAAGTTACATTGGTCTGGCTCGTCAGCACTGAATGCGACAGTCAGAGTGCTCACCAACCCAGAATTTCCTGAAAAATTTCAGTGCCTGCCCAGAAAGCACCCAGGGGTGGGGCAAGGAAGACCAGCAGAGGAGGTGGGAGTGATGACTGGAGCTCCAGTGGCAACCTCGGACGATGAGGCAACCTTAAAGCCGTATGCCAAGCCAAAAACTGGAAAATGCCTATGTCTCTGGATTTGTTCAGTATTTGCCATGCCCATGCCGTACCCAAGCCTGTTTCCAGGCTTCTTTAAAGGAGAGAAGAAAGGTTTTCTGTGCAGGCGGCCAACCCCTTATCCTAACTGGGAAATCAGAAAGAGGTGATTGGAGAGATTATATACACTGGTCATCAAAGTCCCACATGCCTCCTTCAGAAGCATCTTACTGATATTTCTGTGAGTTGAGAAAAGTTCCTGAAGGTAGTTGCCCAGTCGTAGAGTGTAGGCACTTTTCCATGACCGTATTCCTCAGTTTGGACTTGAACTTGGGGATCCCTACACCTCTTGCAGGCACAAACTCCTAGACACAGCTTTGATCATCAGTGGCACTAGGGAGTTACTTTCTAAAACATCGTAGCTATTTCTTTTACTCTTTCTTCCCACCCTTATCCCCGTGCCAGGGAGAAAAAAAAAAAATTAACCAGGCAAGAGTACATCCAATTCCCTTTCTTAATTAGAAGCAAAACATTTGGAAAGCGATGGCACAGTCGCTTGAAAAGCATTTGCAAATTATCCAGGAGCGCAATGCGCTCATATTAAGGAAAGCACCGGGGGTCAGGGCACATGTTCCAGGCTAGTGGACAGGGTGATCCACACCCACAGAGTGCCTGTCAATCACAGCCAGTAGGGAGGCCCCTAATCCCTTCACTCTTTGCTGGCCACGCAGGGAGAAGGGCTCGCGTGAAATTAAAAAAAAAACAACAACAACAACAAAAAACAAGCAGCCAATAGCACAGCTAGGAAATCTATCCTCCCAAACTAACACAACAGAAGGCCTAATAGATTTTAGGGGAGCGTTCAAATCAATAATCACTTCCTGAGAGTGGAGATGAGCTTTCATACATTTCAGCCTGAGCTGAAGCTGAGAGATGTGAAGGACAGAGTTTCTTTTCCAAAAGAAAAATTTACTTCTCATGCACTCTCAAGAAAGAGACTCTCGAGAGTCCCTTGAACTGAAAGGAGATCCAACCAGTCAGTCCTAAAGGGAAATCAACCTTGAATATTCATCTGAAGGACTGCTGCTGAACCTGAAGCTCCACTACTTTGGCCACCTGATGGCAAAGAGCTGACTCAGTGGAAAAGACCCTGATGCTGGGAAAGACTGAGGGCAGGAGGAGAAGGAGGTGGCAGAAGAGGAGGCGGTTTGATAGCATCACCGACTCAATGGACATGAATCTGAGCAAAGTCTGGGAGACAGTGGAGGGTAGAGGAGCCTGGCGTGCTGCAGTCCACGGGGTTGCAGAGAGCTGGATGTGACTTACCGACCGAACAATAACAACTGTTCACCCACAGACAAGGGAGGCGCCTTCTAAACTCTGTGGTCTGGGGAAGGAGGGTGTGGTCTTGATCATGAGCATTTTCTGACTCCAGTGGTTCTCGGGAGCCAGTTGTGCCGTAGCAGGTGTAGGAAGGGCTGACTAGAGCAGATTCCAGGCTTCGTTTTCCAAGAAAATGTTAAGAGCACGTAGGCACATGGTAGGCACTCAATGGATGCTGCCTATGACATCGCCATCACCTCCCAAAGCAAGCCAGGAGATTTCATTCTTAGACGGCTGTAACTGAAAAGACTGTTCCTTCAGCTGTGCTGACATTTGTACCCCTGTGCCTTCCACTGCTTGGTTGGAAGAGAACACAGGATGAACCCAGCCTCTTTTCCCCGTGGTGGTCCCTCCAAGTTGTAAAGTAAATTCTATCACCTACATCTGCTTTCTCCAGCCTAAAATGCCCAGTCATTGCAGCCACCGCTTCCGTCTTTGAGTTTCCAGCCCAGCGTGGTGGGGACGCTCATCTGTAGGTCCACGGATGTGTAAACGTCTTCTACCCTTGGGCACCTGGAGGAGGGAGCAGATGGCACAGGAGTCCCAAGGGAAACCACTTTTAGGGCTGACTTATCTTCCCAGGGCTCCCTCAATGGAGAAGAGGTAGTTCAGTTCAGTTCAGTCGCTCAGCCGTGTCCGACTCTTTGCGACCCCATGAATCGAAGCACGCCAGGCCTCCCTGTCCATCACCAACTCCCGGAGAAGAGGTAAGCAATGAATATTTAAACCAATAAACGACCAAATGAATGATTATGTCTCTCATTGAATTAAAGCCCCAATTCCTTTTCTTGCTCCTGAGTATGCTTATATCACATGTTTGAGGGATGTAATTTCAGGACTCTACCTGGGTCCCTCAGTCTGTTCATTTCTCACCTCGATAGAGCCCGTCGGAATTCCAGCACGTTGGGACCTTGCAGTTTAATGACTTAGCCATCCCTCAGATTACCTGTCCCTCCAGCCTTGTGTCAGCTCCAGATTAACTGGTGTGCCATCAGTGTGCCCATCTGAGTGATTAATTAGATTACAGTCAGCTTAGATTCATGTTCCTGGTTTGTTTGTTTGTTTGTTTGTTTTTCCTTCAGGCAGAGGAGATATCCTTTGTCTTGTCTTTCTGAAACACAGGGTGTTATGGGCTGAATTGTGTCCCCGAAACCCATATGTTGAAGTCCTGACCCCCAAGACCTCAGAATGTGACCATATTTGGAAATACGGTTGTTGCAGATCCATTAGCTAAGACGAGGGCACGCTGGGATAGGGCTTGTCCCTAATGTAACATGACCGGTCTCCTTCTGAAGCAGATGCTTAAAGAGGGAAGACAGCTGATGAGACACAAGGAGAAGATGGCCCTCTACAAGCCCAGGGAGGAGGCTGGACCAGACCCTTCCCTCCCTGCTGAGAAGGAACCACCCCGCCGGCACCATGACGGTGGATACCCAGCCTCTGGGTCTGGGAGGCAACTGTCTGCTCTTGAAGCCCTCAGTTTCTGGCACTTTGTTGAGCAGCCTTAGGAAACCAACACAGAAGGGGAGGAACCAGCCAGCCTGGGGTCCCTCTCAGCTACAACTGTTTCCTCTGAGATA
Organism: Capra hircus; assembly: GCF_001704415.2. Taxonomy (NCBI): domain Eukaryota; kingdom Metazoa; phylum Chordata; class Mammalia; order Artiodactyla; family Bovidae; genus Capra; species Capra hircus. The sequence goes on along the minus strand of NC_030826.1, from coordinate 57,591,552 downwards.
CGAAGACCCTCTGTGCCGTAAACACCCCCGGGGCAGGGGAAGGGAGCAGCTGGGTGCCAGCCCTGGATGCAGCCCGCCTCAGTGCTTCATCCACGGACACCACAGCAGGACGCAGATGTGAACTTGTGTGGCTTCAACAACGAATCCCTTCAGTCTGGCCCTGGGAAAGTTTTTCTGAGTCGTGAGCACCAGAATTAAGAGGAAGATGTCCAGATTTTTTGATGACCACCATCTGAAACATGCAAATAATTCAAAGGTGGAGAATGGAAAATGGGACGCTTCTGCCACCATGAATATCTGAAAAGGGACATTTCAGCCCCATGGAAAGAGAAAAACCAGGCATGTTGGATTAGGGCCAAACCCTATTCCTCATCTTAGCCAATGGATCTGCAACAACCGTATTTCCCACTAAGGTCACATTCTGAGGTCCTGGGGGTCAGGACCTCAATGTATAGGTTTTGGGGACACAGTTCAGTCCATAACACCCTCCATTCAGAAAGATGAGACAAAGGATATCTCCTCTGTCTTAAAAAAAAAAAAAGGGTAACATGAATCTAAGCCAAATATAATCTAATTTATTGAGACAATAATTGAAAACTCAGAATTCAAGAGTCAAGTTGTATAACAGAGTGGGGTTGGGTCCTGGGGTCTACACATCTAAAAAGAAGTCAGGATTAAAATCATTGCTTGATTCTGTTGGTATCAGAAAGCACTCACTGATAACCAACAGCAAGGCAAAACTCAACTCGCTGTTTGTCAACTCGGGTACTAGCTCGGCTACATCTTGGACAACAGATCAATTTGTTGAAAACACACATAGCAAAAGAAGCTGCGTCTCTTCTTCCAGGTGTCAGAGCAAAAATCCTTTTACTCTTCCGGCCAGCAACCCAAAGGAAAACAAGGGAATTTGTGGCTTGGTTTCCTTGACAACCTTATCTTCACTCCAGGCACCATCTCCTGTCTCTAAGCAACAAGGCACTCTTCAGACTTACCGGGAGGTAAAACTTGGTACTTATCCAGAGTCTTTGAGGAGCAAGCATATTAGGGCAGGACCCCAGGAGCATGGGAAGGTGCCTGCCCCAGATATCCTCACCAGACCCCAAAGATACCCTGGCATCTGCCCTCCCCAACTGCTGCTGCTGCTGCTAAATCGCTTCAGTTGTGTCTAACCCTGTGCAACCCCACAGACAGCAGCCCACCAGGCTCCTCTGTCCCTAGGATTCTCCAGGCAAGAACACTGGAGTGGGTTGCCATTTCCTTCTCCAACTACTGAGTGCTTGGAATTCCACGTCTCCACTCTCCGCCCTGGCTTACCTCTGTCCTCTATCAGTTCATCAGCTGGCTTCCCACACATGCCCCCCTGCACACAGAAAGGCCCTACGTGGCCCTTGTGTGAAACAGGCTGACCTCAGAGCACGGGCACAAAATGGAAACCTAAGATGCTGCCACAGCGACTTAGTGGTTTTTGTAAACAAACAAACAAGTGTTTTACTAAAAAAGGAGGAGGAAAAAATGATTAATTTGCTGTACTGACATCTAAGAAGACTTCGTTTGCGCCTCCAAACAGGATTTGCAGACCTTTCTCTCTTCCTAGCCGTCATGCCCCCACCTCTTCCCCAGCATCACAGAGCAGGGAGGATTTCTGAGAATATACAGAAGAGGAGCAAATGAGCAAGATCTCTGGAGGTGACAGTTTTGAATGTTAAAAACAGCAAGAGAAGAGAGTTGATGAGTGCAAAGCTCAGAAGTTGAAAGGGAACAAGATTTGGATGGCGAAGATGCCAAAAATTCAACGGCTGGGTCCAGTATCAGGATCACGGTTGTTTGTCTGGTACATTTATGCCTCAGGCAGGCTCATCTGCTACCAGAGACCATACTTCATTTCTCATATCACCTGTGAAGAGCGGGGTGCAGCCTGAATTATTCACCTTCCTTCCTTCAACTGGGAAGGTTGTCATATATAACAATCACACGGTCAGTAATTTTCAAATAGGATGGAAATGAGAGACTGACTCCTAACTCTTACTTATTCATAGTAAGGAGGAATTTGGCTTGTCTAAATTGCTATAATGCAAATGTAATCTCCAAGTTTTATTGTCCCCAGGAACTGTGAATTATCTTCTAATTAATTTTTTTTTCTGATAGCCCACTAATGTGACTGAGCTGTTTGAGATTCATGTCCCTGTTTATTCTCCCTGGAGCTGACCAGGAACGGATCGCTACTTACATTTAGGTGTCGTTTCGTTCACTGCACTCAGTCAAAGAAGGGGGGACAGAAAATGGAATTCTGATTTCAGAATTTCAGAATTCATCCTTGGTTAATTGTTATTTGCAGAACACGAGTAACATTTTCATTATCTTTAACTCCACATCATAAAAGCTAACAAGGGAATGGAGACAAAACAGAATAAATAGGGGCTTATTAGGTACATAATTAATGGGCGCTAAAATTAGCCCACATGAATATGAATGAACTGGGACCATTATAAAGCACGCACCTCAGACGTTATCAATTGATTAAACTGCACCTCAAATGTCACCAATTGATTAAACTTGTTAGGTGCCACAGCTTCTGGACAAACGAGGTCACTCAACAGGAGAGAGACAGACCCACCAGAAGATGCAACATGGTTCTCTGGTGGGTTATCAGGCGAGCAAGGGTGCTGGGTATTTTTATCAACCAACATTTTAGAAGGGCCACCATTCTCTTCACAGTGAAGCAAGGACTAATGAAGCTCTTGTCGAAGATCGCTGTAAAGCCAGTGGGGACTCTGGACTTCTTATTTAGCAACACGATCATACCCTTGATTATGGAGGGTGGCAGCGGCCAGCACACTCTGAATAACTGGTGAAGAGACATCTCTACGTGGTCCACACACCAGCGGTGCCGTCCAGCAGAACCTCCTGTGAGCGCGGCGCTGTCCTTGGCCAGCTGTCCAATAAGGCAGCTCCAGCCGCACATGGCTCTCTAGCAACTGACATGTGGCGAAGTGCCACCGAGGATCTGGATTCTGAGTTTTATTTCATTCTGATCAATAAAGGGACGTCTGGTGGCTCCGGGATTCAAGCCATGGCCTTGTCCACACGGGAGTGTACTGAGCTGGGCTCTGAAAGGCTTCACACTAACCACACAGGGGGCCCCCCAACCTTTTTGGCACCAGGGATCGGGTTTGTGGGAGACAATTTTTCCACTGACTCGGGGGAATGGTTTCAGGATGATTCAATCTCACTGCACTTATTGTACACTTTATTTCTATCATTATTACATCAGCTCCACCTCAGCTCAACAGGCATTAGATCCGGGAGGCTGAGGACCCCGGTATATCTGCCTGGCAATTGTAGAAAGACTAGAAGTCACAGGAAGCTTTGAGTCCTAATACAAAAATAGGTTTGCATTCTCTTGCTTTAACTTTTTTCCCCTTTAATTTACATAGTAGGTAGCAGGATGATGTAACCCAGGAGGTGTGTATATGGGTCTTGATATCAACCCTCATCCTGGTGCAGCCTTCAAACAGAGACTTCTTGATCTGATGGCCCAAGATTAGCACTTGGGCACCTGTGTGTCGGGAGCCTTGAGGCCAGAGCTGATAGTGAATCCCTGTCGCTTTTGAGCAGTGACGCGGGGATCCGAGAGCTGCGATTTCACTCTTTAGGAGTTTGTGCCAGTTCTCACCTTGCAGCCCCACGGCCTGATTTGGGAGCGAGCTAGGAGCTTCTGCTGCAGCACACACACAGGAGCACGGAGCTCGGGGCGGAATGTCGCCCCAGACAGGAGCCCACGCTAATTATCGCGTCAGGCTTCCCACTGAGAACCAGATAATTAAAGGAGAACATTACAATGTTTCCAGACACCTGGAACAAATGTTATCTTCACCTGTAACCTCTGGGAGAGGAAACGAAAAGTGATCTGAGACGGTCCCACTCGAGACCACCAAGACCAGAACCGAAGGATCTTTGAGGAGCAAAGGGAAGCCGAAAGTGAGGGGCGGGGGAGGGACGTGAGGGGCCCGGAGGAGGTGGAGGGAAATCAGCCTTGTTCAGGTCCTACTGTGTCCTGGCCATGGTGATCCGCACTCCACGGCAGGCAACATGGGGCGTGGCCTTGCTGGCTGCCATCTCACTGGACACTGAACCACAAGATAGATATTATTCCCATTCTGCAGCTGGGAAAACTGAGACTGCCATAATCTCACCTAAGGATCTTCAGCTAGCAGAGCATCTGGTGGCTCCAGGATCCCAGCCCTGGCATTTCTGTCTCTAAATCCTGTGCTAGCCTCCTTCCTCGATGTGGTTAAAGAGGTGACTGTCTGCCTGGGTCCCGATCGTCCCCACTCGACGGTGGAGGGGGGCTGTGGGGGTTGCATGGTGCCCAATCCACACACACGTCTGCAGAGCCCACAGCAGCAGGTGCGTTGGGCGAGGATGAGGCTTCCGGGCCAGGCTTCCTCTGCCAAGATCTCCTTACTGGACAGAGCCCAAGGCATCAGGAGTGCACCCACACCAACACGCCAATGTGATGCTGCAGGCATTCACATCTGATGTGGCAAGCTCCAAAGCGTGAGAAGCATTTCCTGATCATTTCTGGAACTGTTGCTGAAAAGCTCTGTGATCCACTGGAAGAAAATTAACGGAGCTCATTAAGGTTCAAGGGGCCGATGCAGGTGGCACGTGGACTTCCCCAGAGCTCAGACGGGAAAGAATCTGCCTGCAATTCAGGAGACCCGGATTTGATCCCTGGGTTGGAAAGATCCCCTGGAGAAGGGAATGGCAAAACCCACTCCAGCATTCTTGCCTGGAGAATCCCATGGACAGAAGAGCCTGGTGGGCTGCAGTCCATGGGGCCACCAAGAGTCGGACACGGACACACCTGAGCGTGCACGTACAACAGGGGAGGCGTGTGGAGATGTGTGTGAACCTCACTCTACCAGGACCTGCTCTGTGCCCGTGACCTTGATCTTTAACCTCTCTGGGTCTCAGTTTCTAAAATGTAAACCAGGGTCTCAAATATCTAAATTGTCTAGTGGAGCACTGGACGTCTGAAGTCTCGGATGGCCTCAGGAAGTGGTGGCCTCTAGCATCGGTGATCTGTAGTTTTGAGTAGGGTTCAGTTTACCCACTGACTGAGCCTGGGTCTCTGGCTGCAGAAACTATCCCTCCAGTTTCTGGAAGCATAGATTGGTGAGGTGGCGCTAGAGTAAAGACTCTACCTACCGACGCAGAAGACGCCATAAGCGCAGATTCGATCACTGGGTTGGGAAGATCCCCTGGAGAATGAAATGAGAACCCACCCCAGTATTCTTGCTGGGAAAATTCCATGAACAGAGGAGCCTGGTGGGCAACAGTCTACAGGGTCACAAAGAGTCGGACATAACTGAGCACACACATAGATCACTGTAGAATCAGCGGCTCCTGCATCAAGGTTTTCCTGGAAAGGTCCAGAACTCTCTACTCTTTCTTTGCCCCAGGAAAATGAAGACTCAATGAGCTCTTCTTTCCGGCTATTGGCTCCTTCCTGCACCTACTCACGGCTGCCCCTGCAAAGCCCCCCGGGCAGCAGGTGGAGATCACAGGAGGATAGAGTGACTGCTGGGGCCCGGGGATGGCATCTTCCCTGGCCAAGGAGACTCTGCAGACGTGATGATCCTGGATTATCTGGGGATGGGGTAATGCCCGCAGACTACCTGGGTGGGGCCTGAACTGCAGTCACTGAGGTCTTTATAAGAACGAGGCGGGGGGAGAAAAGGTACAGAAGGGGGTGCAATGTGACCACTGAGGCAGAGACTAGGGCCGTGCAGCTGCAAGGCCACGAAAGCCAGCGGCCCCCGGGAGCTGCAAGAGGCCAGTTCCAGGGGCGGCACGGCCCTGCCAACATGTGGATTCCTGGCCTGCAGGCCCGTAAAGAAGAAATCTGGGCTGCTTGAAGCCACTAGGTTTGGGAGAATTTGTTCCATTGGAAGCTAATACAATCCTTCATTCTGTCTCCCACCAGTAATTCAAACAACTCCAAGAAGAGTCTCTCAAGCAGAAAGGGATAACTTCACTTTCATACTTTTTGTGTATGTTGGGGAGAGATGAGGGATATTGAGGTGGTTAGGCGGCGGAGAGCATTTTGGGGGTCAGCAGATACAAGCTATTATACATAGGAGGGATAGACCACGAAGTCCTACCGGATAACTAGAGAACTGGATTCAAAATCCGAGGATAAACCACAACAGAAAAAAGTACTTTTTGAAAGGAATGTATAACTGAACAGCAGAAATCAATACAACACTGTAAATCAACTGTAACTTTTTTAAAAAAGACCATTTTACCTGCTTACACGAATCACAAATATTCATTATAGAGGAGCTGAGTTATGACTCTTACAAAAAAGTGAAGAAAACAAATGATCAGCTGTAATCCGCTAACTCCATGATCCCAAGATAACCAACCAGTGTTAACATACGCAGGAATAGGTCTGTGCGGTTTTGTTCCCTGAAACAAAATCACTTCTGATGAAAATGCCGAGCGTCTGGTTTAAAGCTATGAAATGGGGTCTGTTAGGAGCCGTGAATGTAGAAGAGTCACATAATTCAAAGCAACGGTCGTGCTGTTCTAGAGACATGGAGAGTGATCTCCGGCTCTGTGGGTGTCACGGTAACAGCCAGCAAGCAGTCTCGACTCTCGGCTCTGATGCGCAGAAACTGCATAAAGCAAGTGACTCACCCAGCCGCTTCTTCCAAGGACCTTTCCAGGTCAGGCCAGACAGCAAGGCGAGTCCAGTGTATCCTGGAGACGCACAGAGGGTAAATGCGTCCCTCAGCCCACCTGGTGGCCGAGGTGGAGAGGAAGCTGGGACACCCGGGTCCCCTGCTGGGAAGGAGGGCAGGTCCCCGAAGGCGCCAGCCAGCCCCAGAGCCCGAATGGACAATGCGCTTCAGCACGAACTGTATTCAATACGGCTCCGAAAAGGAGATGGACTTATTTACCAAACAGAAGCATTCACAGACTTATGGTTGCTGAGAGAGGGGGGAAGGACCAGGGGAAGGACAGTTAGGAGCTATTTTAAGTGGATAACCAACGAGGTCCTATTGTACAGCACAGGGGACTCTGCTCAGGGTTACGTGGCAGCCTGGATGGGAGGGGAGTTTGGGGGAGAATGGAAACGTTGTGTATGGCTGAGTCCCTTCACTGTTCACCTGAGACGATCACAACGTTGTTAATCATCTACCCCTCAAAAAAGTAATAATATTTTCCTTTGCTTCTGAAAAAAAGGGAAGACGATACAGGCCTTCTTTTAAGAAGCTCCATTTACGAGGGGGAAATAAATACATATAAATAACTGCCATCGAGAGCAATAACCGTCAAGACAGGAGCAGATGCAGGATGTGGGAGGGAGGGGCGTCACCCAGAAAGGAGAGGTGAACGCTGTGAAATAAACGGGACTAATAATGGGCTGGGCTTCCCTGGTAGCTCCGAGGAAAAGAACCTGCCTGCCAATCCAGGAGATGCACGTTCGACCCCTGGGTCAGGAAGATCCCTGGAGAAGGAAGTGGCAGGCCACTCCAGTATTCTTGCCGGGAAGTCCCATGAACAGAGAGGCCTGGTGGGCCACAGTCCATGGGGTTGCAGAGTCACAGATGACTGAGCGACCAACCAAAAATAATCAAATATTAATGCTACTTATTTTTCACTGACTCGTTCAAGGCCAGCGCTGGAAGGAACCACCGTGATCACTTAGCACCCCCTCCCTCCGCCAACCACCAAATTTTCAAATGGAGCAGTGCTTGAATGAGATAACTTCTAGAATCCCTTTAAGCTCTAAATTTAACTTTCTCAGTACAAAGACCATAAGCTACTCATGAAAAGAGATTAATAGAAACTCAATGGCTGGCTGATTTTTAATTCCACTCTGACACAGAACGGCAGCCTGTTTTCCGAAGGCCTGGAAATCTCTGGAAGGCTCTGAGCCCTGGAGTGTATCCAGCACTGCAGGAGAAGCCCGTTAAGACACAGGGGGCTCCCGAGGCTACAGAGTGGGGTCGCATTCACAGAAAACGTGCCAGTTTCCTTGGGAGATCATTTTCCAAAGGACTCAGCTCCCCAGGCTGAGCCAGAGACGGACTGTGAAGTGCGGAGACGGCCCTCCCCTCGGGAGTCTCTGCATCCCCGCTCTGGGCCAGCAGGGCTCAGGTCTACTGGCCTCCATCAGTCATCACCCTTTACTCCGGAAACATTTCAAGCGCCTGCCCAGCTGGACAGCTTGTTTCTCTGAAGCAGGGGGTCCTTCCTACTCTGGAGTTGTGGGTGGCCTTCGTGAGGTCTGTAAACACCCAAAGGAACTGGAAGTGTTAGTCCCTCAGTCGTGTCTGACTCTGTGACCTTAGGGACTGTAGCCCGCCAGGCTCCCCTGTCCGTGGGATTCTCCAGGCAAGAATACTGGAGTGGGTAGCCACTCCTTTCTCCGGGGAATCTTCCAAACTCAGGGATCGAACCCAGGTCTCCTGCATTGCAGGCGGATTCTTTACTGTTTGAGCCACCAGGGAAGCCTGTGAACACCCCAAACTGCCTGCAAATGGGTTTGCGTGCAACCATCTCTTCCAAGAGGGTCCACAGCTCTCAGCAGAGTCTCCGCAGGACTGTGAGCCACAGATGTTTAAGGATGCTTTTATCCTTGCACTTTTGTCTTAAATATGAACCCAAGTGCCCTGGGTGTGCGCTCACGAACCTGTGTGCATTCTCAAGCTCCAGGAACCTCTGGGAGACAGCACACATGCTAACAAGCTTTCGACGCCCACATTTAAAAAAATAATTTTTTAAAACAAAATGTCATCCCCAGGACACGTAAAACTGAATCAGCCAAGACAAAAAAACTTCAAAAAAATCAATTATCCATTTAGTCACTGTGAAAATCTATCTTAAAACCCAGAGTCTCCGGGAACATCAAAGCTCTAGTTAAATTTTTAATAAACCATGAAGGCAAGTGTTAAAGAAGGGACCTTTTCAAAGGTAGGTTGGTGACAGAGAAGCTCTTGAGACGGTGCTCATCAAAGGGGATGAAGCTGCCAGAAGGTGCTGGTGGGTGTGTGAATTTTCCTTTGGACTGAAGTCAGGAGCTTGAGACTCTGGGATTGGGCCCCACTGGAGTCTTGGGAAGCACATCTATTTATATTTAGATCTTTATTCTTTTTCAACTGGTTAAACAAGGAATCTTACGTGAAAGCCACTAACTACTGTGACTGCAAAGACAGCATAAGCATAATTCTCTTCTCCAAGGATTGAGAAGTGAACCCAGAATGCTCTTCTCCAATAACGTGTTCAACCTGTTAACTCCAACCTGCAGTTAACAGGTTGAACATGTCTGTAGAGGTTTGGGCACTGCCCTCTGCAGAGTCCTTAGTCTCCCAGTGGGCTCGTCAAGATACTGGGGGTGTGGGACTTCCTCAGAGGTCCAGTGGCTACGACCGTGCGTGCCCAAAGCAGGGGAGCCAGGT